>NC_090437.1:527871240-529107906 GCF_031143425.1 Pleurodeles waltl | reverse complement strand
CCCAAACCTGTGTACATACAGCACACTCCAGTGAACCTGCAGCCAAAAATTGGACCCCACAAATTACACAGACACAAGCCTATGCACACATCTGAATTGCACTGATGCAATTTATGAACAAAAACGATGTTGCTAAGGAAATGCAGACAACGCTGGTACAAACATGCTATAACTGGCTTAGGAGACATGGAAACATCCATGTGACTGTGGACACATCCCAACAATGTACAGTCTGACAAGTGACACCTGCCCAAAATGCGTCCAGGAGGTAGTAGCAAGGACAATCATATGTGCCCCACATGCAATGTTGCAAGGAAGAATACACAAAAGAATGGTACTATAAGGCCCAGGATAGCCCACACCAATGTCTCAGACATATTTTCTTGTTTACTTCTGAGTGTGTTTGTAGTACACAACTGTACTGTGCAGGAAGGAGGGACAGTTGCAAACACTAACTGAAGGACACCAAATTGTTGTACAATGAGATGCTACATCATTACCCACATATCAGACATGATAAGTATGGCATCTGTCTGTGGATGAATCCCTGAGCCCAAACACATGTGATGCAAGCATCACTGAAAGTCAATCCATGATACATCTCAAAAGTCAGTGTACAGTTCCCTATCAACACTCAGATGCTGTGCACCTACAACCACCATTCCATATCAAGGGTACAACTATTCATGAAGTGGATCCACACCCTGGCCCTACATGATATGTTCATCATTGCTACTGCAGTTACATATGATTAATGACATACTATGAGGCATGAATGTACCGGTCTGACACCATATGATGGTGTCACAGTCCTTTCTGGGGCGTCACAGTAAATGGACAACCATTGCAGATGTAACTTTATGAAAACAGGATCCCGTGGACATATATGCATAGATTCCTGTCATCATCCCATCTGCATGGCTAGCACATTCCTACATCTAATGCATAGTTATTTATCTTACTGGGAATGGAGCACATGCAGACACATGGGCAACTGGAATGTTAGTTACACTGATGACACATCACGAATGACGATGCGCATTCCCCACTTACCAAGGGAAAGTAGAGTGTTACAGCTGCCAAGACTTTGCAATGTAAGTAATGTCACATGTATGATGGATACCCATGCATCACAGACTGCTGTGAGGCAGCAGCACCCAACATTCATAGGAGAAAACTTGCCCATGGTTCGCAGATATCAACCTACACATATCACCAGACACATGACAGTGGACTGAAGGCCTCATCGTGCCTACCTTTGGACTGTAACATTTGGGAGGAGTGATCTGTTTTTGGAGACTAACACCCACCAGCGTAGGTAAAGCAGAACATTTGTACACTAAACACAGACATATGTGCTCCCTGCTGTACAGATAGTCAAGCCTGTCCATGTGTGGACATGTGCAGAAACAGATGCAGGTACCTGCTGCTTCAGGGGGTGGGGATCTGTTTCACATCAACATAAGAAGATGCACTTCCCCACATGTGTGTTCACGAAACCTAAAGTACCATAAGAGAAACCTGGCAATGCATTTTACATGTCCTGCTTTATACCCAAACCACAGATTTCTATATCATGGCAAATAAGCTAAAAACACACTGTTTGCAGATGTGCTAGGTCCAAAATGCAAGGAGTATGCACAGAACACATCAGAACTGTATGAAAGAGAAAACAGGGATACGGTATCAAGGGACCTGTCAAGGCTATATGACACACATTGTCAGAGTCACAGATCACCAGCCTGCTTACGTGACATATCACAGTTGGTATATGACATGTATAGTGTAATATGCAAGGGACACAATGAAAAATGGTCATAACTTCCTTTTTTCCCCATATAGCTATCCTGGGACGAAAAGGATCGGACAACCTCTTGTGTACCGTTCACTAGCAGACTTGCAGGTCGTGGAAGGCAGACATGTTATCCAGATATACCTCCTGGATAGGCAGATAATCATGGAGCTTTGTCATCAGTCGGAACCAGATCTGATGCCAATTATCCGTCATCCAAACAGCATACCATCCATTGCACAAAGCATGTCAGTGTTGCACATCTTGGCCACAGGGTCCTTCCAAAGTACAGTGGCCCTAACTACTGGGATGTTCCAGCCTATGTTCAGCCTGGTCTTGAAGGATGTTCTCCCAGCAATGTTGAAACACCTGGACAGCTATGTCCGGTTTCCTCAATGTGAGGATTTTACCCATGTGAAGGCAGAGTTCTATGGTTTGGCACACATCCCACATGTTGTGGGAGCCACTGATGGTACCCATGTAGCCTTGGTTTCACTGCATGGCAATAAACAGGTCTATCATAATAGGAAAAACAGCCATTTAATCAATGTGCAAGTAGTTTGTCTGGTGGACCTCTACATTTCCCAAGTCTATGCCCGGGACCTGGATTCAGTCCATGATGCTTTCATCATGCAGAACAGCACTATTCCACAGCTGATAACACAATGGTACCTACAGAGGACCTGGCTGGTTGGTAAGTCACATGAGTCATGTGTGTATGTATGCTATGTCTGCTGCTAGTGAGACAATGCTTTGGACTCATGGTTGCACACGTCACATTCTTTTACAAGGGACTCAGCATACCTAAACATCCCCTGGTTGTTGACACCGGTGAGGAACCCCACTACACCAGGGGAAGTCCAATGAGGCACATGGAAGAACACGATGTGTCGTGGAGTGGGCTTTTGGGCTCCTGGAGGCCATTGTCAAGACAGGAGGAGCCCTCCTCTACTCACCCAAAAAAGTGTGTAAGATCATTGAGCAGCATGCTCCACAACCTTGCCCTGAGGAGAAAAATCCTATATGTCCCTGGTGAGGGGGAGCTAGCAGTGTCACCTTGTGAGCCTCCTGAATTGCCAAGTGAGAATGAAAGTGATGAGGATGAAGGTGGAGACATGTGGGCAGATCTCATCAATCAGTACTTCACTTGAGTGTAAGTATGTGATGCTATGTGATTAGTGTGGCTGCACGGGGTCCTGTAGTGGTCAGTATTTTGTGAGAAGGATATCTTTCTCACCATGAGACAGGGCATCTCATGCTATGCATAATGCAGCCCAGGTTTGCTGGCTACATCAGTCTTGAAGACATAACTCTTGAGTTTCTCCTTTGTTTGGGGCGGTCACATTGCACTGTCAGTGAAACAACTGAAATTTGAGATGAGGCGTGTGTCTTATGTATGCCTTTACCTGCCTAAACTCCTTGTATGTCACTTCTTCCTTCTAGGTCGCTTCACCAGGCCATCCTCACGTGGGCATTTCAGTATTGTGTCAGCTGGGTTTTGCTGGTCTGACATGTGAAGCGGGCATGGATTGATCCAGGTACTGTTTGTTGCAGATTTGTGGTATATGAGTCCTGTAGCCAGGCAGCCTGGACAGTGGGAGGGAAGGAATCTGAGCTACACAATAGACCTGTTTGCCATGGCGTGTTGGTCCAATGGTCTTATGTGTGTGATCATATGACCTTGTAACATGTCATCCTGTGCAATCCATTCCATCTACCTTCACAATGTGTTGACATTAATCCTGTATGACCTGATTGTGGCTTTTAATGTGTTTCCTAAGTGCAAACCAGTGTGCCTGTGCAACAACACTGAAACAGGTTTGTGACATCCCACCAGGTGCTTGCTCATTGTAAGGGGAATGTCCTGGACTCAGGGTCTGTTGTACTGCCCTCTGTCTGTGACATGGCGTATCATAAGTTGGCAGGCCTGGTTTTGGTGTGTGAGAAAGGTCTAACTGGAGATAAATTCCCATTCTCTCTTTGCCTAATCTACAGGACAAGGTCTTACAGGCCCTTTTTGGTGTGGTATGGTGCATGTTAATGATAGGATATCTGGCCTGACTCCGTATGGCTGGTACATTCTTGGCTATGACCTAACACCTTATGTGCAACACAGTACAATAAGATGTTTGATGTGACAACATACCTGTGACATTGTGCTGCTATGTATCCTCAGCATGACAATACCTGAAATGTCCCCCAATCCATTTTCTTATGAGGTCTTAAGCATGTACTTTGCATTTGATTATAATTCAGCATTTCAGACAGATACAAAGAGAGGTAGTAGGCAGTGTTTTAGTAATGGGAGTGTTTATTTACATCAGAACAAAAATGAACAGTGATACTGGATAAAAATCAATACTTAAGGTTAAGGAATCAGTCATGGTGGATGCAATCAATAGAGAAGACTGGCCAAAAAATATGGGGTCCAGAGTGAAGGGTCCTACTAGCATAGAATATGGAACATGTTTAAGGAACAGCCAACAGAGTGAGTCAGTGACACACAAAAGAGTGACATCAAGAAGTGGTCAGTTGCTGGCAGTGGTTGGTGTCTTGCAACTTGCACCTCTTGGATGCTTGGCTGGACATCCTCACTTGTGGGGGGGCTCAGTAACTACAGAGGCAGGGGTGTCTGAGGTAGGTGCTTCCTCTGGCAAGATCTCCCTTCCAGTGGCTGGCATCAATGAAGGGCATGGTGTAGATGCGCCAAAGGAAGGGGTGAGCTGTTGCCTATCCCTGCTCATGGTACTGTTAATGTATCTTGGCACTCCTGTTAGGGAGGCCATGTTGAAAATGTGGGCCTCCCACTGTTCCCGCATCTCGTGATGGAAATCCCTCTGTAGCTTCTTGATTTCCCAATGTTCGTTCAGTACCTGGCCATCACGCCTTGAGAATCTTGGTAGGAACCCAAGACCTGCCTGATGGTATCCCAACCAGGGGCATCACCAGCAGCCTCTTGCTGCTAGACCACACCATTCCTCCCATGTAAAATACCCTTATGCGCCTGCCTCCTTGGTGTAGCCTGTCCCCTTTCACTGGTTCCAGGTCCACCTTTGTCAGTGTTGGCAGTTTGTGACTCAGGAACCTGCAAGGGGGGCACTGAGGACTTCATCCATGAGGGTAATGGCAGTCTCCTCTGTGGTGTCAATAATAGCATTCCTAGTTGCAGTGGCAGCACAACCTGTTGATGTGGAGAGATAATGTTAGTGGTTGTATTGTGACATCTATCTCTAACATTTGACAGTGACTATGGTCTAGGGCCATGTTCACATTGTATTTGCAGACTGATTTCCCCCATGTGACAGGTACACATATTGTCATTTGTACTGAGATGACATTGTAAGCACATACCAATTCCTGTTCGGTGACCTAGTCTCATACTGTCTGGAATCCTTAGCTGTTGGAGGGATGGTAATTAACTCATGTCTTGCCAGCAGCGAAGGCATGCCATTGGCTGGGCAGGATGTTGTCTGAGTCATCTTGAAAGTTATGTGTTTGTCAGAACTTTGGAAGAAGTGTGATAGTTGTCATCCAGTGGTCAGTGCATTGTGGAAGTGACTGCTGCCAATGCCACACAGCAGACACATTTTGGGACTTTCGATCTGTGTAGGATGTTCCTACCAGCCACTTTTAGCCCTCCTGTCTACACTCTTTTCATCTTGGCATATCAGATCTAGGTGGGCATGGATGTGTTGCCACATCCCAGGGTGCACGATGACCTGTATCCTTGTCCCTCCCAGCTGTATCACATTCATTGTGGGTTCAGGGACTGTGGCACAATATCATCTGGACAGTGGTCTGGTATTTGGGGTTGCATGCCCTGGTCCTCCTTGAATGTATTCAGATGTTACACATGACACAACTCACAGTTCACATAGTATGTCCTCTGGGGTGAGTGGACTTTCATTACAAGTACACCGACAGAGATAATTGCCCATGTGCAGAGTGGACTGGGTAATTGGAATGGGTAGACAGAGCATTCTGGCCTTAGCAGTCCTGTCATTGCTTGTACTACCCACTAACTATACAGTTGTGATCCCCTCAGGTAAGAACAGTTGTAAGGCAGATGAGCTGGAGAATAGTCATAGTAGCAGAACACATTGTTGTGGCTGAGTGTAGTGAGAGTCCCAGTGCCTACTGGCCTTAGCAGTCCTGTCAGTGCCTGTCCTACCACATACTACACTACACAGTTGTGATCCCCTCGGGTGAGTACAGCTATAAGGCTGATTAGATGGAGAATGGTTATAGTAGCAGAGCACACAGTTGTGGCTGCATGTAGTGAGAGTCCCAGTGCCTCCTGGCCTTAGATGTCCTGTCAGTGCTTGTCCTAACCACACACTAGACAGTTGTTCTTCCCTCAGGTGAGTAAAGACGTTGTTAGCCCCGGTGAGGCTACATGATATGTTGAAGGCAATACAGGGGACAGGTGGACACTGGCCTGTTGAGTGGGGTGACATAGTAGGTGGCAAGAGGTGATCAGTGAACATGCATGCCAATACATTTTTGTGCTATATTTGTTGTTGTGACTTACCCGACTCCACTCCCCCAGGTATTCCTATCAAACTCTAAGGATGCAGGATGGCCAAGACCTTCTCCTCTCATGATGTTAGTTGTAGGGGAGGAGCTGGGGGACCACCAGCATTCTTCAGCACCGCAAGCTGGTGCCTGGAAGCCATGCTACAAACCTTCCCCCTGAGGTTGTTCCATCTCTTCCTGATGTCGTCAGAGTTCACTCTGTTGACTGTCCTTTGACAGATATCCATATTCTTAGCAACAATAGCTTGCTGGACTTCGGCTCCAAACAATTGTGGCTTTACTCTGATAATATCATCTACCATGACTCTTAGCTCGTCATCTGTGAAACGGGGATTTTTCTGTGGTGGCCTGGTGGTAGAAATACACTTAAAAAATAGATATACTGGTTAAGTGCTGTGCAATGAGGAAGTGATGGGGAGCAAATGGAGTGTAGAGGTGCAAATGTGTGTGGTGGGTGTGTGTTGAGGGTGTGGGAAATGTGCTTAGAGCAAGTTGAGGGTTGTCTGATATATGGTTGGTGTAGTTTTTGGGCAGTGCTCTGGCTTGTGTTCAGCATGGAGACGGTTTGTGAAGGGGTGTGTTTTATAGTGTGGTTTGTAGGTGTGTCGAGTGTGTGAATGCGGGTCAGCTTCACTGTGGTGTTGTGTATTACTGTGATCACCACTGACCGCCGCAGTTCACACCACCATTGGAAGACCACCATGGCAGGACTTCCATCGCAACTTTTGATTTGTAATAGGTTCAGTGGTTAGTTGATGGGCTGGCGGTGCCTGTGGTCAAACTGCCTATTTCCTGCCCTTCAGAGTCCTGGCGGGGTCAGATTTTTTGCCGGCCTGCTAGTGTAACTCGTAATACGGCAGTCTGTAGGACCACCAAAATGGCAGTCTTTTGGCAGCCACCAACACAGCAATCTGGTGGTCCAAACGCCAAACTCGCAATGAGGCCTTCAGTTAATAAACATTTGTCAGCTGTATCTGTTGCCTTTTGAAATCAGTGTAAAATCTTCACAGTCTATCTCATTGTATAACACTAACAGTAACTTATGGTTGATACTGGACAAACATTTTAACTCCGTTGTGCTATTAGGCTATGCATTTCCACTATACTGTACACCCCTACTAGGTGGAAAAAATTTATTTTGGTGCTATACATTGTAAAGAGTATAATCTTTCTAATCAAACAAAGCAAAACACAAATTACTCTTTGTACTATTGATATACTTCCTGACCTCCAGAGAAATATTGTTGCTTCTTGAGGGTACTGGGAAGAGGATTCTTTGGCCCAGTTGGACTGGGGCTTACTGGTCAAAGCATAATCACATAGGCAGGTCTGTAGCGATAGTGGCCAATTGTTCATGGTCTTGAGCTTCATCTACTCCTGGTGGTTAAATCTAGATACCATGACTGATCACTTCCAGCCTTGACTTCTTAATGTTTTAATTCTTTAGGAGATTGTTTTTTCATTGCCCTCCCTTCAATGAGTGAGTACTCAGAGCCTGCCCCCTGCCCCTTAGCTTCTTGATCCGGAACTGTATTCTATTTTCCTGAGTGTCCTCCAAAAGCATCTGTCGACTCTCAAGCAGAATACCATTCCTGTCAGCATGCCTGAGACCCACAGCTTTCTAGCCATTTTCTGGATGACTGTGTTTTAATAGAAGTCAGGGGGCTCCACCCTTTTGAAGGACAACCAACTGCAAGATCAGTCCACAGAAGATTCATTGGAACCCTGCAGGCCCCACAAACAGGTCCATCTCGTTACTGCCCCCAGAGAGTGTAGGAAGCCAGCTTCACTTGTCCTGGAAATTAATCCGAGTCCCTGGATGCCAGCCATAGTAAGAGTAACTTTCAGCAGGAGTTACAAGTCTTCTGTCATACTGCTGGGCATTCTTCCAATGTTGTTTCCCTCAGGTTCAGAACAAACTCAAAATGCTCTCTCTTGTAGAAAGGATTTAAGAGGGGATTGAAAAATCCAGAAGGTAAATATTTCTGTCCAATTCCAAAATGGCATATCACTACTCTATCCATGTCCCAATCCTCCTACATAGCATTTTGGGACTTTTCAAGATGGCAACTACAAGTGTTATGTTGATAGAGCTTTCTGTCTGAGAGCATTATGCCAGCCATTAACTACCACCCCAGCCTGGTCCAGCCCTCTAAAATTTCAAAGGAGAGTAGCTTCTGTGATTGTCTCCAAAGGCTAACTACCGTCCTTTGTTTCTGTGGAGTTGAGCCTTCCCAGGCAGTGGGTAGTGAGTTCACATTGGAAAAACCACTTCCCCTGTGCCCCTACCAAATCTGTGGATGATCCAGTCCGCTTCCAACCCTGGGGTACAAACCCTACCATTTCCAGGGTGCAAATGGAAATGTGAGAAGTTTGCGAATGCAGCAAAGTTATGTATTTGTGGGTGTTAACAGACATTAAGGCGGTCATTCTGACCGCGGCGATCGGCGGTCGCCGCCCGCCAAGCGGTTCCCGCCGAAAGACCGCTCCGCGGTCAAAAGACCGCAGCGGCCATTCTGGCTTTCCCGCGGGGCCGGCGGGCGACCGCCAGAAGACCGCCGGTCGGCCCAGCGGGAAAGCCCCTTCAACAATGAAGCCGGCTCGGAATGGAGCCAGCGGAGTTGCAGGGGTGCGACGGGTGCAGTGGCACCCGTCGCGATTATTACTGTCTGCAAAGCAGACAGTGAAAATCTTTGTGGGGCCCTGTTAGGGGGCCCCTTGGCACCCGTTCCCACCATCCTGGTTCTGGCGGTGGACACCGCCAGAAACAGGCTGGTGGGAAGGCGGTCGGAATCCCCATGGCGGTGCTGCAAGCAGCGCCGCCATGGCGGATACCCTGGGCCAGCGGAAAACCGGCGGGAAACCGCCGGCTCCCCTTTTGCCGCGGTCAGAATCACCCAGGAAGCACCGCCAGCCTGTTGGCGGTGCTTCCGCCGCCCTCCGCCATGGCGGTCATGGACCGCCAGGGTCAGAATGACCCCCTAAATGCCAAGCACTCCTTGGAGTGCCCATGCTTTTAGCCCTTGAGTGGTATTTATTTTTACGTTTATGTTTACAGCCATATTTACCAATGTGAACAGGGTACAGTGTTTTTGTGTGTATGATAAATGCATCGTCAATATATAAATCAATAATTAAGTAAATTAAATGATTGGTCGGATATCTGTTCACCAAATTATATGGTAATGCGGACTTTAATTGATCTCTGTATAAAGGAAGGATTAGCTCTACCCTTGAATCATCAGCTGGCATTGTTCTACATTCTTGTCTTCTATCCACTCCTACTACTAATAATAATATAAATGATAATTCAATCATCTTTTATTAATATTATAATTATTTTTATTATTGGTATTATTAGTATGTGTTTGTATATGGCACTTCATAGCCACTTTTACAGTTTTTAAGTCCTGCAAACAACAAGTGTTAGTAATAACCAATTTGCAGGAACTCACGTAATACCAACATTATTGGGTCAGAAAAAAAATGCATGTAGAGCAGAAGATTGAGGGGGTGCACATTAAGGTAGGGCCTTTTTTTACCTAAACAGATTTCTGTTCATTTTCTTGCAGTTTGACGCTGGTATTGTTTACATCATCCGAACAGATCACTGCATTTAAATTTGTGGTCAGCAGTAAACTGCATGGTCGCACCATACTGCAATATAATATACATAATGTAACATATGTGTAAACAAATCAAGAAACTGATAACTTTTACCACTGGCTAATTCACACACACCTATACCAGTCTGGAACAGTGATACCACAATACCGCTGACAAATTCAATTAACACTAACTCAAAACTGGTAATGGTATTTAGGCCCCAAGGCCGCTCTTTTTTAAGATTCACAAAGTGGTGAAGCTCTCACTTCCACTTCAAGGTTGTAAAAAGGAAAAAAAAATCCTGTACGACAAAACCACAAAAACAGGGGTTGGTTCTTTTTTCACGGTAACATAGTTGCAGTTTCAAACTGGTCTTGAACAGTTAAATCAGAAATATTACTAATGAATCTCGGAAATTGGGCAGGTGTACAGGAAAACAATTGTAAATGTATTTTAGTATGCTTTTCCACCCAAAAATGATGACTACAGTTCATTGAGGTCTGGCCTTTTCCTGAACAAAGTGAAAAGGAGCCAATAATCAATAACTCGAAGTAAGCCGATCCAATCTAAGCGCTCACCTGCCAACGAAAAACAGCTTTTCTGTAGCCAACAAATGCTGTTCTTTTGTTTGTTCCGAAATACCAGATCTTTCGAATCAATGGATACCCTCCAAATGCAAGCAAAAAAAGAAACATTAACTGAATGTGTTTACAGTAGATGTAAAACAAAATACGTGTTAAACTCGTTGTCCTAACAAATGGAGTATCTGTTGCCACGTGAGGTATTTCGTCTGGAAGTTTGCATGGCTCCAGTGCGTCTTAGGTAGCAGGCAGATCGATAGGGGTACACGAGGACTAAATATGAACTCAAAAAAATGAAATTAAAAATTAAAGAACCGCAAAATCAGCAACGGGTATGTAGGACCTTTTTGGTCAAAGTTCATAAATGAAGGTGTTCTTACTATCCATCTCAACATACGTGGGCTAAGCATGTAACGTGATTACGTCATTGAGCAAACAGGCTGCACATTTAAATTACTGCATTCAAATGTTGCAAATACTGAGGCGCAGCAGGCGTGGTTCGGGCTAAACATTTATGTAAAATTCTGATTGGCCACTGTATAAAAGACTCTCAACGGAGCGAAATAATTGTGGGTGTAAGTATATTAAAGTTATGACTTACCATTCAAAAACAGCACCAGGTCATAAAAAATGTTTATTAAATGTCAGCGAATATGCCATGAGTGTAACTGAATTGACTGGCAATGTTGTCCTTCTACAATCTAAATGTTAACATAAATGATGCCATTATCTCATTATAATTTGTGCAATACTTCTTTCAAAATTTAATAATGGTTCTCTATACCGCCTAAACTTGTGTCTAATGTCAAGGAGACCCTCAGTGTTTAATTTAGTTAATTATTAAAAAAACGGAGTAAATACATTATCTGGATACAAAATGTTGGACGCTATTTAATCCACCGATCGACTGGCATTCACACTGGTCTGTGCCCCCTGAACCTTCAAAATCTGCTAAATGGTGCCAAATTTAAAGAAAAGTGGTGCAGCGCGGTGCTGTGCCAAGATTGCCAGCGCCGTGCTGCGTCACTTTAGAAATGAAGGGATGCGCCGTATTTAAAGGAATATGGCGCACCCCTGCGTTTCCCCCTGCACTGGCACTAAATGTAGCTGCCAGTGTCAATGCAGGCATCCTTGCACAATCGTGCAAGGATGTCTGTGTTGATGGGTGTGATCGTTAATGTGCGGGAAGGTGTCCCTTCCTGCAAATAAACAATCACTAATAGTGCTTTGGCACTTCTGTGTGTGCTGAACAATGCAGCACACACAGAAGTGCCAAAGCGTCATTTTCAAATGATTGTTTATGTGCAGGAAGGGACACCTTCCCTCACATAAACAATCGTTTCTGGCATTTTGCTTTTTCTATGCATGTGGCAGAATGCAGCACGCATAGAAAAAGCAAAAAAACAAAGGAGGAATAAAAGTATTCCTCCTCGTTGCACCCTGCTAACTCCACTCCGCGGCCTCAGGTATAAGAAATGTCATAAATCTTAGGCAGCATCAAAATGCTATGGGTGTTGCTGTGGCATGCCCACAGCAACACCCATTGCACGCCCCTTCCACGCACAGTGCTGCGTGGGAAGGGGCCGTATTTACAAGGAGGCATAAAGCCACAAAAAGTGGCTTAACGCCACCTTGTAAATGCGGAGCTGTGCTTAGCGCCACAGGAGCATCAAAAAAAGTGACGCTCCTGTGGCGCTAGGGACATATAAATACAACCCTTGGTTTCTTCTTGGACGCTCATCTTTCTCTGGCTAGACAAGGTAATCACCTGTCCTCTTCATGCAGGCTATTGTTAAAGGTTCTAAGAAACATTAGAACATTGGAATGTTGGCAGCTCCATTGAAAACAATGGAGTGCTCTGGGCTTTTACTGTCCAGTAAAAGCCTGGAGCGCCAACATTCCAATCTTCTTTGTTCACAGCTGTGAACAAAGCCTCACGGAGCTGAGGGGATTTTAATCCCCTCCAGTTCTGTGAAGCCTTTGTTTTATTTATGAGAACATTCTGCCCTCTAATGGCAGAATGTTCTAATAGCCTTAGAACGAGCTGTAGCAGGCTCTACCGGCTATTAAAGGCCCTCTCCCTTGTTAATAGGGGAAGAGCCCACTACTGCGGGTTCTAAGGCTATATTCTACCTCTTCTTTCGTTGGCCACTCAAAGGATAGTAGCCCAGGCGACCATTGTGAGTCATCTAGATTATTGCAACTCCCTGTTCTTAGGTGCATTGTCTGTAGTGCTGAAGAAACTTAAAAACATGCAAAATGCAGCAGTCAAACTTGCCCTAGGGCCTTTCCTCATGTGTGGCATTGGACGCTCATTGTTGGCTCCCATTGGAGAAGAGGGTCGACTTTAATTCATTATTCCATGTCTACAGAGCCATCACATTGGACCCAACTCTCTTAAAAACAAGTTTTCATGCTATGTCCTGGGTTGATGCCTCTGTTCTCATGATGTTGCCCTTCGTCAGGTATCTGGATTTCAATGTGCTCAGGTGGAAGGAAAAGCCTTTTCAGTTGTGGCTGCCAAAGCATTGAATACCCTCCAGCCATCATTACCTAACTTGCAGCATTTCCTGCACTTTAAAAACGCACTGAAGACTTGACTCTAAACAAAATTAGTCAATTCCATGCCCCCACATTAGGCTAAGAAAAACTAGCAACTTAACATAACAATACATAACCTAACATAACATAACAAAATACCATAACATAGATCATATTCAAGTGGCATAAAGTTGTTTTGTTCTGCAGTGATATTTAATAAAGAAGTTGAAGCACATTATACAAGTTTGAAGGAAAAACACCTGCATGTGATGAATTAGCATATGTATTGCCCGTTGTACAAACATACAATTATTATGGTTGTTATGTTTTTAATGGGATCACTAGAAGTATGTTGAAGGTGTTAGTGAAGGCCACTTTTTGGACAACTTTCTCATGTATTATGCATGTTCATAAGATTTAATTGCCTGGGGCAGCCATATCTTGCATTGGATTGCTGCACATGGAAGTTCAGTGATGTTAGCAAGTCTTAGATTGGACAGAGCAAAAGTCTCAATGACTGGACAGTCAGTGACAAACAGACTATTGGGTGAAGGGTTTCTAAAAGGAGAACCAGCTGAGTCTCTGCCATTAGAAACCCTGAAATTTCCTACGCTTCAAATAGAGCACAGGAACCAGTAGTTTGGCGAACAGAGCACCTGACATTTTGTGGTGGATGCCCTGCATGAAAGAACAGTAACTTCAACATATTTTGTGTTCTTCCAAAGATCTAATGCAAACCAATTATACATTTTAGCCCAGGTAATCTCAAGAACATTACCTAAAAGAATTTACCCATGGGACTTACAGTCATTTTGCAGTATGACATTTTATTCTTCTCTCTCAAGTATGACAGGGGGGCCTGTTTATAATCTTCAACATAAAGACAAGAACATGCAGCTTAATACAGACTATTATCACAAGGAAACAAGACTTCAGGCTGTATGGGTATTCCACTACCAATGTGGTGGTGTACCACATCCACCAAAACTCATAATTGAACTGCATTATTTTGATTAGGGGGAACCTTTGAGCAGTGGCCCAACTGGCATTAGGCCAGTGGTCAATGAACATCAGACTGTCCATTAAGTGAAGGATGGATATTAATATGTAACTGTTCATGTTCAGGAGCACTGGGGAAATATTTGTCCCAATGTATTCTAAAGGTGACAAAAATGACTAAGACCTACTTTTCTCCAACTGCTAGGAAAGATCCTACTAGTCACTCCTGCAGGAATACAGCTCTTATGGCAGTGTCTTGGGACAAGGTTATTCACTAGTCAGGACCCATGCAGGGTCCAAGCCTCAGTGGTCAGCTGGGCCTTTGTAGGGCCAGGAGTCCATCTGATTTTTGTGTCTCTGGCACAGGCAAACATGAGGTTAACTGACTGACCACTGTAAAGCAATTCCAGTCCCTGGGTACCATAAGAAGCCCCTCAGGCATTATTCTATCAGGATCTTCTTTCATCATTTTTGTTTTTCCATGTCAGGCTTGTTCTAAGGAGATGGTGATGAAGGTGTTGGTCTTATCCTGTGATCTAGCTTATAGCTGGTGAAAATTCCTACCCAATCCTCTCTACTTTCCCATCCTATGCACACTTCCATTTTTTGGTCTTTCTTTTTGCATTACTGTAAACAAATACTGTAAAACCTACATCTCAAATAGATCACAACTTCTTCGATCACAATGGCTCCTGGCTCTCCTCAAACCACTCCCCTATGTAGATAAGGTCTCACTCTGTCAGGGCCAATAACTGCTTTTTCCTTCCTCATGGGACAGAAGCCAGAGAGTAAATCCTTTCATTTTGAATGAATGTGAACAGATTTTGACAGCCCTATTTAGCATCTCCAGGTCACATGAGGTAGTGGTAAACCTGCTCTTTGCCCTGCCAGCTATTCCTGTCCCCTTCATAGATGATTAATTCCTGTTAAGCTGCCAGTTGTTAACAATACTCTTGCCTTCCTAGGCCTGGAGGCCATGCCATTTTCTGCTGGAGTCCGGGGTTATGAACTCCAGCCAGGCATGGATATTGGGCTCCGGGACATTAGATGAGAGGCATAAATGGTGCAAAACCAATTTTGAATCAGATGAGGCAAAGTATATTTTTATACTTTGACTTTTCAACTAAAGTTATCAAAAATCTTGTTTCACATACATGGGAGTATAAATATTTTATTGATCAACTATTCTCCATTTTGTTTTTCATTGAGATTTTTTTAACCCTGCATCTGTACCAACCCAGGTTTTTACACGTAGGCCAAGGAGAGTAAAGCCCATATTTATACTCCCTTTGCGCCGGATTAGGGTCATTTTGTTTAAGCTAATCTGGTGCAAACTTAACACCATATTTATATTTTGATGCTAGACCCGTCTAGTGTCAAGATTTCAGACTTTGCGTCATTTTCTGGATGCGTGAAACCGCCTCGCGTCAATAAGATGCAGGGTAGGCGTCCCTGTCCAAAAAATGACTCAAACACCCGTGCACCATATTTATCAAAAAATGATGCATGGCTGGGAAGCGGAACCAAAAAATTACGCAATACCCGATTTGCATCAAATTTTAACGCCTGGGTCAGGGCAGGCGTTAAAATGGGGCAAACACACCTCTACTTAAGGAAAACTCATACAAGCAACATCATTGCTCAAGAAGGACAACACGGAGGTGCTACTCATGCAGCATGTCAGATGACGCAGAGCACAGGACCAACAGCAGCAGCTACCACCACACCAACGTGGACCCCAAAGGCAACGCAAAAGAAAGGAGAGGCTATTTAGGACCTGGACAACCCACCTGGGCCTCAGGGAACAGGATATCATCCAGAGGTACAGACTCAACTGGCAAGCCATACAGCAGCTGCTGCAACAAATTGAGCCACAGTTAGCCAGCCTGCAGACACCACCCATTATTCCACCGGAGACCAAGCTGCTAGATGTCCTGCACATGTTGGCAAGTGTCTCATTTCAAACTATCGGTGCCCTGGTTGCTGGGGTCTCACAGCCCTCATTCTCCGCCTTCCTACCCAAGGTTCTTGATGCCTCCATCTCCCTCACACCCCGCCACATCAGCTTCCCCAACACACAGCAGAAGCAGCAGGAGACCAAACAGGGGTTTTACCAAATAAATGGCTTCCCGCATGTGCTTGGTGCCATTGGCTGCACACATGTCCGGATTGTACCACCTGCTGCAGCCGAGAAACTATACCGCAACAGAAATGATCACCAGGGATTGTTCACCAACATCATGGCAAAGTATGCTGGGAGTGTACATGATTCCTTCATCTTCCACCACAGCACCATCAATCAGCACTTCCATAATGGACGATGTGGCAATGGCCTTCTTGTCTGTAAGTCCAGAATCCTCATAATATACACACAGCACAGCAACCCTGTAGGACACACAAGATATACACTACTACATTGACACGTGGGCAGGTTGACACTGAGGTTTGACACTGGTAGTTATGTTTGATATCCTGACCCAATGGGATTCACACCTATGGACAAATAACGGCTGTCAATAACAATAGATGCCGCTCTAGAGCCACAAGGGACCAATTTAATACCACGCAGTGACAATGACATGGCCTGAACTGGCAGTACAACTTGGAAGATTAACCATTTAATATCACATAAGGCCACAGAGTCAATCCCACACCATTCCAAGCAATATGTACTGTGTAAGGGGTGTGCAATGTGTGTTGCTGCAAATCAAACACTATGAGACACATAGCATGTTGATGCTGACTCAAATGAAGGTAACATGGAATTACTGAGGCAATACCAACATTTCACATCACTCCTGGGGTAACATTGCCAGCTAGCAATAAGGAAGTGGACTGTGCTATGAAAACATGTTGATGTGGCACTAATGCAAAGTGCACACTGCTGCACATACTGAAAGAGATAATTCCCCATCTACATAACAGATGTACAGGGAGAAGCACCTTCCTACACAAATACTTCCACCTCCACAACCAAGTTAGCCAGCTCACCTGGAGCAAGTTCAGTAGTGTAGGTGCACGGTTGCACATGAGCCAACCGGCAGAGGGAGCAAAAATGTTTGCATAGAACTAGTCACACATGAGACAATTGTGCATTGTCAATACTGAACACCTCAGTGCTGCCAACTTATGGAGATGTGTTGTGCATTGTCATCCAGCCTAATCAAAGGGCCTCACTGTTGCATTTCATCTGCAATGACATATGTCTAATTTGATGGGATGTCCAGGTCATGTAGTGCAACCATGTTATCACCACAGTGGAATCTATTGTGTGTGTGGAAGTATCATGTCACCTCCAGTGAACACACACTAAAACATCTTGCTCACTACATAACGCATGGGAGATACACACTGAACTGCAAGTTTGAAAATATACCAGAGATATCAGGTCAATTAGCCAAACGCAACTTTTTCAAGTCAAACAACCCAATGCAGAAAGAACTTCACAGAAGCCAAGGATCCCACACAATACCACAAACACATATGAGTCACAGACAGCACAAGATAACAACTGCCATGCAAAATGACATTCCTGGTGCAAGCAACAACAAAATACTTACCCCTATTTTCTCTTTCAGCTGATCAGAGTTACGGGATCCAGCCATTGATCATGACCCAATTTGCCAACCTAAGCACAGCAGAAGAGTGTGCCTATAATAAGGCGCATCAAACGACATGCACCATGGTTGAACGGACTTTTGGCATCCTGAAGTCCAGAGTCAGGTGCCTGGACATCATCGAGGGCAGCCTCTCATATTCCCCGGAAATGGTCTGCAAGATAATTTTGATCAGTGCCATCCTGCACAACATTTGTGTTAGGAGGAACATTCTCCTATATGAACCTGAACAACAACTGCCTGAAGAGGAGGAGGTGGATGTTGTTTGGGAAAATGAGGGGGAGCATCCTAACACAACTGCAGGAATGCGTCGCAGACAACAGATAGTACAAAACTTTTTGCAACAATAGTCACTATCAACACAACGATATGGAATTAAACATCTCACTTTATCACTCAATCATGCCCTGGGTAATTATTTATGTATCACATGTTCTCTATGAATCAGAGTATTACCTCAGGGAGTATTGCAGAAAGACAAATTTGACTACCTCTGATGCCACATCACATTTGATGGGTAAGAATGTACAGCAAACATCACACACAGTTTGTATGAAAAACATCTTGTCTATTTCACAATTGAAGGACAAAATCATAGGACCACAGCTATGAGAGACATCCATGTTGCAGCATATGACACTCAACTATGACATTATCAATCATAAGGTAAAAAAGTACATCTTGCATGAGGCACTGGATGTGAAATAGCATTGGTAACAGGAATGCATGCCCAGACCCTTGACATCAGTAAGTGTGACATCAGCTATCTCTGCAAGGAACATGTGTGACAAGAAGTGCATCAATCCTGAAAATGAATATCACTAGTGTCCCAAGTATTACAAGCAATGCTCACAAGACATGCTCTGCACTGTCCATCCCAGGTAATAAGTCCTGCCACTGCCGTGCTTTAAGTCTCTGCCCACCCTTTTCTAGGGGGCACTGTAAATGGACTCTCTGTACCCTGGGAATCATCAAATACACTCATCCAGATTCACATTTTGACTCCTTTGTGCTTCCCTTTTCAGTATGGCATGCCAAGGTTCAACTTCATCAGCCTGCATGGACTTCAGGTCCCATAATACACTGCCTGGTAGTTGGTAAGACCTGTAATCTTCTGTCCATTGCTTCCCATGGGAAAAGTCCGGTTGGCCCCTTATACTGGATTCTTTACTCCAAGACTTGTGAGAGACTGAAGCTGTACACACCTATGAGCTCTATCATGCAGCCCAGCCATTTGACTCTGCCCTGCCCTTGCTGCTGCCTAGAACTGCTTAGAAGCTGCCATTCCCTGAAGCTCCTTGTTGTGCATTGGAGTACAATTCATTTGTGTACCAGAGCCCTTGTTGGATTATGTTACAGTGTTGAGTACACCTGAAACTGCTCTTTGTTTCCACAGTGTTGCTCCTGCTTGTTCCAGTCAGACTCTGCTCTCTGTTTTTCTGCCTTGTACATGTTTGTTCATGACAGAGCCTGCTTCCTGTTAGCCAGACTGGTTACAGTCTTTGCGTTAACTAGAGCCATTCCCTGTGCCTATATTTGCCTCATAGTTGGTTTCCATGCCCTCCATTTCCTCTTGGCGTATTGTGTCTGGTAAGTCAATGATCAGACCTCAACTGTATAGAATAGTTTAATTTGCTTTTTTTTTATGTACCGGGACATGTTTTCCAGGGGACGTATCCAGCTCCCATCCTTTGTCTGGTTTTGCATGTATTCATTAGTGCCAAACGGTGACAGTGTGCTATGGCTGTATTCCTGGATTTAGCACTGTGCCTCCAGCTCAACAAACAAGGGCTGGTAATGTGTATGTAAGAACACAGATTCACTTCAGCCGCCACCTTTCGATGGGGCTTGCGTGGTGACTAGCTGTGAGATTAATCTGCACAGAGGCACTGATGTTCTCTGTTGCTATGGGAAGTTCAGAGCCCTATCCTGTGTACAAATGTAGTGATGAAACCTGCATGTTTGTCTATTACTAATCCATAACATATTTGACCACAATAAGGTTGCTCTGTCGTCACTCTTCTGTAATTTCTGCTGTACCGTAGCTGCTCTATTCCCTTGTATGCCTTTAGCTGATCTTTGGCTTTTGGTCAAATCTGCTTTGAAAGATACTCTGTTAACTCAAGGGTTGACTCTACAGACTCCTGACTAGACCTGCACGTAACGGTTACACCATGGAGGCCAATACTGACACAGGATGCACATGGCCACACACTTGAACTGAACACTTTTGTGCAATGAACCACTCGAAATATGTGAACACATGCAGCTTGGCCTGCTGGTCCATCACAGCCACAAGAGGAACATAAGTTATTTACATGAGTCAAACTGTGGTGTACATAACAATGTTATGATTGGATTTGAGCCTGTCGCAAACACTGTACCTACCAAACATGTTCAAATGCATGATTCGTGGGTAGTATACACACAAGTGACCATGAAGTGATAACCAACATTTCATGACATGTGAGGGGTAACATATCTGACATATCCCTCATCAGCCATCCTCGATCTTTCCTGTGTATTGTTTGTCATGGGAAATGTATTGTCCCCAAAGTCAAGCAACTACACACAGCAAAAGAGGCAACAGATATTACAAACACACCTCATGACTGTTGTACCTCATTGTTTGGCATCTGATGGTGATACCCATTTGTAACACATGAACATTACGACAAATGTATTGCATGCTTTTCCAACAGAAGCACACAAATTCAGTCAATTCACACACAAAACACACAGGCCATGATTCATATTTTTGTAGCGTAGCCTTGCTGTCCTCTATTGACGCAACACCTGCGCAAACTTAACATTTCCATTTGAATTTCCGAAGTTTGTGCTGCTGTTGAATCAGTTAAGAAGCTAATCCTGCACAAAAATATGAATATTGTGGGCTGAAGTAGCATGGTCTGCCACATGTAGCCAAACACTAGAACACACACTGCAGGTCATACCATCCTATCTTTGTATAGTTATAGGCTGCATGCAAGTAAAAATTTGAAAAATGATGCAAACACTGTTTGAGTCAGAAATATTGACGCGAATGCGTCCAAAAATGATGCAAACGCACAATATACATCTATGGGTCCCTAGCGTTAATTCCCCCAGTGCACCCCAGACATGCATATACCATTGAAACTGTATTGATCCACGAATGCGAGGGTTTTTGACCCATATGCGTAAAAAAATTTGCGGCAAACTATGTAAGCGTCAAATATTTACATGCAAGACAATAAACGGGCTGCAAATGAGACAGGAAGTGATGTAATATGATATCCTGTATACAGAAATGGTACAGTGGGTGTACTTTCACTTTGCAGTCAGTGATTTTTCTGGACTGTGTGGCTGTGTGTTGGATTGTTTCTCTGTGGATTTTGTACTTTTGTCTCCTGTGTGGTCTATATTTTGTTTTTTGGTGTTTAGTAACTGTTTTTTATACCTGTGTAAGTGATTTGTGTCTTTTATTGTAGTTAGATTTTTATTCGTACTGTTGGGGGGTCTGTTTGTGGGTAGTATTAGCTGGGGTAGTTTGGGGCTTTAATTGGGTTATATAAGTTTCCTTTATTCTACCTCCTTACCCTGTTTTTCCCTATTTACTTTAAAAATAGTGTTTTGTATGATGTCGGGCACGGCTGGGGCGCATGGGTGAGGAGGAGCTTGGGGTATTTGTGTGGCTGGTGTGCCACTTCCTCCCCATGATGTTGAAGGCTGGGGGCCATGTGATACAGTGGTATAACACAGAGACAAGACGGCTGCGGTGGGCAAAGGTGCTGGTCCACGTGAGGAGGATCTTTAACACTGCACGGAACAAGCACCAGCTGAAGCATCGCTGGGCTGTCCTGGTGGCCCGAGAGCAGGACCTGCTGGGCCACCTGGGTGTGGTGATTGGTGGCCCTGTTGGTGAGTACCAAATTGACAAATGTGTACAGTTCAATGCTCTGGAGTGACAGTAGCAGATGTGGGCATGTGGAATGCTAGTTGAACAAACTGTAAGTGTACCAGGAATGTGATGTATTACACATGGTAGTACATGGTAACAATGCAGTTCACAATTTTGTAGAGCCATGTCCGAACAGTATTCAGGGCCATATGTACCAATCTCTTCATAACCTTCACTAGTGTCTTAGGCCCATATTTTGACTTTTTGAGAGCTGCATTTGTGTCATTTCTTGAGGAAAAAGTAGCGGAAACTTGAAACATACAGATATTTGTTGCAATTTTGCGCAAATGTGGCACTAAAAAAGAATATACATCTGGGCCTAAGTTCACTGTATCCGTGTGTTTACTTCAGGACAAATAATCATTTACACGGACAAACCCAAATGGGCCATTATGCTACCAGATTGTACTGTCACAAAACAGGGTCTTCTAGTGGCATTTAGGATTAGGCGTTCAAATCGTATCATTGAGTAGCAGGCCCCTACAACATTTTTTTCTTGGGCACAATTGTCGGGACTGAGCTCTTGCAGTTACCATCTGCGTCACATTGGTGCCAACCCATTTTCAAAAGGGAAAGGGTCAGCATGGGATCCCTCCTCTTTGTGAATGCATGGCCACAAACTATTTCTGAGCATGAAGTTGTGCAAGGGACCACTGACTGCTTCCATAGTACAATTTTAGTGATGAAATAGGTTGTTAAATTACTTTCTGTACAACCCTGCTGAAATATTGCTGCATTACAACAAATGTAAACATCTCAATAAGAAGGCAGTCACAGACATGGTGGTCTGCTGAGCTCAGCAGGCCAGCATTCCTGTGAGTGGTGCCATTCCCAAGGGGTTTTCAAATAGAGACCTACCTCATCATGACTGAAGAGGTAGGTCATTTGCTACCCCATTTTTCATTAACAAACAGTTTCATTTCGGGTGTTCTACCTCTGATCATCCAACTTGCAAATTGCTAGTTGCTGAATCTTGCAATGTGTGATTCACAATACATGATATAGGTACACATGGCCCTGAGTGACACATTTCAGGCGCAATGACTACACCTGTGCCCATGCATTCTGTCAACGATGATCAACTAAGACACTGTCAGCATACATTATTTTGCAGTTTTGGAACAGAAAAGTGGCCAATCCATGTCTAGCGCTACATTGTCATCATTTCACACACAGGATCCCTGGCATCATGTTGTCATAGGGGGCATATATAGCTTAGGGGACACTGCCAATGGGGCATATGCAACCTACATACAACACTGGCACACCTATCATGGACCACTGAAAGCACAATAATTCCTGAAAGCAAATCAACCCACATGTCCATCACACAGTCACTCATTGTCCCTTGATGCACAAGCCAAATACCTGAGTCACTGGTATTGCAGTGCACCAGGTATGTGGCATTGCATTTGTCACCCAATAACAAAGGATGAAATGGAGTACCATCTGGAATGTATTAGCCACAAAAGTGTGTAGTCAGGCTTGGCACCACATGCTTGTTAGGGCCAGTGCATGTGTGCATATGTGTGTCTATCAGTCAATGGAGTGGCAGTGTCAATGCAAGGTTGCAGTGGTATGTCTGTTGGAGTGTCTATATGCCTGATGTACAGCTCTATCAGATAAAATGTCACACACAGTGATTTGTTGTTCCCACGTTTGTACAGTGATCAGACATTGAGCATATATCTCCCTTCCATGTTTTACAGGTGGACCAGCCCCCTACACCATTAGTGAAGTGGCTCGATTCGAGGACCCAGACGTATCCAGTAAGTGTGAAAATTTTTGTCCTGTGTTGTGTTTGCAGCTGTTGTGTGATTGACTCTTGTGTGTTGGACTCATTGCAAGATATGATGAGCTGGCATGTGATCTGATATGTGACTTGACTGGAGGTTGACATAATGTTCCATGGAAGAGTTAGACATTCACTGGCAGACAGTCATATATTGAG
The DNA here is from genome assembly GCF_031143425.1 of Pleurodeles waltl. NCBI lineage: Eukaryota > Metazoa > Chordata > Amphibia > Caudata > Salamandridae > Pleurodeles > Pleurodeles waltl. The sequence goes on along the minus strand of NC_090437.1, from coordinate 529,084,343 downwards.
AGTCTAGTGCTGCACAATAGGCATGGGCAGGTGAACAAGGTGATTTGTAGCCACATGTATGCCCACAATTGATTTGGAGGTGGCCAGTGTCATAATTTAGTCAGCAAGTCATACCCTAATTCATACAAAACAGTGATGCATCAGTTTTACACACAAACTTGCGCATCCCTGTAATGTAATGAACATGTAGGACTGTATAGGTGACTGTCCCCCAGCATCTAGCCCCACATGTTGTACTCCATTTACGTGGCACTTAATTGCTATGTTATAGGCATGCATGCAGGTCAAGGCCAGATGTGTGCTTACATCAATGTGGTTGATTAAGGAAATGTGTCAGTGAGATCTGATGTTGATGGTTGTCCACATATGGAAACATGAATGTAGATGTGATTGACCAATGGTTGACTCACTCCTAGTTGGCAGGCCTCCTTACCTGTGTTACACTGGCTAAATCCATGTACAGCTGGACAATGCTTCGTGGTTGTCCTTGACGTTTGAAAACATGTATTGCATGCTCATCCCCCCTGCGGCACAGGCTTAGGGGGCAAAAATATATGTAGCTAGGTGTGATGGTCACAGTGTAGATGACAGACATGTAATTCAAGCATTCATGTGTGCCAAACTACACTGACCCCCTATGATTAGCAACTGCATACCATCCTGCCAGTTCCATATACAAATCACAGGTCTTGTGTGCCTTAAAGTTGATCCAGATGGCCTGGCACATGCGGAGCACCTGCAGCATTTGTAATGTGATCAATTGCACTACATATGTGCACAGATCAGTTAATTTGGTACACACCTTGTTGTGCCTTGCTGTGCTGTTAGATAGTTGATGACTAGGCTGTGTTGGCATGTCATTCCTCAGGGACATTGTATCATCTGTACTGTGATTTGGACTGCATGTGCTATTTGTGAGGAAGTGTTAGATTATCATATGTACATGCATCACACAATGATGACACTAATGTTTGCCTGTCTCTTTTTCACAGCTGCCCACATGAATGCCCAGGAAATGTGTGAGTTTCAGAGGCGGGCAGTGTGGTACAGGCACATCCTCGATGTGGAGGCTGGGTATCATATGATAGGAAGATTCTATCGTCAAAAAAGAACCATGGGAGCATGGAGGGCTTTTAGCCAAGGGGGGCCAGCATTTGCCACAACAGCTGCCGCCAGCACCCCGACCGCAGGCACAGTGGACACTGGAATCTCAGCCACTCCAGCTGGACCTTCTACATCTGCAGCACAAGGCACAACTGCTGCACCATCAATACCACCACCCCCAACCACGTCACCAGCACCTGCAACATCTAGTGCCAAGCAAACCACCACACCAGGTGGTATGGACATGGCCGCATTGCACCACCTACAACAGGACATAAGAAGGATGATTAGGGGCATGGACAATCTCCAGCAAGAGGTGGCCCGCAACAGCAGGAGACTGGAGTCTATAAAAAAAAAACTCTGAGGAGGGAAAACCTCTAAGTACAGTTTTTCCTCACCCCTAATTCTGTCCCCTCCCTCCTCTTTCTTCATACTGTTTTTTAGTGGGTTTAGGGGGTTTAGTGATAGGTTAGAGTAGGCTATTAGTTTAGATAGGATAAGTGGGTTGGGTTTGGGGGAGTTTTATTATTACATTTTGGTTTGTGGGTAGGTGGGTGGGGGTTGATGTTGGGGTTTATGTGTTTTAAAAAAAGAAAAAAAGATTTAAATATAGATTTGTTTAGTGTTGGTATGTGTTTAGGTTAGTATATGTTGTCCTACACGTGTCCCGTCATATAAAGGGGTGGGGGGTTGATGTTTAGAGTGTTTAGTTACATGTGGTAAGTAAGTTTAGCATAGGGTAGTTAGGGGAAGTTGTAAGTAATGTATAGTTAGGATAGGTTAGGTTAGTATAGGTGTTTGACATAGTTTAAGTTTTCTTTCATACATGTAATAAAGTTTTAAGTACTCCTTTACGGTGTGTGTCATATGCTTGATAATCTGGGCCTTTGCATGAGTGTACAGTGGCAAATTTGTGTTTGCCCGTGTGTTCCATCATGCATCCACATCCCATTCTTGACATGTTTATTCCCACTTCCAAATCAGCTGTCATATTAGCAGCTACAACAAAGCATCAATGCATCTGCCATCCATGGAACCCACCACTCAAGGGGACTATGGTTCCCATGTATTGTAGAGGTAGGTGTGATTTTAAAGCTGTCATTGTGTGGGTCCTGTGTTGGAATCTTGGGCACTGTGAGACATGTGCCTGCAGCCTGATGTTCATGTGAACCCTGATAAACTAGTGGTGTCATAAGCTTGTGAAGTTCAGTATACATAAATCACACCTATGAGTTTTTTTCATTGTACTCCCAGGTGACGTTATTGTCCAAACACTCTTACACATCCATTCCTGCTGTATGGTGTGGTTGTGGGATTTAAGTTTAGAGTCATATGTCCCATACACAATGATTGTCATGTAGGGGATGTGGGCAAAATTGAGTTTCATCTTGTGGATACCTTGGGCCTGTCATATACAATTCTTACACAGCATTATACTGTTTGTGATGCTTTAACTTCAGAAATGAGCCACAAGCAGCACAGATGATTGTAAAACCCAGACCCTTGTGCATAGATATCAGACCACATGCATTCTACACTATTGTATTGACATTCTGTGTCCATTGACATGTTACATGCATCACAAAACTCTTACACAGTAGATGTGTCACATTACACAGAGACAAAGTCGTTGTGTAGATGCTGTTTATTTTAAAGTGCTGTAGTGCAATATTTACATAGTCCAGGATTTTAAGTCCATTAGTGTGACGCATTCTATTGTGACGCAACACAAGTGCTATGTTGAGGGACATGCTATTGGACATGCTGCAATGGAGTGTCATTCAGTGCAGAGGAACATGAATTGCCAATTAGGTAGTGAGAGACAATTGCAGTCCATAGTGGTAGGGTAAACAGTGTGTTGGAGAACAGTGCATTTTACCAATTGTAGCAAGACTGGCATGTTGTCAAGCACAGGGCATGGGAAAATTACTGCCATGTGGCATGGGATGGTGCTACCGGGTACACCTACGGGTGAAGGTGATCTGTTCCACGTCTTCATCTTCTGATGTGTGTGTAGTCTCCTCTGCCCTTGGTGGTGGTGGGTTTGAGGGGGCAACACACACTTCAGTGTTTGGGGAAGTGGACTCTGAATTCCCGGTAGCTGCCAACTGTGGATCTATTAAGGGCATAACTGCAGAAAGGAGGAACATAGTAATCTGGGTTCCTGTTCATTGTTCCTGTCATTAATACTAGCATTCTCTCAGGCCTATGCCCCACCTGCATGTCACATGTTGTGTGGGCAGTTTGGAGAATTGTCTGCGTCACATCCTCTAGGTGTAGGTTCTGTCCAAATTGTGTCTTGCCACCTTCTTGTCCTACTCAACCCTCCCTCCACTACCATTTGCATGGCGAGGCCTTGCAATGCCTATTGGTGTTCTGATGCAACTTGCACCACACATAACCACACATAACAATGTAGGACTGACCCAGTCTATGATATTTCACATACACCTATACATTGCTGAGACCTAGCATTTACCGTGTATTGCATTGGCATGACACGATACAGGTGTCAGCATTGGTAGTGTGTCATGTTGATATTTGGGAATGTGTGCTACATTGCATTGCACTGATGGGCCTGGCAGAGTTCCATTTCCTCTTATGACTATGCAGGTGTGTTTCACTAGCTACACACATATGTCCTCCCCTCAATGCTGTTGTCTTAGCATTATGACAGTTGAGATGTTGCAAGGTGGCATTGCAGCTATAGTAACACAGGCACGGGGTAGACCCTGGAATGAGCAGCATGGGTATGACATTACTGCTGTGTACTTCATAATGTAAGTAACAAAATGTGATGTTTAATGCACCTATAGACATGAGCATTTGACCGGAGTTACACTTGTTTAGGAATTGAATAGGATTGATCACATAGTCATCCTGAACCCTCATTTTGAGTGTGTTTGTTCCATGGGCACCTAACTGCTATTTCCTAATTGACCTGTACACACAGCACAGGTAGTAGTGGCAAATGTTGTCAATGGTAAATGCTGCTTGAGGCAATGGCCTGAGATTGGTCATTGTCCCCTAGTTCACATTCTGACAATACCAGCTGTCCTGTGACAGCAGCCCAGTTTTACGTTCTACCTTACCCTCTGGTCTTCTACAGCATTTCCAACAGCCTTGGCATGGCGGTGTACCCCCATGCTAAGGTTGTTGGTGTTGTGTTGTGCTGTGCCCCTGAATGGCCCTGCACAGCCCATGCACATGTGCCGTGCCCCTTTCCCCTTTCCACTGCCTGATTTCCATGGCTGACATGCATTGTGTAGTAGATATGTACCTCCCCTGCTTGCAATTAACATTTAGGCATTTTGGTCCCCCATGCAACTTACCCTGCATATGTGTTGTTTCTTGGTAGTCTGCGCTGTCCTGTGATTCCTGTGACAGTCTCCTCCGGGATGACGGCTGCAACCATCTCCACCATCTCGTTCAGGGCCTTCTGCGGTGCTGGACTCCCACCTCCAGTCTGCAGTGCTGCCTTCCTGTTCCTTGCCATTTTTTCCTTTGTCCTGCGCTTGCAGTCATGCCAGCGTTTCTTGCAGCCCGTGACAGTTCTCCTGACCTCTGACACACTATTTATCTTGTGAACAATTTGTTGCCAAATTGACTCTCTCCTCCCAATTGGCAATTTAGAGGTAATGAAAAGTTGCTGCTGGTGCTAAGTCACCTCTCTGACCAGTATTTCATGCTCCTCTGCGCTGAAACAACACTTCCTTTTCTTCTTGTCTTTCCCCTGGGTCGTGTCTGTGTCCTCCTGGCTGGTTTCTGGTAGATTGAGGTCTCCCTGGGGTCTATCCTGGCTTCTGGGATCCATTTTGGGGCTCCTTAGCACTGTCTGCTTCATTTGCACCGCTTTTTGACGCTATTGCGGAGGAAAATGGCGTATCCGGTTTGCAACATCGCAAACCGGACTAGAGTAATGTTCCCTATGTTAACGTCATTTTGCTTTACGATGCGGCGCAATGGTTAGTGTAAAATAAAAAACCTCTAACCCATGCTTAGCACCACCGTGCGTCAAAGTATAAATTTGACGCACAGGTGGTGCTAAGAAATGGCGTTAGCCCGCAATACATTTTTTGACAAAATGGCCCTAAAAGTCCATGAACTATTTATTCTAGTGAGCTTCCTCCTTATTGTCAAGAATTGAAGGACCATGTACAAGGTAGATAAGAAAGGACAGCAAACAGCACCTGATCTCAAAACTGTGAGAAGGTATTTATGCCTTGATAGGCTTTTTATTAGTATTTTGCTTCAGCTTAACTTCCATTATTTATTTGTGCACAAGTCTGACTCAGCTATTTAAATGTGTGTCAATGAAGTTCAAACAGTATACAAACATAGTGCCAGCTGTAGCTGGTAAATTTGAAAGCTGACAGCTTCTTGTCTCACTAAGAATAAATATACCTCACCAACTGTGTTTTACTGTCATTTCTCATTAACAGACTAGTGTACCCCATTTGTGCTTTCACACGGTGGGGGTTAATGCCAGTATCCATCAAGTCAATCCAGAGGGATCAGAAAAAGCCGAGGTCAAGGTGCTGGTTGATGAACCATTGTAATTCGAAGTATGTACCCGCAGAGGGGATTGCGCTTCCATTGGTCACAGTCTGAGTAGATCATTGGTACCCAGAGACGAGGTTGACCTGGTTGACTTGGCTGCATCTTAAGAACTCAGAGGCAATACAGTCATTGAGACATGGTAAGATGAACCAGGGATGTGTGCAATGATGTGAAATGACATGAGAGACGTCTAATTATAAATATGGCCGTAGGGATAGTACAGTGCTTTTACTTTGTCACGTGAAATTCCCACGTGGTGTTGATTTTTAGTGGCTAATGGTGTGAATGGAAGCAATTGCACTGTGACAAAACCCCACGAAAAATACTTATTTGATAGTAGTATAAATGGTTAGTTGTAGTAAACTGTGTAGTGTAAATAAACATTATTTAGATTAAGTACAGTCATGTCCAGTAGAAGGAACTCCAGCATGGGAGATGATGACTAAACAAGTGATGGAGACTGGATTTTGCATTTATAGCATGGATACACTGAAAATGATCCCTCATTACAGTTTCCATTGAATGGCACTTTTTGATTATGAGAAATTGTATTATCTAATGGAGTTTATGTATGAGAAAGGAAAGAGGAAAGTGAGACTGTTGCAGTTTGATTTGCTGAATAGGTGGGAAAAACATGCCAGGTAAAAACAGCGGCTAAAAGTAATGAAGACAAAAAGGGAGAACCAAGGGAATATGACAGAAAGAAAAGGGCTGATAAATTTCTCAGGTTCTGATATGCCTGCATTAGAAGAGTAGGGAGATGAATGGAGGATGACCCTTATTTTCCTCCTCCCCCTCACAATTTATCAGCCACAGATGGACCTGCTCCCAGTACTAAATTATTTAGAAGCATTATAACACCAGAAATGCAAGACAAATTAATATTTGTTCAGAACTGCATGAAACATGGAACTTAGCAATATACACATAAGTAGGATAGGAAGATGAACACCTGTGAAAATGCAGTGAAAGGGAAAATGATACAAGATACAAGAAATGGGAAAGGTTAGATATCCCCTATGCAATAATTATAAGTCAGTAAGGTTTAAGCAGACAGCCACAGAACCTGATGCTGCCCAATAATTTCACTCATTTATAATTATAAATCTGAGACATATGACCTGAAGGATGCTGAATGTAATTCTGCGTTTCACTATATGTGGAATGGTTGACATGTACCAGTCCTCATGCGCTTCTATGATGGACAGGTTTTAATGCCCCCTGGACTGAAACAGAACTCATTGACTTTTCCAAATACTATACCGATATAAGGGAAAGCCCAGATGAATGATATACCAGCATGGAAAATATATTATGCATAGGTCAGTTAAACATTGAATGACATAGACCAAATGTTTTCCTGCATTCTTACGCTTGATATATGGAAGAAGTGCAGCAAAGAAAACTTTGAAGTTGTTGGCCGGATCAAAATTGATACTACAGGAGATGTACAGAAAGCTGATGGTCAAGCAACTGATAAAATAGTAGCCCTGCCATGCATATTAATGGCTAGATTGTAAGAATAAGTGCCTGACAAAGGATTAGGCTAGTCTAAGTTAAATAATGGTAAGCAAGAAAAAGACCAAAATGTAGCCTTCTTTTCCTAAATACAAAAAGTGTTCTCTGCCTATAGTGGGATGTATGCTGCTGATGAAGGGACCCTACAAGCCCTCTCCTATTGTATTGTAAATGGCCTCCAATAATGTATAAGTTTATCCATCCATACCTATGAACCTAAATGGGGAGTAAAGCCACTGATAAAAGTATTGTCCATTGTCCAATACTGTGCTGAGAGACCAGTCACAGGACGAATACAATAAGGATAAGAGACACGAAGAGTGAAAGTGCACAGTGTTGCTCCAGCACCTACAGCTAGTAAGAGGCAGATTCACACTCTGGGGATAATGGGGGGCAAGGGGACAGTCTGCACCAACTAACAGACCCCGGAATGGCCAAATAGATTATGGGTGCCACAATTACAAAGACCACAATCATTGGATTAGAGAGTGCCTATTACTACAGAAAACAAACAGAGGGTGCTCCATGTCATGAGGACGTGCCCAAAGGGGATATAGAAATTATTTTAACAGTGCCACAACAACATAATCATATGCCCAATCCTGGCCCCTATGCCGAACATTATTCTTATCACACCAATGACACCACTTACCAGGAACACCAGCAAAACTACTTTAATAGACAGGTTAACAGATCCAAGATGGTAACTGTACCTTTAACTGATTATGATTTTGTCCACTAGGGAAGCCCGGTAGGGAGTGAGGAATGGGTAAAGATCCCAGTAGATCCAAGTGGACCGTATACTGAAGCAATGGTAGAAGGACAAAAGGTGAAATTCCTGCACCTCTCTTGGAAGGTACAATACATCTGTGGATTTTTTGGCAACCCCATAGAATAGCCCAGTCCCCACCCCACTGACATATACCATTGGCCCAATAACTAACAAACATTCTTTTCTGTTAACCCCCTTCTCTGCCAGGCTTTTTCCCCCTAAAGTGCCAGGCCTTTTTTTGGCTATTTGGGGCAGTTCGCACTTAGGCCCTAATAACTTGTTGTCCACATAATCTACCCACGCCAAATTTGCGTCATTTTTTCCAATATCCTAGGGATTTTAGAGGTACTGAGAGTTTGTGGGTTCCCCTGAAGGAGACCAAGAAATTAGCCAAAACACAGCAAAAATTTGGTTTCTTTCAAAAGAAATGGGGAAAAAGGGCTGCAGAAGAAGGCTTGTGATTTTTTCCCTGAAAATAGCATCAACAAAGGGTTTGCGTTGCTAAAATCACCATCTTCTCTGCTTTCAGGAACAGGCAGACTTGAATCAGAAAACTACATTTTACAACACAATTTTTGCATTTTACTGGGACCTACCACATTTTTCCTATTTTTTGTGCTTTTAGCATCCTTCCAGTTAGTGACGGGAATGGGTATGAAACCAATGCTGGATTCCGGGAAGCTAAATATTTCTAAAAAGTAGACAAAAATCTGAATTCAGCAAGGGGTCATTTGTATAGATCATATAAGGCTGTCCTACAGAAAATAACAGCTAAAATAAAAAAATATTGAAATTGAGGTGAAAAAAACAGCCATTTCTCTCTATGTTTTACTCTGTAACTTTTACATGCAATTTCAGATTCTTGAAAGCAATATACTGTTACATCTGATGGACGCTTCTGGTTGTGGGGATATATAGGGCTTGTGGGTTCATCAAGAACCCTAGGTACCCAGAACCAATAAATGAGCTGCACCTTGCAATGGGTTTTCATTCTATACAGGGTATATAGTAATTCATTTGGTGAAATATAATGAGTGAAAAATCGGTATCAAGAAAACCTTTCTATTTCCAAAATGGGCACAAGATCAGGTGTTAAGAAGCAGTGGTTCTTTGCACATCTCTGAATTCCGGGGTGCGCATTCTAGCATGTGAATTACAGGGCATTTCTCAAATAGACGTCTTTTTTAAACACTGTCTTATATTTGGAAGGAAAAAATGTAGAGAAAGACAAGGGGCAATAACACTTGTTCTGCTATCCTGTGTTCCTGCATGTCTCCCGATAAAAATGGTAAATCATTTGAATGGATAGGCCTAATGCCTGTGACAGGAAACGCAACATGGACACATCACATTTTTACACTGAAATAAGATGTGTTTTTTGGAAAGTGCCTAGCTGTGGATTTTGGCCTCTAGCTCAGCCGGCACCTACGGAAACCTACCAAACTTGTGTATTTATAAAAACTGGACACCTAAGGTAATTCAGAATGGGGTGCTTGTGGGGCTCCCACCAGGTTCTTTTACCCAGAATCCTCTGCAAACCTTAAAAGTTTGCCAAAAAATACTTTTTCCTCACATTTCAGTGACAGAATGTTCTGAAATCTGAGAAAAGCCACACATTTCCTTCCACCCAGCGTTCTCCTAAGTCTCCATGAAAAAATGGTACCTCACTTGTGTGGGTAGGCCTAGCGCTTGCAACAGGAAATGCCCCAAAACACAACATAGACACATCACATTTTCCCAAAGAAAACAGCTGTTTTTTGCAAAGTGTCTAGCTGTGGATTTTGACCTCTCGCTCAGCTGGCACCTAGGGAAACCTACCAAACTTGTGCATTTTTCTAAACTAAACACTTAGGGGAATTTAAGATGGGGTGACTTGTGGGGCTCTCACCAGGTTCTGTTACCCAGAATCCTTTGCACATCTCAAAACGTGGCAAAAAAACACTTTTCCATCACATTTCGGTGACAGAAAGTTCTGGAATCTGAGAGGCCTTCCCCCTAGCGTTCCCCCACGTCTCCCGTAAAAATGATACCCCACTTGTATGGGTGGCCAAGGTGGCTGCAACAGAAAAATACCAAAAACCTAGAGATTGAGGGGATAACACAGCAAGTTGCTAAGCACATGTTTTTCTTTTATACATCTTTAGACTGACTCTGCTTTGGGGACCCACACAAGTGAGGTATCATTTTACTTGGGAGACTGAGGTGAATGCTCGGTGGTAGGAAATTTGTGCCAGAGCGATGACCCTACAAAGAAAAGTGAGGAAAATATGCTTTAGTAGTTTTGTGATAGATCATTTTGATGTGTCCACGTACTTCTGTAATGTTCCAAACACTAAAATTGTGAAAAGAAACACACTTAGGTTATGTTAAAAAGACCCCTCACCCACCAACCAAGTTTAGTGGCATGCTTCATCATCTGGGTCCCACCAGAGACACCTAACGTGTCACAGACGCGGTGTCTCTCTTTGAACTAGAACAACGGTGTGTTTTCAAGCTTGGGACCCACCGTAGTGGGTTAAATGACGATATCCCATGGATTAACTTTTCCCCTTCATCAAACAATACTGAGAAACTAACACGGTAGTTGGTTTACCACATGACTATAGATGTAAACACGTGGTCCCTTACCATCTATAGTAATACGTTTCTCACCCTCCATAGAAATGCTTTGGACATTTCTTCACTGTCGTCTAATATCCAGGACGCCCGTTTGATATGATCCTATTTTTACTCTACAAATGAAAAGAGTATACTGAATCCAACTTATGCTGGCGACACAACATCATCAACAAACACATAGAAATTTCCAACATATAGGATTGACCTACCAGTTTTACTTAATTATATCAAGTAGTCAGATTTCTGTTCATTTTCGACAGGGCATATTAATTCCCTGTATTGATCCGAGCAACAATATAGAACTCTCATCATGGCCGCCACGTTTCCCTCCTGGCGTCACCAACAGAGCTCTACGCTCACGCGCCTCTAACGACGAGCGTTTGTGCCGAGACGTACACACGTTGCTTAGCTTCGCGCAAAGGTTCCGATTTCCGGGTCCTATTCCATTTATCCCCTCGCTACCGCATCTCCCTTGTCATTCCGGGAGCGCGACCCAGGGGTAGGTGGAAGTGCCGTCTGCCGGTTCCACTCAAGTAAGTGTTTTTGAATGCCCGTGCTGTCAAGTATTTAATAGGGCTTTTGATTCGTGAGTAGTACTGAATCTACGAGGCCGCCTCTCACCTTTTTACCAGTGTCTTCTGACTGTGACATAATACGAATAACGAGGCAGTTCAGGTCACTCCTTGTGATTGCATGAGACCATTAGCTCATCATTCAGCCACGTTTGTTTCTTCAATGTGTGGTTATCTACAAACGAGGTGGCTATTATATTTGATTACCATGAATTTTAACCACTATCAATAGTTTCATATTATAGATATTTTTTGACAACTACCTCCTAGTTTGTTTCCATCCTGTTTCAAATGACACACTCATTACAGATTGATGATTAAGTATTCATAAGTGTGGGGCTACTCTCCCTGCTTGTTTGTTTACGTATATCTGTTGGGAACGATACTTATGTGCACCTACTCCAGGGCGGTGCTGGATGTTTCAATGACTCCTAATTTTGATTTGTGATTTCTTGTTTTTCTATATGCTAATTAGAGCCTTGTGGACCAGGTCAATGGTCCGCGTGATCCCATGAAGCCCTGTCTTAGTGTAGAAGGGTAAGCACATTTTGTTCGTTACACTGACACGGGTGTGTGAATGTTTATCACGATCACCGTGTGCCACACACATTGAATTTATATTCATTCAAGTGTAATTCTTGATACAATGACCGGGGCATTAATCAATGTTGTAATTTTTTACACGTTTTCAGGGCGACGAGTAGGAATGACATACTGGGTCATAAAGGACTCATGTAAGTGACTGATGATAATAATATTCCTTCCCTTTTGATTGTCAGTTGATAAAGGCAAGAGCCAGCATAGTTTATTTTTGGAGAAGCACGTTTTTTTGTTATTAGGTCCTGAAGAAGCGTCGCTGGATCCATTGGGACCTCATAGACGCGAAACATGTCGACCCATTGTTGAGGTGGGTCTGGTAGTTCCTTGACCTCCTTGGTATGTGCAATACAGTTTGAGAGTGTTCGAACATTACTTCGACTTTACCCTCCTGATTACAGTTTTAATCTTGGCCAAGACCCCATATTCATAAAGATAGTTCTTAGTAAGGGTCATTGAGCCAATTTTATCCTTCTATTCCATTTTGTTCTCTCCTTTCTCCCTCTCCCCCTCACTTACCTGTGGGAAAGGGTGGCATCATCAAAAAAGATCTCCGGCAAAGAGCCCCCCGAAAGGGTGGTGCCCGCCAGACATTGCAGCGCCAGTCTGGCAAGGAGCTGGTCCAGTGATGAAGCATGACACCCAACTGGGTGTGTGAGGACTCTTGCTCCTACTTGATAGGATCCCCTATTACTCACCCTGTCTTCTTCTTGCTCTTTAGGAACAGTGTATCACATTATTAGTAACTGTTATTGGAGGACATACACTGGACCTCATAATCCTCCGAATCCCCTTATTTCTTGACATATGTTAAAAAGACCCCTCACCCACCAACCAAGTTAGTGGTATGCTTCATCATCTGGGTCCCACCAGAGACACCTAACGTGTCACAGATGTGCTGTGACACCTGATTACAGCAGAGCAGGTTTTGTAATTTTTACCACACATACTGGTTGGATTTGGCACAAGGGTGAGTGATGGTTCAGTAGATCAAATTTTATTACCAAGAGATTTCACAAAAATGAAATGCACTGTTAAAAACAGAAAGACCAAAAAACTGAACCAATGACTCACAGCTCGTGAGCTGTAAAGCCACGACAAGGCACCAACTGCTTTACAGTCCATTCACACACCTTTTTTACATGACATGCACAAGACCATTCACGCCGCTAGCCACGGGCCCAGCACATTACAACACTCGCATCGACAGACAGCGTCACTCAAGGGCCCATCACTTACATGCGTCCACATGCCTGATACAGCAATCATACCAGCTGATGAGAATGTGTGGATTGGCATTTGGCTGGCACTGCCAGCCAAGCGCCATTCCACGCACACCACCAGCCAAGGGCCACTCCACGCAGACTGCCAGCCAAGCGCCACTCCACACAAAACGCCAGCCAAGTACAACTTTACACACACCACCATCCAAGCGCCACTCCACACAAACCTCCAGCCAAGCGCCACTCTACGCACACCGCCAGCCAAGCGCCACTCCACACACACCACCAGCCAAGTGCCACTCCACACACACCACCAGCCAAGCGCCACTCCAGACACACCTCCATCACTTTTTTTTGTTTTTAAACAATAAAGAGACCACTAACTAATTATAAGTAAGTGCAAAACTACAAACACAAAAGCTCTAACTAAATACATTACAGTAATGCAAACAGTGAAACTGAACATATGAACATATAAAATGGCAGTTTACGCTCACAGTAGTTCCCAGTAATTCTTCTATGTGTGGCAACTCCTGAAACAGCCTGCCAAACACCCCAGGATGAGAAGGACAGTCTGGGCAGTACATCCTGCTTTCCCTCCGGATACCTCTTCGGGCACAGACTCTGCACTTCTTAGCAGGAAAGTCTTTTTTTGGTATGGGGAGGAATCTGATCAGGAAAGTGGCGATCTTTCAATCTAGCCACATCCCCCACAACTGCTACTCTAGGAACCCTTGCATGATCCACCATAACAAGGCTCTCTATCACCCCGACTCCTGAATTTTAACAAGTTTCATCCTTGACTCAGAGGAACAATCCTTAAACATATTAAAAGCATTAAAAGATGCTAGATTAAACAAATGAATAGGCAACCTATTTTACCACACGCAAGACTTTCGAACAGCAGTTTAGGGTTCCAACCTCTGATCTAGTCTAGCAACACCACCGTGTGTTTATTGTAAGCTAAAATGCACACAGGTTTGCGCACTTCAGCAACTTGACCTCAAACAGCCACAGGTGAAGTACTCTCATCGTGGATGGTAATTAGCATGTACACATCCCTCCTGTCTGTAAATTTCAGAGCTAGCAGCTCATCATTCCGCAAGGCACTGTGCTGTCCCCTCCCAAGTTTTTTACACACAAGCTCCCTTGGATAGCCTTTCCGCTTAGAGAGCATTGTGCCACAAGCAACAGTGTCCACTCTGAACAACTCATTGAACAACTGAGCTCCAGTGTAGAAGTTATCAACATACAAATGGTGACCTTTGTTAAACAGTCGTCTGCCAAGTTCCCACACAATTTTCTCGTAAACTCCAAAAGTGGGCAGACAACCAGGGGGGTCAATACTGGAATCCCTACCAGTGTAGACCCCAGAATTATAAATATATCCTGTACTACTTTCAGACAGCATAGACAGTTTAGGCCCATATTTATACTTTTTGACGCTAAACTGCGCTAACGCAGTTTAGCGTCAAAAAATTTAGCGCCGTCTAACGCCATTCGGAAGCGCCATTCGGGCGCCGTATTTATGGAATGGCGTTAGCCGGCGCAAGCAGACCGGCGCTGCCTGGTGTGCGTGGCAAAAAACCACGTAGACCAGGCAGCGCCGGCGTAGGGGGAAAATGGCGCTAGGGCGTCTTAAAATGGTGCAAGTCGGGTTGACGCTAAAAAATCGTCTAAACCCGATTTGCGCCATATTTTTTCGACGCCCATCCCCCATCAACATGACTCCTATCATTGTAAAGATAGGAGTCATGCCCCCTTGCCCAATGGCCATGCCCAGGGGACTTCTGTCCCCTGGGCATGGTCATTGGGCATAGTGGCATGTAGGGGGGCACAAATCAGGCCCCCCTATGCCACAAAAAATAAAAAATAAAATACTTACCTGAACTTACCTTAATGTCCATGGGATGGGTCCCTCCGTCCTTGGGTGTCCTCCTGGGGTGGGCAAGGGTGGCAGGGGGGGTCCCTGGGGGCAGGGGAGGGCACTCTGGGCTCATTTTGAGCCCACTTGTCCCTTAACGCCATCCCTGACCCAGGCGTTAAAAAGCGGCGCAAATGCGCCGTTTTTGGCCACGCCCACTCCCGGGCGTCTCTTTTGCCCGGGAGTATAAATACCACGTAAAGGCCTGGGAGTAATTTTTTAAGACGGGAATGCCTCCCTTGCATATCATTAACGCAAGGAAGGGGTTCACGCTAAAAAATGACGCACACTCCGGGCACTTTGGCGCCCGAAGCGTCTAACGCCATAGTATAAATATGGCGTTAGTTGGCGTTGGTTTTGCGTCGAATTTGCGTCTAAAAAAACGACGCAAATTCGGCGCAAACGGAGTATAAATATGCCCCTTAATTCCATACTGTGCCCTCTTGCTAGGAATGTTCAGCATAAAAACCAAATGACCCTTGAATAGGACCAAAGACTCGTCCACACTAATTTCTTTGCCTGGCACATTGAACTCTGAAAACTGATCTACAAACTGATCAAGGACAGGCCTAATTTTAAAAAGACAGTCACAATCGGTGTGATCTCGTGGCAAGGCTAAAGCATTGTCAACAAATGCAGCATCTGAAGAAGAAGCAAATACCGATTACCAGTCATCGTTGCAGGAAATATAGCCGTTGTCATCAAGGCACTAGTAGACCAATAAGAAGCCAGTGATGGCTTCTTTATCAACCCCAAACCCAAGAACTTTTTCATCTCTTCCAAATTTGTGGGAATCCAATGGGTAGCTCTAGACTGAGGCCTAAGTCTGGCAGCGTTGTCCCTCAAATACTGCTCTGCATACAAATTTGTCTGCTCAAAAATCTGTTCCAAAAATACATCGTCCATTAACAACTCAAGGAAATTGAAAGGCAAAAAGTTTTCCGTATTTACTCTACACCCTGGGAGACTGGTAGAGGCAGGCAACTGTGGCTGCTCCCTGTTTGGGGCAACCCAGATGTGATGTCTTCCAACTGGAAGCCTTTCAGCTGCTGGCTGCTGCGCCATTGACATATCAGTGTCATCCTCGAAAACAGGCCCTTCATCTGCACTGAGAGTCCTCATCAGAAGACTCCACTTGGGCAAAACTCTCACTAGCAGAATCTCTCTCTTCCTACTCTGCCTCAGATGCAGAGTCCGTCTCACAATCATGGTTAGAAGATGACTCAAAAAGCATGCCAACAACCGAGCTGTCACTCTGAGGCTAGCCATGATCCTTTCTAAGAAGTGTAACGTGACAGATGCGCCAACAACAACCAGCACTGTCTAAAATAAGTAATAATCAAAGGGTGGCTTTATTACAAAGAGTTATGTACTCAAAAACCATACCACTCACTTGTCTGAAAAAGCTATACTCACCAGCAACTAATCTGCACAGACACAGCAATCACCAATGATATCACACTAAAAAGAAAAAAGAAAAGCATATTAGACATAAGACAACACAGGTATAATTGTGCACAAGTCTAAGGACAATTTCACACACAATCCTGCATTTAGTACACCACCTACAAACATGTAATTCATGCATGGCAACAATACTCCTTTGGAGTAAATTAACTTACCTAAAACATGCACCTACGCAAACCGCAGGTCAACCATTGCCAAAACAAGCCTCAGCAAAAGAAACAAAAGCTTTGAACTATAACAAAAAAGAGAAATAAACTGTTATATCCACAACTGCAAATACTTTGCCATTTGAGAAACACCCCGCCACCAAACATTTAGAAATTTTCGCTGGCGTCTACTGGTCTCTGGGGCAGATGGGCCTAAAAAACAAACTAGGCCAATCTGTCCCCAAGGGGCAGAAATGGCCACCAGTAAAGTGCTGAATCCTTTGCCCAAGGGTCCACCCTCCCCATACGAAGCACACACACAAGATCTCTGGTACAAAGTGGATTCTGCCCCCCCGGGGGCAGATGGTCCAAAAAAAAGGCAGATCTGCCTACAAGCGGGGCAGAACTGTCCAAAAGTGTTTCTACTCCTTTGGGGGGGTGACCCTTGCCCAAGGGGCCGCCCCCCCAAAAAAAAGACAAACCATAGAACATCCCTAGTGCCATCGTGGCTTCTACCCCCCCCCCCTTGGGGGCAGTTTGGCTAAGAAATATTGAGCCGATCTGCCCCCGGGGGGCAGAAACGGCATAAGATATTATGCCCCCTTGGGCAAGCAGCCCTTGCCTAAGGGGCCGCCCCTGCACAAAAAACATGCACACACACAGAAAATACCTGGTGCCTAATGGATTCTTCCCCCCTTGGGGACAGATGGGCCAAAAAAAAACAGGCCGATCTGCCTACAAGCGGGGCAGAACTACTCAGAAGTGTTTCTCCTCCTTTGAGGGGGTGACCCTTGTCCAAGGGGCCGCTCCCACACAAAAAAACAAACAGCAGTACATCCCTGGTGCCATTGTGGCTTCTACCCCCGGGGGCTAATAGGCTTAAAAATAATGAGACGATCTGCCCCCGGGGAGGCAAAAACGGCGTAAAATATTATGCCCCCTTGGGTGAGAAGCTCTTGCCCAAGGGGCCACCCCCGCACAAGAAACACACACACACACGCACCTGAGACTAATCCCTGGTACCTCGTGGGCATTCCTGCTGCCTGATCCCATCACGATGGGGCAGCCAGAATGCTTAAAGAGGCATTGAGGGAAAGAAAAACTCTTTCCTTTCCCCCATGCCTCCTTTGAAGCAATCCCCCCGGCCCGAGGAGAAACTTACCTCCTCTTCTGTAGACGTGCTGGAAGCAAATGGCTTCCAGCGTGTCGGGCGGCCTCTAATGATGTCAGAGCGCGATCGCGTGCTGATGTTATTAGATGGGGTGGGGTTAGGTGGGCAGGACTGGAAGGGGAAGCGATTTCTCTTCCAGTCCTGCCTGTGACCCTCGGGGGGAGTGGCAGAAATTCCCCCGAGGGCCGGTGCAGGATGTAACGGTTACGTCCTGGGCACCCGAGCGGTGGTGCCCAGGCCGTAACTGTCACATCCCAGGCACCCAAGGGGTTAACAGATAAATGCACCTTTACTTTTTTTGGTATGGACACACTTCAAAAATTACACCCAACAATAAAATGCACCGCAGATAGCATATATCTAGAAGGTATAGAAAAGCACTTTTTTCCGACTAATGTCTACTTCATCCACCCCCAAACTACAGTTCCTGAATGGGTGTTTGACAAAGTAGACCACAATGTTTGGCCCTCCGGTAAGAATGATACGAGATGTGCCACAGGGCAAAATAGCACCAGAAGAAGAACAAGGAATTAAAATATTGATACAGGACTTACTTAGAAACAAAGTGATACAGAGATACAGGGCTCCCCACATAATAACCTGATCCTCCCAGTTTTGTGATGACCCTACTAATGAAGATGTTTGGAGGTTTATGGTTTTTATTATCAGTCACTAAATGTACTACTAGACACCTTTCAGTTGACACCAAACACAATTCTCATACAATGCATGGATGATACATAATTGGCCAGCACCAGCGGAACAGACTGTGCTTCTGACGACATAGCGTTACTAAATTTCCTTGCCATGCATGATTTCAAGGTATCTCCCACTAAATTGCAATTTGTTCAGTAGGAGATTGCCTATTTGGGACAACTTCTGTTGAAGAGGCATAGGAGACTTGACCCTCAAATAGTGAAGTATATATTGGACACTGAACCCCCTACAAGACAACAAATATCTAACTTTTTCCTTCTTTCCAAACACTTACTAAACCCTCTGACTGAAGACATCCCTCACCCTTTACCCTGTGTAAATGAATACCAGAATTATTTTTTGCAACCCAAACAAGTCCTTTGTGATGCTTCCCCTCTTGGAATGGCTGACTATACAAAACAATGTAATCTTTTTATACATAAAGAAGATGAGTGAGCACCTGCTGTTCTTACACCGTAACAGGGGAACAGAGAAGGACACTGTTCTTATTTTTTCCAGGACCTCAAAGCTAACCAGCATACCTTCCATGCAACTGTAACAGCAGCTGTTTCCCCCACACAAGCAGAAATATTAATTCTAGGACACAAAGTATATCTGTATGTACCTTACTCCATAGGCATACTTTTAAGCTGAATGTGAAACGCAAACTCAACATTTGATAAATGACAGACTAACGCATTGTGAGTTTTCTTTGCTCAGTCCTTTTGGTACATACATTGAAGATACACACTACACACTAATCCAGCAACCCCCTTGCCTCTTCCTCTGATGAATGCTGACATTGTGTGTGGATCACAGAAGAACAGACCAAAAGGAGAAGATTACGGGGCACACATATGGAAGAAAGAGATGGTGACTTATGAATTGATGTTTTAAATTTAAGCCTAAGGATGGGACAACCACTGCAGTCTATGCTGTTAGCAACTGACACAATGTCATTGAAACATGTAGACCAAGGGTACTTGCAATGTATCTACAGGGGTCACAAAGTATGGTCTATTAAGAGGGTGAGTGCCACACTAATGCCAGCCAGATGCATGTCAGGGGTGAGGAAGGTGTGTAAGGTGGGTGTAGGGGAAGCAAAGCATGTACATCTAAGGACTAAATTGCACAATGTTAAATCCCAGCTTCCCCACTTGACTAACTTGTATTACCCCATTTAATTGTATTTTTCACTTTACCTCTTTTTCTTCGTTATCACATATAAGAGAACTTCAAAATACATGAGTTTAAGATGTGTGCAGTACAAAACCT
This sequence comes from Pleurodeles waltl, assembly GCF_031143425.1. NCBI lineage: Eukaryota > Metazoa > Chordata > Amphibia > Caudata > Salamandridae > Pleurodeles > Pleurodeles waltl. The sequence continues at coordinate 529,064,699 of NC_090437.1, read as the reverse complement.
TCTTGTGGTTGATTTAATAAATTATAATGTTGCACATGTTTAACAGCAACCCAGGCCACCCAGAGAGCGTACATGACAACTGAATTGCATCCTAGTTCACTACTGACATTGTTGTCTGGGTGGGTGGAAGCAAGACTATTTCTAAATACATGTTTGAAAACTATCGTGCAAAAAATAATAAAAACTCTTAATGCAGTAATATGATCTGATTTACTAAGATGAAATGCTTCTACATGTTACTGAAATACATTTTTTTTCAATTTTGAAGAGACTTTGTCCCTCATTATGAATTTGGCGGTCCCAAGACTGCCAAGGTGGTGGTCCGACCATCATCGGCCTAGCGGATGTAACCCCTGTATTACGAGTTTGCCTGTTGTACCAACAGAAGACGTCAGCAGTCTGCCAGCACCCTCAATCAGCACAAACCGCCAGGGTGCAGAGGAAACACAAACAGGCTGGCGGAGCCTGTGTTTCCACTGGACTCATTATGAGGTTGCACACAGCCAATGTGATTGTGGCAGTCTGACCACCATATATCAGAAGGTGGAAACGGACAGTATAAAGGGAGTCACTTGCCTGCAGAAAGCCTTACACGTCGGGTGCCTCCATGCAGCCCTTTACACACCTCATGCCAGTGCTTATGGTCACCGAAAGACAATGTAGTAAACGTCGCCATGGACACCAACAACCTTAAGTACACACAACTACCTGCATCACCAATCTTAAAAACAGATTGTAGCGCTGGCGAACACATCATGCAGGGGCATGCCATGGGCAAAAGGTACACGTTGCAAACAACACACACTCATAAACATACATCAACATGGACACTACACAGTCATGCTATGCACACTTTGGACAACACATTCACACTGCACTTTAACACTACACAAATACACATGGCCACACAGCTCAGGCACAGAGACAGTGAAGGCTACAACACATTGTCACATTCATCAGCAACAACATACCAGCAGCACATATGCAAATACAACCCACACACTCATATTCCACACTGGCCAGGGACTGTCCTTACTTAGTCATTCAATGGCTGAGTCACATACATGTCAATACACAAGCTAAGAATATTCTCTTTTTGCACAAACTGTCCAAGTGTGGCACATACTAGCCAATGAATATAAGGGCATGACTACATACACTTCCCAATCAGCAGACCAACCTACTACCCCGCTAAGGCCCTCCACTGTCTAGGTAGGTGAACTGACATCTAAGGGGACATGCTGTAGCAATCTGTCTGAGATCTAAGGAACTATGGTACGCATCATACTTCTGTGGCTTCTGAAAAATGGACTCCTTATGCATGAATGCATTATAATACTCACACCCTGTAAGAATGATTATCTGTGTACAGTTCAGACAGGCTACTACCACCGTACAAACTCAAACATTAGACATGGGTAGCAATGAGACGACTGGCATGGTGGGTACAGAAAGTATCTACCCTGTCCACATTTGGACATGTGGACTAACAAATGCAGACTCATGCCACCTCAGGGGTAGGGTTCTGTGTCCTTTACTTGTGCCACAGAACATGCTTTTGGAAATATGCGTCCATCATACAGAGATGGCATCCAACAAACAGAGGTATGCATTGTCCATTTACTGATATGTGACCAAGCTACTGAAACACATTTCATGGCCTCCCAGGAATCAATACACTGTCTGCACTGTGGGACTATCAATTATAAAATAAACATGCACAGGACTAATTTGACCTGTATGAAGGTGACAACAGAGCTGTGTGAGTGGGGGGGCATGTCAGGGGACAGATGCAAACATTAACAATGATGCCAGTGCATATTGGTTTCAGATCTTTAAATCTCCCTTTAAACCATTTTCATACTCATCAGGGAAATAGCCTCAACAAGCTGCAAATTGTCATGAAGCCTAGATTTGACCACATAAAATGATCAACTTGGATCCAGGGAGTAGGCACAGTGCCACAGATGCGTGGCAAAAGTGACTCAGCACCAGCCTACGCTTGGACCCATGCTGGGAGGTACATTTGACAGTCCATGGTCTCTGCATGCTGAGCAGACAGAACCAAATGACACTCCATTCCTATCGCTTCCATGCATGACAGTACATCATGTAGTCAACATCAATTTGGCATGTGGTGTGTGGGGCAACTTGAAGGGGAGAGTGAGTCAGGCTATACCTTCAAAACAACAGTTTAGGAATGCCAAATGTTGCTTTAAATCTCAGTGGCTACATACACATAGCTCACTTTACACACATATCACACACACAACAGTCATACACAGCTCATGCTGTCATGCATGTGATTTACAGTTGTGATGTGCACTGTGTGTCATGCCCTCAACTTACGACATGACTTGTCACAGTTTGTGATTGATATGCATCATGAATGTTGCACGTGACAGACTGAATGATGGCCAAAGTCTTTTCTTGTTGTACATAGGTATTCAGAGAGGGGGAGAGGGAACCTCCTGTCTATCAACCACTGACAGACCTTTATCCATGGAAGAATGCCACATCATCCAGATTTACCATCTGAATCTGCAAACAGTCATGGATCTATGCCGTTGGTTGGAGCCAGATCTGATGCCTGGCATTTGTTGTTCATATAGCATACCACCCATTGCACAAGTCACAGAAGTGTTGCACATTCTGGCCACAGGGCCCGCCCACAATACAGTGGCCCTATCTGCTGGGATGTCCCAGCCTATGTTCAGTCTTGTTTTGAAGGATGTACTGTCAGCAATCTTGAAACACCTGAACATCCAGTTTCTTCAACATGAGAATTTTACCCATGTGAAGACTGTGTTTTATGGTTTGGCACTCATCCTTCATGTGGTGGGAGCCATTGATGGTACAGATGTTGTCTTGGTCCCACCGCATGGCAGTGAATAAGTGTATCAAAACAGGAAGAGCTTCCATTCCATCAATGTGCAAGTTGTTTGTTTGGCAGACCTCTACTTTCCACAGGATACTGCCCATATCCAGGTTCAGTCTCTGAAGCTTTCATTTTGCCAAACAACATGATCCCCCAACTGATGTCGCAACTGTACCCAGAGAGGCCCTGGCTCGTTAGTAAGTAACATATGTCCTGTTTGTTTGTGTGCAATGTCTGCTGTAAAAAACGCGATGAGAGGGACTCATAGTTGCACATGTGTCCCATTCCACAACAGGGGATTCTGCATACCCAAACCAACCATGGTTGTTGACGGCGGTGAGGATCCCAACTACGCCAGGGGAAGTCTGCTTCAATTATGCCCATGGAAGAACACTGCATGTTGTGGAGTGGTGTTTTGAGCTCCTGAAGGCCAGACTTAGGTGGCTTGACAAGACAGGTGGAGCTCTCCTCTACTAACCCGAAAAAGTTTCTAAGATCATTGTGGTTCCAGTTGGTGACAACTACCACCAATCTGTTTGCCTTTTCTACGGGATGAGGCCTGCAAAGCCCTTTCTTCTGTGGTCTGGGGGACAGTAACCTGGGATATTAGCCTGATTTCATTTGGTTAGGGCATTGTTGGCTACAACATTCCAGACAGTTCAACAGCCTATTAGCAGGGCAGTGCAATAACAAGTTTGGTGTGACCAGACACTTATGTAATTGTGTTGCAAGGAATTCTCAGCATGACACTATTACCATCCTGTGTCTTCCTCATGTCCATCACATGGGCTTACATTTCAACATTTAAACATGAGGAAAAGAAGGTAGCAGGCAATGTTTTAGCAATAGGTGATTTTATTGACATAGGTGCAGGAAATAATTGAGTGATGCAACATAAAAGTAAAGTCAGGGAATCAGTCATGGTGGATGTAATCATATTATTATATGTCACAACAATTGAAGTTCAAAGTCCAGTATCCTACTACCACAGGAAATGGAAGGTTGTCAAAAACAGTCAACAGAGTAAATATGTGGCACACAAATGAGATGGTTCAGGCTGCCTGCGATGTAGATGCTGAGCTTGGAGGACTCGATGTGGTCACTTTAGGACTCACTGGTGTCATTTGACCAGGTTTCCCTTATGGGCCATAACTGTCCTTAATGTCCAGATGTCCAGGAGTGTTGTCCTCACTGAGGGCTTCATTCATGGGGGTAGTGGCAGTATCTTGAGTGGGCTTGGTGTTCACAGTGGCAGCTAGTCCTGTTGATGTGAGAGCTACACTGTTACAGGTTGTATTGTGACATCTACCTCCAACAGTTTACAGTGACATTTAGCAAAAGCCATGTACACATTGGATTTGCAGGTTTACCTTATGTGACAGGTACACATGTTATCAATTGTATTGACCTGGACTTTGACTAAAATACCAATTCCTTTTCAGTCAGCCAGCTTCAGAATGTATGAGTTCATTACCACTTAGGAGTTTAGTCATAGACTTACATCTTGCCAGCACTACAGGCAAAACAGTGGCTGGGTAGAACATGGTTTAAATCATATTTTGGCCTAGTTGACTGTAATGGATGCAGACTCAGGAGTTTTTTGTGTATGTGATTGCTTCCAGCATGTGGTCAGTGAATTGTGAATGTGTCTGCTGCCAATACCATTCAGGTGATGCATCTTGAGGCCTTTGATTTTGCCATTATTTTGTTGCACCCAGGTTGAGCTGTCCTTCCTTCTCCACCATATTTTCATCTTAGCTGCTCAAGATGTATCTAGTTGGTTAGCAACATCACAGAGTGCACCGAGGTCTGTATTTTGGTTCCTCCCAGGTGGGTTAAACTTCATTAGTGAGTTCACAGACAGATGCACAATGTCATATGGACACTCGCCTGGTTATTAGAGATACAGGAACTGACCCTACTGGGATCTACAGTCATGTCACTCCAAGTACTACACACAGTATATATAGGCCATCCTCTCAGGTGAGTACACTTCAGTTGAGAGTTAACAGACATGGGTGTTTCGTCATGTGAACAGTGGGCTTGTTTTTGGAATTAGAGAAACAGAGCCTCCCGGACTTAGCAGTCACGTCCCTATCTGTACTTCATGCACTTGTTATATGTCATGCATCAGGTTTATACATTTCATCTGTGATGTCCCAAATAAGGATATATTAGCAAATGTACACTGGACTGGTGTATGGAGTGACAGTAAGGGAGCTTCCTGTGAGTTGCAGCCATGTAACTCCCTGTATTACACACACTATACTGATAGTTTCCTCACAAGTGAGTACACTTCAATGATGATTTGGTACAAAGGTGTATTTTGGGGATGGACATAGGTTTGTTGTTTGTAGTTAGTGGAGCATTGCCTGTCACTCCCACTGCTTCACAATACTTGACAGATGCCTACTCCCCCAGTGAGGACACACCATTATATATTTGAAATATTGTTGTGTTCAGGGAAGGGGACACTGTTCTGGTGTTTGTAGTGACAGTACTGGTGCCTCTTGGTCTTAGCAGTCCTGCCAGTGCCTGTACTACACACATTATAGAGACATCTTGCTTTCAGGAGAATTCAATGGTGAGTTCAGGGACAAGGGTCATTGGAGCAGAGGACACAGTGTTGGCTGAGTGGAGCGACAGTAGCAGTGTCTCCCGGCATTCTCAGTCCTATCAGTGTCTTACTGCACACACATTGTACAGTTGTCATCCTCCCTGGTGAGTACCCTTCTTTGGGGAGATCAGGGACAAGGGTCTTCGGAGCAGAAGACACAGTGTTGGCAGAGTTTAGTGACAGTAGCAGTGCGTCCTGGCCTTCTCAGTACTGTCAGTGCCCATACTACACGCACACTGTACAGTTGTGATCCTCCCTAGTGACTACCCTTCTATGGGGAGTTCAGGGACAGAGGGTCATTGGAGCAGAGGACACTGTGTTGGCTGAATGAAGTGACAATTGTAGTGCCTCCTGGCCTCCTCAGTTCTATCAGTGTCAGTGTCTGTGTCTGTATTACGCTCACTATACAGATGTCATCCTTTCAGGTTGGTACATCCCAATGGTGAGTTGCCATACAAAGTAATTTGGAGTAGGATGGATACACTGTTCCTGTTTTTGTAATTGTAGAACAGTACCTGCTGGTATTTGTAGTACAGTCAATACCTGTACTACACACACTGTACAGAGATGTTGGTCCCCCAAGTGAGTCAACTTCACATTTGTATTGCCCGACCAGGGTGTATGGAGAGGTGGACACTGGAATGGTGAGTGGGGTGACTGTGAAGGTTGCAAAAGGTGAGAAGTGAGCATGCATGACAATATATTTTGGTGACATATTTTTGTGTTGTGACTTACCAGACTCCACTCCCCCAGATATTCCTGTCAAGCCCTGAGGATGCAGGATGGCCATGATCTGCCCCTGTCGCGTAGGCTCTCATTAACCTAATGAGACTACTGGATTTGGGTGGCAGAATCACTTGCACTATGGGGACTCAGCCTGAACCCACTACAGGTGACACCTGTCGGCCTAGTCCGGGTTTTGTTCCTGCTAACTAGCAGTGCCTCATCTCCACCCTAGAGCAAGGATGATTGGGCAACCGAGCGCATGACCCAATTGACTCCTCTGGGAAATCGTGATCACTCAGATCTCATCCGTTTCTCTCAGTTACATTAGTCTCACATATGCAAGGACAATCAGAGGCAGAATATAGTTCAATAAGGTTTTATTGGAATAACTGCATCTTAGATAATAAAGCATGTAATCCAATAACTAGGACGATGAAGCATGACAGGATTAAAATTGTGACAAGGAGAGTAAAGCATAAAAATAACGCTGCCACATTGTTACTACAATCATTAAGAATAGTCCTACCTAGGCTATGTTAGAGAAGAGCATGTTAAGTTCTAATTCTGCCCTTACCTGAGCAAGAGGCCTGTAGTCTACATAAGCAGCTGCAGCGAAGAACTCGGCAATTAGCATACAATCGTGGCCATCTGGCTGGAATCTCCCTCTAATGTGCATGGGTCAAAGTAGTGATTTTATAATAAAACGGCTGATGTTCCAAGAAAGAATCCCCACCTAAGAGTGTGTATGTTTCTGTGAACATTAGAGACAAAGCGTACCACTTTTGCAGGCAACCTACCTTACTGCAGCCTTAAGAAAAGCACAGAGTGAAAGAAATGTCTTGTTTAAGAACACAGTGCTGGCCTATGCAAAGAACAGCTAGCTAGAGAAAATAAAACAAGACTGCAATTGTGGCTATTGGACAAATAATAAAACAAAGCTGAATAAAATAAATCTAGGTTAAAGTGCACAGCAGCAGGCCTAGTTTGCTAAAATAACATCTGTAAAGCTGTAACTAAAATGGCTACACAACACCCCTCCCAGGATGTGAGTTGCAAGGGAGGAGGGGGGACCACCGCCAGTTCCAAGATGCCATGGAATGTACCTTTCCCCTGAGGTCATTCCACCTCTTCTTGATGTCGTCCCTTGTGCGCCTAATGGAGCCTACAAAATTTACTCCGTTGACTATCCTTTGACACATTTGTATTTTCCTGCCAATACTAGTGTGCTGGACTTGTGCTCCAAATAAATGGGGCTCTACTCTTATGATTTCATCCACCCTGACTCAACTCATCTTCAGTGAAATTGGGATTCTTCTGGGGTGACATGGTGCAGATTAAAAAATAAGTGGTGGGAAATGAACAAGTGAAAGTGAGTTAATGGCGTTGGGGAAGTGCAAATGGATATGATTGGAAATATGAGTGTAGAATATGTGCGTAAGGAAAGTTGTGGGGGTTCCTAATCTATGGTTTGGTGATTTATGGACGTGCTCTGGCTTGGGTGTTTGGTGTTGTAAATGCAAAGGATTGCAGTTTATGAAGGGGTGTGTTTTATGGAGTGCTTTGCAGGTGTGTTGGGTATGGTAATGTGTGTCAGCTGTGTTGTTTTCAAATCCATCTAATGTGGTGTTGTGTGTTACTTTGTTGAATGTGAACTGCTGTGGTTTGGACTGCCATGGAAGTTTACCACTGCAACTTTTGACTGTTAATACCTTTAGTGGTTGGTTGATGTGCTGTCGGAACTGGTGTTGGACCGCTTATTTTGTGCCCTCAATGGTACTGGCCTGGTGGGTTTTTTGACTTGCCTTTGCCGGTCCTGCCTGTTCAGTTTGTAATACACCAGTCTGAAAGACCACGAATATGGAGGTCTTTTGGCGGCCGCCACTATGGCCGCCTGACCACCAAACTCATAAGCAGTCCCTTTAGTGTATTTTTATATATTTGTTCTAATAGTCCTTGCCCCTTGACATACCTCTGTAAAAAAACATTGTTGTCCAGAGATTTTCATATTTGAGGTGTGCTTTTGTATCATTAGAGAAGTAATTTAGCTTGGGTTAACATTACTAATCCGGGGAAATTTTTTCTGGACAGCATTTTTACAAATGCGGGATGTGTTGCAGTGATGATGTAATATTTCAGGAACCATGAGACCTCTTTACTCCTCAGAGCAACCCTTCTGCCATTTTCCAACATGTTGGCTTTATAATGATGTGTTTTAGCCATCATATTGACAATTTATTTCAATATTGTTTTATCTCAGTTTTTACGCAGATTCAAATTTGTAAACATGAACGAAGCACGTACTAGCACAGGATCTTTACCTCGTGACAGTGTGTAGTTAACTATAAAATCTAAGGACCCCTCCAACAAAGAAAAATTTGTCACATGCCAAAGTGATCTGAAAGAAAAGCTAACATCAACTGCAGCTGGACAGAAGAGAGTTTGAAATGCTGCAGAAATATGGTAAGACAAAGTTCACAAAAGATTGAAACTGATGGGAGAAGAGGATCGAAAATGTTATAATTGTAGCAAAAAGTGCTACTAGTAATATAAAATGAAAAAAGTCTGGAAAAAATAATTAAAAAATAGCAGAAACTAGTGAATCACAACATGAATCCGAGTCTTCTGAGAAAGCGACAACAACCAAATCCAGTTCCCATCAACTTAGAAGATAGATGGCTACCCCTCATCCACCTCCAACTACTGATTACAAAGCAAAGGATCTTCGATGTGCTTTCTGTGGTTTAGCTAAAGAGAAAGGGCCAAAGTGATTGATGAAAGACCAAAGTACAAAGTACCCGAGTCTCAAAGAGCAAACATGTTTTTATCTACAGGTAGTTTCTTCCAAGATGAAGTTTTCAGCCAGTTAGCTGATCTAAACAGTAAGGTGACTGTATTTGCAGCGGATTTGTATGCCCATCCTACCTGCATGCTTGCGTACATTTGAAAATGTAAATGTACAATGAGCTCCCAGTTTGCACTTTTTGAAAAAGCAAATAACGTTTTGAAGCCACTCTTGAGTGCTGGGTATGGGTTCACACTCAGTGAGATGAGAGAAATAGTGGGCAACATTTATGAAACTGTACTGATCCATAATAATGACATTTACAATTTTTGGGTGAGAATGTACAAAGATAGAATTTGTTTTTGTCAGTCTAACAAAAAGAATGAGCCACTTATGGAGTTCTCAGCTGATTTGACTCCTCAAGTTCTTGCTGCCCAAATAAAATCCAAGGATGAAGTAAAATCAGCAGGAACCATTTAGGAAACATCCTGAAAGATCTCTATTTTGAACTCAATGACACATTTTGTGATGCCCCAGAGATCTGCAAAACATGGGAGTCAACAAGAATGGCTGATGTTGTCTTAACATGTTTTAGATCATTGTTTAATATCAGCAAAGCAAAACTGTTGCAAACTAAAGTTCTTAAGTTTGGAACAAAAGCAAACAAATTTGATGATGGCTTTGAAGATAAAAGCAGAGCAGTGGAAGGCAATCCCACGAACCAACAGGCTTATGCATTGCAAATGCACTGTCTTTTCCAAATCATGTTTTATGAGTTACATCACGGCAAAAAGAAAACTCCACTACACATGATGACTGCCAGCGCAATCTATGACAAGTGCAAAAGTAGAGAGCTAATCACTTCAATGATGGGTTTGTTGTATCAACAAGTTATAATAACATAGTATGGAGCATGAACTTGTTAGCAGCTCATGCAGTCAAATCTTGTGAATCCGACAGCATACCACTTCCAAGTCAATTTACCAGGGAAGGATTTACAATTGCTGCTCTTGATAATTTTGATTTTGAAGACAGCTCTTCTTTGTCAGGAACATCCAGCATACAAGATACTGCCATGGTGTTTTTTGAAGATCGACCCAAGGAAGTAGTTGCTGGAAAAAATGCTGTGTCAGCTGTAGGCATAAACCAACAAATGTGCAAAATTACTACAAGCCAGCAATATGTCCCAGTCTACCAGAAGGTTTCAAAATGACTGAGGACATAGCTCTTCTACCTGACACTGTGGTCCACAAAGCTGATTTAACTGAATTTATCATATTGCTTATTCAGTGCGGACTGAAGGATGAAGAAAAGCCAGTTCCTACATGGGCTAGAATTCATGCTCTGATCTCCCAAAATACTGTCCCACTGAAGAAGGTTGGGTTTTTACCAGTAATACCATCACCAGTCACAAACTGTGCAATAGTATACACAGCTCTAAACATTTATCAGAATGTGTGTGCTCACCTTAATGACCAGCCATCCTGCCAGATTTTTGCAATGAAGGTGTTTTCCGTATTGTAGCTAGCATTTTTATGAGCAATCCAATAGAATTTGATGATCTTTATCCAATGATGACAAAAGTTACACTGCGGTGTGCGGGAAATTATCTCAGTGGATGTGGCATAGATGATGCCCCTATTGAGAATGGAGTCTTTGGAAGCAAAACTTTCCAGTGTTCATTGAGCCAAAATCATTATGTTTGTTTGTTACAAGGTATGCTCATCATTTCTGCGGCTATAAAAGGCATATGATTGCTTTCTGGAACGAAATGACAAATTAGGTTTTGAATATCTTATCTTAAAAGAGGACAAGACAAAGGGTGCACTTCATTCAAAAGACATAATGCAAAACCAGACAATTTTCAATGCATTCAGTTTGAAATCAGAAACCATGAAAACCAAGTTTGTAGAGCTTGTCAAAGAATATGAAGAAAAATCAAAACTTTGCAGGTACTGGGACAATGTTTTACACATGATAGCTCTAGTGAAAAACGTGGTACATGCTGATCGAGAACATGATTGGGAGCTGCACATGAAGCTTGTGGAGTCACTGATTACTGTATTTCACAAATTTGTTTGCATAAACTACCTCACATATGACTCTTGGTATTTGGAAAGAGTGAATAATTTAGAGGCAGAAAAAGCCATACCTCAACATAAAATTAATCCAATTACATTTTTTGGTGAAAGAAAGAAAGGGAAGGTTCAATGCTGTGGCTCCAGATTTGAAACTGGAACAGTGAATATGTTGCTGAATGGCAGCTAGGGCTAGTTTACCATAAAGTCCTTTCTACTTGCAATGTTTTCATAGCAATGGCATATTCAAAATTAATGGACCATCGTGAAACTGTTTCTCACCAAGAGCTTGTGGGAAAGAGAGGGGAATGTTTTAATAAACATGTTGACAGCCTTCTTCATTTTATGCAGCAGCAAGAAAACCTCTTTGAAATGATGGAGCCTGTGCATCTACACAACTTCGTGACCAAACAATATGTGCATAATGATATAAAGCCATGTCTACCAGATGTCCTGGAAAGTGGATCCATACTTTATGCAGAACTGAAGCAGGAGAGATTTGCATTGGAAGAGAAAAAGCTGTTTGATTTAATCACTAAAGCTAAACTTCCATGCTTTAATTGCCATAGTAAGAGTTTCGTCCAACCAGCCACTACAAAACAGGTTACAAAAAACACTTTCTTAAGCACATAGAGAGAGGGATATAGCAAAAGAAAAGGGTAAGGATATTTTGTTGCATGATCTTCCAACAAATGCATTACTTGATGGAGATGCTGCAACCAAACCAGTGAAGAAGAAGCTCATGCAAGAGCTCAAAAATACCCTTTCACCTGAAGAATTTAAATTAAAAAAGGTGTCCTCTTTGAAAACAGCAACTATTGTGGACTATATGTCATATGGCAAATGGTCAAGATTTCATCGATGCAAAACTTCGGAGAGACAATTCAGACTGTTTTACAGATATCAAAGTAAGTGTGCACCTTGCAAGCACTGCACATGATGTTTGACAGCTATCTTGAAGTATCTGTCAAAGAATGTGAGAGAATCATACAAATGTCTACAAGTGGAGCAGCTGACCTTTCCTGCATCAAAAATGTGACACCTATACCTGTGCAACTTCATAAATTTTGGCCATCAACATCGAACAAGATGAAATTGGAGATGTTAACTCACCAAAATATTTCTGATGCTTCACTGAACACTGAATTTCCAATTATTGCAAGTGGAATGATTGTCAATGAGGAGTTGGGGCCTGATTTACGAACAGTTAGCGCTGCCTTTGCGTCATTTTTTGATGCAAAAGCAGGGAAATCTTACAAAATATAATTATATTTTGTAAATCTAGTTATATTTAGTAAGTTTGCATGGTGTTTTGTGTAAAAAAAATGGCGCAAAGGCAGCGCTAACTTTTAATAAATCATGCCCTTGCTGCCTAAATAAAAGGATTAAAAAACATTATTATTTGTATAATTTCTATATATGACTCTTCTTCCTCTCCTATAGTCACCATTTTGGAAAATGGTGGAAGGGTTGACTTGGGAGTTATTTTCTATCCATATAAGACTGCTTGACCCGAAAAATCCATGTTTTGACATTAAAAGGAAGTATAAATGTATCATGGTTCCAGAAATATTATATTATCCCTTCAACATATGCACCATCTTTAAATATGTTGTCTAGAAAAGTTCAGCTCAGATACGCAATGTCTAACCAGGCTAAACTATGTCTCTAATGACCCAAAAACACAAATCAAACATGGAAATCTTAGGTCAACAATTTGTTTACAGAGTTATATCTGGGGGCTGGGATTATCGGATGTCTTAAAAATAACTGCATTTCTAAAGTTAAGCAGTTCCAGACACCCTAGGTTTTCTCCTTTCTTTAACTTCAGGTAATATGTAAATAAATGCTTGACATTAATGATGAATTGCCCTTCCCCTTTGGGAAGAGATTGCATTGTGAACAGCATGAAATGTTTTGGAAAATTGATAGCACACAAGATTGCCCCAATGACTGTGCCACCTAAGCCCATCAAGGACTCTGGTACCCAATACAACCTGTGCCACACCCTACAGTAAGATCATCATCATGACCTAATCAGCAGTATTGGTGACCTCTAACAGCCTAGTGATGGTGAAGAATAAGGAACAAAGGGGCCCAACTGCTCAGCAGGAACAATCAGGATGGAAAAGAACCATGCTGACAAAAACTGTGTAGACCATTTGTCGTGACCATCATTATTACCCTAGCAGCTGTTGTTACCTACTTGTATGATCTATACTTCCCAATATTACTTGTTTTAAACAACACCATTGCTTACTGAAGATCTACATTACAGCCATTCTAAAGAGTGCCAGGAAAACATTGATATACAAATGATGAATCCATATCACAAGGAACTAAGGGCCAGATGTAGGAAGAAATTGTTTTGCGACTTGCAATTTGCGAATCACAAAACCATATGCAGAATGGTGTCCCTGACACCATCTGCGAATCGCAAGGGGGTCGCAAAGACTCACCTCATTAATATTAATGAGGTGGGTCACAATTTGCGACCCCCTTGCGATTCCCTGCACTCACAGGGATGGTGGCCTGCTGGAGACAGCAGACCGCCATGTCTGTGACTGCTTTTTTAATAAAGCAGTTTTTTTTTTGTATTGCAGCCCGTTTTCCTTAAAGGAAAACGAGTTGCAATACACTCGGGAAAATGAAACCATTTGGTTTCATTTTTTCAGAGTAGACAGTGGTCCATTGGACCTCTGCCTGCTCTGCAAAAATATTTTTGGCGACATTCACAATGGGCGAATGAGTTAGCACCCACTTCACATGCGTGCTAACTCCGAATTGCTTTGCGACGCGTTCGCGGTCACAAAGCAATTCTGCATCTGGTTGCAAATCGCAAATAGGAAGGGGAACCCCCCTTCCTATTTGCGAGTTGCATTCCCATTTTGCAAGTCGGTACTGACTCGCAAAATGGGAATATGCATTGCGATGCCGTTTTGCATGGCGCAAACTGCGAATTTCGCAGTTTGCGCCATGCAAAATGGTTCCTACATCTGGCCCTAAATGCCTCTGCTGGTTAGATTTGTTTAAAACTACGTACTGTACTACATTACTGGATGATTTTGTTGCCTTTCCCTTTGATGCTTAATGATTTGTGCTATATTCTATTTAAAGCAGTGATCACCTGGTTTTCTGGCCAGAAGGGTGCTGATGTCATATACAAATACTGATATGAAATAGTGGTTCTATTAGATTGTTCCATCAGAGGGGGAGGTTTGTCCTACAGAGAATCCTTCAATTATGGTGTCATAAGTAAATTATATAATAATTAGCCGTAGGAATGATATTTCTTAACAATTTGAAGCCTGGGGGCTGGACTAAGTGTAGAAGGCTGGCCTGCTTTGTAGTGGGCACCTAAGGAACTTACACCTTATACCAGGTCCAGCTATCCCTTATTAGTGAAATGTAGGCAGTGTTCTAACAGCCTAGGCTGTCTAGGGGTAGCTGTAGCAGAGCATTCAAGGCCGAAGTAGGAGACATGCAAAGCTTCTGCAGTACCAATATAGTTACACAATACTTATACACAATAAAATACAATACTCAGAGTTACCAAAAATGAAGGTACTTAATTTTAGTGACACAAGTCCAAAAATATCTTATAGGCAATACTCCTTCTGGAGGTAAGTATTATACACAATATATACACTAGTAACCAAAATCAGGTACGTAAACAGTCATAGACTTGTGCAAACAGTAGAAAATACAATAGATTGCAAATGGGCCTAGGAGCAACACAAACCATATACTAAAATAGTGGAATGCAAATATCGAGTTCCCCCCTAGGCAAGTGTAGTGTGTAGAGGGACGCTGGGAGTGCAGGAAAACACCAAAGGTAAGAAAAGTACCCCACGCTAGAGCCAAGGAAAGCAGGAGTAAAGTACAGCGTTTCCTCAGAACACACTATAAGTCGTGATGAAGAATTATACAAGAATCAAGCAAGACTGCAAGCAACATACAATGGATTCCTGGACCTGAAGACCTGAGAAGAGAGGAGACCAAGTCCAGAAGTAAAAGAAGAGTCCAGGAAGAACAGGAGCCCCTGCCCACCTGGAAGAAGGTGCAAAAGTGGATTCTCCAGTTGGAAGAAGAGTACAGAAATGCATGAAAGAAGATAGCTGCAGGTTCCTGCTTGTTGCAAGAGATGTCCCACATCGAGTTGTTGGATGAAGGCTGTTTGCGTCGCTGGATTCTGCCAACAAGCCTTGATTCAAGCAAGTAAGCGGTTTGCATCAAAGAGGAGCTGCCTGGACCCAGGAGGGACCTGAGGGTCTCAACTCAGACTGAGGAAGCAGAGGGGGCTCTCAGCACTTCAGAGAGCCCTCAGAAGACCAGGCAGCACCCATGGGAGTTCCAGAACACGGGGACAAAGGAGATGAAAAGTGTGATCACCGCAGCACTACATGGGAGGACCCCACGCCACTGGAGAACAACCTAGGGAGCTGTGTGTTGCAGGATGGAGTGCTGGGGGCCTGGGCTATGGTGTGCATGAAGAACGTTTGAAAGAAGTGCACAGAAGCCCAAGGAGCTGCAGAAGACGGGCTGCACAGAGGTACTCTTGCAGCACGGGGAGGCAAGCTCTTACCTCCACCACATTTGGACAGCTGGACCTCTGTTAAGTCTGGGTCACTTTAGTCCACCACCTTAGTTCCAGGGATCTTGCTCGTCAACAGGAGAGGATTCCCAGAGTACCAGTTGTCATCACAGAGAGGTGCCTGCAGAAGCAGGGAAGTGACTCAGTCACTCCACGAGAGATGCCTTCGGTTCTTTTGGTGCAGGGTGAAGACAGGCAGTCCTCAGAGTGTGCACACCTTGGAAACTGTTGCAATTGCTGGCTGGAGCTGAAGTTGCAAGCCCCAGGTGTCGTCCTGATACTTTGTTGCAGTTACAGCAGTTCCTGGAGCAGTCTGTGGTTGATCCGATGGTCAGAAGCTGAAGCAGAAGATGCAGAGGAGTCCCAGAGGAATCTTGCAAACCGAATTCGAGGAAACACCCAGAGGAGAGACCCTAATTAGCTCTGAGAGTGGAATTGGCTACCTATCCAGGTATACACCTTCAGGAGGAGTCTCTGATGTCACCTGCTTGCAGTGGCCACTCAGAGGTCTCAAGAGGGTCCCCATACCTTGGAATCCAAGATGGCTAACTCCAGGGACACTCTGGAGGAGCTCTGAGCACCACCCCTGGGGTCACTCCCCTTTCCTTTCTCCACTTTTGTGCAAGAGCAGGGACTGGAGGTCACTGAACCCGTGTAGACTGGATTATGCAAGGATGGCACCGTTTGTGCCCTTCAAACGTTACCAGAGGCTCTGGGAGTATACCCCTTTGATGCCTGTAACACCTATTTCCAATGGGAGAGGGTGTAACACCCCTCTCCTAAAGGAAAAGGACCTGTCTGTGAGGTGGCAGCAGCTGGGACTGCAGTAGAAACAACAGAGAGCCGGTTTGGCAGTACTGGAGGTCCATGGTGGAGCCCCCAGGGTGACCCCCAAATACCAGATTTGGATTAGGGAGGTAATTCCATGATCTTAGACACCTCACACGGCCATATTCGGAGTTACCATTGTGAAGCTACATATATGTATTGCCATATATGTAGTGCATGCTTATAATGGTGTCCCAGCACTCATGAAATCTAGGGGAATTGGCCCAGGACAATGTGTGGGCACCTTTGCTAGTGCAAGGGTGCCCTCACACACAGTAACTTTGCACCTAGCATTCACTAAATTAAGGTTAGGCATGCAGGTGACTTATGAATTACTTAGTGCAGTGAAAAATGGCTGTGAAAACGTCTGTGCACTATTTGACTTAGGATGCAGTGGCAGTCCTGAAGAAAGGTTTGTACGAGCTCCTTATGGGTGGCAAAAGAAATGTTGCAGCCCATAAGGATCTCCTGGAACCCCAATGCACTGAGTACCTAGGTACCAAGGTACCATATACTAGGGACTCATAAGGAGGTTCAGTGTGCCAATCAGAATTGAAATATAGATTCACTAAACTGTACTGACAAATTTGGTAAGTAGAGAGAGCATAAGCACTGGAGTTCTGGTTGGCAGAACTTCAGTGACACAGTTAAGCATACTGACAACACATATAGGCCACAAACTATGAGCACTGAGGTCCTGGCTAGCAGGATCCCACTGAGACAAGCAAAACACCCTGACAAACAGGCAGAAATTGGGGGTAACATGCCAAGAAAGATGGTACTTTCCTACACTAAGAGGTCATAATAGTTATAGTTATTCCAGTATTAGCTGTTTGTTGATGTGTAAATATGCTTCCTGTTTGCTGTCAGGCATATTCCAAATTGTGCCTTCCCCCGCCAGGTAATGTTCATTTTTCAAGTGTCATGCTACAGTGGGAAGAAGAAATGTCTGCAGTAATGCAAATAAATGCGGAATAGCAAAATGATTACATGTTGAACAGATGTTGAAAGGGCAGTTTGTAGGAGATTAAATATGGGTTGTTTCACTGAGATTTCATGAACCCTGCAGCTGTATAAACCCTGGCTTTTGCACATAGACAAAGGAGAGTAAATGTCCATGACCTATTTATTCCTGTGAGCATCCCCTTTGTTTTCAAGAATTGAAGCACCAGATAGCTAAAAAGTAGATAAGGAAGGATGACAAACAGTAGATGTTTAAACATCATGTGTCCTCAACAGTGTGAGAATGTATATACGCGTTGATAACTTTGAATTGATAGTATATGACTTCAGCTTAACTTCCATTATTTATTTGTGCACACATGCCTGACGTCAACGTATGCCAATGAAGTTCAAACAGCATTTAAAAATTGTACAAGCTGCATCTGGTACATCAGAGTAAATTTGAAAGCCAAAGGCTTCTGGTCTCCCCAAGTTTAAGCTTGAATAAGTATTCCTCAGCAGCTGTGTTTTATTGCCATCTCTCATTAACAGACAAGTGTACCCTGTTTGTGTGTTCACACCTATCAATTAGATCTGGAAAACTGAGTGAACATTAACTTTAATTACTTTTTGCTAGCTTTTTCAAAGATCTTAATTATGTCAAAGCCCTTTGCTGGGAAATGAACTGAAACCTAGACATTAAAAACAGCTTTTTAATCTTCAATCACTGTGTGGGTGCGTTAATTTAAATATGTATTGTTCCACTTTTGTAAATAATAAATATGCCAAAGCGAAATTTCCTTTACGATGTACTAATCCCCTGCAATTTCAGGGTTTTTGCTTCATGAGGGGATACATAGGGGGTCATTCCGACTCCCGCCGGCGGCGGTAACCGCACGCCCGGCGGGAGCCGCCGAATGACCGCACCGCGGTCAAATGACCGCGGCGGCCATTCTGGCTTTCCCGCTGGGCTGGCGGGCGACCGCCAGAAGGCCGCCCGCCGGCCCAGCGGGAAAGCATCTTCAACGAGGAAGCCGGCTCCGAATGGAGCCAGCGGAGTTGAAGGCGTGCGACGGGTGCAGTGGCACCCGTCGCGATTTTCAGTGTCTGCTTGGCAGACACTGAAAATCAATGTGGGGCCCATTTAGGGGGCCCCACAACACCCGTTACCGCCATCCTGTTCCCGGCGGTGAAAACCGCCAGGAACAGGATGGCGGTAAGGGGGTTGGAATCCCAAGCAGCGCCGCGTGGAGGATTCCCTGGGGCAGCGGGAAACCGGCGGGACACCGCCGGTTTCCCGTTTCTGACCGTGGCTGTACTGCCGCGGTCAGAATGCCCATGGAAGCACCGCCAGCCTGTTGGCGGTGCTATCGCGGTCGTTGGCCCTGGCGGTCGGTGACCGCCAGGGTCAGAATGACCCCCATAATGCCCAAAATTACTCCATTCTTTGAAGAAGATATTGTTCGGATAAAAAAAATATCACAGGAGCACAGGAAAAACGTTAGAATGTTTTGGCAAATGTTTGTGGCTATTGCCTTAACATGGCTTGATTAGAACATTCAAGCAACACTTTTAAAGCAAAATCTATCATTTTTAACAAGCAAAGAACCTTAGAGTGAGGCTACTGTGCATACTTCCTCACCATATCCTAAAGTCTTCCTCTTTTACTTTGTTGAGTCTTTTGCCATTTAGTATTAGGATTCTGGAAGGGAAACATCACTCAGCCTTCATCTGCAATCTCTGCTACATCCATCAAATTATTATTTTTTTGCATTCTTTGGGAAACCTATATTACTTCAGTTTAGTACATTACAGCATATTTGAAGAATAAGGGAGGGTAGGCACCATCACTTTTTATTGTTTGCATTTTGTTTCTATTTAGTTGCTGGATAGGCTGGTGAATTAGAACCAGGGAATGCAGGGCAGGTCCCTGTAGGGATTAAAGGATAAGTATGTAAGGTAAATGAACATTTTGGGGTGATGGAGGCCTAGGGATATATTTCCTCCTTTTTTGTGATTTGTGATAACACCACTGTTTTTTTCTTTTGGTGGCCAGTTTGCTGTATACCATTGATGTATTTCTCAGTAATTTCAATAGATTTTTCACAATCTCACTGCTGCTGCCTTAAATATATTTTAAGGGCCTGTGGATCATTTTGAATATATTTCAGTTCTTTTTTTATCTGCATCTGCCTGTGCCCATGTAGCAAGCAATTTTCCTTTGCTTCGTCTTCATAATTCGGTCCACCTTTTTGGGGTTTATTCACAAACTGTAGTTTGTGATACATCTAGTAGTGCCATAAAAGCACTACTCCCTTACAACAAAGGGTCAATACCACCTTACATGTGGAGATTTTCCTCCTGTCCTATATTTTGTGTCCAGAAATCTCCACCCCTACTGCGAAGATCATATGCATGTGTTTTAATAGCAAATATGTGAGGGAAGGGGGGACGTCTGGAAAATACAAAATATTTACTGCTAGATAGGAGGTGTCAAGGCACGAATAAGGCAAAGTTAAGGGAGGGCTTGGAAAGCATTTAGTAAGGGATATGCACCCACACACAAAAGAGTGAAGCCATTGTTATTCACAACCTGCACTAAAGTTACTACAGCCAGAAATGACTCAAAAACAATAGTGAATGTATTCTACTCCAGCTCAGACCAGGAAATAAGTTGAATACCACACAAGTCCCAGGGAACAATGTTGACCTCCTGAATATGTGTTTTAATAACCATTGTAATGAAAAAATACATGTAACTATTTATTTAAAAAAAGAAGTATTTTAAATCAATTTCATACATAACGTTTAATATGTTTTAATACAGTCTAAATAAATATAAACGTTTTACTTTGGGTGAAAAAAATTTAAAATACGTTTTTAAAAGATAAATTGAACTTGATTTAATATATCTAAATAAATTAATAATTAATTTTCAATTAGCATAATAGTGATGTAACATTTTTATTCAGTTCTACATTTAAAATAAATATATATAATCTTTTATATTAATATTTATCATAAAAATATGTTAAGAATATGCTTAAGTTAAATTAACTTTTTTATGTTTCCCCATACTTTACCATGGGGAGTTTTTGGTCCCAGTGACAGAAATGTATGCTAATGTGTGAAAAGTTACTATTAGAACTTGACACTCACACATTAGACACCAACCCTGAATTCAGGGTGCAAAGACATGTTAGTCTACATTTTGTAGTAAATTTACACTCGTAAACTGTGAATAGCATAAATCTGTAAATTTATTGCAAAAAGGAAGGTCAAATTTACACTTGTTGATTTGCTCACACTTAAGCTTACCTTTGTGAATAGGCCCATTTACGTAGGTTTGGGCGTAAAGGAAAGAAAATGAGAGAGAGAGAGAAAACTGGTTTATTACTGTGCACTTTCTGTAACATTTTAAAGTCTTTGTCAGGGGTAATTGTTATGTAGAGCTGTATTTTAGGGGCATTTTTTTTTTTTTATCCGTTTCACTGTTGCATTTGTTAAGATATCGTTTTTTCTATCTTGCTGCTGTATTACTGGTGGCATTTGGCATGTGGAATGGGCATATGCAAATTTTGAGTATATATTTGGACAATACTTACTCTGCAATTATGGATGAGTTTGTTGATGGTAAAGGGAGGAAGAAGCTCAACGGCGGGTGGACAGTTTGTCATTGTTCTCTGTGCCACCCTTCCAGTGTCATTTTCTTGTATACCACTTTGCACAACCACTGTATACCCTGTAAGGAGAACAGTTTGTCTTTCTTCCTAAACATGCCTTTCTTAACAAGTCATGTACTCACCTACAATTTTTGTGATACCAGTTTATATTTGAAAGGCAACCATTTCATCATCATTTTTCATGCTGTTGTACCTGCTATAAGGAAAGCAAAAAATTTGATGGGTGGAATGCTTGAAATAACCTCAGCCACTGCAATGCCGCAAGTATGTTGGGTATACCCAGACATAGGCTGTGATCTTGTTGAGCTAAAGGGCTGAAACTACATAACCCTGAAGATGCCAATAAAGGCCAAAACAGTCTGTGCTTGCTTGTGCTCCTATTAAAACGGGACCTAGTCTAGCATTTCAGACTGGAATGTTCCTACTGAAACAGGATCAAGCCTGATTTGTACATTGCTGGTTTCTGTTTGAGGTGACAAGGTAGACAAAAAAGATGGGCTGGAATATGGCCTAAGTAATTACCAGTAGCTGAGGATAATTGAAACATTCCATCCATCATTTTTATTTTCTTCAGTGTCACCTTAAGTTGAGGGGTATGCCCACACGTGGGTGCCATAATCGCTGTGCAACGGGACTCAAGGAGAAGAGGCCTACATAGGCTGAAACCATATAAACAGTGGACCTACAGAGAGAGTATCAAAGTGCATCTTATACAATGTCAGAAGTTAACTTTTACGGTTATCCTAGTAATACTAAATGTTTTACCTTTTTTGACCCCCGCCTTTTCTCAGCCCCCACCTGACAGATCACCCCAAAACTTCCCATCTGCAACAAGATTCTCTGGCACACTGTTTTTGGAAACGTTTGTGAAGATTCGTCAACCGACTATGAGAAAGTAGCCTCTTTCTAGCCTTGTTACCCCCACTTTTGGCCTGTTTGTGAGTATATGTCAGGCTGTTTTCACTGTCTCACTGGGAGCCTGCTAGCCAGGGCCCAGTGCTCATAGTGAAAACCCTATGTTTTCAGTATGTTTGTTATGTGTCACTGGGACCCTGCTAGCCAGGACCCCAGTGCTCATAAGTTTGTGGCCTATATGTATGTGTTCCCTGTGTGATGCCTAACTGTCTCACTGAGGCTCTGCTAACCAGAACATCAGTGGTTATGCTCTCTCTTTACAAATTGTCACTAACAGGCTAGTGACCAATTTCACCAATTCACATTGGCATACTGGAACACCCTTATAATTCCCTAGTATATGGCACTGAGGTACCCAGGGTATTGGGGTTCCAGGAGATCCCTATGGGCTGCAGCATTTCTTTTGCCACCCATAGGTAGCTCTGACAATTCTTACCCAGGCCTGCCACTGCTGCCTGAGTGAAATAATGCCCACATTATTTCACAGCCATTTTACACTGCACTTAAGTAACTTATAAGTCACCTATATGTCTAACCTTCACCTGGTGTAGGTTGGGTGCCAAGTTACTTAGTGTGTGGGCACCCTAGCACTAGCCAAGGTGCCACCACATCGTTCAGGGCAAATTCCCCGGACTTTGTGAGTGCGGGGACACCATTACACGAGTGCACTATACATAGGTCACTACCTATGTATAGCATCACAATGGTAACTCCGAACATGGCCATGTAACATGTCTAAGATAATGGAATTGTCACCTCAATGCCATCCTGGCATTGGGGAGACAATTCCATGATCCCCCGGGTCTCTAGCACAGACCCGGGTACTGCCAAACTACCTTTCCCGGGGTTTTACTGCAGCTGCTGCTGCTGCCAACCCCTCAGACAGGTTTCTGCCCTCCTGGGGTCCAGCCAGGCTTGGCCCAGGAAGGCAGAACAAAGGACTTCCTCAGAGAGAGGGTGTTACACCCTCTCCCTTTGGAAAAAGGTGTCAGGGCTGGGAGGAGTAGCCTCCCCCAGCCTCTGGAAATGCTTTGATGGGCACAGATGGTGCCCATCTCTGCATAAGTCAGTCTACACCGGTTCAGGGATCCCCCAGCCCTGCTCTGGCGCGAAACTGGACAAAGGAAAGGGGAGTGACCACTCCCCTGACCTGCACCTCCCAGGGGAGGTGCCCAGAGCTCCTCCAGTGTGCTCCAGACCTCTGCCATCTTGGAAACAGAGGTGCTGCTGGCACACTGGACTGCTCTGAGTGGCCAGTGCCAGCAGGTGACGTCAGAGACTCCTCCTGATAGGCTCTTACCTGTGTTGCTAGCCTATTCTCCTTCCTAGGTAGCCAAACCTCCTTTTATGGCTATTTAGGGTCTCTGCTTTGGGGAATTCTTTAGATAACGAATGCAAGAGCTCATCAGAGTTCCTCTGCATCTCTCTCTTCACCTTCTGCCAAGGAATCGACCGCTGACTGCTCAGGACTCCTGCAAAACTGCAACAAAGTAGCAAAGACGACTACTGCAACCTTGTATCGCTGATCCTGCCGCCTTCTCGACTATTTTCCTGGTGGTGCATGCTGTTGGGGTAGTCTGCCTCCTCTCTGCACTAGAATCTCCGAAGAAATCTCCTGTGGGTCGACGAAATCTTCCCCCTGCAACCGCAGGCAACAAAAGACTGCATCACCGGTCCTCTGGGTCCCCTCTCAGCACGACGAGCGTGGTCCCTGGAACTCAGCAACTCTGTCCAAGTGACTCCCACAGTCCAGTGACTCTTCAGTCCAAGTTTGGTGGAGGTAAGTCCTTGCCTCCCTACGCTAGACTGCATTGCTGGGTACCGCGTGATTTGCAGCTGCTCTGGCTCCTGTGCACTCTTCCAGGATTTCCTTCGTGCACAGCCAAGCCTGGGTCCCTGACACTCTAACCTGCAGTGCACAACCTCCTGAGTTGTTCTCCGGCGTCGTGGGATCTTTTTTTGTGACTTCGGGTGAGCTCCGGTTCACTCCTCTTTGTAGTGCCTGTTCTGGCACTTCTGTGGGTGTTGCCTGCTTTTGAGTGGGCTCCTTGTCTTGCAGGACGCTCCCTCTGTCTCCTCACACAAGTGTCGACATCCTGGTCCCTCCTGGGCCACAGCAGCATCCAAAAACCCTAACCGTGACCCTTGCAGCTAGCAAGGCTTGTTTGTGGTCTTTCTGCGTGGGAATACCTCTGCAAGCTTCTTCACGACGTGGGACATCCATCCTTCAAAGGGGAAGTTTCTAGCCCTCTTCGTACTTGCAGAATCCACAGCTTCTACCTACCAGTGGCAGCTTCTTTGCACCCTCAGCTGGCATTTCCTGGGCATCTGCCCAATCTCGACTTTGTCGTGACTCTTGGACTTGGTCCCCTTGTTCCACAGGTACTCCCGTCTGGAAATCCACTTTGGTTGCATTGCTGGTGTTGGTCTTTCGTGCAGAAATCCCCTATCACGACTTCTGTGCTCTCTGGGGAATATAGGTGCACTTTACACCTACTTTTCAGGTTCTTGGGGTGGGCTATTTTTCTAACCCTCACTGTTTTCTTACAGTCCCAGCGACCCTCTACAAGCTCTAAGCTGCTCTGCTAAGCTACCTTTTCTATCAGCCTAAGCTGCTAGACACCTCTTCTACACTAATAAGGGATAACTGGACCTGGTACAGAGTGTAAGTACCCCTTGGTACCCACTACAAGCCAGGCCAGCCTCCTACATTGGTTGTGCAGTGGTGGGATAAGTACTTGTAACTGCTTACCACTTTGTCATATTGTACTTTTCATAAGAGAAAAATATACAAAACAAGTTCAGTGTATGTACACCTAACCAAAAAGTTTTGCTTTTCTTCTCTTACTCTGTTGCTAAGTGCTGAAAAGTACCTCTAAACTTTCTAAAAGTTTCTAAAAAGTTGAAAAAGTTTTTTTTCTGTTCCTTAAAACGTCCTTAAACTTTTTCTTTCTTTTTCTGTCCCTTAAACCTTTTCTATCATGTCTGGTACAGGTCCTACTCTTGATCTGGCCAGCTCTGCTTATGACCACCTTAACTGGAAAGGTGTAAGGAGTCTCTGCATTGATAGAGGTTTAGGGGTAGGGAAGAATCCCTCTAGAGAATTGTTGATTAACATGCTCATTGAAATTATAAGGCCTTAGCTGGCACATCTGTTGAGAAGTTAGGAGATGGTTCACACTCTGATTCTGGGGCAGCCCCAGCAAGAATGTTAGATGGTATTCTTTCCAACCTGCCCCTTAGCAGACCTCCTAGTATGACTGGTACTAATGTGAGCTCTCATCACAGTAGGGATGTCATTCCTTTAGGCCAGGTTGTTAGGGTGCCAACTGTTAGGGACAGGTCTCCTTCTTTTATTTCACATCATTCTTCTGTGTCAAAGCATGCCCAACCCACCCACCCTGATGACAGAATGATAGAAAGGGAACTCAATAGATTGAGAGTGGAATAGTCCAGGCTGAAGCTTAAACAGCAACAGCTGGCTCTAGACAGGGAATCTTTAGTCTTAGAAAAAGAAAGACAGAGGTTGGGGTTAGGACCCCATGGTGGCAGCAGCAGTATTACAGATAGTAATCCTGTGAAAGAGCATGATTCTAGGAATCTGCACAAGATAGTTCCCCCTTACAAGGAGGGGGATGACATTAACAAGTGGTTTGCTGCACTTGAGAGGGCCTGTGTTGTACAGGGGGTCCCTCAAAGGCAGTGGGCTGCTATCCTATGGCTATCTTTCAGTGGAAAGGGTAGGGATAGGCTCCTTACTGTGAAGGAAAGTGATGCCAATAATTTTACAGTTTTGAAGAATGCACTCTTGGATGGATTTGGCTTAACCACTGAACAATACAGGATTAAGTTCAGAGAAACCAGAAAAGAGTCCTCACAAGAATGGGTAGACTTTGTTGACTATTCAGTTAAGGCCTTGGAGGGGTGGTTACATGGCAGTAAAGTTTCTGACTATGAAAGCCTGTACAATCTAATCTTGAGAGAGCATATTCTGAATAACTGTGTGTCTGATTTGTTACACCAATATCTAGTGGACTCAGATCTGACCTCTCCCCAAGAATTGGGAAAGAAGGCAGATAAATGGGTCAGAACAAGAGTGAACAGAAAAGTTCATACAGGGGGTGACAAGGATGGCAAGAAGAAAGATGGTGAGAAATCTCAGGATAAGCATGGGGATAAGGGTAAAACCAAAGATCCTTCTTCAAATCCTAAACACTCTTCAGGGGGTGGGGATAAAACAAATTCTTCCTCTTCTTCTTCACAACCTACACACATTAAAAAGCCTTGGTGCTTTGTGTGTAAAAATAAAGGCCATAGGCCAGGGGATAAGTCCTGTCCAGGTAAACCCCCTGAGCCTACCACCACTAATACATCAAGCTCTAGTGCCCCTAGCAGTAGTGGTAATAGTGGTGGGACTGCTGGCAACAGTCAAACTAAGGGTGTAGTTGGGTTCACTTATGGGTCCATCATAGAAACTGGGGTAGTCAGTCCCAAGACAGTTTCTGTCACACTTAGTGGCATTGGCCTTGCCACACTGGCTGCTTGTCCCCTTACAATGGATAAGTACAGGCAGACAGTTTCAATAAATGGCGTTGAAGCCCAGGCCTACAGGGACACAGGTGCCAGTATCACTTTGGTGACTGAAAACCTAGTGCCTCCTGAACAACACATCATTGGACAACAGTACAAGATTATTGATGTCCATAACTCCACTAAGTTTCATCCCTTAGCTATAGTTCAGCTTGGTTGGGGTGGAGTTACTGGCCCTAATCAGGTGGTAGTATCACCTAGCTTACCTGTAGACTGTCTCTTAGGTAATGACCTAGAGACCTCAGGTTGGGCTGAGGTAGAGTTGTATGCCCATACAGCCATGCTGGGTATCCCTGAGGAATTGTTCCCTCTCATTTCTACTGAAATGAAAAAGCAAAGGAGAGAAGAAGGCCTGAAAACTCAGTATCCCTCTCCAACAACAGGTAAAAATGGTATCACAGTATCCCCTAACCACCCTGCCATTCAGGATACCATTCCTGTGGTGGGGAAAACCTCTCCTGGGGTGGCACCTGTTCCAAGGGAATCATCAGCTGGCATAGCTGTACTCCCTGAGGTGGAAGTACCTCTCTGTGGGATAACTAATATTGGTGAGAAAAAGAGCACCATTTTAGTTAACATGGAGCATCCCTCCAACCCTCCCAGAGAAACTTTAGTTGAGAAACCCTGCACGGCCTCACAACACTTAGGACAGCAATCCTGCCCTAGTGTGGAGCTCATAGGACAGCATCCCTGCCCTGCTCCAAATCAAGAGAAATAGCATCCCTGTTCTCTCTTCCAGCCATATGGACAAAGTTTTTGCATCCCTGTCTGGCATTCTCATCACTAGAAATAGGTCCAGTGGACAATTCCCACTGTTCTAAACTAAAACTTACTGATAGAAACTCTGAAAATATATCTTCACATTGTTGCTTAGCTAAAAAACTTCAAACAGGGTGGTTTACATCCCCACAGGGAAGTAACCATATAGTGTATGATAAAGGGAGTAACCAGTCTATTGCAGAGCTACTCTCTACTTATCACCACTTAGACAATAAAGTCTCAACTGGCCAAGGTTAGCCTTATTGTCCTTCGTTTGGGGGGGGGATTGTGTGAGAAAGTAGCCTCTTTCTAGTCTTGTTACCCCCACTTTTGGCCTGTTTGTGAGTATATGTCAGGCTGTTTTCACTGTCTCACTGGGAGCCTGCTAGCCAGGGCCCAGTGCTCATAGTGAAATCCCTATGTTTTCAGTATGTTTGTTATGTGTCACTGGGACCCTGCTAGCCAAGACCTCAGTGCTCATAAGTTTGTGGCCTATATGTATGTGTTCCCTGTGTGATGCCTAACTGTCTCACTGAAGCTCTGCTAACCAGAACATCAGTGGTTATGCTCTCTCTTTACAAATTGTCACTAACAGGCTAGTGACCAATTTCACCAATTCACATTGGCATACTGGAACACCCTTATAATTCCCTAGTATATGGTACTGAGGTACCCAGGGTATTGGGGTTCCAGGAGATCCCTATGGGCTGCAGCATTTCTTTTGCCACCCATAGGGAGCTCTGACAATTCTTACACAGGCCTGCCACTGCAGCCTGAGTGAAATAATGCCCACATTATTTCACAGCCATTTTACACTGCACTTAAGTAACTTATAAGTCACCTATATGTCTAACCTTCACCTGGTGAAGGTTGGGTGCCAAGTTACTTAGTGTGTGGGCACCCTGGCACTAGCCAAAGTGCCCCCACATCGTTCAGGGCAAATTCCACGGACTTTGTGAGTGCGGGGACACCATTACACGAGTGCACTATACATAGGTCACTACCTATGTATAGCATCACAATGGTAACTCCGAACATGGCCATGTAACATGTCTAAGATCATGGAATTGTCACCCCAATGCCATCCTGGCATTGGGGAGACAATTCCATGATCCCCCGGGTCTCTAGCACAGACCCGGGTACTGCCAAACTACCTTTCCTGGGGTTTCACTGCAGCTGCTGCCAACCCCTCAGAAAGGTTTCTGCCCTCCTGGGGTCCAGCCAGGCCTGGCCCAGGAAGGCAGAACAAAGGACTTCCTCATAGAGAGGGTGTTACATCCTCTCCCTTTGAAAAAAAGGTGTCAGGGCTGGGGAGGAGTAGCCTCCCCCAGCCTCTGGAAATGCTTTGATGGGCACAGATGGTGCCCATCTCTGCATAAGCCAGTCTACACCGGTTTAGGGATCCCCCAGCTGGACAAAGGAAAGGGGAGTGACCACTCCCCTGACCTGCACCTCCCAGGGGAGGTGCCCAGAGCTCCTCCAGTGTGCTCTACACCTCTGCCATCTTGGAAACAGAGGTGCTGCTGGCACACTGGACTGCTCTGAGTGGCCAGTGCCAGCAGGTGACGTCAGAGACTCCTCCTGATAGGCTCTTACCTGTGTTGCTAGCCTATCCTCCTTCCTAGGTAGCCAAACCTCCTTTTCTGGCTAGTTAGGGTCTCTGCTTTGGGGAATTCTTTAGATAACGAATGCAAGAGTTCATCAGAGTTCATCTGCATCTCTCTCTTCACCTTCTGCCAAGGAATCGACCGCTGACTGCTCAGGACTCCTGCAAAACCGCAACAAAGTAGCAAAGACGACTACTGCAACCTTGTATCGCTGATCCTGCCGCCTTCTCGACTGTTTTCCTGGTGGTGCATGCTGTGGGGGTAGTCTGCCTCCTCTCTACACTAGGAGCTCCGAAGAAATCTCCTGTGGGTCGACGGAATCTTCCCCCTGCAACCGCAGGCAACAAAAGACTGCATCACCTTTCCTCTGGGTCCCCTCTCAGCACGACAAGCGTGGTCACTGGAACTCAGCAACTCTGTCCAAGTGACTCCCACAGTCCAGTGACTCTTCAGTCCAAGTTTGGCGGAGGTAAGTCCTTGCTTCCCCACGCTAGACTGCATTGCTGGGTACTGCGTGAATTGCAGCTGCTCCGGCTCCTGTGCACTCTTCCAGGATTTCCTTTGTGCACAGCCAAGCCTGGGTCCCCGACACTCTAACCTGCAGTGCACAACCTCCTGAGTTGTCCTCCGGCGTCGTGGGATCTTCTTTTGTGACTTCGGGTGAGCTCTGGTTCACTCCTCTTCGTAGTGCCTGTTCCGGCACTTCTGCGGGTGCTGCCTGCTTCTGAGTGGGCTCCTTGCCTTGCTGGACACCCCCTCTGTCTCCTCATGTAAGTGGCGACATCCTGGTCCCTCCTGGGCCACAGCAGCATCCAAAAACCCTAACTGCGACCCTTGCAGCTAGCAAGGCTTGTTTTTGCGGTCTTTCTGCGTGGGAACACCTCTGCAAGCTTCTTCACGGCGTGGGACATCCATCCTCCAAAGGGGAAGTTTCTAGCCCTCTTCGTTCTTGCAGAATCCACAGCTTCTCCCATCCGGTGGCAGCTTCTTTGCACCCTCAGCTGGCATTTCCTGGCCATCTGCCCAATCTCGACTTTGTTGGGACTCTTGGACTTGGTCCCCTTATTCCACAGGTTCTCTCGTCCGGAAATCCACTTTGGTTGCATTGCTGGTGTTGGTCTTTTGTGCAGAAATCCCCTATCACGACTTCTGTGCTCTCTGGGGAATATAGGTGCACTTTACACCTACTTTTCAGGGTCTTGGGGTGGGCTATTTTTCTAACCCTCGTTGTTTTCTTACAGTCCCAGCGACCCTCTACAAGCTCACATAGGTTTGGGGTCCATACGTTATTCGCA
Organism: Pleurodeles waltl; assembly: GCF_031143425.1. NCBI lineage: Eukaryota > Metazoa > Chordata > Amphibia > Caudata > Salamandridae > Pleurodeles > Pleurodeles waltl. Next base: position 529,034,405 of record NC_090437.1, on the reverse strand, counting down.
TTCCACTTTTGGAGTATATGGTTTGTGTTGCGCCTATACCTATGTGCTCCTATTGCAATCTACTGTAACTTTACATTGCTTGCATTACTTCCTTTTGCTATTACTGCATATTTTTGTTATTGTGTACATATATCTTGTGTATATTTGGCATCCTCATACTGAGGGTACTCACTGAGATACTTTTGGCATATTGTCATAAAAATAAAGTATCTTTATTTTTAGTATATCTGTGTATTGTGTTTTCTTATGATATTGTGCATATGACACCAGTGGTATAGTAGGAGCTTTGCATGTCTCCTAGTTCAGCCTAAGCTGCTCTGCTAAGCTACCTTTTCTATCAGCCTAAGCTGCTAGACACCTCTTCTACACTAATAAGGGATAACTGGACCTGGTAGAGAGTGTAAGTACCCCTTGGTACGCACCACAAGCCAGGCCAGCCTCCTACACCGACGTCAAAGAAAAAGGCAAGTCCAAAACCATTTTTACAATGGAAAAATGGTCCTATCTAAAACTACACACTGGCAACTGACAGGTTTTTGTATATATACCTTTCAGGGTTAGAGTAACACATAAATTATGCAAAAAAGAATAGAGTACTCTGGGTAGTTCCCAAGTTTAGGTGGAGAGCAGCTCTAGTAAGAAGGACTGGCTTTTGTCATTTTACGACTCGGCAAGGTTGACACTGTGTCAAACCTATGCTTAAAGACTTTGCTGTATAATTGGCAAAATACTTTGTCACTATCTAGCTCGGCATGGACAGCACTGTGCTGATCCAATGCTTAAAAACTTTGCTAGATAAACAGACATTTGAGGTGAGCAAATCTAGAGTGTTGCTGGTGTTGCAGAGTGCTCCTTACTAGAGCTGCTCTCCACCTAAACTTGGGAACTACCCAGAGTTCTCTATTCTTTTTTGCATAATTTATGTGTCACTCTAACCCTGAAAGGGATTTGTTTTGACTTATACTGGGTGCTCCCTTATGTTTGGACAAAGCTAAACCTCTCTGATGAGCTCTAATGAGAGCGAAACACGTGTCAGGGGTTGCTTTTACTCCTTCCAGGGTGGCTTGGTCTGTATTTTACCAGTCCAAAGCTGTAATACTGTGCCTGGAGTTGTAAATGGCTTTTGTCATTTTACAGCTTGGCAAGGTTGACACTGTGTTAAACCTATGCACTTTGCTGTATAAATGGCAAAAAACATTGTCATTATCTAGCTCAGCGTGGATAGCACGGTGCTCATGCAATGCTTAAAAACTTTGCAGGATAAACAGACATTTGAGGTGAGCAAATCTAGAGTGTTGCTGGTGTTGCAGAGTGCTCTTTACTAGAGCTGCTCTCCACCTAAACTTGGGAACTACCCAGAGTTCTCTAATAATTTATGCGTCACTCTAACCCTGAAAGGGATTTGTTTTGATATATATATGTATATATATATATATATATATATATATATATATATATATATATATATATATATATATATGTATATATATAGAGAGAGAGAGATAGATATAGATATAAATATAGATATTCCAACACTTCTTTCCGGAATCTCAGGGAAGTGCTGGCATCTTGCAAAAAGACCTTGCAGACCTGCAACTTTTCTATTGCGTAAAGCCAGCACTTCTCTGACATTGGAAATTACACAAGGTTACTGACTCGGCTTCAGCTGGCACACCCTTATATGTATATATGTTCACTTAAAAAAACAAAGGCTACAGGAACGTTATAACTAGGCTCACATTTCAAACGTACAAAACCATAGAAATTCAGCAGTTATAGTCAGATTTATTTCAAGTACCCATAGTTAACACCCCTGCAATGCAGTTTTTATGAATAATTTTACATAGTCTGTCACAGTGGGTTGTTTGTAGTGCGTACCAAAGGTACTGACACCGTATCCCCTTCGCTGCCAGGCCTTTTCCCCCTCCTGTGCCGAGCCTTTTTTTGGCTATTTGGGGCAGTTCGCGCTTAGGCCTTCATAACTTTTTGTTCACATAAGCTACCCACGCCAAATTTGCGTCCTTTTTTTCCAACATCCTAGGGATTCTAGAGGTATCCAGACTTTGTCGGTTCCCCTGAAGGAGACCAAGAAATTAGCCAAAATACAGTGACAATGTTGTTTTTTGTTCTAGAAAATTGGAAAAAAGGGCTGCAGAAGGCAGCTCGTGGTTTTTTCCCTGAAAATGGCACCAACAAAGGGTTTATGGTGGCAAGATCACCATCTTCCCAGCTTTCAGGAACAGGCAGACTTGAATTGGAAAACCCAATTTTTCAATACAATTTTGACATTTTACTGGGACATACCCCATTTTTACTATTTTTTGTGCTTTCATCCTCCTTCCAGTTAGTGACCAAAATGGGTGAGAAACCAATGTTGGATCCCAGAAGGCTAAACATTCTGAATTCAGCAAGGGGTCATTTGTGTAGCTCCTACAAGTGTTTCCTACAGAAAATAACAACTGAAATAAACAAATATTGAAATTGAGGTGAAAAAAACAGCCATTTTTCTCCACGTTTTACTTTTTCCTGCGATGTCAGATTTTTTAAAGCAATATACCGTTACGTCAGCTGGACTCTTCTGGTTGCGAAGATATATAGGGCTTGTAGGTTCATCAAGAACTCTAGGTACCCAGAGCCAATAAATGAGCTGCACCTTGCAATGGGTTTTTATTCTATACCGGGTATACAGCAGTTCATTTGCTGAAATATAAAAAGTGAAAAATAGGTATCAAGAAAACCTTTGTATTTCCAAAATGGCCACAAGATAAGGTGTTGACAAGCAGTGGTTATTTGCACATCTCTGAATTCCAGGGTGCCCATACTAGCATGTGAATTACAGGGCATTTCTCAAATAAACATCTTTTTTACACACTGCCTTACATTTGGAAGGAAAAAATGTAGAGAAAGACAAGGGGCAATAACACTTGTTTTGCCATTCTGTGTTCCCCCAAGTCTCCCGATAAAAATGGTACCTCACTTGTGTGGGTAGGCCTAGCGGCCACGAAAGGATTTGGCTCAAAACACAACGTGGACACATCACATTTTTTCACAGAAAACAGAGGTTTTTTTACAAAGTGCCTACCTGTGGATTATGGCCTCTAGCTCAGTTGGCACCTGGGGAAACCTAGCAAACCAGCGCATTTTTGAAACTAGACACCTAGGGGAATCTAAGATGGGGTGACATGTGGGTGTCTGACCAGGTTCTGTTACCCAGAATCCTTTGCAAACCTCAAAATTTAACCCCAAAAACACTTTTTCCTCTCATTTCGGTGACAGAAATCTCTGGAATCTGAGAGGAGTCACAAATTTCCTTCCACCCAGCGTTCCCCTAAGTCTCCTGATACAAATGGTACCTCACTTGTGTGGGTAGGCCTAGCGCCCACGAAAGGAAATGGCCCAGAACACAACGTGGACACATCACATTTTTTCACAGAAAACAGTGCCTACCTGTGGATTTTGGCCTCTAGCTCAGCCGGCACCTGGGGAAACCTAGCAAACCAGCGCATTTTTTAAAACTAGACACCTAGGGGAATCCAAGATGGGGTGACTTGTGGGGCTCTGACCAGGTTCTGTTACCCAGAATCCTTTGCAAACCTCAAAATGTGACCAAAAAAACACTTTTTCCTCTCATTTCGGTGACAGAAAGTTCTGGAATCTGAGAGGAGCCACAAATTTCCTTCCACCCAGTGTTCCCCCAAGTCTCCCGATAAAAATGGTACCTCACTTGTGTGGATAGGCCTAGCGCCCACAAAAGGAAATGGCTCAAAACACAAGTGGACACATCACGTTTTTTCACAGAAAACAGAGGGGCCAGAAAAGGCCTTAAAAAAAATGCCCACCCTGGGAGCAACCCTTGCCCAGGGGGTCGCTCCCTCATGCCAGTTTCCTTTACAAAAAGAAATCCCTGGTGTCTAGTGGGTGTTTCAAAAGCCGGATTGCTTTACAATCCGGCTTTTGAAACGCTGAGAGAGACTTCAAAGGGAAGGAAATTCCTTTCCTTCCCTTTGAAGCCTCTCTTGCCTCCTCCACATGATCGGAAGAGAAATGCTTTGGGATGAAATACTGGCCTACCAGTGTGTAGTGACACAATTAAGAGGAGAGGGAGCCTAAGTACTGGGGTCCTGGTTAGCAGGATCCCAGTGATACAGTCAAACACACTGACATCAGGCAGAAATGGGGGTTAACATGCTAAATGAGGGTACTTTCCTACATGATGTTATCAATGATGTTATCAAAGGTGTCATGAGTGCTGTAATATCAATGGGAATTATTAGTGCTTGTTGAGGGTATGAGTGATAGTTACCTTAGGGAACGAGTTATAGTCACTTGAAATAACTCGAACTATTACTGCTGAATTTTTTACAGTTTTACAAGTTTGAAATGTGAGCCTAATTATAACATCACTTTCATTCTTTTTCCCGATAGAACAAAAGGGCAGCTACAACTCTTCCTCTCAGGTTGCAGCCACCCAATTGTGTGAGTGTGGGAGTGTGCATTAAGGTGTGTGACTGGATATCAAAGTGACTGTAAGAGTGTATGTCTGGGTGTGTGTTGGGTGCCACATACATAATTGTGGTGGCCCCGACACACCACGCCTTTGAAGGCAATGTGCTGCACCATGATGACTGCTCATCATAAACTTCCCTCCCCAATACTCACCTGTGTTAAGACTCCGTCCTCATCTCATCTCGTTCTTCCCAAGCTCATGGTGTCTTTGTGCAGCGGGTTCCTCTTCTCCGTAGAGTCAACGGTTTCCCTGCTTCTGTTCACAGGAATCTGTTGGCAACCTGCAAAAGACAATCAATATACATTTTGGCAGTGGCAGCCTATACATTTTTAGTAACATTTACAAATTGTACTAAAGACAAAAAATAAATACTTATCTGATGTAATCCTGTTGAAAGGACTGGTGAAGTCAACCATTGTTGTTGTTATTCTGCTAGAGTAAATAAAATACAAGTATTATTGTTTTCTGTATCACTGTGTTTAAAAATAATCAAGGACTCATACTAACGTTGTTATTAGTACATGCATAAGACATTAATTATTGCAGAGCGGCTCATAGCTAGATAAATTAAATGCTGTGTATTTATGATTTGAGGGGGTGAAAGTCGATTCAGCCTATTTAAACAATTAATTGAACCTTGATTCAAGGTAAAGGACTAATGCCTGATTATCTAGATTCGTAAAGCCTATACACTTAGATAGGTGTGTGTCTATTACCTGTGGAATTAATTGTCTTGAGTTTGTCTTCTAGATGTAGTGCATAGCGAAATTCAGCCTACAGGAACCAGCACCTAACAAAAAGGTAGAAGGGTCATTAGGTAAACAAATGTGGGATACAAATTGTTAGGAAGAAGACATATTAAGAATTCTAAGTACTAAAGGTTGTTCTTATGTTTTCAGAAACTGAAAAAAACACTCAACATCGCACAGTGGAAATCTGGTTTGGTCTTGGTCAAGGTTTGTCCCGTCATCCAGGCGGGTCAGAGTTGAGTTCTTTGGAGTCTGTATTTTTCATAGGGATGTTGGGAACTACATCATGTCCATTTCACTCCTGCGGAAAGGTACAAGCCTGACAGTAAGTGAATGGTTGTGAGAGTGTTGGTCTGAGTGGCAGTGGGTGTGAGAGTGTCTGCCTGGCTGTGAGTGTGAGTGTGAGATGCTGTGTCTGGGTGTGAGCATGGTGTTAGAGAGTGTCTCTCCAGCTGTGAGAGTGGGCATGAGAGGGTGTGTCTGGGTGTAACTGTGGGTGTAAAAGTTTGTGTCTGGGTGTGACAATGAGTGTGAGACTATCTGCCTAGCTGTGAGGGTGGATATGAGAGTGTCTGCCTGGGTTTGAGAGTTGGTGGCAGAAGATGTCTCTGGGTGTGAGACTGGGTATGAGAGTGTCTGGGTACAAGAGTGAGTGTAAGAGGTTCTATGGTGGTGTGAGAGTGGGTGTCAGAGACTCTGTGTCAGAGAGTGGCTGTGAGAGGGTGTCTCTGGGTGTGAAAGTGGGTGTGATAGGGTCTATGTAGTGTGAGAGTGTCTGACTAGCTGTGGGAGTAGGTGTGAGAAGGTGTCTCTGGGTGTGAGAGTGGGTGTGAGAGTGTCTCTGTGAGTGAGTGGGTGAGTGTCTGTGTGGGTCTGTAAGTGGGTGTATGAGAGTCTGAGTAGGGCTGTGTGAGTACATGTGTTTGTGAGTGGGTGCATGAGTGTCTAAGTAAGTATCTGAGTACATCCGTGAGTGGGTGTGTGTCTGTGTGGGTGTGTCAGTAGCTGTGTGAGTTTCTAGGCCAAAAGGGAACCTCACCTGCTCTTTTATCCAACAAGAGACCACAGTTTTGCACAAAATATTATATCTAGCCAAGTGGAGTTCTTTCTACTTCCTTGGATAAATGTCCAGTATGTGTTCTACACTACAGCTGAGTAGTGGACCACAAGGAAATGTTTCCAATGACATGTGCATTTGGCAATGTGACTGTGACTCATGCATCTTAACTGTGGTGATGTCATTCCCCTCTGCATCAAACAGCCAGTGTTATGGTCATCAGACAGAGGCTCCCACAACATGAAACACATAACAACAGAGATGTCAAGGGACAGGTGTCAGAGAGGTTGCAATTCAGGCCAACACCATAGTATAGTCAGTATTTCAATCTGCAAATACAGCATGAAAGAGTACTATCAGGATGGAAGACATGGTGGTATACAATGCGCAAATATAGGTAACAGAATTCATGGCCATGGTAACCCACCTACAAAGCAGGGGCACTTAGAATGGACCTATATGTCACCAAGTACAGACTCTTCACATACACATAACATAGCTACATGATCACATATCCCATGGAACACACATATGACATCACTAAAGACCCAGTACATTAACCTTACACAAACAGAGCCTATATTTGGAGCAATGTTCTTACTGCTTTGTCACTATACAGTTATCTGCACCTTGGACAGCAATGTCAGAATATAAACACAGCTAGGCTCCATTGCCATCATGAGCTAATCCACCCACTGTGTAGCCGGAGGCCATGATCCATTCTTCACACAAGTGCCACATACTTCCACTGAAATGAAACATATCATTTCACATCCCCCCAAAGGGGAAAAGACAAAGCTGTCATATTTCCACATCTATGAAGGGAGTACAAACAAGTTTTTATCCCACTGTAACTATATTCAATTGACCTGCTATCTGTCATTAACAACTATTATGTCTGTTGTTAGATATGGGGTCTTTGGTTGACAGTCAGGTTACCCCCTGTTCAAGCAAGGACCCTCACTCTAGTCAGGGTAAAAGAGAATCACCCTCAGCTAACCCCTGCTTACCCCCTTGGTAGCTTGGCAGAGCAGTAGGCTTAACATCAGAGTGCTAGGTGTAAAGTATTTGTACCAACACACACAGTAACTTAATGAAAACACTACAAAATGACACAACACCAGTTTAGAAAAATAGGAAATATTTATCTAAACAAAACAAGACCAAAATGACAAAAATCCAACATACACAAGTCAAGTTATGAATTTTTAAAGATTAAATTCAAAAATAGCACTTAGAAACAAAATGCTTCGATGAGATGTTAACACACAGATGAGTCATTCCCAACAAGCCGACACCAGCGGCACCGGACACGGAGTCGTGTAGACCCCCAAGTACAGTACCTTTGGTGAAGAGTGAAAACAAGCCGATGTGCGAAGTCAGGGATCGCGGGGTCTGTGCGAAACGTTGAATCTGTGCACTTCGAGCAGCGTCGGTCACGACGTGTGCGTTGACTTCCACGGAGTCGCGGACTTCAGCGGGGCTGCAGCGGCGTTGGGCCTGCGAAGAGCATCGCGTTCCAGCGAAGGTTACGGCGTCGGGTGCAGGCGGCGTTACCGGATTCAGCAGCGGCGTCGGTCCGGAGTCGTCCGAAGTCGATTTCTTTGGATTTCCACCAGCTTTCCTTTCAAGGGCCCAGGGACTGGATAGGGCACCACTTGTCAGAGCATGAGTCTCTCCAGAGACTCCAGGTGCTGGCAGAGAGAAGTCTTTGCTGTCCCTGAGACTTCAAACAACAGGAGGCAAGCTCTAAATCAAGCCCTTGGAGATTTCTTCACAAGATGGAAGGCACACAAAGTCCAGTCTTTGCCCTCTTACTCTGGAAGAAGTAGCACTGCAGGAAAGCTCCACAAAGCACAGTCACAGGCAGGGCAGCACTTCTTCCTCAGCTATTCAGCTCTTCTCCAGGCAGAGGTTCCTCTTGGTTCGAGAAGTGTTTCTAAAGTCTGTAGATCTGGGTGCCCTTCTTATACCCATTTTAGTCTTTGAAGTCACCTTTCTTCAAAGGGGACTCACACCTACTTGTGAAATCCTGCCTTGCCCAGGCAAGGCCTCAGACACACACCAGGGGGTTGGAGTCTGCATTGTCAGAGGCAGGCACAGTCCTTTCAGATGAGAGTGCCCACTCTACCCCTCCCTCCTAGCAGAGATGGCTAACTAGGAAATGCAGGCTACACCCCAGCTCCCTTTGTGTCACTGTCTAGTGTGAGGTGAAAACAACCCAACTGTCAAACTGACCCAGACAGGGAATCCACAAACAAGGTAGAGTCACAGAATGGTTTAAGCAAGAAAATGCTCACTTTCTAAAAGTGTCATTTTCAAACACACAATCTCAAAACCAACTTTACTAAAAGATGTATTTTTAAATTGTGAGTTCAGGGACCCCAAACTCCACATGTCCATCTACTCTCTAGGGGAATCTACACTTTAATCATAATTAAAGGTAGCCCCCATATTATCCTATGAGAGAGACAGGTCTTGCAACAGTGAAAAACCTAACTTGGTAGTATTTCACTGTCAGGACATATAAACCACATTACTATATGTCCTACCTTACCCATACACTGCACCCTGCCCTTGGGGCTACCTAGGGCCTACCTTAGGGGTGCCTTACATGTAAGAAAAGGGAAGGTTTAGGCCTGGAAAGTGGGTACACTTGCCAAGTCTAATTTACAGTGTAAAAATACACACACAGACACTGCAGTGGCAGTCTGGGACATGATTACAGGGTTACTTGTGTGGGTGGCACAACCAGTGCTGCAGGCCCACTAGTAACATTTGATTTACAGGTCCTGGGCACCTCTAGTGCACTTTACTAGGGATTTAACAGCAAAACAAATATGCCAATCATGGAGAACCAGTTACATACACGTTTCAAACAGGAGCACTTTAGCACTGGCTAGCAGTGGTAAAGTGCCCAGAGTAATAAAAACTTCAAAATCAGAGTCCAGCACACATCAATAACATGGGGAACAGAGGCAAAAAGTTAATGGAGACCACGCCAACGATGAAAAGTCCAACATCTGTCATCTACTATCATTGGCTACTGACAATGAATACCTCAGACCATAGGTTGCAGAGACAAACAGGAAATTACAATTTGCAGTGAGTGAAAGGAAAAGAGGATAGGAGAATGCAAGAAGTATAACTCAATACTGAATAGTCTATTACAGAAGTGAATGTTAGGATCGGATGCAACAATACATGTTTGAAATACATGTTTGAGCTGACCCTTTATTACTGTACACCTTACACTCTATCAGTCTGCTTCCACAACTCACATATAGGCATTGGAGCTCATTACACCACCACTGATGAATCTAGTCAGGAGGTGTTTTGGCAGCCACCAACATCAAAATATACACATATAACACTTGTAAAGGTCTACTTCTCATACCTGGATGTCAGTGGGAGTACTGATTGATAAGCTCTGTCCTGGAACCAGCTGCTTCTTCTTCCTCTGGCTTTTAATCACTTGCCATATCAGCATTACCGGCCACTGGTCCTGCTGCATCCCCCTCATCTGCTATCAATGGTACCTGACGTCTCAGGGCTAGATTGTGGAGCATGCAGTAGGCAATGATTATTTGGCATACCTTGTCAGGCACCTGAATCTTGCCTTCAGGAACCCAAATGTTCACTTGATTACACCTTGTCTTCCTGTGGGCCTCATTGTAACGGAGTTCCCCTGGCGTGGCTGGGTACCTCACTGGTGTCAACAGCCAAGGAAGTTTTGGATAGCCATAGTCACCTGGGAACACAATGGTAGAACAAAACATAAATAGTTTAAGCAACTGGCTATTATCTGATGACAGATGACATAACACTGAACCACAATACAATGCATACTTATCAAGCATCCAGGCCATCTCTGTTTGTAGTCGGGCCATCAGATGTGGGACATTGCTGTTCCACATTATGTAGGAATCATGCACTGATCAAGGAAACTTGGCTTTGACTTGTGAGATTTATTGGTCTGCCAGACACACCACCTGAAAGTTGATGTAGTGGTAGTTATTCCTTTTCCTATACACCTGTTTATTGGCACTGGGATGGACTAGGGCTACACGGGTGCCATCAATGTCTCCTACCACATGAGGAATGCACCCCATCTCCTAAAAGTCTGCCTTCACAAACACCAAATCTGCTCTTCGGGGGAACCTGATGTAGCTGTCCAGGTGCTTCAACAATGCACACAGTACATCCTTCAGCACCAGACTGTACATGGGATGAGACATCCCTGATGTTAAAGCGACAGTATTCCGAAAGGAACCTGTGGCAAGGAAGTGGTAGCACTGACAATACTTGCACAATGGGAGGTATGCAATAGGGATTGCAAATGGCTGGCGCCAAACCTGGCTCCAACTATGTACATAGATCCATGATGGTATGACGATTCAGATGATATGTCTGGATGACATTCCTGTCCTCCATGGTCAACTAGTGGATGGTACACTGGTGGTTGTCTCACTCTCCTCATGACAGGATAACTATTTTGAGAAGAGAGAATGTACAATGAGCTATGCAGTATGCACACATCATCAACACATTGTATATTACCTGACACCTAACATCTGTAGAGGTGGAGTAGCACTGCTGGCATAGAAAATACAGACCCTAGATATGCACCTAATTCACCCTCATTGCTGCATATTGGCTTACATGTAAATTGGAATGTATATATGAAACATATGTCATTGTATATGTGTGGGTGCTGTCATGAACTCATCACACATATGTTTTGGTATCTACCTATACCTACCCTTGGCCGATGTACCTCAGAGTCTCTTTGCTTGTTCTCAACATATAGACACCCTGAATACGTCATTGTGTGAAGATTGTCACAATATGTTGCATAACCATGATGGCCCAACACACAATTACACTGAAAATAGGGGGAGTAAGTGACTGATGCAGATTATTTAGCACATTCATTGATTAAATATACCCAAAATGACAGGCGTCTGACCTACTCTAGTGACAGTTGGAAGTGACCTAAGTCGCTATGGTGGTAGGCGGTCGTTGCCGTGCAACTTGTCAATGGTTAATGTTGCTGCCTTTGGTGGACTGGGGCCAATGAGCATGACTGCAGAAGGTGACAGTACTGTACGTGGCGGTGGTGACCGCCATTTTCTGCAATTTTGCTCACTTGACTCCTGACACCGTTGCCAGCAAGACCTCCTCAACGTGAGCTACTGTGCACTGACTCTGGGAGCCATCACACCATGTCCTGCAGGTGATAGGGCCCTGCCTTCACCCCTGAAGAGATAGATGAGCTAGTGGAGAAGGTCCTACCCTTGTATTGACAGCTATATGGGGCACCAGAGGAGCAGGTGAGTTCAATGGCCAGCCATGTGTGATAAGTGTTGTGTGTGACGTTTATTAGGGGATGGGAACTACCGAGGGTGTAGATGCATGCAGATGCCGTATTGTGAAGGTGTGAGCTGAGAGGATGGGTATATGTGCCTACTTACAGTGACAGATCTGTAGTGACCACTCCTATTGGTATGATGCATGTATATATAACTTTCTCCTTTTGTCTGTGTCATCCATGGAGGTGAATGCTCATCAGAAGAAGGGGATCTGGTATGCCATCGTCAAGCAAGTGTGGACCAATGGGGTCCACAGCCAGTGGAGCATCCATTGTCAGAGGTGGTGGGAGGACCTGAGAAACCGGGCTTGGAAGACCGTGGAGGCCCAGCTGGGGATGTCCTCCCAATGAGGGAGGGGTGCCCTTCAGACGCGGACCCCCCTACAGTTGTCTGTGTTGTAATGTGTATATGTGAAGAAAGTGATGACCCTCTCTCTCTCCCTCTCTATCTCTCCCTCCCTCTCTCTCTATTTGTGTGCATCAGCATCAGCAGGTGAAGGAGATTGGCACAGGCAAGTGGGGGTGCTGCTGGCCACGGGACCCAGAGTACTGATATCACTGACAGCGAGGGTTCCAGTGTCCCGGAGGGTGAGGGAAGTGCCAAAGGGGATTCAGGATCCAAATCATCATCTTTAGAATCCTTCTCCTGAGTACACATTCCCTGGCAGAGGCAGAGACTTCTGGAGCCACCCCAGCACCATCTTTGTCCACCACCCCCCTTACTACCACCACTCTCCCTGCAGCTACATACGCAGTTGTCCGTGCCTGCTCACTGAGGAGGGTGAGGGTCTCCTTCACTGCAGGCACCTTTGCCCCTGTCAGCCCTGCTGCCCTCAGTGAGGAGGCTATTGACCTCCTGAGGTCGATCTCTGTGGGTCAGTCAACCATCATGAATGCCATCCAGGGACTGGCAACTCAAGTCCAGCAGTGCTATGCTTTGCTGGAAGGCATTCACAGTGCACTGGCTGTCCTACAGAGATCCTTTCAGTCTCTGTCATCCAATCTAACGGGAGCCAGTCAATGTTTGTTGTCCATCCCCCCTCCACCTACCGCTTCCCAATCCTATCCCCTCTTCCCCATCCCAGCCAAACAACACAGACATACAATCATGCATCCACCTCAACATCCAAGGGTACTGCTGACAATCACAATCACCACAAGACCCACCATTGGCATACACACAAACAACACCCACCTGCAGACATACCAGCACTCACTACCTGCACTCACTCCTCCACCACCCCCCTTCCCAGACACTACACCTGACACACCTGCATATACCACACCAACATTCACAATACAGGTACAACTCATCCACCCTAGTCACCATATCCACAGACAACACAACCACAGAAACGCCTACATGCAGCACATTCACCATACCTGCAGTCACCACCCCTAAAGACAGTCACCCATCCACCACAGCATATCCCAGCACCTCTAACCCCCCGCTCCCAAGACACATAAATGCCCACACTCACCCACCCAATAGATACTCAGCACACACAAACATATTCACCGAAGACATCCACCAAAACACCTCTTACAACCAATCTCTCTCCCTCCACTCCCAAACCCTTTTGCCATGACCGTTCCCGTGTGTTTGGAAGAAATTCTTACTCTCTGAATTGTCTCTTTTCCCTACTCCTCTCCCACCCTGTGTGAACCCAAAAAAATATTTGTCCTTCCCCAAGTCCAACCCTTCCATCTCCAAGTCCTCCCCTGGCCCCCTACAGGTAGCCATGCCACTCCCCCTGCCAAGATGTCAACCCCTCCCAAGAGTTCTCAGCCCTCCCATAAGCCTCAACCTAAGCCTGCCCCTTCCAAGCCAAAGTCCAAAGATCCACCTCCGAAACCCAACCCCCTTCTACCCCTCTATTCCCTGAGATGCCTGCTTGCCCCCTTGATGCCCCTATGACTGGCCCATGGCCTTCTTATTATGTACATAGTTCAGTATATATATTTATTTATTTATTGCCATTCATCTGGGTCAACCAGTTGTTAGTTCCAATGTTACATTTTTGTCCTGCCTTTCATTCCTTATGGCTGTTTTGGTCTTGGCTGCTTTAGTTTATATGTGAGCATGTTTTGTGTGTGTGGAAGGTTGTGCTAATAGTTGTGTCTGGCCAGCTTGTGTGGATGTATGCATTGCATTTGTCCCGTTGTGATGGATATGTATTGTGTGATGGGCATTTATGAGTTTGGGACAGAGATTAATGTTGATATTCTGTGTAGTGATTGTATTGTGTGCCCTTGTGTGGTTGTACAGTGTGTGTGTGAGTGTGTGTGGTGATTGGTATATCAGATCCGTTGTGCTGTGTGTTGGCAGGGTATGGTGTATGCCTTGTTCTATGGATTTGTGTTATGTGTGTTGGCTCTGTGGTGTTGTTAGGTTGTAGTGCATGTATGATTTGTCAAGTGGAGGTGTGTATTCTGAATGAATGACGGTGCTTTCGAGGTGTTGTGGTTGTGATGTTGTTGTATCATATGGTTGTATTGTGTGTTGTAATGCTTGATTGTGCTGGTTCTGTGTATCTAGGCATTGGTGTGTGTTTCGGAAGTGTTTGTGTGTTTGCCCTTAGTGTGTGTACCATGCATGTGCGTGTGTGTATGTGGCTGTGTGTGGGTGTGCGTGACAGTGTGAGGTTAAGTGTCAGTATTGCATTAACCACCCGTTCAGGATGTGTATGTTGTGTGTGCGTAGATACAATGGCATTGTGCAACAGTGACAGGTAAGTGTGCGTACTCATTGTTGCTGTTGTAGTCATCGTAGCTGGATCCAGAGTCATTTGGCGAGCATAACCAGCAGGAAGATGTGTAGCTCAGGCTCCATGGTGGATTAAGATGTGTACGTGTTCCTGAAGGTGAATGTCTCCTTTTGTGGAGTTGGTTTTCACCAGGGTTTCCGTGATGGTGCAACTGTGGTGGAAATCTTGTCGGTGTGCAGCCTCTTAATCTGTCTGGCAGGAATATGGTCTCCGCCGGCCTGAAGGTTGCTACTGCCGTCCGTGGCGGTCTGACCGCACTTGCAGGGCAAGCTGTGGATTGGCTGTATACTACTGGGAAGACCACCATGGCCATACCTTGGCAGTCTTTACCGCCAGCCTGTTGGCTGTATGACAGTCAACATGACGGTCATGAGGCCAGCCCGCCGAACTAGTAAGGACCCCCTTTGTCTCCTAAGTTAAGCCTTGTAGCTAGTTGCAAAGCTACCAAGGGTTGAGTTGTGGTTAATTTATTGAGACCTAACTTGACCTGGGGGGGGTTAGTGGCCATTGCTAAGTGTAGGTTCTTACATTCCCTTACCAATGATCCATTTTCCAACATCTATTTATACCTATGTTAAAAAACTATAACTCGTGACCTAAAGTCACTTAATGGCACGAGTTATAATTTCTTCCATGTTTCCTATGGGGTCAGGATACCTCTATCGTGAACTCTTATGTGATGTTTTAATTTAAAATTTCTGCTTTGGGCCGAGCAGTGAGACAAAATGGCAGCTCCAGGTTTCCAATTAGGTTGGGGCCAGCCAATCAGCTCCTTGCTTTTGGGCTTAGATCTGCAGGTGTCTGTAGAGCCCCCTGTTGGTACCCGCAGATCCATGAAGGATCCATGTCACTGGATATCTAAATTGTTTTTCCTTTAATAACTCCAAAACTTCTGAACAGATTTACACAAAATTAGAAAAAGGGCTCTTTCTGGACCAAGACCTAGCTTTCTGTCAAATGTAGTGTAATTCCGTTCTGCGGTTCGGGCTGTAGTTGTGTCAAAATAGTGCAAAATCCCCATAGACATTGTGACCCTCATTACAACCCTGGGGGTTGGTCATGAAGCGGCGCTCATACTGCCAACAGACCGGCAATAATAAATATGAAATTATGACCACGGCGGAAACCGCTCAGACAGACAGTCACGTTAACACACCGACCACCAGGGTGAAATCAACAGGCACTACTGTGGTAACCGCCTATAGCTATGCAGAAGACAATGTTCTGCCCAATGTATTATGACACACCAATCTGCCACCTTTTATGGGGTGGTACCAAATACACCAAAAGCCTTGCAGAAACACTGCACAGAAGGGAAACGACACACCTCTGGACACTCAAGAAAGAACCATGCCGCCATGGAGCCCGAGTTGCATGTGTTCCCCATGATCATCTACCTTCTGCTCCACTACGAACACCAATGCCGCCGAAGACGACCACAGTGAGTACTTCCGCCTAGCACACAGGAGAGGGGGGAGGAAAAAGAGAGTGACACACACACGCAACACGCAACACCCTCACACCGAACACCAGTCACACAAGCAGATGCACAAACATTACATATTCACCCCGTACCCCTCAGGAATAATGCAAGGACAAAATAAATTAATTACAATGAGTGTAATAAGATAAATACAGTAGCAATATGTGCATCCAAATCAACAAGTATATACATATTTACAAATGTAGGGACACTGCCCAGTCCTCAATGTCTGTGGGCCACAGTGCCACATCACATAGTCCAAGGCCCCACCTCACTCCTGCAACAACACGGAGAGAACACAGTAGGGGCATCAGGTAGAAAATAGCCAGGCACCTCGGGGGAATGGAGAATAGGGGGGCACCTCAGCTGGAAGATGGTACAATGCCACTGGTCCTCGAGAGGGCAACATGCCCATCACTCTGTCTTGGGGAGTGCAAGGCCACAGTCTCTCAAGTGGGTGACTTGCCCACTGACTCTGGACAGGGGCAACATGCCCTGTGCTTGGTCCTGGGGATTCAAGGCCACAGTCTCTCAAGTGGGTGACTTGCCCAGATGCTCTGGAGGGGGCAACATGCCCTGTGCTTGGTCCTGGGGAGTGCAAGGCCACAGTCTCTCAAGTGGGTGACTTGCCCCCTGGCTCTGGAAGGGGCAACATGCCCATTGCTCTTTGTCCTGGGGAGTGCACGGCCACAGTCTCTCAAGTGGGTGACTTGCCCACTGGCTCTAGAGGGGCAACATGCCCTGTGCTTGGTCCTGGGGAGCGCAAAGGCCACAGACTCTCAAGTGGGTGACTTGCCCACTGGTTCTGGAGGGGGCATTGTGCCCAGTGAGCTTCATCATGTGGAGGATGGGGTGATTGGATGGCTTCTCCACTGGTTCTGGAGGGGGCATTGTGACCAGTGAGCTTCATCCTATGGAGGATGGGGTAAGTGGATGGCTTCTCCACTGGTTCTGGAGGGGACATTGTGCCCAGTGAGCTTCATCTTGGGAAGGATGGGGTGAGTGGATGGCTTCTCCACTGGTTCTGGAGGGGGCATTGTGCCCAGTGAGCTTCATCCTGTGGAGGATGGGGTGAGTGGATGGCTTCTTCTACTGGTGCCGGAGGGGGCATTGTGCCCAGTGATGCAGATCTTGGGGAGTGCAAGGTCACAGTCTCTCAGCTGGGTGTCAGACGCACAGGATTTGCTGGGGCCAGGCCACACAACAGCCCATGGATGCAGGACTATACACTGTCTGACGGCGGTGATGGCTGCCCAGTGGTGGTAGTGGTGGTGCTGCTTGTGGAGCTGACAGTGGTGGGTGGAGGCTCCAGACCTTCCCCTGCAGCTTTGGACAGCTGCCCACTGTGGCTGCTGCTGCTGGCGGTGGTGCTGGTGGCGGTCCTGGTGGCAGTGTTGCAGTGGTGGGGAGAGGCTCCAACCCTTTCCCTGAAGCCTTGGACGGTTGTCCACTGGGGCTGTTGCTGCTGGCAGTGGTGCTGGTGGCGGTGCAGGTGGCAGTGCAGGTGGCAGTGCTGGCAGTGGTGGGAGGGATAGGTGGAGGGGTACGGAAGAGGTCAATGGTGGAGGGGAAAAACTTCTTAGGGACATTGGGGTGGGAAGAGGGAGATGGTTTGGGAGTGGAGGAAGAGGGAGTGGTGGTAGGAGATGTCTGTCTGCTGTGTTTGGGTGCAGGTGCATGGTCTGAATGCTGTTGTGGGGTGGATTACGGTTGGGTGTCTGAGTGCTTGTGTTTGTGTACTTTGGAAGGAGGGGGCTCAGACAGAGTGGGAGAGGACACAGGGGACGTGTGCATGGAAGTAGGGGTGGTGACTGCGAGCCATGGTCACACGAGCCATGGTCAGTTCCAGACACAGGTCACAGCAGCATATGCAGTGTAGGTCCTCTCCTGTTGAAAGTCAGGTAGCAAGTGAATGAACAGATAGAAAATGGCGGTGACGTCCGCGGCAGTGCATACCATCACTGCCGGCGTACATCACCATTGGCCACTGTACCCTATAGGGCCCAATGTTAACCAGTGAGGAGTTGCACTGCGGTTTTCGACCGCCTCTCACAACGGCGCACAGCATCAGTGGAATTACCTAATTTCCACCTGTCCCTCCATACAGGACAGGCAGATGCCATTTCAGGGGGGAGGGAGCAGGCCATGGATCCTAACTGCATCACAGTACACAAATGCACCATTTGGATATCTCCAACAAAATACTCTTAGAATCACAACATGCAGTGAACTGTAGTGGTTGGTATTAAGAGATAATGACTAGCTTCTCACTATTTTACCCCATGGTTTGCAACTGCTGCGGATGAATAGGAGATGGAGACATCCCCCGTGTACAGACCTCTGGTGGACTTGGCAACAATGGAGGACAGGCACATTATTCTCACCTATAGACTTGATAGGGCCACAATCACAGAGCTGTGTGCCCAATTGGTGCCTGACCTAATCTCTGCTATCCATCACAACACCGGGATCCCCCCTCTTGTGCAAGTGCTATCAGTGCTCCATTTCCTTACAACTGGTTCCTTCCAAGTGACAGTGGGCTTGGCAGCAGGAATGTCTCAGCCAATGTTCTCAATAGTGCTGACCAGAGTGTTGTCTGCCTTGATTAAACACATGTGCAGCCAAATCGTTTTCCCCCAGGTGGAAGGTTTGGCCATAGTGAAAGCTGATTTCTATGCAATGGGACATATCCCCAACATTATTGGGGCTATTGGTAAAACACATATTGCATTTGTCCCCCCGCCCCAGTGAAATGAACAGGTGTTCAGATATCGAAAGAGCTTTCACTCCATGAATGCACAGATGGTGTATTTGGAGGACCAGTACATCTCCCATGTCAGTGCAAAGTATCCTGGGTCTGTGAATGATGCCTTTATCCTGAGGAATAGCAGCATCCCAAATGTGATGGCTCAACTCCAGAGGCACGAGGTGTGGCTAATAGGTGAGCCCTGGTTCCCACCCAGTATATGTTGGTGTATGGTATGGTGTGGGCCCTAAGGGTTAGTGTGTGGCTAACAATTGTCCCTCGATATTTGCAGGTGACTTTGGTTAACCCAACCTCTCATGGCTACTGACCCCTGTGAGGAATCCCAGGACAAGGGAAGGGGAACGTTACAATGAGACACATGGGCGAACAAGAAGAATTATAGAGAGGACCTTTGGCCTCCTGAAGGCCAAGTTTTGTTGCCTCCATCTAACAGGTGGATCCCTATGCTGTTTGCTCAAGAAGGTCTGCCAGATCATTGTGGCATGCTGTATGTTGCACAACCTTGCCTAGCGTCACCAGGTGCATTTTCTGCAGGAGTACTTCCAATGACACACAGGTATGACAGTGTAACTTCACATTTAATTGACAGTTTTTTGTGTTTGACATTGTCACTGGCAGGCTGTTTTTCCCACTTCTATGGCCACTCACTGTACCCTTTGGCATCTCTATTTGCAGATATTTGTACCCCACTATCGCTCCTAGTGTGTTGACTGCAGCCAACTTCAGGTCTTTCCTATGTATACATTACTGTACAGTTGAATTGCAATGTTTCAACCTGGATAAACGACTACATACCTAAATCATTTGACATACTCCATACTTGTATTTTTTCAAAGGGTGTTTATTTAAGTGCTAAGAAGTAGAGGGGGTAGTGGAATGGGCTGGGGTGATGATGGAGGAAAGTCCAGGATAGAGTCCAGTCTATTTGTATCACAGGTGCATTTTCCAAGGGGGCATCGGAAGGGGAGCAATGGCAGTTCATGGTGGACAGGGTGACAGAGTGGGACACAAGGGTGACAATCAGGAGAGTCTTATTTCCTGGCGGAGGTCTTGGCAATAGTCTCTGGCTTCTGCATGGATCTCAGGGAACGTTTGCGGGTGGTTCTCCCTCTGCAGGGGGAGGGGTGCTGGTGGCCTGTTGGTCCTGTGGCTGGCCTCCTGTCCACTAGAGGCAGCAGAGGTGGAGGGCTGTTCATCAGTTTGGCTATTGTCAGGGGCCCGGTGGTGTGCCAATGCCTCCCTCATATTGTGGGCCATGTCTGCCAGTGCCCCTGCAATGGAGACTAGGGTCGTTTTGATGTCCTTCAAGTCCTCCCTGATCCCCAGGTACTGTCCCTCCTGCAGCTGAATGTTCTCCTGCATCTTGTTCAGTATCTGTCCCAGCGTATCTTGGGAATGTTGATATTTTCCCAGGATCGCTGTGAGTGCCTCATGGAGAGTCGGTTCCCTGAACCTGTCGTCCCCCTGTCGCACAGCAGTCCTCCCAGCTTTCCTCTTGTCCTGTGCCTCTGTCCCCTGAACCGTGTGCCCACTGACCCCAGGTCCCTGATTGTCCTGTGTTTTTGGGGTGGCCTGGGATCCCTGTAGTGGTGGAGACACTGCTGATTGACGTGTCCTGGGGACAGAGGTATGGGCCCGCTGGGTGGGTGCTGTGGTGGTGTTTCCTAAGGGGGGAGGCTCTGTGGTGGTGTGACTGTGCCTGGGTAACCGTCTGTCTGGAGACCCCTGATGGGCCAGGTTGGTCATCCAGATCCAGGCGATCAGAGCTGCTGTCATCACTGTGGGCCTCTTCTGGGGAGGGACTGGATGTTGCTGGCACCTCTTCTCCAGTGACATTGGCTGGGGTACCTGTGGGGATGTGAATGCAGTGTTATTGTTTCTGAGTGTGACATATTGTGCATGGGTGTGTTGCCCTGTATGGTTTTTGATGCCCTGTCAGATTTGCCTTTGTGTGAGTTGCTATTTGGTGGGCTAGGTGATTCTCTCTAGTGTGCATGCAGTGGTGATAGGTGTCCATGCAGGTCTGTGAGGGGTGTCCATGCATTGGTGTTGCATGCAGGGCTTGGTATTGGGATGATTGGGTTGTGATGGTGGGGTATGTGGTAGGTGGTGAAGTGATGGGAGTGAGGGTAAGGGTGGGGTTTTGTGATGGCATGCAGGTAGGGCGGTGATAGTAATAGAGATTTGACTTACCATAGTCCAGTCCTCCTACTCCTGCCAGTCCATCAGGATGCATGATTGCCAAGACTTGCTCCTCCCATGTTGTTAGTTGTGGGGGAGGAGGTGGGGGTCCACTGCCAGTCCTCTGTACAGCTAGTTAGTGTCTTGCTGCCACGAAATGCACCTTCCCCTGTAGGTCGTTCCACCTCTTCCTGATGTCATCCCTTGTTCTGGGGTGCTGTCCCACGGCGTTGACCCGGTCCACGATTCTCCGCCATAGCTCCATGTTCCTAGCAATGGATGTCTGCTCCACCTGTAGCTGTGGCTCTACCCAGATGATTTCCTCCACCATGACCCTTAGCTCCTCTTTTGAGAACCTGGGGTGTCGTTGTGGTGCCATGGGTGTAGTGTGAGTGGTGTGGGTGAGGGTGTGTGGGGTTATGTGTTGGGTTGTGTGATGTAAGGTGAGTGTATGGTGTATAGGTGATGGTGTTATGTGGTTCTGGTTGTGTGGGTGCTCTTGCTGTATCTCTCTCTTGTGGCAAGTATGTCTAGTCATAAAGGTATGCGGGTAGTGTGGGTGTGTGTTTTATAGTGGTGTGGGTGTGTGGGTGTGGTGTGTGTATGGGTGTCATGTGTGTGTAGTTTGAATTGTCCAATGTGGTGTAGTTTTGTTTGAGTGTGTGTATTTTGAGAGCAGCGCTATGTACAGCCAATGGTTTACGGCCTTTGAATGTCCGCCCGTCAAACTCCTGACAGGGTGGCTGCCACCTTTGTTGCGACCACCATGACAGACCTATTATGAGTTTCCCGCCAGGCCGGCCTAACAGGAAACAGGCTACGGCATTGTCTCTGGCTCGTAATCGAGCTGGGGGCAATGCTGTAGCCCGCAGGGTGCACCAGCAAGGCAGACAGTGAACATTGTGATGGTGCTGGGGAGGGGGGGCCTGCACTGCCCATGCCAAGACCCCAGTTTCCCCCTGCACCTGTTCTTTGCCAGCCCTTTTGTTGCAGTGTTACCACCATGAAAAGGCTGGCGCAGAACGAGGTAATAATCTGCAGGGCAGCACTGCATGCAGCACTACCATGGCAGATTACAATTTCACCCACTGCTATGGATCCTGATGCAGCTGGAAGAACCCTGGTGGTCTAACCCCTAGAGTCTTAATGTGGTGGTCGAACTGCCACAACAGTGGCAGTTTTGACTGCCGCATAATCAGCCCTTTTCCTACGGGAAAAGTTGGCCCTAACTACAACTACCAATAGGCTTCCACCAGTGGGTAATATATATGTAATATAGGTATGTTATATTTTACCCTGTAGCGTGCTCATCACTGGGTTATTATAGTTATGTCTGGGTTTTAAATAAAAGTGCCTCTTTGTGCTTTTTTTGGTTTGCTAATAACTTTGCAGCTGTTTGACAAATGTTAATAAATGATTCCAAAAAAGTGCTCTATTTTGGTTAGCTTGTTTCTTCATGGTAGGTTTTGGGGTGATTCATCAAGAGATAGTCCAGAAAAGTGGGGGGGGGGGGTTACAAAATGCTTAATATGCAAGCACTTTCCATAGACCTTTTTTAGAACATGATACTGCAAAAACTGCTAAATGGAATTATACCAAATTTGGTAGGAAGCTAGATATTGGTCCAGGAAGTATGTTTTGTTTTGATTTGGTGTAAATTAATTCAGTAGTTAGAAATACATAAAGGTGCAAATATATTTGTATATCTGGAAGGTTGCATTAGAGGGACTCTCACAAGAGTTCTGCAAGCTCCACTTAAAAAAATAGAGTGTTCTGATTGTCTGGGGAGGCTTTTTTTTCCCTTGGGCAATCTCACTCCTTTGGAATGAGGATCCAGTGGGAGTGCGCTCTCTGTCTAGCTGTCCCAAAATGAAAGGGAATGGTGCTGCGGCCATTAGATGGCTCTGGGGATTTAGTCACCTATCCAGGAAATATATAAAAGAAAGATATGCTGGGGAAGGCAGGGATGCCTGACCCCCTACTCCTGTCAGGGTGTCCCACAGGGACCCCCCGGCCCAACAATTTAAATATGTTTTCTTTTCTGCAATCCCATGGTACTCCCACAGGACTACAGCAAAAGACCCAACAAAATGGCATTTTTATCAAATATATGAATATGATCACCGGGGTGGGAGGGTATGGGGGTCAATAAATACAATTATGAGAGGAGAGAGGTGGGGGCGAGTGTCAATCTTCAAGCTGAATTGATCCCTCCCAGGACACAAGTGAACTTTTGCAGAGGGTGCCCACAAATTTGAACTTCAGGCTCATTCTCCTATATGATAGTGGAACTCCTTGCAATATCTTTTTAATGTGCAGCGGTACGTTATCACATTCAGGGACATATTTATACTTTTTGATGCTAAACTGCGCTATCGCAGTTTAGCGCCAAAAAATATACCGCCGGCTTCCACCATTCCTGGATGCCGGCCGGGCACCATACTTATGGAATGGCGCTAGCCGGTGGTAAGGCCTGGTTAGCATCATTATAAATTATGCTAGCCAGGTGGGGGAGGCGTATGGGGAACAAGGGGTTTAGAGTCAAAGGATGTTGCTAGTACGAGCAGAGGCATAAAATATGCCTCTAACCAGACTAGCGTCATTTTTTGATGTTAAAAGCTCATGGTCATGACTCTTGTCTTAGTAAAGACAGGAGTCATGCCCCCAGCCCAATGGCCATGCCCAGAGGACATAGGCCCCCTGGGCATGGCCATTGGGCACAGTGCCATGTAGGGTGGCCCAAGCGGGCCCCCCATGACACTTTAAAAAATAAATAAAAGGTGTCTTCCTGGTGTGGGTAGAGGTGGGTGAGGGTGTCCCTGGGGCCAGGGCAGGGCTCTTTCCATGGTCTCTGACAAGTGCCTCCCCTGACCCTGGTATTAAATAATGGCGCTAAACAAGCTTAGAGCCATTGTTTAAGGCCCCCATCCCCCTTGCTAGATTTGAGCATGGGTGGATAAATATGGTGCTAAGGCCATATCGTCATTTTCTGCATGGGAACGCCTACCTTGCATCTCATTGACTCAAGTAGGTTTCCATGTCCAGAAAATGACATAAACTCCATAACTTTGGCGCTAGACGTGTTTAGCGCCAAAGTATAAATATGGAGCTAGGTGTGCGCTGGATTAGCATTAAAAAAATGACGCTAATTAAGCGCAAACCAAATATAAATATGTTCTTAAATGTTTTCAGATTATTGTTCATTTTTCACTTTACTTTGGAAAGGAAGTAAAAATGACTGAAGGCAATATATTCAAGTTATGCATTATAAACACATAATCACAGCAAAGTGTTCCTTTTTTCAATGGTTTTTCAGATTTACATTATTGTTCCTGACATGTACTGGGTCATCAACAGCTCTTGATATACATGTTTCCTCCTGAGTTACTAAATTCATTTTTAAAACTTTGCACACAGTTCACTCATTGATTGGTTGACCATATTCTGACACATCTATTCTTTTCTGGAATTCTTTTTCAAGGAATTAATTATTCCTGACCCATGATCCTGGCTAAAATATAGTACCTTATTTTTTTTTTAAGGTGCTAAAATTCTGATTAAAATCTTACCTGTATATAATAGGAACAGTTGTGGATTTTCTCGTAGAATTTTGTATTTACTCTGGAATTGTTCAGTTTTTTAAATTGCTTTATTTTCCGATACTTAGGACATTTAGGTGAGCATGTGCAGGTTTAAGAAACATTCTGGGCTGGCGCAAATTATTCCTTCAATCACGGCCATGAATTATTTTCAAAATGCATGGAAGGATTGAAAGTAAAAGGTACTATTTTAGCTGTGGGAGCCAAATTTCTTTAGCTGGACACATCACTTGTTATAGTCGTGGGCAATTTTTGTTGACATAAGTGGCTGCTGATTATCTGAAATTGTGTTTTAAAGTAGTATAAAGTTCATGCTAGTGTGGGAGACCGGTTTCGACGAGTGGGAAACTGTGTTGATTTAAAGTGTTATTTATTCTGTTCATTTATTTAAAAAAAAATAAGTACTGTCATCTTTTTTCAACCTTCCATCCCTTAGCCAAACTGGTGTTTTTCTATTACATCTTGTGGAGCATTATAACATTATACATCTTTTCTGTGATCGTTGATAATTCCCATTTGAATTTTTTGTTAGTTATTAAGTTGTGCAATAATGTTACAGCAAATTATATTACACATATTTGCATGCATCCAGCTAGGCTATAAACTGCACCTTTACATGGACTGCTCATTACCTCCCATATTATGTCACTCATTACATCTTCTATGACATGAATGACAACATCTCTGACATTTATAATACTACCACTGTGCACCATGGGGGCCTGAATTTTAGTTACTTTAGGGCATGAGTTAAGTTACTTGATAAGTATAGCTGGCGAATTTCTTTGGTTTTGTTCACTTAAAATGGTACACCTAACTATAACATCTCTTCAGTCTTTGGATCTTTCAGTGAATATATTTATAGTGGCAGAAGCTACTTTGTAGTTATAGTTAGGGTTACTAAATATAGGAATTCAACAGATTTTGCCCCTTAATAATTTTGCATGTATTTAACGAATCTCCAGGAAACATTGCAGACCTATTGCCTCCTATAAATTAACACTCAAAGGAAAGTTTTGCTGTGTTGGGTGAAGGGGGTGCAAGGAAAAAGGTGGGGTGGTTCCAAAACAGATTTCAGGCCCAATGCATTTTACATTGATTTTTTGTATTGGATGTAGCTGCAAAACAGCTCAACTGATTGTAATAAAATTCCACAGCAATGTACATTGCCCTACGTAGATGATCCATTTGGCTATCGTAAGCAATATTATGAAATGGTTATGAAGTTATAGGTACCACAAATGTAGTGATATCAGTAGCACAATACTACTAAAAGTAGCAAGGAAGCCCAAAAAATTAACTAGATGTAAAGTTTCAGATTTGCTACATGAACAATTGAAAGGCCTATTTATGGTCACTTGCTCATGCAAGCCAATAAAGAAACATATAACAAATAGAATACATATTAATCTACTTAACCTTTTTTTGCATGCTCTCTGCCTGAGAAAAAACGTTGGCCAGCACACTAAACAAATTGCATCTTTCTTATGCATTTCTGTGCAACAGAATCAAAAATTGATCTACCAGTGAGCTACACAAACTTCGATATGGAGTGCATGATAATTGACCAAATGATAATCAAATTTTTTATAACGGCAACAATGATTGGCCTTGATTAACTTTGGGCTTTATATGTAGCACGGTGCCACTAAAGTAGCAAAGGAAGCCCAAAAATAAACAAGACTGCATATGTAACTTTTCAGGATTCCTACATGCACAACTAAAAAATATATTTATGGTCACATGATCATGTAAACCAATGCATAAAAAATACAATAGATAAAAAGAAAGAAATCACAATAAATCTGATTGCCACTCTATATTTATTAACCAGGATCCCCAGAGACAGGAATTCCTCAAATTCTTGTTCTTTAAAATCTTAATATCATGATGTAAATTTTTATGGTGAATCTTTAGGGTGGTGCCAAAATAATAGGGGGATCCCAAAACACATTTTTTCGACAATGCATTTTCCATAGACTGTTGTATTTAATGTAGCATGAAAATGGCTGAATGGATCCACACGAGATTTGGCAGGATTATACATTATGGTGAGCAGACAATCATTTTTAGGTACTGCAGGTAAGTAGGTCAGGTATTTCT
Source organism: Pleurodeles waltl (assembly GCF_031143425.1). NCBI lineage: Eukaryota > Metazoa > Chordata > Amphibia > Caudata > Salamandridae > Pleurodeles > Pleurodeles waltl. Next base: position 529,007,820 of record NC_090437.1, on the reverse strand, counting down.
TTTAGGTCTTAGGGCATTTAAACTTTGTGATATCTGTGACCACTGAACTTTCATGGAATTTCATGAAATTTCTCAAAATTAACATGGTACATGGAGATGACAAGTCATTATCTGGTTGTATAATGTCTTCAGTTACAAAAGTTTTAGGCAGCCATGTTGTTTTAAGTTCACTTTGCCAGGGTTCTGGCTAGGGCCTTAGATATATAGAAGTATTAGATTATATATTTTTTCTAGTTATTGCTACTTCAGGTAGAGACAAATAGTTAAAATTTGTATGTATTTTAAAAATATGTTACAGAGAACTGCTAGTAGTACCTACGGAGTACTGTGGTACAAAAAAATAAAAAAATAAGGCTCAGATTTAAGAGGGCCCAGCGCATCCTTGCGAAACAATAGCATCATTGTTTCACACTAATGTGGCCCAATGAGGCCAATATGGCCGCACCAGATTTGCAAAGTAGTGCAATGCATTCATTGCATCACTTCGTAACCCCTTCAACCACATTATGCCTGCACCAGGCATAATGTATGCAAAGGGATAGTTCCCCCATTAGGGGGGCGAAAAAAAATGGCACAAAGAAATCTAAAAGATTTCTTTGCACCATTGTTTGCTGTATTTTTAATGTCTGCACAGAGCAGGAGGCTCACCATTATTTTTAATGGACATCAATGTGCTTTGCAGGATTAGCATCAACATTGTTTACTCTAATACTGCAAAGCGCCAAACTAGTGTAAACTAGACACTTGACACTAATTCCCTAACTACCGTCATGGTGTGCTGTATATTAAATAAGGCGCACACATGGTGGCATTAAGGGGGCGCTAAGGGTTGCAAGAAAAGTGGTGCTGCAGTGGATGCAGCAACACTTTTCTTAAATCAGGCCCTAAATATCTTAAAAGTTGAAAAAACACTACAGGATAATACATTTCACAAATATATAGTGTAGTACAGTATATTTAAATGTTTTAACATATTTAATTCTGTGGGAACAAAGTGTACAAAGCACCTCAGAAATACTTAAAAATACAGCATAAGTACCATGCAATCTGAAGAAATTTAAATTTAAAAAATCTTAGAATGTACGGTAGTTACTAGGTACTCGCGTAGCAGTCCGTATACTTATATAAAAAGTCTAAAGAAATATAAACACAGTTCCCTACTTATTACCACTTTAATGGAGTGGTAATAGGTAGGGAACTGCAATAAAGCCTACTATGGGGGTTATTACAACTTTGGAGGAGGTGTTAATCCGTCCCAAAAGTGACGGTAAAGTGACGGATATACCACCAGCCGTATTACAAGTCCATTATATCCTATGGAACTCGTAATACGGCTGGTGGTATTACCGTCACTTTTGGGACGGATTAACACCTCCTCCAAAGTTGTAATAACCCCCTATGTATCTATATATAAGGCCCTAACACATGACACAGTCAAAGTGTAGTAAAAGCAATATGGCTGGCTTTTCATATTCTAAAAACAGCCCTTACCCAATTATATCCTGGCTTATCATCACCATGTATCACGGTATACTACAAAGTTACCACGGTATACCATAGCCTTAAGTATAGCTAAGGCCTAGGTATATTATGGTATCCTTGTGTCATGCAATGTTTTGCATCAGCAACGCAGTACTTAATTCGGATTTACAAAGCAATCTTGTGTGGCCCTCCCTTGACTGGTAAATCTGGAGAAGCGCAAGGTAGCACTGTACACTACTCTACTCTATGATATTCCATTGTATGCCACTACTGGGTACACTGCTCCTCTCTACACCACTCCCCTCAATGCCATTCCACTGTCTGCCATTTCACTATTCCTCTCTATGTCACTCTACTCTATGCCTCTCCACTGAATGAGGCTCCTCTCTACGCCATTCTATGCCTCTCCACTCTACGTTATTACACTGTACTCAACTTCAATGTATGCCACTGCACTATGGTCTCTTACACTGAATGTACCTCTGCTCTCTGTCAATCCACTCTATGACATTTCACTGTTCCCCACTCCACTGTACACTATTTCACCATATGCTACTCTACAACACTCCACTATATGCTCTTTCACACTCCACTCTACAATACTACACTGTACAATATTCCACTGTATGCCACTCCACTGTATTGCTACTCCACTGTACACCACTCTAGTGCATTGCACTCCACTCTATTCCACTTTATTCAATGCTATTCTATTGGGTGCCACTCCAATGTACACCACTCTACTGTATGCTATTATGCACCAGCCCACTCCACTGTATGCCACTCAATGCTGCACCACTATACTATATGCTACTAAACTATGCACTATAACACTCTATGCCAATCCACTGGACAACACTCCACTCTACACTACCCCACTCTATGCAGTTACACTGTACACAACTCCTTTGTCTGCCAGTCCATTCTATGTTATTACTCTGTATACAGCTCCACTCTACACAATTTCATTGTATGCCACTGCACTGTGTGCCACTCCACTATACACTACTCCACTATCTTCTATTCCACTGTACGCCACGTCACTGTACACCACTCCAATCTATACTATTCCACTCCAATCTATTTTATGCCTCTCAACAGTATGCTATTACACTCTACCCCACTCCAGTGTATATCACTCCAGTCTACACCACTCCACTGTATGCCACTGCACTATACGCTACTCCACTAGATGCTGTCCCACCCTAAACCACTCCAGGTGTGCCACCAGGATCTACGCTATTCCATTGTATGCCATTCCACTATATGCTTCTCGACTCTACACCACTCCAGTGTATGCCACTCCATCCTATGCCCCTCTATTCTATGCTAGTCCACTGAATGCAACTCCACGCTACGCCACTCCACTGTGTGATATTCAACTTTACCCAACTCCACTGTACAACCCTACAGTCTATGCCACTTAGCTGTATGCCACTCTACTGTATGCTAATACACTCTATGCTATTCCACTCTATGCCATTCCACTCTACTCCATTCTATGCTATTCCACTGTACACCACTCCATTCTACACCACTCCACTGTCCACTACTACACTGTTTGCAACTTCAATTTTTGCCTCTGACTGTATGATGTTCCACTCTATTCCACTCCACTGTATGCCACTTCCTTCAATGCTACTCCATTATTTGTCACTCTACTGTATGCCACTTTATCCCATTACACTGCATGCCACTCTAGTCTACATCACTCCCTTGTATGACACTCCAATGTATGCTACTGCACTATCAATTATTACACTCTACACCACTCCACTTTAAATAACTCCACTCTATGCCACTACACTATATGCCACTTCAATCAATACTACTCCATTGTATGCCACTCCACTGTACGCCGCTCCCCTATACATTATACCAGTCTATTCCACTCTCTGCTATTTCACTGTATGCTACTGAACTCAGGAACACTCTATGCCAGTCCACTCTTTGACACTCCACTGTATGATACGCTATTGTACACTATTCCACTCTATTCTATTCCACTGGATGGTAATCCACTCTATGCCACTACACTGTGCACCACTCCATTCTATGCTGCTCCAGTGTATGACTCTCTACTCCATGCTATGTAACTGACCTGTATAAATATCATGTATACTTTATGTCTCTGTACAACACCTTACTCCACTCTTTTCCATTATACTGCACTTTCCAACTCTATACTCCACTCTATGCATATACATTCCATTGTTCAGCACTCTATCCTGATATACAACACTTTTTCTACACTCTACGACACAACACTCTACTGTATGATACCCCACTTCAATTTACAACAGTTTAAAACCTACACTATGCCACTATACCACATTCCATGCCACTCTTCTCTATGACACACCAAAAGACTATTATACTTTCCTCCACACTATGTTTCTCCACTCCACTTAACACTACTCCACTATACAAGAGCTTACCTCACTCTAGGCTAATATACATCAATCCACTCCACTCTACACAGCTCCACTGTTTGACACACTACTGTACTCTGTGCAATTCTACTATACAAGACTTTACTAGACTGTACGTCAATCTTTGACACTTTTCTCCAATACATACTCCAAACACCCCACTGTACAGCACTGTACTATACTATATGCCTCTAAACAAAACTACTCCACTCTATTCCTCTCAAGGCATACTGTATTCTACTATGTGACACTATACGCACCTATTTTTATTCCACTGCACCCCACTTTATTCCACTCTACTCTATGATACAGTACTCCACTCTACTCTGCTCTACGCCAATCCACTCTACACCACTCTATGCAATTGTAACCTACAACACTGTATGCCAATCCACTCTATTACATTCTACAATGCTATACTGTACTCAACTCTACTCTTCAAAACTATACTTGACTGTATGTCACTCTACTCTACTGTTGTCCAAAACACTTTCCAATCTGGTACAGCATGCAGTTACACTCTTCTGTAAAACTCAGTACTCCAATTTAGAACACTTTACGTGACTGTATGCTATGCCACTCTGTTCTACTGCACTCCATGTCACTGTAATCTGTGACATGCCATTCCACCCCATGGCACTTGGCTCCACTTGACACTACCCCACTCCTGTGTACTCTACTTCACTATACTTACTTTACCACACTTTATCCCACTGTGCACCACTGCACCATACTTCAGTTTAAGCTGCTCCACTTTCTGGCATGTTACTCTATTGTATGGAACTCTACTCTACAACACTGTACTATACCCAGTGCCACTCTATGACACTTTACTCCACTCTACGCCACCCACTCTATGCCACTTTACTCCTATCTTTGATACTCCACTCTACTATATAACACTGCACTCTACTTTACAACACTCCTCTAATGTACTCTATGGCACTCCACCCAATGATACTCCACTCTGACACTCTATTTCACCCTACTCCACTTTAAAACACTCTACTCTATGACAGTTCACAGCACCCTCCACTACTCTACCACATGCCAGATGACTGTATAACTCGCTGATCCACTCTACGATACTTGACCCCACTATATGAGACACCAAGCCACTACACTATATTACACTTTAACACACTGCACGCTATTCCACTACACAAAAGTACTCTACTCTGTTCTACTCTACAATACTGCACTTTACATTAATAGACTTTACAATACTCCTCCGAAGCACTGTATGACACTCCACATAATAACACTCTACTCGGTGACAGTGGGCTGTATGATTTGAAACACTTTTTTCTTGAAAAATGTTTAAAAACATTGAAATTAAACAAGAAAACAATAGTTAGTGCTTAGTTATAGAGCGGAAAGTTATATTTTTGTGTTCTGTGTTTAGCGAGATGAAAAGAGATGAAAATAATGTGTATGGAGCTACACTACTTATAATAATTTAAAGGTGATGGATAAATTGTAGCTGTACTGGACTGCGCATGGAAAGCAAACACATAGTGTACTCCCAGTGGGCAGGAGCTTTGAAAATGCTCTCACCGGCTTGGAACAAACTTGAGATCTCTTCCCTACCCTCAATGATGTGGGCAGGGAAACAGATCAAGAAGAATTGCTTCCACCCAGGGGGAGCTGCATAAATAGCTCCTCCCTGCGAGCGTGCCAGCTCCTGCAGCATGCAGGTAGCTGGCTGGTACTGTTGCTGCCCCAGGAGAACCCCTGTGACTCCCAACAAGTGTATGATGAGCACCAGGGCACCCACTTTTAACAAATGCAGGCCCAGGGGATGGGGTCTTCGGACTGAAAAAAGTTCAGGGAGACGGGCCCCAATCCCCTTTATTTTAAGTAGGTAACCTAGGGGAAAAAGTCCCCCTGCTAACAAGGCTCGGGGAGTGGGGCAATGCAACCTTCCTCCCCTTTAAAAAAAAGGCCCTGGAATGGTTTCCACAGGGCCTAATTAGGCTTGGGAAGGGAGATGATGTGGCATCCCCTCCCATTTAAAAAAATGGCCTTGGGCGAAGGGTTCCTTAGGCCAGGCGGTGTGACCAACCCCCTCAACACACACAACCGAACACCCTAGGCAGCATGGGGTTGGCTGCCTTTAGGTTGCAGGCCATGCCTTATGGCAAACTCCCTACTGCACACAGCAGAAGGCATAATAATTACTGATGATTTATTCCTCAATAGTCAGATTTGGTAGTACATCTAAAGGAGCTCCTGAAAACACAATTCTAACAATAAAGAGTGTAAACAACCCTAGCCCAAATTTAGAGGTTTTCCATTGTTAAAAGAAAGCTAGAACTACATACCCAGAATTGACCTCTCCTCACTTCAATAAACCTTTTATTATTCAAACTGATGCTTCAGAAACAGGGATAGGGGCAGCGGTATTCCAGATTAATGACAAAGAGGAAGAGAAACCTATTTTAGTCATAAGTCACAATTTACTACCCCAAGAAAAGGTATATCCCGTAATTGAGAAGGAGTTTCTTGCCATCAAATGGACCTTTGAAAAACTCAGATACTATTTAGACAGGCAACCCTTTATTTTATATACTGACCATGCTTCTCTTACACCAAGTAACAACCTTTGTGTTCTGAGCTGGTTTTTATCACTCCACCTTTTCAATTTGAAATAGGACATAGAAATGGAAAAGAACAAGGCAATGGTGATTTTCTTTCCCAGTTTGCCCTTTTCTCCAATCGGGAAAATCTGAGAGAGGAGGGCATGTCAGTAAGAATAGAGCGAGGCCAGGAGTGCAGAGGACTTTCTGGGACCCATTCTGGGTCCACACTGAAGCCTGCACCTGAAAAAGAAAGAGAAAAAAGACTTTTGTTTTTAGGGGAAATTGAACTGGAAATAGAAACAGAAGATGGACAGTGACAAGAGATAAAAAGGGGAAGTGACTACAAGAAAGGATGAGGAACACGAGGAGACGAACAAGGAGGTTGCCACAGACATCAAAGAAAATATTGTGGAAAGGGATGTGCTGGGAGACTCACAGAAGAAGGAAATCTCCATTGCAATGGGTGTGACCACAGCAGAACCAGGCAGAAGGAGAAGACCTAACAAGGCTGCTGCCATACAGGAGGATCCAGAGAGGGGAAAGTGGTGCCAAAGGCTTGAGAGAGCGTATCTTATATAATCTATATTAACATGAAACGTTTATGAATTAATGTGTGACAATGCTACAAAAGAAACTATAATAATAATTTTTGCTTAAACGTGCACTTTAAATGTGACCACGGGGAGTGGCCGTCAATGTATACGTAGATTAATAATGAGGACTAAAATGTTTATATTATGTTTAAATAAGTTTGTACTAATGACTGCATTATTGAATCTGTGCTGAAATTCTCATAGGCCTTTAGTTAGCATGAGCCATAGCTTAGTCGCTTGGCTCTCATATTAAATGTATTTTTCTATTTTGGAGTGTGCTGACTCATAAAAGGACACGACCCTGCATGTTCTTTTTCTTCAAATTAGAAGACGAATGTAACCATGTTAGATCCGTTCTCATGCATACTTTTCCTTGCTCGTGGAATAAATGTTAAAAACAAACTGAAACAGTGTAGATTAATGTAATGTACAAGGTCATTCAAACCGGTGAAGACAATGGAACTGCTGACCAAAAGATGTGCAAAGAATTACAGAAAGATGAAATCATACCGGACGTGCCACCTCTGAAGACGTCAATTATGGAGACCAATCAAAGACTTGTAAAATAATATGGGGTGAAGAGTTAGGTTACTTAATGTATTTTCTGATAGGTTGAAGATAGTGGGGTATAACAAATGTCCAATAGAATTTTGGGGGAATGTACAATGGAAAAGGGATAAAAACCCATGTCACGGGGAGTCATGTAGGTGGGTTAGGGAATGCTATTGATTTTATTCAGAAACTCTGTCACTCTGTTTGTTGACTTGTTGGTTTACTTAAAACCATCCTCGCCCTTAGATTGTCCATTATACACTTTACCTCCTTATGAGGGAAGTGCCCTTTTGCCCCGGAGCTGAGTATTGACTGATGGCGAATTGACTGATGTCCTGAAGACGAAGACTGAACCTGTGCACTGACCTAAACCTTGGAGGGTAATTATGACAATGCATTTGTGATTTGTCTGTTTGCTTTTCCTTTCTAGATACCAACTGCTTACTTTTGACAGAGACTTTAGTTAGATGTTTTCCAAATTAGTGTTCTAAATTGTTTTGCATGAAGCCCAACATGTGAATGCTAATCAGTGGTTAGGACAGGGGTTCACCAAAACTGATGCAAATAGACAAATGACCGAGAATATGCTTTGTTGAACTGACGTGTTATTGAAACTCTGCTGAATTTGACCTATGTTCATGCCGTGTTATGTTCTGATATTTGAGATTCTTGCTTTAATGAAATCTTACCAAAGTTGACATATCGTGACTATGCTATTATGTGTCTTGGTGTTGAGATTAACGCATCTGCTTTTAGACTGTAATTAATAGGAAATAAAACTCATAAAATTATACTAAATCAGTGTGGTTATTCATGGCTGAAAGGTCATGGTAGCCTCTTGATTTGATTAATGACTTTGACTAAAGTAAAATGTATTGTTGTGATAAATATTGATGACATTATTGATGTATTGATTGACATATTGATTAGTTATCTTGTCCTAAGGTGTCTCTCAACTGGGTCAAAAGATTCATTGGCCTAAACCGAGTCCTGATGTGTAATAAAATATCATAAAGGGACGCGTTATCAGTTCTGGTAGCAGAGCGACGGTTTGGCCCTTTGGGCCCTAGGACAGACGGAGAATTATTGTTTAGACTGTTTTTCTGAGATAATGCAAATTGGAGGTATGATGTGTTTCTAAATTCACCATCACTTTCCCGGGATCTCCTAAGTGAGTTGGGAATGTTCTCGGCATCATAGCATGCGTAGTGTAGGATTTGCGCTTGCTCAGCTTATGCATCTTGCAGGTGATTTGTGAAGTTTGTGTGTATCTAGGCCAGGTAAATGTTGTTTTAGTAGGAGTAGGCGTACTCCGCAGTATGAGAGTAGGGAAGTCGGCGTACTTCATATGAGTGTGGCGCTTTGTGCTCAAAATTATCCACATGGTTGGTTGTTTATGTACGGACCCGTCGTGGTCTAAGACTCCGGAGTATATTGACAAGTGTAGAAGACACTTGGGTTTATGTTGTAATTTGTGCGGTTTAAGTAGGTCAATCGGGCGTGGTTGACAAGTCGAGATTGAGTCAAAATTGTATGTGTGAAACTTTCGATGGAGATTTGGCAAGTTCTTAAGTGCACTAGGACGAACATTGACAAGTCGAGAGTAGGATTTGCGGGTCGAATTCTGCTTGCGGGTGCGGGAACTGAGAAGGAGAGAGTAGCGGCCGAGGCTTCAAGTGAAATCTCTGTAAAGTTCTGAAGCGAATGTGTTACCCTTCCTATAGTAAACCAGCAAATTTGTGTTGTTGTTGTTAAGGTGCTCGCAGTAATTTTTGCATTAGTTTGGTGTGAATCTAGTGAAGGGCGGACAAGCCGCAAGACTTTGGGGGTCATTCTGACCCTGGAGGTCATGGACCGCCAGGGCCAACGACCGCGGAAGCACCGCCAACAGGCTGGCGGTGCTTCCGGGGGCATTCTGACCGCGGCGGTAAAGCCGCGGTCAGAAAAGGGAAGCCGGCGGTTTCCCGCCGGCTTCCCGCTGCCCCAGGGAATCCTCCACGGCGGCGATGCAAGCAGCGCCGCCATGGGGATTCCGACCCCCTTTCCGCCAGCCTGGTTCTGGCGGTTTTCACCGCCAGAACCTGGCTGGCGGGAACGGGTGTCGTGGGGCCCCTGGGGGCCCCTGCAGTGCCCATGCCACTGGCATGGGCACTGCAGGGCCCCCCTAACAGGGCCCCACATAGATTTTCAGTGTCTGCGTGGCAGACACTGAAAATCGCGACAGGTGCAACTGCACCCGTCGCACCCCTTCCACTCCGCTGGCAATGGAGCCGACATCCTCGTGGAAGGGGGTTTCCCGCTGGGCGGGCGGGCGGCCTTCTGGCGGTCACCCGCCAGCCCAGCGGGAAACTCAGAATGACTGCTGCGGTCTTTTGACCGCGGTACGGTCTTCTGGCGGTTCCCGCCAGGCCGGCGTCAGTGGTGCCGCGCTGAGATAGGTCAGCTGTCGAGAGGGGTCGCGCACGGATTGGCTGCCGTCCGTGAGAGGCAATAGGTTGAGAAAGGTGGGTGAAGAGTGTCCTGGGGACTAAAGTCACTTTTTGATTAAATACAAACAAAAGGAAGACGTAAAGATGAACTTTGTCAAAGCTTTTAAGAGCGCTCTGAAAGGAGATGCATACATTACGGCGAGTGAAGCGGAGCCTACACCGCCTGAGGGAACTCCAGCTTACATAGTCATGGAGGAAAAAGGTTTTGCGCCTTGTTTGTGGATGAAACAGTGGCGCAAATTGACAGAAAAAGAGGGATGTTTGGCGTTCCCGGAACACGGGACGTTCAATACGAGAGTTCTAGAGAACTTAAGGTGGATGTTAAGTGTACAGAAGCCACCTCCGAGGCCAGCTCAGTATGAGGCTTTAGCAATTTGGGATTTAATGGCTATTAAGCAGAGACAAGAAAAATTCCAAAGAAGAATAAAGAGGGCAGAAAAGACTTTAGCAGAAGCTAGGTGGGATAATGAGAGCAAAATGTGGAGACGAGGAATAGTTGATGAATTAAAATTGTTCCCAGCTATAACACAGGGAGATGAGACGCAGGGAAAGAAAGCTACATGTAAAACAGACAAAGACTCTAGTAAGCCTAAAGAAACTAAGAGATCTTGGGAAGAAAAAGATGATTCAGACGATGAAGAATTCCTGAATCAGATATTAGATGATCGCCCGCCACCTTATGCGGTAAGCGACAATGTCCCGAGCACTAGTGCAGGTCCTGGGAACCAGACGCAGGAGAAGGGAGTTACTGATACAGCACAGACTAGTGATACAGGTTCGATACAGAATGATGTCAGTGTACCCACTGCACCAGACATGCACATACAGTTGCAACCTCCACCGCAGATACAGAGAATCTACCCAGACGTCCCAGTACTAAAGACTACTACAAACCTGATAGTGCCACCAGACCTGATATATACAAAATCGAGGTTAGTGCAGATTGAGCCAACTCCGCAATTGCTGCCCCAGCCACAACTGATACCAGGGTATATTCCAGCAGCAGGTCCTCTATTAATACCTGCACTGGCTTCAGAAAATCAGACCTTTGGAGTCGCTGCTCCACGGGGTTTGGGACCAGGTCAGACAGAGCTGCTGCCATATCATTGCCAATTACTGTTGGTCCACCTGTACCACTATATGCGCAGGGTAAACCTGAGACAAGTGATCAAGGAATGGGGACCCAGGAAATGATGAGAGGGGGACTCACAGGAACCCCTCGATCAATATCGCCAAGATCATAAACAGCTGACCACCTCAGGTCCCTGTTAAGCCTTAGTCCGATTGGGGCTCCTATTGAGGCGATAAGACAAGCAGGGTCAAGTGTGTTAGCCCCTCAGACAATGAGTGTGGAAACATCAAAGACTCCAATAAAGCAGGCAGGAAATATCTTGTTGCAAGGTTTTTCTGTGCAGCAACTAAACGAGTGGCTGGGAAATAATAAACCTTCACAACTTGCTGCAATAACGGCAGAGAGAGATGATTACCTGAACTTTGTGAGACTGGGCGTGGAAGCTGCTGAATTAGTGGACAGAACAATGGGGGTAAACAGATTAGAGTCATACACAGAAGCAGAATTGAGATACCTGTGCCCTAAGATTACTTAAGAAGTAGGCAAGGTACATCAGAAATTAGCAAACCTGTCAGATAAATACAATATTGATATTGAGAATACTAAACATTTGAAAAGAAGTTACAGGTTAGACTTTGATTCAAAAGACTTCGAGCATATGAGGTCGGCCAGAATGAAAGCGCATTTAAAGGAAATATTGCAAAGTGCGCAAATCTGGGGAGCGTTAGAAAAGTGGGAAGGCAGATGGGCTAAGAGACAAGGAGAAAGGTGACATCCCAGGATCGAGTAAAGCTAAAACTACACCAGATACGGAATCAGTAAAGATGCTACCAATGAGAGAAACAGCTGGTGGGGTTCTAATTCATGTACTGTGGTCCAGGGGAGACATCCTATCTTTCACAAATGATTATCCCAGGTTGAGGGAAAAACCGATCGGGTGGTACTAACAAACAGATAGGTTTGTGAAGCTTGCGAAGTGTCTTTGGGAAGACCTGAATACCTTGTTTGAGATCATTGTTCCGCCCGACTTATGGTTTGAGTGCAAGAGAGGGGTAGACTGGCCGACGCAGGAGCCTGCAAGGGATAAGGTGACCGGAGCACCCTCTGAGGAGGTGATGAAGTATTATCACACAGTAATTGAGTTTTTGAAGCAGAAAGTGACTGATTGGCAGAAAATTGACCGGACCTCACAGGAGGTTAAGGAATTGATACATGCTTATTATGAGAGGTTGTTGAAGGCATTTAAACATTACAGTGGTACTGAGACCATTGAGCCGAAAGACATGAACCATCTCGTGTTCAGATTTTTTGAAGGGTTGAGACCAGAGGTTAGCCAGATGATTAAGAATCATTTAATCTGTTGGCAAGCGAAGCCGATTGATGAGGTGTTGCAGTATGCGAAATACTGTAGTGATGAGATTGAGCTGAAGCAGAAAAAGTTGAAGGAGAAAGTGATGGTGATGCAGATAAGGGCTGCGGAGGCAGGAATGCAGGTAAATGGAATTCTGCAGATGATACAGCAGCAACCCCAAGGGAATGGTGTGTTTCAGGCACAACCAAGAGGTAGAGGTCGAGGTTTTGTGAATCGCGTTCCAGACTTGAATACTGTTGTGGTTCAAAATGACGCACAAGGGATGAAAAAGATGTCACCATGTCACGCGTGCGGGGGCGTGGGGCATTGGAAGCGGGAATGCCTAAATGTGGTGCAGGATGGTGTCATTCAACAAAGCACTAATGTCGGTACATTGCAAAATATGAGAGATCCAAAATTGAGAAATCAAAACCCGAACTTTCAAAGTAACATGGTCCAGATGCAAGGGTTACAGCCCATGCAGCAAATGCAAATGGCGCGTGTTCAACCAGCACAAATGCAGCAAGTACAACAGCAGATTCCCATGGTACCTAGACAGCAAATGCAACTACCAATGGCTTCAATGGGACAGCAACAGGTGATGCTTCCTCAGCAGGTCACAGGTCAAGTGATGAGCCAAAATAATACAGTACAGAAATTCCCATTGCGTGGTGAAGATGGAATGAATGAGGAATGGTCGGATGACAGTTCAGACAGTGAAGAGTGCAGGCTTGCAGCGTCCCTAGAAGTAGATCAGAGGGGACCCTATGTAGATGGAAAGGTAATGGGTCACAAGGTTTCATTCTTGGTTGATACTGGAGCTACACGCTCCACAGTTAGGAGTGCAGAGGTTCCGAAATTGCCACTTTCGGGAAGTACCATAAGAGTGGTCGGAGTAGCAGACCAGTACTTGACAAATCCAATTACAGATCCAGTGCAAGTAGAGATTTGCAACTTCCAGGGACTGCATAAGTTTGTAGTCTATGATTCAAGTCCAGTATCCCTTCTGGGAAGAGACTTACTGTGCAAGACGAAATGCTTGATTACCTGTTCCAATGATGGAATTGAGGTACAGACTAACAGTGATGATGAAGGGGATGATGGTCAGTTCTCAGAGTTAGAGACAGAAACCGCGAATGAAGATTACCCTTTGATAACATTATTCCCGATGCTTACAGTGACTGATTTACCGGCTGAATTACATGGAACAGTGACAGAGAAGGTGTGGAATTTGACAGGAAAGGAAGTGGGACTGATAAAAGGAGTGGAACCAGTTAAAGTACAAGTAAAGCCAAATGCAGTGTTTTCCCAGGTGCCACAATATCACATGGCACAAGATGTTCTTCTCCAGGTGGCACAAATAATTGCAGACTTTGTGAAACAGGGAGTCCTGAAGGAGGTATTGAGCAGTCCATGTAATTCACCGATAATGGGTCTGAAAAAGCCCTGTGGGAAGGTTCGAATTGTGCAGGATTTGAGAAAAATAAATGAGATTGTGGTGAAGTGTTGCCCAATAGTGCCAAATCTGGCAGTGATCATGTTTCAGGTTCCGTGTGATGCTGAATGGTTCACCGTTGTAGACTTGTCACAAGCCTTCTTTTCGGTGCCTCTTCATGAGGACAGCCAATTTTTCTTCAGTTTTAAATTCCTGGACAAGGTGTACAGTTGGTGCAGAATTCCACAAGGGTTTTCTGAGTCACCGTCCATCTTTAATCAGATATTGAAAAAGGACTTAGAATCCTTAGTACTGCCTTTCAAATTGACACTAGTACAATACATTGACGACTTGCTGATTGTGTCCAGGACAAAAGATGACTGTAAATATGACACAATTGCCTTACGGAATCACTTAGGAAAGAACAGACATAAAGTGTCGCCAAAGAAGCTGCAATACTGTCAGAAAGAGGTGAAGTACTTAGGACACTTGATTGAGAGAGGGTCCAGGAGGATATATAATGAAAGGGTGACAGCTATTCTGCAAATGAACCCTCGACAACAAAGAGAGATGTCAGGATGTTTTTGGGAATGGTGGGCTACTGTCGCCAGTGGATACCCAACTTCTCAATTATCTTAAAACCCTTGATGAAGCTGACAGGTAAAGAGATTAAGGATGAACCGTACACCATAACCCTATCAAAAGAAGAGCTTGAGTAATTCATGGAATTGAGAGAGTGCATGTGCAGGGCACCAGCTTTGGGTATGCCTACACAAAACCTTTTCTACTGTTTTGTCATGAACGTGATGCTTGTTCTTTGTCTGTCTTAACACAGGTCCATGAAGGTGCAAACCGCTGTGTAGCATATTTTTCAGCTACCTTGGACCCCATCGCAGCAGCCTTACCGGGTTGTTTGCGCGCAGTTGCAGCAGTTGGTCAAAGCCTCACGCAGTGTGAAGGCATAGTGATGGGACATCCCTTGACAGTAATGGTTCCACATTCAGTTGAAATCTTGCTTTCTCGAACTAAAACTCAGCACATGACAAATGCCCGATTTACCAGATATTAGACAATTATATTGCGGTCACCTAATGTTTCACTGAAGCGATGTACTGTATTAAACCCGGCAACTTTGCTTCCTGTTGAGAGTACCGAGATTGATAATGAAGACGAAGTGGAGCATGATTGTCTTGAGGTAACAGAACTATGTACCAAGCCCCGACCTGATATTCAAGATACACAGTTAAAAGAAAATGACTGCATTATGTTTGTTGATGGATCCTGTTTGAGAGATTCACTCGGAATGCTGAGAGCTGGTTACGCTGTATTTACTATAGCTGGTATTATTGAAGCTTCCTGGCTCAAGAGAGTGTATTCCGCACAAGTGGCAGAATTAATTGCCCTTACTAAGGCATGACACGCAGCTGAGAATCTGAGAGTCACTATCTATACTGACAACAGATACGGATTTGGAATTGTACATGATTTTGACCAATTGTGGTCACAGAGAGGTTTCATGACCTCTTCTGGTTCTCCTGTGAAAAATGGTGAACAAATTAAGGATTTGTTACATGCAATTCAGTTACCTCTTGAAATTGCCGTGGTGAAATGCAATGCTTATGTTAAGTTGCAAGACTTTGTGTCCATGGGAAACGGCTGTGCAGATCAAGTCACAAGATTTTGTGCATTGAACTGTATATCGTTCAAGGATCAGTGGGAATTGTTACCGCAAACTGAAAATGACACCTGTTTGAACAATGCATTAAGGGTGGTCGCTACACTAGATGAGCTAAAAACACTACAGGGTCGTGCTAGCAAAGAGGAAAAACGCTCCTGGCAGAGAATGCAATGCGTACAAAGAGCTGATGACTTGTGGGTCTCAGAGGAGGTGAAACTGGTTTTGCCGAACAGTCTTCTGTCACAATTTGTGAGGCTTTACCATGGACAGGCACATCTTGGGAGAGATGCAATGATCAGGTCATTCAAGATTGATTGGTTTAACCCAAAGTTCAGACATGCCGCAGAGGTTACTTGTCACAGGTGCATCATCTGTCAACAGATGAATGCCGGAAAAGGGACTGTGTTAACTCTGAGCCACATAGGGAGAGCTGGCGGTCCATTTAGCAAGATGCAAATGGATTTCATTGAAATGCCTGTTTGTGGAGGATTGAAGTACGTGTTGGTGATTGTGTGTGTTTTCAGCCACTGGATTGAAGCTTACCCCACACGTAGAAACGACAGTCTCACAGTTGCAAAGCTGCTGCTTAGGGAACTAATACCTAGGTTCAAGATTCGGGTTTCAGGTCTCTATAGAATCAGATAGGGGCAGACACTTTGACAATGAGGTGATTAAGCTCTTGTGTGCCGCATTAGGCATTGAACAGAAGCTGCATTGTAGCTACCGCCCTGAAGCATGAGGGCTAGTAGAACAAATGAACGGTACCTTGAAATCGAGAATGGCGAAGATGTGCGCAGCTACCAATATAAAATGGCCAGATGCATTGCCCTTAGTGCTGATGTCGATGAGGAACACCCCTGATAAGAAGACAGGACTATCACCCCATGAGATCCTTATGGGTAGAGCTATGAGGCTACACGCAGTACCTGCAAATGCTCTTGTGAATATAACGGATGATATGGTGTTGGACTACTGCAAAGGTTTGGCTGATGTGGTTCGCTCTTTTTCTCACCAGGTGGAAGCCAACACATTGCCACCGATCAGTGATCCAGGTCACACTCTGCAAGCCAGTGACTGGGTGGTTGTCAAGAAGCAGGTGAGAAAGTCGTGTTTGGAGCCGCGCTGGAAGGGGCCATATCAAGTAATATTGACAACAATCACTGCTGTGAAATGTGCAGGCGTTCCAAACTGGATACATGCCAGTCACACAAAGAAGGTAACGTGTCCAACTGATGAGGAACTTGAAGTTTCCGACTCAACAGTTCCAGAGAGGGAAGTATCAGGGCCTGGAAATAGCCAAAAGAGAACTGAGACTGCAGGAGAGCCCACTGAGAACAGCCTTGTCCCTCACACAGTAAACGAGTTCGAGAGAGGTGACAATGTGCCTATCTCAGTAGAGGCAGCGGGAGAACTAAATCAAGGAGAGGTTCTCCCAGAAGCAGACGGATACGGGTAAAAGCTTGAGCCCATTACAGATCCAGCAGAAGAAGAAGAAGGGGAAATAGTAGAAAGAGACCAAAGTACACCGGCATCCCCTGAACCATTTGCAGGTACATCAAGAGAAAACACCATAGCACAAGAGGAGGGTGCTGTTCAGCGTCCTGAAAGGACAAGTAGGAAAAAGACGCATAAGGGAGATAACTGGCCAGAGAAGCAGGCTGCGAAAGAAAAGGCCGTACCAAGTGAAACAATAATAGAAGAAACCGATACCACAAGAACAGAAGATCTGAGTGAAAGAGAATTTCAAGGCGAACGCAGATTGAAAAGAAAAAGAACCGCAAAGAGAAGGTACGCAGGTCCTGAATGGGCATATGCAACGACATCTGAATGGCAACAAGAATTCTTAGCGTTCTGCTTTGATCGAGAAGTACCAGGCCAATACTACGGTATCTGAAATAAACCAGAAAAAGAGACTGTATTAAAACTGAAATTGAAAAGAAATTGAAAGATTGGAAAAGCTAAGAAAGATACTTATAAATTACCGGATGTGACACTAATGACCTGAGTTGACTTTGAAAACTGGATTATGACAAGCTGCTAACCTAATTTGACAAAAGGGTCCTGGAGTGAGTGAAACGCTTTAAATATACACAGAGAGAAAGAGACTTTTGCATTAAGAAAAAAAAAAAAATTATTTCGTCCTCAATTGACTATTGTTCTACTATCTGATTCTTTACAGACATGGTTTATAATAGAGGTAGTAACAAAAAGGGTAAAGTGTGTGGTTGGTTGAGTCTTATATTAGGTATTGTGTGTGCAATAATAATTGTAGGTATGATTGTGGGAATGCCGTGGTTGGATAAGAAAGTGACTAATAATGCTTCAAAACCTGAGACTACAACACTAACACCGTGGGAAAAGTTTGAGCAGGATGCAAGACACTTGCATGAGGGAACTAACTCTAAGGGGGAACTTTCCACTAATGTCTTCTATTGCTTGCTCAATGAGTATGTTGAAACAATGGATGCAAAAAACTGTTATGTGTGCACAAAGATTCCTTCATCAGTGCAAGAAGGGGTCACCTATCATAGTCTTCCTTTAACATACGGGATAAGTTGTAGCTTGCTATTAACAAGATTCTATAATCTAGAACATGTGCAATACTTCCATTGAAATTTGGATGTAGTGTTTTCTTTTGTGCCTGTGATTGAGTTTCTGAACAAATTAGCTAAAGAGCATAGTATAAAACTAGTTAGAGGTTTCTTTGAACCGACGCTTACATTTGGGACAGCTTATGCACATCGCAATAATCTGACTTGCTTATTGACACCTGTAGAGAAAATCTTCTTAGATCACACTGATGATAGACGCAAAGCATTGAAAGAAAGATTAGAAAAAGGGTTAGAGAAACACACATATGCAAATGATTATGCTTACACTGCAATAAAGACGCAACGCAAACTAGCTATAGATGCATTACATATAGGAAGGCTTTGTATATATAGGCAGAAATCTGAACATGACACTTTATTTGTGGGAACGAGTGAATGCAGGCATGTGTTTTTGTTTCAGAATAAATGGACATTCATGTTAAATGGACAGGATCCAGCGATCCCTGGGATCTATTATATCTGTGGACTTAATGCTTACTACCGTCTCCCTAAGGGATGGTATGGGACATGTTATTTGGGAATAGTTTTCCCAAAGATTTACCAGATTGATGACTTAAACCAAATACCTAAAACGTCTGAATTACAACATGCTAGACAAAAACGAGAGACAGCGGCTGCTGTCGTTGGTAACATATTTCAGGCCATAATTCCTTCAGTAGGGGTTATCTTAAACTCCATAAAGATTCAAAATGTGTCCCCTATTGTGGATAACATGCTGACAAATTTTACAGGGGCTATACTACTGATGGATATTGAACTTGCTGCAGAAAGAGCTATGACTCTTCAAAATCGGCTTGCTTTAGACATTCTTTTAACAAAGAGCGGCGGAGTCTGCAAGATGCTCAACGAGCGTCATTGTTGCACATACATACCTGATAATAGTAAAAAGATTAGAGGTATGCTTACTAACCTAACTAAAGATAGTGCAGATTTGAAGGATTTGAAGGAACCCGGAGTGTGGGAAAAATGAGGAAAGGGAATTGCCAGAGTAGGGAGCTGGTTTAGTAATATTTTGAATGGGGTACTTGCAAAAATACTAGGGGGTCTATTAATTGTTCTGGCCTGTTTATTAGGTTTATGGGGAGCATGCAAAATTAATGACAAAATTAAAAGAAATTGGACCAAGAGGAGTAAAAAGCATGAAGAAAGTGAAAGGGAGAAAATGTTTAATGAAATTTGGGAAAGTTCACACAAGGGACAAGGGGCCAGATGTAGCAAAATGCAAAATTGCGACTTGCAATTTGCGAGTCCATCCGACTCGCAAATTGCAAGTCGCAGTTTGCTATGCAGTACGGTGTCTCAGACACCGACTGCGACTCGCAATGGGGTCGCAATGACCCACCTCATCAATATTCATGAGGTGGGTCGCAAATTGCGGCCCCATTGCGAGTATAGGCACTCGCAAACATGGAGGCCTGCTGTAGTCAGCAGACCTCCGTGTTCGTGACTGCTTTAAATAAAGCAGTTTTTTTTTTTTTAAGTGTAGCCCGTTTTCCTTCAAGGAAAACGAGCTGCACTTAAAAAAAAAAACGAAACCTTTAGTTTCGGTATTTTTTCAGGGCAGGGAGTGGTCCCTTGGACCACTCCCTGCCCTGAAAAAATATTTTTGGGTCCATTCACAAAGTGGAAGGGGTCCCAAGGGGACCCCTTCCAATTTGCGAGTGGGTTACCATCCACTTGAAGTGGATGGTAACTGCGAGTCGTACGCGGTCGCAAATGGAATTGCATCCCACTGCGAGTCGCAAATAGGAAGGGAACACCCCTTCCTATTTGCGAGTCTGAAATGCATTTTGCGAGTCGGAGCTGACTCGCAAAATGCATTTCTGAATAGCAAAGTGGCTTTTGCGCCTCGCAAACGGCGATTTTCGCCGTTTGCGAGGCGCAAACACTTTGCTACATTTGGCCCAAGATGTTGAAATGCGCATTATGCGCAAGGTGAAAAATTTAAAGTGAAAGGTTAAAGGGAAAGGTTTGTGTGATGACGAACGTCATCAGAGGAGGGCCTGAGAGAGCGTAGCTTATATAATCTATATTAACATGAAACGTTTATGAATTAATGTGTGACAATGCTACATAAGAAACTATAATAATAATTTTTGCTTAAACGTGCACTTGAAATGTGACCACGGGGAGTGGCCGTCAATGTATACGTAGATTAATAATGAGGACTAAAATGTTTATATTATGTTTAAATAAGTTTGTACTAATGACTGCATTATTGAATCTGTGCTGAAATTCTCATAGGCCTTAAGTTAGCATGAGCCAAAGCTTAGTCGCTTGGCTCTCATATTAAATATATTTTCCTATTTTGCAGTGTGCTGACTCATAAAAGGACACGACCCTGCATGTTCTTTTTTTTCAAATTAGAAGACAAATGTAACCATGTTAGATCCGTTCTCATGCATACTTTTCCTTGCTCGTGGAATAAATGTTAAAAACAAACTGAAACAGTGTAGATTAATGTAATGTACAAGGTCATTCAAACCGTTGAAGACAATGGAACTGCTGACCAAAAGATGTGCAAAGAATTACAGAAAGATGAAATCATACCGGACGTGCCACCTCTGAAGACGTCAATTATGGAGACCAATCAAAGACTTGTAAAATAGTATGGGATGAAGAGTTAGGTTACTTAATGTATTTTCTGATAGTTTAAAGATAGTGGGGTATAACAAATGTCCAATAGAATTTTGGGGGAATGTACAATGGAAAAGGGATAAAAACCCATGTCACTGGGAGTCATGTAGGTGGGTTAGGGAATGCTATTGATTTTATCCAGAAACTCTTTCACTCTGCTTTGTGACTTGTTGGTTTACTTAAAACCATCCTCGCCCTTAGATTATCCATTATACACTTTACCTCCTTATGAGGGAAGTGCCCTTTTGCCCCGGAGCTGAGTTTTGACTGATGGCGAATTGCCTGATGTCCTGAAGATGAAGACTGAACCTGTGCGCTGACCTAAACCTTGGAGGGTAATTATGACAATGCATTTGTGAATTGTCTGTTTGCTTTTCCTTTCTAGGTACCAACTGCTTACTTTTGACAGAGACTTTAGTTAGATATTTTCCAAATTAGTGTTCTAAGTTGTTTTGCATGAAGCCCAACATGCGAATGTTAATCAGTGGTTAGGACAGGGGTTCCCCAAAACTGATGCAAATAGACAAACAATCGAGACTATGCTTTGTTGAACTGACGCGTTATTGACACTCTGCTGAATTTGACCTATGTTCACGCTGTGTTATGTTCTGATGTTTGTGATTCTTGCTTTAATGAAATCTTACCAAAGTTGCCATATCGTGACTATGCTATTATGTTTCTTGGTGTTGAGATTAATGCATCTGCTTTTAGACTGTAATTAATAGGGAATAAAACTCATAAAATTCTACTAAATCGGTGTGGTTATTCATGGCTGAAAGGTCATGGTAGAGTCTTGATTTGATTAATGACTTTGACTAAAGTAAAATGTATTGTTGTGATAAATATTGATTACATTATTGACATATTGATTGACATATTGATTAGCTATCTTGTCCTAAGGTGTCTCTCAACTGGGTCAAAAGATTCATTGGCCTAAAACGAGTCCTGATGTGTAATAAAATAACATAAAGGGACGTGATATCAGGCTCCAGCAGTCCAGGCAGACTTCGGGAGTTGATGCACGTCCTGCTGGGTAAACAAACTGCTGTGCTACATTCCAGGAGGAACTGGACTACCCAGGTGTGTGAGCGTGGATTGAATTAACCGGAGCTGGGGTTTAAGGAGCGAGACAACAAGGCTAATTAGCGCTGAGAGAGTACCGTAACCCTCTTCTCTGATTGTTACAGTTTTCCTGGAAGTCTGATAATGGTGCTACGTTTAATTGCCACTGCTCTGTGAGGTTTAAGCGAAGAAGCAGAGTGATTGCAAAATGCTGAGAGTTTTTTCCCCCTTTTCGTCTTGTGTTTTCATTTAGTTTAATTTTAGGTTACACTTTCTTTTAAATAAAACAAAGGTGAAAAGTATGAATAATCTTGGCAGACTGAGGACCTTGGTTGGAAATTTAATAATAAGAACAAAAGTTACTAAAAAGGGTTAAAGAAACTAAAGAGGAGAGAACAGGGAACCAAAGAGAAGATTATTCCTAAACAAAAAAAGTAATTGGCAAACGGATAAGATATAAGAACGAAGATAAGAAGGAGGAAGTGAAAGAAAAAAGGAAAGGGAAGCATATGAAATAAGACTTCTATTCACTTACCTGCATTTTCTTTTTTTTTATACCAAGGGTACCCCTGGGAGGAAGAGCTGGAGACACCTAAGGAGCATCAAAAGAAAAGTAATTATATGTAGAATTTAAGAAGCCAGGACTTGATGTCAATAATAGAGGCTATTGCTATCTGTTAATAATAAAACACTGTTTAAAGTTTCAATAAATAAATGCACAGTACTGCACCTGAACTAAAACGTGTGGTGAATAATTTTAAAACTGAGCGCCGTGGGGGGGGCGGGCCAGTTCAATCCCCTGCTGCGTTAAAAAAATCCTTAATAATTCACTGAAAAAAAACAAAGGTTGTATGGACATTATAACTTGGAAATAGAATGTCAAAATCCTTGAAAATTCACTAAAAAAGCAAAGGTTAAAGAGATGTTATTGTTAGGTTCACACAGGGAGTAGCTTGACCAGTAAGATTGGAAGGGTATGAGCTTCAGATTTTTTTGACAATAAGGCTGGCATATCAGCCCTCATTACAACCCTGGTGGTAAATCCTGTTTTCCGCTGTGCTGAAGACCGCCAACATACCGTTGCGGCAGCAGAATTCCGCTACAGGTATCATGACCCACAGCTCGGAATCTGCCACAATACAGACACCCACATAAGTCCGCCACACCAAAGGTCAGTGATAAACTGGCGATACCAAAACCTACACCGTCACTCCAACAAGAATACACCCACACTATCATGACCCACGAATCAACATGGCGGTCTTTCAACCGTGGTAATCCATTGGCAGTACACACTGCCACGCTCAAAATACACACACATTTACAAAACACAACTACATTGTACAATTCGAAATACACACACCTGACATACATACACACACCACACCCACACACCCAATCCAATATAAAGCACACACCCACATTACCCACAAACCCTTACAACCAAAAATCTGAAAGACCAGAGAGAGAGATTAGCTAACACTACACTAGCAAGCACAGACACACAACACCATCACCTATACAACATCCACGCACCTCAAACAACACACACCAACACATCCCCTCACACATCACAACAGACAGCACCTCACACATCACCCACACCACATCATGGCACCTCAAAGACACCCCAGGTTTTCAGAGGAGGAGCTCAGGGTCATGGTGGAGGAAATCATCCGGGTCGAGCCACAGCTATTCGGATCACAGGTGCAGCAGACATCCATTGCTAGGAAGATGGAACTATGGCGGAGAATTGTCAACAGGGTTAACGCAGTGGGACAGCATCCAAGAACACGGGATGACATCAAGAAGAGGTGGAATGACCTACAGGGGAAGGTACGTTCTGTGGTATCCAGACACCAGATTGCTGTACAGAGGACTGGCGGTGAACCCCCAACTACCCCCCCCACAACTAACAACATGGGAGGAGCAAGTCTTGGCGATCATGCATCCTGAGGGCCTCGCAGGAGTAGCTGGAGGACTGGACTCTGGTAAGTCATATCTTTACTACCATATCTCCCCACCCACCTGCATGCCATCACATACTCCCACTCTTACCCTCACCCCCATCACTCCATCAACTCCATATGTCCCACAATCACAACCCACACATCTCAATACCAAGGCCCTGCATGCAACAGCTATGCATGGACCACCGTCACAAAAGCATGGCCAGTACAGAAACCCATACAGACCCCAAACCAACTATCACAAAAGGGCTAACACAATGACGCAAGCACTGGAGTAGAGGGTACCACACCCAATAGATACTAAAATTATGCATTTACACACCAACAGGACCCATACCCAACGTCACCGGACAGGAGGTGCCAGACACATCCAGTCCCCCCACAGAAGAGGCCCACAGTGATTACAGCAGCTCTGCACGCCTGGATCAAGATGACCAGCCCGGTCCATCGGGGACCTCAGGACAGTCGGTTCCCCTGACACTGGCACAAGCCACCACAGAGCCTCCCCCTCAGGAAACACCACCACAGCACCCACCCAGCGGGCGAATCCCTCTGTCCCCAGGACACGTCAATCAGCAGTGTGTCCACCACTACAGAGAACCCAGGCAAACCCACCAACCCAAGACAATCAGGGACCTGGGGTCAGTGGCAGTGGGCACACGGTTCAGGGGACAGAGGCACAGGATAACAGGGAAGCTGGGAGGACTGCTGTGCGACAGGGGGAGGACAGGCCCAGGGAACCCACTCTCCACGAGGCACTCTCCAACATCATGGGAGCATACCACCATTCCCAGGAGACCATGGGCACGGTACTGGCCAAGTTTCAGGAGACCCAGCGGCTGCAGCAGGAACACTACCTGGGGATCATGGAGGACTTGAAGTCCATTAACACCACCCTGGTCACCATTGCAGGGGTGCTGGCAGACCTTCTCAACACCAGGAGGAACACAGTGGCACACCAACGGGCCCCTGACACTAGCCTGGACGATGAACAGCCCTTCACCTCTGCCGGCGCTAGTGGACAGGAGGCACCACTACAGAAACAACAGGCCACCAGCACCCCACCCCATGCAGAAGGAGAACCAGCCCACAAACAGTCCCAGAGATCAGGAACAAGACACAGTACATTGCCAAGACCCCCGCCAGCAAATAAGACCCTCCTGAATGCCACCCCTCTGTCCCACTTTGTTATCCTGTCCACCTTAAACTGCCATTGATCCACTTCCTATGCCCCATTGGACAATGCACCTGTGATACAAATAGACTGGACTCTGTCATGAACATTCCTCTACCATCACCCCAACCCATTTCACACACCCCTCCACTTATTTGCACTGTCTGTGCTTTCACAAATGTGTAATTGCAAAATCTCTGGAAAAAAGCAATATCAATGTACTTGTTCACATACCAGGGTTACACAGCTGTAGGCCAGGAGTAAACATAGTAGAGGGCACAAAATGGGAGCCAGATCTGTGAAATGGAAAGCCAAAGTGACAAGTCCGGGTCCATACACAGAGGTAAAAAGGCAGATTTATGCTAGCTCCTACAATAGTGTGAGATGTGGGAAGCAGTTCCATCTCCTTACCTGTGTCTCACTGGAAGTATTGCATGATGATGTTGTTTCGGTTGTCATCTTCTTCTTCTGCCTCCTCTTCTTCACTATCCACAGGCTCCACAGCTGCCCCAAGACCAACATCAGGCCCATCCTCCTGCAGAAAAGGCACCTGGCATTGCAAAGCCAGGTTGTGCAACACACAGCAGGCCACGATGATCTGGCACACCTTCTTCGGTGAGTAGTATAGGGATCCACCTGTAAGCGCCGAAGGTGCGCTCTATAATCCTACTAGTTCACCCATGTGCCTCATTGTAGCGTTCCTCTGCCCTTGTCCTGGGATTCCTCACTGGGGTCAGTAGCCATGACAGGTGGGGGTAACCATAGTCACCTGCAAATATCGAGGGACAACAGTTACACATCCTCCAAACATTAGGGAATCCCCATACCCAGACTCCAAATGGAACTGTGTGGTGACTTTAGGCTCACCTATTAGCCACACATGGTGCCTCTGGAGTTGCCCCATCACATAAGGGATGCTGCTATTTCTCAAAATGTAAGCGTCCTGCACTGAGCCCGGATACTTGGCATTCACATGGGAGATGTACTGGTCTGCCAAACACACCATCTGCACATTCATAGAATGGTAGCATTTCCGGTTTCTGTACACATGTTCATTCCTGCGGGGGGGGGCAAATGCCACATGTGTGCCATCAATGTTGGGGATATGTCCCAGGGCATAAAAGTCCCCTTTCACTGTGGGCAAATTCTCCACTTGAGGGAAAACGATGTAGCTGTGCATGTGTTTCAGCAGGGCAGACAACACTCTGGACAACACGTTAGAGAACATTGGCTGGGGCATCCCTGATGCCATGGCCACTGTTGTTTGAAAAGACCCACTGGCCAGGAAATGGAGTACAGGCAGAACCTGCACTAAAGGGAGGATCCCTGTGGGATGGCGGATAGCTAAAATCAGGTCTGGCTCCAACTGGGCACACAGTTCATGGATTGTTGCACGATCAAGTCTGTAAGTTATAATGATGTGTCCCTCTTCCATTGTCGACAGGTCCACCAGGGGTCGGTACACCGGAGGATGCCGCCATCTCATCACCTGCCCCAGCGAACGTGCCCTATGGAGGAGAACGGTGAGCAGGGGGTCATACAAGACTTAGGTATCACAATGTGTTTTTTGCAAAAACGTTACAAATTCTCATGTGTCTTTGTCTGTCTGTATTCCTGGCCTAAATAGGTGTGACGCAGTTATTTTGCCTGCCATATGGCCCCCTGAAATGGCGGCAGCCTGACCTGTAAGGTGGGACAAGGGGAAATGTGGTAACTGCGTTGGCGTTGTACACCGTCACGGTAGGCAGTCGAAGACCCCTGCGCAATTCAGCATTGGTTAACATTGGGCTCTATGGGCTCCAGGAGCCAATGACGATGTACTTTGGCGGTGACGGTACGCACTGCCTCGGACATGGCCACCATTTTCTAACTGTTTCCTCACTTGGTACCTGACCTTCAACAATAGAGGACCTACATTGCAAGTGCTGTTGTGACCTGTGTCTGGAAGCGACGATGGCTACAGTGTCTGGCGAAAGGGCCCCTGCCTTCACTTCGGAGGAGTTGGAGAAACTAGTGGATGGGGTCCTCTCCCAGTACACGCAACTGTACTGTCCTCCAGACAAACAGGTGAGTACACTGTGAGCATGGTGGATGGTACATGATTGTATGGAGTGTCGTGGATGGAAGAGGGAGGGGAGGGGCACAGGCCAGCATGTGAGGATAGTGTGTGTGCATGTATGTCTGGGCCAGGGTGGGAAGTGTTTAGGCAATGCGTGAGAAGAACTGTACGGGATCGTAACATCCATTTTAACTTCACTTTTCCTCTAGGTCAGCGCCCACCAGAAGAAGGGTTTTTGGCGTGCCATTGCCAAGGACGTCCAGACCCTGGGGGTCTACCATAGACGGAGCACCCACTGCCGGAAAAGATGGGAGGACCTGCGCCACTGGAGCAAGAAGACGGCGGAGGCCCAGCTGGGGATGGCCTCCCAACGTGGAAGGGGTTTCCGTTCCACCATGATCCCCCTGATGTACCTGATCTTGGCGGTGGCCTATCTGGAGTTGGATGGGCACTTGAGGGCATCACAGCAGCCACAAGGGGGTGAGTACAGTTTCATTAAGCTGACTCTGCGTGCTTTACGAGGTGCCTGGCTGGGGGAAGTGGACTGTGGGTTCCCCTATGCCAGGGCGAACTTCGTAGGGTAGGTCCCTTGTTAGGCAGGCTCTGTGGCACTCCATCCCCAATAGTGGTAGTAGCCATCTACACCTTCTCAGGCTCCTGTGGGTTCCAGATGTGCAGCAAATGGGCTTAGGCATCGTCCCCCATGGGCATGTGAATTTCCTAAGAACTGTTAGTGCCTGGCTTAGTGCATAGGGATGCTCCATGTGTGTTGTGTCTGCCAACGGTGGTGGTGTTGCATGCACTGACCATGTGTATCCTCTGTCTTCCACCCCTTTTTGTTTTGTCACCCTGTTCTTGCGTGCATTAGCATCATCTGGCGGAGGAGCAGTGGCACAGGAGCAGGAGGGAGCTGCATCCCACATGGCCCTGGAGGGTAGATTTACGGAGTCTGAAGGTTACCAGTGGTACGGAGGGTGAGGGGAGCCCTACGATGAGGACAGGAGCATACACCAGCAACAGCTACTCCTCCTCTGATGGGAGCTCCCTTGCGGTGGCGGGCACAGAGGTGCCCACCGCATCAACAGGTACAGCTGCCACCACCCCTACCAGCACCACCCTCCCAGCAGCCCCTCAGCGTGTGTCCCATGCCCACTCACCCAGGAGGGTGGGCATCTCCTTTGCCCCAGGCACCTCACCCCCCACCTCAGTCAGCCCTGCTGCCCTCAGTGAGGAGACTATTGACGTCCTGAGATCCCTCACTGTTGGGCAATCTACCATTTAGAATGCCATCCAGGGTGTTGAGAGGCATTTGCAACAAACAAATGCATACCTGTATGGCATTCGTTCTGGGCAGGTGGCCCAACAGAGAGCATTTCAGGCTCTGGCCTCTGCACTGATGGCAGCCATTGTCCCTGAGTCCAGCCTCGCCCCTCCAACTTCCTCCACCCAGAGCCAATCCACTGTACCTCAGCCTATCCCAAGCACACCATCAGACCAGCATGCACACTCATCAACACACAAGAGTGGACATGGCAAACATAAGCACCACACATCCCACCATCCCCATGCAGACACAGCAACATCCACTGCTTCCACTGTGTCCCCCCTCCACGTCCTCCTCCTCCCTCCCTGTCTCGTCTACACTCACGCCTGCATGCACTACATCCTCAGCCACTACCTCCATCACCTGCACGCCCATCATCACATACCGCTCAAGTGCATTCACCACCACCTCTACCATTCGCTCATCCCCAGTGTCCTCTGCCAGTGTGTCTGTGAGCCCTTCTCCAAAAGTACACAAATGCAGGCACACACCCACCCAACAGCCATCCACCTTACAACAGCTTCCGTCCCATGCACCTTCACCCAAATTCAGCAAACGTACACCTCCTACAACCACTACCACTTCCTCCACTCCCAAAACCCCTCCATCTTCCCATCCCAGTGTGTGTAACAATCATTTCCGGGCTAACATTGACCTCTTCCCTACACCTCCCCCCACCCGTCCTTCCCCTAGGGCCAGGCTTTCCAGGTCCCAGCCCAGCACCTCAGCCACCAAATCCCCAAGCACAGTGGTGCCAGCAACTCCGGTCTCATCGAGTGACCACTCATGAGGGCTGCCAGTGTGCCACCTAGTGAGGCCAAGGAGTAGGACATTCCGCCACCTGCGAAGGTGAAGAAGGCGACCACATCCCGTAGGGAGAAGCTGCACCTACCAGCAAGCAAGGCTCCTCCAAACCAAAAGGGGACAGTGGCAAGACACCAGCGGCAACATCAAAGGTGTGGAAGGGACTCAAGCCGAAGAGCAGGACAGGGCACGGTGGCTCCGACTGAGAGACTAGAGTCACCCCTTCTGTAAACCACTGCACCAACCTGTACAGCAGGGGACCCCGCCACCTGCACCGCCACCAGCACAGCCACCTGCACGGCCACCTGCACGTCTGCTGCCTCAGCAACAGTCCCCAGCATCATCCCCAGTGGGCAGACTTCCGAGGCTGCAGGAGACGTCCTGCTGTGTCCCTCAACAGGTGCAGACACATGCACCACCGCCAGCACCTCCGCCACAGACACCGCCGCAAGCACCGCCACCAGCCCCTCAACGTGCTCAGACAGTGCCACCAGAGCTGACATGGCAATCATCCCCATTGGGCAGCCGTCCGAGGCTGCAGGAGACGTCCTGGACCCTGCCCAGCTTCCATGAGGAATGACTATCAGCACTGTTTGCACCTGCAGGTGGCAGACGAAGCCGCAGCAGGGTGGGGTATGTCTCTGCCTCCATGGCGTATCATGCTACCTGTTCCCAGACAATCTCATGGCACACACACCCATGTGAGGGAATGGGACCTGCCACACTGCATGTGAAGCACTCTGGGCACCAATCCCCCTCCAGAACCAGTGGAGAATCACATCCACTACTACAGTCCTTGGCAGGATGAAGCACTCGGGCACCACGCCCCCTCCAGCACCAATGGGGAACTGCTTCCACTCACCCAGTCCTTGGCAGGATGAAGCACTCTGGGCACCAAGGGCCCTCCAGAACCAGTGGAGAATCACATCCACTACCACAGTCCTTGGCAGGATGAAGCACTCTGGGCACCAAGCCCCCTCCAGCACCAGTGGAGAACTGCATCCACTCACACAGTCCTTGGCAGGATGAAGCACTCTGGGCACCAAGCCCCCTCCAGAACCAGAGGAGAATCACATCCACTACCACAGTCCTTGGCAGGATGAAGCACTCTGGGTACCCAGCTCCATCCAGCACCAGTGGAGAACTGCATCCATTCACACAGTCCTTGGCAGGGTGAAGCACTCTGGACACCAAGCCCCCTCGAGGACCAGTGGAGACTGTTATCCACTTGTGAGATTGTGGCTTTGCAATCCCCAGGATAGAGCAGTGGGCAAACCACCCACTGGAAAGACTTGTGAGACTGTGGCTTTGCACTCCCCAGGATAGAGCAGTGGGCAAACCACCCACTGGAGAGACTTGTGAGACTGTGGCTTTGTACTCCCCAGGATTCAGCAGTGGGCATGGAGCCCCGTCGTGGAACAGTGGCGTCATGCGTTCATCCGGCTGAGGTGCCCCTCCCCCTGAGGTGCCTTTTTCATTTCGATCTGATGCCCCTGCAGTGTTCTCTCCGTTTCTAGTCAGGTATCTTGTGTGGGCTTTGCCCATGCATTTTAGGACACTGATCCCCAGACGATGTTTGATGAATATCTGGACTTGTGTAGTTGGTGTACATATTTGTATATACTGATTTTTGAACTTGCACTATCTGATTTTTATTGATTACAATTGTTACAATCATTTAATTTTGTCCTTGCGTTCTTCCAGGGGGTAAGGGGGTGTTTATGTAATGTTGCTGCATGTATTTGTGTGTATGGTGTTGTGGGTGAGGGTAGGGGGGTATTGCGTGTTGCGTGTGTGTGTCACTCTCTTTTCCCTCCCCCCTCCCCCCTCCCCTGTGTTGTAGGTGCAGTATTCACCGTGGGTGTCGACGGCGTCTTTCCTGCTCCTGAAACAGAAGGAGGAAGACCAGCATGGGCAGGACGTGTAGTTCGGGCTCCATGGTGTCCTGGTTCCTCGTTGGGTGTCGAGAGGTGAGTGGTTTCCCTTCTGTGTGCTGTTTCCGCCGTGCTTTTGATCACATTGGTACCGCCCCGGAAAAGGTGGTGGATAGGCCTCTTGTAATAGTGTGGGCGGTACTTTGTCTTCCGCCTGTCTGTTGGCGGTTACCGCCACGGTGTTTGTTTCTACCGCTGTGGCGGTCGGAGTGTTAAAGTGGCTGTCTGTGTTGGCGATTTCCACAATGGTTGTGATTCCATTTTTTTTCCGCCAGGCTGTTGGCGGAATTACCGCTGCTGTAACACCGACCGCCAGGGTTGTAATGAGGGCCATAATGTCAAAGTACATTATATGACAAGTACTGTGCATGAGTGGGGACTAAGGAGCAGTGGAAAGGGGGGGGAATGCAGACTGGTAGGATTACTGAGAGAGAAACCAATATTTTGTAAAATAACCAAGATTTTCCAGACTTTCAAAACAGAGAGGGAGGGTGTGTGTGCATTTGTGACTGTGTATCCAAAATGTCCTGGTGAAATCCAATGGACATCTCACAATACCCGACTAAACCCTCCTGTACCAAACTATTGATCAAAAAATGATTATATTAGAGGTGTGTATCACTCCAAGGGCCAGATGTAGTAAGTCGCAATTCAGAATGTAGGATGGTGTCCCTGACACCATCTGTGACTCGCAAGGGGGTCACAAAGGCCCACCTCATTAATATTAATGAGGTGGGTCGCAATTTAAGACGCCCTTGCGAGTGGCGGCACTCACAGGGATGGTGGCCTGCTGGAGACAGCGGACCACCATGTCTGTGACTGCTTTTAAATAAAGCCATTTTTTTTTTTGTAATGTAGCCTGTTTTCCTTAAAGGAAAACGAGATGCATCACAAAAACTAAAAAGTGAAACGTTTTCGGGTAATTTTTTCAGAGCAGGCAGTGGTACAATAGACCACTGCCTGCTCTGAAAAAATGTTTTTCATGCCATTCACAAAGGGGAAGGGGTACCATGGGGACCCCTTCCCTTTTGTGAATGGGTTACCACCAGTGTGACACTGGTGGTAACTGCGATTGTTTCGTGACCGCAAAACAATACAGCATTGCGCTGCGACTCGCAATTAGGAATGGGAACTGCCCTTCCTAATTGCGACTTGCAGTCCCGTTTTGCAAATCGGTAACCAGGTTACCGACTCGCAAAACGGGGATTGGGCATCGCGATGTGCTTTTTGCACGTTGCAAACAGCGAAATTTGCTGTTTGCGACGTGTAAAAAGTTTTGCACATCTGTCCCCAAGTGCCATGTGCTCCCAGGTTCACAATATACACACACAACCATTTAAATTCAGCAATTATAGTTACAGTTATTCAAGCAACTATAACTCGTGCCCTCATCATGCACTGCTACTTACCCCACATATTACATCAGTAATGACATCAGTAATTACATCATTGATAATATAACTTCAAAATTTGCAGTGCAGTTATTGCTGAAAACATTGTGCATGGTGGGAGCGAGTTACCTTAGGGGATGAGTCATAGTCACTTGAGATAATTAAAGTTAAAATGTGTAGAAGGGGTCAAGGTAGAGTTAACCTTACTCAATGGGACTGATAGAGGGGTTTGTGAGAGACACCACATGGTGCTCAGCGTGGCCCCCTCTGTAAATCTGCAACAGATTCACAGATCCAGACCTCAACCACTTAAACAAATTGCATGTTTTTACAGACCAACTCACATACTCACTCACACTCCAATTCATACACTCACAGACCAACTAAACCACTACCACATCCATTCACAGGCCTTCACAGCCACACACACACTCACTCACACACTAACATACTCACTTACACACTCACACAACCACTCACAGCCCCACTCACACCCCATACATACACTTACTCACCCACTCAAAGACCCACAAACCCACTTGCATACCCCCACACAGTCCCAGAAAGCCACTTACAGACCCACATAGCCACTCATACATGCACTCACACACTCAGAACCACACACACCAAGTCACACACCCAATAAAGCACTTACACACTCACTCGTAGACCCAAATTGTGGGGTTGGCTATATGTTGGGGTTGGCCACAGGGGGACCTGGATGCATGAAGCCCCCCCCTCCCCAGGCTGCTTTCAGCCCGAGGGACTCCATCCTCCTGGGCCTGACTGGTGCAATAAAGGGGGAGGGAGGCCACGCAGCACCCCTCCCTGAGCCAATAATGACCCTGTGGACCGCATTCTCCAGGACTGGCTCATGTGCTACATTCCAGGGTGCCCACCCCTAGGACATAGTGGTTTCCCTGCCCATACTGGAACAGGCAAGGAAACCTGTGTTTGCATTCACTTGGTGGAGCAATTTAAATCTGCCAACAAGGTGAAGCAACAAGAAGTTTTCTCCCAGTAGGCGGCAGCATGAGAAATGTTCTTGCCTGCTAGGAGTGAACTTAAGATCTGTTTCCCTGCCTGTAGCATTTTTAGCTGCTCCTTGTGGGTGGGAGCAATACATGACTCCCACTGGATGTGGGGAGCCAGCTGCCACTGCAGGGGCCTTGGGGCCCCCCTGTGGCTCCCAACAATAGTTTGGTGGGTGTCCTAGGTTGGTAGCATGGCACCCACCCTTTGTTGGCTGGGCTCTGGGGAATGGGATACCAGGGGTGATATCAGCCCAGGCTCAGGCAGGGAGGTCCTTTGCCCTCTTCACAGGACATATGTAGTGTGGGTCCAGGGAGGGAGGCCATGTGCCCCCTCCCCTAAAAAAAATACATGGGGTCTATGGGGGATGAAGTCTCTTGGGCTGAAATCAGCCTTAAAGTAAATCATGCCCCAAGGTAAGTGTGTGTCGCCAATCACAACAGATGCTGTCTGGAAAGTTTTGGTGTGACCTGTCAAGGGGGCTGAGAAAAATCAGGGCTCAAAAAAAGTTTTTCTTATGTTGATTCCCATTTGGACTTTGAACAGTGATAGCACCCAAACCACTGGACAGAATTACACCATATTTGGCAGAAAGGTAGCTCTCGGTCCAGAAAGAGCCCTTTTCGTTATTTAGTGTAAATTGGTTCAGTAGTTTTTGAGATATTGAAGACAATCCAAATTTATATATATAGGGACACAACCAATTCTTGACCCCGCCTGATCTCGTGCTGACTGCCAGCACTTCAACAAGTGTTGGACACCACTTTGGGACTCGGCATCTGCTGAGTCCCTGAACAAAAAGCAAAAAAATAAGAAAAGGGACCAGGATAGAGTCACCTTAGCTCTGGTGCTGGGGTCTCAGAGGGTCACCCCGAGAAAAAAAACATTTTATTGAATATTTTCAGCAGGAGGCACGGATCCGCAAATTTGCAACAAACCTAAAAAACAAAACAAGTGTGGGTTTGAATGCTTGCTTATACTGCAGCCCCCGGGTAGGCCAGGACTGGAGGACATTTATATTTTGAATGTGGAGGGGCTACCTGGCTGGGACACTTATTACAAATTACATGTGGGTGGGGCTCCCTGCAGCCTCAGGGGAATGCCACCTCCCCCGTGCACTCATTATAAATCAAATGCGAAAGAGACATCTGCCCCCCCCAGAACCTTGGGGACCGCCACCTCCCTGGGGCACATGGGGAATATCTATGGTTCCCCGTGAGGAACCATAGATGGCTTTGGGAACCCCCACACCCTCAGGGCCTGCTTGCGCTTTGTCCCAGTTTGTCCACCGCTGGGACATAGATGTTTGCTTTCACTTCAAAAGCAAACAAACTCCACTTTCTGCAACAGAGAGCTGTCAAACAACTCTGACTTGCAGAAAGGAGAGTTTTTTTCTTTCAAAAATGTTTTGAAAATAAAAACAAGCATGGGTTCTGCTCTTGATTTACCTGTAGTCCCTGGGTGGGCCAGGTCACGGGGGCATTTATATTTTGAATGCCAAAGGGCTGACTTACCCCCTGCAGCCCCTGGGGATCACCACCTCCCTGGGGACTTATTGCAAATTACATGCACAGGATTCTCTGACCCCGCAGCCTCGGATACTGCCACCTCCCTGGGGCACTCAGTATAAATCAAATGCGGGGGCCACTGAGCCCCCCACTGCACTGGGGACCGCCACCTCCCTGTGGCACATATTCAAATCAAATGTGGGGGTGCACAGTCCAAACCCCCGCAGCCCCAGGGACCACCACCTCTTGAGGCACATATTCAAATCAAAAGCGGTGCACAGCCCCCTTGCAATCCTAGAGACTGTTACATACCTGAGCACATATTCAAATTAAATGTGGGTGGGGTACTTACCCCCCCAAAGCCCTGGGGACCACCGCCTCCCTGTGGTAAAGATGAAGAAAAGTGGTATTTTTCAGACCGCTGCAGGCCCAGGGGCCACCACCATCCTAGGGCTAAATGCAGAGTTGGAAAGGGGGCCCTGTTTCACCTTCTGCTGAGGCAGTTCTCCTCCCAAAGCCACTTCTTTTTTGTTCATCCAGGGCCACTTCACACCTCATCAATGCAGCCTAGCCAGGCTGCCAAAGGCTGGCCAATCAGAGAAGGGCACTACAAAGCTAAAGGTGGCAACTTTTGGGTAGAGTTATAAAACTTCTTTCCTGAAGTAGTTATATTAAATTTTACAATGGCAAGTTGTTGGATTTATTATAACAATAAGTTTGATGCCAAACTTTTAATGTCTAGCTCTTTTTGAGACTTTGGCGGTCATTCTGATGCGGTTACCGCCGAATGACCGCACCGCGGTCAAAAGACCGCAGCAGTCATTCCAACTTTCCCGCTGGGCCGGCGGGCGACCGCTAAAAGGCCATCCGCCGGCCCAGCGGGAAAGCCCCTGCAACGAGGAAGCCGGCTCCGAATGGCGTCGCGATTTTCACTGTCTGCAAAGCAGACAGTGAAAATCTTTGTGGGGCCCTGTTAGGGGGCCCCACGGCACCCGTTCCCGCCATCCTGTTTCTGGCGGTGGACACCGCCAGAAACAGGCTGGCGGGAAGGGGGTCGGAATCCCCATGGCGGTGCTGCAAGCAGCGCCGCCGTGGCGGATTCCCTGGGCCAGGGGAAAACCGGCGGGAAACCGCCGGTTCCCCTTTTCTGACCGCGGCTTTACCGCCGCGGTCAGAATAGCCCAGGAAGCACCGGCAGCCTGTTGGCGGTGCTTCCGCCGCCCTCCGCCCATGGCGGTCATAGACCGCCAGGGTCAGAATGACCCCCTTTATTAATTAAAAATAAAGACCCTCATTATGACATTGGCAGTAAATCCCACTTACTGCCATGCTGACTGCCTCCAACATTCCGCCACCTCAGCGGATTACCGCCACCTGTATTATGACTCACATATAGCAATCCGTCACTAGACAGCCACACACACAAGTCCAACAGCCCAAAGGTCAGTGAAAAACTGACGGTACCAAAATCCACACTGTTAGGCCAACAGAACAACGCCCACAGCGATATGACCCATGAATCAACGCAGTGGATATTCAATGGCGCTAAACCATTGGCGGTAGATACCGCCGTGCTCAAAATACACACACTCGAACAAAACTAGACCACATTGACAATTTGAATAACATACACCTAACACACATACACACACCACACCCACACCACTATAAAACACACACACATATTACCCACAACCCCTTACCATTACAAACAAGTCCCACAAGAGAGATAGCAAGACCACAGGCAAGACCACAGACATACACCACCTTCATCTATACTCTGCCCACGCACCCCACATCACACACCCCAACACAGCACCCCACACACCCTCA
Source organism: Pleurodeles waltl (assembly GCF_031143425.1). Taxonomy (NCBI): domain Eukaryota; kingdom Metazoa; phylum Chordata; class Amphibia; order Caudata; family Salamandridae; genus Pleurodeles; species Pleurodeles waltl. Next base: position 528,970,814 of record NC_090437.1, on the reverse strand, counting down.
CCCACACCACTCACACTACACCCATGAAACCGCAATGACACCCCAGGTTCGCTGAGGAGGAGCCAAGGGTCATGGTGGAGGAAATCATCCGGGTAGAGCCACATTTATTCGGATCACAGGTGCAGCAGACGTCCATTGCAAGGAAGATGGAATTATGGCGGAGAATCATGGACAGGGTCAACGTCGTGGGACAGCACCCCAGAACAAGGGATGACATCAGGTACAGGTGGAACGACCTACGGGGGAAGGTACGTTCCACAGCAGCAAGACATCAAATAGCTGTACAGAGGACTAGCGGTGGACCCCCACCTCCTCCCCCACAACTGATAACATGGGAGGTGCATGTCTTGGCGGTCATGCATCGTGAGGGACAGGCAGGAGTAGAAGGAGGACTGGACTCTGGTAAGTCAAATCTCTATTGCTATCACCCCCCCTAGCTGCATGCCTTCACAAACCCCCACTCCTACCCTCACTCCCATCACTTCACCACCTCCCACATACCCCACCATCACAACACACTCATCCCAATACCAAGCCCTGCATGCAACACCAATGCATGGACACCCCTCACAGACCTGCATGGACACCCATCACTAAAGCATGCACACTAAAGACAATCACCTAGCCCACAAAATCACTACTCACACAAGGAAAAGCTGCCTGGGCAATAACAACCATACAGGGCAACACACCCATGCACAAGATGACACACACAGAAACAATAAAACTGCATTTACATGCACCCACAGGTCCCCCACCCAAAGTCACTGGAGAGGAGATGCCAGCAACTTCCAGCCCACCCCCAAAAGAGGCCCACAGTGATGACTGAAGCTCTGGACGCCTGGATCGGGATGACCAACCTGGCCCATCAGGGATCTCTGGACAGTCGGTTACCCAGGCACGGTCCCATACCACAACAGAGCCTCCCTGCTCAGGAAACACCACTATAGTACCCACCCAGCTGGCCCATACCTCTGTCCCCAGGACACATCAATCAGCAGTGTGTCCATCAGTACAGGGACGCCAGGCCACCCCACAAACACAGGATGATCAGGGACCTGGGGTCAGTAGCAGTGGGCACACGGTTCAGGGGACAGAGGCACAGGACACCAGGGAAGATGTGAGGATTGCTGTGCGACAGGGGGAGGACAGGCCCAGGGACCGACTCTCCAGGAGGCACTTACAATATCCTGGGAGCATACCACCATTCCCAGGAGACGATGGGCCAGATACTGGACAAGTTGCAGGAGACCCAGTGGCTGCAGGAGGGACATTACCTTGGGATCAGGGAGGACATGAAGTCCATAAACACCACCCTGGTCACCATTGCAGGGGTGCTGGCTGACATGGTCAATACCATGAGGGAGTCAGGGCAACCCCACCAGGCCCCTGACACTAGCCAAACCAATGAACAGCCTTCCACCTCCGCTTCCGCTAGTGGGCAGGAGGCCCGCCACAGGACCAACAGGACACAAGCACCCCACCCCCAGCAGATGGAGAACCACCCCGCAAACGGTCCCTGCGATTCAGACAGAAGCCAGAGATCATTGCAAAGACCCCCGCCAGGAAATAAGACTCTCCTGAATGTCACCCTTGTGTCCCACTCTTCCACCCTGTCCACCTTGAACTTCCATTGCTCCCCTTCCTATGCCCCCTTGGACAATACACCTGTGATACAATTAGACTGGACTAAAACCTGGAGTTTCCTACATCATCACCCCAGCCCATTGCACATCCCCCTCCAATCATTAGCACTTAAATAAACACCATTTGAAAAAGTACATGTGGGTAGTCTGTCAAATCATTTAACCATTACTTTGTTTTTCAAGCTTTAAACTCTGCAATATAACTGTACAGTATTGTATACATAAGAATGACCTGTAGTTGGCTGCAGTCAATACACCAGGAGCGATAGTGGGACAAAAATATCTGAAAATGGAGATGCCAAAGGGTACAGTAAGTGGGCATAGAATTTGGAAAATCAGCCTGCCAGTAACAATGTAAAATACAAAACAGTCAATGTGAAGTGTAATTACAGTGTCTTAACTGTGTGTCATTGGAAGTACTGTCTTATAATAGCACTTCTGTTGTCCTCATCCTCATCCTCTGCCTCCTCCTCTTCACTGTCCACAGGGTCCACTGCTGCCACATGCCCATCTGCAGCCTCATCCTCCAGAAAAGGCACCTGGCGACGTAAGGCAAGGTTGTGCAACATACAGCAGTGAGTAGTACAGGGGTCCACCTGTTAGATGGAGGCAACAGAACCTGGCCTTCAGGAGGCAAATGTCCTTTATATTATTCTTCTTTTTCACCCATGTGCCTCATTGCAATGTTCCTCTGCCCTTGTCCTGGCATTCCTCACAGGGGTCAGTAGCCATGAGAGGTTGGGGTAACCAGTCACCTGCAAATATCGAGGGACAGCTGTTAGACACACACTAACCCTTGGGACCCACACCATACCCATACACCAACATCCACTGGGTGGGAACCAGAGCTCACCTATTAGCCACACCCGGTGCCTCTGGAGTTGAGCCATCACATATGGGATGCTGCTATTCCTCAGGATAAAGGCATCATGTACAGACCCAGGATACTTTGCATTGACATGGGAGATGTACTGATCCGTCAGGCACACTATCTGCACATTCATGGAGTGAAAGCTCTTTCGATTTTTTCACACCTGTTAATTTCTCCGGGGGGGGGGGAACAAAAGCAATATGTATACCATCAATAGCCCCAATAATGTTGGGGATATGTTCCACTGCATAGTAATCTGCTTATACTGTGGCCAAATCCTCCACCTGGGAGAAAATGATGTAGCTGCGCATGTGTTTAGTCAGGGTAGACAACACTCTAGTCAGCACTATTGAGAACATTGGCTGAGACATTCCTGCTGCGAAGCCCACTGTCACTTGGAAGGAGCCACTTGCCAGGAAATGGAGCACAGATAGGACTTGCACAAGAGGGGGGATCCCGGTGGGCTGACGGATAGCAGATAGCAGGTCAGGTTCCAATTGGGCACACAGTTCTGTGATTGTGGCCCTGTCCAGTCTTTAGGTGAGGATAATGTGCCTGTCCTGCATTGTTGCCAAGTCCACCAGGGGCCTGTACATGAGGGGATGTCTCCATCTCTGATTCATCTGCAGCGGTTGCAATCTACGGGGAAAACAGAGAGTAGCTGGTCAGTATCCCATATTTCAAAACACTACACTGCATTGCATGTTGTGACTGTTACACAAGATTGTTGTATAGGCCCAAATGGTGCATATGTGTACTGTGACACAGTTAGGTGCCATGGCCTGCCCTCCCCCCTGAAATGGTGTCTGCCTGTCCTAAATGGAATGACATGTGGAAATGAGGTAATTCTGCTGACGTTGTGTGCCATTGTGAGAGGTGGTCAAAAACCGCCGTGCACCTCCTCATTGGATCCCATTGGGCCCTATGGGTTACAGCGACCAATGGTGATGTACACCAGTGGGGACTGTACTCACCGCTTCAGACGTGACCGCCATTTTCTATCTGTTCACCCACTTGCTACCTGACCTTCAACAGGAGAGGACCTACACTGCAAGCGCTGCTGTGACCTGTGTCTGGAACCGACCATGGCTTGTGTGACTGGGAAAAGGACCACTGCCTTCACTGCTGCAGAGTTGGAGAGACTGGTGGATAGGGTCCTACCCCAGTACCGAATGCTGTATGGGCCCCCAGACCAATAGGTGAGTACACTGTGAGCACGATGCATGGGGCATGAATGCATGGAGTGCTGTGTGTGAGGGCCTCGTGGAAGGGTCCTGGGCAGCGTGCTGCATGTATGGTGGGCAATGTCAGTGCATAAGGGGATGGGAAGGCTATAGTGGGACATGAGTGTAACAGGCTGGACGGCCTGACTAATACCTTATTCTATGTGTATTGTTCTGCAGGTCAGCGCCCATTAGAAAAAGGGTATATGGCGTGCCATCACCAAGGACGTGCGGACCCTTGGGGTCTATGGCAGATGGAGCACCCACTTTTGGAAACAGTGGGAGGACCTGAGCTGCTGGGCAAGGAAGACGGCAGAGGCCCAGCTGAGGATGGCCTCCCAGTGAGGAAGGGGTGCCCGTTGAACCCTGACCCCCCTGATGGTCCGCATACTGGCGGAGGATGGGCACTTGAGGGCATCACAGCAGCCACAAGGGGTGAGTACAGTTTCCAAATATACTAGTTGCATGTGGTGGGGATGGTCTCCGGGTGGGGGATGTGGGCCTGTGGGTGCCCCTAGGCCAAGCCAGACATTGCAGGGTAGGTCCCATGTTGTGCAGGGTATGATGTGAACCACCTCCAACCAAGCTAGTAGGCATCCACTACTGGGTAGGGGTCTGTGGATCTCTGGCATGCTGTTAGTGGCGCTAGGTATTACTGTCCATTTGCTGGTGACTAGCAGTGTGACTGGTAGTGCATTGCCTAATGCGTAGGGCTGTTCCCTGTGTGTGTTTGTGTGTTGTGTATGCCAACAATGGAGTTGGAGTAGCTATTGACCCAGTGTATCCTTTCTCTCTCCCCCACTTTTTGTTTTGTCACCCTGTCCTTTTGTGCATTAGCATCATCTGGTGGAGGAGCTGAGGCACTGGGGACAGAGGGAGCTGCATCCCACAGGGCCCAAGAGGCCGAATCCACCGACGGTGAGGGCAGCAGTGGGACGGAGGGCGAGGTGAGCAACACGGCGGAGACAGGAGGGGACAGTTCAGAGAGTGATACCTCATCTGATGGAAGCTGCCTGTTGGTGGCGGAAACCTCTGTGGTCACCCCAACTACAGGTACAACCGCTACCCCCTGTACCAGCACCACCCTCCCAGCAGCCCCTCAGCGATTTTCCAATGCCCGCTCACCCAGGAGAGTGGGCATCTCCTTTGCCCCAGGCACCTCAAGCCCTTTCCCAGTTAGCCTATAGACCTCCTGCGATCCATCTCTGTTGGGCAGCCAACCATTGTGAATGGCATCCAGGGGCAGGCAGCCCATTTGCAACAAACAAATGCATTCCTGGAGGGCATTCACTCTGGCACGGCGGCCCAACAGAGATCAATCCAGGCTCTGGCCTCCTCTCTGATGGCAGCCATTGTCCCTGTTTCTAGCCTCCCCCTCCAACTTCCTCTACCCAGTCCTGTTCCCATCAACCCCAACCTATCCCAAGCACACAGGCAGACCAGCATGCACCCAGGACAACACACAGGAGGGTTCAGGCAAACACAAGCAACACACAGCATCCCACAGGTACTCACACAAACACCATCCAGATGCAGACATATCAACATCCACTGCCTCCACTGTGCCCCCCTCCTCCTTGTCATCCACCTCCCTCCCAGTAGCGTCTACACACACACACCTGAATGCACTGCATCCTCATCCACTACCTCCATCACCAGCATGTCTCTCACTACACACTCCTCACGGGCCGTCACCACGCCCACATCCATGCACCCGTCCCCTGTGTCTTTTCCCATTGTGTCTGTGCCCCCTCCTCCCAAAGTACACAAACGCAAGCACTCAGACACCCAACAGCCTCCCTCCTCACAACAGCATCCAGCCCATGCACCTGCACCCAAACACAGCAGACGGACACCTCCTACAACCACTTCCTCTTTCTCCACTCCCAAACCTTCACCCTCTTCCTACCCCAATGTCCCTAAGAAGCTTTTCCTCTCCACCGTTGACCTCTACCTTACCCCTATCCCCCCGTCCTTCACACTGGGCCAGGATGGTCAGAACCCAGGTGAGCACCTCAGCCACCCAGTCCACAGACACAGTAGTGTCGACAGCTACTGTAGGTGGGAGAGGATCCCGGGAACCAGCCAGCAGTACTGGAAGTGTGCTTCAGCAGGTGCATCAAGGAAGAGCAAGGAGGAAGCACCAGCTGTGAAAGGGAAGGGCATGGAGGCACCACCAGCTGCAAAAGGAAAGGGCAAGTGGGCACCACCAGCTGCAAAAGTGAAGGGCAAGGAAGCACCACCAGCTGCAAAAGGGAAGGGCAAGGAGGCACCACCAGCTGCAACAGTGAAGGGCAAGGGGCCAGCACCTACAGGCAGGAAGGACAGGAGGCTTGGAGCTGGGATTCATCCGGAGCCCCCAGCACCAACCATGGTGGTTCAGCCATTCGAGGCTGCAGGGGAAGGGCTGGAGCCCCCCCCACTGACAGCCCCACCACCAGCACCACCGCCAGAAGCACTGCCAGCAGCAGCAGCCCCAGTGGGCAGCCGTCCGAGGCTGCAGGGGAAGGGCTGGAGCCCCCCCCCCACTGCCAGCCCCACCACCAGCACCACTGCCAGCAGCAGCAGCCCCAGTGGGCAGCCGTCCGAGGCTGCAGGGGATGGGCTGGAACCTCCCCCACCACTGCCAGCACCGCCATCAGCGCCACTGCCAGCAGCAGCAGCCCCAGTGGTCAGCCGTCCGAGGCTGCAGGGGATGGGCTGGAGCCACCCCCACCACTTCCATCACCGCCACCAACACCTCTGCCAACCCCGACACCAGACCCGCCACTGCCACCACTGAGCAGGGGTCACCGCCGGCGGGCAGTGTGTAGTCCTACATCCATGGGCTGTAGTGCGTCCTGGCCCCTGCTTATCCTGTAGGTGTGACACCCAGGTGAGAGACTGTTACCTTGCACTCCCCAAGATTTGCATCACAGGGCACATTGCCCCCTCCAGAACCAGTGGAGGAAGCCATCCACTGACCCCATCCTTCCTGGGATGAAGCACACTGGGCACAATGCCCCCTCCAGAACCAGTAGAAGAAGCCATCCACTCACCCCATCCTTCCCAGGATGAAGCACACTGGGCAAAGGGCCCCCTCTAGAACCAGTGGAAGAAGCAATCCACTCATCCCATCCTTCCCAGGATGATGCACACTGGGCCCAATGCCCCCTCCAGAACCAGTGGAGAAGCCATCCACTAGAGAGACTGTGGACTTGCACTCCCCAGGGCCAAGCAGTGGGCAATCCACCCACTTGAGAGACTGTGGCCTTGCGCTCTCAAGGACCAAGCAGTGGGCAAACCACCTACTTGAGAGACTGTGGCCTTGCACTCCCCAGGACCAAGCAGTGGGCAAACCACCCACTTGAGAGACTGTGGCCTTGCACTCCCCAGGACCAAGCAGTGGGCAAACCATCCACTTGAGAGACTGTGGCCTTGCACTCCCCCGGGCATTGCACAGGGCATGTAGCCCCCTCCAGGACCAGTGCCACTGTACCATCTTCTGGCTGAGGTGCCCCCCCCATTCCCGGTCCCCCTGCGGTGCCTGTGTATTTTCGACCTGATGCCCCTGCAGTGTTCTCTTCGTGTTGTTGCAGGAGTGAGGTGGGGCCTTGGCCTATGTGTTGTGGCCCTGTGGCTAATGGACATTGAGGACTGGGCAGTGTCCCTTCATTTGTAAATATGTATATACGTTTGTATTTTGATGCACTTATTCATGTTATTTTATCGTATTACACCCACTTTCCTCCAGTCTTTTTGTCCTTGCATTATTCCTGAGGGGTAGGGGGTGAATATGTAATGTTACTGCATCTGGTTGTATGTATGGTGTTGTGTGTTGCGTGTGTGTGTGTCACTCTCTTTTTCCTCCCCCTGCCTTGTGTGCTAGGCGGCAGTACTCACCGTGGTCGTCTTCTCCGGCGTTGATGTTCGTAATGCAGGAAGAAGTAGATGAGCATGGGGAAAATGTGCAAATCGGGCTCCATGGCATCGTGGTTGTTCCCTGAGTGTCCAGAAGTGAGTCCTTTGACTTCTAAGTTCTGTTTCCGCCGTGCTTTTGATGTCATTGGTACCGCCCCGAAAAGGTGGCGAATAGGCCTGTCTTAATACAGTGGGCGGTACATTGTCTTCCGACTGGATGTTGGCGGCTACTGCCGTGGTGTTTGTAGCTACCGCCATGGCGGTCGGTGTGTTTAAGTGGCTTTCTGTGTGAGCGGTTTCCGCCATGGTCATATTTCCTTTTTTTTTTACTGCCGGCCTGTTGGCGGTATTAAAGCCGCTTTATCACCGACCGTCAGGGTTGCAATGAGGCTCAAAGTCTCCTCATGTAAACCTATGGAGCCCATTCACTGCAATAGGGGAAAAATAATGGAGCTATTTATTCCTCACCAGGACTTATAAAACATCTTTTATAAGGTCCTTGCTTACATTTATACTGCACCCAACCCCGAGGGCACCTGGTGTACACCTACTGGGTGACTTATTTGTAAAAATAAGGTAGTCTTGGATTTTGGAAGTACTTTTGATTCCAAAATGGAATTGGAAGATAACTTTAATTGAAAATCAGTCAGCAAGGCAGGCCTGCCTTTAAAACGACAGTGGGCACCTCAGCAGTGCACCTATGGGGGCACTACCTATGTTGGGGTCCCTAAACCCTCATGACCTACCATATACTAGGGACATATAGGTAAGTTGATAAAGCCAATTATAATTAGCCTAATTTGCATATACATTTTACACAGAGCACTGGCCCTGGTTAACAATACCCAGGACACCGCCATGAGTCAGTAACTACTAGTATCTGTCCAAACGTTTAGGGGGTGACCAGGGGAAAAAGGAGAACTTTCTTACACTACCACCCCCCCAGATGAAAGATATTGGGTAGTAATCTACACCCTGGTTGTCCTAAGCTAAGTGGAAAAAATAGGAAAGGTCATTTGCTTTAGCATGGGCAGTGCCAGGTCTATGCTTCACTGTAAAACCCAACACCTGTAGGGAAATGGATCACCTTAAGTTTTGGGTTCTCCCCCCTCATCTGCATGAGCCATCTGAGAGGTCTGTGGTGAGTTTGAACATGGAAGTGAGTTCTAAACAGGTATGTCTCAACTTCTTTAGGGACCAGACCAGATCAAAGGCCTCCATCTCAAAGGCACTTCATCTTTGTTCTCTGGGGAGTAGTCACCTGCTGATGAAGGCAACTGTCTCATCCTGGCCTTCTTCATTGACGTGTACTAACACTGCCCCACTCCCTGTCTCTGATGCACTGGTTTATGCTATAAACTCTTTGTTGTAGTCAGGGGCTAGTATCACTGGTGCCGAACACATAGGCCCTCATCATGACATTGGCGGTAAATCCTGTTTACTGCCACGGTGCCGGCAGCCAACATACGACTGCGGTGGCGAATATCTGTTCGCCATATTTTGACACACACATGCACCAACCCAACAGAATACTGCCACATACACAAATCTGCCAACCCAAAGGTCAGTGTTAAACTGTCGGCACCAACACCCATACTGTTACGCCACTACATCATGACCAACGAATCACCACGTCGGACATTCAATGGAGGTAAACCATTGGCGTTACACACCGGCACTCTCAGAATACAAAACCACACAACATTGGCCAATACCAAATACACACACCTGACACTCATAGACACACCACACACACCCACCTACAGCACTATAAAAGACACACCCGCATCACTCACAAACCTTTATGAATACAAATTATTGCCACCAGGCTGACATCAAGGCCACTGCGACAACTAGACACACCCACCCATACATCTCTCACACACCCCACTATGCACACCCAACCAAAATACCCAACACCCACACACTTACACAAAACACCCATATCCCCACAAAGACATCCCCGTTTCACAGATGAGGAGTGGCGGGTCATGGTGGAGGAAATAGTCAGGGTAGAGCCACGGCTGTTTAGAGCACAGGTACAACAAATATCCATTGCCAGGAACCTGGTGCTATAGCAGTGAATCATGGACAGGGTGAACGCTGTGGGACAGCATCCAAGAATAAGGGATGACATTAGGAAGAGGTGGAACAACCTACGGGGGAAGGTGCGTTCCATAGCAGCAAGGCACCAGCTCGCCATCCAGAGGATAGGCGGTGGATCCCTACCTCCTCCCCCACAGCTCACAGCATGGGCGGAGCAAGTGTTGGCATTACTGCATCCTGAGGGACTCACTGGAGTTGCCAGAGGACTGGACACTGGTGAGTCAACATTTACTACTTATTAACCCCCATACCTGCATGCCATCTCACACCCTCACCCTCACTCCCTTCATTCCACTCCATCCCACACACTGCACCTACACATATGACTAACCCCAATGCCAAGCCCTGCATGCTATACCAATACATGGACAGCACTCCCAGCGCCGCATGGACAACCATCACAAAAGCTTGCACAGCATAGGGGAATTAACAATCCCACAATACATCAGTATGCACAATCAAAGGTGCCAGGGCAACAGCAACAATAGAGGGGAAGCTGGGGATGTACAATATGTCACAGGCATGAAGCATAATACATCACTTACATCCCCGCAGGGGTCCCAGGACAATGTCAGCGGAGAGGAGGTGCCACGACTATCCAGTCCCCTAACAGAAGATGCCCCCAGTGATGACAGTAACTCTGGACTTCTAGATCTGGATCTGGATCAACAACCTGGCCCATCAGGGACCACAGGACAGTCGGTCACCCCAGCCCACTCCCAGTCCACCACAGAGCCTCTCCCATCAGTATCCAACACCACAGCACCCACCCGATGTCCCGACACCTCTGTCTCCAGGATATGTCAATCAGCAGTGTGTCCACCTGTACAGGGACCCCAGTCCACACCTCACACCCAAGACAACCAGGGACCTGGGGTCAGTGGCAGTGGGCACACCGTTCAGGGGACAGAGGCACAGGGCAACAGGGACACTGGAAGGACCGCTGTGTGCCACGGAGAGGACAGGCCCAGGAAACTGACCATCCAGGAAGTACTCACCATGATCATGGGGGCCTACCCACATTCCCAGGACACAATGGGCCAGATCCTTGACAACATACAGGAGAACAAGTGGCTGCAGGAGGAACACCATCAGGATATCAGGGAGGACTTGCAGGCCGTCAACAACACCATAATCTCCATATCAGGGGTGCTAACAGACATGGCCAACATCATGAGGGAATCAACAGCAGAGCAGCAGGCCCCTACCACTAGCCAGTCTATTGACCAGCCCTCCACTTCCGCTGAAGCTAGTGGACAGGAGGCCCTGCCACAGGACCCACAGGCCACCAGCACCCTTCCCCCTGCAGAAGGTGAACCACCCCATAAACATTCCCTGTGACCCAGACAGAAGCCAGAGACACTTGCCAAGACAAAGACCACCGCCAGGAAATGAGACTCTCCTGATTGCTCCCCTTGTGTCCCACCCTGTCACCTTGTCCATTTTGAACTGCCTTTCCCCCCCTTCCTATGGCCCCTTGGACACATAGGGCCTCATTCCGACCCTTGCGGTCATGGACCGCCAGGGCCAGGGACGGAGGAAGCACCGCCAACAGGCTGGCGGTGCTTCAGGGGCAATTCTGACTGCGGCGGTAAAGCCGCGGTCAGAAAAGGGAAACCGGCGGTTTCCCGACGGTTTTCCCTTGTCCCAGGGAATCCTCCACGGCGGCGCTGCAAGCAGCGCCGCCATGGGGATTCCGACCCCCTTCCCGCCAGCCTGTTCCTGGCGGTTTACACCGTCAGGAAGAGGCTGGCGGGAACGGGTGTCGTGGGGCCCCTGGGGGGCCCTGCAGTGCCCATGCCACTGGCATGGGCACTGCAGGGGCCCCCTAACAGAGCCCCATTAAGATTTTCAGTGTCTGCAAAGCAGACACTGAAAATCGCGACCGATGCCACTGCACCCGTCGCACACCAGCAACTCCGCCGGCTCCATTCGGAGCCGGCTTCATCGTTGCTGGGGCTTTCCCGCTGGGCGGGCGGGCGGCCTTTTGGCGGTCGCCCGCCTGCCCAGTGGAAAAGTCAAAATGACCGCCGCGGTCATTTGACCGCGGTACGGTCTTTTGGCGGTCTCCGCCCGGCGGGTGGCGCCCGCCGGGGTCGGAATGACCCCCATAGTCCATAGTCCGTGCTTCAAACAGACTGGAACAATACCCTGGACTTTCCTCTACCATCATGCCATTCCATTGCACGTTTTCCTCAATTTTATAGCACTACAATAAACACCCTTGTACACAACTTGACTGATAGTATTTTATGTGTTAAGAATGTGCATTTAGGGAAACAGTCACATGTTGGCTCTAATTATCTGAACACTGTGATAGCATACAATTAATGACCTGTAACTCTCTGTAGTAATCACATCAGGACACAGTTGTCATATCACCAACATCTGTAAAATGACAAGCCATAGGTGACAGTCAGTTGAGATGCAAAGGAAGTGAATGCCATCATGCAACAGTCACACAGATGAAATCAATAGTCAGAGCAATGGTCAGTTCCACTGTCTGACCTGTGTGTCATTGGAATCATTGACATATAACTGATGTTCTGTTGTTCACATCCTCCTCCTCTGCCTCCTCATCCTCACTGTCCTCAGGGTCCACTGCTGCCACAGGGACATCTCCAGTCTCCTCCTCCTGCAGAAAAGGCACAGGTCAACTGAGGGCAAGGTTGTGCAACATGCAGCATGCCACTACTATCTGGCAGACCTTCCCGGGTGTGTAGCACAGGGATCCACCTGTCAGATGAAGGCACCTGAACGTGTCCTTCATGAGGCTGAATGTCCTTTTGATTATTCTTCTGGTTCGCCCAGGTGCCTCATTATAACGGTTCCCAGCCCCTGTCCTGGCATTCCTCACAGGGGTCAGGAGCCACAATAGGTTTGGGTAGCCAGAGTCACCTGCAAGTATTAAGGGACAAACATTAGCCGGACACAATGCTATGGGGATAACACCTGAAGGCATACACTGAAATACAGTGGGTGGGGACTATGGCTCACCTATTAGTCACACCCTGTGCCTCTGTAGTTGGGCCATCACATTTGGGATGCTGCAATTCCTCAGGACAAAGTCATCATGCACCGACCCAGGATACTTGGCAGTGACGTGGAAGGTGTACTGGTCCGCCAGACACACCATTTTCACATTCATTGAGTGGAAACTCTTCCGATTCCTGAACACCTGTTCATTCTGGCGGGGGGGGACTGTCGCATAGGCTCTCATTATTCTGATGAGACTACTGGATTTTGGATGGCAGAATTGCCTGCGATGTGGGAGACTGAGGGGCATATTTATACTCTGTTTGCGCCGAATGTGTGTCAAAAATGTTGACGCACATTCGGCGCAAACCGTGCACCATATTTAAACTTTGACGCCCGAGCCCGCGGACGTCAAAATTCCTCCATGTGAGTAATTTTTGGGATGCGGGAATCTGCCTTGCGTTAATGACATGCAAGGGAGGCGTTCCCACCCCAAAAATGACTTTAAGGCCTGTGCCCTTATTTATACTCCTGGGTCATTTTGACGCACAGGAGAGAGTAGGCCTTAAAAAATTACGCACAGCCTGATGTGCGCCGTTTTTTAACGCCTGGGTCAGGGCACGCGTTAAGGGGCCTGTGGGCTCATTTCCATGGTCTCTGACCATGGAAGGAGTCCAGAGGTGCCCTTCCCTGCCCCTAGGGATACCCCCTGCCAAACTCACCCACCCCAGGAGGACACCTATGGATGGGGGGACCCATCCCAGTAAGTACAGGTAAGTTGAGGTAAGTTTTTATTTTTATTTTTTAAAGTGGCATAGGGGGGCCTAATTTGGGCCCCCCTATATGCCACTGTGCCCAATGACCATGCCCAGGGAACAGAAGTCCCCTGGGCATGGCCATTAGGCAAGGGGGCATGACTCCTGTCTTTGCTAAGACAGGAGTCATTTTAATGGGGGTTGTGCATCAAAAAATGGCGCAAGTCCATTTTGAGCCATGATTTCTGCCTCAAACCTGACTTGCACCATTTTTGGACGCACAACCCCCATTTTCCCCTACTCCGGCGCTGCCTGGTTTGAGTATTTTTTTTTTCCAGTACTCGTCCAAGATAGCTTGTTGACACACGTCCCCTCGCCATTTCAGGTTCCGACCACAGGCTTACCAGGGTCTGCATTCAGGTTCTCTCACTCAACCATATTCTCATTAGTTCTACTCTAAGAAGCCTTGATAAAGTCACTGGTGTGACGAAACACGTGTTGGCTGTATCACGCTGATGACACAATGATTTCCAGTATCTACAAATAAAAGACACCCTCTACAAACAGGACTTGAGACTCCTTTCAACCTTGCATCATAGCAACATAAGATAAGGGACACTCATCCCTGCCACACTATTGGACTATACTCTCTGTGTGCTGTGGCCATTTTGCCCTATTTTTTTTTTTACTCTGACCAGTCTGCAGCACCAGCTAATGTCATTCCCTAAATAAGGCGCCCGCATGGAATATAGGAATGGCGTTGGCCGGCAGTAAAAGTTTTGACGCAAACCAGCGCCGGCGCTGGTTTGCGTAAAAAAGTATAAATATAGGCCTGAGTCTGACCCACTACTGGTGACACCTGTTGCTCCAATCCAGGTTCTGCTTCGGCTAACTAGCAGTGCCTCATCTCTACCCCAGGGCAGGGATGATTGGGCAGCCGAGCGCATGGCATAACTGGTTTCTCAGGGAAGCCATCTGTTTCTCTCAGTTACATTAGTCTCACATACACAATGACAAACAGAGGCAGTATATATTTCAATAATGCTTTAATAAAGCGACTGCATCGTAAATAGCAAAGTGTGGACTGCAATAACCAGGACGATACAGCATGACAAGATTAAGATTGTGACAAGGAGAGTGAAACATAAAAATACTGCTACCATATTGTCACTAGAGTCAACAGACTAAGTCCTACCTAGGCTATGATAGAGCACTCAAGCTCTAGTTCTGCCCTTCAGGTTCCCCTGGCAAGACATCATCACCCATACCTGAGCAAAGGCCTGAAGTCTGTAGAGACAGCTGTAGCGAAGCATTCTTCAGTCAGCATACAGTCGTGGTTCTCTGGCTGGAATCTCCCTTTAACATGTAAGAGACAGGGAAGTAGTACTGGACGTATTAAATATCCATCCCAAAGTGTCTCGGAAAGTACTAAAAAGGGACTGTATCTCTGCAGACAATCTTGCCACCTGAAGAGCCACATGTTTTTGAAACAATAAAGCATTGAGTCTGCTCAACTTGTCAAAATGTACGTTAGAAGTAGCAATATGAGGCCTAATGTCTGCTTCCTCTTTTATTTTAGTGGAGGAAAAAGTACGTTCTCGCAGCATGTAACAATCTTAGAGACCGAAACAACATAAACGATTCCGGCTTGCATCCCACAACAGTCTTCACCATTGAGGAGAACATAGCTGCCATTTGAAAGCACCTGGAACGTAGGTCTAATCAAAGGCACTGGAACTCCCTTCAGATAACAAGCCAAGTTTGCTGCAAATGCAAGGGACAGCTGTTTACAAACCATTGAATGGCTGCCAGAAGTCTTGCATTCATTACCGCTAAGAAAGACTTCTTTCATGCCACTGAGAAATTTCTATGCAAGGGTAGCTCCCACACCTCATGGATGCAACTATCTCCCAGTTTTTCGTATCTGCCTACCGGAATGCATTTTAAACAGGATGTGAATTGTAGTGGGGAAATAGGCAGATTAATGAACCCATGTATTAACCACTCAGCAGATTGTATATCAGCCACAGTAAAACGCAACTTTTAATTTCTCGATGTTTAACATGACTTAAGTCGATTCTTTCTTAGTCATTAGTTGTTGTTTGTTGCATTAAATTAAAAGAAGAAAATATTTCCCTTGCGCTGGCATATTGCCAGGGAATGCGACCCGCCTTCAGTGTTTGAAGCGTCCATCCCAACTGTATAATTGACCTTAGCTGACTCTGTCCATGATGTAAGGAATACATATCTGTTGTATAATGTCTATAGCAGAAGAGACAATGTTATTTAAGGTGTATATCCAGTTGGACAGGGTATTAATCCCATTATCTACAACAGCCACTGCCTTCTTTAAATTTTCCTGGTCTACTTGCCTTAACCAGGCAGCAACCTCTTGTTGTGAAAGCTTCCAGATTTTATTATAAACTTCATATAAGAAGCATTTTCTACATTGTTTTCTGGGGCCTAACAAGAAGTCCTGTAAGTCGGTGTTATTAGACAGGAGACTGTGGTGTTCTCTATCCGCGTTTAGTGAGGAACTTTTTAACCATTGCTGGCATGGTTTCCCTACACTGTATGTTGTTACTATGCCTGCATGTTCGGAAGATATATAGCGAGGGTCCGGCCTACATGTTCTAAAACCTCCTGAGGAGTTGATGAAACTTTTGTGACACCCATTGGTGTCTATTGGCCACAATAACCACCCGCCAGGATGGGTCAGTGAAACATTAAATGCGCCATTCTGAATCCATTCATTGAGCTGATCTTCAGTTGCATTTATATATTTTTGCCATTTATAAACTTTTGCAGGGGCATGTATACTGGGCGTGTTCAATTCCTTAAACTTTGCTAAACCTAAACAACTTGTTTGTTGTACAGTTTCATTTAAAAATGTCATTGAACAGGTATCAGGCATGCTCTAAATAAAGCTTCCTTCCCCCGTATTTGCCAATGTCTAGTTCCCCACACACTTTTCAAGTCAATCGACTTTAGCCAATATTCATAGCTTTCTATAGTCAACCAGGAAACAAAGGAATCTGAATACATAAATTTCATATTAGTCAATAGAATGCGTATGTTTTCTGTAGGTGGCAATTTAAACCAATACGACTCAGCATTTTTAACATCATGCCCAGAAAAATATGCAAACTTTTCAGAATACGTTTTAGAACTCCCTTGTGGTGTAGTCGGACAATGTTCCCATTGTGTATGATTAAAAACAGCTTTAGGGCTACTTGCTCTGTGGATAAAATGGTGCCCATAATAATTATAGCAAAACATACCACCATAATTCTCTCTAGATTGATCAACGTCTTCGTTTTCAAATGCAGTATAATACTGCAATTCAGTCTTCATTGAATCAACTGTGTTCACATCCCAATCATCAGAAACAACCAAACAACCCCGGGTATTAATATATCGTTCATTGAAAGTTTAAACACATATGTTATTTGAATGACCTCCGTAGGGCATTATGGGCCTGATTACAACTTTGGCGGAGGGGGTTAATCCATCCTAAATGTGACAGATATCCCGACCACCGCATTATGAGTTCCATAGGATTTAATGGACTTGTAATACGGCGGGCGGGGTATCCGTCATATTTGGGACGGATTAACCCCCTCCACCAAAGTTGTAATCAGGCCCAATATATCAAATGTTACTTTATCCCAAACAATCCCATCAGGAATTGGTAGAGCAGAAATGTTCACAAAGGACAAGTCTCTGCGGCCCTTCTGAGAAGAAAAAGTTGGTTTTAGGACCTCATCTACCAGTTCAACTGTTTCTTTTTCAGGAAGGAAATGACCATGTATTAATAGAAAGAATGTGACGACAAACCCAATCCAAAGCAGTAAGGCTAGTACAGTCAAGAAAAGCCACAGATAGTTCCATGGAAGAATGAAGTAAGTTACTTTAAGCCAGTTTATCAGCTTACGTGGTTTTGACAGTTCAGGTGTCGAAGAGGCGAATGAGTCCAAAAAGTCATTGTTGATGTCGGCAAAGTATCCAGAAGCAGTTTGTGCAAAAACTGGAGCCGTGTTTGTTGGTGGAGTTGGTGTTTCCCACGGTGGCACAGAATAAGTAGCACCATCCGTCTGTGTTGAAGTTGTGTCAAATCGATCAGTAATTTCCATATTATTTGGTGTCGGTGGAACCAATGCAAGTTCATTTTCCATCCTCCCCAAGCCCGGAGAGGTATCAGTGTTGCTGCTTACAACTTGTAGAGGAACTTCTTGACCAGTAGTGAGAGGGATTCGGGAACTACTGGCTGTTCCCTTTGGTCAGCTGTGCAGGATCGGTCACATGGGGTAGTTTGACCTTGTCGATGGAGACAAAATGATTTTCTTTGGCACCAGCCAATGGTGGTAGAATGACAGTTCTGGTACCATGTATTCCCAAAACTGGGACGAGTGCGTGATAAGAAGGGCCAAATTCCTTTTTCACAGCACCCTTTTCACATGCTAGATCCCCCACTCTAGAAATCGAGTCGGTAGGAGTTACAGGTGCATCCTTAATTTCTATAGAGGCAGCACTGGCAGAAGCGTTGTAGTCAGGGAACTGTTGTAATTCCTGTAAGACAGTGACATGTTCACTTATGTCAAAAGGTGATTCTACCCCCTCCACGCAGGACCATCAAGATCTGGAACATACATTTGAGTTCCAAACAGGCACTCATATGAAGTACGACCCCCCAGGGACCTTCTATGCAGATTTCTAAGTGCTCTCTGGACTCCAAACAGGTGATTAAGCCAACTACGACCTGTACCTAAGTCTCTGGCTGTTAAGGAGTGCTTTAAATCACAGTTTAATAACTCCACAACACCATTTCCCTTGGGATAAAATGGAGACGAGTACTGGAGTTGGACCCCCAACAAAGCCATGACATCCCTGAAAGCCCTTGAGGCAAAAGCAAGGCCCTGGTCTGAGTGGAAAGCCTCAACTACATGTGTACCGATAAAGACTCGCAAATCTTTAATAACCTCCTTGTATAGGCCTGGCCACCAAAAACTGGCTTTTAGCAATGATATTGTAGCCGCCACACCAGAATGGGCAGATGCTGCCCCCTCATGTGCTGCTTTAATCAACCTAGGTCTTATATCTTTATTGGGAATTTCTCGAACCCTTATGCCTGGTATCTTAACTTCAGCGTTTTAGGCAGCCTCCCATTCAATAGGAATATTCAGCAGGAAATGCTTTTGGATAGGGTGTAGGGTCTCAGACACCTTCTGCAACTCGCAATGGGGTCGCAAAGACCCACCTCATTAATATTAAGGAGGTGGGTCGCAGTTTCCGACCCCATTGCGAGTATGGGCACTCACGGGGATGGTGGCCTGCTGGAGACAGCAGACCACCATGTCTGTGACTGCTTGTTAATAAAGCAGTTTTTTTTTTTCAAAGTGCAGCCCGTTTTCCTTAAAGGAAAACGAGCTGCACTGTGAAAAAAAAAAACGAAACCTTTAGTTTCGGATTTTTTCAGGGCAGGTAGTGGTCCATTGGACCAGTGCCTGCTCTGAATGTATTTTATTTTTTCCAGTCACAAAGGGGAAGGGGTCCCATGGGGACCCCTTCCCGTTTGCGACTGGGTTACCATCCACTTCAAGTGGATGGTAACTGCGATTCTATTTGCGACCGCGAATTTAATCGCATTGCGAGTCGCAAATAGGAAAGGAACACCCCTTCCTATTTGCGAGTCGGAAATGCATTTTGCGAGTCGGATCCGACTCGCAAAATGCATTTCTGCATAGCAAAGAGGCTTTTGCGCCTCGCAAACGGTGTTTTTCGCTGTTTGCGAGGCGCAAACCCTTTGCTACATCTGGCCCAAAATGTATTATCCTCCACATAGCCACTTACGACTGCACAAGCAACGGAGTATTGGTGCTTTGTGTCAATTGCAGGTTGTGCAGAGCCATCAGTGTACATGACTCTATGATATTGTTCTATAGGCAGTGTGTTTGCTGGAACTGGGCTTTCTAGTTTGTATTACAAAAATTATTGAGTGTGTAATTTTGGGTCATAAATGTAATTTACATCAGTGGATATCAAAGACGTGGCCTATTGGATCCAACGTGGATGTAATGCTTTTGCGTCAGGAACTCTGGCTTTTGTAACAGCCTCTAGGGCTGGGATGGGAGAAACAACAATAATGCGTTTGCCCTGGGCTATAGGTCTTTCTTTAATGACAGCCACCTGTACAGCAGAGAGAATTTTCTCATTGGGAGTAAAGCGTTGTTTTTCTGCTGAGTATAAATGTGATTTGTATGCTATCGGGACTGTCTCACCCTCATTAAAGGTTACATAGGTGAAACCAATGGCACCAGCAATTACTCTGATGACCAAGTGTGTTTTATTGTCACTTATGTGTAGATGTTGTGTTGCAAACATGTCTGTTTGCAAGTCTCTGAGAATGCCTGTGTGTTCGACTGTCCAAAATTTACTTGAAGAGTCTGAACATATTAAGTGTTGATATGTGTCATCAGCAGTGAGGTACTGCTGTACACATGATGTAGGAATCATAGACTGTTTCTGAAAATGTTCAATGACTTCTGAATGTACTGGTCTGCCAAACACACAACTTGAACATTGATGGAGTGGTAGTTTTTCATGTTCCTATATACCTGTTCATTGGCACTGGGGGGAAGCAAGGCTACATGGGTGCTTTCTATGGCTCCAACCACATGTGGAATGTGTCCCATTGCATAAAACTCTGCCTTCACATAGGCCAAATCTGCACATTGGGGAAACCTGATGTAGCTGTCTGGGTGTTTCAACAATGCTGATGGTACATCCTTCAAAACCAGACTAAACATGGGCTGAGATATCCCTGCAGTTAGGGCCACTGCATTCTGAAAGGATGAAGTGGCCAGGAAGTGTAGCAGTGGCATCACTTGAACGGTGGGAAGTATGCTATAGGAATTGGGAATGGCAGGCATCAGATCAGGCTTCAACTGATCACAAAGATTCATAATTTGTATGACTATTCAGCTGATATGTCTGGATAGTATGTCTCTCTTCCATGGTCTGCAGGTCTGCTAGTGGGCGGTACACTGGAGATTGTCTTCCTCTCCTCATGCCAGGGTAACTATGTGGAAACATACAAAATTTGTATGTAGCATGAACAATGCACACATAATGAACATATGCATATACAACTCACACATATCTGCAATTGAGGTTGGTTTCAATATCTGACATCTACATGACCACAAAATGCTATGCATCCTATGACACTCCCCTTTATGCACATTCCCTCAATTATCTAATGTAGTATAAATGCATATTAATCTGTGACTGTCAGTGTTTGTTAGTCCAACTGACTTTACATGTGAAACATATTTTTAGCACATTATCTACATTACTAGTGCACATAGTATGTTGAGAATAGGTGTACATTTATATCAGCACAAATCCCTCTGTTACATTGATTTAACTACTCACATGCACATAAATAGACTAATAAACCTGAAGGTAGTACTTACTGACAATTAGCACAATATAGGGATTTGTTAACGACGCAGATTCAAAATCTTTTCCGTACTTGAAATGTGCTCAAAATGGCAGCCTGAGGTGGATGAGCATTTGAGGGCAGCACAGCAACCAACAGGGGGCAAGTAATGACTTAACACATGTTTATGCCTATGCCAGTTAGGTGTATGATGTCTAGGTATCTCAGCTGTGACAATGTGGTAAGTGGAACAGGTAAAGTGTCTCCTAGGGAGACATAGTACTACAGTTGCAATCTCTTATACACAGATATGGACATAGTATTGTGTATAGGGACATGTTACTCACCAATGTCAACCATATAGTATCGCAACATGTGGTGATGCACATGTAGCAGTGTCATATGTGTACCTCTACACTGCTATACATATGTGTAACCTGCAGTGTCATCCTTCCCACCTACTGTTCCACAGTACATATACCCAATTAGTAAGTTGTCCAGCTCCTTGGTCTCTGACCAATCCTATTCCACTGCATCTAGCTCTATGGGAAACACAGGATCTGATAGATGATTAACAGGGCCAAGCTACCCTGTGTCTTGAAATCATTGGGAACTTCATATGAGGCTATCATCCCAAATAGGAATGTGACATGGCATAATCACTACACTCCCTTTGAGGTGTAAGGAGGCATCCCCATTGATATGTCTGTACTATACATTGCCAATTGTGATGTTTGATCAGGGTGGACATCCTAAATCCTAAAAAAGGATGGTGGTAGTAAAGCATTAGCATAGTAGACATATTATTGACATGTGTTTTCAAACATTTTGTACCATGTATATGGTGTTGAGATGGTAAGTGGCTAGCCTGCTGATCCCTTAGACCAAGTATTTTGTCCATAGTACATAGGGCTGTACCATACCTATATGGGTGCAGCATACACTGTTTTGTGCCTACATCATGTGTCAATTGTTATTTCATGCCTATTGTTATGTTGAGGCCTCTACTTTGCTAGATTTACCTTTGCTAATTGGAGGCTGTTAAGACAGATTTTGTAATTGATCAGTGCATTTCTGCCTCACTTAATAGTGTAGTTGGGGTTCCATTTGACAAACACATGTTGGGTGCAATGGGATATGTTGTCAGTCAATTTGTTGGACTATAGGTGTATGTGTCAATCATGGTTACATTAGTAGTCGATTATGTCAGTATTGCTTCAGTCCTAAGGTGCTAAGTTATACATGTCTGGACATTTGTCAGTGATGAAGCTATTTTGATGTATTCATGTAGAAGTTTATACTCAGCATGAATAGTGGAATAGTATGTGGCTTTTATGCACATGATAAGTGTCCATTGTATTGAAGGTGTTGGTATGCTCCCTGTGGTTATCTGAGGGTGTATCCTGTGTGCTAAGTAGGCACCATTTGCTGGACATGTAATTTGTGTCTATGTGTCAATGAGTAGAATTAGTGTGTTGAAAAAATATTTGTGACCCATTTAAAGATATTTTTGATAGAAGTGTGTCTGATATGCTATTTTATTTTATGAGGCTCACACTTTGGGTGTGCCTCATGTAGTGATTTCATCTGAGCTATTTGACATTATGAATGCTATGGACAGTGCCACATGTTAGGTATGTGATTGCATAGCTACATGCTGCGTTGAATTAGAAGTGAGGTGAGTTTACTTTCATGTAACATAATTACTGGTGATGGACTGGGAGAGTGTGGATTATGGAAAGCCATAATATTGTGCTGTCAGTTATCATTTTCAATGGGTGATTTGTTGATACATGGTGATGATCTGTATAGGGAGAGACCTTTGATGTAGCCAATTCATCTTGTGCATGAGAAGTTTGTGTTACAGCTGATTTGATGGATGGTGATGTAGTGGTCAGATGCTTGCCTTAAGTTGTGGTGATATTGTTGTCATACTGGATTGGTGGAAGTATGTAGTTGTTGTCAACACCAGGACAGTGCACGCTCTACGGGCATATAGAATGCAAAAACCCAACACTCGCAAGATAATGTAATTTATGCATTGTGATGATATGTTATTGTTTAACCTTTTGCATTGCAGAATTCCATCCAAAAGATTCATTTTTAAGGTGCTTATAAATACTGTACATTTGCTATGTATTGCTGCAGACATTCAGAGTGTGTTAGGGTGTGGTCCCTTTCCAGGGCCTTTTAGAGACTTTCACTGCAACATGCCTGGGCGTGGTTCTAGGCTGGGCCAAGACTCTATAAAAGAGAGTCAGCCCAACTTCCAGTGCTTACTATTCAAAGGTCCCGGTGCAGAGCAGCAGTTTCCTCCTGAGCTCCTGTCCCGGCGGCCTATTTGGATTTTCCAGTCTTCTGCACTCATCTCTCATTGGTGATCACTGTTTCCAGGCGGTAAGACGGTGTTTGGACATTTCCCAACACCGTAATTGCGAATTTTCATATTCTTGATTTTAATTCTTAAATGAATGACAGATTACTTGTGTGCTGCCATTTTTTGACATTTGTATGGTGGTTTGAAAATAGGGAGGACGCGCAATTTATTCCATAAAGATTTGAGTTCGTTATTACATTGTTGTTCATTGCGCGCTGATATTTCTTGACATTTACATGATGTTTTACGAGTTGGCAAGACGTGCAACTCGTTTCATGAGCATTTAACTTTGTTGTTCATTGCGCGCTACCTTTTCTTGACATATACATGGTGGCATTCGAATCGGCGAAATGCGCAATTCACTTCTCGTGTGTAATTCATGCTGTTCATTGTGCGCTACCATTTTCTGGCATTTACATGGTGGCATTCGAATCGGCAACACGCGCAATTCTTTCCTTGAGTGTTTTTTCATGTTATTCATTGTGCGCTACCATTTCTTGGCATTTGCATGGTGGCATTTGAATCGACAAGACGCGCGATTCTTTCCCTGAGTGCTTTTCATGTTGTTCATTGTGCGCTACCATTTCTTGGCATTTGTATGGTGGCATTTGAATCGGCAAGACGCGCAATTCTTTCCTCGTGTATAAATAATGTAAATTACTGTGTGCTACTATTCTAAGACATTTTCTTGGTAGCATTTCAAGTTGACACGTTGCGTGATTTATTCCTTGAATCTACTTTGTGTGATTTCATGGTGCACAATCCTTTATGGTGTTTAATACTCATATAAAAATTTGCAATGTGCGCAATTCACTTCCCAATGTTTTTTCTGAGATGAACACAACAATACCAGAGTTCTAGATGTAATGCTGTGTGTTCCTGATATATATTCTTAAAAGGAGATTCATATGGTTGTTTAGAAATTGCTCAGAGTGTTTCCTGATTCTCATGCTAAAGAAAGTACTCGAATCTGAAAGTCCTATTTAACTTTTCCTGTTTCCTCCTCAGGCATTCGGTCATCTAAAGCCTAGTCAGTTTTAGTACTATTTTAGGGTTGTTAATGTTTTTTCGGAAAAGACGAAGCTTAGAGTTGTAGCATGGTACTGATTTCATGAGATATAATTTTGATGTTGTGTTTTAACCTTTTGCTTCCTACAGGTCTCCTTCCCAGCTGTTCCCGTCCTAATCCCCTTTTCCCCACTTGGACTCTCTTAGACTCTGTGATAAATCTAATCAGAGTTTTGGAGCTGCCTTGTGGTGGAAGTGTTGGGAACGTGCACAGACCCTGAGGATCTGGTGACTCTGACAGAATAGTGAGCCCACAAATTATTATCCTCCTGGTTTGTGTATGTTCTCAGCATGGCCACACTGGACGAACTAGTCAAGGCTATCACCCAGCTCCAGTCAGAAGTGGTATCATCAAAGGATTTGACAAATAGTCTAGCTGAGAGGGTGAGTCAGTTACAGAATAAGGTTGAGAAGAAAGAACAAAGTCCCACAGATGTGTCTTGGCCAGGTACTTCTTCTCAGACTTCTGGAGGTAATCTGACTAACATTTCCCTCAATGTTCCTTCAGCCATTCCTTTAGCTCCCCCAGAACGCTTCTCAGGTGATCCCTTGAAAGCGCAATCTTTTCTGGTTCAAGTGGAACTTCACTTCACCTGCAGACCACATACTTTCCCTGATGCCCAGTCTAAAGTAGCTTTCTTGTTGTCATATCTGTCTGGAGATGCAGCTACCTGGGCTATTCCTCTTGTGCGTAAAAATAGTCCCCTGTTGTACAACTGGATAATTTTTGTTCGCAAATTTGAGAGAGTTTTCGATCGTAGAACTGTAACACAGTCAGCAGATCGTGAATTATTAGACTTACGTCAAGGGAATCAGGACTTAGGGCCAGATGTAGCAAACGTTTTGCGACTCGCAAACGGCAAAATTTGCCGTTTGCGAGTCACAAAACGCGTATCCCAATGCAGAAATGCATTTTGCGAGTCGTTACCGACTCGCAAAATGCATTTCAGACTCGCAAATAGGAAGGGGTGTTCCCTTCCTATTTGCGAGTCGCATTGGGATGCATTACCATTTGCGACCGCATATGCGGTCGCAAATGGCATCGCAGTTACCATCCACTTCAAGTGGATGGTAACCCAATCGCAAATTGGAAGGGGTCCCCATGGGACCCCTTCCAGTTTGTGACTAGAGCCCAAAATATTTTTTCAGGGCAGGGAGTGGTCCAAGGGACCACTCCCTGCCCTGAAAAAAACCCGAAACTAAAGGTTTCGTTTTTTTTTAAGTGCAGCTCGTTAGGGAAAACGGGCTACACTTAAAAAAAAAAAAACTGCTTTATTTAAAAGCAGGTCGCTAACATGGAGGTCTGCTGACGTCAGCAGGCCTCCATGTTAGCGAGTGCCTATACTCGCAATGGGGCCGCAATTTGCGACCCACCTCATGAATATTCATGAGGTGGGTCATTGCGACCCCATTGCGAGTTGCAGTCGGTGTCTGAGACACCGTACTGCATAGCAATTTGCGACTTGCAAATTGCGAGTCGCAGGGACTCGCAATTTGCAAGTCGCAAATTGCTTTTTTCCTACATCTGGCCCTTAGTGTCATATTTAGCCAACCTTAATCGGCTGGTCGCTGAGACATCCTGGCCTGAAGAAAAACAAGCGGCCTTGTTTTACATAGGACTCAAAGAGTCATCTTAGCTCAAATCGACCCACAACCTGCAAACTGTCAAGATTTAATAAACCTTGTCTTGAGGCTTGATCATCGTTTAAATGAATGAAAAGTAACCCGTAAAAAGACTGAAAAACATTCTTGGCATGCTCATGATAACAAAGACTCAAGAACTCCGAGAGAAAGAACGCCGGAACCGATGGAAATTGCAACCATCAATAGACCTATGACCAAAGATGACAAGGACCTACGCAGAAAAAATGGGTAATGTCTCTATTGTGGGCGGAAAGGTCATTTCGCCAAAGATTGTCCAATCAAAACAAAGAGCAAGCGAGGCCCAGTTCAGAAAGTTGCAACCAATGTATCAGTCGAGTCGGAAAATCTAAAGCACCCAAGTTGCAGAGAAGGGTTGCTCTTGGGTGTCACCGTGGATCCTTCACAATCCAAACATCTAAAATTGGGAATAAGAGTTCAGGTCAAGAAAAAGACCTATTTCAAGAAGGCTCTAGTCGACTCTGGGGCTACCGGAAACTTTGTTGACACCCAATTGGTTCATGCATGGGGGATCCCATGTATTGAAAAGAAGACCCTAGAAACCATCCAGGCAGTTGACTGGAGTACCGATAACTCTTCAGACTGTCCCCTTGACAATAATTTGTGAAGGTAAAAAACAAAGAAAGAAACATAAAGAGGAACTCATCCTTGACGTGATCCATGCTCCCCAGTATGGGATCATCCTTGGCTTGCCATGGTTAACTCATCACAATCCAGAGATTAATTGGACAGAAAAGAAAGATCATGTTCTCATCAGTGCTATGTAAAGAACATTGTTTCCAAAGGACTCAAGAATCGGAAGTTCGCCATTCTTACATAGCTACAGCAGCAGAGAAAGAAGTTCAGTTGCCCAAACAGTATTCGTCTTATGAAGATGTATTTGATGAGAAGGAAGCAGAGAACTTACCTCCTCATAGATCTTATGACTGTCAAATTGATCTAGTCCCAGGGGGGATACTTCCCAACTGTCTTGTGTATGCCCTGTCAGAACATGAAAATCAACATTTACGAAAATACTTGGATCAATTCTTAGAGAATGGTTTCATCCGCCCCTCTAAGTCTCCCACAGCTTCTCCTTTATTTTTTGTTCCAAAAGCGAACGGAGAGCTTCGAGCTTGTATCAACTATAGGGGCTTGAATAAAATCACCATCAAGAACAAATATCCTTTGCCTCTAATTCTGGTCTTACTGGAACAAGTAAAGAAAGCAAAACTCTACACGAAGCTTGATCTTCGAGGTGCTTACCATTTGGTCAGAATGAGAGAGAGTGACGAATGGAAAACGGCATTCAAAACAAGATATGGCCTTTTTGAATACACTGTCATGCCTTTTGGTCTGTGCAATGCTCCAGCAGCATTTAAATTTTTCTTAAATGACGTTCTTAGAGAGTACCTCGCTATCTTTGCCATAGTTTACATTGATGACATTTTGATCTACTCAGACAATGAGAATGAACATGTTCAACATGTCAATAAAATTTTGGCAGCCCTTTGTAAACACCATTTATATTGCAAGCTAACCAAGTGTGAGTTTCATGTTACCACAGTTGAGTTTGTAGGGGTTATCCTTACCCCTCAAGGTATGGTGATGGCAGAAAGGAAAGTAAAAGCTGTGTCTGAATGGCCCATCCCAAAGACTGTTCGTGATGTACAATGTTTCCTGGGCTTTGCAAATTTTTACCGGAGGTTCATCAATCATTTCTCCCAGACAGTGGCTCCAATTACTAAGATATTAAGAAAGAAAGAAAAATGAGTATGGTCCCCAGAAGCAGACCAAGCCTTTTCAACTTTGAAAGAAGCTTTCTCCACTGCCCCAGTCTTGACTCATCCAGATGCGGATCGACCTTTCTTAGTGGAAGGTGATGCTTCAGATGTGGCGATGGGAGCAGTCTTGTCACAATGAAACAAAGACACTGGTCAGCTTCATCCTGTAGCTTACATGTCTCAGAAGTTGAACGAAGCCGAACAGAACTATGTCATTGCTGAAAAAGAGCTTCTGGCGATTTGTGATGCCTTTAAAGAATGGAGACATCATTTGTTGGGAGCTAAATATACTGTCACAGTATATACTGATCATCGCAATCTTCAATTCATGAGTTCTGCCAGACTTTTGACTCCTCGGCAATTACGCTGGATGCTGTTTTTTGCCGAGTTTAATTTTGTGGTAACCTTCCGGCCTGGTAAAGATAATCGCAAAGCTGACGCCTTGTCCCGCCAAGAGTCTACCATATTGCCTGCAGTTCAAACCTCCAGAGCTATCATTGCTCCTGACAAGGTCCTATGTATCATAAAAACAGAAGATTTCTTTGAAGACATCCGCAATTCATTCACTGTTGAAAAATGGCAGGCGTGGGCCCAAGCAGATCGGAAAAGATCAATCAAGCAAGGATTACCCTTTCACGATGCTCGTTTGTTCGTGCCCACTACCAAACTTTGTCAGATAGTGTTTCATTGGTTGCATGTTATACCTACAGCAGGTCAACCTGGTACTCCTAAAACTCTTGAATTAATCCAACACTATTTTTGGTGGCCTACCTTAACAAAGGATGTAAAAACAATGGTAAACAACTGCGAAGTCTGTGCTCGCACTAAAACAAGTCATTCAAAACCGAAAGGGTTGTTACACCCACTCCCAACTCCAAGTCGTCCGTGGGAACACATCTCTTTAGACTCTATTACAGGTCTGCCAGTGGTTCAACAGCATTCAGTAATTCTGGTGGTAGTAGATAGTCTCACGAAATATGGACCTTTCATTGCCTGTAAGAAATTACCCACCTCTAGTGAACTTGCAACTATCTTACTGAATAGAGTGGTTCGTTATCATGGACTGCCAAAAGTGATCCTCTCCGATTGTTGATCGCAATTTGCCTCCAACTTCTGGAAGACATGGTGTAAAACACTCCAAGTGACATCTACCCTATCTACTAGCCACCATCCTCAAACAGATGGTCAAACGGAGAGACTAAGGGGGTCATTCTAACTTTGGCGGGCGGCGGAGGCTGCCCGCCAAAGTAACCTCGTCGAAAGACCGCACTGCGGTCAAAAGACCGCGGGGGTAATTTCGACTTTCCCGCTGGGCCGGCGGGCGACCGCCAAAAGGGCGCCCGCCGGCCCAGCGGGAAAGACCCTGCAACATTGAAGCCGGCTCCGAATGGAGCCGGCGGAGTTGCAGGGGTGCGACGGGTGCAGTAGCACCCGTCGCGATTTTCACTGTCTGCAAAGCAGACAGTGAAAATCTTAATGGGGCCCTGTTAGGGGGCCCCTGCACTGCCCATGCCACTGGCATGGGCAGTGCAGGGGCCCCCAGGGGCCTCACAACTCCTGTTCCCGCCATTACACCGCCAGAAACAGGCTTGCGGGAAGGGGGTCGGAATCCCTATGGCGGCGCTGCAAGCAGCGCCGCCATGGAGGATTCCCTGGGCCAGGGGAAAACCGGCGGGAAACCGCCGGTTCCCCTTTTCTGACCGCGGCTTTACCGCCGCGGTCAGAATGGCCCTGGAAGCACCGCCAGCCTGTTGGCGGTGCTTCCGTTGCCCTCCAGGGTTGGAATGTGGGCCTAAATCAGACTTTGAAGCAATACCTACGTGCTTACGCTGAAAAAGCACTTAATTCATGGACATCAATGCTCTGGTTAGCTGAGTTAGCCTACAACAACTCCTTCCACACGTCTACTGGCGTTACATCCTTCTTTGGTTTGTTTGGCTATCATCCTGACACCTTGCCCATCACAATTCCTCAACAAAGTTCTCTCACTCCAGCTGTGTCAGAAATCATTCAACATTTGCATCAAACTCAGAAATCGATTCAACAACATTTAGAAAAAGCCCCCAAAAAATACAAAAAGCATTATGACAAGAAACATTGTGAGGGACCGCAGTATCAACCTGGTGACAAAGTGTGGCTTTCCACAAAACATAGAGGGGGTGATTCTAACCCTGGCGGTCGGTGAAAAAGCGGCGGCCAACCCGCCAACAGGCAGCGGTCCAAAAAATTTAATTCTGACCCTGGCGGCAACCGCCAACACAGCCCGCCACATTAACACTCCGACCGCCACGGCGGTACAGACAAACAGCGCGGCGGTCACCGCCAACAGGCAGGCGGCAGACAATGTACCGCCCACAGTATTACAACTCACCAATCCACCACCTTTTCCGGGGCGGGAGCCCCGCCGATAAAAACACGGCGGAAACAGACTACGGACGGGAAAACGCTCACCAAAACACACTCCACGAGTACGGAGGACAGCATGGAACCCGAATTAAACATCCTACCTGCTCTCGTCTACCTTCTCATCTACCACGAGTACGAACGCCGGCGCAGACGACAACGGTGAGTACTGCACCTACGACACACGGGAGGGGGGAGGAGGAAAGGTTACGGGCACACACATATGCAACCCCCACCCCCCCAAACTATGTACACACCAATGCAGAGCAACAATGCACAGTGACACCACCCAAACCCCCCTGAAAAATGCAAAGACATAATTAAATTGTGAAGAAAAATTTATATAAAAAATAGACTCTGATATGTATCGGTCAAATATGCAAAATATCCATAACAAAATAATACTATACACACTGCCATGGAGAACCGAGGCAATTAGTCCTCTACATCAAAGTTAAATAGAACAGTCCGTGGGCTACAGTGTAGCGACACAAGGGCAAAGCCCACACAGGAGACCTGAGTCCTTTGGAGAGAACACTGCAGGGGCATCTGATGAAAAAACTACAGGCACCTCAGGGGGAAGGGAAGGGGGGGGCACCACAGCCACATGAGTCCACGACGCCAGATCCACGAAGGGGCCACCATGCCCACTGTGCCATCCTGGGGAGTGCAAAGCCACAGTCTCTCAAGTCTCTACAGTGGGTGGGTTGCCCACTGTGCCATCCTGGGGAGTGCAAAGCCACAGTCTCTCAAGTCTCTACAGTGGGTGGGTTGCCCACTCTGCAATCCTGGGGAGTGCAAAGCCACAGTCTCTCAAGTCTCTACAGTGGGTGGGTTGCCCACTCTGCCATCCTGGGGAGTGCAAAGCCACAGTCTCTCAAGTCTCTACAGTGGGTGGGTTGCCCACTGTGCCATCCTGGGGAGTGCAAAGCCACAGTCCATCAGGTGGATGACAGTCTCCACTGGTCAAGGAGGTGGCATGGTGGGCACAGTGAACCATAAACAGTGCTTGACAGGAAGGGCCCAGCGGAGCGGTGCTTGACAGGAAGGGCCCAGCGGAGCGGTGCTTGAGACGGTGGGGCCCAGCGGAGCGGTGCTTGAGACGGCGGGGCCCAGCGGAGCGGTGCATGACAGGAAGGGCCCAGCGGAGCGGTGCATGACAGGAAGGGCCCAGCGGAGCAGTGCTTCAGACTGCGGGGCCCAGCGGAGCGGTGCTGGAGACGGCGGGCCCAGCGGAGCGGTGCTTGAGACGGCGGGGCCCAGCGGAGCGGTGCTTGAGACGGCGGGGCCCAGCGGAGCGGTGCATGACAGGAAGGGCCCAGCGGAGCGGTGCTTGAGACGGCGGGGCCCAGCGGAGCGGTGCATGACAGGAAGGGCCCAGCGGAGCGGTGCTTGAGACGGCGGGGCCCAGCAGAGCGGTGCTTGACAGGAAGGGCCCAGCGGAGCGGTGCTTGACAGGAAGGGCCCAGCGGAGCGGTGCTTGAGACGGCGGGGCCCAGCGGAGCGGTGCTTGACAGGAAGGGCCCAGCGGAGCGGTGCTTGAGACGGCGGGGCCCAGCGGAGCGGTGCTTGAGACGGCGGGGCCCAGCGGAGCGGTGCTTGACAGGAAGGGCCCAGCGGAGCGGTGCTTGACAGGAAGGGCCCAGCGGAGCGGTGCTTGAGACGGCGGGGCCCAGCGGAGCGGTGCTTGACAGGAAGGGCCCAGCGGAGCAGTGCTTGAGACGGCGGGGCCCAGCGGAGCGGTGCTTGACAGGAAGGGCCCAGCGGAGCGGTGCTTGAGACGGCGGGGCCCAGCGGAGCGGTGCTTGAGACGGCGGGGCCCAGCGGAGCGGTGCTTGAGACGGCGGGGCCCAGCGGAGCGGTGCTTGAGACGGCGGGGCCCAGCAGAGCGGTGCTAGAGACGGCGGGGCCCAGCGGAGCGGTGCATGACAGGAAGTGCCCAGCGGAGCGGTGCTTGAGACGGTGGGCCCAGCGGAGCGGTGCTTGAGACGGCGGGCCCAGCGGAGCGGTGCTTGAGACGGCGGGGCCCAGCGGAGCGGTGCTTCACAGGAAGGGCCCAGCGGAGCGGTGCTTGAGACGGCGGGGCCCAGCGGAGCGGTGCTTGACAGGAAGGGCCCAGCGGAGCGGTGCTTGAGACGGCGGGGCCCAGCGGAGCGGTGCTTGAGACGGCGGGGCCCAGCGGAGCGGTGCTCTTCTGCACGGCGGGCCCTGTTCAGCGGTGCCTATCTTCACGGCGGGCCCTGTTCAGCGGTGCCTATCTTCACGGCGGGGCCCTGTTCAGCGGTGCCTATCTTCACGGCGGGGCCCTGTTCAGCGGTGCCTATCTTCACGGCGGGGCCCTGTTCAGTGGTGCTCTTCTGCACGGTGGGCCCTGTTCAGCGGTGCTCTTCTGCACGGCGGGGCCCTGTTCAGCGGTGCTCTTCTGCACGGCGGGGCCCTGTTCAGCGGTGCTCTTCTGCACGGCGGGCCCTGTTCAGCGGTCCTCCTCTGCATGGCGGGCCCTGTTCAGCGGTGCTCTTCTGCACGGCGGGCCCTGTTCAGCGGTGCTCTTCTGCACGGCGGGCCCTGTTCAGCGGTGCACATCCAGTAGGTTCAAGGGAGCCAGACCTGGGCTGGACTCCCTGCTCAGTCGCCCTCCGACCGTGATGTTTCTGGACCCTTCGGTGACGGAGTCCTGGGCCCTTTGGTGTCCTCCTTTACAGCTGGGATGTGGCATGTGGGGCCCACCTGCTCCGCGCTCCTGCTGGCAGACTTCTCCGCCCTGCTGCCCTTACGCTCCTTAGATGGGGCTCTCGGGCC
The DNA here is from genome assembly GCF_031143425.1 of Pleurodeles waltl. Lineage (NCBI taxonomy): Eukaryota > Metazoa > Chordata > Amphibia > Caudata > Salamandridae > Pleurodeles > Pleurodeles waltl. The sequence continues at coordinate 528,937,824 of NC_090437.1, read as the reverse complement.
CTTGCCTCCCCTAGATGTTGTGGCTGGTGAAGTGGGCGAACTCTGCTCCTTGGGGGCAGCCGTGTCAGTCCTCGCATGGCGGCCCTTGTGTTTCCTGGTCCTCTTGCCGGGGGGGGGCTGGATGTGTCCTTGCTGCTGATGGAGGTGTCACTGCTGGCCAAGGGTGGACTCCAGAACCCATGCACAACAGTGACACCCGAAGCTGGGCTGGTGGTGGCTGTGGTGCTCTTGGGACTCTTTGCAGATGGAGGGGGTAGGTCATCGGAGGGAAAGAGGTCAAGATTAGCCAGGAAAAGTTTTTTAGGGCCAAGGTAAAGGGTAGGAGAAGTGGTGATGGGAGTGGAGGAAGAGGATGTGGTTGTAGGAGAGTCAGGTGTGCTGTCATTGGGTGAAGGTGTTGGTGCTGTAGGCTGTCGTGAGGTGGATGTCTGTTGGGTGGGTGGCTGCCTGCGTTTGTGTGTCTTGGAAGAGGGGGTGACAGACACAGTGGGAGAGGACACAGGGGACGTGTAAATGGCAGTGGGGGTGGTGACTGCACGCGTGCGGACTGTACAGGAGGGTGTGGTGGTGATGGAAGCACTGGCTGATGTTGGTGTGCATGCAGGTGTGAGTGTAGATGTCACAGGGAGGGAGGAGGGAGATGAGGAGGAGGGGGACACAGGGGTGGTAGTGACTGTTGGAATGTCTGCATCTGGGTGTTGCTTGGGTGAGTGTTTGTGGGATCTGTGGTGCTTGTGTCTGGATGAGCTGCCCTTGGGTGTTGAGGTGTGTGCAGGCTGGTCAGATGGTGTAGATGGGATAGGCTGAGGAACAGGAGACAGAGACAGGGTGGAGGCAGCCAGAAGAGGGAGGCTGGAAACAGGGACAATGGCTGCCGTCAGTGCTGAGGCCAGAGCAGTGAACGATCGTTGATGGGCAGCCTGACGCGAATGAATGCCCTGAGGGCAGCAGGGGTGACAGGGGCAGGGGCTGAGGTGCCTGGGGCGAAGGAGACGCCCGCCTTCCTGGGCGAGCGGGCACGGAGCGTAGGCTGAGGGGCTGCAGGGAGGGCGGGGCTGGTGCGCTGGGTGGCGGCTGTACCTGTAGAGGCGGGGGGCACGGATGTTGCCGCCACCGCTAGGGAGCACCCATCCGAGGACGTGTCTGTGTCGCTGCTCTCACCACTGGTCCCCGTTGTGGTGCTCCCCTCGCCCTCCAGCTCACTGGTGCCCTCGGTGTCTGTTCCTGGGCCCACCGGGGCCTTGTGGCTTGCAACTCCCTCGTGCTCCGATGCCAAATCTCCTCCGCCTGATGATGCTAATGCACACATGCACAAGAAGATGAAGAAGAAGGGTGGGGGGAGAAAAAGAAGACCTGGTTGAGTGCATGCAATGTCAACACCGTTGGCGGAGAGGACAGACACAGGAGCCGCATGCACTAAGCCGCGCATTCGGGGTACACTACTCAGTACTTCTGACTAGGACAACAGGTCAAGAGACGACAAACGCGAACATGTGTGAGGCTGGACCATCAATAGCTGTACTTGTCACCCTACAGAGGTGGGGGCCGGGAGCACAGGGCCATGCCTAAGGGAGAGGACTACACTACAGAAAGCGCCCTGGCCTAATGTCACCCACAACCCTCCTCCCCCACCCAGACGCCTCCACTGCGCAGAAAGATAGCAGAATGTGCTGATACTCACCCCCTTGTGTCTGCTGTGATGCTCTCAAGCGCCCATCCAAATCAGGGTAGGCCACCGCCAGGATCCGGGACATCAGGGGGGTCAGGGTACGACTGGCACCCCTCCTAGGTTGGGAGGCCATCCCCAGCAGTGACTCGGCGGTCTTCCTGGTTCCGCGGCGGATGTCCTCCCACCTCTTGCGGCAGTGGGTGCCCCGTCTGACGTGGACCCCCAGGGCCCGGATTTCCTTGGCGATGGCACGCCAAATCTCGACTTTCTGATGGGCGCTGACCTATGTGACATGTACAGGGTGGGAAGGAAACATTAATCAACTTACTGCATGTTAGATGTGATTGGCCCCCCCTCCCCAACCTTGCAATATAGCACATGCTCTCATCTGTCGTGCGTTGCACTCCTCATTCGCCCCCCACCCCACCAACTTACATCCACCCCACTCCACACAGGCATCGCCCATTCCATGTGCACCCGGTGTACTCACCTGTTGGTCTGGAGGACCGTAGAGTAATGCATACTGGGGGAGGACCCCATCCACGAGCTTCTCCAACTCTTCAGATGTGAAGGCAGGGGCCCTTTCCCCAGTCGCAGCAGCCATTGTCTCTTCCAGACCGAGTTCACAGCAGCACTTGCAGTATATGTCCTCTCCTGTGGATGATCAGGTCTCGAGTGATTCAGCAGATATAAAATGGCGGTCACGCCCGCGGCGGTGCGTACCGCGGCGGTGCGTACCGCGACCGCCGGCGCACATCGTCATTGGCTCCTGAAACCCATAGGCTTCAATGTTATCCAATGCAGCTCCGTATAGCGGTCTTCTACCGCCTACCGCCACGGTGTGCTCCGCCAGCGCAGTGACCTCACATCCCATTGTCCCACTTCACAGGTCAGGCAGCCGCCATTTCAAGGGCCCACATGGCATAATTTCTACTGCGACACACAGGCCTAGGCCTTCCATTGCCACACATACACGCCTTTCAATACATAGATAACCGTGTGCTATGCAAGCTGTGGTGAACGTACCAGTGATTAGCTTGACTCTGTGCTCCATGTTGTCATTCCTAGGCACCGTCCACTGGGACTTGCGAGGAGAAGAATGAATCCTCGCGTGTACCGACCGCTGGTGGACCTGTCGACAATGGAAGAACGCCACATCATACTACGATACCGACTTGACCGTGCCACTATCCATGAACTGTGTGCCCAGCTGGAGCCAGCCCTGATGTCCCCCATCCGCCAACCCACAGGAATTCCCCCTCTGGTGCAGGTGGTGTCAGTCCTCCATTTTCTTGCAAGTGGCTCATTCCAGACAACAGTGGCCATGTCATCTGGAATGTCTCAGCCAATGTTTTCAAAAGTTTTGTCTAGAGTGTTGTCTGCCCTGACGAAACACATGCGGAGTTACATTATATTCCCTGAGGAGGTTGATTTGCCCACTGTGAAGGGTGATTTTTATGCCCTTGGACATATTCCCAACATAATTGGTGCCATTGATGGGACCCATGTAGCCTTATTCCCCCCAAAAGACGATGAGCAGGTGTACAGAAACAGGAAAAGTTACCATTCTATGAACGTCCAGGTGGTCTGTTTGGCTGACCAGTACATCTCCCATGTGAATGCCATGTTCCCTGGTTCAGTGCATGACGCGTATGTGATGCGTAATAGCAGCATCCCTTATGTGATGGAACAGCTACAGAGACAACGTGTGTGGCTAATAGGTGACTCTGGTTACCCCAACCTGCCTTGGCTATTGACCCCAGTGAGGAATCCCCAGACCAGGGCTGAGGAACGGTACAATGAGGCCCATGGGCGAGCTAGGAGGATCATAGAAAGGACCTTTGGCCTCCTGAAGGCCAGGTTTAGGTGCCTGCATATGACAGGGGGATCCCTGATGTACTCACCAAAGAAGGTGTGCCAGATCATCGTGGCCTGCTGTATGCTTCACAATCTGGCATTGCGACGTCAGGTGCCTTTCCTGCAGGAGGATGGTCCAGATGGTGGTGTTGAAGCAGCTGTGGAGCCTGTGGAGAGTGAAGAGGAGGAAGACTCAGAGGACGACACAGACAACAGGGACAGAGTTATCCAACAGTATTTTCAGTAGCACACAGGTAAGAATCACACACGCCATTTTAATTTTCCTGAAAGCCTCCAGCTTCTCAACTTTGTCTATGACCCCCCAGTTCTTTAAAACTGATGTTTGATTTTCCCTTCCCTTTTCAGTGCTGTATGACCCACTGCATGACTTCTGCTTGGTTAGCCCATGGACTAATGCTTATTGATCTCGGTATGTGTTCAGCACAAAGTTAACAGAACATAATTGATCGGTAATGTGTTATACATTTGTAAATAATACAGCCTGACTCCAGCATGATTTCAGTGCATTGAGTGATTTATTTTTGGTGCTAGATAATGGTACATGATATTAACACGGTGATGGGTGGGGGTGGAGTAATGTCCATGGCAGAGTCCAGTTCTCAGTCTCACAGGTGCATTGTCCATATGCCTGTGGAAGGATGGAGCAGGGGCAGTTCAAGGTTGGACAGGGTGGCAATGTGGGACAGTGGGATGACTTCAGGGGGTATCTCATGCTGGCGGGGGTCTTGACATCCTACTCTGTCTTTTTTTTGGATCTCAGGCTCCTCTTGCGGGGTGGTTGTTCTTCAGCAGGAGGTGGGGTTCTGGTGGCCTGTCGTTGTGGTGGGGCCTCCTGTCCACTAGTGCCGGCGGAGGTGGTAGGCTGTTCCTGGTCTGGGCTAGTGACAGGGGCCCTATGTGGTGCTACATGGTCCCGCAACGTGTCTTCTATCCGGTTGAGGGCCTGGACTATACTCCCCATAGCGGTAGAGATGTTGGTGAGATGATTGGTGAACCCCATGTAGCGTTCCTCCTGCTGTGCCTGGATCTCCTGGAACCTGGCCAGTACCGTCGCCATCGTCTCTTGGGAGTGGTGGTAGGCTGCCATGATGGTGGTGAGGGCCTCTTGGAGAGTCGGTTCCCTGTGCCTCTCCTCCCCCCGTCGCACAGCAGCCCTCCGAGTTGCCCTGTTTCCCCCGGCCTCTGTCCCCTGGACGGTGTGCCCACTACCACTGCCCCCAGGTCCCTGTTGTTGATGGGGTGGTGGGTTAGCCTGGGTGCCCTGTAGTGGCAGACACACCGCTGATTGACCTGTCCTAGAGACAGAGGCATGGGCCCGCTGGGTGGGAGCTGTGCTGTTGTTCCCAGAGGGGGTTGGGTCTGCTGTGGCCTGTGTGGGGGGAACCGACTGTCCAGAGGTCCCCGATGGTCCGGGCTGGTCATCAGGTTCCAGGTCGACAGAGCTGCTGTCATCACTGGGGGCCTCCTCTGGGGGGGGATGGACATTTCTGGACCCTCCTGGCCGGTGTGTTGGCGTTCGGGTCCTGCATGGGGTAAGAGAGTATGGTTATTGTTTCTGTGTGTGCTATTGTGTGCAATTTATGGGTGCCCTTGTCCCCCAGTGCTGTCATTCCCTTGGGGGAGGTGTTGTGGGGGTGTTTGGGGGGGGGGTATGTGCAGTGGTCATGCTTAGGTGATGGGTGTCCATAGTTTGTGGTGGCATGCAGGGGTTGGTGTTGGGTGGGTTGTGCTGAAGAGACAATCTCAGGGAGGATGTGTGATGGGGGGTTGGGGGTGAGGGTGGTGGTGGGGGTTAGCATGCTGGGGGGGGGTGAAGTAGTTGAGATTGTACTTACCAGAGTCCATTCCTCCGTGTACTCCAGCGAGGCCATCAGGATGCAGGATGTTTAGTACCTCTTGCTCCCATGCTGTGAATTCGGGTGGAGTGGGTGGGGGTCCCCCCCCAGTCTTCTGCACTGCGATGTTCTGTCGCGAGACCATCGAGCGCACCTTTCCCCGTAAGTCATTCCAGCGTTTGCGGATGTCGTCTCGATTTCTGGGATGCTGTCCCACCGCGTTTACCCTGTCCACGATCCGCTGCCATAGCTCCGCCTTCCTGGCTATAGTGGTGTGCTGCACCTGTGAGCCGAAGAGCTGGGGTTCAACTCTTATGATTTCCTCCACCATGACCCGGAGTTCTTGGTCCGAAAAGCGTGGGTGCCTTTGGGGTGCCATGGGGTGGTGTGGATGAGGTGTGGGGTGGTGTATATGGTGAAGAGTGTGTTGGTGTGTGGTGCTTTGTGCTTCTATGTGGTGTGTGTGATGGTGTAGTGTGCCTCTGTGTGATGTAGCTCTCTATTCTGTGATGTGTCTCTCTCTCCTTCGTCTCTGATCTTCGGTCGTAGGGGTTTGTGGGGGATGTGGGTGTGTGTTTTATAGTTGATTGGATGTGTGGGAGTGTTGTTTGTATGTGTGTCAGGTGTGTGTATTTCAAATTGTCCAATGTAGCTGTGTTTTGGAGCTGTGTGTGTATTTTGAGCGCGGCGGTGTGTACCGCCAATGGAATACCGCGGTTGAAAGACCGCCGCGTGGATTCGTGGGTCAGAATGGCATGGGTGTGTTTCTGTTGGCGTGGCGGTGGAGGTTTGGTCATCTCCAGTTTTCCGCGGCCCGCTGATGAGGCGGCCTTCCTTGGATGTCGGGTTTTTGGCGGATTCACAGTTGGTGGTCAGAATGACCGTGGCGGTTTACCGCGGCCGCGGCGGTAGTATGGCGGAGTTCTGACCGGCGGTAAGGGCCTTTTACCGCCGAGGTCAGAATGACCCCCATAGACTTCAAGAAGAAGCACATGTTCAACCCCAAATTTATAGGTCCTTACACTGTTCTTCAGCAAATCAATCCTGTGACCTATAAACTACAATTGCCAAAATCATTATGGATTCATCCAGTGTTCCATACTTCCCTCTTAAAAAAGGCAGTCCAAAAGGTCCACCCTCATCCAGCTCCTGTTCTAGTACAGGAGGAAGAAGAATATGAAGTCAAGAAAGTGTTGGACTCTAAACTGAGATGGCGTAACCTATGGTACTTAATCTCATGGAAAGGTTATGGCCCTGAAAGTAATTCATGGGTTTCCGCATCTGATGTTCATGCTCCAGTACTTGTGAGACGCTTTCATCGTCTCAATCCAGATAAACCAGGCCCTAGAGCGCGCCTGGGAGAGGGGAGTACTGTCAACACCAGGACAGTGCGCGCTCTACCGGCATCTAGAATGCAAAAACCCAACACTCGCAAGATAATGTAATTTATGCATTGTGATGATATGTTGTTGTTTAACCTTTTGCATTGCAGAATTCCATCCAAAAGATTCATTTTTAAAGTGCTTATAAATACTGTACATTTGCTATGTATTGCTGCAGACATTCAGAGTGTGTTAGGGTGTGGTCCCTTTCCAGGGCCTTCTAGAGACTTTCCCTGCAACATGCCTGGGCGTGGTTCTAGGCTGGGCCAAGACTCTATAAAAGAGAGTCAGCCCAACTTCCAGTGCTCACTATTCAGAGGTCCCGGTGCAGAGCAGCAGCTTCTTCCTGAGCTCCTGTCCCGGCGGCCTCTTTGGATTTTCCAGTCTTCTGCACTCATCTCTCATTGGTGATCACTGTTTCCAGGCGGTAAGACGGTGTTTGGACATTTCCCAACACCGTAATTGAGAATTTTCATATTCTTGATTTTAATTCTTAAATGAATAACAGATTACTTGTCTGCTGCCATTTTTTGACATTTGTATGGTGGTTTGCAAATAGGAGGACGCGCAATTTATTCCATAAAGATTTGACTTCGTTATTACATTGTTGTTCATTGCACGCTGATATTTCTTGACATTTACATGATGTTTTACGAGTTGGCAAGACGTGCAACTCGTTTCATGAGCATTTAACTTTGTTGTTCATTGCACGCTACCTTTTCTAGACATTTACATGGTGGCATTCGAATCGGCGAAACGCGCGATTCACTTCTTGTGTGTAATTCATGCTGTTCATTGTGCGCTACCATTTTCTGGCATTTACATGGTGGCATTCGAATCGGCAACACGCGTGATTCTTTCCTTGAGTGTTTTTCCATGTTATTCATTGTGCGCTACCATTTCTTGGCATTTGCATGGTGACATTTGAATCGACAAGACGCGCGATTCTTTCCCTGAGTGCTTTTCATGTTGTTCATTGTGCGCTACCATTTCTTGGCATTTGTATGGTGGCATTTGAATCAGCAAGACGCGCAATTCTTTCCTCGTGTATAAATAATGTAAATTACTGTGTGCTACTATTCTAAGACATTTTCTTGGTAGCATTTCAAGTTGACACGTTGCGTGATTTATTCCTTGAATCTACGTTGTGTGATTTCATGGTGCACAATCCTTTATGGTGTTTAATACTCATATAAAAATTTGCAATGTGCGCAATTCACTTCCCAATGTTTTTTCTGAGATGAACACAACAATACCAGAGTTCTAGATGTAATGCTGTGTGTTCCTGATATATATTCTTAAAAGGAGATTCATATGGTTGTTTAGAAATTGCTCAGAGTGTTTCCTGATTCTCAAGCTAAAGAAAGTACTCAAATTTGAAAGTCCTGTTTAACTTTTCCTGTTTCCTCCTCAGGCATTCGGTCATCTAAAGCCTAGTCAGTTTTAGGACTATTTTAGGGTTGTTCATTTTTTGGGAAAAGACGAAGCTTAGAGTTGTAGCATGGTACTGATTTCCTGAGATATAATTTTGATGTTGTGTTTTAACCTTTTGCTTCCTACAGGTCTCCTTCCCAACTGTTCCCGTCCTAATCCCCTTTTCCCCACTTGGACTCTCTTAGACTCTGTGATAAATCTAATCAGAGTATTGGAGCTGTCTCATGGTGGAAGTGTTGGGAACGTGCACAGACCCCGAGGATCTGGTGACTCTGACAGTTGTGACATGATATAGGCTCTAAATGGTTCCTAACTGGGGCTTTATTAGACATAGATGTGTTATTAATGTTGTGTATTGGGTAATGTATGTGTATGTTAAGAATGTGATGACCCTCTCTCTCTCTCTCTCTGTTTCTCTGCATTAGCATTGGCATTCAAAGGGGACAGGGCACAGCTGAGTGGGGAAGCTGCTGGCCACGGGACCCGGAGTGCTGATTCCACTGACACCGAGGGACCCAGTGGCCTGGAGGGTAAGAGGAGTGGCACAGGGGAGACAGGATCCACATCTTCACCTTTGGAATCCTCCTCCAGTGAATGCTCCCTGGCGGTGGCGGGCCCACCTGGGACCACCCCAGCACCATCTCTGTCTGCCACCCCCTTTACTACCACTGCCCTCCCTGTAGCTCCCCACCCAGTTGGAAGTGCCCAGTCACCCAAGAAGTTGGTCGTCTCCTTTACCACAGGTATCTCTGCCCCAGCCCCTGTGAGCCCTGCTGCCCTCAGTGAGGAGGCTATTGACCTCCTGAGGTCGATCTCTGTGTGACAGTCGACCATCGTAACTGCCATCTAGGGACTGGCAAATCAGATCCAACAGAGTAATGCATTCCAGGAGGGCATTTGCGGTACGCTGGCTGGCCTACAGAGATCCTTTCAAGCTCCTGCCTCCACACTGACGGCACTCACACTTTGTTTGCCATCCTCCCTCCACCTTCCTCTTCCCAATCCGAAATCCCTCTTTGTAGACCCAGCCAAAGCACACAGACAGACAGACAAGCACCATCCACCTCATCATCCAAGGGTAGCTTTAACAAGCACCACAAGACACACCACCAGCATGCACACAAACAACATACACCTGCACACACAGCAGCAGTCACAACCTGCCCTGACATCCACACCATACAGACACAGACAGCACACATGACACACCTGTAGACACCACACCAACATTCACAGATCCAGCCACTACACCTATCCTACCCAAAGACAATCCCATAGCAGACCCTCAGACATCTACCCATGTGACCACAGACACCACAACCACAGACATGCCTACATCCATCACATCTACCATACCTGCAGTCACCACCCCAACACTCACCCGCCCATCATGGCATCCCCTGCACTTCCACCCCCTCCTCCCAAGACACAAAATTTGCCCTCACTCACCCACCCAACAGGCACCCATCACCCACAAGTATACCTTGCACAAACATGCACCCAAGACATCCACACCAACATCTCTTACAACCACTCCCTCTCCCTCCACACCCTAACCTTTTTGCTATGACCACCCCCATGCGTCTAGGAAAGCTTTCCTACTGGAGTTTGCTCTTTTCCCTATTCCTCTCTTACCCTGTGATACCCCTAAATGTGCTCTATCCCTCCCCAAGTCTGGCCCTTCAACCTCCAAGTCTTCCGCTGCCCTCCTGCAGGTTTCTATGCCCCTCCCCCTGCCAAGATGACTAACCCTCACCTAAAACCCAACCTTCCCCTAAACCTAGGTCTAAGCCTAACCCCACCTCGCAAGCCATATCCCAAAGGCCCCCTTACAAAACCTAAACCTGAACCCCTCTCCACGCCCACAAGATAACCCCTTGGGTGCCTGCCCCATAGATGCCCCTACCTGTGGAGGTTACATGGCAGTCAGGAGTCAAGTTTGGGACACACATCAGTGCACTCTGTGCATGCAGACTATTTCCATTAAGTTCTGGCCTATTTCCTTTGTTTGTTTGCAATAATTTTAATATTTATAATAACTTACACCAACATGTAGTTGGTTTCCTGGTTATATCTTTGTCATGCATTACTTTCCTTAGTATGGAGTTGTTCCTGGCTGACATTAGTTGTGTGTCTTTATGTGTGTGCATGTGTTCTGCTTGTACTATGTGTGTTGCTTAGGCAATATGTGAGGTTGTGTGCAGTTCTTTTGTATTAGTGCCGTATGGTATCTGTAGTGTGATAGACATTTGTGTGTTCAAGAGGGTTTGTTGAGTTCGTATTGTGTGTTGTTTGTTTTGAGATGTGGTTTTTGGTGTGCTGTGTTGCTTTGTGTGCTTTGTTTTTGTGAATTTTATGTGCATGAAATGTTAGATAGGTGTTCTTGGTAAGTCGATCTACAAGTCGTATGATTGTGTACTTGTATGTAACGTTTTACCTGTTGGTGTTACGTTGTAATGTGTGGTGTGTCCCCAGGTGGGGTCAGTGTGGGTTCCTGCCAAGAGATTGGAGATGGTGCTGTTGTGTTTGTGACTTGTTGTGTTGTTGTGTGGTACTGTGTGAGTATGGGCCTGTGAAGTGTTTCAGTGCACACCTGTGTGTGTTAGTGACATGTGTCTATGTGTGTGTGTGTTTGGTGGCCATGGCATGTTTGTTATGTATGTGTGAGTGTGTGTGTGACTGTATGTGAGTGTGCATGCCAGTGTGCAGTTACGTGTGTGTGTGTCGTCCTCACACCCCCTACAAAAATTGCCAATCTACAACAGTACAAAGTAAGAATGTGCACTTACAGTTGCTGCAGTGGTCGTTGCTGTCTCAGTTTCTGGAGTCTTTAAATGAGAAGGAGCAGCAGGAAGATGTGTAGTTCTGGTTCCATTGCGTTTCCAGATGAGTATAGCTTCCTGAAGGTGAGTGTCTCCTTTTATGAGGTTGGTTTCCACCTGGGTTTATGTAGTGGTGCTACTGTGGTGAAAACCTTGGTGGTGTGCAATCTCGTAATCTGTCTGGCGGGAACATGGTCTCTACCGGCCTGCATGTGGCAACCGTTGTCTATGGAGGCCAGACCGCAGTGTGGTGACGGAGGTGCTTTGGCTGTATTCTGTTGTGAATACCGCCCTGGTCATAATTTGGTGGACTTTTCTGCCAGCCTGTTGGTGGTGTGACCATCAACATGGAGGTCCTTAGACCGCCCAACTTGTGATGAAGCCCAAAGTGTGTGAAGTGTTAAAAGAATCACAAAACAGTAATAAAATAAAGTACAGGAAACAGTTTAGGAATGCAAAACCAATCTAAACAAATATATAATTTTTTTATCTTTAATTTGACACCAAAACAAATACAATCGGATAAGGGGAACTGGAGATATGAATTTTTAAAGATTAAGGCCCTCACTATGACATTGGTGGGGAAATCATGCTTACCGCTGCGGTGACGGCCGCCAACATACAGTCGCTGTGGTGAACATCCATTCACCATATTATGAGATATACACACCAAACCGACAGAATACTGCCACAAACACATATAAGCTAGCCCAAAGGTCAGTGTTAAAGTGTCGGTACGAACACCCATACCGTTACGCCAACAAAATAATGCCCACCATGTTATGACCCATGAATCACCATGGGGGACATTCAATAGTGGTACACACCAGCATGCTCAGAATGGTCACCCAAATACAAAACAACATAACATTGGCTAAAACTAAAATCACACACATGACATTCATACACACACCACACACACCCACCCACAGCACTATAAAACACACATTCACATTACCCACAATCCTTTACGAACACCAAAAATTGTCACAAGACAGACACGAAAATCAGAGACACCTACACACACACACACCACAATCAACCATTCATCCATCACGCACCCCACATCCCACACCCCACCACATTAATTAACACCCTCTGCACAACACACACCAAACAACACCCATGTGCCCACTAAGGAACCCCCGTTTCAAAGATGAGGAGTTTCAGGTCATGGTGGAGGAAATAGTCAGGGTAGAGCCACAGCTGTTTGGAACACAGGTACAGCAAATATCCATTGCCAGGAAGATGGAGCTATGGTGGAGGATCATGGATAAAGTGAATGCCGTGGGACAGCATCCAAGAACAAGTGACGATATCAAGAAGAGGTGGAACGACCTATGGGGGAAGGTACGTTCGGTGGCAGCAAGGCACCAGCTCGCCATCCAGAGGACAGGGAGTGGACCCCCATTTCCTTGCCCATAGCCAACAGCATGGGAGGAGCAAGTGCTGGCAATACTGCATCCTGAGGGGCTCACTGTAGTAGTCAGAGTACTGGACACTGGTGAGTCAATATTAACTACTTATCACCCCCATACCTGCATGCCATTGCACCCTCTCACCCTGACTCCCATCACTCCACTCCATCCCACACACTGCACCTACACATATGACTAACCCCAATGCCAAGTCCTGCATGCCATACCAATGCACGTACAGCCCTCCCAGCCCTGTATGTACACCCATCATAAAAGCATGTACAGCACGGAGAACTAACAATCACACAATACATCACCATACACAAACAAAGATGGCAGGGCAACAACAACGATAGAGGGAAAGCTAGGGATGTACAATATGTCACAGGCATGAAACATAATCCCCACAGGTGCCCCAGCCAATCCCAGTTCAAAGGAGGTACCACGACTAACCAGCCCCCCAAAAGAAGACGCCCCCAGTGATGACAGTAACGCTGGACTTCAGGATCTGGATAAACTACCTGGCCCATCAGGGATCACTGGTCAGTCGGCCACCCCAGCCCACTCACAGTCCACCAAAGAGCCTCCCCCATCAGTATCCAACACCACAGCACCCACCCAATGTCCCCACACCTCTGTCCCCAGGACACATCAGCAGTGTGCCCACCTGTACAGGGACCCCAGTCGACACCTCAACCCCAAGACAATCAGGGTCCTGGGATCAGTGGCAGTGGGCACACTGTTCAGGGGACACAGGCACAGGGGAACAGGGACACTGGGAGGACAGCTGTGCGCCAGAGGGAGGACAGGCAGAGGGAACCGACTCTCCAGGAGGCACTCACTAATGTCCAGAGGGCTTACCAACAATCTCAGGACATGATGGGTCAGATCCTTACCAACATGCAGGAAAACAAGCAGCTGCAGGAGGTACACCATCAGGAGATCAAAGAAGTATGCAGGCTCTCAACACCACCATGGTCTCCATAGCAGGGGTGCTGGCAGATATGGCTGACATCATGAGGAAATGGACAACACACCACAGGCCCCTACCACTAGCCAGTCTACTGATCCGCCCTCCACTTCTGCTGCAGCTAGTGGACAGTAGGCCCTGCCCTAGGACCCACAGGTCACCAGCACTCCACCCCCTGCAGTAGGTGAACTACCCCACAAATGTTCCCTGCGACCCAGACAGAAGCCAGAGATACTTGCCAAGACTAAGACCACTGCCAGTAAATGAGACTCTCCTGATTGTCCCCCTTGTGTCCCACTCTGTCACCTTGGCCACTCTGAACTGCTTTTGCTCCCCTTCCTATGGCCCCTTGGACACTGGACCAGTGCTACAAACAGACTCCACCAATACCCTGGACTCACCTCTACCATCACCCCATTCCATTGCACCTTACCATCTATAATTTACACTACAATAAACACCCTTGAACACAACATGAGTGATAGTTTTTTATGTTATGAAAATGTGCAATTATGGAAACAGTCACATCTAGTGCAAATGATCTGAACGCTGTGATAGAATACAAATGAAGAACTGTAGCTGTCTGTAGTCATCACATCAGTACACAGTTGTTATAACACCAACATCTGCAAAATTAGAAGGCATAGGTGACAGTCAGATGAAATGTAAAGGAAGTGGATGCCATCCTACTACAGAAAACATCAATAGTCAGAGGAATGGTCAGTTGCACTATCTCACTTGTGTGTCATTGGAGGTATTGACCAAGTTCATTTGTCCACATCCTCATCCTCTCTGTCCCCAGGGTCCACTGCTGCCACAGGGGCATTTCCAATCTCTTCCTTCTGCAAATAAGGCACATGTCGTCTGATGACAAGGTTGTGCAGCATGCTACTACTATCTGGCAGATCTTCTCGGGTGATTAGCACAGGGATCCACCTGTCAAACAGAGGCATCTGAACCTGACCTGCAGGTGACCGAAGGTCCTTTCAATAATTCTTCTGGTTCGCCCATGTGCATCATTATACCGATTCTCAACCCCTGTCCTGGTATTCCTCAAAGGGGTCAGAAGCCAGGATAGGTTTAGGTAGCCAGAGTCACCTGCAAGTATTTAGGGATAAACATTAGCCTTACACAATGGTATGGGGTTAACTCCTGAAGGCATACAGTGACATACATTGGGTTGGGACTCAGGCTCACCTATTATCCACACCCTGTGTCTCTGTAGTTGTGCCATCATATTTTGGATGCTGCTATTCTTAGGATAAAGGCATCATGCACTGACCCAGGATATTTGGCAGTGACGTGGGAGATGTACTGGTCAGCCAGGCACACCATTTGCACATTGTGTGAGTGAAAACTCTTCCGATTCTTGAACACCTGTTCATTGTGCCGGGGGTACAAATGTGTTCCGTCAATCACCCCAATAATTTTATGCATATGTCCCATAACATAGAATTCTGCCTTCACAGTGGCCAAATCTTCCACCTGGTGGAAAGCAATGTAGCTGCATATGTGTCTGACCAAGGCAGACAAAACCCTTGCCAGCACGATTGAGAACATTGGCTGTAACATTCCTGCTGCCAAACCCACTGTCACATGGAAAGAACCAGTTGCCAGGAAATGGATCACAGATAGAACTTGTACAAGAGGGAGGATCCCAGTGGGATGACGGATAGCTGATATCAGATCGGGCTCCAATTAAGCACACAGCTCTGTGATAGTGCCCCTGTCTAGTCTACAGGTCAGTATTATGTGCATGTCCTCCAATGAAGCCGAGTCCACAAGGGGTCGGTGCACGGGGTCTTGTCTCCTCCTGTTATTCATCTGCAGTGGTAGATATCTAAGGGACACAAGAGTGAGTAGGGTGTCAAATCAAATCAAATCAAATCAAATCAAATACATTTCTTAAGCACGCTACTCAACCGGTAGGGTCACAAGGTCCTGGGGGTGGGGTGGTGGGTTGGGGGCCGGTTACTGCTCGAAAAGCCATGTGTTGAGGTGCTTTCTGAAGGTTAGGAGGTCCTGGGTCTTGGGTAGGTTGGTGGGGAGGGAGTTCCAGGTTTTGGTGGTGAGGTGGGAGAAGGATCTGCCACCGGAGGCGGTGCGTTGGATGCGGGGGACTGTAGCGAAGGTGAAGTCAGTGGAGCGGAGCTGTCGAGTTGGTATGTGGGAGTTGGCTTGTTCGTTGAGGTAGGCCGGTCCAGTGTCATGGAGGGCTTTGTGAGCATGGACAAGGATTTTGAAAATTATCCTTTTGTTGATGAGCAGCCAGTGTAGGGATCTGAGGTCGGTGGATATGTGTTAGTGGTGAGGGAGGTTGAGAATGAGACGTGTGGCTGCGTTCTGGATTCGCTGGAGTTTTCTCTGAAGCTTGGCTGTGGTCTCTGCATAGAGGGGGTGTCACAACTTGAACAATGGAACCACCACATCAGTGTACATACAGCATTAATGTGTTGGTACTATGTGAATGGCAATGTATGTGCAAATCATAACAATGGCGCAGTTCTCAATTATCTGAATGTTGTCCACCACCATAAAATGGCGAACGCCTGTCCTGTATGCAGGGACAGGTGGAAGTGAGGTAACTCCACCGACGTTTCGCGTCATAGTGAAAGGCGGTCTTGCACTGCCATGCTATTCCTCATTGGCTAATATGGGGCTATATGGAGTACAGTGGCCAATGGGGATCACCGGCGGTGGTGACGGTGTACACCACTGCAGACTTGACTGCCATTTTCTATCTATGACCTCACTTGATTCTTGACTTTCCACAGGACAACACCTACACTGTGACCTGTGTCTGGATTCTGCCCTGGCCCATGTGCCCGGGGAAAGTGTCCCTGCCTTCACTTTGGAGGAGTTGGAGCGCTTGGTGGATGGGGTCCTACCCCAGTATTGTCAGCTGTAGGGACTCCAGACCAACAGGTGAGTACATAATGGACACAATGCATGGGACAAGGTTGCATGGAGATGTGTGTGCAAGCATCGTGTCATTTGGGGGGTAGTATGTCTGGTGGTAGTATATATGGTGGGCGACGGGTGATGTGTGCCAAAAAAGATGGAAATGGGATTTGTGGACTATATGTTTGACAGGCTGGATTGTATGTGTAATGGTGTCCTCCTGTCTGTATTACCTCTGCAGGTCAGTGCCCATCAGAAGAGATTGTGGTGTGCCATTGCCAAGGAAGTGCCGACCCTGAGGGTCTACAGCAGGCAGAGCACCCACTGTAGGAAAAGGTGGGAGGACCAGAGACACTGGGCCCGGAAGACCACGGAGGCCCAGCTTGATATGGCCTCCCAATGAGGGTGGGTGCCCATTGGAACCTGTCCCCCCTGATGACCCGCATACTGGGGGTGGCCTACCCAGAGCTGGATGGGTGCTTGAGGGCATCACAACAGCCACAAGGGGGGGGAGTACAGTGGGCATTACAACTATAATTGGCAGGTGGCATGGGATCCTGGTGGTGGGTGTCAGTTAGTGGTTCTCCTTAATGTCAGGTCAGACATTGCAGTGTGATCCAGCTCAAGTGTAATTGGTGTATGGCAAAATCTGGTAACCTAGCTAGGTTGCATTCCATGTCAGACAGGGCTTAGGGAGTCCCAGGAGAGGTGCAGTTGGCAGTGTTTGGCTCTCATCTTACTGTGGTACCTAGCAAGTAGAATGCCAGTGTGCTGCATGGTACTCAATCCTGATCCCTGTGTGTGACGGTAATGTGTATGCCATCAGTGCTATTGATGCTGTAATTGACCTAGTGCTCCCTTTCTCTCGCTTCCCTTTTTTCTTCTGTCATCCTGTCCTTGTGTGCATTAGCATAATCGGGCAGAGGAGCAGGGGCACTGGTGACAGAGGGAGCTGCATCCCACAGGACGCAGGAGGCAGAGTCCACTGATGCCGAGGGAACCAGTGGTACGGAGGGCGAGGTGAGCACCATGGCAGAGACAAGAGGTGACAACACTGACTCTGAGTCCTCCTCCGAAGGAAGCTCCCTGGTGGTGGCGGACACCTCTGGGACCCCCTCAGCTACAGGTACAGCCCCCACCCCCATACCAGCACTGCTCTCCCAGTAGCCCCTCACTGAGTTGCCTGTGCCTGCTCACCCAGGAGGGTGGGCATCTCCTTCGCCCCAATCACCTCAGGCCCTACCCCAGTCAGCCCTGCTGCCCTCAGTGAGGCGACTATTTACCTCCTGAGATCCATCTCTGTAGGGCAGTGAACCATTGTAAATGCCATCCAGGGGCTGGCATCCCAGATGCAGCAATGCAATGAATTCCTGAAGGGCATCCACGGTGGCCCAACAGAGATCGTTTAAGCCTTTGGCCTTCTCTCTGATGGCAGCCATCATCCCTGTTCCTACTGTCACCCCTCAAACTACCACATCCAAGTCCCAGTCTACTCAACCCTAACCCATCCCAGGCACACATACAGACAAGCATGCACACAAAACATCACACAATAGTGGCACAGACAAACATAGGCAGCACACTTCAGGCCACAAGCACTCAAAAAACAGCAAACAGCTGCGCACGCATCCACTGCCTCCACTGTCTCCCCTCCTCTTCCTCCTTGTCCCTCACAGTCACATCCACACTCACACCTGCATGCACTGCATCAACAGCCACCACCACCATCACCACACCAAGCAGCACACCCACCTCACTTGCAGATGCCTCCACAACATCCATAGATGCGCCCCCTGTGTCCTTTCCCACCCTGTATTTCCCCCCTCCTAACAGATACAAACGCACTCTCTCAGACTCCCAACAGCCATCCACCTCACATCAGTACACTGCCAATGCACCTGCACCCAAGTCCAGCAGACGTACACCTCAAACAGCCACTCCCTCAACCTCCTCTCCCATTCCTCCTCCCTCATCCTGCCTTGTTGGGGTCCCTAGTAGACCACAGGAGCAAGACTAGGGAGTCAGGTTGTTTATACCCTTCCCCCTTTGACTATGAGCTTTCCAGAACATATGTATGCATTGCATTGTGATATGTGGAGATTGAGACTTTGAGTCAAATTCATAATATGTTACACAAGGTATGTCAGGAATATTATATTGGAGGAAGGGAATTCTCTTGGCTATTAGATTAGTAACACAAACCCTTTGGGTGGATACTTCTTCTTGCATATGGATGTTACATACATGGATTACTTTTTGTTGGTGGTGGACTATGTTCCCTCCTTTTTTTTGCTGTGTCAATTCTTTTTGAATAAGATTGATGTTGATATTGATTGACATTTTGACTTCATTGAGTCATATCATGACTGGATTCAATACTGTACTTGATACCACATGGATAATCATGAAGGTTCCCATCTATGATACGGTCCTGTGTATGCTGTTCTTTTTTCATTGTATTTTGTTATTGGTGTTGGGGCACTGTATGTAACTTATAATCTTTTCTGCTTTGTTTTTAACATGTTTTTAATAGATTTCATGCATGTTTTGCGCTGTATCATGATAAGTGTTTGATTGAATATTTTTGTATATGTGTCCACAGCCCCGAAGAAGTTCAAGTTTTTCAATTAAGCACGTTGGCAGTGGTTATGGAATCAAAAACAGTAAAATAAAGAAGATTCTATAATATTCAGGAGTTTAGACTTATTTCATTGGGTGTACCTTTCATTCATTACTGTTTTATCTTTTTGATTAAAATTATCATTGGTACTTTCCAGAGAAAGATAATAGATCTGCTTCATATATAGGCGATTGGATGCTGGCGGTGAGGTTGGGTGCCGAGGGGTGGGTTCAGGGGCTAAAGGTTTGGGTGATGCTGTTGCATAGTCTCTCATTATTCTAATAAGACTCCTGGATTTGGACGGCAGAATCACTTGCACTGTGGAGGACTAAGTCTGAACCCACTACAGGTGACACCTGTCGGCCTAATCCGGGTTTTGCTCCGGTTAACTAGTAGTGCCTCATCTTCACCCAAGAACAGGGATTTTTGGGCAGCCAATCGCTTGACACAATTGATTTCTCAGGGAATCGTGTCACTCAGATCACATCCGTTTCTCTCAGTTACATTAGACTCAAAATACAAGGACAATCAGAGGCAGTATATGTTTCAATAAGGTTTTAATGAAGCCACTGCATCTTAGATAATAAAGCATGTACTGCACTAACCAGAATGACAAATCATGACAGGATTAAACTTATGACAAGGAGAGTAAAGCATAAAAATAACGCTACCATATTGTCATTAAAATCATTAAAATAATTCCTACCTAGGCTACGTTAGAGCAAAGCATGTTAAGCTTTAGTTCTGCCCTTCAGAATCCCCGGTGAAGGCATCATCCCTCATACCTGAGCAAAAGGCCTGTAGTCTACATAAGCAGCTGTAGCTAAGCACTCAGCAATCAGCATACATTTGTGATCATTTGGCTGGAATCTCCCTCTAATGTACATGGGTCAAAGTTGTGTTTTTATAATAAACAGCTGATGTTCCAAGAAAGGATCCCTACGTAAGAGTGTATGGGCCAGATGTATGAAAAAAGCCTTTTACGAATCGGAAATATCGATTTTTAAGAAATCACTATTGCTGATTCGCAAAATGCAATATATCATATTTGCGATTCGGTAATAGTGATTTCTTAAAAATCGCAAATGCTATTACCGAATTGCAAATTGCGGTACCGTCGCCCATTCGCATCTATGGTCCTGTCGGCCCATATTTGCGAATATTTTGCATGTCCCAAATTGCGAATTCCTAACTGAAATTCGCAATTTTGGGAAATGCAAACTCCAGGGTGCTGGGGGCCTAAGGCCTCCCCAAAACATTTTTTAACAAAATGTAAGGTGCACAATTGCCAAAAGGGCATGTGTGCTTTACATGTAAATTTAAAAAATGCATTTTGAATGCATTTTTTTAATTTGCACATGGTTACCACCAAGTTCAACTTGGTGGTAATAGCGATTCCTTAATGCCCATTTCGCATTAAGGAATTGCTTCATACATGTGCTTTAGAAATCGCAAATAAGGATTCCTTATTTGCGATTTCTTATTTAGAGAGTCACAATTTGCGACTCTCTAAACAGGTTCGCAATTTTAAGGAATCGCTATTTTAGCGATTCCTTAAAATTGCATTCAGAATGCCCTTGACACATTCTGAAAGGGCTTTTTACCTTCGCAAACGGGCATTCACACCGTTTGCGAATGCAAAAAGCTTTGATACGTCTGGCCCATGTTTCTTTGAACACTAGAGACAAACCGTTACCACAATTGCCGGCAACCTATCTTACTACAGCCTTGAGAAAAGCACAGAGTGAAAGAAATGTCTTGTTTAAGAACACAGTGCTGACCTAGTCAAAGAACTGCTAGATGGAGAGAAATAAAACAAGACGATAAAATGTGTCTATTGTTAAAATAATAAACAAAGCTGAATAAAATATGTCTAGGTTAAAGTGCACAGCGGCACACCTAGTTCGCTAAAATGTGTATGAAGCTATAATTAAAATGGCTACAGAACAATGCCAAGGGGGAAAGAGGTTGGGCCACAGGTCCAGGCCAAGGGCTGGTTTTTGCTTTACATATGGTAATAGAATATTATTTTACATCAAAAATCCTATAAATTCACTGAACAAAACAAAGGTTAAAGTGATGCTATAGATGTGATAATTCTATCTTACTTTGCATTATGAGAGGTTAAAGTAACATTATATTTAGGTGTGAATTTCAGTGACAACATAACATTTTTAATGAACAACTGAAACTTACCAGTTATAGTTAACTCAAGTTCAAGTAACTATAACTCACTCTCCTGCCCATGCACCCCTTACTACTTTACATATTGCATCATTCATGACATCTTCTATGACATATTTTGATACACTGCAATATTTGCAATTATATTATTGATGAGAAAACTGTGCACATGATATAATAATCACACTTATATATCTGATTAGTTTAAATGGAGAAATGTAGGATAGCTCAACCAGGATGAATACAGATTTTTAAGGAATGACCATCGCAAGATTCCAACTTTTTACCTAATACCAAAACTAAAAAGAAATCCTCAATAACCCCCTGGAAGACCAATCAAGGGTATGATTCACAAAGGTCTTAGTTTAGACCAAAAGTCTAAACTTAGACCAAAAGTCTAACTTTACTAGTAGTAAAGTTAGACTTTTGGTCTAAGCTTAAACTTTTAGTCTACTTTTGGTCTAAGTTTACCTTTGTGAATTGCGCCCTAAATCTGCACAATATAGTGTGTTTGAAAACACTTTCACATAGATTGACTTTTATTTTCAAACTTCAACTACTGGTTTACCATCTTAATTAGAAGACACCGGGGACTTCCTTAAGAGAGTTTATGACATCCCCTTGGAATAAGATTATCTGTTAATGACCTTAGATGTGACAACTCCAACCTCTGAAACCATACAAATGTACCCAAATGTTATTATCAATGATTGGGGGGTGCCTAAAAAGCAATTCCTTTCTGCTTTATAGTGAAATATTCAATCAAGTGAGAGGTACGGAGATGGGCACCTGTTTCACCTCAAGCTATGCATGTCTTTATACAGGTTAGTGGGAGGAGCAGGTACGCCTTAGTGACCAAAAAACAGATTGAAATGATCATGTGATTCTCTGGACATGATATACATGATATATTGGACATGATATTTTGGTAATCTGTTCCAATGGCTTCTTTTCACTGGGGGCCTGAGAATCCTTACCCTGGGAACTAGGTTGGGGCCTTTTAGAGAACTCCCCCTGTTTACCCTGACGTCCCTTTCTTCAGGGAGGGACCCTGCCCTCACTTGGTGTGGTCTCCCCACACCTCTTCCGGACCCTGGTGCTCTCCCAGCGGTCCGCTTCCTGCACAAACTTCCTGGGATCAGTCAGGTTGCTGTCAATTAGGTGCTGGTGCGGCTCTGGAATACATAAACTGTACAAGTGCTCTCAAGCAATTAAATTGTAAAGCCTCTTGTACGTTGTCACATTACTGCCCTTCACCCATCCGTTCAGGGACCTGCAAAAAGAATCAACACATTCCAACCATGTTTGGGATTCCTTCTTCTTATAGGACCTAAACATATCCTTATACTTCTCAGGGGTGGGACCATACCTTGTATGTAGGGCACCCTTTGTGATAGAGTAGGTGAGCCCCTGAGGATCCCCTAAGAATGTCAGAGTATCCCTCCCCTCTACCTCAAAGTGCTTCCACAGAACCACCCCCTAATGAGCTTCAAGTGCCAGATTTATATGGGGAGCAGACTCATACTCC
Organism: Pleurodeles waltl; assembly: GCF_031143425.1. Classification (NCBI taxonomy): domain Eukaryota; kingdom Metazoa; phylum Chordata; class Amphibia; order Caudata; family Salamandridae; genus Pleurodeles; species Pleurodeles waltl. The sequence goes on along the minus strand of NC_090437.1, from coordinate 528,915,183 downwards.
TTGAATCACAAGAATATGTTATCCTCCCTTTTGTAATTTTGCACTTGAACTTTAGGAATTTGCATCCTCCTCCCAGGCTGCACTGTGATATTGCTGCCACCATCCCTGCTGGATTGGCTCCTCCTATCTAGCTCCCTCAAGCTGAGCTCATGAGCCAGCAGTATCTTCTTCTCCTCCATGGCCATCCTCCTTTCTTCCATCTCCCTTTGCATCCTAAACTTTTCAAACTCTAACTGGTGAGCCCTCTCTGCCTGTCTGTCCTGTAACTCTTCAGGAGTCAGACCCTTGAATGACACACTGCTACCTGCCCTGGAGACTCTCTCCCTGGACATAACAGCCCCACCCACTATACCATTGTGTATGGATTGCACTTCCTCACCCTCATCCTCCTCTTCCTCCTCTATGTGCTCCTCAGCTTCCCAGGCCCTCAGTGCCTTCTGAAGCTCCTCCTTCCTTCTGGAGCCCTTAATGGGTCAAGCAAGGTGTTTGAAGAACTGCCTCAACTGGGAAACTGTATAGCTCTCCAGTTTCCCTAAATCAAAAGCAGCTCCAGCTGATGCATCTCCAGATTGAGACATGATGAAGAATCAACAAAAGTGCAAGTTCCAAGGCATAAAAAAAAGAGTTCCCAATTAAGTTCAAAAGTCAATCAGAGATCAGCAAAAATATGGAAGTAGGAAAAAAACAATCAAAGAGAGAAAAAGCTGCATGTGGTCATGTAATGGTCTGCACTGAAAACTGTAATGTACACTTAATCACTGTATGTCAAATGCAAATACAAGACCAATCATCACTGCTGATCACGAATGTTAGAAATTGGGGTCTTAGGTTAGCACTCAGGTTACCCCCTGTCCAAGCAAGGAACCTCACTATAGTCGGGGTAAAGGAGAATCACCTGTGGTTAATCCTCGCTCTCCCCCTTGGTAGCTTGGCACGAGCAGGCACGATTAACTTCAGGAGCAATGTGTAAAGGATTTGCACCAACACACACGGTAACTCAGTGAAAACACCACAAAATGACACAACACAGGTTTAGAAACATAGGGAATATTTATCTAAACAAAACAAGACCAAAACAACAAAAATCCAACATACACAATTTATGGATTTTCAAAGAATAAGAGTCTTAATCCTTAGAAAACAGTGACAATGCTGTTATTTCACAAAAGTACCTGGGTAGCGTCAAAATAAAGCCGCACAGGCGAATGTGTGTCAAAAAAAGGCCAGCGATGTGTTGATTTCTCTCTTGCAAGTGAGACTATGCATCGTTCCTCCTCCAGTCTGGGAGGGCGTTGTTTCGTCTCTCCCGCAAGAGAGCGATGCGTCAATCCATACAGACACCTTGGGCCCGGGCAGGCTTTGCGTTGATTTTCAGTGCCTAGTGATGTTGCCTTGAAAACCCAATCGCACTGTATCACAAAACTGCACTGTGTGGGGTTTGCATCGTTATCAGCCTCCGTTAGTGGGTGTTGCATGTCGTTTCTCCAGCTGTGTTACATCGATCTTCCAACCACGATGCAGGTGGAAGGTTGATTTTAGCCACGAAGCCGGCGGCGTGTCGTTTATCAGCCAAGTCACGGAAGGTGTGCCGCAAATTTCCCAGTACGGCGATCTGTGCATGGATTTTCTGTTCTTGTCTACCAACTTCACCTTTCAAGGGCTCAGGATCTGGATAGGGCACCACTTGGCATGGCAGGAGTCTCAGCAGAGAGTCCAGGTGCTGGCAGGGGAAGTCTCTGATGGCCCTGAGACTTCAGCAACAGGAGGCAAGCTCAGTTCAAACCCTTGGAGTTTCCTCTCAAGCAGGAATGCACAACAAAGTACAGTTTTTGTCCCCTTTCACAGGCTGAAGCAGCAACTGCAGGATAGTCCAACAAAGCAAAGTCACAGTTAGGGGTAGCATTTTTTCCTCACCTCTTCAGCTCTTCTCCTTGACAGAGGTTCCTGTTAATTCCAGAAGTGATCTAATTTTTAGAGCTTTTGGGTGGTCTTCTTATACTCTTTTCTTCACTTGAAGTCAGCCTACTTCAAAGAGAAGTCTCAGTTGTTTTCAAGATCCTGCCTTGCCCAGGCTAGGCCCAGACACACACCAGTGGGTTGGAGACTGCATTGTGTGAGGGCAGGCACAGCCCTTTCAGGTGTAAGTGACCACTCCTCCCCTCCTTCCTAGCATCAGGATATGCAGTCTACACCCCAGCTCCCTCTGTGTCACTGTCTAGAGAGGTTTCAAAGAGCCCAAATGTCAAACTGGCCCAGAGAGGGAATACACAAACAGGCAGAGTCACAGAATGGTCTAAACAAGAAAATGCCTACTTTCTAGAAGTGGCATTTTCAAACACAAAATCTAAAAACCAACTTCACTAAAAGATGTAATTTTAAACTGTGAGCTCAGAGACCCTAAACTCCAAATTTATATCTGCTCCCAAAGGAAATCTGTACTTTAATAATATTTAAAGGAAGCCAAAGTGTTAACCTATGAGAGAGGTAGGCCTAGCAACAGTGAAAAATGAATTTGGCAGTATTTCCCTCCCAGCACACGTAAAACACATAAGTACATGTCCCACCTTTGCCAAACACTGCACCCTGCCCATGGGGCTGCCTATGGCCTACCGTAAGGGTGCCTTACATGTATAAAAAGGGAAGGTTTTGGCCTGGCAAGTGGGTACACTTGCCAAGTCGAATTGACAGTTTAAAACTGCACACACAGACACTGCAGTGGTAGGTCTGAGCCATGTTTACAGGGCTACAAATGTAGGTGTCACAATCATTGCTCTAGGCCCACTAGTATCATATGATTTACAGGCTCAGGGCACCTCTAATGCACTGTATTAGGGACTTATCAGTAATTCAAATATGCCAATCATGAAGGCCATTTTACACATGCATTTTACATAGGAGCACTTGCACTTTAGCACTGGATAACAGTGGTAAAACTGCCTAGAGTAACAAAAACAACAGAGTCCAGCACACACATCAACAGCCTGGGAAACAGAGGCAAAAGGTTAGGAGAGACCACACCAAGGATGCCAAGTTTAAAAGATTTGTATTGTGTTTTGTGTTTTGCTTATTTACTGTTTTGTGATTTTTAAATTCTTTACATACTTGTTGTTGGACCTGACAGCCTTAGGGTGGTCACCCCTAACTTTTTGCCTCCCTCCCTCCACTTTTGAGATATTGCTTTTGCTGGTTTTTACACTCTGTGCACTTTACCAAGGCTAACCAGTGCTAAAGTGCATATGGTCTCTCTCTTTAAACATGATAACATTGGATCATACCCAATTGGGCTATTTAATTTGCTTAGAAGTCCCTAGAAGAGTGCACTATATGTGCCCAGGACCTGTAGATTAAATGCTACTGGTGGGCCTGCAGCACTGATTGTGCCACCCACTTCAGTAGCCCCTTAACCTTGTCTCAGGCCTGCCATTGCAAGACTTGTGTGAGCAATTTCACAGCCGATTCAACTTGGCATTTAAAAGTACTTGCCAAGCCTAAAACTCCCCTTTTTCCACATATAAGTCACCACTATGGTGTGCTCTGGGTAATCCCTAGGCCAGGGTGCTGTGTAGGCAAAAGGCAGGACATGTACCTATGCAGTTTACATGTACTGGCAGTGTAAACCTCCTAAATTTGTTTGTACACTGCTGTGTGTGGTCTGTTCCCTTTATAGACTAACACTTGGGCTGCCCTCATACATTGTTTGAGTGGTAGCTGCTGATCTGAAAGGAGTAGGAAGGTCATATTTAGTATGGCCAGAACAGTAATACAAAATCCTGCTGACTGATGAAGTTGGATTTAAAATTACCATTTTAGAAATGCCAAATCTTTCTGTGCCTTACAATCAAATCAAATCAAATCATTAACATTTATAAAGCGCGCTACTCACCCGTGCGGGTCTCAAGGCGCTAGGGGAAAGGGGGGGTTACTGCTGCTCGAATAGCCAGGTTTTTAGGAGTCTCCGGAAAGCGGAGTGGTCCTGGGTGGTCCTGAGGCTGGTGGGGAGGGAGTTCCAGGTCTTGGCCGCGAGGAAGGAGAAAGATCTCCCACCTGCCGTGGAGCGGCAGATGCGAGGGACGGCAGCGAGTGCGAGACCAGAGGAACGGAGGAGGCGGGTGGGGACATAGAAGCTGAGGCGTCAGTTGAGGTATTCCGGTCCCTTGTTGTGGAGGGCTTTGTGTGCGTAGGTGAGAAGTCGAAAGGTGATCCTTTTGCTGACTGGGAGCCAATGCAGGTGTCTCAGGTGTGCGGAGAAGTGGCTATTGCGGGGTACGTCGAGGATGAGGCGTGCCGATGCGTTTTGAATGCATTTCAGGCGATTTTGGAGTTTGGCTGTGGTCCCGGCGTAGAGGGTGTTGCCGTAGTCCAGGCGGCTTGTGACGAGGGTGTGGGTCACGGTTTTTCTAGTGTCGGCGGGGATCCAGCGGAAGATCTTGCGGAGCATGCGGAGGGTGAGGAAGCAGGCGGAGGACACAGCGTTGACTTGCTTGGTCATGGTGAGAAGAGGGTCCAAGATGAAGCCGAGGTTGCGGGCGTGGTTTGTGGGGGTCGGTGCGGTGCCGAGGGCCGTGGGCCACCAGGAGTTGTCCCAGGCGGACGGGGTGTTGCCGAGGATGAGGACTTCCGTTTTTTCAGAGTTCAGCTTTAGGCGGCTGAGCCTCATCCAATCTGCGACGTCCTTCATACCCTCTTGTAGGTTGGTCTTGGCGCTGGCGGGGTCCTTGGTGAGGGAGAGTATAAGTTGGGTGTCGTCAGCGTAGGAGGTGATGATGATGTCGTGTTTGCGAATGATGTTGGCGAGGGGGCTCATGTAAACATTGAAGAGTGTCGGGCTGAGCGATGAGCCTTGAGGTACGCCGCAGATGATCTCGGTGGGTTCTGAGCGAAACGGAGGGAGGTAAACTCTTTGGGAACGGTTTGAGAGGAAGGAGGCGATCCAGTCCAGGGCCTGGCCTTGGATCCCAGTGGAGCGGAGGCGGGTGATTAGGGTGCGGTGACAGACGGTGTCGAAGGCAGCCGAGAGGTCGAGGAGAATGAGGGCGACTGTTTCACCGTTGTCCATCAGGGTTCTGATGTCATCAGTGACTGAGATGAGGGCGGTTTCCGTGCTGTGGTTGGTTCGGAATCCGGTTTGTGAAGGGTCGAGCAGGTTGTTGTTTTCCAGGAAGGTGGTCAGCTGTTTGTTGACGGTCTTCTCTATTACCTTGGCTGGGAAAGGCAGAAGAGAGATGGGGCGGAAGTTTTTCAGGTCGCTCGGGTCAGCCGTAGGTTTCTTTAGTAGGGCGTTGACTTCGGCGTGTTTCTAGCATTTGGGGAAGGTAGCAGAAGAAAAAGAAGAGTTGATGACGGTCTGTAGGTGCGGGGCGATGATGTCGTCGGCTTTGTTAAAGATGAAGTGAGGGCAGGGGTCCGAAGGGGCGCCGGAGTGGATAGAGTTCATGATGGATTTGGTTTCTTCAGTGTTGATGTGGGTCCAGTTGTTGAGGGTGATGGCCGGGGGTGCGGGTTCGGTGGTGTTATGTTGGGTCTGGTGTCCGAAGCTGTTGTGGAGGTCGCTGATCTTGCGATGGAAGAAAGTGGCGAGGGATTCGCACAAATCCTGTGAGGGCATGACGGCGTTGGCGATGGCGTTGGTGTTGGAGAACTCCTTGACGATGCTGAAGAGTTCTTTGCTGTTGTGGCTGTTTTTGTCCAGTCTGTCGTGAAAAAGGTATTTTTAGCAGCGCGGATCAGGCGGTGGTGTTGGCGGGTAGCGTTCTTGAGGGCGGTCATGTTGTCAGCGGTGTGGTCCTTGCGCCAGGCCTTCTCGAGGGCGCGACAAGTTTTCTTTGATTCTTTGAGGGTGTCAGAGAACCAGAGAGGTTTTTTGGTGTTGGTCTGTCGATGCGTGCGTTTGAGGGGAGCAAGGTTGTCTGCGCAGTTGGAGATCCAGTTTGTGAGGCTGAGGGCTGCGTCGTTGGGGTTGGTGGTGAGGGTGGGTTGGTTGGCGGTGAGTGCTGAGAAGAGTTGCTCTTCGGGGATCTTGTTCCACTGTCGATGAGGGATGGGTTGAGTCCGGAGGTGGCGGGTCTCGCGTCGGAATGTGAAGTGGACACAGCTGTGGTCAGTCCAGTGTAGAGCGGAGGTGTGGCTGAAGAAGACGTGTTTGCTGGCGGAGAAGATAGGGTCAAGCGTGTGTCCGGCGATGTGGGTGGCGGTGTTCACCAGTTGTTTGAGGCCGAGGTTGTCGAGGTTGTCGAGCAGGGTGGCGGTGTTGGGGTCGTGGTTTTGTTCCAGATGGAAGTTGAGGTCGCCTAGGAGGATGTAGTCCGGTGAGGCGAGGGCGTGCGGGGAGATGAAGTCGGCGATGGCGTCGCTGAAGGGGGCGCGCGGTCCGGGAGGACGGTAGACGAGGGATCCTCTGAGGGTGGTCCTCGGGTCGGTGCGAATCTGAAAATGCAGGTGTTCAGCGGCGAGGGGGGTGTCTTCGGTGCAGGTGGTGACGCTGATGGGGTCTTTTAAGACGATGGCGATACCTCCTCCTACTTGGTTGGTGCGGTCTTTTCTGGAGATCTTGTAGCCTTCGGGGATGGCGGTGGCGATGTCTGGAGCAGAGGAGGCGTTCATCCAGGTCTCCGTGATGAAGGCGACGTCCGGTGCTGTGGAGTCCGGGAGGTCCCAGACTTCAACGGCGTGCTTGTGGACGGATCGAACGTTGACCAGGATGCACTTGAGGTGGTTCTCTGCGCGTGGGATTGTGGTCGTGGTGGTAGCGTGGTGGAAGATGCTTTTGCAGGAGTTGCAGGCGAAGGGTCCATGGGTGCGTTTGGGGTGAGCTTGGAATCAGGTGTTGGAGCGTCCTGGGTTGAGGGCGAGGAGGGTCGTGGGGTCGTAGCGGATCAGCGGGGTTTGGGAGAGCTGGGGACCAGGGGTTGTGACGCTGGGCGCGGGCCAGGCGCGGACGGGCGCAGACGGGCATACCTCTGGCGCACCAGCGGCGCGGTCGCGCAGCGGCCGCCATATGAGGTAGGGGAGGGGAGGGGTCATCTGGGGGCGAATGGGAGCTGGGGGGTGGGGCGAGCAGGAGGTCGCGGCGGGAAAGCGCGAGGGAGGGGGGAAAGGTAGAGTGAGAAGAGCTGGGGGAGGGGGGGTTTAAGGGTGGAGGGGGGAGAGTGTTAGGAGGTTTGGGAGGTTAGGAAGAGAGATAGGAGTTGGGTTTTGAAGATAGGGGAGGGGGGGTTGTAGAGGTGGGTGAGGGTGAGAGGTAGAGTGAGAGGATAGGAAGAATTGGTAATTGAGGGGGTGTTAGATAGTGAGATAGAGAGATAGAGAGATAGGTGGATAGGAGGAGAGAGGGAGGTAGATAGCGAATGGGTTAGATAGGGGTGATAGAGAGGGGGAGGCGAGTGAGGGAGGGGGATGAGGCGGGAGCAAGAGGGCAGGTGCGGGGAGAAGAAGACGGAGGGGGCAGAGGAGCCGAAGACAGAAGAACAGAAGACAAAAGAACAGAAGACAGAAGAACAGAAGACCGGAAGAGCAGAAGAACAGAAGAACAGAAGACCGGAAGAACAGAAGAACAGAAGAACAGAAGAACCGAAGAACAGGAGTCAAGAAGAACTCAGAAGAGCGGAAGTTCACAGAAGAGCAGAAGATCACAGATGAAGATACGAAGAACAGAAGGCAGAAGACAGGCAGAAGACCTCAGAAGAAGATGAAGAAGAAGAGAGGCGACAGGAGAGGCAGAGAAGCACACAGAAGAAGAGAGAAGACGGGAGAAGAAGAGTACAGAAGAAGATTACAGGCGAGGAGCGAGGAGGAAGAACAGAGAAGAAGAAAAGAAGAAAAGAAGCAGGAGCAGGAGAGAGGGTGAGTAGCGCGGGGCAGGGCGAGGGGTTGGGAGGTGAGGGGTACTTACTGCGAGGTGGGTCTCAGGAACTCAGGAACCTGGAGGAGCTGGAGGAGCTGCAGCGGCAGGGGGAGCGACCTACCCTTGGGTCAAGGGTCGCTACCACTGTCGCGCAGCGGCCGCCATATGAGGTTGGAGGGGGGGAGGGGTCAGCTGGGGACGAATGGGAGCTGGGGGGGCGGGGCGAGCATGAGGTCGCGGCGGGAAAGCACGAGGGAGGGGGGACAGGTAGAGTGAGAAGAGCTGGGGGAGGGGGGTTTAAGGGTGGAGAGGGGAGAGTGTTAGGAGGTTTGGGAGGTTAGGAAGAGAGATAGGAGTTGGGTTTTGAAGATAGGGGAGGGGGGGTTGTAGAGGTGGGTGAGGGTGAGAGGTAGAGTGAGAGGATAGGAAGAATAGGTAATAGAGGGGGTGGCGGGAAGGGGGAGAGAGAAATAGATAGAGAAAATGGATAGATAGAGAAATCAATAGATAGATAGAGAGATAGATAGGTGGATAGGAGGAGTTGGGGAGTGAGGGAGTTAGATAGTGAGATAGAGAGATAGGTGGATAGGAGGAGAGAGGGAGTTAGATAGCGAATGGGTTAGATAGGGGTGATAGAGAGGGGGAGGTGAGTGAGGGAGGGGAATGAGGCAGGAGCAAGAGGGCAGGCGCGGGGAGAAGAAGACAGAGGGGGCAGAGGAGCCAAAGACAGAAGATAGAAGACAGAAGAACAGAAGACAGAATGAACAGAAGACAGAAGAACAGAAGACCGGAAGAGCAGAAGAACAGAAGAACAGAAGACCGGAAGAACAGAAGAACAGGTGAACCGAAGAACAGGAGTCCAGAAGAACTCAGAAGAGCGGAAGTTCACAGAAGAGCAGAAGATCACAGATGAAGATACGAAGAACAGAAGGCAGAAGACAGGCAGAAGACCTCAGAAGAAGATGAAGAAGAAGAGAGGCGACAGGAGAGGCAGAGAAGCACACAGAAGAAGAGAGAAGACGGGAGAAGAAGAGTACAGAAGAAGATTACAGGCGAGGAGCGAGGAGGAAGAACAGAGAAGAAGAAAAGAAGAAAAGAAGCAGGAGCAGGAGAGAGGGTGAGTAGCGCGGGGCAGGGCGAGGGGTTGGGAGGTGAGGGGTACTTACTGTGAGGTGGGTCTCAGGAACTCAGGAACCTGGAGGAGCTGGAGGAGCTGCAGCGGCAGGGGGAGCGACCTACCCTTGGGTCAAGGGTCGCTACCACTGTCGCGCAGCGGCCGCCATATGAGGTTGGAGGGGGGAGGGGTCAGCTGGGGACGAATGGGAGCTGGGGGGGCGGGGGCGAGCATGAGGTCGCGGCGGGAAAGCACGAGGGAGGGGGGACAGGTAGAGTGAGAAGAGCTGAGGGAGGGGGGTTTAAGGGTGGAGAGGGGAGAGTGTTAGGAGGTTTGGGAGGTTAGGAAGAGAGATAGGAGTTGGGTTTTGAAGATAGGGGAGGGGGGGTTGTAGAGGTGGGTGAGAGTGAGAGGTAGAGTGAGAGGATAGGAAGAATAGGTAATAGAGGGGGTGGCGGGAAGGGGGAGAGAGAAATAGATAGAGAAAATGGATAGATAGAGAAATCAATAGATAGATAGAGAGATAGATAGGTGGATAGGAGGAGTTGGGGAGTGAGGGAGTTAGATAGTGAGATAGAGAGATAGAGAGATAGGTGGATAGGAGGAGAGAGGGAGGTAGATAGCGAATGGGTTAGATAGGGGTGATAGAGAGGGGGAGGTGAGTGAGGGAGGGGAATGAGGCAGGAGCAAGAGGGCAGGCGCGGGGAGAAGAAGACGGAAGGGGCAGAGGCGCCGAAGACAGAAGATAGAAGACAGAAGAACAGAAGACAGAAGAACAGAAGACCGAAAGAACAGAAGAACAGAAGACCGGAAGAACAGAAGAACAGAAGAACAGGTGAACCGAAGAACAGGAGTCCAGAAGTACTCAGAAGAGCAGAAGATCACAGAAGAGCAGAAGATCACAGATGAAGATACGAAGAACAGAAGGCAGAAGACAGGCAGAAGACCTCAGAAGAAGATGAAGAAGAAGAGAGGCGACAGGAGAGGCAGAGAAGCACACAGAAGAAGAGAGAAGACGGGGAGAAGAAGAGTACAGAAGAAGATTACTGGCGAGGAGCGAGGAGGAAGAACAGAGAAGAAGAAAAGAAGAAAAGAAGCAGGAGAGAGGGTGAGTAGCGCGGGGCAGGGCGAGGGGTTGGGAGGTGGGGGGTACTTACTGTGAGGTGGGTCTCAGGAACTCAGGAACCTGGAGGAGCTGGAGGAGCTGCAGCGGCAGGGGGAGCGACCTACCCTTGGGTCAAGGGTCGCTACCACTGTCGCGCAGCGGCCGCCACATGAGGTAGGAGGGGGGGAAGGGTCAGCTGGGGGCGAATGGGAGCTGGGGGGGTGGGGGCGAGCAGGAGGTCGCTGCGGGAAAGCACGAGGGAGGGGGGGACAGGTAGAGTGAGAAGAGCTGGGGGAGGGGGGTTTAAGGGAGAGGGGGGAGAGTGTTAGGAGGTTTGGGAGGTTAGGAAGAGAGATAGGAGTTGGATTTTGAAGATAGGGGAGGGGGGGTTGTAGAGGTGGGTGAGGGTGAGAGGTAGGGTGAGAGGATAGGAAGAAAAGGTAATAGAGGGGGTGGCGGGAAGGGGGGGAGAGATAGAGAAATAGATAGAGAAAATGGATAGATAGAGAAATCGATAGATAGAGAAATAGATAGATAGAGAGATAGGTGGATAGGAGGAGGTGGGGAGTGAGGGAGTTAGTGAGATAGAGAGATAGAGAGATAGGTGGATAGGAGGAGAGAGGGAGGTAGATAGCGAATGGGTTAGATAGGGGTGATAGAGAGGGGGAGGCGAGTGAGGGAGGGGGATGAGGCAGGAGCAAGAGGGCAGGCGTGGGGAGAAGAGGACGGAGGGGGCAGAGGAGCCGAAGACAGAAGATAGAAGACAGAAGAACAGAAGACAGAAGAACAGAAGACCGGAAGAGCAGAAGAACAGAAGACCGGAAGAACAGAAGAACAGAAGAACAGGTGAACCGAAGAATAGGAGTCCAGAAGAACTCAGAAGAGCGGAAGTTCACAGAAGAGCAGAAGATCACAGATGAAGATACGAAGAACAGAAGGCAGAAGACAGGCAGAAGACCTCAGAAGAAGATGAAGAAGAAGAGAGGCGACAGGAGAGGCAGAGAAGCACACAGAAGAAGAGAGAAGACGGGGAGAAGAAGAGTACAGAAGAAGAGTACAGGCGAGGAGGAAGAACAGAGAAGAAGAAAAGAAGAAAAGAAGCAGGAGAGAGGGTGAGTAGCGCGGGGCAGGGCCAGGGGTTGGGAGGTGGGGGGTACTTACTGTGAGGTGGGCCTCAGGAACTCAGGAACCTGGAGGAGCTGGAGGAGCTGCAGCGGCAGGGGGAGCGACCTACCCTTGGGTCAAGGGTCGCTACCACTGTCGCGCAGCGGCCGCCATATGAGGTAGGAGGGGGGGAGGGGTCAGCTGGGGGCGAATGGGAACTGGGGGGGCGGGGGCGAGCAGGAGGTCGCGGCGGGAAAGCGCAAGGGAGGGGGGGACAGGTAGAGTGAGAAGAGCTGCGGGAGGGGGGTTTAAGGGTGGAGGGGGGAGAGTGTTAGGAGGTTTGGGAGGTTAGGAAGAGAGATAGGAGTTGGGTTTTGAAGATAGGGGAGGGGGGGTTGTAGGGGTGGGTGAGGGTGAGAGGTAGAGTGAGAGGATAGGAAGAATAGGTAATAGAGGGGGTGGCGGGAAGGGGGAGAGATAGAGAAATAGATAGAGAAAATGGATAGATAGAGAAATCGATAGATAGAGAAATAGATAGATAGAGAGATAGGTGGATAGGAGGAGGTGGGGAGTGAGGGAGTTAGATAGTGAGATAGAGAGATAGAGAGATAGGTGGACAGGAGGAGAGAGGGAGGTAGATAGCGAATGGGTTAGATAGGGGTGATAGAGAGGGGGAGGCGAGTGAGGGAGGGGGATGAGGCAGGAGCAAGAGGGCAGGCGCGGGGAGAAGAAGACGGAGGGGGCAGAGGAGCCAAAGACAGAAGATAGAAGACAGAAGAACAGAAGACAGAAGAACAGAAGACAGAAGAACAGGTGAACCGAAGAACAGGAGTCAAGAAGAACTCAGAAGAGCGGAAGTTCACAGAAGAGCAGAAGATCACAGATGAAGATACGAAGAACAGAAGGCAGAAGACAGGCAGAAGACCTCAGAAGAAGATGAAGAAGAAGAGAGGCGACAGGAGAGGCAGAGAAGCACACAGAAGAAGAGAGAAGACGGGGAGAAGAAGAGTACAGAAGAAGATTACAGGCGAGGAGGAAGAACAGAGAAGAAGAAAAGAAGCAGGAGCAGGAGAGAGGGTGAGTAGCGCAGGGCAGGGCGAGGGGTTGGGAGGTGGGGGGTACTTACTGTCAGGTGGGTCTCAGGAACTCAGGAACCTGGAGGAGCTGGAGGAGCTGCAGCGGCAGGGGGAGCGACCTACCCTTGGGTCAAGGGTCGCTACCATTGTCGCGCAGCGGCCGCCATATGAGGTAGGAGGGGGGGAGGGGTCAGCTGGGGGCGAATGGAAGCTGGGGGGGGCGAGCAGCAGGTCGCGGAGGGAAAGCGCGAGGGAGGGGGTGGACAGGTAGAGTGAGAAGAGCTGGGGGAGGGGGATTTAAGGGTGGAGGGGGGAGAGTGTTAGGAGGTTTGGGAGGTTAGGAAGAGAGATAGGAGTTGGGTTTTGAAGATAGGGGAGGGGGGGTTGTAGAGGTGGGTGAGGGTGAGAGGTAGAGTGAGAGGATAGGAAGAATTGGTAATAGAGGGGGTGGCGGGAAGGGGGGGAGGGATAGAGAAATAGATAGAGAAAATGGATAGATAGAGAAATCGATAGATAGAGAAATAGATAGATAGAGAGATAGGTGGATAGGAGGGGGTGGGGAGTGAGGGAGTTAGATAGTGAGATAGAGAGATAGAGAGATAGGTGGATAGGAGGAGAGAGGGAGGTAGATAGCGAATGGGTTAGATAGGGGTGATAGAGAGGGGGAGGCGAGTGAGGGAGGGGGATGAGGCAGGAGCAAGAGGGCAGGTGCGGGGAGAAGAAGACGGAGGGGGCAGAGGAGCCGAAGACAGAAGATAGAAGACAGAAGAACAGAAGACAGAAGAACAGAAGACAGAAGAACAGAAGACCGGAAGAGCAGAAGAACAGAAGAACAGAAGACCGGAAGAACAGAAGAACAGAAGAACAGGTGAACCGAAGAACAGGAGTCCAGAAGAACTCAGAAGAGCGGAAGTTCACAGAAGAGCAGAAGATCACAGATGAAGATACGAAGAACAGAAGGCAGAAGACAGGCAGAAGACCTCAGAAGAAGATGAAGAAGAAGAGAGGCGACAGGAGAGGCAGAGAAGCACACAGAAGAAGAGAGAAGACGGGGAGAAGAAGAATACAGAAGAAGATTACAGGCGAGGAGGAAGAACAGAGAAGAAGAAAAGAAGAAAAGAAGCAGGAGCAGGAGAGAGGGTGAGTAGCGCGGGGCAGGGCGAGGGGTTGGGAGGTGGGGGGTTCTTACTGTGAGGTGGGTCTCAGGAACTCAGGAACCTGGAGGAGCTGGAGGAGCTGCAGCAGCAGGAAGATCGACCTACCCTTGGGTCAAGGGTTGCTACCACTGTCGCGCAGCGGCCGCCATATGAGGTGGGGGGGAGGGGTCAGCTGGGGGCGAATGGGAGCTGGGGGGGCGGGGCGAGCAGGAGGTCGCGGCGGGAAAGCGCGAGGGAGGGGGGACAGGTAGAGTGAGAAGAGCTGGGGAGGGGGGTCTAAGGGTGGAGGGGGGAGAGTGTTAGGAGGTTTGGGAGGTTAGGAAGAGAGATAGGAGTTGGGTTTTGAAGATAGGGGAGGGGGGGTTGTAGAGGTGGGTGAGGGTGAGAGGTAGAGTGAGAGGATAGGAAGAATACGTAATAGAGGGGGTGGCGGGAAGGGGGGAGAGATAGAGAAATAGATAGAGAAAATGGATAGATAGAGAAATCGATAGATAGAGAAATAGATAGATCGAGAGATAGGTGGATAGGAGGAGGTGGGGAGTGAGGGAGTTAGATAGTGAGATAGAGAGATAGAGAGATAGGTGGATAGGAGGAGAGAGGGAGGTAGATAGCGAATGGGTTAGATATGGGTGATAGAGAGGGGGAGGCGAGTGAGGGAGGGGGATGAGGAAGGAGTAAGAGGGCAGGCGTGGGGAGAAGACGGAGGGGGCAGAGGAGCCGAAGACAGAAGATAGAAGACAGAAGAACAGAAGACAGAAGAACAGAAGACAGAAGATCAGAAGACCGGAAGAGCAGAAGAACAGAAGAACAGAAGTCCGGAAGAAGAGAAGAACAGGTGAACCGAAGAACAGGAGTCCAGAAGAACTCAGAAGAGCGGAAGTTCACAGAAGAGCAGAAGATCACAGATGAAGATACGAAGAACAGAAGGCAGAAGACAGGCAGAAGACCTCAGAAGAAGATGAAGAAGAAGAGAGGCGACAGGAGAGGCAGAGAAGCACACATAAGAAGAGAGAAGACGGGGAGAAGAAGAGTACAGAAGAAGATTACAGGCGAGGAGCGAGGAGGAAGAACAGAGAAGAAGAAAAGAAGAAAAGAAGCAGGAGCAGGACAGAGGGTGAGTAGCGCGGGGCAGGGCGAGGGGTTGGGAGGTGGGGGGTACTTACTGTGAAGTGGGTCTCAGGAACTCAGGAACCTGGAGGAGCTGGAGGAGCTGCAGCGGCAGGGGGAGCCACCTACCCTTGGGTCAAGGGTCGCTACCACTGTCGCGCAGCGGCCGCCATATGAGGTGGGGGGGAGGGGTCAGCTGGGGGCGAATGGGAGCTGGGGGGGCGGGGCGAGCAGGAGGTCGCGGCGGGAAAGCGCGAGGGAGGGGGGACAGGTAGAGTGAGAAGAGCTGGGGGAGGGGGGTTTAAGGGTGGAGGGGGGAGGGTGTTAGGAGGTTTGGGAGGTTAGGAAGAGAGATAGGAGTTGGGTTTTGAAGATAGGGGAGGGGGGTTGTAGAGGTGGGTGAGGGTGAGAGGTAGAGTGAGAGGATAGGAACAATAGGTAATAGAGGGGGTGGCGGGAAGGGGGGAGAGATAGAGAAATAGATAGAGAAAATGGATAGATAGAGAAATTGATAGAGAAATAGATAGATAGAGAGATAGGTGGATAGGAGGAGGTGGGGAGTGAGGGAGTTAGATAGTGAGATAGAGAGATAGGTGGATAGGAGGAGAGAGGGAGGTAGATAGCGAATGGGTTAGATAGGGGTGATAGAGAGGGGTGATAGAGAGGGGGAGGCGAGTGAGGGAGGGGATGAGGCAGGAGCAAGAGGGCAGGCGCGGGGAGAAGAAGACGGAGGGGGCAGAGGAGCCGAAGACAGAAGATAGAAGACAGAACAACAGAAGACAGAAGAACAGAAGACAGAAGAACAGAAGACCGGAAGAGCAGAAGAACAGAAGAACAGAAGACCGGAAGAACAGAAGAACAGAAGAACAGGTGAACCGTAGAACAGGAGTCCAGAAGAACTCAGAAGAGCGGAAGTTCACAGAAGAGCAGAAGATCACAGATGAAGATACGAAGAATAGAAGGCAGAAGACAGGCAGAAGACCTCAGAAGAAGATGAAGAAGAAGAGAGGCGACAGGAGAGGCAGAGAAGCACACAGAAGAAGAGAGAAGACGGGGAGAAGAAGAGTACAGATGAAGATTACAGGCGAGGAGCGAGGAGGAAGAACAGAGAAGAAGAAAAGAAGAAAAGAAGCAGGAGCAGGAGAGAGGGTGAGTAGCGCGGGGCAGGGCGAGGGGTTGGGAGGTGGGGGGTACTTACTGTGAGGTGGGTCTCAGGAACTCAGGAACCTGGAGGAGCTGGAGGAGCTGCAGCGGCAGGTGGAGCGACCTACCCTTGGGTCAAGGGTCGCTACCACTGTCGCGCAGCGGCTGCCATATGAGGTAGGAGGGGGGAGAGGGGTCAGCTGGGTGCAAATGGGAGCAGGGGGCGGGGGCGAGCAGGAGGTCACGGCGGGAAAGCGCGAGGGGGGGACAGGTAGAGTGAGAAGAGCTGGGGAGGGGGATTTAAGGGTGGAGGGGGGAGAGTGTTAGGAGGTTTGGGAGGTTAGGAAGAGAGATAGGAGTTGGGTTTTGAAGATAGGGGAGGGGGGTTGTAGAGGTGGGTGAGGGTGAGAGGTAGAGTGAGAGGATAGGAAGAATAGGTAATAGAGGGGGTGGCGGGAAGGGGGGAGAGATAGAGAAATAGATAAAGAAAATGGATAGATAGAGAATTCGATAGATAGAGAAATTGATAGATAGAGAGATAGGTGGATAGGAGGAGGTGGGGAGTGAGGGAGTTAGATAGTGAGATAGAGAGATAGGTGGATAGGAGGAGAGAGGGAGGTAGATAGCGAATGGGTTAGATAGGGGTGATAGAGAGGGGGAGGCGAGTGAGGGAGGGGGATGAGGCAGGAGCAAGAGGGCAGGCGCGGGGAGAAGAAGACGGAGGGGGCAGAGGAGCCAAAGACAGAAGATAGAAGACAGAAGAACAGAAGACAGAATGAACAGAAGACAGAAGAACAGAAGACCGGAAGAGCAGAAGAACAGAAGAACAGAAGAACAGAAGAACAGGTGAACCGAAGAACAGGAGTCCAGAAGAACTCAGAAGAGCGGAAGTTCACAGAAGAGCAGAAGATCACAGATGAAGATACGAAGAACAGAAGGCAGAAGACAGGCAGAAGACCTCAGAAGAAGATGAAGAAGAAGAGAGGCGACAGGAGAGGCAGAGAAGCACACAGAAGAAGAGAGAAGACGGGGAGAAGAAGAGTACAGAAGAAGATTACAGGCGAGGTGCGAGGAGGAAGAACAGAGAAGAAGAAAAGAAGAAAAGAAGCAGGAGCAGGAGAGAGGGTGAGTAGCGCGGGGCAGGGCGAGGGGTTGGGAGGTGGGGGGTACTTACTGTGAAGTGGGTCTCAAGAACTCAGGAACCTGGAGGAGCTGGAGGAGCTGCAGCGGCAGGGGGAGCGACCTACCCTTGGGTCAAGGGTCGCTACCACTGTCGCACAGCGGCCGCCATATGAGGTAGGAGGGAGGGAAGGGGTCAGCTGGGGGCGAATGGGAGCTGGGGGGGGCGGGGGCGAGCAGGAGGTCGCGGCGGGAAAGCGCGAGGGAGGGGGGGACAGGTAGAGTGAGAAGAGCTGGGGGAGGGGGGTTTAAGGGTGGAGGGGGGAGAGTGTTAGGAGGTTTGGGAGGTTAGGAAGAGAGATAGGAGTTGGGTTTTGAAGATAGGGGAGGGGGGGTTGTAGAGGTGGGTGAGGGTGAGAGGTAGAGTGAGAGGATAGGAAGAATAGGTAATAGAGGGGGTGGCGGGAAGGGGGGAGAGATAGAGAAATAGATAGAGAAAATGGATAGATAGAGAAATCGATAGATAGAGAAATAGATAGATAGAGAGATAGGTGGATAGGAGGAGGTGGGGAGTGAGGGAGTTAGATAGAGAGATAGAGAGATAGGTGGATAGGAGGAGAGAGGGAGTTAGATAGCGAATGGGTTAGATAGGGGTGATAGAGAGGGGTGATAGAGAGGGGGAGGCGAGTGAGGGAGGGGGATGAGGCAGGAGCAAGAGGGCAGGCGCGGGAAGAAGAAGACGGAGGGGCAGAGGAGCCGAAGACAGAAGATAGAAGACAGAAGAACAGAAGACAGAAGAACAGAAGACAGAAGAACAGAAGACCGGAAGAGCAGAAGAACAGAAGAACAGAAGACCGGAAGAACAGAAGAACAGAAGAACAGGTGAACCGTAGAACAGGAGTCCAGAAGAACTCAGAAGAGCGGAAGTTCACAGAAGAGCAGAAGATCACAGATGAAGATACGAAGAACAGAAGGCAGAAGACAGGCAGAAGACCTCAGAAGAAGATGAAGAAGAAGAGAGGCGACAGGAGAGGCAGAGAAGCACACAGAAGAAGAGAGACGACGGGGAGAAGAAGAGTACAGAAGAAGATTACAGGCGAGGAGCGAGGAGGAAGAACAGAGAAGAAGAAAAGAAGAAAAGAAGCAGGAGCGGGAGAGTGTGAGTAGTGCGGGGCAGGGCCAGGGGTTGGGAGGTGGGGGGTACTTACTGTGAGGTGGGTCTCAGGAACTCAGGAACCTGGAGGAGCTGGAGGAGCTGCAGCGGCAGGGGGAGCGACCTACCCTTGGGTCAAGGGTCGCTACCACTGTCGCGCAGCGGCCGCCATATGAGGTAGGAGGGGGAGAGGGGTCAGCTGGGGGCGAATGGGAGCTGGGGGGGCGGGGGCGAGCAGGAGGTCGCGGCGGGAAAGCGCTAGGGGGAGGACAGGTAGAGTGAGAAGAGCTGGGGGAGGGGGGCTTAAGGGTGGAGGGGGGAGAGTGTTAGGAGGTTTGGGAGGTTAGGAAGAGAGATAGGAGTTGGGTTTTGAAGATAGGGGAGGGGGGTTGTAGACGTGGGTGAGGGTGAGAGGTAGAGTGAGAGGATAGGAAGAATAGGTAATAGAGGGGGTGGCGGGAAGGGGGGAGAGATAGAGAAATAGATAGAGAAAATGGATAGATAGAGAATTCGATAGATAGAGAAATAGATAGATAGAGAGATAGGTGGATAGGAGGAGGTGGGGAGTGAGGGAGTTAGATAGTGAGATAGAGAGATAGGTGGATAGGAGGAGAGAAGAAGGTAGATAGCGAATGGGTTAGATAGGGGTGATAGAGAGGGGGAGGCGAGTGAGGGAGGGGGATGAGGCAGGAGCAAGAGGGCAGGCGCAGGGAGAAGAAGACGGAGGGGGCAGAGGAGCCGAAGACAGAAGATAGAAGACAGAAGAACAGAAGAGAGAAGAACAGAAGACAGAAGAACAGAAGACCGGAAGAGCAGAAAAACAGAAGAACAGAAGACCGGAAGAACAGAAGAACAGGTGAACCGAAGAACAGGAGTCCAGAAGAACTCAGAAGAGCGGAAGTTCACAGAAGAGCAGAAGATCACAGATGAAGATACGAAGAACAGAAGGCAGAAGACAGGCAGAAGACCTCAGAAGAAGATGAAGAAGAAGAGAGGCGACAGGAGAGGCAGAGAAGCACACAGAAGAAGAGAGAAGACGGGGAGAAGAAGAATACAGAAGAAGATTACAGGCGAGGAGGAAGAACAAAGAATAAGAAAAGAAGAAAAGAAGCAGGAGCAGGAGAGAGGGTGAGTAGCGCGGGGCAGGGCGTGGGGTTGGGAGGTGGGGGGTACTTACTGTGAAGTGGGTCTCAGGAACTCAGGAACCTGGAGGAGCTGGAGGAGCTGCAGCGGCAGGGGGAGCGACCTACCCTTGGGTCAAGGGTCGCTACCACTGTCGCGCAGCGGCCGCCATATGAGGTAGGAGGGGGGGGAGGGGTCAGCTGGGGGCGAATGGGAGCTGGGGGTGTGGGGGCGAGCATGAGGTCGCGGCAGGAAAGCGCGAGGGAGGGGGGGACAGGTAGAGTGAGAAGAGCTGGGGAAGGGGGGTTTAAGGGTGGAGGGGGAGAGTGTTAGGAGGTTTGGGAGGTTAGGAAGAGAGATAGGAGTTGGGTTTTGAAGATAGGGGAGGGGGGGTTGTAGAGGTGGGTGAGGGTGAGAGGTAGAGTGAGAGGATAGGAAGAATAGGTAATAGAGGGGGTGGCGGGAAGGGGGGGAGAGATAGAGAAATAGATAGAGAAAATGGATAGATAGAGAAATCGATAGATAGAGAAATAGATAGATAGAGAGATAGGTGGATAGGAGGAGATGGGGAGTGAGGGAGCTAGATAGTGAGATAGAGAGATAGAGAGATAGGTGGATAGGAGGAGAGAGGGAGGTAGATAGCGAATCGGTTAGAGAGGGGTGATAGAGAGGGGGAGGCGAGTGAGGGAGGGGGATGAGGCAGGAGCAAGAGGGCAGGCGCGGGGAGAAGAAGACGGAGGGGGCAGAGGAGCCGAAGACAGAAGATAGAAGACAGAAGAACAGAAGACAGAAGAACAGAAGACAGAAGAACAGAAGACCGGAAGAGCAGAAGAACAGAAGAACAGAAGACCGGAAGAACAGAACAACAGAAGAACAGGTGAACCGAAGAACAGGAGTCCAGAAGAACTCAGAAGAGCGGAAGTTCACAGAAGAGCAGAAGATCACAAATGAAGATACGAAGAACAGAAGGCAGAAGACAGGCAGAAGACCTCAGAAGAAGATGAAGAAGAAGAGAGGCGACAGGAGAGGCAGAGAAGCACACAGAAGAAGAGAGAAGACGGGGAGAAGAAGAGTACAGAAGAAGATTACAGGCGAGGAGCGAGGAGGAAGAACAGAGAAGAAGAAAAGAAGAAAAGAAGCAGGAGAGATGGTGAGTAGCGCGGGGCAGGGCGAGGGGTTGGGAGGTGGGGGGTACTTACTGTGAGGTGGGTCTCAGGAACTCAGGAACTTGGAGGAGCTGGAGGAGCTGCAGCGGCAGCGACCTACCCTTGACAATGCACGTCTGGCTGGGCTTAGTTGACAGCTCCCTTGTGCATTCACTCAGACACACCCCAAACACAGGATGCTCAGCCTCACTTGCGTATATCTGCATTTTGAATGGGTCTTCCTGGGCTGGGAGAGTGGAGGGCCTGACACTTACATGTCAAAGGACAGTAGTCTGCCCTCACACAAAGGACTGCAGGACCTGCATCTTACCAGATAAATATTACATATTTTTCTAAACACTGGGAGGTGTAGTATTGCGGTGTTTTGTGGTGTTATTGTATGATTCATTGCGTAAATACTTTACACATTGCCTTCTAAGTTAAGCCTAACTGCTCAGTGCCAAGCTACCAGAGGGTGAGCACAGGATAATTTGTATTGTGTGTGACTTACCCTGACTAGAGTGAGGGTCCTTGCTTGGACAGGGGGTAACCTGACTGCTAACCAAAGACTCAATTTCTAACACTTGACTCCTAAGTTAAGGCTTGTCCCTCATTGCCAAGCTAGAAATGGTTCATCTGGGTTTAATTTATTGAGATCTAACTGGGCCTAAGTAGGGGTTAGTAGCCTATTGGTAGGTGTAGGTACTTACCTGACCTTACTACTAGTCCACTTTCCAGCAAATTGGATAAGGAGAATGGGAGATATGAATTTTGAAAGAATTAATGTTCCTACAGCATAGAAACTAAAAGCGCCAATCTGGCCATCTGGTTGCACTAAACCAGCACAAAGTAAAATTTGAAGCCGACTGCAATGGAGCCCTGGTTGGCTTCAGCAAGCAGGAGCCTCGGGCAAAAATGGCCCTTTGGACTAAGTCTTTGTCTTGAAGATTTTTTTTCTGCGGGCCAAAGTCACCAATACGATCCGACCTCCCAGCAGCCCTCTTTATATGCGCATCGTAGGGGACCTCTGTGAAGAATTCTACCTTCGGACTTAGATGATTTTTCAGGATGGAAATCTTCATCAGGGCCAAAGCTGAATCTTGATCTGACGTCCTCGGAGCCCTCCCCGGATATACTACGTGTGAAGTCCCGGTGAACTTTTTACGTTTAGATTTTGTCACTTATTTGGAGCTTTTTCCTTCAGATGGAGCGCGACCCTCCACAGCAAGCCGATTTCAATGTGAGGCTCTTCTCATGGACATGGTACTGGCAGATTAGTTTTAACACATCTAGCTCTCTTTAGGTTAGAGATTAGGTTCATCGTGCTAGGATATTAGGGTTTATTTCACATCTATCTTACATCACATGTTATTGCAAGATGTCGGGGTCTTTATATTCATGACTCTCATTTCTACAGTTCTGTTTCTTGCATTGTTCATTATCCTAATCATTGCAGCCCATGCATTTTACAGTAGATTGCAGTCTTGTTAATAAAACCTATTGAAAACTTTACTGCATCTTCTTCATTGCCTGTGCATTACTGAGACTTGTTGCTCATGTGAGAAAAGGGGTAGTCTCCGTATAACCACGACTCCCCTGAGATGTCGCACTCTTGAGTCCATGCGTGAAGGCTGCCACAAATCACCTTTTACTATTTGGTTTTGTGGTGAGGTACTGCTCATAAGCCAGGAGGGTTGTGCCGACAGTTGCGACTTGTTGTAGGATTGGCCTAGTCACCTAGAAACAAAAGCGCTGTCATCCCTAAACCAACAGTCTTGCTAGAGCAAAATTCCAACTACAACAGGGTAGTTGGCAGTGCATGGTGAGGGCTCGAGTTATAGTTACTTTATAGTGTGAATTTAGTTACTTGAAATAACTCTAACTATAGCTACTGAATTTCTATGGTTTTGTGGAAGTAAATTCATAACCAAAAAATAACGGCCCTGTAACCTTTGTTTTTTTTCTAGTGAGTTTCCATAGTTTTTTAACATAAAGTAATTTTATTTACTATAGGTTAATCTAACCACTGCCACACACGACCTTCAGCTGTGCGTGTCTAGGGTTGCCTCCATGGAGGGGCCTGGCCTGCAGCTAGGCCTTCAGCCAACTGCGCTGGGGTTGGCAGCAGGGCTTGTCTCTCTGAGTGTCAGAATAAGTGTGAAAAGGTGTTTCTGGGTCTAAGAGGGTGTATCTGGGGTTTCATAGTGGGGTGGGGGGCCACATTTACATTTTAAATATTGATTTTGTGCTTCTCCAGTCCAAGCACTCTTAAACTATACTGCCTACAAGTGTGGATGGTGTGACTCCTACAATTTGTAGTCCTCTGCCTTATGTAACATTTCCTATTCCCTAATTTACACACCTATCATTGATTGTCTCTATGTAATGTGTGTGTGATGTAAAGTGCTCTGACATCCTACACTGGTATGGCTGGTGCTATAAAAATAATCAAATGCATATGAGAGAGAGTGGTTATGGAGACTTGATGGGCACTGTTAAAGGGTGACACTCAGGGAATATTTTTTTTTAAATGTGGAACTCAATCCCCATGCGCCTGGACTCACAGCATATATAATTTTAATGGGGAGGGGTTTTTGGCCCCAGGGCTTGGCCTTCATATATGGCAATTGTTTTTTGGGGGGGGATGTGCAGCCTCCTTCACCACGCCATCTCGGGCCTAGTAAATTCATCCCTTAGGCCCCAGACATGTCACCTTGATGCCCCCCCCGGGCACCCAGTCACCATTGATGGGGTCCCGAGGCGTGAGCCTGAATACTTTTGTGATCCCAGCTGGCCCCCTGTCCTCCTATGGGAACTGGCATTGCTGTCACAGACAGAGAGCTGCTAAACATTCAGCTCACTGTCTGTGAGAGCAATCATTTCCTCGGTTTCTCTGCCTTCATTTCTGTGAACAGGGAAACAGAGGAAACCTCGCTTCCTGCAGAAGGGAGCACTTTAGCAGCTTCTGCCTGCTGGAACCAGTGTTTGCTCTGACTCAGCAGAAGCTGTTAAAGCTCCCGCCAAGTCACAGGTATAAGCTATGTCCTGGGGTGGGCCCTGTGGGGTGCTAGTCCCCAGAGAATATTTGGCTGCCCTCGAACATTTGAATTTGTCCTAGGGAGGTAGTGGTCCCCGGGCCGGGGACCCATGGTGGACCCCCTTCATTATTTCAATTTAGCCTGGGGAGGTGGTGGTCCCCAGGGCTACGGGGGACCACGCAGCCCCCCGCATATTGTCCAAACAGTCCCCGGGGCATGAGGGCCCCCCTATTTTAAGTAAGTCATTTTGCCCCATTGAGGTGGTGGTCCCCAGGGCGTGGGGGAGATGCGTGTCCCCCCTGCATACTACTGAATTAAAGCCACAGGGAGATGGCGGTCCACAGGAAATAAATAAGCCTAGGATGGGACCCTGTGTGCCTCCCTCCTTTATGTTGTACATGCTCCAGTTGCTTCTTTTTAAAAAAATAAATTGCCGCTAATTTGCAATGTTGTACAGAATTCATGGCAACATTTATTTAAATGGATGCTTTCTTACCCTGGAGGGGTCCAATATATATATATACATACATATCTTACCTACTCAATGAAGGTAATTATAGGTAGCTATAGTCAGGAGAATTTTTTCCATAGACAGAGAATTTTTTGTTTTGCCAATAACTTTTGCTCCACTTGACGAATCTTTACATAATTTCCAAAACATATACTTTGCTTGGTTCAGCTGCTGAGTTGAAGGTTTCAGGGTAATCCATCAAGTGGCGGCTGAGAAAAAGGGTGGACTCAAAACACTTTTTACCCATATTACATCAATAGGATTTTTCCAAATTTTTTAACAAGACTACAGCCCGAACAGCTGGTCAGAATTACACCAAATTTAGGAGAAGGCTAGCGATTGGTCCAAAAAGTAAGCTTTCTGTGATTTGGTGTAAATCCCTTCAGTAGTTTTGGAGAAATTAAAGATTAAAAAATATAGATATATAAGGATGCTGTCCACGGTGGATCCAGCTGTCTTGTGCTGATATCCGATTGGCTGCCAACATTTCAAGCAGGAAGTGTTGGCAGCCATCTCAGGACTCAGCTTCAACCAAGTCCAAGAAAAGAAAGGAAAAAAAACAGAAAGGTGCCAGGGTAGGTACACCCTGACCCCTTAGCTCTGGTGCTGCGGTTCCATAGGGACCCCACCAGAGCTAAAAAGCATTTTTTTTTACATCTGAAAAATCCACTGATCTGTTTAAAAAAAGGGCTGTTCTCCACGCTTTTCTTTCAATTAGCCCCCGGGTGGGGCAGGTGCTGGGGGCATTGATGGCTTTAATAAAAGAGGGGGCGCACAGGTCACCCCTCCTAGGGTTTCTATTAGCCTCAGGGACCGCCATATCACCAGGGCAACAGAATACTTTTATATGAGGGAGGCCCTATGGCCTCCCCCCAGATCCACGCGGACTGCCACTTCCTCTGGGCTAATTAGTAAGTTTGTGTGGAGCGGCACACAGGGTAAGGTACTAAGGTAACTATAACTCACCTCTTTTCCATGTACTGCTAATTACCCTACAAATTATGGCACTCATGACATCTTGCTCATATTTTCTCAATACAAACCAAGTTTAACCTACTCAAACTTTGAACATTCTAAATTTAAAGTTATAGCCTTCTTTTACAATTTATCCACAACCTTCAAATTATTATACGTAGCAGACCTTGTTACACCAGACAACATTATTAGAAGTTATATAAATTGTGCATGAAAGCTATAACTATAACTTTAGAATTTTTAAAGCTTGTGTAGTTTAAAATTGGTTTGTAAAGGGAAAATAAGTTTTCCTAACTATAACTAAACTTTAACATTCTTTTATTTCATTGAATTTCAATGTTTTAAAAAAATAAAATAACAAAAATGTGTTTCAAATCGTAGAGTTCAGTATGGCAAGTGGAGAGGTGCTATATAGTACTGTGAAGGAGAGTGTTTTAATGTCTAGTTTCATACATTGGAGAATTGTAGATTGGAATCTGGTGGAGTAGACTGTTGTATGATATCATACAGTGTAGTACATTATTATATATAGTGTACTAGCATGGTGTCTCATATAGTTGGGTCAAGTATTGTAAATTGGAGCAGAGAGTGGTACAATGGAATGGCATTATGAACGATAGAGTAGGGTCTTGTTGACTGTTATAGAGTGGAATAAAATGTTTTAGATTGGATTAAGGTCAAGATGAGTGTCATGGAGTCAAGTATTGTCAAGTGGAGTGAAATATTTGCATTGTGTTACACAGGAGTACATAAGGAAGAATGTCTTGTTTTGCTTGTTAGGCACAATTTTAGTTTGTGAGCCAGAGAACATGCAAATAAAACTTATGTAGAGTAAGATGTATTCTATTTGGCATATATTTGATTATAGGTTTCCATTAGCATGTAACCTTAAATGGGTCTTTCAGTTGTTTATGTAGTAAATGCTTTACATGTGCAGTCTAGTTTATTTTTAAGGCTTCCTTCCTACTTGCGGTAGGATTGTGCTACATATGAAGGCCAAAGTGAATGAAAGACAATAATTCCTATTGCTGTGAACATTGAGATTATTATTTTTTTATTCGTGGCCATGTTGTCCAAATAGGAATTTGTGTAGCGCACTGCTAGACCAATCTACATTTTTGTTGCACAGGACTGTATAAGTACGATTTTTTTTTTGTTGACTTTTTGGGCCAATTATATTTAGTGAGCCAGAGGGAAAACTCATGTACATTAAGATGTATTCTATTGGTTATGCACGTGTTTATTGATTTCCATCAGCATGTAACCATAAATGGGTCTTTCAGTTGTAAATGTAGTAAATGACATACAGTGAAATGATGTAGATTGGAGTGGCATAAACTGGAATGGGTTAGAGTGTAAAGCATACAGTGGAGCAGCATCGACAGGAAGAGCGTAGAATGTAGTCAAGTAGACTGGAGTGGCATATACTGGAATGGTGGAGAGTGAAGTAGCATACAGTGGAGTGACATACAGTGGGATTAGGTAGAGTAGAATTGCATATGCTGAAGACACTTAGAGGAGTGGCATACAGTGGAGAGGCACCTAAAATGTTACATATGGAGTCTAGATTATTTTTTGGACTTCCTTGCTACTTTTAGTAGTATTTTGCTCCAAGATATCACTAAGTTGAAAAACCTTATAACTTAACAAATACTTATTCTGTTTCCCTGCAGTACCCATAAGAATCATCTGCAAACCCTAATATTTATCACTGCCTAATTTCAGAAAACTTTGACTGGCTGTTCTTGAACTACACAAAATGCAAAAGTCTTTGAAAAATGCCTTGGATTTCAAGCCAGGTTTTGAATCCACCTTTTTTTTAAATCTTGTATCCCCTTGACCAAACACCACCAAACTTTCAGTACTCCGACAATGAAATGGGGGCAGTAGGTCTGCAAAGTTTCACAAGCATTTTTCAATTGGCTGCAGTGGGCAGAGGCATAGAACAATATAAAATGATTAAGTGAGACACCTGGAAACTGGAGTTATGGAATTTACAATCAAAGATGGACTGATGAAATGACTGCAGTGGACTTCTTAATTTTATGTGCTCAGGATATTTTCCATTGTTTAAGATCCTTCAGGTCCATTTAAGGTATCCAGGTGACCACCCTTCATTTGGAGAACCATAATTGAGATATAAGTGGATTACGCATGTCATTTGGTTTTAACATTATAAGTGTGCACCATCAGTAATTCCCAGCCACCGTTGATCTGTTTTCCTCCATTTTTGCTGATCTAATTTTTGTTGCCCTTAGGACTCTGAACACTTTACCACTGCTAACCAGTGCTAATATGCATGCACTCAAACCTTAAAAATGTTAATATTGGCTTATTCCCAATTGGCATATTTAATTTACTTGTAAGTTTCTAGCTATTGGCATATTTAATTTCCTTGTGTGTTCCTAGCAAATTGGTACGACATGTGCCCAGGGCATCTAAGCTAAATGCTGCCAGTGGGCCTGCAGCACTGATTGTGCCAACCACTTAAGTGGCACTTTAAACATGTCTCAGACCTGCCATTGCTGCCTGTGTGTGCAGTGTTTCAACTGCTATTTCAACCAGACAAAATAAACCTTTTGCCAGGCCCACACCTTCCCTTTGTACACATATCAGTCACACTTAGGGTAGGCCCTGGACAGACCAGAGGGCACAGTGCAATGTATTTAAAAGTCAGAATTATAATTTCATTTGTAGAGTTGGAGGAATTTGGTGTCTCTGCGTTACGCTTGTAACGTGGAGTTTCTGCCAGATTCCGTCAATCGGCACATGGTGGATCTATTCCACAGTTCAAGCCTTGTAATCTTCACAGGAACAAGATGAAACTCTGCAAAATACATTGCATGTGAGATTTGCCAACCGCTACTGAGCCTTCCGGCACCATTTCATGATGCTGGTTATAGCTAGTGGCTGTGGCTGCTTCTCGATTAGATTTGCTACACGGGAAGCAGCTAAAATAATTTGAAAAAACCTTTTCAAGCAAATATACAACTCTAACTGATGGTTCAGGTTGGTTTTTAGTGCAAAAAGCATTTTTTTAAATTTGACTTTATTTTTCAACAGGAAACAAGTGCCATAGATACTCCAACATCCTGTCGTCTTCCTGCTTAGAAGGCTCCTCCCATTGTATTGTCCATCTTGTGGAAAGTTTTCAGTTAGATTTAGAGGTAAAAGGATCACTCACTTCATCTGTGATTCATGCTGCATATCTAGTATTGGATTTTATGGATTTCGTTTTTGTTATATCACAAGTAAGTTAAACAACCTTTGGATAAAGGTGTTGGTTGATAGAGGGCATGCACCTGTGTATATTTGTACTTTTATTACATTTTGAAATTTGATGGTGGCTGTGGATGGTGGCCTGGAGTTGCAGAAGGGGCCTAGTAGGCTTTTTTCATTTATTTTTTAGCTTTTATAAGTGAACATGTTTGCACAGGTAAGTCCATTTTCTCCATGTATGTTAAATTTGCAACTTTAATTTATTTTACTATGTGGCCTAGTCTGCCCATGGGTCATCCAGCTAGCACTATTCATTAGGTATATAAACCAACTGTTTCTGTGGTATATGTAGTTTTAAAACAACTATGATTTACGCCAGTGATGGTGTTGGATTGAATGCAAAATATGTTTTTTTAGTATCTCAATGGCTTTATTTCTGCAAAAAGAGATATTTGGTGTCTGGGAGGATGTGTGTGGCTGCACACTTTTTGTAGCTGACTTAATTTTCATTTTTTCCATTGCTAAATTAATGATAGCATTTTCTTCATTGTTTGCTATGCCTCCTTTGTCTGCCCTGTGTGTGTGTGTTGGTTTGTGTGTTTGTTCTAGGCCACATTTTGCCATTGTTCTCGATGCCATGTGGCCGGCAGCCATTGTGTGCAGTCCGTGTCTGTGGTCCTGCATGTGTTCTTTGCTTGCTGTTGTTTGACCATGTGGCTGGCGGCTATTTTGTGTAGTCAGCCAGTGTGCTTTTGCCATAAACTTGCATGTGTTCTTTGTTGTCCATGTCTCCTTGCTTGTTTTTGTGTGACCATGTGCCTGGTGGACATTTTCTGTAGCCACTCAGTATGCTTTTGCAATAGACCTGCATGTGCTCTTTGTTGTCCATGCCTCCTTGCTTGTTGTTTGAACATGTGGCTAGTGGCCATTTTTTGTAGTCAGACAGTGTGCTTCTGCCATTGGTCTGCATGTGTTCTTTTCCTCCCATGCCTTCTTGGTTGTTGGTGTTTGAACATGTGGCCAGTGGCCATATTGTGTAGGCAGCCAGGGTGTTGAATCTTTTTTTTTCCATTTTTCACAGCCATTTTTTAGGGACATTGATAGAAGAGGGCTATGCTATTTTGTTTTGTTTTCATTATTTTTTTTCTCCCTAATATCAGTTTAATGTGCTTGAGGTTCATTGTAGTATGTATGTACAGTGTGTATATAATATATGCATTTGTTCCATTTCCCCCTGCACATCATTGCCCCCAAAGAATTTCTCATCGTTCCTAGTAGGACACCAGAAATTAATTTTTTTCATGTTATTTGATTTTTGCCTTCCTCCCCTGCCTTCTACAGGTCTTTTAGGTCATAGACACAAAACATCATTAACTTTTTTAAAGGATTATTTCATTTTTACCTGCATTCCCAGCCTGCAATACTTATGTGTCTTTGGCAATAGGTGCACACAGACATTCACTTTTTTAAGGATTATTCAATTGTTCCTGCACAGGTCTCTTGGCCCATAGACGTACACCAGCATTCACATTTTATAAGGATTATTCCATTTTTCCCTGTACCCCCTGCCTGTCATAGGTCTCTTGGACCATAGGTGCACACCAGCATTCACTTTTTTAAGGATTATCCCACTTTTCTCTGCATCCCCTTCCTGCCATAGGTCTCTTAGGCCATAGACACACACAAGCGTTCACTTTTATTAAGGATTGTTCACTCTTTCCCTGCACCCCCCTGCCTGCCACAAGTATCTCACCTTAGAAGCACATAAAGCAAATTTTTAAATCAGTATGTTATTTTCATCCTAACTAAAATATTATTCATATGATTTATATTGGAATGGATACACTATTGTCTTTAATTATTTGGGATAACCCCACTATTGTGTGTATGAATAATTCAAACTGCAAAAATGTCACATTTCACTGAATATTTTTCTTGTTTGTTTGTTTGTTTAGGTTCACAAGAGACATTATCTACAGTACTGCCAGACAGAAGGCCGACTCAAAGTGTCATCACACCACCTGAGTACTCTTCTGCCTGCTTTTTCGGCTAAGTCCCAACTGACAGATCTTGAAGATGTTCCATAGAAAGATGTTACTGCCAAGGAAGTGGCCAGTGATGAGGAGAACAAGAAGTAGATTGCCACCACTGGTGTGCCGCACTTAACGTCTTCCAGGAAATGTGATGTGCCTGTTTGTAGGAGGTTGGCCTGGTTTGTAGTGGGGGTATGTACACCTTACACCAGGTCCAGTTATCCCTTGTTAGTGAATGTAGTAGTTTTCTAGCAGCTTAGGCTGATAGATGCAGCTATAGCAGAGCAGCTTAGGCTGAACTAGGAGACATGCAAAGCTCATGCAATATCACTTATAGTTACACAGTACTTTTACACAAGTAAAGACAATACTCAGTGTTACTAAAAATTAAGGTGTTTATTTGGATGACACAGTACCAAAAATATCTTAGAGGCAATACTCCTTCTGGAGGTAAGTATTATACACAATATATACACTAGACACCAAAATTAGACAACTAAATAGTCATAAAACAATGCAAACAATAGTAAATCCTGTAGAATGCAAAGGGAGAAAATAGGTCTAGGGGCAACACAAACCATATACTATAAAAGTGTGTGCAGAATCACTGGGAGAGTAAGAATACAGGAAAGGTAAGTGCATTACCCCACCCCAGAGCCCAGAAAAGCAGGAGTAAAGTACTGCAAGTTTCCTTAGGACACACTACACCTTGTTTTGGGTATTTTGCAGCAGCCAACCAAGTCTGCAAAGAACAACTGCTGGATTATTGGACCTGAAGACCTGCAAAGGAAAGGGACCAAGTCCAGAAGTCAAAAGAAGTTCCAGGAAGGACAGGTGCCCCTGCCAACCCAGGGTACAACCCAGGGTACAAAAGAAGAGTCCCCTGTTAGTAGAAGACTGCAGAAATGCACCCTAGGAAGATGCCAGCGGGTTCCTGCATGATGCAAAAGATGTCCCACGCTGTGAAGATTATTGCAGATGAGATTTCTTGTTGGAAGGCACCAACAAGCCTTGGCTATGACAAAAGTATGTTATTCATCAAAATGGTGCTGGATGGACCCAGGAGAGACCTGGTGGCCTCAACTCTGTGTGAAGAGAAGAAGGGACTCTCTGCACTTTAGAGATCCCTCAGGATGCCAGCTAGCACCCCCAGAAGCCGCAGGATCCAGGTTCAAAGGAGGTGCAAAATGCAGTTGATGCACCACAACAAAAGAAGGTCCCATGCTGCCGGAGAACAACTCAGCGAGTTCAGCATCGCAGGGTAGAGTGCTGGGGACCTGAGCCAGGCTGTGCAGAAAGGAATTTTGCAAAGAGTGCACAGAGGCCTCAGGAGGCAAAGAACACACAATACACAAGGGTAAAATTGTTTTCGGAGAAGGCAAGGTCTTACCTCCTCCAAATTGCATCAGCAGGAACGATGATGGCTACCCTCTGTGTCCTTAGGAGCACGTTCGTCGCCATGAGAGGAGTCCCAGGGTACCGGTTGTTGGAGCAGGGGAGTGACTCCGTCACTCGACAGGAGATTTCTTCGGTCCTTCTGGTGCAGGATGAAGACAGGGAGTCCCCAGAGCATGCACACCATGGAAAATGTTGCAGTTGCTGACTTGGAGCTGAGGTTGCTAAAGAAAAGTGCCTCTTGTAGATACTTTGTTGCAGTTACAGCATTTCTTGGGGCAGGCTGTGGTTGATCCGATGTCAGAAGAGTCTGGAGTTGTTGCAGAGGATTCCAGAAGGAAACTTGCAAGCAGAATCTGAAGAGAACCCACAGGAGAGACCCTAAATAGCCCTGAGAGGGGGATTGGCTACCTTATCAGGTATGGACCTATCAGGAGGGGTCTCTGATGTCACCTGCTGGCACTGACCACTCAGAGGCCTCCAGAGTGCCCCCACACCTAGCAAAGCACGATGGCTGAAGTGTGGAAAACACTGGAGGAGCTCTGGGCACCACCCCTGGGGTGGTGACGGACAGGGGAGTGGTCACTCCCCTTTCTTTTGTCCAGTTTCCCGCCAGAGCAGGGGAGAAGGGGTCCCTGAACCGGTGTAGACTGGTTTATGCAAGGAGGGCAACATCGGTGCCCTTCAAAGCATTTTTCAGAGGCTGGGTGAGGCTACCCCTCCCCAGCCTGTAACACCTATTTCCAAAGAGAGAGGGTGTAACACCCTGCTCTCAGAGGAAATGCTTTGTTCTGCCTTCCTGGGACTGGACTGCCCAGACCCAGGAGGGCAGAACCCTGTCTGGGAAGTGGCAGCAGTTGTAGCTGCAGTGCAAGCCTCAGAGAGCTGGTTTGGCAGTACTGGGACTCCATGGCGGAGCCCCCAGGATTCATGGAATTGGCACCCCAATACCAGATTTGGAATGGGGGAACAATTCCATGATCTTAGATATGTTACATGGCCATATTCAGAGTCACCATTGTGAAGCTACATATAGGTATTGACCTATATGTAGTGCACACATGTAATGGTGTCCCCGCACTCACAAAGTCCTGGGAAATGGCTCTGAACTATGTGGGGGCACCTTTGATAATGCAAGGATGCCCTCACACTTAGTAACTTTGCACCTAACCTTCAGCAAGTGAAAGTTAGACATATAGGTGACTTATAAGTTACTTAAGTGCAGTGAAAACGGCTGTGAAATACTGTGTGCACTATTTCAAGCAGGCTGCAGTGGCAGTCCTGTGTAAGGGTTTGTCTGAGCTCCCTACAGGTGGCAAAAGAAATGCTGCAGCCCATATGGATCTCCTGGAACCCCAATGCCCTGGGTACCTAGGTACCATTTACTAGGGACTTATAAGGGGTGTCCAGTATGCCAATTGAAATTGGTAAATGAAGTCACTGGCCTACAGTGACAAATTTAAAAGCAGAGAGAGCATAAGCACTGAGGTTCTGATTAGCAGAGCCTCAGTGACACAGTTAGTCACTACACAGGATTACCTATTAGGCCACAAACTATGAGCACTGCGATCCTAGCTAGCAGGATCTCAGTGAGACAGGCAAAACACACTGACATATAGGTTTTTATCTATGAGCACTGGGGTCCTGGCTAGCAGGATCCCAGTGACACAGTAAAAACACACTGACACACACTCACAAACAGGCCAAAAGTTGGGGTAACCATGCTAGAAAAAGGTTACTTTCTCACACTGTTGCACTGTCGTCCGGGCAGCAAGGTGGGAACAGCACTCCTGCAGCAACAGTACCACTCCAACCTAAAGCCCAAGAGCTACTTTCTCAGTGAAGCAGCCACTGCAATCATGGGCATGAGCAGTGAGTCAGAATAGGATTGGTCTCAGCCGCAAAGTACCAAGTCACCGCAGGAAATTTAACAAAGTGGGCAACAGGAGCTGCAGACGAAATAATTATTTTTGAAGTGTAAGCAGAAGAGAAGGTTAAGTTTAATGTAGAGTAAGATGTAGCTCTTGAACCATTGGCTTCTTATCCCCAGCAACAACAAGGAAGGGTATTCCACCATCTTCTCCAAGCCCCCTTCTGATGATCTGGACATGGACTAGACACCGGCAGAGTCAGAGACCCGCCACAAGACACAAGGGAAAAGGAAAGTTCCTGTAATCTTTAGAATTATAGAAAAAGGGACAGTAATGAGGATGAGCCAGTGATTGTCAGCATGGAAGGCATCTCAACGGTCATCGCGATTACCCCTCCTATTCATACTGCTCAGAGGGATGTGGCACTAGTTCCACCACCACACCATCATCATCCATATTTGTAAGGCTCCTATTGAAAACTGCATCCACCACTATTTTAGTGCATGTGCACAATGCGGAGAGGCAATTAACACACCCACCTACTTCCAGTGTTTCAGGCATTGGCAATGGCACACTAAAAACATGTGCCTCCACAGTTTAGAACTTCTTTGCAATTAGCAAGCAGGATGAAACGATTGAAGTATGCTCTACTTGCCCAGTGAGTGTCTTTTGAGGTAAGACTGGCATACACTTATCTTTTAAGGGCTTTCCGTGCTGTGCAACAGTAGAGATGTTCACCATGGATAAATCCCATAAAGCTGCAAACATCGTGGAAGACTTTAACAGCAAGGATTTTGAATGGCTGTGATATTGGGGTCTCTGAATTGGGTTTTCTGCCAAAGACAATGGCAGTAATATAGTCAACACCATGGCAGATGGTGGATATTTCAAGGTCCTGTGTTTGGTGTATTGCATCAACCTGATTGTGCAGAATTTTCTAAAAAATGAAGACATAATCAACAACATACTGGCCATCTGAATATGACTCTTCAGCCATTTCAGGCATTCTTTTAAAGGCCAGAAGCAGTTGAGTACCATTCAGTGTTCTAATAATGTACCAGTTGAGGTCCTCATACAGGAGGTGGAAGCATGTTGGAACTAAACCTACTTCATGTTGCAGCGTCTTTGAGCAGTACAGGATGATCACCAACTATGTTCTTCAAAGAGGAGGGCATGTAACCAGGAAAAGCTGCACCATGGAGATGGACAAAAGAGGGCTATGGCATGTGCCTAACACAAACGTTGCTTCCTTTTGAGATTTTCTCACTGGAAGTCAGCAAAAAGGACAATACAATGAGCCAAGTAATTCCATTGTTGCATCTGCTACAGGACCAGTTAAGAAAGGTACTGGTGTTAACGAAGAAGTGAATGAGTTGATTCAGAGCTTAATCCTTTGCTTGGCTATTAATACAAGGCTGCAGATACAGATTGTGTCCTCCAAAGAGTACATCTGTGCTACAATACGTGATTCATGGTTAAAAAAATCCTGTCTACTTTCTTTCCTTTTTAATAAGGTGAAATTTCACTATACAAGACATGGATTGTTGAGCCTGTGACTGACATGGGAAAAGAACATCTGAAAGTTAGGGTCCAGAGCAGAAATTCTATTGTGTAGCCTTCAACCGCTAGAGAGGGCAGTGCTGTTCCCTCCCAGCAGCCAACACAAGCAACAACACCAGCAAACAAGGCAACATAGCATGAGCAAGTGGTTGCACCAATGAACATTCTGAAGATGGTCCAAGATTATCTACATGACCCAAAAGAGACCTACCTTGATCAAAACCCATTGGTCTATTAGTATGGGAAGATGCACCACTGGCCAGAGCTCAGCAGGCTGACAATAAAGTATCTGGTTTTTCCGGTAGCCAGTGTGTCTGCTGAGCATGTGTTCAGTGAAGCTGGTAAACTTGTCACTGCCAGAAAGACCAGTGTCTGGCCTCACATTAAAGAGAGATTGACCATGAATAAAATCAACCAACATTTCATAGCTTAAAATTGCTGTTCCAGAAATAGCATCAAAGTAGGATGAGGCTGATTGGTCAGACTAAAGTGCATTAGCTGACCAAGTTCTGGGTGAACCCCCTGAGTTTGAGGACAAACTCTACTTCCCTGGCTGAGTAGGCCACAATAGAAGCAACTTTCACATTATCGCTGGACTGCTTTGCAAAAACAAATATGAAAAAATGGATATAGCTAGAGGAACATTTATATATTTGTTGTGTGACTTATGCAGCCCCATCATTATTCACCTGTGTGGCTGAAGTTGAAAAAGTGTTACCAGAAGAAGCTTCCACATTCACTTATAGGGCATGAAGAAAATTCCTGCCTCTGTTTGATCCATATCCTTCTATTTTCACTCCCTAGCTGGTTTGGTTGTCCCAATGAAAATAATTAATTTACAAGACTGCCATTGTGTTGCTTCCATGGGAAAAGAGAAGAAACATTAGATAAATGGGTACCACCATGCTTGCACTGAAACAGGTAACTATTACACCAATGAGGGACATATTTTGTGTGAATGTGAGTGATGACGATTCATGTGGTGGCAGACAGTAAGGGTTTTGTGTAGGGGTGGGCAGAATTTTTAATTCCACAGGTGGAATTGAAGAAGTTTTGTAATATCACATTACTTATGTAATGCAGAATTACTAATAAAATCCTGCTGCTATCCAACGGAATTAAAAATCAGCCCGGCTTATATATCTCGATACTAATTTTTATAATTGGGAAGATTTAATATAATTTTAAAGTAGTGACACATCCTCGGTGCTCTTTCTCTTTCACCCTTCTCAATGTGCATTACCCTGCGGTGAAATCAAAGCTTCCTTTCATGTGGCTTCACTCCCTCAGGTGGTGTACATGGGGTCAGGCTATAAAAGGCAACTTGGCTTGATAATTAATTATCCCATTCATTGGTATCTTGCACTGCAAAAGTTGACATAATGATTGAAAAGTAAGGTCAACTCACCAGTGAACAAGCAGTGACAGGCTGTGTGACATCAACAGACACTGCGTTGCGAATGAATAGTAAGATGACCTTGCACAACATAACTACAGCAATAGCCAGGCCAGCCTTGGAAAACATTAGGAACATTTATTGTTGGGAAATAGCAAACCAGATTGCTTTCGCAGTGTTATACAGGAGGAAAGAAGACCAGTTGCCAACTCGCATTTCATTGTCAGATAATTCTGCCCCTCCAATCCCCGAGGCGGGATTCATACTAGCACAGCATTACACAGTAGAACACTAATTAAAACATCTGTTTGATGTTTTTATGCATTTGGTCCGTTAAAGAAAATCTATAAATTACATTGGTACCTTTCAAACAGATGGGGCTCAGGCCACATCTGAGGAGCTTTCATCAGGCCTCCCATGTGGCCCTGGTCACCAGAAAGTCCAGCACTCCCTTGCTCCTATCTCCTGTGTTTTGAGGGGAGGCTGTCAGGTGCTCTGCTCTGGGATTTGGAGACCTAGCATTTAATTGCCAGCTCCAAATTTAAATTGACTGCATCCCAGGGCATTGTTCTTAAATTAATCAATTGAGCAATGAGTTGTCTATCATCTCTTTTTTCCGAAGCCAGTCAAGTGAAGCACCCAAGCCAAGGAGAGGGTAAACATTCAGGTGTGAAGGTGGTGATTTCTTACTGAGAGAAATTTAACATATTTTAAAATTAATTTGTACATATTAGGATAAAGTTACTCAAATATGAGAAGACAATTTTTTTTAAGTGGCCTTTTGTTAGATCAAGTGCACATGCTTGCTTTGACTACCTTGACAGGCAAACAAGGTTAAGCACTATTCTAATGAGAGTGTACATGTTAATAGAACTGTTGGGGAATCAGGGACTAATAAATATTACTGTGGAACTGCAGCACTTCAGCAGTGCACATCCCTGGAGCATCTAAAGAGGAAGCATGTCCACTCACAACAACTCTAAAAGATTATCCAATAGGGAGTGCGGATAGGTGAAGTCGGGGTTGTGTTATTGTTTGAGTGCTTCATGAAATCAAGCTGGTGCCTGTAGTGAAGAAGGGAGGAAAAGACAGTGGCAAAGCTTCCTCAACTATCACTCCAGGACCTGCCATGATCCCCCAGTCCAGTTGGCACTGAAAGGGTTATGGCTTCTTCTCTGGTGAGTGACATCGTTTGTAGAAAAGAGAATATATTTAACTGCCTGGCAACTGTGGAATGCATGGCCAATTCCCTCACTTTGGGGCAGACCAGGGAGGCAGGAGGCCTTTCTTTTGGGGCTACAGTGTTGATATTGCAAATAAACCGTGCCACAGGTACCTGCATGTTTTTAATGGCAATGCATGCACTGCAGAGTATAGGATCTGTTGTTTGTCTCTGCATTATACTCACTCAACCCCTGAGTGGAATTCTGTGGAATGACACAGAATTTTATCATAGTTCTGTGGAATTCCACTGAATGAAACTGTACCAATTCAGCTCAGGCCTAGTGTTGTTCAACTAATTTGTAAACTTGATTTCAATGGTTTGCAATGTTTGGTGGCTGTTTAGTGATTCTGACAGAATGTGTTTGCCATTTCACACATAGCTAGATTTACTTGAATATTTGACTCCTTGCTGTATTTTCATTTTTTCTTCAGAGACCAGACAAGACAGTTTAATTAACAAATCTAAACAAAAAGCTCATAATCTTTTGTTCTTCTTATATATGAACATAAGTGAACCACACTTCTATCTCTCCCAAACTCATTTGGGTCTGGAGTTGGACAGAATCATAATTCAGAGTCAGGACTCATGGTGGGACTACCTAAACAACCAGAAGAAGAAAGTCATAACCAATACCTTTGTATTTGTAAGGAAAAACATAGCCAACATGACTCAGAGGCCTACTTAGCCATGTGTACCTGAGAGAGGTATGGTGATTTGGGAAACACTGAGTAGTGTGCTGGGTCAAATGTCAAACTCCTCTAATTAAGTGGTTATGGTTGGGTTAGACTGTAAAATGAGACAGACATGTTACATGTTGGACTCACTCAACTAAATGTTATGACAGTAGAGCGATTGATCAGCCAGGCACATGCAGATACTTGTCTGGGATTGGTTGTAAAATTGCTCTCACTTCTCAATTATTCACACATGAGTCATCATGATTGTGTTGCACTGCAGCAGCCTATGTTCTTTGTCTGCCTCTTGGTCCACTCCACATGAAGCTTACCTTCTCCTTGACTCTACAATATCAACATTTACTGTTTTACAATCCGCAGCCCTTCTCTTCTTCTGCATGAAAGCGCCACAATATAACACTACTTACCACAGTTGACTGGTTCAGCCTTGCACACAAGAAGGACATTCTGAGACGAATGCAGATGCACCGTTCAATTTGGCAATTATTTACAGTATCATTTTTCTTTTAGAACAGTGTGAGTTCACTTCTCCCTATTTTTCTCCAAACCTAGATGACTGAAAAATAGATAATAAGTATAACTTGGTCTCTGGGCTGAAGGACTTTTTGGAATGTGTACAACTGAACGGTGTCATTCCTTAATTTCCTTCTACAACAGATTTGATGATGATGATGTGCTGCTCATTGACCTGCTAATGTTCCTGTGCAGTGTTTGTCTTTGTCAAACCTTTCCCCAGCTGTCCGTTCCAATCTATTTATTAAACTCCTAACCCTCTTCCTGAGGTTGCGTAATATACTGAGGTTTGACTTACAAATTTAAACTATAAATGGATCACACACTTGGTGGAGCAGATGTGAGGAAAGTGACACCAACTCACTGTGTGATCTTGGTTCTTACCTGATCAATAGTCCACTCCACCCCCAATTAACCACCCAGGCCAGAAAGGGAAAACAACATCTAGTGCAGAGTCAGAACAATGTCTTTCCCTGTGTCCACGATAGTTAGTACTAGTGTGCACTATCTGCCCTGATTCAGAAATAAAGTTGCTCCTTCGCTGTACGTATACTCTTGCAGTTTAACTGCACTACCATATTTAAAATTACATGTAGTAACAATACGAGTTGTAACGTACTAATTGTAGTATCTCCATTTTAATGTAATAGGGATTACTTGCTAATCACAAAGTGGCTACTCATAAAGTTACTGATAGAAACATTACTAGTCTTAAACATACACTACAAGAGTCAGTAAACTAACACCAAAAGTGTAACTTTACCTTTGTGCATTAGGCCCTCTCTGTGTTACCTACAAAACCTATGCAACATGGAATAACACTACCTTCTTCTCCAGAAGGCCTGTGGATGATGTGATGCATGACCACGCTTGCGACCACACAGCCATCTCTTCAGCTTGGGAATCTAAGTGCTATGGCCAACTGACAGCTTCAAGATGTCCCCAAAGAAAGCTGCTACCAAGAAAGTGGCCAGTGATGAAAAGGAGCTTTCCACCCCTCTAATGTTGCCCCAGAATTGTTTTAGGCAAAAACGTGTGTCTGCTGCACCAGCCTCTGGAAGGCAAGGTGGGAGTAGCACTCCTCCATCAGCGGTACCATTGCAAACTGAGCTCAAGCCCATGTTTGGCACATAGACAGCCTCTCCAATCACATGAACGCCGACAAGCAGTGACGTTGAATTGGACTTATCTCTTTCTCAAAGTAGCACCCAGTCATTGTCGGAAACTCAGGCCAGTGGGCAACAACAGCCGCAGCCAGCAATAGCAGTTTCTCCCAAAGTAGGAGCACATCAGGATGTTGAGTTTCATGCTGAGAAAGCCCAAGAAGCCCCTCTTTCACAAGATGCACTGTCTTCCAGATCTCCGCCATATTCTTCCTCAAGCACCCTCTCTGATGCTCAAGACTCCACTTGAATGCCACTGCAGTCTGACACACACCAGGAGAGGCAAGGAGTGAAATGGAAGGTTCCTGAAAGCCTTAGAGTTATAGATGAAGAAGAGGAGGATGATGAGTCTGATGATGAGCCAGTCACATGGATGTTAGTCCAGCCCCAGTGGAGGCAAACATTATCCCATCTTCTCAACCTGCTCTGAGGGATGTGGCACAGGTACCACCATCCCCACCTTCAATAGCTTCCACATGTAAAAGGCCCTGGGTTTGACCTACATCCACAGCCACCTCCATAGAATAGGTACTGCAGAGAGGCAAATGTCATCAAAACAACATCCACATACCACCACTTCTTTAGACATTGGCAGTGGCCTCAGAGTTAGAAAGTTGACCTCCCCAGATTGGGACTTCTTTACGGTTAGTGAAAAGGAGCCAAACAGTGCTATATGCTCCATTTGCTTGTCAAGTGTGAGTCGAGGTCAGCTTGGTACAAAGTATGGAATCGGAGGCCAAACAACCCATTTGAGTAAACAGCACAAAATCTGCTTGGAGGCGCACCTTAGCGGCCAAAAGCCTGCAAGTAGTGTTAGTGAAAGTGTTGAAAGCAGGGAATCTGATCTGATGATGGTGGAAGGTGAAGGTGAAGAAGACGGTGACATTTTTGTTGCACAAATCAGCCCTGTCCCCAGCAGTGCAGTAGTATCGTCACCCACATCAGCAACATCACAATGGCACAGGAAGACTCACAGTCAGTCGAAACACCAAGGCAAGAACATACAGTGGCTGCCCCACTGAGACACACATTGAGCCTACCACCACTTTCTAAGTCATCTGCATCAGCAGCACCAGCAAAGAAAAAAATCCAAACTACTATTACTGCCATGTTTAGGCAGGAGTGGCAGTACGAACGCAACCATCCAACTGCACATTTGTATAACTGTAAGCTAATTAAAGTGTTAGCGTTGGACCTCCTCCCTGTTTCTTTTGTGGAAGGAGTAGGTTTTCTAGAATTTGTTCCAGCCCTACATCACAATGAGCTGGAATTGATTGGACAGGCTTTGCAGCAGAGTGCTGTCCACACACTCTACCTGACGACAGACATGTGGACCAGTTGCCAAGCCACTTATTGCATGTGAATCACTGCACACTGGATCTCTTTTGTCGGGATTAGAGAAATTATATCAGAAGCTATTGACACAGCTGAAATTTTCATTGGTGCTCAGAAGCATGCAACGGCAGCTATGTTTGCCATGGAGAACTCCCTTACAGCTGCAAACATCTTAGATGATTTTAACAACAAGGTCTTTGAATGGATGTGCCCCAGAGGGCTTAGCACTGGATTTGTTGCCATGGACAATGGCAGTAATATAGTTAAGGAAATGTCAGATGTTGGCTATTTTGGTGCACTGCATAAACATCATTGAACAGGACTTTCTCAAAAAAGAACCCTGAGTCAGCTACTTACCCTCCACATGGAGAAGAATCTGCACTCATTTGTCATGCAAAGCAGGGATGCAACTGTGAAAGGCATGATCCCTGAAGTACAACAGGGGATGGATGAGAGTGATTGTTCAGACTCAGGTCATAGTAGTGTGTTAGCTGACCAACTTCTAAGTGAACCTCCTGAGTTTGATTACAAACTCTTCTTCCCTGACTAGACCTGGGGTACCATAGAGTACCATAAAATACAGCTAGCTGGGGAAACCTTATCATTTTATATTGTTTTTTTTCTATCTAAATGACTAGTGAACCTCAACTGTTTAGGCACATGTATGGCCAGACTGGAGTTGGACCAGTGTGCATTGAAGAAGCCCCCCAAAATCACTTCAAGGAGATTTGAAAGACAATACCTGCCTCTATTCTGTTTCTATCCTTCCTTTTTTCCCATAGCAGGACTCCCCCAGATATTTGATTTACAACTTACTAGCCAATTTGTGTTTTGTTTCCTGGATCGAAGAGGATCAACAATGTGCCACTCTGCTTGATTGCATCAGTTAAGTAATACTATGGGCCTCATTATGACCCTGGCGGGCGGCGGAGGCCGCCCGCCAGGATCGCGCCCTCCAAATTACCGCGCCGCGGTCAAAAGACCGCGGCGGGTATTACGAGTTTTCCCCTGGGCTGGCGGGCGGTTCCAGTTAAACCGCCCGCCAGCCCAGGGGAAAACGACCTTCCCACGAGGATGCCGGCTCGTAATCGAGCCGGCGGAGTGGGAAGGTGCGACGGGTGCTACTGCACCCGTCGCGTATTTCACTGTCTGCAAGGCAGACAGTGAAATACATTTTGGGGCCCTCTTACGGGGGCCCCTGCCGTGCCCATGCCATTGGCATGGGCACGGCAGGGGCCCCCAGGGGCCCCGCGACCCCCCCTACCGCCATCCTGTTCATGGCGGCTTTCCCGCCATGAACTGGATGGCGGTAGGGGGGGTCAGAATCCTCATGGCTGCGGAACGCGCTCCGCAGCCATGGAGGATTCCAATGAGCAGCGGAAAGTCAGCGGGAGAACGCTGACTTTCCGCTTCTGACCGCGGCTGAACCGCCGCGGTCAGAATGCTCATTGGAGCACAGCCAGCCTGTCGGCGGTGCTCCCGTGGTCGGTGGCCCTGGCGGCCACCGGCCGCCAGGGTCAGAATGACCCTCTATATGCCTCAACGAGTGATATGAGGGATACTTGTCTCAATGTTGAGATGGTTTGTGTGACTCATGTCTAGTAGTGGCAGATAGTGAGAGCGGGTGTTTATTGTTTAAATATATTATTATGCTTGCTTGTTTTTGTGTTGAAATTGATTTACAATGTTGGTGGCATAATAAATAATGTGTTTTTCCTGAATGCAATTATTTTCCCTTCCATTTTGACACTTAGTGAAATTTGTTTGCCGGCGTTTTTACACTGCTTTGTTTTCTGGTGCTTTGTTTTCTGGTTCACATTTGTCAAAGAAGACCCAACCAGTCCATTTAGCTAAAAAACTAGATTCTAGTCCAGAAAAAAAACTACTCAATGTTTCTCTTGTTAAACACACGTATGCACTAAAGGCTATCCAAATGGATCATGAGATTTTGACTCTCGGGAGCAGTTGGTATGGAGTTTGAGATGATAAACTTTAATCTGAGTCTGGAGTATGATGGAAGGAATTAGAGTGTGAAATGATAACTTAAACAACTGCCAGAAAAAGGAAGTGATCAACTT
Source organism: Pleurodeles waltl (assembly GCF_031143425.1). Taxonomy (NCBI): domain Eukaryota; kingdom Metazoa; phylum Chordata; class Amphibia; order Caudata; family Salamandridae; genus Pleurodeles; species Pleurodeles waltl. The sequence continues at coordinate 528,871,991 of NC_090437.1, read as the reverse complement.
CATGGAAATCAACATTGATGATGATGAGGCTAAGAGGCCTACTCCAATCTGTGGACTGGTGGTGAGAGGTGTGTAGATTACTTGATTTGGGAAACGCAATGCTGCTGTGTGTATCTGCTGGCTGGCTCATACCTGAAACTATGTGGTTAGTTGGGGGACCTGTTGTAGGAAACTGGAATAGACAGACATGTGATGGATGATTGATAATGTCAAATTATGCACATGCTCCAGGCTAAATGTTATGATGATCATGACAATTGCAAGTTTGATGATCCTGATACATGCTGCCACTTGTCTGTGAATGTTGGTTGTTGTAATTGTTCTCACTTAATTGATCATACATTAGTCATAAAAGGTATGATTCCAAAGGTCTTTGCTCTTGCTCTGCCACCTCTGAGGCTTCTTGGTACACTTCTCCACATGAAGCTTACCTTCCATTCAATCCTTCTTGATTCTACAATATCATGATAATCATTTCTGTTTTATGATCCACAGGCCATCTCTTTTCCTGCACTATAACGTTCATGCTTATGTTATCAGACCGCTTCAAGTAGGCATCAAAGAAGACTGACGGGGCAATCCAAGAAGACAGCAGATGCATCACCCAACATGGCAATACAGAATAGTATCATTTTTCTTTCAATAATCTTTTTTTAGAACTGTGTGTGTTAGTTTCCCCCCACGATTAATTATCCATACATTTTTACAAATGTAGGTGACCAAACATTTTTAGATATATGTTATAACAACTTGGGTCTCACCGGGGCTCATGGATTATAAATATATCTGTGTCATACATATTCATTTTGTCTATTCCTCCCACAAGAGGCTGCTGATCATTTCGCAGATGAATATTGGGTTTGTCTTTTTGTCACATCTTTCCTCAAATCCCTTTCCCAACCATTCAACAAATCACCCCCATCCTCGTCTGCCTGGCTGTGTGATTTATTGAGGTGTTACTTAATAATTTACACCATTGATTAATCGCACACTTGGTAGGGAGGATGTGGTAGAAGCAACATAAATTCAGTTTGCAGGATCTTCATTTGAGTTCACCTAGATGGGGTGGAAACTCACTTCTGATGCCTTCTCTGTTAGTGCACTAGCATGCTACTACTACACCACCACAGTACTTTCAGAAACCATGCAGCCCTTGCTTCATCCATTCAAGTAAGAGAATTAAAGAGCATTTTTGTACTTACAGTTTAGGTAGTTAGTAAACCTTTTCTGAATGCACTGCAGATACTAGGAGAGTCTCAGGACAAATTTACCTAACTGTGTAAATACTTGTTATACACTATCAGCAGACCTTAAAACATGCTGCACTAAAAGGAATACTCTGTCAGCAGATTTGAAAACCACGCTGCGAAAAGGCAGCAGTGTGAAGTAAAAGACCCCAAAACATATTTTATGCATAAACAACTGTAAATATATAATTATTTTTCCCCGTCCTTGAAAAAAGTACAAATATCCACCCCTTCCACTCACAACTGGCACACCCCTACCCCTAAACAAATGTCCCTTTCCCCAACCAAGGTCCCAAAAAAACTGTCCAATTGTCTACAATATAAAAAAAGTAGAAAAATCCCACAAAAACCCACTCTCACCCTCTCCACCCACAAGAAGTCCCACCCACCAAAATAAAAGGTTAAAAAAGGGGCTGAAGAGCCCGTCCATGCCTGTCTAATGGGCCTCTAAGAGCGCCAGCTTCCAAAGGATGCAGCATTGGAAAACAGTGTCCGAGGCACGGGCAGCAGGGATGATATGGCAGTGGGTGGCTGTCCTGAAGCTGCAGCACTGGTGTTTTTGGGCTGAAGGCACTATAGCCTGGCTCTGGTCCTGAGTCCTGGCAGCCACTGCTGCTTCACCTCCTCCTCCTATTCCTCAAAGACCACCAGCCACAGGTACTCGGCCTGTATGGTCTTCAGTTTTTGCTGCCACAGCCAGACTGCTTTTTCCTGCTGTGATGGTGGACCAGCAGGAATAGCTATATCAAGAAAGAAAAAAGACAAATTGTAAACAATGCTTTGAGCAAAATACTTGTTAAAAATCATATAGTGTAGTGGCACAGTAGGAGTACATTTGGAGGTCACCTCAGGCCATTCAGTTTTAAGGTGATAAGAGTAACAGCCATTCCGTACTATGGAGTATGAGTATTCTTCTCTCTCCTGGTGTGCTAAATTAATAGTGGCATTGCTGGCTCAGCTGGCTCCCCAGTTGCACTTATTACTGTCTGCTGCTGGGGAAGATGTGCTGAAAAAATTATCTTATAATGATCTTATTCCAATGGCCCTGTTCTTCTTTTTACCCAGACTACAAGGCCAATGAATACTAAGAATGAAACATGCCACGTAGTATGATAGAATCAATCATGCAGACATCCTGTCTGCCATAAGTAGGAGTAAGGTGCACTGCAGTGCAGGGAAAGGATTAAGGAATGGGATATATAAATAAATATATATATATATATATATATATATATATATATATATATATATATATATATATGTTGTATTTGTCACATTTGCATCATCACAGACTATCCCGTTCAGGAAAATCAAGGCACTTACTTAGCACCTCTTTACTCACTGTCCTCATATCCCTCCTCCACCACACTTTGTAATACCAACTTTAAAAAAAAATACATTTGCTTTGCAGTAAGGAAAGACATCTTAACTTACTCAACTGCAGGGTAAGGTAGAGGGGATTAGGATGAGAAGGTAGAGTACACACTTTACTGATCAATCAATTACTCATCATCATCATGTGCCTAAGGTTTGGGTAGTAGTATGACTCACTGTGGTTGGCAAATGTTGAAAGGGAAAAACTAGAACAGAAGTACATCTGCTATGGAAGCCATAATGTATTATATTTATCACCTGGCTAGAAAAATGCGGCATAAGCAAAGATTTGATTTTCCAAATTATTCAGCAGTCTGGGACAGAACTTGAGAAAGATTAGAGGAGTGAAGCACTAGGAAGTGACTGACACAGTGGGCACTGGGAGGAAAGGGAAACACACCTTGTTTTTGCATTGCCATGCACTGAAAAGTATTTGACACATTAACTTAACTTAAGCTGACAGACGCACATTGCACAGCCAACATTGCAGTGCCGATTCTGCTGAATTGAACTGAGCAGCTGTTTGGTCATCATGGATGGTACTGGTAAAAAGCCATGGGAGGTGGGGGATGGTTAATGGACGTTGGGATACATATTTACTGCCTCGCTTGGAAAATACTGTGAGTCAAAGGAATATTCTGAAATACCATCCAACCCTTTGAATCAAACCTTTGATAAAAACCATTCCAAGCAAGTAAAGCAGGTGAGAAGAAAACTCCTTTCCAGGAGAGCTCTCTTGTTTCTTCATTTCAAGCAGTTATCTATTCATCATTGCAAATGTGTTCTTCTAGTACTCTTATTCTTCACCCTTGGCTTTGATACACACCATTTAAGCTTTACATTCTGTCATGCAGCCCTTCACCATTTAAAACTATCCAAATTCCAAACATGGTTCTGAGCAACCTTTCATGGTTCCTTTCACCCATTCACTCATCCAAGAGATCTAACCCACCCCAGGAGTCCGTTCATCCATCCAGGCATGGAATTCTTTCATGCATACCCTTTTACCTACCTTGGCTGGCATCCTTTCACCCGTATACCCCGGCACTGGTGGTCCGTGCAGCTAGAAAAAAACATTACACAATTTAGATGATGGATACCCCTACTTTTTTTGTAATACCAAATACAACCACAATACATCAATATATTTCAGCTTCAAACTTCTCTTCTATCAAAATATCAGGTGGGCATTTTGTAGGTTGGCAATTTTTTAAAAGCCAGGTAGTCGAAAAGAAAAAAATAAACTTTTGGTAAATGAGAGCCAGAATTAGCTATTGATGAATTTGAGTTTGTCAAGAGAAATAAAAGGGTGCAAGAATTGGTCAATGTAGGACATATGGTCTTAGTTAGCTAATGCAATGGGGCCATCCTCCTCATACTTCCAACCATGGTGCGTGATCATCAACTGCTAGTATACTAATACCCACATGGGAGGGTACAAACAATTATATGATCATGTTTAAAAACACCTTTTTTTCTTTTTTTTTATTGATTGAGCTGAAGCAAGAAAAAGAAAGCCTTCTAATGAAACGTGTAGAATACCTTACATGGGCATGCAATCTTCAGTACACAGTTTCTCTGAGCCTTACCACCACTCCACAAGATAAGATATATAAGGGGAGAGGGAAAGCTCACTGACAAAGCAGAAGAAAGGGAGCTACAGACAGACTAGTGCAGACAGACAGTTTGAAGTAAAGAAACTTGAAATATAGAAAATAAGCAAATAGTATAATGAAAGGAGAAGAAGAATTTAAGAAACAGATAAATCGTAGTGCAGTTGGAAAAAATTAGGAGACAGGCACAGTATAAATGTAGAAAATAATTCTAAATGTGGAGCAGAGCCTTTTACCCCAGCACTTGTGGAGGGGCTAGCTTCAGCTACATCACCTGCCTCACCAGCCCTCTTCCTGCTCCTGGGTGCTGGATGATGTAAGAAAAAAAGTTAGAAAAGATTAGTGGCATTGTTAATAAATAATCTCTCCAAGAATATTTATTTTTTTAAAGGAAAAGGCAAACACAGTGACATTTCTACATCAGAGGGTCGGAGCCCCTGTATACTGATAATACTGGTATAATGGACCATCCTATTCCAAATTTTCCAACCCTTTTCCAAATTTTCTAAATTACATTTTGGAATGACTAATAAATTGCATTGAATGATTTCTACAGGTCTCATTTCATTCTCAATCTCTCAATGCATAGATTGGATGCATGCATGCAAAACTAATACACATCACTGGGAAATTGTTTGGCAGTTCGCACTGTACGAGCTACAAAAAATAAAAACACAGGTAGCGCTGTGCACCTGTCTAGATGACAATCGCATAATGTTATATTTGTAACATAAAGTTAACTTTTACATGCATGTGAGCAGCATGCTTGCTATTTGGGAAGAAACTATTTGCATAGAATACAACTAATAATTAATTATTACTCACCGAGCCCGACAACTTCAACATCGAGCAGGTCCGTTTCACGGTCCAGGATATGGGCCCACTGGTGCATAAGGTGTTGCTGTGTGAGCCAGACCCCAGATCTGCTGGACTCAGCCCGGTGCCCCCTCTCCCAGTGTTGCTGGTACTCATGGAAGCCATATCCAGACCCGGGCCTGCTGACAAGGTGGATGGTAGGTGGCGCTGCACAAAAAACACCAGGGCAGTCACCTCTACCTCAGAAACATTTTCACAGGATGCACTCCTTCACGTTGCTGCTCCCCTCAAGGAAGATGGCTGACGGTGGTGGTTAGGGGCCTGGTGCTGCCGCTCCCCTGCTTTGCCATGGTGCTGGGGACTTGGCAGGGATGAGATAAGGAAGAAGGAAGGCAAAAAAAGTAAAGTAAAGCAAAACAATTAAAAAGTTAAAAAGTTGCAAAAACACAAAAAAATTAGGTGAAAAGTTAAACTATAAAAACACAAAGAGGAAAGGAAATATAATAAATAAAAGGTAGGGTAAAATCGGTTTTAAAAGTGTGGGATGGGACACATATAGAGGGATAGATAAGTAAGCCCCAGCACCGTAACAAGCAAGAAAAGTAAGATGGCAGCGCCCATGAGAACCGAATGGTGCAGTTTGCGTGAGAATTCCAATGCGAGGATGTACTTCACATTGCCAGTGATGTTAAATGTCACGTGAGTGGGTGACGCAAGAAACTCCATCTGCTAGCGGGACTCCATGTAGCACTACAGAGTTTTTTGCAACTCCGCGGAGTTCAGCATAGCGTGACTACACCAACTCCGCCCAAGCCTAGCCATCTGCTTACAATTGCTAACTCAGCAGTCAGACATAGGAGTCTTTTCTAAGGTTCCTGTTGGCTTGTTGGCCTTCTCAACAGCAGCACAAGCACGTAGTTCACAGCGTGCAGAACCACAGTAAGATGCAACTCTGTTTAGTAAGATGCAGCAGTAGAATATGCATATCGAGTGTGCATTACCCAAAACTAACAGCGCTCATAAGCACCTGAAGTGCCAGATGGCAGTCAACATGCTGCATTGAATAAAACTGAACAGGATTACAGATTTGTCATTTTGTTTTACATGTTTGTGCTGAACCCCTTCAACTACCGTACTGCAAGTGCATAAACTCTTGCTTTTAATAATTAATTTTGTTCATGTTTATGTAGAACTCTAAAAGTCATTAATGCAATGCTGTTATGGTTCAAATTTATAATTACTAAATTCAGAGTCAATCAAGAGACACTAATCACATGAGAGAATGCATTGTGCATATTACAGTGTTAACGCGTCCCTTTATGACTAATTTATTCACTCTGGGACCTATTTTAGGCCAATGAATCTTTCGACCCTGATTGAAGACACCTTAGGACAAGATAGCTAATCAACATGTCAATCAATATGTCAATAACGTCATTAATATTCACCATAACAAGGCAATTTACATTAGTCAAAGACATTTAATAAAACTCAGGAAAACCACCATGACCTTTCAGTCGGGAATAACCACACCAGTTTAGTATGTTTTGTGATATTTATTCACTATTGATTACAATTCTACTAGCAAGTTTATTAATCTCAAAACCAAGAAACACATTAGCATAGTCACAATATGGCAACTTTGATAAGATTTCATTAAAGCAAGGATCACAAATATTAGAACATAGCACAAAGTTAACATAGATTATTCTCAGCAGAGTAAAGTTAGCGTATTATTCAACAAAGCATAGATTCAGTCATTTGTCTATTTGCATCCGTTTAGTGAACCCCTTAACTAACCTCGAATTAGCATTGGCATGTTGGGCTTCATGCAAAACAATTTAGTAACATCAATTTGGAAAAACCTTTAACTAAGGTCTCTGTCAAAAGAAGCAGTTGGTACCTAGAAAGGAAAAGCAAACTGACAATCACAATTTCATTGTCATATAGTTACCCTCCGTATTGGGTCAGCATACAGATTCAGTCTTCGTCCTCAGGACATCAGTTGATTCACCATCAGCCAGGAATTCAGCAAGTCGGGCAAGAAGGGTAAAAGGGTACTTCCCTCATAAGGAGGTAAAGTATAAATGGGCAATATAAGGGCAAGGATGGTTTTAAAGAACCAAACAGCAAAGTCTCTATGCAGAGTGACAAAGTGTCTGGGTCATAGCAAATCGCAATAGCATCCCCCTAACTCCTAGTCTCCTAGTCTCCTTGCCTAATTTACTTCCTTGTGTCAAGGGTTTTTATCCCTTTTCTGTTGTACAGTCCCGTAATTCTTGATTGGTTGGGGTTGGCACCCCACTATCTTCATCCAATGAGTTAGCAATGAGTTCATCAAATTTGTCACCCCATAACAGTTCTCACGTAGTTTATTGGTCCTTATGATTGACGTGTCCAGCGGGTAGAATGTCCGGTAAGATTTCATACTCTCGTGGTCCTTTGCACATCTTCAGTCAGTGGTTCCATTGTCTGTACCTGTTCAGGCGACCTTGCACCTGCGACTAGTCTACACTGTAGCATACAGCAAAAAATGTTTCCTTGAGCAAGTCGAATTTCATGAGAACGGATCTACTACAGTTACATTCATCTTCTAGCTTTTGGAAAAACATGAGTTCATGTCCTTCAGCAAGTCAGCACACTGCACGTTAGAAAACACATTTAATTAGGATTCAGGTATAAGGGAAAAACATAAGGTAAGGCTACAAATGGATAAGTGATAGAATGGAATGCAAATAACATATGGTATTGGTTGTGGTATTTCATTCGTAGAGCTGCTGCTCTATCATGGAAATTGCTAGTATAAGACAACATTAGGGGTTCAGGACTATGATGACCACTCTATTTCTACCTCTGTATGTTTTGAATGTTTGAGCAAGAAAAACACCAGCATGTTTGGTGACTAGAGTACTACTTGGGCCTGGCTGTATGATCCTCTTCACATTACCATAAATCGTTTCCCCCCTCACTACTACACAAGACATGTAAAAAGGCAAGGGAAAGGTTATGAAAAATTTCAGCAGAATAAAGGTACAGACAAGTAAAAGCCAGCTGTGGAAATGTGGAAATAGGTAATATGGAACAAATACAGGGAAATGCAGGGATAACATACATCCAACATGAAAAAAATAGCAAGTAAACAAAAGGGCATAATTTTTGTAGTGGGGAACAAAAATTACTTACAGGGGGCAGCAGAACCACCTGCCACATCCACGGTGCTGGTGCTGCTAGTGATGGTACTGGTCTCACCCACCCCAGTGCTGGTGACAGCCAGCCCAGATGCTCTCTTTTTATTGCGTATTTAAGAAAGAAGATACAAAAACATGATTGGTGGTACTGTACAAAAAACATCTTGACAGGCATGGCATTGTACTTTTTAAAGCCTTTTCCTTGTTTCAAAATCTTAAACCTCAAACAACAACATTTTGAACTATTCATTCATTCCAAAGAAGGATCTTTGCTTCTCTGTCCTCTTTTGCAGAGTCAAGTCTTTCCCCCTTTGTGTACTGTGCATCCGGAGATTTGGACTATGAGCTACATAAAGCCACAGAGAAGAACTCAAGTTATTTCACACCCGAGGTATATTACCATTGTCAGAGTGCATGACATGGTGAGTTGACAATCATGCCTTAAATCAGCCCAAGCGAACCTCTAACTAGTTCAAACTGGACCAAAACCTGGCAGTATCATTCACTTGACTTCCACTCCCATATGATGTTCCTAACGGAGTTCCTACATCCTCCCCATCAGGCTCGTACAATGCACCACTACTCTATCAATGGTTTGTGTTTCCCTTGCCTCTAAGGATTATTTTTTTGCAAGGAGGTCTCCCTTCCTGCACAAAACAATCCAGAGTGCTGTGCTGTGTAACGTGACATCCTTGCACCTTTATGATGCAAAGATGCCTGCATTGGTGTTCTAGGCAGTACTCAGTATGGCAGTGTAGGGAGAGAGCAGTAATGAGACATCTTAATAAATAAATGCCACATTTCTGCCCTCTTCCTTTGAGGCAGTGCATCAAGTTGTCTGGCTACCTACACAAAATATTGATAACTCAGTGCACTGACCACTAATGCACTGACGTATAAAGAGCACACAATCTTTTTAGAAGAAAGACAGTGTACGCAACTGCACGCAATCTGTGATGCTAAAAGTGCATTTATTTGAATGGTATACATTAACATTTAAAAACCTCTTGAAAATAGTATCGAAGAAATATACCCATTATTATAGATATATTTGGTGCTAACTTTTATGACTCAATTGATCCAAATAAAGTACTTATGACTGATCTATCTATCTATCTATCTATCTATCTATCTATCTATCTATCTATCTATCTATCTATCTATCTATCTATCTATCTATCTATCTATCTATCTATCTATCTATCTATCAATGTATCTCTATATAAATATAGATATATAGCCTGTGTTTCAATTGCAGGTGACTTTATTCAGACTGTGAAATGAGAATAGTCCAACGCATTTCGGGGAACTAGTCCCCATGTTCATGAGACACAGAGGCCCTCATTACAACCCTGGAGGTCGGTGTTAAAGCGGCGGTAATACCGCCAACAGGCCGGGGGTAAAAAAAATGGGATCACGACCACAGCGGAAACTGCCAACACAGACAGCCACTTTAACACTCTGACCACCACGGCAGTAGCAACAAACACCGTGGCGGTCACCGCCAACAGCCAGGTGAAGACAACGTACAGCCCACCACATTACAACCCACCAATCCGCCAGCTTTTACAGGGCGGAACCAATGCCATCAAAAGCATAGTGGAAACAGTGTTTGGAAGGGAAACCACTCACCGCTCGACACTCAACGAAGAACCAGGACGCCATGGAGACCGAACTGCAGGTCCTGCCCATGCTGGTCTATCTCCTCATCTACCAGGAACACCAAAGACGGCGGTGCTGGTGGGGGTGCTGCCAGAGGTGGTGGTAGGCTCCGGCTCGTCTCCTGCAGCCTCGGACGGCCACCCATTGGGGCTGCTGGTGCTGGTAGTGGTCCTACTGTCAGCGGTGCAGGTGGCGGTGCTTGTGGCTGTGCTTGCGGCAGGGATACTGGCGGTGCTGGCCGTGGTGCAGGTGCCAGTGCTGCCAGTGGTGGAGGGAGGCTCCAGCCCTTCTCCTGCAGCCTCGGACGGCTGCCCACTGGGGATGCTGCTGCTGACAGTAGTGGTGGCAGTGGCGGTTCAGTTGGTGGTGCAGGTGGTGGTGCTTGCTGCGGGGCTGCTGGCGGTGCTGCATGCGGTGCAGGTCGCAGGGCTGGCAGTTCTGCTGGTGGGCACCAGGGATTCACCTGCATCCTCGGTTGGCTGAAGTGCCTTGCCTTCGATTTTCTTCCCCATCCTCACCTTGGCAGATGCTGTTGTGCCCTTGGCTCCGTCAGCTGGAGGTTTGGAGGAGGCCTTGCTGGGTGGGTAGTGCTCCTTGCCCTTGCTGCATGCTGGCCCCTTCTTAACCTTGGCAGGTGGCGGAATGGTTTAATCCTTTGCAGGGGTTGGTGGTACACTGCCTTTCCTGATGGGTGCCCCCTTTGAGCCTCTGAGAGTTGCAGGTTCCACATTGGACGGTGACTTGGTGGCTGAGGTGCTGGGCTGGGTTCTGGACACCCTGGCCCGAGGGGAAGGACGGGGGGAGGGGTAGGGAACAGGTCAAAGTTTGCCAGGAAAAGTTTTTTAGACAGACTGGGGTGGGAAGATGGAGAGGGTTTTGAAGTGGAGGAAGAGGGAGTGGTTGTAGGAGGTGTCTTTCTGCTGAGTTTGGGTGAAGGTGCATGGGATGGATGATGTTGTGAGGTGGATGGCTGTTGGGTGGGTGGGTGCTTGCGTTTGTGTACTTTGGGAGGAGGGGTCACAGACACACTGGGAGAGGACACAGGGAATGTGTGCATGGTTGTGGGGGTGGTGACTTCCAGTGAGGGGTGAGTTGTGATGGGCGTGCTGGTGATGGAGGAAGTGGATGAGGATATAGTGCATGCAGGTGTGAGTGGAGATGATACTGGGAGGGAGGGGGACAAAGAGGAGGAGGGGGACACAGTGGAGGCAGTGGATGTTGGTGTGTCTGCATTGGAATGGTGTTTGTGTGGGTGCCTGTGAGATGAAGTGTGGTGCTTATGTTTGCCTGATCCACGCCAGAGTGAATGCCCTTCAGGTATGCATTTGTTTGTTGCAAATGCCTCTCGACACCCTGGATGGCATACAGAATGGTTGACTGCCCAACAGTGAGGGATCTCAGGAGGTCAATAGCCTCCTCACTGAGGGCAGCAGGGCTGACTGGGGCAGGGCCTGAGGTGCCTTTGGCAAAGGAGATGCCCACCCTCCTGGGTGAGCGGGCATGGGAAACTCGATGAGAATCTGCTGGGAAGGCAGTGCTGGTAGGGGGGTGGCGGCTGTATCTGTTGTTGGGGTGGGAACAGAGGTGTCCGCCACCGCCAGGGAACTTCCATCGGAGGAGGATTTGCTGTCTGTGGTTTCCCCTCCTGTTCCCGTTGTGGTGCTCCCCTCACCCTCTGTCCCACTGGTGCCCTCATCCTCAGTGGATTCAGCGTCATGGGCCATGTGGGATGCAGCTCCCTCCATTGCCGGTGCCTCTGCTCCTCCGCCAGATGATGCTAATGCACACAAGGACAGGGTGACAAACCAAAAAGGGGGGGAGAGACAGAGGATACACTTAGTCAATGCCAGCAACATCACTATCGTTGGCGTACACAACATACAGGGAGCAGCCCTATGCACTAGGCCATGCCCAACCATTTACTAAGACAGTCACCAGCCCATGGGGTTCAATGCCTAACGCCATTAGCTGTACACCTGAAACCCCCAGGACCCTGTCCAGGAGTAGATGGTCAGCAACACTATTGGGGTAGGAGTGATTCTGAGCCTGCCCATAAAGGGTCCTACACTGTAATGTTCGCCCTGGCCTAGGGGCATCCACAGCCCACATCCCCCACCCAGATACCTCTTAACGTGCAGGTCAGGGTTCAGATTCTGTACTCACCCCCTCGTGGCTGCTGTGGTGCCTTCAAGCTCCCATCCAACACCGGATAGGCCACCACCAGGATGCGAAACATCAGGGTGGTCATGGGGCGACAGGCATCCCTTCCTCTTTGGGACGCCAGCCCCAGCTGGGCCTCCGCTGTGTTCTTTGCCCAGCGGTGCAGGTCCTCCCACCTCTTGCGGCAGTGGGTGCTCCGCCTGTCAAAGACCCCCAGGTTCCACACCTCCTTGGTGATGGCACGCCAAATTCCCTTTTTCTGGTGGGCGCTGACCTGCAGGGAAAAGACTGCAGAAAAGGGGATTATTCACCCGTCCGGATGGTCATACTCATTGCCCACCAGAACCCACACATCTCCTGACGCACATACATTGACCACCTTACATGCTGCACTCTGGTCAGGACCCGTCCGCCCCTTACATGTGGCTCACACACACAGCAGTCCATACATTTATGGACCACGCATCATGCTCACAGTGTACTCACCTGTTTCTCTGGAGGACCGTAGAGTAACGTGTACTGGGGTCGGACCCCATTCACCAGTTTCTCCAACTCCTCCGTAGTGAAGGCAGGGGCCCTTTCCCCAGACACATGAGCCACTGTCGCTTCCAGTCACAGGTCACAGCAGCACTTGCAGTGTAGGCCCTTTCCTGTTGAAGGTCAGGTAGCAAGTGAGAGATTAGATAGAAAATGGTGCATCTCCATTGGCTCCTGGAACCCATAGGGCCCAATGATAACCAATGCGAATTTGGCAACGGTCATTGACCGCATACCGCAATGGCGCCAACGAAATTACCTCATTTCCACTTGTCCCTCCTCACAGGTCAGACAGCCGCCATTTCAAGGGGGCACAGGGCATGGCACCTAACTGCGTCACAGCAGACATTGGCACATCAACGGACTCTCGACTTCACATACTGTTTCTGTAAAGTCAACAATTCATCATTAGTGCAATATAAGTGTGAATATAACCCTCTGCTCACCGTTCTCTTCCATAGGCTTCAACCACTGAGGCAGAATATGAGATGGCGTTATCCTCCGGTGTACAGACCCCTGGAGGACCTAACGACAATGGAGGACAGACACATTATCATTACCTACAGACTTGATCGTGCAACAATCCAAGAACTGTGTGCCCAATCGGAGCCAGACCTGATGTCTGCTATCCGCCAACCCACAGGTATCCCCCCTCCAGTGCTGGTCCTGTCAGTGCTCAATTTCCTGGCAAATGATTCCTTTCATACAACAGTGGCCATGGCATCAGGGATGTCTCAGCCAATGTTCTCCAACGTGTTGACCACAGTGTTGTCTGCCCTGCTTAAACACATGCACAGCTACATAGTGTTCTCCCAGGTGGAAGATTTGGCCACAGTGAAAGCTGACTTTTATGCCCTGGGACATATCCCCAACATCATTGGTGCCATTGATGAGACACATGTGGCATTTGTCCCGCCCCGGAGAAATGAACAAATTTAAAGAAATAGAAAAAGTTATCACTCAATGAATGTCCAGATTGTGTGTTTGGCGGACCAGTACATCTCCCATGTGAATGCCAAATTTCCTGGATCTGTGCATGACGCCTATATCTTGAGGAATAGCAGCATCCCATATGTGATGGGCCAACTGCAGAGGCACTAGGTGTGGCTAATAGGTGAACCAAATGTCCCCACACAGTATAAGTAGGTGCCTGGGTATGGGGTTGTGCCTAAGAGTTAGTGTGTGTCTAACAGTTGTCCCTCGATGTTTTCAGATGACTCTGGTTACCCCAACCTCTCATGGCTACTGACCCCAGAGAGGAATGCCAGGACAAGGGCAGAGGAACGTTACAATGAGGTACATGGGCGTACAAGGAGGATTATAGAAAGAAACTTCAACCTCCTGAAGGCCAGGGTCCGGTGCCTCCATCTGACAGGTGGATCCCTGTACTACTCACCCAAGAAGGTGTGCCAGATCATCGTAGCATGTTGCATGTTGCACAACCTGGCCTTGAGACGCCAGGTGCCTTTTCTGCAGGAGGATGCAAATCAAATCAAATCAAATCATTAACATTTATAAAGCGCGCTACTCACCCGTGCGGGTCTCAAGGCGCACGGGGGAAAGGGGGGGTTATCGCTGCTCGAACAGCCAAGTCTTTAGGAGTCTCCGGAAAGCGGAGTGGTCCTGGGTGGTCCTGAGGCTGGAGGGGAGGGAGTTCCAGGTCTTGGCCGCCAGGAAGGAGAAAGATCTCCCACCCGCCGTGGAGCGGCGGATGCGAGGGACGGCAGCAAGTGCGAGGCCAGCGGAGCGGAGGAGGCGGGTGGGGACGTAGAAGCTGAGGCGTCTGTTGAGGTATTCCGGTCCCTTGTTGTGGAGGGCTTTGTGTGCGTGGGTGAGAAGACGGAGGTGATCCTTTTGCTGACTGGGAGCCAATGCAGGTGTCTCAGGTGTGCGGAGATGTGGCTGTTGCGGGGTACGTCGAGGATGAGGCGGGCCGAGGCGTTTTGGATGCGTTGCAGGCGGTTTTGGAGTTTGGAGGTGGTCCCGGCGTAGAGGGTGTTGCCGTAGTCCAGGCGGCTCGTGACGAGGGCGTGGGTCACGGTTTTTCTGGTGTCGGCGGGGATCCAGCGGAAGATCTTGCGGAGCATGCGGAGGGTGAGGAAGCAGGCGGAGGACACAGCGTTGATTTGCTTGGTCATGGTGAGAAGAGGGTCCAGGATGAAGCCGAGGTTGCGGGCGTGGTCTGCGGGGGTCGGTGCAGTGCCGAGGGCCGTGGGCCACCAGGAGTCGTCCCAGGCGGACGGGGTGTTGCCGAGGATGAGGACTTCCGCTTTAGGCGGCTGAGCCTCATCCAATCTGCGACGTCCTTCATACCCTCTTGTAGGTTGGTCTTGGCGCTGGCGGGGTCCTTGGTGAGGGAGAGTACAAGTTGGGTGTCGTCGGCGTAGGAGGTGATGATGATGTCGTGCTTGTGTACGATGTCGGCGAGGGGGCTCATGTAGACATTGAAGAGTGTCGGGCTGAGCGATGAGCCTTGAGGTACGCCGCAGAATGATCTTGGTGGGTTCTGAGCGAAACGGAGGGAGGTAAACTCTTTGGGAGCGGTTTGCGAGGAAGGAGGCGATCCAGTCCAGGGCCTGGCCTTGGATCCCGGTGGAGCGTAGGCGGGTGATTAGGGTGCGGTGACAGACGGTGTCAAAGGCAGCCGAGAGGTTTGTGAAGGGTCGAGCAGGTTGTTGTCTTCCAGGAAGGTGGTCAGCTGTTTGTTGACGGTCTTTTCTATTACCTTGGCTGGGAAAGGTAGAAGAGAGATGGGGCGGAAGTTTTTCAGGTGGAAACTCTGGTGGAAATGCACCTGGAGATGGTCTTGTGGCAGCGGTGGAGCCTGTGGAGAGTGAGGAAGAGGAGGCAGAGGTAAAAGATGTTGACAACAGAACCAATATTATTCGGCAGTTACAGACACTGTATCTTCATTTAACATTTCAGTTATCTGTGGGATATTGTACAAGGCAGCCTGTTTCCCTATGCCTATGGCCACTGACTTTACCCTTTGGCATATCCATTTTCAGATCTCTGTTCCCCACTCTGGCTCTTGCTATGTGTACTGCTGCCCACCAGAGTTCATCCTAAAGTATATTTCACTGTACTTTTGAGTTGCAATGCTTTGATAATGTACTAATACATATTTGAATCATTTGATTGGTATTTGTTCCAAAGGTGTTTATTCAGGTGCTTATAAGTAGAGGGGGTGGTGCAAGGGGCTGGGCTGATGGTGGAAGGAAGTTCAGAGTAGAGTCCAGTCTCTTGGTATAACAGGTGCATTGTCCAATTGGGCAAAGGACGATGAGTGGCAGTTTAAGGTGGACAGGGTGACAGTGTGAGACCCAAGGGTGACAATCAAGAGAGTCTTATTTCCTGGCAGGGGTCTTGGCAATGTTCTCTGTCTTCTGCCTGGATCGCAGAGACCGTTTCCAGGGTGGTTCTCCTTCTGCAGGGGGTGGGGTGCTGGTGGCCTGTTGGTCCTGTGGCGGGGCCTCCTGTCCACTAGCGCCAGCGGAGGTGGAAGTCTGTTCCTCAGTTTGGCTAATGTCAGGCGCCCATTGTTGTGCCACTGCCTCCCTCATGGTCTTGCCCATGTCTGCCAGCACCCCTGCAATGGTGACCAGGATGGTGTATATTTTTGTTAGGTCCTCCCTGATCCCCAGGTACTGTCCCTACTGCAGTCGCTGGGTCTCCTGCAGCTTGGCCAGTATCTGGCCCATGGTCTCATGGGAATGGTGGTATGCTCTCAGGATGTTTGAGAGTGCCTCAGTGAGAGTGGGTTCCCTGGGCCTGTCCTCCCCTGTTGCACAGCAGTCCTCCCAGCTTCCCTGTTACCTTGTGCCTCTGTCCCCTGAACTGTGTGCCCACTCCCTGATGTTCTTAGATTTGGGGGGTTGCCTGGGGTCCCTGTAGTGGTGGACACACTGCTGATTGACGTGTCCTGGGGACAGTGGCATGGGCCCGCTGGGTGGGTGGTGTGGTGGTGTTTCCTGAGGGGGGAGGCTCTGTGGTGGGTTGGGACTGTGGCAGGGGAACCGACTGTCCAGAGGTGCAGGATGGGCCAGGTTGGTCATTGAGATCCAGGCGTGAAGAGCTGCTGTCGTCACTGTGGGCCTCTTCTGTGGGAGGACTGGATGTAGCTGGCACCTCCTCTGCGGTGACGTTGAGTATGGGTCCTGTGGGGATGCAAATGCAGTGTTATTGTATCTGCGTGGGCCATATTGTGCATGGGTGTGTTTCCCTCTATGATTGTGATTTGACTGTCAGCTTGGCCTTGTGTGAGTGGCGATTTACTGGACATGCTGTGGTGATGGGTGTCCATGCACGTTTGTGATGGGGGGCCATGCATTGGTGTTGCATGCAGTGCTTGGTATTGGCAAGGGTGGGTTGTGATGGTGGGGTATATGTGAGGTGATGGGGTGATGGGAGTGAGGGTAAGGGTGGGGGTATGTGATGGCATGCAGGTATGGTGGGGGATATAATAGTAAAGATATGAATTACCAGAGTCCAGTCCTCCTGCTACTCCTGTGAGGCCCTCAGGATGCATTATTGCCAAGACTTGCTCGTCCCATGTTGTTAGTTGTGGGGGAGGAGGTGTGGGACCACCGCCAGTCGCCTGCACGGCTACCTGGTGCCTTGCTACCACGGAACGCACCTTCCCACGTAGGTCATTCCACCTCTTCCTGATGTCATCTCTTGTTCTGGGGTGCTGTCCCACGGCGTTGACACTGTCCACTATTCTCCGCCTTATCTCCATCTTCCTAGCTATGGACGTCTGCTGCACCTGTGATCCGAAAAGCTCTGGCTCTACCCGGATGATTTCCCCCACCATTACCCTTAGCTCCTCCTCAGAAAACCTGGGGTATCTTTGGGGTGCCATGGATGTGGTGTGAGTCATATGTGTGAGGATGTGTGGGGTGATGTGTTGTGGTGTATGCTGTGATGTGCGTGGATGGGTTATGGGTGATGGTGTTCTGTACCTCTGATTGAGTGGGTGCTCCTGCTTTGTCTCTCTCTGTGTTCTATAGTTTCTTTCGCTGTAAGGGGTTGTGGGTAATGTGGGTGCATGTTTTATAGTGTTGTGAGTGTGTGGGTGTGGTGTGTGTATATGTATCAGGTGTGTGTGGTTTGAATTGTCCAATGTGGTGGTGTTTTGTAAATGAGTGTGTATTTTGAGCGCGGTGGTGTGTACCGCCAATGGCTTACCGCAGTTGAAAGACCGCAGCAGTGATTCATGGGTTGTGATACTGTGAGCGTATTCCTGTTGGTGTAATGGTGTGGGTTTGGCTATCGCCAGTTTATCACTGACATTTGGTGTGGTGGACTTGTGTGGGTGTCTGCATACTGGCGAATTTCTCAGTGTGGGTCATAATACCCATAGTGGAATACTGCTGCGGTCACGGTATGTTGGTTGCCATCAGCACGGCAGTAGGGGGCATTTTCCACCACAGTTGTAATAAGGGCCAGAGTGTTACTAAGCAGCAGCTCAGTTCAGCTATTTACAAAGTGCACTAGAGTGAAAATCAACAAGGGACTACTTCCCTAAGGTTGCTACAGACTGGAGAAATACAAGTCAGCCATCTTACATGTCCTTTCACAAAACTACAAATCAATGTAAACATTCTTAATTCATACTATAAATCAATATGTAGGAAAGTACCCTCTTTTTGCCATGGTTACCCCCATTTTCTGCCTGATGTCAGTGTGCTTGACTGTGTTCACTGGGATACTGCTAAACAGGACCCCAGTGATTATAACCAATAAATGTTGTTGCTGCATACTGGTAACCCAGTATTTCATCCTAGATTGGCATACTGGTGCCACCTTATAAGTCTCTAGGACATGGTACTTAGGTTCCCAGGGCATTGGGGTGCCCAGGGCATTGGGGTTCCAGGGGATCCCTGTGGGCTGCAGCATATCTTTTGCCACCCATAGAGAGCCCATGCAAATGCTTCTAAGGGACTGCCATTGCAGCGTGTGTATGAAAAGGTGCATGCACCCTTTCACTGCCATTTACACTGCACCAGGTCACTTATAAGTCACCCCTGTAGCAGGCCCTCCAGCCCTGAGGGCAGGGTGCAGAGTACCTGTGTGTGAGGGCAACCCTGCACTAGCAGAGGTGCCCCCACGACCTTCAGAACCATTTTTCCAGGTTTCGTGAGTGCCGGGATGCCATTTTATGTGTGTACTGGGCATGGGTCACTACCTATGTCCAACTACATAATGGTAACATAGGCATGTTTGGTATAAAACATGTTGGAATCATACCCCAAGTATTTTGCAAGCATTGGTTGTATGATTCCATGAACTCAGGGGGCTCATGAGAGTACCCCTTGTATTGCCATGCTAGCCTTCTGAGGTTTTCCAGGCAGGAAGAGGAAGAGCAAGGGGCACAGGAAACCTACCCTAGAAGCTCCCACAGTCCTGGAGGAGGCTGAACCTGAGGGGGATGCCCCGAAGCCTACAGTGGAACAAGTGGCTGAACTGGGGGAGGTGCTGAGCTGACCCATTGGCAGCAGCGAGGGGGTCCCACCAGGGAAAAATTATCTGAGGCACAGAAGTCATGTCCCACTCTTTGGGGTCTGCAGCGACTGGCTGCAGACCAGGCATCTGGCAAGGTGTCTGGATCACACTAGATCTATTGGATGGATGGCCTCCTGTAATGTGACCATAAGGTTGCTGAGCCTGGGGCAGCACGTGTGCTGGTGGTAACCCAGCGATTCAGAGCCTTCCTACTGGGTCTGGCTCATGATCAGCCTTTAGCAGGACATTTGAGGCAGGACAAGACCTTTGAAAGGCTTGTCACCCACTTTTACTGCCCCCAAATGTGCAGGCACTTTGACGCACATTGCAGGTCTTATCAAACTTGTCAAGCAAATGGCAAGAGTGGGAGGAAGTACAAGACCCCCCTCCAACCTTTTACTGTCAAGAGCACCCCTTTTGAGTGGGTGGGCATTGACAATGACATACATATATAAAACATAGTATCGGTGCCACGAAGTAGTTCCAGTTAGGACCCAGTTTCTATAGAAAAAGTATTTTTTGTTTTGCTAATAACTTTGGTGCCGTTTGATGAATCTTCACAAAATTTTTCCCCTCAGTTGATGTCTGGAAACTTTTTGAGGTGATCTGTCAAGCAGGGGTCAAGAAAAGGGGGAGTCCCAAAACACGCTTTCCCCATTCATTTTCCATAGGGGTTTTAAACAGCAATAGCGCCAAACCACTGGATGGAATTACACCAAATTTGGCAAAAAGGTAGCTGTTGGTCCAGAAAGAGAACTTTTTGTAATTTGGTGTAAATCTTTTTAGTAGTTTTAGAGAAGTTAAATGAAATTTTAACTTGAATATATAGGGATATGAGGATTTTGAGACCCCTCCTGATCTCAGCTGAGAGCTGGCTGGCTGGCAACACTTCAACAAGGAGCATTGTCAGCCATGTTGGGACTTGGCTTCAGCTGAGTCCTACAAAAAAGGTTAAAAAGAAAGAAAAGGGGCCAAGGTATTGTCACCCTGACCCCTTAGCTCTGGTGGTGGGGTTCCAGAGGGACCCCTCCCAGGGCTAAAAAGCATTTTTTTAAAGTTTATGGTGAGAGTTGCTGTGGATCCGCAGATATGCCATAAATAATTTTAGAAAGCAAGAACCGCTTCCAGTGTTTTGTCTTTCTTAAGGCCCCTGTGGGACAAGTTCTAGGGGCATTTACATCATAGTGTGGGGGTCGCCTGGCCCCCTCCCGCTGCCCTGGGGACCACCACTTACCCGGGTATTTAATTATACATAGTGGGGGGGGCATGTGCCTCCAACTGCCCCGGGGACCACAACATCCATGGGGCTTTGAATATATATGGTGTGGGGGGTTGTGTGCCCCCCACTCTCCAATGGACCGCCTCCTCCCTGGGGCTTTTTATTATATATGGCCTTGGAGACCACCACCTCCCTGGGGCAAATAGTAAAAAAAAAAGGAAAGGGGGTCCGTTTCAGAACCCTAAGCCCCAGGGACCACCATCTCCCTGGGGCTATATACATTGGAGAGGGGCCGCAAGCCACCCTCGAGGAACCATTGAGGACCCTGGGAACCGCCACTTCCCCAGGGCCAGCTCCTGCTATGTCCCAGGGTGCCCACTCCGGGACATAGCTGTATGCTGTGGCTTGTCTGCAGCATTGACAGCTGCCACCAAGTCAAAGCAAACAAAGGGGGTGATTCTGACCTCGGCGGTAAAATGCCCTTAGCGCCGGTCATAAGACCGCCATAACACCGCCGCGGCCGCGGTCAACCGCCACGGTCATTCTGACCCACAACGGCCAAACCTCCAAAAATCCGTCCTCCACTGCAGCCCGCCACATCGGCGGGCAGCGATAAACTGGAGATGACCAAACCTCCACCGTCACGCCAACAGAAATACGCCCATGCCATTACGACCCACGAATCCACACGGCGGTCATTCAAACGCGGTATTTCATTGGCGGTACACCCCGCCGCGGTCAGAATACACACACATCACCAAAACACAGCCACATTGGACAATTTGAAATACACACACCTGATACACATACACACACCACTCCCACACAATCAACCAACTATAAAACACACACCCACATCACCCACAAACCCCTGCGACCCTAATTACTGAGAGAAGGAGAGAGAGACACAGCAGACAATCCATAGCAAGACACACTGAGGCACACTACACCATCACACACACCACATAGTAGCACAAAGCACCACTCACCAACACACTCCTCATCACATACACCACCCCACACCTCACCCACACCACCCCATGGCACCCCAAAGGCACCCACGCTTTTCGGACCAAGAACTCCGGGTCATGGTGGAGGAAATCCTAAGAGTGGAACCCCTGCTCTTCGGCTCGCAGGTGCAGCACACCAGTATAGCCAGGAAGGCGGAGCTATGGCAGCGGATCGTGGACAGGGTCAACGCGGTGGGACAGCATCCCAGGAATAGGGAGGACATCCGCAAAAGATGGAACGACATACGGGGGAAGGTCCGATCGATGGTCTCCAGGCACAACATTGCGGTCCAGAAGACTGGCGGCGGACCCCCACCCACCCCTCCCGAATTTACATCGTGGGAGCAAGAGGTCTTGACCATCCTGCATCCTCAGGGCCTCGCAGGAGTAGCCGGAGGAATGGACTCTGGTAAGTCCAATCTCAACTACTATATCCCCCCCACCCCACCAGCATGCCAACCCACACCCCCACCCTCACCCCCAACCCCCCAGCACACATCCTCCCTGACAATGTCTCACCAGCACAACCCACCCATCCCAACACCAACTCCTGCATGCCAACACAAATCATGGGCACCCATCACCTAAGCATGACCACTGCACTAACCCCTCCCCCCCACTAAATACCCTCACAACACCTCCCTCCAGGGAATGCCTGCACTGGGGGACAAGGGCACCCACAACACGCATGCTATTGCACACACAGAAATAATAACCAAACTCTCTTACCCCATGCAGGACCCGAACGACAACACACCAGCCAGGAGGGTCCAGAAGTGTCCATCCCACCACCGGAACAGGCCCACACTGAGGATAGCAGCTCTGTCGACAGTGAACCTGATGACCAGCCCGGACCATCGGGGACCTCTGGGCAGTCGGTTCCCCTCAGGCAGCCACAGGCCACACCAGACCCGACCCCCTCTGCCGACACCAGCACAGCTCCCACCCAGCGGGCCCATGCCTCTGTCTCTAGGACAGCTCAATCAGCGGTGTGTCTGCCACTACAGGGCACCCAGGCTAACCCAACACCCCAACAACAACAGGGACCTGGGGGCAGTGGTGGCGGGCACACCGTCCAGGGGACAGAGGCCGGGGGAAACCGGGCAGCTCGGAGGGCTGCTGTGCGACAGGGGGGGGAGGAGAGGCCCAGGGAACCCACTCTCCAAGAGGCCCTCACCACCATCATGGGGGCATACCACCACTCCCAAGAAACGATGGCGACGGTACTGGCCAGGTTCACTGAGATCCAGGCACAGCAGGAGGAACGCTACATGGGTTTCAGGGAGGAGCTGAGAATCATCGGGACCGCAATGGGGACCATCGTCCTGGCCCTCCACAGGATAGAGGACGCGTTGCGGGACCATGGTGCACCACACAGGGCCCCTGTCACTAGCCCGGACCCGGAACAGCCTACCACCTCCGCCGGCGCTAGTGGACAGGAGGTCCCAACACCTCGACAGCCCCCCAGAACCCCACCTCCTGCTGAAGAACAACCACCCCGTAAGAGGAGCCTGAGACCAAAGAAAAAGACAGAGTAGGATGTCAAGACCCCCGCCTGCAGGACATACCCCCTCAAGTCTTCCCACTGTCCCACATTGCCACCCTGTCCAACCATGAACTGCCTATGCTCCATCCTTCCACAGGCAAAAGGACAATGCACCTGTGAGACTGAGAACTGGACTCTGCCATGGATATTCCTCCACCCCCACCCATCACCCTAAGAATCTCATGTACCGATATCTAGCACTGTAAATAAATCACATTTTGCACACAAATCTGTTTTGAGTCATGCTGTATTATTGACAAATGTATTACATATTACTGTTCGATTTCTGTTCTGTCAATTAGTCATGACAACATACCAATGTCAATACGCTGTATTTCATGGGCGAACCAAGCAGAAGTCAGGTACTGAGTCAGACAGCACTGAGAAGGGAATGGAAAGGCAAAAATCAATGACAAACATCTGTGGGGAACTACAGAAAGTACAGATGCAGGAGGCTATAAGCAATTGTGAAATGGCGTGGGTGATTCTTACCTGGGTGTTACTGGAAATACTGTTGTATCACTCTGTCCCTATTGTCTGTGTCGTCCTCTGAGTCTTCCTCCTCTTCACTCTCCACAGGCTCCACGGCTTCTACAACACCACCATCTGGACCATCCTCCTGCAGGAAAGGCACCTGGCGTCGCAAAGCCAGGTTGTGAAGCATACAGCACGCCACGATGATATGGCACACCTTCTTTGGTGAGTACATTAGGGATCCACCTGTCATATGCAGGCACCTAAACCTGGCCTTCAGGAGGCCAAAGGTTCGCTCAATCACCCTCCTAGTACGCCCATGGGCCTCATTGTAGCGTTCCTCTGCCCTTGTCCGGGGATTCCTTACTGGGGTCAGTAGCCACGGCAGGTTGGGGTAACCAGAGTCACCTATTAGCCACACACGTTGTCTCTGTAGCTGCTCCATCACATAGGGGATGCTGCTATTTCGCATCACATACGCGTCATGCACTGACCCTGGGAACTTGGCATTTACATGGGAGATGTACTGGTCAGCCAAACAGACCACCTGGACATTCATCGAATGATAATTCTTTCTGTTTCGGTACACCTGCTCATCGTCTTTTGGGGGTACCAAAGCCACATGGGTCCCATCAATGGCACCAATGATGTTGGGGATATGTCCAAGGGCATAGAAATCACCCTTCACTGTAGGCAAGTCACCCTCCTCGGGGAAAATGATGTAGCTCCGCATGAGTTTCATCAGGGCAGACAACACTCTGCTCAAAATCTTAGAAAACATAGGCTGAGACATTCCAGATGACATGGCCACTGTGGTCTGGAATGACCCACTGGCCAAAAAATGGAGGACTGACAAAACCTGCACCAGAGGGGGAATCCCTGTGGGTTGGCGGATGGGGGACATCAGGGCTGGCTCCAGCTGGGCACACAGTTCATGGATAGTGGCACGGTCAAGTCTGTATCGAAGTATTATATGGCGTTCTTCCATTGTCGACAGGTCCACCAGCGGTCGGTACACGCGAGGATTCCTCCTTCTCATCGCAAGTCCCAGCGGACGGTGCCTAGGAAGGACAACATGGAGCACAGAGTCAGGCAAACCACAGGTACGTACAGACAGCTTGCACAGTTAAAGAATGGCAATGGGTTGAAAGGCGTGTATGTGTGGCAATGCAAGGCCTAGGCCTGTGTGTCGCAGTCAAAATTAAGCC
Organism: Pleurodeles waltl; assembly: GCF_031143425.1. Classification (NCBI taxonomy): domain Eukaryota; kingdom Metazoa; phylum Chordata; class Amphibia; order Caudata; family Salamandridae; genus Pleurodeles; species Pleurodeles waltl. The sequence goes on along the minus strand of NC_090437.1, from coordinate 528,847,433 downwards.
ATGTGGGCCCTTGAAATGGCGGCTGCCTGACCTGTGAAGTGGGACAATGGGATGTGAGGTCAATGCGCTGGCGGGGCACACCGTGGCGGTAGGCGGTCGAAGACCGCGGCGCAAAGCCGCATTGGTTAACATTGAAGCCTATGGGTTTCAGGAGCCAATGACGAAGTGCGCCGGCGGTCGCGGTACGCACCGCCGCGGTACGCACCGCCGCGGGCGTGACCGCCATTTTCTATCTGCTTAATCACTCGAGACCTGATCATCCACAGGAGAGGACCTATACTGCAAGTGCTGCTGTGACCTCGGTCTGGAAGATACAATGGCTGCTGCGCCTGGGGAAAGGGCCCCTGCCTTCACGTCTGAAGAGTTGGAGAAGCTTGTGGATGGGGTCCTCCCCCAGTATGCGCTACTCTACGGTCCTCCAGACCAACAAGTGAGTACACCGGGTGCTAATGGAATGGGCTATGCCTGTGTGGATTGGGGTGGATGTAAGTTGGTGGGGTGGGGGGCGAATGAGGAGTGCAACGCCCGACAGATGAGAGCATGTGCCATATGGCAAAGTGGGTGGGTGGGGGCCAATTACATCTAACATGCAGGTCATTGATGATTTCCTCCTTTCCACCCTGTACATGTCTAATAGGTCAGCGCCCATCAGAAGATCGAGATTTGGCGTGCCATCGCCAAGGAAGTCCGGACCTTGGGGGTCCACAACAGACGGGGCACCCACTGCCGCAAGAGGTGGGAGGACATCCGCCGCGGAACAAGGAAGACCGCAGAAACACTGCTGGGGATGGCCTCCCAACCTAGGAGGGGTGCCAGTCGCACCATGACCCCCCTGATGTCCCGGATCCTGGCGGTTGCCTACCCTGAATTGGATGGGCGCTTTAAGACATCACAGCAGACACAAGGGGGTGAGTATCAGCACATTCTCCTATCTTTCTGCGCAGTGGAGGCGTCTGGGTGGGGGAGGAGGGCTGTGGGTGACATTAGGCCAGGGCGCTTTCTGTAGTGTAGTCCTCTCCCTTAGGCATGGCCCTGTGCCCCCGGCCCCCACCTCTGTAGGGTGACAAGTACAGCCATTGAAGGTCCAGCATCTCCCATGTGCGCGTTTGACGTCTCTTGGCCTGTTGTCTTAGTCAGTAGTACTGAGTAGTGTACCCCGAATGCGCGGCTTAGTGCATTAGGCACCTGTGTCTGTCCTCTCCGCCAACGGTGTTGACATTGCATGCACTCAACCTGGTCTTCTTTTTTCTCCCCCCACCCTTTCTCTTCATCTTCTTGTGCATGTGTGCATTAGCATCATCAGGCGGAGGAGATATGGCATCGGAGCACGAAGGAGCTGCAGGACACAAGGCCCCGGTGGGCCCAGGAACAGACACCGAGGGCACCAGTGATCCGGAGGGCGAGGGCAGCACCACGACGGGGACCGCTGGTGAGAGCAGCGAAAGCGACACGTCCTCGGATGGGAGCTCCCTAGGGGTGGCGGCAACATCCGTGCACCCCGCCTCTACAGGTACAGCCGCCACCCAGCGCACCAGCCCCGCCCTCCCAGCAGCCCCTCAGTCTTCGCTCCGTGCCGGTTCGCCCAGGAAGGCGCGCGTTTCCTTCGCCCCAGGCACCTCAGCCCCTGCCCCTGTTGCCCCTGCTGCCCTCAGTGCGGAGCTCATTGACCTGGTAAGGACGCTCATTGTTGGGCAGACGACCCTTTTGAATGCCATCCAGGGTGTGCAAAGGGAGGTGCAACAGAGCAATGCGTTCCTGGAGGGCATTCATTCGGGTCAGGCTGCCCATCAACGAGCGTTCACTGCTCTGGCCTCAGCACTGACGGCAGCCATTGTCCCTGTTTCCAGCCTCCCTCTTCTGACTGCCTCCAGCCTGTCTCTGTCTCCTGTTCCTCAGCCTATCCCATCCACACCATCAGACCAGCCTGCACACACCTCAACACCCAAGAGCAGCTCATCCAAACACAAGCACCACAGATCCCGCAAACACTCACCCGAGCAACACCCAGATGCAGACATGCCAACAGCCACTGCCACCCCTGTGTCCCCCTCCTCCTCGTCTCCCTCCTCCCTCCCTGTAACGTCTACACTCACACCTGCATGCACCCCAACATCAGCCAGTGCTTCCATCACCACCTCACCCTCCAGTACAGTCCACACTCATGCAGTCACCACCCCCACTGCCATGTACACGTCCCCTGTGTCCTCTCCCACTGTGTCTGTCACCCCCTCTTCCAAGACACACAAACGCAGGCAGCCACCCACCCAACAGCCATCCACCTCACGACAGCCTACAGCACCAGCACCTTCACCCAATGACAGCACACCTGACTCTCCTACAACCACCTCCTCTACCTCCACTTCCATCTCCACTTCTCCTACCCTTTACCTTGGCCCTAAAAAACTTTTCCTGGCTAACCTTAACCTCTTTCCCCTGATGACCTCCCCCATCCATCTTCAAAGAGTCCCAAGAGCACCGCAGCCACCACCAGCCCAGCTTCGGGTGTCACTGTTGTGCCTGGGTTCTGGAGCCCACCCTTTGCCAGCAGTGACACATCGATCAGCAGCAAGGACACGTCCAGCCCCCCCCCCCGGCAAGAGGACCCGCAAAACCAAGGACCGCCGTGCGAGGACCGACAGGGCTGCCCCCAAGGAGCAATGTGCGGCCACTTCACCCCCGACACCATCTAGGGGAGGCAAGGGCCCGAGAGCCCCATCAAAGGAGCGGAAGGGCAGCAGGAGCGCGGAGAAGGTGGACCCCACATGCCACATCCCAGCTGGGAAGGAGGACACTAAGGAGGCCAGGAGTCCGTCCCCGAAGGGTCCAGAAACGTCACGGTCCGAGGGCGACTGAGCAGGGAGTCGAGGCCAGGTCTGGCTCCCTTGACCTGCTGGATGAGCACCGCTGAACAGGGCCCCGCCGTGGAGAAGAGCACCGCTGAACAGGGCCCGCGGTGCAGAAGAGCACCGCTGAACAGGGCCCCGCCGTGGAGAAGAGCACCGCTGAACAGGGCCCCGCCGTGGAGAAGAGCACAGCTGAACAGGGCCCGCGGTGCAGAAGAGCACCGCTGAACAGGGCCCCGCCGTGGAGAAGAGCACCGCTGAACAGGGCCCCGCCGTCTCAAGCACCGCTCCGCTGGGCCCCGCCGTCTCAAGCACCGCTCCGCTGGGCCCTTCCTCTCAAGCACCGCTCCGCTGGGCCCTTCCTCTCAAGCACCGCTCCGCTGGGCCCCGCCGTCTCAAGCACCGCTCCGCTGGGCCCTTCCTCTCAAGCACCGTTCCGCTGGGCCCTTCCTCTCAAGCACCGCTCCGCTGGGCCCCGCCGTCTCAAGCACCGCTCCGCTGGGCCCCGCCGTCTCAAGCACCGCTCCGCTGGGCCCCGCCGTCTCAAGCACCGCTCCGCTGGGCCCTTCCTCTCAAGCACCGCTCCGCTGGGCCCCGCCGTCTCAAGCACCGCTCCGCTGGGCCCTTCCTCTCAAGCACCGCTCCGCTGGGCCCTTCCTCTCAAGCACCGCTCCGCTGGGCCCCGCCGTCTCAAGCACCGCTCCGCTGGGCCCTTCCTCTCAAGCACCGCTCCGCTGGGCCCTTCCTCTCAAGCACCGCTCCGCTGGGCCCCGCCGTCTCAAGCACCGCTCCGCTGGGCCCCGCCGTCTCAAGCACCGCTCCGCTGGGCCCTTCCTCTCAAGCACCGCTCCGCTGGGCCCTTCCTCTCAAGCACCGCTCCGCTGGGCCCTTCCTCTCAAGCACCGCTCCGCTGGGCCCTTCCTCTCAAGCACCGCTCCGCTGGGCCCCGCCGTCTCAAGCACCGCTCCGCTGGGCCCTTCCTCTCAAGCACCGCTCCGCTGGGCCCTTCCTCTCAAGCACCGCTCCGCTGGGCCCTTCCTCTCAAGCACCGCTCCGCTGGGCCCCGCCGTCTCAAGCACCGCTCCGCTGGGCCCTTCCTCTGAGGCACCGCTCCGCTGGGCCCTTCCTCTCAAGCACCGCTCCGCTGGGCCCTTCCTCTCAAGCACCGCTCCGCTGGGCCCTTCCTCTCAAGCACCGCTCCGCTGGGCCCCGCCGTCTCAAGCACCGCTCCGCTGGGCCCCGCCGTCTCAAGCACCGCTCCGCTGGGCCCCGCCGTCTCAAGCACCGCTCCGCTGGGCCCTTCCTCTCAAGCACCGCTCCGCTGGGCCCCGCCGTCTCAAGCACTGCTCCGCTGGGCCCTTCCTCTCAAGCACCGCTCCGCTGGGCCCTTCCTCTCAAGCACCGCTCCGCTGGGCCCCGCCGTCTCAAGCACCGCTCCGCTGGGCCCCGCCGTCTCAAGCACCGCTCCGCTGGGCCCTTCCTCTCAAGCACCGCTCCGCTGGGCCCTTCCTCTCAAGCACCGCTCCGCTGGGCCCTTCCTCTCAAGCACCGCTCCGCTGGGCCCTTCCTCTGAGGCACCGCTCCGCTGGGCCCTTCCTCTCAAGCACCGCTCCGCTGGGCACCGCCGTCTCAAGCACCGCTCCGCTGGGCACCGCCGTCTCAAGCACCGTTTATGGTTCACTGTGCCCACCATGCCTCCTCCTTGACCAGTGGAGACTGTCATCCACCTGATGGACTGTGGCTTTGCACTCCCCAGGATGGTCCAGTGGGCAGCCCACCCACTGTAGAGACATTGAGAGACTGTGGCTTTGCACTCCCCAGGATGGTCCAGTGGGCAGCCCACCCACTGTAGAGACATTGAGAGACTGTGGCTTTGCACTCCCCAGGATGGTCCAGTGGGCAGCCCACCCACTGTAGAGACATTGAGAGACTGTGGCTTTGCACTCCCCAGGATGGTCCAGTGGGCAGCCCACCCACTGTAGAGACTTGAGAGACCGTAGCTTTGCACTCCCCAGGATGGTCCAGTGGGCAGCCCACCCACTGTAGAGACATTGAGAGACTGTGGCTTTGCACTCCCCAGGATGGTCCAGTGGGCAGCCCACCCACTGTAGAGACATGGGCATGGTGGCTCCTCGTGGATCTGGCGTCGTGGACTCATGTGGCTGTGGTGCCCCCCCCTTCCCTTCCCCCTGAGGTGCCTGTAGTTTTTACATCTGATGCCCTCTCAAGACTTTGGCCCACGGACATGCTGAATTCGTAGGATGTGCAGGACTTGTTACTTCAGTTATACACTGATGTGTATGTCATTAGTTTTGTTGTGGATATCTTTCATGGTTGTACTCTAATTTTCTGGAGCTTTTTGGTAAATAAATATTTATTCCAAATATGATTACGTCCTGGCATTTTTCAGGGGTGTTTGGGTGGTGTCACTGTGACTTGGTGCTCTGCATTGGTGAGTACATAGTTGGGGGGGGGGGTCGCATATGTGTGTGCCCGTGACCTTTCGTCCTCCCCCTCCCGTGTGTCGTAGGTGCAGTACTTACCGTTGTCGTCTGCGCCGGACTTCGTACTCGTGGTAGATGAGAAGGTAGACGAGAGCAGGTAGGATGTTTAATTCGGGTTCCATGCTGTCCTCCTTCCTCCTGGAGTGCGTAGTGGTGAGCGTTTTCCCATCCGTAGTCTGTTTCCGCCGTGTTTTTATCGGCGGTGCTCCCGCCCCAGAAAAGGTGGCGTATTGGTGAGTTGGAATAGTGTGGGCGGTACATTGTCTCCCGCCTGTCTGTTGGCGGTGACCGGCGCGCTGTTTGTTTGTACCGCCGTGGCGGTCGGAGTGTTAAGGTGGCTGTCTGTGTTGGCGGTTCCCGCCAGGCTCAGAATCCCATTTTTTTTACCGCCAGCCTGTTGGCGGGTTGGCCGCCGCTTTAACACCGACCGCCAGGGTTAGAATCACCCCCAAAGTCTGCTTTCTGACAGCAGGACATGTCAAATGGGTCCCCGTGACAGAAAGTGGACTTTTCTTCTCTGTTCCCTGCACACAGATATGCGTACCAGGAACAGAGATGAAAGCTTTGCTTCAGCAACCGGGGAGCTGCCATTTAAAGCAGCCTCTTGTTTGCTGGATCAATGGGGTTGAGGGTGAGGCCTTGAAGCCACCCCTGCGTTTCCAGATAGCCAATAAAGTCATATAATAAAATAAATAAAAAGAATAGTCAGGGACTGTGGAAGAAGCCTTGAGGCTTCCTCCGCAGTCTGATATAACCCGTAAAGGGCATGTAATAAAATAAATAAAAGAATAGTCAAGGGCTGGGGGGAGGTCTTGAGGCTCTGTGGTCCTAGATAGCCAGTAAAGAGCACATTATTAAATAAAAACAGAAATCTGCAGGGACCATGGGAGAGCCTTTTAGGGATCCCTCCTATTGTCCCAGATAGCTTATAAAGAGCTTACAAAATATGTTTTAAAAAATGAGTAGCTCAAGTGTGAAGGTTACAGACCTTCACACTGAGCGTTGGGTTCCCTCTTTTATTTCATTTTTTGAAGTGCAAATGTTTAAGGCTCATTCTGAAAGGTGACCTTACTGTTTTTAAATGACAAATACATTTTTTTTTCAAATTGTGCAGAAATATCTCAAATATCAAAGCCTAAAAAACTTTCTATCCCTCTCCCTCTCACCAACTCACTCTCTCTCTTTCAATCTCTTTCTCCCACTCACACACCCACTCAGACACTTATGCACCCACTCACAGACCAATTCAGACCCTCATGCACTCACTCACAGGCCTAGTCAGACCCTCACAGACTAACTCACAGACCCACTCAGACAGTTACGCCCCCCAGTCACAGACCCACACAGACTCTCACACACCCACTCACTGACACTCTCATGCATCCGCTCACTGTGGCAAACTGCCGCTTCGGCCATGCCCTGAGGTGGTTGGATTAACATGTAGTAATGAAAATTACTATACGTTAAAAAAAAAACATAGAAATTCACTAAAAAAAACAAAGGTTACAATGACATTATAGTTAGGAAAAGGAATTTAAAAAACATAGAAATTCTCTTAAAAAAAACAAAGGTTACATGGACCTTATATTTAGGCTCTCATTTTAAACGTACCAAACCATACCAAACGTACCAAACCAAGTAACTATAACTTGTGCCCTAAAGTAACTATAACTTGTGCCCCCACCATGCACGGCTAATTACCCTACAAATTATGTCACTCATGACATCTGTGATATCATCATTGAAAATATCAATGTAATATCTGCTGTAAAATGTTTGACGGAAAAACTGTGCATGGCGGGGCTGCAAGTTATAGTTACCTTGGGCACGAGTTATAGTTACTTGAGATAACTCTAACTATAACTGGTGAATTTCTATGGTTTGGTACATTTAAAATGTGAGCCTAAATATAACATCCCTGTAACCTTTGTTTCTTTAATTGAAAATATATATGTGTATTGTTAGACCTGACAGCCTTAGGGTGGTCACCCCTAACTTTTTGCCTGCCTCCCTCCACTTTTTAGATACTGTTTTTGCTGGTTTTAAGTCTCTGTGCACTTTACCACTGCTAACCAGTGCTAAAGTGCATATGCCCTCTCCCTTTAAACATGGTCACATTGCATCATACCCAATTGGGCTATTTAATTTACTGAAAAGTCCCTAGTAGAGTGCACTACATGTGCCCAGGGCCTGTAGATTAAAAGCTACTAGTGGGTCTGCAGCACTGATTGTGCCACTCACTTAAGTAGCCCCTTAACCTCATCTTAGGCCTGCCATTGCAAGGCCTGTGTGTGCAGTTTTACTGCCAATTCGACTTGGCATTTAAAAGTACTTGCCCAGCCTAAAGCTCCCCTTTTTCTACATATAAGTCACCCCTAAGGTGTGCCGTAGGGAACCCCTCGGGCAGGGTGCTGTGTAGGCACAAGGCAGGACATGTACCTATGTAGTTTACATGTCCTGGTAGACCAAAACTCCTAAATTCATTTTTACACTGCTGTGAGGCCTGCTCCCTTCATAGGCTGACATTGGGGCTCCATCATACATTGTTTGAGTGGTAGCTGCTGATCTGAAAGGAGTAGGAAGGTCATATTTAGTATGGCCAGAATGGTGATACAAAATCCTACTGACTGGTGAAGTTGGATTTAATATTACTATTTTAGAAATGTCACTTTTAGAAAGTGAGCATTTCCCTGCACTTAAATCTTTATGTGCCTTACAAGCCACGTCTGGCTGGGTTTAGTTGACAGCTCCTTGTGCATTCACTCAGACACCCCCCAAACACAGGATACTCAACCTCACTTGCATACATCTGCATTTTGAATGGGTCTTGCTGGTCTGGGAGGTTGGAGGGCCTTCTCTCACACAAAGGACTGCCACACCCTCTACTGGGACCCTGGCAGACAGGATTGAACTGAAAGGGGACCTTGTGCACTTCTAAGCCACTCTTTGAAGTCTCCCCCACTTCAAAGGCACATTTGGGTATTTAAACAGGGCCTTTGCCCCTACCAACTCAGACACTACCTGGGAAGGAAACTCTGGACCAGAACCTGCAACCTGCCAAGAACAACCGCCTAGCTGCCCAAAGGACTCACCTGACTGCTTTTCAAAGGACTGCTGCCCTGCTGTTGCCCTGCTGCCTTGCTGCTCTCTTGCTGTGCTGAAGGAGTGCTCTCCATGGGCTTGGATAGAGCTTGCCTCCTGTTCCCTGAAGTCTCAGGACAAAAAAAGACTTCTCTACTGCAACTGGTATACCCGTGTGGTGAAAATTCATCACAACGCCTACCAAAAATGACGTACAGCCTGCTCGCGGTGAAAAATTCACTGCACGCCGAGACCAGAACAACGCAACCCGACTTCACAATGGAAGGTCGACACAGCACTAGCGACGCGACCGGAACTTCGACGCATGGCCCTACTGGATCGACGCAAGCCGACCCAGAATGACGTAGCTTGACTTCCTGAGAGGAATCGACGTAGCATCTGCCTTGCAGGAGAAATTCCCATGCATCGCCCACCAGAAACGGCGCAGCGCCTGTGACTTCGCTCCGCAAGCCCAGGATTCCACGCATCGTCCCCGGGCATCCGAAAACCCCGCAACCCGAAGAGGATCCAAGTACGCACACCAGAAATCGATGCAACATCTTCCCCTTGTGGAAAATAATGACTCAATCTGTGTGCGAAGGGGCAAAACCGATGCACACCTACGGTTTTCCACGCATCTCCTCCTCTGTGGTCCCTTGTGAGGATTTTTCAACGCAAACTAGGTACTTTGCCGTGCAAGAGACACTTGTTGTTTCTAGGAGAACTTAAGACACTGTTTATTGCTTTTACAGTAATATTTAGATTCTGAGGCACTTTATATTACTTTTACAGTAATATTTAAATGTATATGTTATAATAAAGATCATATACTCATATAGTATTGTAGTTCACAATTGTAAAAGGTACATATTCAAGCCGTATTTGTATGTCTTCAATTTATAGGCAACAACCACTTATGTCTTTACGTACATTAATTCCATGTAAGAGTTGGTAGGCTCCAAGGCTCTCCTTTAGAATGTTGAAGAATGGAACAACCGGGAGTGCACCTTAGAATGTTGATGAGAGGACATGAGCGAGGAGCAGTGGAGGTGTTGTGCAAGGTGTCTGTTCAATAAACCAGTATTCAACCTATGTGATTTGTGCGTTGTTACAGAGGACTTTTGGCGACGACGAAGGGTTCTGCGCAGTGGCAGTGAAGACTCCTTGCCCCTGATCAATTCAGTACCTCAGTAAGACAATATTGCGGAGAGAACTGTAAGTTTATAGTGAAGGGAATTTTCGTCTGAAGGAAGCACCCTGATATACTACCTGTCGTGTGGTTATAGCAGTGGGACAATTTACCTGGCAGTTGTGAACCCTGTTGTGGACAATGGGCGTGTGTGTAACCAAAGAAGGAGCAAAATAAACATTCAGTAAAGGATAAAAGTGAAGAGAAAGCTATCCTCCTTGTCCTCCTACCGTATTTTGAGAGGAACCAGCGAGTGCAGCGTGATGTTGGTGGCAGATGGTCTATCCCGCTGAGCTGTGGTTGGTGTGAGGCGCTCCCAGGCAAAGGGACAGATAGTGCTGGCATTTAGGAGCATCGCGCTCCAGGAGCCGGTCGGAAGAAAGTGCTGTGTTTAAGAGCATCGCGCTCCAGGAGCCGGTCGGTGGAAAGTGCTGCGTTTAGGAGCATCATGCTCCAGGAGCCGGTCAGCGAAAAGTGCTGCATTTAGGAGTGTCGCGCTCCAGGAGCCGGTCGGGGCGGAAGGAGTTCAAGCGCCCGATCCCAGTGGCGGACCCACCGGTAGTTGACCAGATTGGGAGCGAAGCGCTAATGGAGCGGTGACAGGACCGCAGTGCTCTGGTGCCGGTTCCGGATTGAGCCGTAGTGGAAGGCGGGGTCCCTTCCTCTGTCTTTCCCTTGCGAGTTTGGTGGAGGCGGAACCCACTTCATTCGACCCTCCTGGGTGTTTCAGGAAGGCGGAGCTGCATGGACTGAAGTGCCTTCAAAATAAGAGGCTTATCGACCAGAAAACACTTTTGTTATGATCCGTGTGAGAAGAGGGCTCTTCATTTTTACCTCTACGTCAACGAGACGAGGTAAAGGTTCTGTAAACAGTGGCAAAGAATTTGACTGCGAGATAAGAAAGGAGAATTAACTGATTACAGTGTGGTACAATTGTATTTTCATTGTATATTGTTTTTTTTTGTCCTGCAAATACAATTATCAACTGAATTGTATGTGTGTGTGGGGGCTTTGCTACCTGTAGAATGGTATACTGCACAAACTTAAATTTAACAGTAACTGTGTGTTTAAGGCACAAAATTGTACAGAAATCTATACAAGGGTGATCACTAATACAGTTTGACGTGTGACATTTATATCCAAGGAGTTATGGCAGCGGCAGGAATGTCCCAACCTCCTCCATTCTTGAATGAAAAAGATGAACCCAATTTACCCTGGAAAGAGTGATCAAAATTATTTGAATCTTATTTGATTGCTATAGGAGGGGAAAAGATGTACTGCCTTAAGGAAACAGCACATACTTTTACATAATTTAGGTATACAAGGAAGAAAGGTTTACGAGAACCTGACAGACTTAGAAGATGAGGGGGAAGAAGAAGGGGAAAATTTAGATGCTTTCAACAAACGCTCAACAAATTGGAAAGTCATTTCGGCCACAACGTTAAGGTAGTCCTAGAGAGACATAGATTATTTAGTAGGATACAGGGCAAGGATGAAAAAGTAGCCACTTACATTGCTTCTCTGCGAGAGTTGGCCCATACATCTGAATTTGAGGAATTAGAAGATTTGTTGATTTGTGACCAGTTGGTGAGGTGTACTAATAATCCAAGAGTGCAGGAGAAGCTTCTTACCCATAGTCCTTCCCTTAAGGAAGCTGTCGATATAGCAAAGAGCATAGAGCATACAGCTAAATGTATGAGGGAGATCAAAAATACACCAGAAGCAGAAGGGGTGAAGGAGATAAAAGGTTATCATAAACAGGAAGAGGGGGTGTCTAACAAGGAGGAAGACTCTGGCCCTCATTCTGACCTTGGCGGGCGGCGGAGGCCGCCCGCCAAAGTCCCGCCGTCAGGTTACCGTTCCGCGGTCGAAAGACCGCGGCGGTAATTCTGACTTTCCCGCTGGGCTGGCGGGCGGTCGCCTTCAGGCCGCCCACCAGCCCAGCGGGAAAGAGGCTTCCACGATGAAGCCGGCTCGGAATCGAGCCGGCGGAGTGGAAGCTGTGCGACGGGTGCAGTTGCACCCGTCGCGTATTTCACTGTCTGCGCAGCAGACAGTGAAATACATTTAGGGGCCCTCTTACGGGGGCCCCTGCAATGCCCATGCCAGTGGCATGGGCACTGCAGGGGCCCCCAGGGGCCCCGCAACCCCCCCTACCGCCATCCGGATCCCGGCGGTCGGACCGCCGGGATCTGGATGGCGGTAGGGGGGGTCGGAATCCCCTCGGCGGCGCAGCAAGCTGCGCCGCCTTGGAGGATTCAATGGGGCGGCGGTACACTGGCGGGAGCCCGCCAGTGTTGCCGGTCCGACCGCGGCTTTACCGCCGCGGTCGGAATCCCCATTGGAGCACCGCCGGCCTGTCGGCGGTGCTCCCGCGGTCCTCCGCCCTGGCGGTCTTTGACCGCCAGGGTCAGAATGACCGCCTCTGTGTTACAGGCTACTTCAATCAGAAAAAATTCAACTGAAGAAACAAATAAAACCAAGTGTTTTAGGTGTGGGAACTTCAAGCACCTTGCTAACAGCCCTTTTTGTTCCGCTCGTAATTGCTTGTGCAGGAAATGTGGAGCTAGGGGGCACTATGCTCGCGTGTGTAAAAATGGTAGGAGTAATAAGAAAGTGGTAAGCAAAGTGGAAGAATTCACAGATTTAGGTAATATGTTTGTCCACCAAGTGAAGGAAACACAAGGAACTGATCTACCCAATACCTCATACCCCATGTGTGACATTAAACTAAATGGAATAAGTGTGAAGGCGTTCGCAGACTCATGCTCACCATTCACCCTCAAGAACTACAAAACGTTTGTAGACAAGTTCCAAAATCAGGGGTACAATTTACGTCCTGCCAACATAAAACCTGGGGGGTACAACAATGATCCCATACCCCTAAAGGGAATGTTGGAACTATGCATATCACTCAAAGATCACCATACCAAGGGAATGGTGTATATTACGGACAAGGGGTCCAATTTGTTAGGATGGAGACACCAAAGGGAACTAGGGATCAAACTTGATCCTAATAACAAAGAACAGGTACTGTTAGTGGACATGCCAAAGTTTAGTGAAAGCATATGTGAAGAATTCTTCAAACTATTTGAGGATAGACTGGGTTTGCTGAAAAACTATCAACACAAAATTAAAGTGAAAGAAAATGATGTACCAGTGGTACATAATGTCAGATCTATTCCGTACCTAATGAGAGAACCTTTGAAGGAAGAATTAGATAAGTTGGTTGAGTTGGGAGTCATAGAACCCATAGAAAGTTCCTTGTGGTTAGCTCCCATTGTAGTCACTAGGAAACCGAATGGTAGGGGCATACGCCTATGCGTTGATTTGAAGGACTTGAATGCCAATATATGGGTGGACAGATCCCCCTTACCAAAAATAAATGAAATGGTAAGCATGTTAGGATCAGCTAAGTATTTTAGTGTAATAGATTTGTCATCCACTTACAACCAGGTGGAACTGCATCCGGCGTATTGCTCGCTCACGTCCTTTATCACCCCATTTGGAGCCTTCAGATATCGCAGAATAACCTTTGGCCTTGCTTTGGCTGCTGCAGTGTTCCAAAAGATCATGCAAAGGATATTGCAGGGGATTAGACAAATAATGTGTTTCCAAGATGATATACCAGTGTATGGAAGTACAGAATGTGAGCACAATTCCATTTTGAAAGAGGTGTTCAAAGCCCTTGACAATGCTGGCATGACTATTAGGAGGGATAAGTGCCAACTGGGAGTAGAGTCAGTGGAATATCTTGGGCATAAAATAAGCAGGGACGGAATAGAACCTAAGTGTGATTTGGTAGTGGCTGTGAAGGAAGCCCCGGCACCCACCAATAAGGAAGAACTTAGATCATTTTTGGGATTGGCCGAATTTATGTCAAAGTTTGTGCATAGCTTTGCAGAGGTCACAGCCCCTATGAGAGCGTTGTTAAAGAAAAACATACATTTTGAGTGGAATACTGATTGCCAAACAGCTTTTGAAAAAGTGAAAGAAGCCATAGTCCAATGTCCAAGTTTAGGAAATTTTGATCTGTTGGAAAATGGGTTATTGGTAAGGGCAGGTAGGTACCTACACCTAGCAACAAGCCACTAACCTCCACTTAGGTCCAGTTAGGTCTCAGTAAATTAACCCCAGCTCAACCCTTGGTAGCTTGGCAACGAGCGTCAAGGCTTAACTTAGGAGACAGTGTGTAAAGCATTCAAATATCACAAAACAGTAATTAAATAAAACACAGGAAACAGTTTAAAAATCCAAAACCAATTTATAAAAATAGTTTATATTTTTATCTTTAAAATGACACCAAAATGAATAAAATCGGATAAAGGGAACCGGAGATATGAATTTTTAAAGAATTATTATTTTTCTAGCGCTTAGAAACAAAAAGCGCCAATCGGGTCATCTGGTTGCACCTTGACCGGGGCAAAGTCAAAGTTTCAGGCCGACCGCGATGGAGCCCTGTTCGGCTACAGGTCGCGGGAGGCCTCAGTTAAAAAGTTACCTTCTGACTTAGGGCCTGATTCTAACTTTGGAGGACGGTGTTAAACCGTCCCAAAAGTGGCGGATATACCACCTACCGTATTACGAGTCCATTATATCCTATGGAACTCGTAATACGGTAGGTGGTATATCCGCCACTTTTGGGACGGTTTAACACCGTCCTCCAAAGTTAGAATCAGGCCCTTAGTCTTTATTTTGAAGATTTTCTTCAGCGGGACGAACCTGCCAGTCCTATCCGACCTCCTGGAGCCCTTCTCCGGATACGCAATGCTGGAATCCTCGGTGGAGATTTTTACCTTCGGACTTAGTAGTTTTTTCGAGGTGAAAATCCTTCGACCGGGGTAAACCTGGATCTTGATCCGACGTCCATGGAGCCCTTCTCGGATACGATGGCTGGGAGGTCCCGGTCAACTTTTTACCATCGGACTTAGGCCCTCATTCCGAGCCTGGCGGGCGGCGGAGGCCGCCCGCCAGGCTTCCCCCCTCCGAAATACCGCTCCGCGGTCGTAAGACCGCGGAGGGTATTCCGAGTTTTCCCCTGGGCTGGCGGGCGGTCTTCACAAGACCGCCCGCCAGCCCAGGGGAAAACTCCCTTCCCACGATGACGCCGGCTCGTAATAGAGCCGGCGGAGTGGGAAGGTGCGACGGGTGCAGTTGCACCCGTCGCGTATTTCAGTGTCTGCTTTGCAGACACTGAAATACTTTTAGGGGCCCTCTTACGGGGGCCCCTGCCGTGCCCATGCCATAGGCATGGGCACGGCAGGGGCCCCCAGGGGCCCCGCGACTCCCCCTCCCGCCATCCGGTTCCCGGCGGGAGAACCGCCAGGAACTGGATGGCGGGAGGGGGAGTCGGAATCCCCATGCCGGCGCAGCATGCTGCGCCGGCTTGGAGGATTCCTTTGGGGCAGCGGGAAACCGGCGGGAGACCGCCGGTTTCCCTTCTCTGACCGCGGCTGAGCCGCCGCGGTCAGAATGCCACGTCCCACGGCCCTGGCGGACTTGTTCCGCCAGGGTCGTAATGACCCCCTTAGTCTTTTTTTCGGAGATTTTTCTTTACCGGGATGAACCTGCAAATCAGGCCGGGTCGCGGTTGAGGCAAGCCCGCTAGAGTTGCCGTGGCGGGTCGGTCCCTCTATGGAGCTTTTTTTCAAAAGTACTCCAAACTTCTCCAAACTTCTGGGGCTTCTCCCAGATGTTCTTTTAACGTTCTATTGGGGTCCACAGCTCACCCCAAGGGTCCAGAAGCTCTGAGATGATCCTTGGGGGGTGCGGACTACAACTCCCAGAATGCACCTGGCACAAACTCCTTTTTGGCCACTGGACAGTGGTCAGCTGGTCACTTTCTTCAGGAGTTGGTGCAGGGGACTCTGGATAGCAATTTTTCACCTGTAGCAAACAGGGAGTCCCTCCTTGAACCAGTTGAAGCCAGGCAAAGTCCTTCTTGTGGTGAAGCCCAAGTGTGCAGCTGGTGCAGTCCTTCTGAGTGCAGGTTCCAGGTGCAGGCCAGGGGTCCAGCAGGGCAGTCCTTCTTCTCCTTTAGTTCTTTTCTTGTTGAAATCTGGTGGGGATCTGAGGTGTGGGTGCAGGTCTGCCAGTTTTATCCTTGCTCCTGGGTGAAAAGCAGGGGGGTCCTGGTTCTCCAATCAGGTACAGGGTCATCCCCCTGTGATGACCACTTCCTGGGAAGTGTGGCAAAAATCCATCCCAGAAGGCAACATTCTCTAAAAATCCAAAATGGCTGAATCTGATTTTTGGAGGTTACATCTGGCTGAGCCCACCCACTGGTGTGGCTAAAAATTATAAACACACCCCTCTCCTGCCCTCTCCTAATCTAATCAAGGGGGCACCTAGTTGTCTGGGGTTGCAGGATGTGGGGGTTTTGCTGGTTGCTCCAAATGTCTTTCTCTGCCTTTGAAGACCAGTTTGGCAGCCCTCCCCCTTCCTGCCTCACCATCTGCTGAGGGGAGATTCTCTCCCACAAGCACATTCCTTTGTGTGAAGCCAGGCCACTTCACACCTCATCAAGGCAGCTTGGCTAAGCTGCTGCAGGCTGGCCAATCAGAGCACAGCAGCAAAAACAATGCAAGGCTGAAATTGGCAACTTTTTAGGTAAAGTCTAAAACTTTTTACCTGAACAAGTTATATTAAATCCAACAACTGTAAGCTGTGGGATTTATAACAACAATTAATTTGATACCAAATTCTTGGTATGCATCTTTTAAGGAGACTTTAAAATTTAAAACAAAGTCTCCCCATTCTAGCCTATGAAGGCCATTTACTACAATGAGGGAAAAATGAATTTGGCTGTTTTTACCTCACCAGGGCTTATAAAACTATTTTTATAAAGTCCCTGCTTATAGTTACATGGCACCCAGCCCTAGGGGCACATAGGGCACACCTTAGGGGTGACTTATATGTAAAAATAAGGTAGTTTAAGACTTTGGAACTACTTTTAATTCCAAAGTCGAATTTGCTTATAACTTTAATTTAAAAGCAGCCAGCAAGGCAGGCCTGCCTTTAAAATGACACTGGGCACCTCAGCAGTGCACCTATGGGTGCACTACCTATGCTGTGGTCCCTAAACCTACATGCCCTACCATATACTAGGGACTTATAGGTAGGTTAACTTAGCCAATTATAATTAGCCTAATTTGCATATTGATTTTACACAGAGCACAGGCCCTGGGACTGGTTAGCAGTACCCAGGGCACCATCAGAGTCAGGAAAACACCAGCATAAAGTGGAAAATGGGGGCAAAAAGTTAGGGGCCCTCTGCAATCAGCCCTGTTTTCTCACACAAGCCCCCCCCAGCCCACACGCCCCGGAGACTCAGCCCAACCCTGGGAGAGTCTTCCTGGCTTGTTAGGCGAGGAAGACAGTGAAGAAAACTGTCTGTCCCTTTGCAGGGCCTACTCTGCCTTACATCCTCCTGTCATGCTCACTCCGTCTGGGTAGTGAAGCCATCCCAACAGTGAAAGGACCCATCTCAAACTGCAACTTCCCTCTAGGGGGATCTTCCTCCTCTCTCTCTGCCAACTTGGGTAGTGAGGTGCCCACCTCCCCTACTCATAACTTTGCTAGGGCAACACCTAGCTTACCCAAAGAGGTCACCCAACACTTGAGCAACCCCACCATGACCAACAGGGTCAGGGGGCCTACTTTGCTATTGGCCCTGGGGTCTGCCTCCCAGGCCAAGTACAGTGCTGCCAGGAAGGCTAGCACCCAGCAGAGGCTACTGACAGCTGTCAGTACCCAGAACCACACCCTAAGCTCTCCACTGACAGGTGGCTGAGCTGCTTTAGGGGCAACTTTGGGGTCCTGGCACCCCTCTTGCTGTCTAAAGTGGGGGGCTACCACCTCTTGTGGCAGACACCCTCCTTCCACTCTCCCTTCTGTCAGTGCAGGGGCAACACCCTGCATCTGGACAGCTGCCTGACTACTCAGGACTTCCTTGGGGTCAGGGGAGGCCTCACCAGTGCCAACTCTGGGCTCCCCCCCTACTGGGGCAGAAGGCCTTTGGCTCCCTGGAACTCTCTTTAAGAGTGGCCTACCCTTCCTTTTCTTCTTTCCTTTTCTTGGGGACCCCTGTCTCCTAACTGTAGGGACTGACTCCCCAGGACTTTGGTTTGGGGGGGCGCCCTGGGCGACCGCCCCATCTGTGACCAGACCCACCTCTGGGAGGTCATTGCCCAGGATACAATCTAGGGGGAGGTCAGCACTGACTACCACCCTAAACCAGTCAAGGATACCCTCCCTCTCTAGGGGCACTATGGCTACAGGTTTGGTGGTGACCTCCCCTGTGGCTATCCTGACTTTCCTTGTCTCTCCTGGGACATACATGTCTGGGGTCACTAACTGGTCACTCACTATAGTGTGACTGGCACAGGTGTCTCTCAGGCCAGTGGTAGGGATCCCATTCACCTGAATGGGGTGGAAGTGCCCACTTCCACCCTCAGGGATCACCAGCTTACCATCTGGTCCTGTCTCCCAGCTTAATGCTAGGAGGACTTCATCATCTGAGGAGTCCTCCTCCATGGCTACACTGGACAGCCCAGTGCTAACCACCTTCTTTGGACAGGCTGCATCCCCTCTGAAGTGACCTGTCTGCTGACAGTCAAAGCAAGCCCTACTGTCTAAGAGCTTTTTTAACCCTGGGTCTCCCTGTCTCTGCTTGTCAGAGTGGGAGTGGGATTTACTTTCCTCCTTCTTAGGGTTCTGGGGTACAGAGGGAGTCTCTGTGGTGGGCTTACCACCTCCCTCCTTAGGTTTTTGGGGACCTGACCCCCCCTTCTTGGAGTCTCTCACCTGGGACTTGACAACCACCCTTGTTCTCAACCACTCATCAGCTGCCTCCCCTAGCTCTCTAGGGATGGTCTGCTTAGAGTCCACTAGATGCTGGCGTAACCTTTCTTGGGTACAATTGGTCAAGATGTGCTCTCTCATGATCAGATTGTATAACCCCTCATAAGTATTTACTTTGTTACCAATAATCCAGCCCTCCAGTGCCTTTAGTGAGGTGTCTACAAAGTCAACCCAAGACTGGGTACTGACCTTCTGGGTGTCCCTAAACTTGAGCCTATACTGCTCTGGGGTCAGACCAAACTTTTTAGTCAAGCAACTCTTCATACTGGGGTATGAGTCTGCATCCTCCCCCCTCATGGTTAGGAGCCTATCCCTCCCAGAGTTGGGAACTAACTCCCAAAGAAGTGAACCCCAGTACTGAGGCTTGACTCTTCTCATTTGGAGTGCCCTCTCAAAGGCCTCCAACCACTTGTCTATATCATCCCCCTCTACATAAGCAGGAACCACCCCCTTGGGTAATCTGGGGCAAACTCCCCCACCCATGGACACCTCAACTTCTCTGTCGCTGCCACCATCTCTTTTCTCTTTCTTTGCCCACTTTTTCTTTTCTAGGGCCAGCTTGTCTGCTTCCAAAGCTATATATGCTAGCTGGGCCTCCAGCTCTCTTTCCCTGATGGATGGGTTCTCTCCTCCTGAAAGGACCCCCTTCCCACCACTAGCTTTGGGTCTGCCCCTAGTGACTGTATGTACTGAGGACCGTTCTTCCTCATCCTCACTGAGGCTCAGATGCCCTCCCTCCCCTGAGTGGTTAGAGCTAGCACCCTCCCCTGTTTCTTCCTCCTCTGGAGCTTCCCCTAGGTCTACCTCTTGGGCCTCAGCCCATGCTGTCAGGGATTTGATCAGGACTTGCTTCCTGAGGTCAGTGGTTGCAGGCAACCCTCTTTCAGTACACAACCCCCTAAGCTGGACTACTGTCAGTGTGGGTAGGCTAGCCAGATCAAGCTCCATGGTTCCCTGGTTTTGTGTCAACAAAAACTTTTTGCAAAAATTGGAAACAATAATTTAGAAAAATAACAAAAATTCAATAATAGAAATTAATCCAAATAAAAAATGTAAAAAAAAAAGGATTTTTTTTTTTTTTTTAAAAACATTTTTGCACTAAGACAATTTAAAGGATTTTTCATTTGTTTTACTTAAAACTGTAACGTGATACTGAACACAAGTACAGGATCCCACCGCTGCCACCAAAAATGTTGGAAAATGGGTTATTGGTAAGGGCAGGTAGGTACCTACACCTAGCAACAAGCCACTAACCTCCACTTAGGTCCAGTTAGGTCTCAGTAAATTAACCCCAGCTCAACCCTTGGTAGCTTGGCAACGAGCGTCAAGGCTTAACTTAGGAGACAGTGGTGGTCATTCTGACCCTGGCGGTCTTTGACCGCCAGGGCGGAGGACCGCGGGAGCACCGCCGACAGGCCGGCGGTGCTCCAATGGGGATTCCGACCGCGGTGGTAAAGCCGCGGTCGGACCGGCACCACTGGCGGGGTCCCGCCAGTGTACCGCGGCCCCATTGAATCCTCCGCGGCGGGGCAGCTTGCTGCACCGCCGCGGGGATTCCGACCCCCCCTACCGCCATCCAGATCCCGGCGGTCGGACCGCCGAGATCCGGATGGCGGTAGGAGGGGTCGCGGGGCCCCTGGGGGCCCCTGCAGTGCCCATGCCACTGGCATGGGCATTGCAGGGGCCCCCGTAAGAGGGCCCCTACATGTATTTCACTGTCTGCTGCGCAGACAGTGAAATACGCGACGGGTGCAACTGCACCCGTCGCACAGCTTCCACTCCGCCGGCTCGATTCCGAGCCGGCTTCATCGTGGAAGCCTCTTTCCCGCTGGGCTGGCTGGCGGTCTGAAGGCGACCGCCCGCCAGCCCAGCGGGAAAGTCAGAATTACCGCCGCGGTCTTTCGACCGCGGAACGGTAACCTGACGGCGGGACTTTGGCGGGCGGCCTCCGCCGCCCGCCAAGGTCAGAATGAGGGCCAGTGTGTAAAGCATTCAAATATCACAAAACAGTAATTAAATAAAACACAGGAAACAGTTTAAAAATCCACAACCAATTTATAAAAATAGTTTATATTTTTATCTTTAAAATGACACCAAAACAAATAAAATCGGATAAAGGGAACCGGAGATATGAATTTTTAAAGAATTATTATTTTTCTAGCGCTTAGAAACAAAAAGCGCCAATCGGGTCATCTGGTTGCACCTCGACCGGGGCAAAGTCAAAGTTTCAGGCCGACCGCGATGGAGCCCTGCTCGGCTACAGGTCGCGGGAGGCCTCGGTTAAAAAGTTACCTTCTGACTTAGGTGGTCATTCTGACCTCGGCGGTAAAAGGCGCCTACCGCCGGTCAGAAATCCTCCATAATCCCGCCGCGGTCGCGGAAACCCGCCACGGTCATTCTGACCCGCAGAAGGCAAACCTCCGAAAATCCGACCGCCACAACAGACCGCCAGACCAGCGGTTGGAGGAAAGGTGGAGGTGACAAAACCTCCACCGTCACGCCAACAGAAATACGCCCATGCCATTACGACCCACGAATCCACGCGGCGGTCATTCAAACGCGGTATTCCATTGGCGGGACACACCGCCGCGGTCAGAATACACACAAACGAACAAAACTCAGCCACATTGGACGATTTGAATCCCACACACCTGATACACATACACACACCACTCCCATACACACAATACAATATAAAACACCCACCCACATCACCCACAAACCCCTACGCTAAAAAATTCGTAAAGAAGGCAAGAGCGAGACACCAGCATCTAAAAAATAACAGCCACAGCCACTCAACACCATCACCCACACACTATCCACACACAAAACAACACACACCACCACACTCAACTCACTTAAATACACATACTCCACCCCACACATCATACACACCACCCCATGGCACCCCAAAGACAACCCCGCTTCACAGACGAAGAACTCAGGGTCATGGTGGAGGAAATCGTTCGGGTAGAGCCCCAGCTGTTCGGCACACAGATACAATACACCAGCATTGCCCGGAGGACGGAGCTATGGCAGAGGATTGTCGACAGGGTGAACGCAGTGGGACAGCACCCCAGAAATCGGGAAGACATCAGGAAGCGATGGAACGACCTACGGGGGAAGGTGCGTTCCATGGTATCCAGGCACAACATCGCCATGCAGAAGACTGGCGGAGGACCCCCACCTCAACCCCCACAATTCACATCATGGGAGGAGGAAGTCTTGAACATCCTGCATCCTGACGGCCTCGCAGGAGTCGGCGGAGGAATGGATACTGGTAAGTTGAAGCTTCAATACTGCTTCCCCCCCACCTGCATGCCAAATCAGACCCCAACCCTCACCCCCATCCTCGAACCCCACCCTCACCCCCACCCCCATCCTCACCCCCACCCTCACCCCCACCACCATCCTCACCCCCACCACCATCCTCACCCCCACCACCATCCTCACCCCTACCCCCAGCACACCTATTCCCCGCCAATGTCTCACCATCACAACCCACACATCCCAAAACCTAGGCCTGCATGCGTCCACTAAGCATGGACACCCATCACCAAAGCATGCCCAATGCATATACACATCCCCCCCACAAGCCACCCTCACCAAAGCCCCCACACACAAATGCCAGCACTTGGGGACACGAGAACCCACAGATACACCCATATGCCACACATTGAAACTATAACCATACCTCTATACCCCTGCAGGACCCGACCGTCAACACACCGCGGCGGAGGGGCCAGAATTCTCCACACCCCCCACCCAAGAGGCCGTCAGCGATGACAGCAGCTCTGTCGACCTGGACACCGATGACCAGCCCGGACCATCGGGGACCTCTGGACAGTCGGTTCCCCTCACACAGGCCCAGGCCACTACAGACCCAAACCCCTCTGGGAACACCAGCACAGCTCCCACCCAGCGGGCCCATGCCTCTGTCTCCAGGGCGCGTCAATCTGCGGTGTGTCTACCACTACAGGGCACCCGTGATAACCCACCACCCCAACAACAACAGGGACCTGGGGGCAGTGGTAGTGGGCACACCGGCCAGGGGGCAGAGGCCCAGGGAAACAGGGGAACTCGGAGGGCAGCTGTGCGACAGGGGGGGGAGGAGAGGCCCAGGGAACCCACTCTCCACGAGGTCCTCACCACCATCATGGGAGCATACAACCGCTCCCAGGAGACGATGGCGACGGTACTGGCCCGGTTCCAGGAGATCCAGGTACTGCAGGAGGAACACTATCGGGGGTACAGGGAGGACATCAGAGCCATCAACACCACCCTGGTTACCATGGTAGGGCTGCTGCAGGACCTCGTCAACAACAGGGCGGACACTCAACAACACCCAAGGGCCCCTGCCACTAGCCTGGACCAAGAACAGCCAACCACCTCCGCCGGCGCTAGTGGACAGGAGGCCCCCGCACAGCAGCAGCCCACCAGACCCCCACCTCCTGCAGGAGAAGAACCACCCCGCAAGAGGGCCCTGAGATCTCGCAAGAAGACAGAGTAGGATGTCAAGACCCCCGCCAGCAATGGATACCACCTGATGTCATCCCACTGTCCCACATTGTCACCCTGTCCATCCTTGAACTGCCCATGCTCCATCTCTCCACAGGCCTCTGGACAATGCACCTGTGTGACTGTTACTCTGGACTCTGCCATGGACATTCCTTCACCATAGCCCCCACCCACTTGAAACCACCCATCCCATTTTGAGCACTTAAATAAACACCTATTTTGCACCAAAAAATCTGGAGTCTGGCTGTGATTTCAATAGATTGTAATTGACATGACAGTGCAAATATGTCCTTGTACATGGTGAAGTCAACAAACAGCTGCCACAAAGCTGTAGTCCATGGGGAAACGAAGCACAGGACTCGTAGTGGGGACCCCAGATCTGAAATAGGGAGGGAAAAGCCAAAACTCAGTCATCATACACTGGGGCAAATAGACAGGCAGCAGAGATGCAGGAGAGTAGTTAACATTTACTAAATTATCTTTGAAATGTTACCTGTGTCCTATTGGAAGTACTGTGCAATGATTCTGTCCCTGTTGTCTGTTTCAGCCCCGTCGTCTTCCTCCTCGTCACTCTCCTCAGGTTCCACCGCTGCCACAACACCACCGTCTCGACCATCCTCCTGCAGGAAAGGCACCTGGCGACGCAAAGCCAGGTTGTGAAGCATGCAGCAGGCCACGATGATGTGACACACCTTCTTAGGTGAGTACATTAGGGATCCACCTGTCATATGCAGGCACCGAAACCTGGCCTTTAGGAGGCCAAAGGTGCGTTCGATCACCCTCCTAGTACGCCCATGGGCATCATTGTACCGTTCCTCTGCCCTGGTCCGGGGATTCCTTACTGGGGTCAGTAGCCACGACAGGTTGGGGTACCCAGAGTCCCCCACTAGCCATACACGGTGTCTCTGTAGCTGTTCCATCACGTAAGGGATGCTGCTATTCCTGAGGATGTAGGCGTCATGCACTGACCCTGGGAATTTGGCATTTACATGCGAGATGTACTGGTCAGCCAAACACACCACCTGGATGTTCATTGAATGGTAATTTTTTCTGTTCCTGTACACCTGCTCCCTGTCTCTTGGGGGAACCAAAGCCACATGGGTCCCATCAATGGCACCAATTACGTTGGGAATATGTCCAAGGGCGTAGAAATCACCCTTCACTGTAGCCAATTCGCCCACCTCAGGGAAAATGATGTAGCTCCTCACGGATTTCATCAGGGCAGACAACACTCTGGATAACACCTTCGAAAACATGGGCTGAGACATCCCAGAAGCAATTCCCACGGTTGTCTGAAATGACCCACTTGCCAAGAAATGGAGTACTGACATGACCTGCACCAGAGGGGGAATCCCTGTGGGTTGGCGGATGGGGGACATCAGGTCGGGCTCCAGCTGGGCACACAGTTCATGGATAGTGGCACGGTTAAGACGGTAGGTCAGGATAATGTGGCGTTCTTCCATTGTCGACAGGTCCACCAGCGGTCGGTACACGGGAGGATTCATCCATCTCCTCGCCCAACCCAGCGGACGGTGCCTAGGAAGGACAACATGGAGCACACAGTCAAGCAACCCACAGGTATGTACTCACAGCTAGCACAGTAAACTATTCTCTATGCAGTGAATGGCGTGTCTGAGTGGCTATGCAAGGCCTAGGCCTGTGTGACGCAGTTGAAATTGAGCCATGTGGGCCCTGGAAATGGCGGCTGCCTGACCTGTGAAGTGTGACAATGGGATGTGAGGTCAATGCGCTGGCGTGGCACACCGCGGCGGGCGGCGGGCCAAGACCGCGGCGCCAAGCCGCATTGGTTAACATTGAAGCCTATGGGTTTCAGGAGCCAATGGCGAAGGGCGCCGGCGGTGGCGGGACGCACCGCCGCGGTACGCACCGCCGCGGTACGCACCGCCGCGGACGTGACCGCCATTTTCTATCTACTTATCCACTTGCGACTTGAACTTTCACAGGAGAGGACCTATACTGCAAGTGTTGCTGTGACCTCGGTCTGGAAGGGACAATGGCTGCTGCACCTGGGGAAAGGGCCCCTGCCTTCACTGGAGAGGAGTTGGAGAAACTTGTGGATGGGGTCCTCCCCCAGTATGCGCTACTCTACGGTCCTCCAGACCAACAAGTGAGTTTAATTCTATCTGGATTTGGGGCCACTGGCTGGCTTGGGGGCATGGCGGGGGGCCTGGCGGGGATGGGGGGCATGTTGGGCCTGGCGGGGGCATGGCGGGGGGCCTGGCGGGGGGCCTGGCGGGGATGGGGGGCATGTTGGGCCTGGCGGGGGCATGGCGGGGGGCCTGGCGGGGATGGGGGGCATGTTGGGCCTGGCGGGGGGCATGGCGGGGGGCCTGGCAGGGATGGGGGGCATGTTGGGCCTGGCGGGGGGCATGGCGGGGGGCCTGGCGGGGATGGGGGGCATGTTGGGCCTGGCGGGGGGCCTGGCGGGATGGGGGGCATGTTGGGCCACTGGCAAGGAAAATGCTGACAAACTTGAACGTGGTATTTCTCCCTCCCTGTACGTGTCACATAGGTCCGCGCCCATGAGAAGATCGGGATTTGGCGTGCCATCGCCAAGGAAGTCCGGACCCTGGGGGTCCACCATCGACGGGGCACCCACTGCCGCAAGAGGTGGGAGGACATCCGCCGCGGGACCAAGAAGACCGCCGAGTCTCTGCTGGGGATGGCCTCCCAACGTAGGCGGGGTGCCTGCCGTCAACTGAGCCCCCTGATGTTCCGGATCCTGGCGGTGGCCTACCCTGATTTGGATGGGCGCGTGAGGGCAGCACAGCAGACACAAGGGGGTGAGTACAAGCATTATCTACTCTGTTGTCGCGCAGTGGAGGTGTCTGGTTGGGGGAGGAGGGCTGGGGGTCCCCCTAGGCCAGGGCGATATCTGTAGGCTGGGCACCCCCGTAAGCCCCTGTGTCCCCAGCCACCACCCTCAGTAGTTTGTCAGTACAGCCATCCCTGGGCCGTGTCATCCATGGGTGCAGGTGTCAACTCTAGGCGTGTAGGGCATGTTCCACGGAATGCGTAGCGGACCCCAAGTGCGCAACTTAGTGCAGGGGGCATCTGTGTCTGTCATGTCCGCTAACTGTACCGGAGATCCATGTAATCAATATCCCTTTATTTCTCTCTCCCCCCCCTTTTTGTTTGTCTTTCTGTGCTTGTGTGCATCAGCATCATCAGGCGGAGGAGAAGTGGCATCGGGGCAGGAGGGAGCTGCATCTCACATGGCCCAGGAGGGCCATGCCACAGAGTCAGACTGGACCAGTGAGACGGAGGGCGAGGGGAGCTCCACGACGGGGACGACTGGACCCTGCAGCGACACGGACACGTCCTCGGAAGGGGGCTCCCTTGCGGGGGTGGCACCATCCGTGCCCCCCGCCATTACAGGTACAGCCGCCACCCAGCGCACCATCACCGCCCTCCCAGCAGCCCCTCAGCGTTCGCCCCGTGCCCGCTCTGCCAGGAAGCCGGGCATCTCCTTCGCCCCAGGCACCTCAGGCCCTGCCCCTGTTACCCCCGCTGCCCTCAGTGAGGAGGTCATTGACCTCCTCCGAACGCTCATTGTTGGGCAGACTACCCTTTTGAATGCCATCCAGGGGGTGGAGAGGGAGGGTCATCGCAGCAATGCGTACCTGGAGGGCATTCATTCGGGTCAGGCTGCCCATCAGCGATCGTTCCAGGCTCTGGCCTCAGCACTGACGGCAGCCATTGTCCCTGTCTCCTGCCTGCCTCTACTAACTCCTTCCTCCCAGTCTCCTGTTCCTCTGCCTGTCCCACCCACACCATCAGACCAGCCTGCACACACCTCAACACCCAAGAGAAGCTCATCCAAACATAAGCACCACAGATCACACAGACATTCACACACGCAACATTCCGATGCTGACATGCCAACAGTCACTACCACCTCTGTGACCTCCACCTCCTCGTCTCCCTCCTCCCTCCCTGTGACGTCTACACTCACACCTCCATTCACCTCACCATCAGCCAGTGTTTCCATCACCAGCACACCCTCCACTCCAGTCCGCACATGTGCAGTCACCACCCCCACTGCCATTTACACGTCCCCTGTGTCCTCTCCCACTGTGTCTGTCACCCCCTCTTCCACACCACACAAACGCAGCCACCCACCCACCCAACAGCCATCCACCTCACGACAGCCTATCCCTCCTGCACCTGCACCCAAAGACAGCAAACGTGACTCACCTACAACCACATCCTCTCCCTCCACTCCCATTCCCACTGTACCTACCACTCTCCATTGTCCCAAGAAGCTCTTCCTCGCCACTACTAACTTCTTTCCTGACCCTGAGCCCCCCCCTCCTTCTCGTCGGGGTAAGAAGAGCACCTCAGCCACCACCAGCCCTGCAGCCCCCTTGACAAAGGTGCAGGGGTATTGGAGCCCGCCAGCCCGCATGTCTGGATCTTCGCCCAGCAGCAAGGGGACAGCCAGCCCACCCCCTGGGAAGAGGAGCAGAAGGCGGAAGGGGCGCCGCAGGAGCCCGCCTTCTACATCCCCCCCGGACACCACCCAGAGACAGTCACCAGCCACAGCTCCAAAGGGAGGCAAGGGCCACAGGCCCACGACTAAGGAGGGCAAGGGCAGCAAGTCGGAGAGGTCAGGCAGCAGGCCTGCTGCCCAGGAGGAGCCCACAACCCCCATAGCCGCTGCCCCGGGAGGAACCGGCACAGCTGCCCCGGGAGAGCCCACCACCCCCATAGCCGCTGCCCAGGGAGGACCCAGCCCAGCTGGCCAGGAGGGCCCCACCACCCACAGCCCAGGTGGGCAGTGAAGGAGCACCATCCCCGCTGCCCAGGAGGGCACCACCAGGCAATTAGCAGTTGGCCATAGACCGTCCGCCGTCTCAAGAACCGCTGAACTGGGCCCCGCCGTCTCAAGCACCGCTCCGCTGGGCCCCGCCGTCTCAAGCACCGCTGAACTGGGCCCTTCAAGGCAAGGAGCGCTGAACTGGGCCCCGCCGTCTCAAGAACCGCTGAACTGGGCCCCGCCGTCTCAAGCACCGCTGAACTGGGCCCTTCAAGGCAAGGAGCGCTGAACTGGGCCCCGCCGTCTCAAGAACCGCTGAACTGGGCCCCGCCGTCTCAAGAACCGCTGAACTGGGCCCTTCAGGGCAAGGACCGCTGAACTGGGCCCTTCAGGGCAAGGACCGCTGAACTGGGCCCCGCCGTCTCAAGAACCGCTGAACTGGGCCCCGCCGTCTCAAGCACCGCTCCGCTGGGCCCCGCCGTCTCAAGCACCGCTCCGCTGGGCCCCGCCGTCTCAAGCACCGCTGAACTGGGCCCTTCAAGGCAAGGAGCGCTGAACTGGGCCCCGCCGTCTCAAGAACCGCTGAACTGGGCCCCGCCGTCTCAAGCACCGCTGAACTGGGCCCTTCAAGGCAAGGAGCGCTGAACTGGGCCCCGCCGTCTCAAGAACCGCTGAACTGGGCCCCGCCGTCTCAAGCACCGCTGAACTGGGCCCTTCAAGGCAAGGAGCGCTGAACTGGGCCCCGCCGTCTCAAGAACCGCTGAACTGGGCCCCGCCGTCTCAAGCACCGCTCCACTGGGCCCCGCCGTCTCAAGAACCGCTGAACTGGGCCCTTCAGGGCAAGGACCGCTGGCCCTTTGGCAGACGTGGCAGGGCAGGATCTATCTCGGGCAGGGCTGCAGGATGTCCTCTGGCCAACTTGCCTCCTCCAGTGGCAGTGGGGTCTGTTATGGACTGTTTGGACTGTGGCTTTGCTCTCCCCAGGATGGCCCAGTGGGCAGGCCACCCACTGTATGGACTGTATGGACTGTGGCTTTGCTCTCCCCAGGATGGCCCAGTGGGCAGGCCACCCACTGTATGGACTGTATGGACTGTATGGACTGTGGCTTTGCTCTCCCCAGGATGGCCCAGTGGGCAGGCCACCCACTGTATGGACTGTTTGGACTGTGGCTTTGCTCTCCCCAGGATGGGCCAATGGGCAGGCCACCCACTGTATGGACTGTTTGGACTGTGGCTTTGCTCTCCCCAGGATGGGCCAGTGGGCAGGCCACCCACTGTATGGACTGTATGGACTGTGGCTTTGCTCTCCCCAGGATGGCCCAGTGGGCAGGCCACCCACTGTATGGACTGTATGGACTGTGGCTTTGCTCTCCCCAGGATGGCCCAGTGGGCAGGCCACCCACTGTATGGACTGTATGGACTGTATGGACTGTGGCTTTGCTCTCCCCAGGATGGCCCAGTGGGCAGGCCACCCACTGTATGGACTGTTTGGACTGTGGCTTTGCTCTCCCCAGGATGGCCCAGTGGGCAGGCCACCCACTGTATGGACTGTTTGGACTGTGGCTTTGCTCTCCCCAGGATGGGCCAGTGGGCAGGCCACCCACTGTATGAACTGTTTGGACTGTGGCTTTGCTCTCCCCAGGATGGGCCAGTGGTCATGGAGTCCCCTCGTGGATCTGGCGTCGTGTACTCAAGTGGCTGAGGTGCCTCCCCTTCCCTTCCCCCTGAGGTGCCTGTCCTATTTTCTTTCTGATGCCCCTGCAGTGTTCTCTCCGTGGAGTTCTTGTCGTGGGACTGGGCCTTGCCCCTTTGCACAGGACCCCTGTGATCCACGGACAGTGGTTGGACTACATTTAGTAGCTGTATATATTTTGTACATAGTTTATTTATTTATTGGGATTACTGGTGTCCATATTTCAATATATCTGGCCGTTTATGATCTCTTCTTTTGGTCTTTGCATTATTTCGGAGGGGGGTGGTTTGTGGGTTGTGACAGTGATCTGTGGGAATGCATTGATGTGTGTGTTGTAGTGGGTGTGGCTGGGTGGGTGTGTGCCGGTAATCTTTTCCCTCCCCTGTGTCGTAGGTGCAGTACTCACCGATGTCTTCCGCGCCGCCGGGCGTGCTCCTGGTATATGAGCAGGAATAGGAGTGCGGGGATGACCTGCAACTCTGGTTCCATACTGCCGGAATCTCGCGTGGAGTGCGTAGAGGTGAGCGTTTTCCCGTTCGTAGTCTGTTTCCGCCGTGTTCTTATCGGCGGTGCTCCCGCCCCGGAAAAGGTGGCAGATTGGTGGGTCGTAATAGGGTGGGCGGTACATTGTCTGCCGCCTGGCTGTTGGCGGGAACCGCCGCGCTGTTTGTTTGTACCGCTGTGGCGGTCGGAGTGTTAAGTTGGCGGGCTGTGTTGGCGGTTCCCGCCAGGGTCAGAATTGCATATTTTAGACCGCCGGCCTGTTGGCGGCTTGGCCGCCGCTTTATCACCGACCGCCAGGGTCAGAATGAGGGCCTTAGTCTATATTTTGAAGATTTTCTTCAGCGGGACGAACCTGCCAGTCCTATCCGACCTCCTGGAGCCCTTCTCCAGATACGCGATGCTGGAATCCTCGGTGGAGATTTTTACCTTCGGACTTAGTAGTTTTTTCGAGGTGAAAATCCTTCGACCGGGGTAAACCTGGATCTTGATCCGACGTCCATGGAGCCCTTCTCGGATACGATGGCTGGGAGGTCCCGGTCAACTTTTTACCTTCGGACTTAGGTGGTCATTCTGACCCTGGCGGTCTTTGACCGCCAGGGCGGAGGACCGCGGGAGCACCGCCGACAGGCCGGCGGTGCTCCAATGGGGATTCCGACCGCGGCGGTAAAGCCGCGGTCGGACCGGCACCACTGGCGGGCTCCCGCCAGTGTACCGCCGCCCCATTGAATCCTCCACGGCGGCGCAGCTTGCTGCACCGCCGCGGGGATTCCGACCCCCCCTACCGCCATCCAGATCCCGGCGGTCGGACCGCCGGGATCCGGATGGCGGTAGGGGGGGTCGCGGGGCCCCTGGGGGCCCCTGCAGTGCCAATGCCACTGGCATGGGCATTGCAGGGGCCCCCGTAAGAGGGCCCCTACATGTATTTCACTGTCTGCTGCGCAGACAGTGAAATACGCGACGGGTGCAACTGCACCCGTCGCACAGCTTCCACTCCGCCGGCTCGATTCCGAGCCGGCTTCATCGTGGAAGCCTCTTTCCCGCTGGGCTGGCGGGCGGTCTGAAGGCGACCGCCCGCCAGCCCAGCGGGAAAGTCAGAATGACCGCCGCGGTCTTTCGACCGCGGAACGGTAATCTGACGGCGGGACTTTGGCGGGCAGCCTCCGCCGCCCGCCAAGGTCAGAATGAGGGCCTTAGTCTCTTTTTTGGATGTTTTTCTTTACCGGGACGAACCACCAAGTCAGGCTGGGTCGCGGTTGAGGCAAGCCGGCTAGAATTTCCGCGGCGGGTAGGTCCCTCTATGGAGCTTTTTTACAAAAAATGTCTAATCTTTTCCAAACTTCTGGGGCTTCACCCAGATGTTCTTTTAAGGTTCTTTTGGGGTCCACAGCTCACCCCAAGGGTACAGAAGTTCTGAGATGGTCCTTGGGGGGTGCGGACTACCACTCCCAGAATGCACCTGGCGCAAACTCCTTTTTGGCCACTGGACAGTGGTCAGCTGGTCACTTTCTTCAGGAGTTGGTGCAGGGGACTCTGGATAGCAATTTTTCACCTGTAGCAAACAGGGAGTCCCTCCTTGAACCAGTTGAAGCCAGGCAAAGTCCTTCTTGTAGTGAAGCCCAAGTGTGCAGCTGGTGCAGTCCTTCTGAGTGCAGGTTCCAGGTGCAGGCCAGTGGTCCAGCAGGGCAG
This sequence comes from Pleurodeles waltl, assembly GCF_031143425.1. NCBI lineage: Eukaryota > Metazoa > Chordata > Amphibia > Caudata > Salamandridae > Pleurodeles > Pleurodeles waltl. The sequence continues at coordinate 528,815,773 of NC_090437.1, read as the reverse complement.
TCCTGCTTCTCCTTTAGTTCTTTTCTTGTTGAAATCTGGTAGGAATCTGAGGTGTGGGTGCAGGTCTGCCAGTTTTATCCTTGCTCCTGGGTGAAAAGCAGGGGGTTCCTGGTTCTCCAATCAGGTACAGGGTCGCCCCCTGTGATGACCACTTCCTGGGAAGTGTGGCAAAAATCCATCCCAGAAGGCAACATTCTCTAAAAATCCAACATGGCTGAATCTGATTTTTTGAGGTTACATCTGGCTGAGCCCACCCACTGGTGTGGCTAAAAATCATAAACACACCCCTCTCCTGCCCTCTCCTAATCTAATCAAAGGGGCACCTAGTTGTCTGGGGTTGCAGGATGTGGGGGTGTTGCTGGTTGCTCCAAATGTCTTTCTCTGCCTTTTAAGACCAGTTTGGCAGCCCTCCCCCTTCCTGCCTCACCATCTGCTGAGGGGAGATTCTCTCCCACAAGCACATTCCTTTGTGTGAAGCCAGGCCACTTCACACCTCATCAAGGCAGCTTGGCTAAGCTGCTGCAGGCTGGCCAATCAGAGCACAGCAGCAAAAACAATGCAGAGCTGAAATTGGCAACTTTTTAGGTAAAGTCTAAAACTTTTTACCTGAACAAGTTATATTAAATCTAACAACTGGAAGCTGTGGGATTTATTACAACAATTAATTTGATACCAAATTCTTGGTATGCATCTTTTAAGGAGACTTTAAAATTTAAAACAAAGTCTCCCCATTCTAGCCTATGAAGGCCATTTACTACAATGAGGGAAAAACGAATTTGGCTGTTTTTACCTCACCAGGGCTTATAAAACTATGTTTATAAAGTCCCTGCTTATAGTTACATGGCACCCAGCCCTAGGGGCACATAGGGCACACCTTAGGGGTGACTTATATGTAAAAATAAGGTAGTTTAAGACTTTGGAACTACTTTTAATTCCAAAGTCGAATTTGCATATAACTTTAATTTAAAAGCAGCCAGCAAGGCAGGCCTGCCTTTAAAATGACACTGGGCACCTCAGCAGTGCACCTATGGGTGCACTACCTATGCTGTGGTCCCTAAAACTACATGCCCTACCATATACTAGGGACTTATAGGTAGGTTAACTTAGCCAATTATAATTAGCCTAATTTGCATATTGATTTTACACAGAGCACAGGCCCTGGGACTGGTTAGCAGTACCCAGGGCACCATCAGAGTCAGGAAAACACCAGCATAAAGTGGAAAATGGGGGCAAAAAGTTAGGGGCCCTCTGCAATCAGCCCTGTTTTCTCACATGATCCCACTAGGAAAACGTGGCTAACTACTGATGCTAGTGGGAAAGGACTAGGAGCCACCTTATCCCAGTGTGTGGATGGGCAGGAAAGGATTGTGGCATTTGCATCTAAGTCACCAAGGGATGCGGAACTCAACTACTCCACGATAGAAAGAGAGGCTTTGGCATGCTATTGGGCCATTAACCATTTTAAGTTCTTCCTATGGGGTTTACCCTTCTATGCCAGAACGGACCACAAGCCTCACATTTCCTTATTTACCACTAAAGGTAGAGACCATGCTACCCTACGAATAGCCAAATGGATCTTGGGGTTGGAGAGTTTTAACTTTGAAATGCAATATGTTCCTGGTAAAAGAAACATATTAGCTGATTGCCTTTTGAGGTTACCCAGGAAGGGAGGGCATGACATGGTAAATGAGACCCTTGAACCAGTGCTTTATGTAGAGTTGGCAAGCATTACCAAGGAAGAGTGGGTTGCGGCTATAAACAAGGACCAGACGTTACAGGCTATGAAAGATAAGATATGGAATGGGTGGCCGGAAAGATCCCAGCATTTGGAGGAAGGCTTGACGGGGTACTGGGAGGTGCGATCAGAGCTACATATATCCAAGGACATGGTAATGAGAGGGGAGAAAGTTATACCCCCACATGAGCTTTGGGACAAGCTTACAAACCTGGCACACGAGGGCCACCTAGGAAGAACTTTAACCAAAAGCAAACTCAGGGCAACATACTGGTTTCCCACCATGGACAGGCTGGTAGAGAACACTATGCGAGAGTGTGTGAAGTGTGCAATGAGTGACAAAACCAAGATTACACAGAAATCTCCCTTATCTCCCATTGAAGTTCCCATCAAACCGTGCGACAAGCTGGGTCTGGACATCCTAGGACCTCTTACGTGCTTTGAGTCAAAAGGGAGATTCCTGTTGGTTTTAGTCGATTATCACTCACATTGGGTAATGACTAAGGTTGTGTGTAATGTAACAACACAAGATGTCATGGATTTCTTGAAGGAGGCATTTACAAGAGAAGGCATTCCAAGTACTATAGTGACCGACAATGGGGTGCAGTTCACCTCAGGAGCCATGGAAGAATTCTTGAAGAAAAGTGGGGTCCAAAATTTTAGAACAGCATTGTGTAACCCCAAGGCAAATGGTCGTGTGGAAAAGTCAACAGGATGATTAAGGAGTGGCTGCAGTTAGCAACCATGTAACGTGAACCAGGAGAAACTGCACTAAGGCAAATGTTGTGGTCGTATCATACCACACCCAATTTGGTTACAGGGATATCCCCCTTCCTGTCGCTTAAAGGAAGGCTACCAAGGACTAAACTAAACCCTAACTGGTTGACAGGTGGTGAGCCCTATTGGGTGCGATGTGAGGAGGTAGCAACAAAAGTTTGGCAGAACCAGCGGAAGTACCGGAACTGGTGTGATAACAAATATGGCACAAGGAACAAACAATGGGACGTAGGGCAGTGGGTCAGAGTCAAACTTCCTGGACCCTCCCGGAGGGAAGGCAGCAAATTCTCGAAACCCTTTAGGATAGTAAGGGTACATAAGAACATTGTGAATCTGGAGGATGGCTGAACATGGAGTATGGACCGAATAACTTGCAACCAAGACATCGAGTCAGAGGCAGAACAGGAGAGCGAATGAGAACTAAGGAATACCTCGGATTGGAGAAGCCCAGTTAATCCTCCAAGGAAAAAAACGTGTCCTATGTGGCATAAGGACTATGTTCTACATTATTAAGTATGCTTATGACAGGCAGACTTGGTTTATGGTATTGAAGGGGGGGGAGTGTTATAATATAGATCATATACTCATATAGTATTGAAGTTCACAATTGTAAAAGGTACATATTCAAGCCATATTTGTATGTCTTCAATTTATAGGCAACAACCACTTATGTCTTTATGTACATTAATTCCATGTAAGAGATAGTAGGCTCCAAGGCTCTCCTTTAGAATGTTGAAGAATGGAACAACCGGGAGTGCACCTTAGAATGTTGATGAGGGGACATGAGCGAGGAGCAGTGGAGGTGTTGTGCAAGGAGTCTGTTCAATAAACCAGTATTCAACCTATGTGAGTTGTGCGTTGTTACAGTATACTTATTGCCTTTTAATCGTTTTGACCTGCATCTTAGCAGATAAATATTATCTATTTTTCTAAACACTGCGTGCTGTATTTCTGTGGTGCTATATTGTGTTATTGTATGATTTATTGCACAAACACTTTAGACATTGCCTTCTAAGTTAAGCCTGACTGCTCAGTGCCAAGCTACCAGAGGCTGGGCAAAGGATAATTTGGACTGTGTGTGACTTACCCTGACTAGAGTGAGGGTCCTTGCTTGGACAGGGGGTAACCTGACTGCCAACCAAAGACCCCATTTTTAACATGTGTGTATTTGTGTGTGTGTGTGTGTATATATATATAAACATATATATATATAAATATATATATATCTATATCCAAACAAAAGTCACTGATTCCTTGCCCCTTTGTTTCCATAACACCAGGGGTAACACATACTGCAGCTTAAATGCCCAGATCGTCTTTATTATCTTTGTGAAGGCAACAAAACATTGAACGGCCCAATGCATTTCAGAGCCCTCGCTCCTGGTTCACGGGTCAGGTTGCGTTGTTAATGTTTACATCAAATACCTCCACCTAATCATCACCCTCATTGACAATGCAAAAGGACAAACAAAAACTTACCAGTGTTAAAACCATTAACCATTCCTCAGAAAAGCAGCGGCCACCTTTAAATTGCATTGTTCTTACAACAAATATTAACAGATTATAGCAAAACATTTGTTTCACCTACATAAAAAGGATACGGTGATAATGCAATTCATTTATTAAACATATTTTTACCTTCCCGTATATTTAACCTTATTCTGCATGAGTGAACTATTCCTACTGATTGGACATATTTATTTCAAATGGTGCCGACACAATTTATTATGTATATTATTACATTATTTAGGCAATATTTGCCCAGTTCTGCCCAAGTGGGCAAATGACACTCGTACACCATTACTAATTGAAGAAATACTACCGTTCTAATACATTCAAAATTACCGGAATACCGCACTAGTGGGCAAAAATCACAGTTCAGTTTTTCACCATATATTTCATACTGTCCAACTATGCCCAGATAGACTAAAATATAGGGCTGACATGTCATCTAGGGAATGATTAGATTACACTGTACCGCCACTTTTAACACATCACTTTTAATCAGGCCAAGGCCCGATCAAACCCAATATAAATGGTTATTTTACTTTTCTTCTCCTTTTTCCAATGATGGGTCATATCATCCCAGTTGAAAAAACACAGAAACGTAAAAACATAATCACAGATCACATTCAATATAAAAACACTGATAGCCTAACCTATGCATCTAAAAACACACTTCGAAGAAAGGAGAAATGGTGGGAAACCACAATAAATATACAAAGTAATTATTCATTCTAAAATACGTCTTAAACACAAATCTTTGTACAAACGCTATGCTCTCTGCACATGATTCCGTTGTGTATAACATCAAAGGATCTTGGACGTCACTGAATCAATTTTTGTGCCCTGACTTATATCTAATTAAATATTGAACTTGAACGATGACATTCTGTTGCAGCCAGCATCGTTCATCCAGTTGTCGAGCACTATCCTTCTAGTTCACTCTAAGATTAGAGACTCACAGTGGTGCAGTGCTTAATATGTGCTTGTTGTTCCCAGCGCTGAGCACCAGCACTTATTTTTGAGGGCCGTGCTTACTCTTCGGCCTCAAGCATTTGCTGAGAGCAAAACACACATTTGGGAAAGACGGAAGAAGAGAAAAAAGAAAAAGCGTCACTGAGGTAGAAAGCAGAAAGCTGCAAGAGCCTGCTGAAGGGGAAGGGAGTGGCTGTAAATGGGTTGAAGAGGGCCAAAATGGCTTCAGGATTAGGCTGCCTCAGTATTCCGTGCTGCACATTTAAATGCAGCAGCCCCTGTGTAGGAGGAGAGCTTTGGGCACTGCACGTTTTTATTTACAAATTAAGCACTGCAGTGGTGTCCTATTTTGTCTCTTCCGTTTTTTACTGTTGTAATTTTTCAATTTTCCTTTCTTTTGTGGGAGGAATTTCGTGTCCTGAGAACACATCACTGCTGCCCTCTCTACCTGAGGACTGTCCCTATACTGACCACGCGCATTCTTTTGCAAGCATCTGAAGCCAGGAGACCCTGCTAATAAAAGGGAGTACTAACCCGCAATTAGTCTCCATGTCATTCATTTACCTTAATGCGGGCTTGTGGCTAACAAAACAGTGCTAACGAACGTGGTTGCCTGGACAGGAAATTGTGTTTTTACCAGAACAACTACCCGAAACCAATTATTTATTTTCACCTGAACATGTGTAATTACAAGAAACATTATCATGTATGGGGGAGAAGAAAACAGCACAATTTCTACTAAAGAGATGAAGAACTTAATAAAACTGAAGCACCTTGCATGATCCCTGCATTGACACACCTCTGATGTGCTCAGTTCCTTCAAAATATGTACACTATCCTGCAGCAGACAGCTTTCCATTCTTTCTGCAGCCCTCCACGCTTCCATAGTAATAGACGAGCAAGCGGCGGTGACTCAAAACATGTATATTACTGTCTCGTAGCAGAATATCCACAGCTTCCATGTCACAGCAAAATCTATTGAGAATGCCATCTACTACTGGACGACTGTAGGTAACACAGGTTTTAGAGTGAGGCAAGTCTGACTTACTTTGAATTCGAGTCTGTTCCAGAAGTAAGGAATCGATTTGTATGTGATCGCTCAGCCCTGCTGGGCAAAGAGATTAACTTCTTGTATGGAGCAAAACTACGCCATGCATCAAGCTGCTTTCTGCAAACAGATCATTCTCCATGTCAGTATCAAAATGTTGTCTCTTTAGTACTTAGGCGTCACTACATCGAAATGTATTAAATGTAAATAAAGGGGATGTAGAAAATGCAATCATATGTGTTTTTGACTAATCTATGAGAAAAAAAACTTTTTGATCCTATTTTGCAGGTTGAAGGAGGTTATGCTGGCTTAAATCAGTTCATATGGTCTACGTACCCACATTTCTGGAGTATTTCAAATAGAAGTTTTAGCTCGGCACACTTTCTAAACTGCATTGGAAGTAATTTGTGTAATTCAATTTTTCAAATCATCAGCTATGAGAAAGTAAGAAGGTGATAGATAATTTACAGTAAAAATGTTGATTCTGCATAACAGGAGTAAACAGCCAGAACCTCGGTGTAATCAAGCAGCTCGATTTATGAATGTAAATAATTATGCCAAATCAAAGCAACATTTGCAAAGAAGGTACAATCCTATTATGTTTCCCCAGAATAATAGCATTATTATGAGTCAAATCGGATAAACCAGATTACGGCGGAGTCTCGTTCAATGGGGATTCGATATTGTGAACATGCACATGTATCCCGTTTTTTATAAGCGTTTTTTTTTAATTTTTTTTTTACATCATATGTCTCTTAGTTCTCAAGGTTAACATCGTTACATTATTCACAGCTGGGAGGCGCTTCTATTCTCAAAAGAGTTGTGAAAGTACATTTTGTGCTTTGTTGACCTGACCCGACAGTGCATAAAAAGCCCATTTTCTTCCCGGTTTCCTCCAGAGAAAATCTTTTCTTTTATTAGACTTTCGTGCTGGGCTTGATAAAGGGGAAACTAACTTTGAAGTAAACCAGTGCCTTTCAACACCAAACGCATTAAAATAAATGCGTTCACTGCTAATTATCATAGTTTTTCCGTTTGTCATTGTCTGTCATTGGATATATTGCATGCTGCAAGCATGTTCAAACCAAATATCCACTTAAACAAAACATTCATTCAAATTTGACCAAATGGAGTGTTTTGGGTACGACCTTATTCGTTCTCTTCGTACCGTTGTGGTACTTTAGAGTAGTAAGAATATAATGGCTATTGTCTATATATTGATGTATCTATGAAGACAATTATCTATGGCTCACAATCCACAAAAGGTTGTGTAATAGAAAATGGGAGTACACTTTACTGTGTATTCAGACATTTTCACAATTTTTTGTCGATAATTGCCCACACTGTGTCCCATCCTTGACAAGGATCAGGAGCTACGCCCATAAAGAAGAAATACAAAGACTAAGGAGAAGAGACATAAGGCATTCACACAGTGCATTAAAACACCCGGGGTCGTAATACAGATAGTGCCCTGGGGGCACAATGGTTGTTAGCAGCGGAATGTTGTGCACCCGGCGCACTATGGTACACACAAGAGGCCACAGATGCTTGTACAGACCCTTCTGCCACAGTTTTCTCCATCTGTGCGTCTTCTCTCCATCTGCCAAATGTGTTTGAAAAACAAAGTTATGGCGTAATGAAGAGGTTGGTTACAGTGAATATTTTGTACTGTGATGCCACCAGCCTCTCCCTTGCCTCATCTGATGCTCAAATCTTTCCATCAGAAAGAGTCTTTTTACAAAATAACACATTTCATTTACTTTCTTAATGTTAGTGAGGCAGGAACCAGAGAGGGACTCATCGCAAGAAGTAAGATCTCCATGCCAAACATTTACAATCTATCTGTAAAGTGACAGTGGCACCTTGACAGTGCGGCATCATTGAGTGCATGCAGTGGTCAGGCAAACCACTGTCTGGACCTATTTCTGTCCGTGGCCCTGGAATTGCAAACTGTCAAATCAAATATGGATTGCATTCAAATAACATCAACCATCTCATTCTTTCAAAATTCAGGCAATGTTGAACATCATGTGTGTGTTCTCTTGCGAGTTATAAGGGGGCAATTGGCCAAACAATATTCCCTGCAAATCTCAAGGACTCACACTGCTTGCATTAGGTTTTGCTATCATCTTTTTAGATTGCAATGCATTTTTGAGTATTTTGCATTGTTGTAGTCAGTTGCACTGGCTTTGTGAATGCGTAATTTTGCAAACATCAGGCCAATAAATGTTCTTGAAACAAATTACCTTCGAGGTTGTCCTTCTCCTCAGGTTCAAATATTACATCTTTCTACTCTCTCCAGGAAAAGTGTGGTTGGACCTCTGTGTTCAGCAGCAGTTTTGTCAGACAATGAGGCATATAGCAGATCATGGCCACACAGACCTTGCTTCAGTTTGGTGGTGAGACAGTCAATGAATGTGACTCCAAAGGATTTGCAATGTATCTTTCTCCATGGGTCTATGGAGTTTCTGTACAGGTACTGTAAGTTGGAGAGAAGTAGTTGGCAGTATCGACCTCTCAACTAGATCAAGTGATTCTAGTGATACTTAGAAGAAGAAAAGGAAGAGGCTGGTGGCAGAGTAAGCCTTTATGCCACTTTGACAAGGTCTGTAGGTACTCAGAGGAGGCAGCAGAAGCTTGCTCATGCTTTTGTGGCACACTTGTTGAAGAAGGAGGCAACTCAATGTACACTGCAGTATGAAATGACTTGGGTTCTGGCCTGCTATGAGTTTAGAACCATGAACAAAAACCCACACTGCCTTTAGCACCTTACTATCAGAAACACTATAACCTCTTAAAATTTAACATGATATCCCCATGCCATCTTGCTGGCCAAGCCATGTGATCATCACATTTTCTGAAACTAGTGTCTTTGTGAGAGCATTTTATGGTTGATTATTAACTATCTTCCGCCAATTAAAAAACTCGCCTGCTAGAAGCATTTTATTTTACACCTCATTGGGAGTCCATTGATATTTTCTGCTAAATTTACAGCAATGTCATCAATGATGTAATGTCTAATGTCATCAATGATGTCATCAATGATGTCATTGACATGTCTTAAGGGATATAATATGTCAGGTCATATGCAGTGCATGATGGTGCTGCAAGTTACAATTATAACTGGTGAATTTCAGTGTTTTTTGAGTCTAAAATGTTACATTTTTACTGACATTTTCACCTAACTATAACATCACTGTAACCTTTGTTTTTTTCAGTAAATGTCTATGGTTTCTTTTAACCATGCCTAACTATAACTTCTAGGGATTTTTTTTTAACAGAAAGTCATGTCAATATAGAAAAGGCAGTCATTTTGGCTTAGTCAAGGGATGACTACTTCAATATACAAAACAGGCGTATTGGCTTTGTCAAGGGATCACCATGTCTATTTATAAAAGCAAGCCTATTGGCTTTGTCAAGGAGTCAGGACTTCACTATGTAAAGGATAGCCTGTTGAATTTAGCACCGGCTAACCAACTTAAAAGAACAATATTAACATGTTAGAATTCACCATTAAAGCCAACAGGTTCCATAACCATATTCAAAGATTTCCATCATTAATAAAAATCATTTTAATGTCTGACAAAATAAACAATTAAATAAAGCATTTCTATTCAAAACTTAAACATGGGTCAGGGACATTTCTTTATACGTCCCATGCCATTTTATGCAGCCATAACATGATTTACAAGCATTCTCTGCATTACGTGTGGAAGAGCAAAAGCTCTTGCTCTGTAAATGCTAGGAAAGAACATAGACTTTTTCTGATGTCATGTCCAATAGACCCCTAGGAAACTTAGGGTTCATTTTAAGAAAATGTTTATAGGGACTGCTGCATTTCCTGCAGACTCCAAAAACACCTAGAAACATGCTGGTAGTGACGCTGCCCAGACTAGGGAACCTCCATTGAGCAACATATACGTAAGTTAGCCCATGAAGAAAATAATAAAGCGCTTCGGGCCAAGAGCAATAAATAATACATTAGCAACTGCAGACGTACATTGTAGGAAAGTGCCCCTTTTTGTATGGTTCCTCACACACATTTTTCCCCCAACACTGATGTTTATGACTCTGTTAGTGAGCTGAAAGCCTGCTAATCAGGCCCGGGTGACTGTGCTCTCTCCCTAAATTGTTATGTTTACTTGGTGATTACCTAATTTGCATGACTTTACCCCATTATAAGTCCCTAGTAGATAGTACCAGGTGCATAGGTGGTAAAGGGATTCCCAGGACTGCAGCACACGTTGTGTTACCCTGGGTGACCCCCCCAAAGTGCTGGTGGCAGGCCTTCCATTGCAGACTGCCAGAGTGGTGCAAACTGCTAGAGGTCAACTGTGCCCTCGACAAGAGTGGCACAGTCTCTTGCACTGCCTTACATGTATGTCAGACACCCCTAAGACTCAGGAGGCAGGGTGCCTTACTTTTTAAATGCAAACATATAAGCATGAACTTCTATATCACTGTTGTATCCTTTCCATAAAGGTATACTATAAGTGCAGGCTGGTCAATTGGATAACATGGGACGTATGCCCCGGTTGACCAGGGCTGCTAGCTCCATTATGGTACTGCCTAGATATATAGAGATTGGTGTCAAACAATTTACCTTCTATCCCCCAACACAAATCTTGTATCGAGGGACAGCTGCCACGCATCCAGGTGGAACACTAGAGGCTGCCCATCTGTTTGCCACTTTCCTTTATGGTCTGGTTGAGCAGCCTCTGCTTTTTCCCATGCTTGCTGCTGCAAAGACAGAGTTCTGACCTCCTGTCAGGCAGCCTGGGTGCTCCCAGAGGTCAGAACAAAGGGCTGAGGCAGGAGAAGGGCACTCCTCCTGCCCCCCAGCCTGGTTAGTGAATACAGCCATCAGGGTGCTGAGCTTCAAAGGCTGCACCGCCCCGATAGCCATCTGCACTGCCTTCCAGTGGGGAAACAACATTCCCCTCCCACAGGCATAATTGCTCGTGGACAGGCAGGATATTAGGTATGGAGGACTGCGCACACCCCCAGCAGGATGAGCAGCCCAGTCTGTGCACTAAATTTTAATATCTGCCATCTTAGGAGTGCAGAATAGAGGGTTCTGGGTAGCTAAAGGTGACCTGTCCCACCAGATGTGGTCACCTCAGGGGCAAGTTAACTGAAGGAGCTCACTGCCCATTGGTCACTAGTCTCCACACCCCTAACCCACCTAAATCCAGGATTTAAGGGACACCCCTGGAATCAGAACCTCAGATCGGATCGACCAACTTCAAAGAAGGACCTGAAGAAGCTCTGCATCACTGACAAGCAAACTCTGTCCACTGCTCCACAGCAAAAGAGGGAAACTCAGTACCTGAAGCAATAGACAGGGAAATGCATGATCAGCATTCATCCTTGACTGAAACTTGTCACTCTAGACCAGACGGACACCTGTGGAAGCCAAATGCACATTCAGTCTCCTCTAGACTGGTGGCGCCAGTCCCCAGCAAACTGCAAGTAAAAAGGACCACAGAATCTGAAGTTTCACAGGCCATCGGCCCGCCATAGGCTCATCAAAAACCAGATAGTCCAGAGTCTTCTGGGAGTCATAGTCCAGCCTGCCTCCAAGTTTCAGGTAACTTCTCAAAGGGTTCCTGCACCTTTACTGCTGCCAAGACTTGTTGGTTGCCAGTCAGGAAACTAACCCCTTTACTTAATGCTGCAGGTGCAGGGTATAACGTGCAACCTGCATCTGACAACTGCAACCCAGCCTCAGCTAGGGTTTTCCATGTCCTTGTCAACATTGGTGTGGCAGTGGTAAAATCAGCATCAGCACAAGCCCCATTCAGCACCACAGACAGCCAGTACAACTCTTCACCTGGACCCCGTGGACCTGGTAGAAGTGAACTGACTGTTGTGGTCTCGTCCAAGGGCCTGCACTAGCTTAACCGTGCAAAGGTTCCCCGCAGCTCGACCACCAAGCTGTCACCAGTGGCATCACTGTCATTGACTTCAACGCGAGTTCTGTTCAGCACCACAGCCAGCCAGGACAATTCTGCACTGGGACTCCATGGATCATGTAAAACTGCTCGTGCTATTGTAATCTGTCCCAGGGACTGCACTAGCCTAATCCCCCAGGGTTTCCATGCAACTTGTCTTTTAGGTGTATTTTTGCAGCATATGACATTTTCCTAATGACTTCAATGGAAAGATAAATGAAATGTCTGCAGTGATTATCTATTGCTTCTAAAATCAATATTTCTGGTTCCACCGAACCTATACAGTTCATTTTGTTTTTTAAATTCATATAAAAATATGCTCTATTTTTATAAATGTTTGTTGGATTTCTTTCAAGTCATGTCAATTACTTATCGTTCATATTTGTGCAGTGAAATGCTTAACACATGTTCCTTTAATCTCTTCAGTGTGCATGGCGGAATGGTCCGTCATGCGCACCGATGCTTGTGTGCAGAGGACAGAACCATTCCATTCTTATCACAAGAGCCCCAAATCCCTCTGCTGTTTACAGCAGAGGGATTTGTTTTTTGTAAAAAATAGCCTTTTAATTTTCAATGAAATGACGAGCAGCATGCATGGCACGCTGATGTCATTTCACTGAGAACAAAGGTGAAATGAGCCAATTGCTCATTTAACTTTTACTGCCTAGGTGTTCATGGGGCTATCTCAGCCCCCCCAATTACCTAGGCAAATGGGAGAGGTATCATTGGAAAGGAGGAATTCCTAGTTGATCTCTGCTTCGGGATCGCTAAAGGAGGGTAATCCCCAAGCAGGTATCCACCCAATATACACCAGGAAGGGGGGAGCGGTCCCTTGGGCAAGGACTTTTGATCCCCCTTAATTTTGTGCCATAATGAGTCTTTCTGCCCCCCAGCAGCCCCAGATCTGCTCATAAGGGGGACAGAAAGCTCCCTAGTTACTAGGGATTTTTTAAATAAAAGATGGAGGCTGGCCACAATGGACATGCCAATGCCTCCCACCCTCCAGACGCAAATGGGAACAGTATTTCTGCCTGCCCTTAGGGGCAGATGGGGTCAATTACCCCATCTACCCCACAGAGGGGGGGACACCCACTGGACACAAGGGATTACTCTTTTTATTTATATTGGTGGGAGGCTGCCCAACATGGGTTGTCCATGTCCTCCCCACTGAAAAAGAGAAACGGGGGAAATTACCCCATCTGTTACCCAGTGGGGTAAAAAGCCCATTAGACACCAGGGATTCCTTTTTTTTGTAAGTTGTGGCTGCCCAGCATGGATATGACCATGCCCCACCCCTTCAAAAATGGGGAAACAGTATTTCTGCTCCCCTACTGACTAAAGCATTTCACTCCAATGACAAGCAAGAGGATATTTGATTTTGTTGAGTGTTCTTTTTACAAATTAAGTCAGGAGAGTTTGGCTAACTCTCAGTATCATCCCACTTGTAAAGGTGAACAGCCTAAAAATGTATTAATAAATCTGCCCCTTTAGACCCGCTTTGGTCCCCCCTCAAACTACTTACATTTTTTATCCATTCCTTGTCACAGGCACTTGGCCCACCCCCACTAGTGAGGTATCATTTTTATTGGGAGATTGAGGGGAACACTGAGTGGTAAGAAATGTGTGCCCCCCCTTCAGCTTCCAGAACTTTCCATCACAGAAGTGTGAGGAAAATGTGTTTTTAGACATATTTTGAGGTTTGCAAGGGATTCTGGGCAACAAATGTGACAGGACGCACACAAGTCATCCCTCTCTGAATTTCCCTAGATAACTAGCTTTCAGAAATGTACAGGTTTTTTAGGTTTCCCTCACAGAAATATGAGGGAAATTTGTTTTTTTTTTAAGTCAAAGTTTGAGGTTTGCAAGGGATTGTGGGTAAAACAACCTGGGGAGAGACACACAAGTTACCTCATCCTGGATTCTCCAACATATCTAGTTTTTTAAAAAGTACAGGTTTGTTAGGTTTTCTTTGGTGCAAGCTAAGGTAGGGCCTAAAAACACACCTGCTCACTTTGCAAAAAACAGGTCAGTTTTGCTGGGGAAAATCTGATGTATCCATGATGTGTTTTGGACTGTTTCCTGTCACAGGCACTAGGCCTACCCACACACTTGTGACGCCATTTTGATGAGAAGAGATTAGAGAATGGTGGGTGGAAAGAAGTTTGTGGCTCTGTGCAGATTCCAGAACTTTCCTCACAGAAATGTGAGGAAAATGTGTTTTTATTCAAAAGTTCAAGGTTTGCAAGGGATTCTGAGTAATACAACCTTGTGAAAGCCACATACGTTTTCATAAATGTATAGGTATGCTAGATTGCCTTACGTTCAAGCTGAGGTTGTGCCCAAAAACCACAGCTACCCACTTTGCATTAAAAAGGGTCAATTTTGAGTAGAAATATGTAATGTTTCCATGTTGCATTTTGGACTGCTTCCTGTTGTGGGCACCAGACCTAACCCCCAAGTGAGGTACTGTTTTTATTGAGAGATTTAAGGGAACACAGAATAGTAGAACAAGTGTTATTACTAATTGTATTCCTCTGCATTTGCACTTTCCAAATGTAAGACAATGTGTAAGAAAGAAGTAATTTTGAGAAATGCCCTCTAATTCACATGCTAGTATGGGTACCCACAAATTCAGAGATGTGCAAATAACCCCTGCTTCTAAACTCCAAATCTTGTGCCCATTTCACAAATACATTGGTTTCCTTGATACCTATTTTTCACTTTTCATATTTTACCATATGAATTGCTGAATGCCCGATACACATTGAGATACCATTGCAACGTATAGCTCAGTTATTGGCCCTGGGTACCTAAGGTTCTTGATGAAGTTGCAAGCCATATATATCCCTGCAACTAGAAGAATGCAACCAACGTACCAGTACATTTATTTTAAAAAATTGCCATAGTTAGAAAAAGGTACAGAAGAAAACATGGACACAAATGGCTGTTTTTTTCAACTCAATTTAAATTTTTTTTTTATTTCAACTGTTGCTTTCTATAGGAAAACTTTGGAGAAACTACACAATTAACCCTTTCTGAATTCAAAATTGTGTTTACTCTTCTGAAATGAATGGCTTTCCAGGATCCACCATTGGTGTCACACACATTTCTGGCACTAACTTGAAGGAGGTTGAAAGCAGACAAAATAGGAAAAATGAACTATGCCCTCGTAAAATGCCAAAACTGTGTTGAAAATGTGTTTTTCTGATTCAAGACTGCTGTTCTTGAAAGCTGGAAAGATGGTGATTTAGCCCCATAAATCCTTTGTTGATGCCATTTGCAGTGAAAAACAGACCCTTTCTTCTGTAGTATTTTTTCCCATTTTTTCCCCAAAACTCAAAATGCAGCTATATTTTATGTTCTCTGTGCCCCACAGGGGAATTAAAAAACCCTGGGTTCTTGTATAATCCCCAGGATATTAGGAAAAAAGGACACAAAGTTTGCTTGGATACCTTATGTGAACAAAAAGGTATGGGTGCCTATGAGTAAAGTAGCCCAAATAGCCAAAAAAAGGCTTAGCATATCTAGCAGCAAAAGGTTTAAATAAAGTAAGTAAAGCCTGACTGCTCTTTGCCACAGTACTGAACTAAGAATTTACTACTGTGAATCCAAGGACCATTTCTGCCGTATTGTTAGAGTATTACATGGTGAGGACTAATGCCACACCACATAATACTTCACTTTCCTACATTGGTGATTCAGTGGTGGGATCTTGAATTTGTGTTTCAAAGTACCACTTGGTCATAAGTGTATTTTGCATGATAAATCCACTGAATTAACATTTGCATCAAAAATGATTTTTGCATTTTTTTTTCTAATTTGCTTGTAAGAGCTCTGGATAGACCCCCCTCCATTCCATTACATGACTAAATAGGCCTAGTGAGTTAGGATTTTTTCCCAATTATGTTAATAAGATTCCAACTCTTAGTTTAACAAAGCAATATGGATGCCAAGAGTCTTGACTCAACCTTCCTGCCAGCCTTCAGGATCAGTGATCTGAGAGCTTTGTGCAAAGCTAGAGGCATTGGTTATGGAGCTACAGCCAAAAAGGAGGAGCTTGAAAAATCCCTCAGCCTCTATGAAGAAGAGAGGGTAGAGAAGGAGGCTTCTTCCTCAGAAGGTGAACCTGTGCAGATGGAGGAAGATGCACTTGCCCTAGGAAATGAAGGGGAAGGAAGTTAAGACCTTGATTCTCCAACCTTCCTTATAATCCCTTCACCAGTGGGAAGTGACACAAGTCACTCGAGTAGACCAACCAATGGTAAGAATGTAGAACTCCTTGAGGATGAGTTGGACTTTACCCTCCTGGAGGAGAGAAAACTCAAACTTGAGTAGAAGAGACTAGCCCTAGAAGAGAGGAAGGCTAAATTGGACCTTAGGCCCAAAGATGGTGGCAGCAATTCTAACAGAGAAAAAGAGGAATCCTTTGATCCAAAAATACCCAAAGGGATTGTCCCTAAGTTTAGTGATTGAGATGGAATCACTTAATGCTTTTCAGCCTTTGAGAAGGCCTGCTGAATGAGGAGGGTGCCATCTCATCACTGGGCCTCTCTACTTTGGGAGTTATTCCAGGTTAAGGACAAAGATAGACGTGTGACCCTTCCTGAGGAGGTGACAAAGCTCCATAAACATATTATGCTGATTAGCCTCCTTTACCTGGGAGATAGCCCTGGAATCAATACTTGCATGATTTTTAGTGTAATCCCACAGACCCAGCTCTAAGAAATCTTTTTTATATATTTAAACTAAGGGATGCTGAGAGCATTGTCCAGAGAAAGACAATCTTTCAGTATATCCTTTGAGAGTTGGGCGTCAGGATCCCCAGCAATAAAGGTAACGGTACCAGCTTTATCCTCTCTTTAACAGTTGTTAGACCAAGCTCTAAATGGTACTTAAAAGCAGGGAATGAATCGGGAGCAGCCAGCAACCTACAAACAAACTTATTTTCTACAAACCTGTTTGTCCCAGGACCTCTAGACACCAGACCCCTGCACTATATATCACCACAGAGACACATTTGTTCTGATAAACCTTAGTCAATTCCTAGACTGTTTTGTGTCCCAGCCTTCTTGCAAAGGGGAACACCGCCTCCACCGCTCTTTAAGTAAGAGCAGCCCTAGACTGAAGTAGGCTCTACCAGGTTAGACTTTGATCAAAAGTGTGTCCCAGATAATTAAAACATTTCACTCTATGGATTTCTGTCCCCCCCAAAAAAGAAAGTCCAAGTTTTCACATTTCTTGGGCCTAGGCTCATCTTAAAAGATTTTTCAAAATGTGTTTTGAGATCAAGACCCCCCCCCACTCCTAGAAGGGCTTAGACCCACCACAGAAGAATAGAGGCTAAAGCTTAGGGTCACACAGAAAGGTCAGAACTAGACCTGGGTGGACTTTGTGGACTGTTCAGTCAAAGCACTAGAGGGATGGATCAAAAGCAAAAAGGTGGCCACTTATGATGGGTTGTACAATTTAATCATGAATTCAGAGCGCATCCTAACCAATTGTACCACAGAGAAATTGTATCAGCATCTGGTGGATTCTGAGTTGTCTTCTATCAGAGAGTTAGGAAGGATAGCTGACAAACTGATCAGTTCCAGGTAGCCTGAAAAGACCCAGAGTGGGGCTAACCATAAAAAGGGTTCGCAAGCTTCCCAGAGGGGGAAAGTGGTGAGCAAGGAGGAATATGAATACAAAGAGTTCTCTAAAGGGCCCCAAAAGGCTTTGTAGGATAGCAGTCCCTGAGACCTCTCACAATCCAAAGGAAAAGGGTATCAGAAAATGAACTAGGACCAAAAGAAGGCTTCTGGGTTGTGCTATGACTGTCATCAGACAGGCCATACAAAGGAAGATGCATCATGCTCCAAAAAGTCCCTCAGTGGTGGAGAATCCCAAGAGTTGGCTAGCATAGGGGTGTGGATGCAGGTGTAGTCTGGAGAGTCCAGAGGTCACACTGAAGCTACATTAGTGTCCTTAGGTGGGGTGGACATTGAGATACAGGCTGTCTTACCTCCAAGCATGGGGACAT
This sequence comes from Pleurodeles waltl, assembly GCF_031143425.1. Lineage (NCBI taxonomy): Eukaryota > Metazoa > Chordata > Amphibia > Caudata > Salamandridae > Pleurodeles > Pleurodeles waltl. Next base: position 528,797,759 of record NC_090437.1, on the reverse strand, counting down.
ACAGACAATGGCTGAAGATCAATGAGGCTGAGGTAGAGGCTCTGAGGGGTAGAGGTGCCAGTGTCACTATGGTGGCTGTTATATTGGTTTCCCCAGACCAAATGTTGCCTGGTGTTAGTTACCAAGTGACCGATTCTGACAATGAAACTAAGCTACATACCATGGCTTTGGTGAGCTTAGACTGAGGAGGAGTTACTGGCCTAAAGAAGGTGGTTGTGTCCCCTGCCATCCCAATGGAGTGTCTGTTGAGGAATGGTCTGGGAACTTCTGCTTGGGCAGAGATTGAAAAGAAGGCTCATGCAGAAATGCTGGGCCTTCCTCCTGAGTGGATGTTTGTCTCAACCATGTAGTAACTTCTCCAGAGGGTACTTGAAGAGAGAACTGTAGCTGAGGGAGCCTGGCCTGACCTGGCAGAGCTCCTCAGTGCAGAAGGACCCTCCGGAGAGGACCTATGCCAAGGGCAAAGGGAATGTCCTACTCTTGAAGTCCTCAGGTGGTAAGCTGCCAGGCAAGAGGAGGGTGATGTCAGTGGTACTTACAGAGTCTACTGGGAAGATGGAGATCTGTACACTGAGGCCAGGGATCCAAACCAGGGGCATCCAGGAGAGTGGTTGTCCCCCATTGCCCCTTTTTGGATTTAAGGACTTTGTTGAATTTGAAATCACTTATATAAGGGTGTTATACAACTGCACCAGGATTTATCTATACTTTTCTTTTATTTTTTTAATTTATTGTCGTGGGTGGCCTGCATTTGGGACCCAGTTATAGCTTTACTTGTAATTTTTGTTCTGAAAAGGAAAAATGTTTTACAATTCACTGCATTTTCTCCATGTTTTGATTTGTAAATTTGTAATATTCATTAATTTCACTATGTTAATGTTAAGTGGCCTAGTCTGTTAATGGAATAGGGCTTCCAGCTATAGGCCCTGTACTAGTCATGGGTGCATGATGAAACAACTGTTTGTGGTGTCTGTGGAGCTGAAACACATGTGTTGTTGTTGTAAAACCTTTAGCCCCTTTAATTTTAGTCAATGCTGTTTGTTTCTCCTATACCAGTGTCTTCTTTCTCTGACCAGTGCATGAGAGTGTTTGTCATAAGCCACTATTTGTCTTTGTTTCCCATGTCGTATGGCCAGGGGCCCTTTTTGTTTAGTCAATTATAGTCCTATTCTTATATGTGTTTTTTGTTTTCTATTCATCCTGCTTGTTGGTTGACCATGTGGCTGGAGGCCATTTTGTGTAAGCAGCCAGTAGTCCTGCATGTGTTCTTCTTTGTTGTGGTGTCCATGCCTCCTTGCTGGTTGTTGTTTGACCATGTGACTGATGGCCATTTTGAGTAGACAGCCAGTGTGCTTTTAGGCCTGCATGTATTCTTCTTTGTTGTGGTAGCTATGCCTCCTTGCTGGTTTTGTTTGACAATGTGGCTGGCGGCCGTTTTGTGTTAGTAGCCAGTCTGCTTTAGGCCTGCATGTGTTCTTCTTTGTTGTGGTAGCCATGCCTCCTTGCAGGTTGTTGTTTGATCATGTGGCTGGTGGCTATTTTGTGTAGGCCGCCAGTGTGCTTTAGGCCTGCATGTGTTCTTCTTTGTTGTGGTGGCCATGCCTCCTTGCTGATTAATGTTTGACCATGTGGCTAGCTGCCATTTTTGGTAGGCAGCCAGTGTGCCTTAGGCCTGCATGTGTTCTTCTTTGTTGTCGTGCCATGCCTCTTTGTTGGTTGTTGTTTAGCCATGTGGCTGGTGGCCATCTTGTGTAGGCAGCCATTGTGTTTTAGGCCTGCATGTGTTCTTCTTTGTTGTGGTGGCCATGCCTCTTTGCTGGTTGTTGTTTGACCATGTGGCTAACTGCTATTTTGTGTAGGCAGCCAGTGTGTTTTAGGCCTGTATGTGTTCTTCTTTTTATGGTGGCCATGTTTCCTTGCTGGTTGTTGTTTGACCATGTGTCTGGCCACCATTTTGTGTGTTATTCAGGCCTAGTAGGTCAATGCTTATTACTAAATGTACTGTATGAGCATTTTTCACCTCCACTACTCCTTGCCTCCCAAATTCCTGTGGTTTTGCATGGTAGTCCCCTTCCCTTAGTACATCAGCAATTAAAATCTATTTAAAAAAAATGTTATTCTTTCTTTCGAATGTTCTTCACAAACTTTATTTTATTATAACAGTATAATATTAAAATTTAAATATTTTTTATTTATTTTTTCTTGGTTTTAGAATTTTTATAAAATAAATGAAAATGTTTTGATTTTTTTTCCCATTTTCCCCATTAGCCCCATGTCTGCCATAGGCGTAAAGTTGCACTATATTACATTATTCAAGGATTATTATTCCATTTGTCACCAGCACCTCCCAGAGTGCCACATGCCAACTTGATGCAGACAGGTAAAGCTAAAAGTTACTTTCTGTATGTTGTAGTTGCTCTTTCTTATCCTTCATGACTGTACATGATAATGAAAGCTAATGTTGGTGTGGTTTTATGAATGTATATACTGCATTTCATAATTATTTATGGGTTTAGTTAAGTAACCATTAGAGGATAACGTTTCTACTACTAATGCAACTGCAACAATGCCACATTTCACTGATCCTGCTTGCATGTTTGCTTTTAGGTGCACAAAGAGAAAGAGACATCACCCACAGTACTGCCAGGCATACGGCCTGTGCATGATGTGATGCGTGACCACACTCACAAACACACGGTCATCTCTTCAGCTTGTGAAGCTAAGTCCAACTGCCAACTGACAGCTTCAAGATGGCCCCAAAGAAAGCTGCGACCAAGAAAGCAGCCAGTGATAAGAAAGAATTTCCCACCCCTGGTATGTCTCCCCAGACATTTTTTGGGCAAAAACTTGTGCCTGCCACACCAGCCTCAGGGAAGGCAGCTGGGAGCAGCACTCCGGATCAGTGGCCCCATTCCAAACAAGGCCCAAGCCCATGTCTGGCACAGAGGCAGCCTCTCCAATCACAGGAACGCCGATGAGCAATGACGTTGAATTAGACTTTTCTTTTTCTCAAAGTAGTACCCAATCATAGTAGGAAACTCAGGCCAGTGGACAACAACAGCTGCAGCCAGAAATAGCAGTTCCTCCTGAATTAGGAGCACATCAGGATGTTGAGTGTCATGCAGAGGAAGCCAAAGAAGCTCCTATTTCACAAGATCCACTGTCCTCCAGCTCTCTGTCATCTTCTTCAAGATGCCCTTCTGATAATCAAGACTCCACTTGGATGCCACCTCAGTCTGAGACATGCCAAGAGAAGCAAGAAGTTAAAAGGAAGGTTCTTGAAAGTGTTAATGCGTCCCAATCTAGATAATCTATTCACTCTGGGACTCGTTTTAGGCCAATGAATCTTTTGACCCTGATTGAAGACACCTTAAGACGAGATAACTAATCAACATGTCAGTCAATAAGTCAATAACGTCATCAATAGTCACCCTATCAACTCAATTAGGTTAATCAATAAAATTAATAAGACTCGGAAACCACCATGACCTTTCAGTTATGAATAACCACACCAGTTTAGTGCAATTTTATGATGTTTATTCCCTATTGATTACAATTCTACTAGTAAGTTTATTAGTCTCAAAACCATGAAACACATCAGCGTTGTCATAATATGGCAACTCAAATAAGATTTCATCAAAGCAAAGATCACGAACATTAGAACATAACACGACGTCAACATAGGTTAACCTTAGCAGAGTATCACCCCACTATCTCCATCCAGTGGGTTTCCAGTGGTACCATCAAAATTGTCACCTCATAACAGTTCTCAGGTAGTTTATTGGTTCTTGTGATTGACGTCCCCAACGGGTAGAATGTCCGGTATGATTTCATCTTCTTGTGGTCCTCTCGCATCCCCAGTCAGTGGTTCCATTGTCTGTACCGGTTTAGGCGACCTTGTACCTGTAACAAGTCTACACTGTTGCATTCAGCAAGAATGTTTCCTTAAGCAAGTCGAATTTCATGAGAACAGATCTACTACAGTTACACTCATCTTCTAGCTTCTGGAAAAATACGATTACATGTTCTTCAGCAAGTCAGCACACTGCACGTTAGAAAAACACATTTAATATGAAACCGGGCAGCTAGGCCCGATTCATGCTAACTAAGGCCTAGTGAATTAATTTGCAAAACCTTAATGTATAGCTCTTAATACTAATACAAAATCATACATTAGTGCATCAATAACTCATTTTTAGTAAATTTTATTAGTCTCCGTATATATTGGTGGCCACTCCCTGTGGGCACATTTCGGACTCAAGTTTAGTAGGACACATTAATACATTTTCAATGCGGCATTATTATGCATTAGTTCATAAACATTTCATGTTAATTTTGATTATAGGAGCTACGCTCCAACAATCCCTCCTCTGATGACACTTGTCATCATACAAAACCTTTCCCTTCACACCCTTTCACTTTCTTAAATTGCGCATTTCAATTTCTTCTCCCTTCCTTAATTTTGCATACGTTTCTTTGAATATTTTCTCCTTTTTCTTTTCCTCTTTCCTTTTATTGCGTTTTGCCAATTTTTCTCTAATTCTTTTACTAATTTTGCATGATAACCATAGTCTGAATAAACAAGCTAGAACAATCAATATACCCCCTATTATTTTTGCAAGTATCCCATTCCAAATACTACTAAACCAATTCCCTACTTTAGCAATTCCCTTTCCAACCTCTTCCCAAACTCCAGGTTCCTTCAGCTCCTTCAAATCTGTACTATCTCTTGTTAGGTTAGTAAGCATACTCCTAATCTTATTACTATTGTCAGGTATGAATGCACAACAATGGCGCTCATTAAGCATCCTACAGCTTCCGCCAGTTTTTGCTAAAAGAATGTCTAAAGCAAGCCGGTTTTGAAGAGTCATAGCCCTCTCCACAGCAAGTTCAGTATCCATCAGGAGTATAGCCCCTGTGAAGTTTGTCAGCATGTTATCCACAATAGTAGACAACGTTCGAATATGTATGGAGTTTAAGATAACCCCCACTGAAGGAATTATGGCTCCAAATATATCACCTACGACAGCAGCCGCTGTCTCTCTCTTTTGTCTAGTATGATATAATTCAGACTTTTTAGGAAGTTGCTTTAAGTCGTCAAATTGGTAGATCTTTGGGAAAACTATTTCCAAATAACATGTCCCATACCATCCCTTTGGAAGACGGTAATAAGCATTAAGTCCACATATGTAATAGATCCAAGGGATCGCTGGATCCTGTCCATTTAACATGAACGTCCACTTACTCTGAAACAAAAACACATGTCTGCACTCACTCGTTCCCACAAATAAAGTGTCATGATAAGATTTTGGCCTATATATACAAAGCCTTCCTACGTGTAATGCATCTATAGCTAGTTTGCCTTGCGTCTTTATTGCACTATGAGCATAATCATTCGCAAATGTTCATTTTTCAAATCCATTTTCTAGCTTTTCCTTTAACGCTTTTCTTCTATCATCAGTGTGATCTAAAAAGCTCTACTCTACAGGCGTTAGTAAGCAGGTTAGATAATTGCGGTGCGTATACGCTGTCCCAAATGTCAGTGTCAGCTCAAAGAAACCTCTAACTATTTTTATGTTATGTTCCTTAGCTGTTTTACTTAAAAACTCAATTATAGGCACAAAGGAAAACACTACATCTAGATTAGAATAGAAGTATTGAATACATTCTTGATCATAGAATCTTGTTAATAGCAAACTACAGCTTATTCCGTAGGTAAGTGGCAAACTATGATAAGTAACCCCTTCTTGTACTGAGAAAGGAATTTTTGTGCACACATAGCAATTCTTCGCATCCATTGTTTCAACATACTCATTCAGCAAGCGAAAGAAGACATTAGTAGATAGTTCCCCTTTCGTGTTAGTTCCCTCATGCAAATACTTCATATCCTGCTCAAACCTCTCCCATGGTGTTACTGTAGCAGTCTCAGGAGTTGGAGCATTGTTAATCGCACTCTTATCCACCAATGGCATTCCCACAATTACACCTATAATTACTATTACACACGCAACACACAAAATAACACTCAACTATCTACGAATCCTACCCCTACTATCATTATTTCTAGTGTTTTTTTTTTTCTCGTGCAAAGTCTCTCTCTTGGCAAGTATTTACAGCGTTTCACTCACTCCCAGGACCCTTTGTCAAATCAGGTTAGCAGCTTGTCATAATCGGTTTTTCAGAGTCAATTCAGGTTAACAGTGTCACATCCGGTAATTTATCAGACTCTCTCCTCAGAATTTTCTCTCTTTAATTTCAGCTTTAACACAGTCTCTCTCTATGGTTAAATTCAGGTGCCGTAGTATTGACCTGGAATTTCTCGATCAAAACAGAATGCCAAGAATTCTTGTTGCCACTCAGCTGATGTTGCATAAGCCCATTCAGGGCCTGCATACCTTCTGTTTGTAACTCTCTTTCTTTTCAGTTTGCGATCACCCTGCAGCTCTCCTTCACTGAGGTCTTCTTTCCTTGTGTCAATTTCTTCTTCTATTGTTTCATTAAGGACTACTTTCTCCTTTGCAGCTTGTGGTTCTGGCCAATTATCTCCTTTAAGTGTTCTCCTGCCGCTCAGCCTTTCAGGATGTTAAACAGAGCCCTCCTCTTGTGCTATGGTGTTTTCTCTTGACGGACCTGCAAGCGGCTCAGGAGGAGTCGGAACACTTTGACCTCCTTCTACCTCACCTCCTTCACCTTCAGGGTCTGTCAAGGGCTCAACTTCGAACCCGTATCTGTCTGCTTCTGGGAGATCCTCTCTTTGGGTCGGTCCTCCTGGCACCTCAGTTGAGATAGGCTCACTGTCACCCCTCTGGGTTTCGTTTACTGTTTGAGTGACCAAGCCGTCCTCAACGGGCTCTCCTTCAGTCTCAGTTCCCCTTTGATTACTCTCCGGCCCTGAGACTTTCTTCTCTGCAGCTGTTGTTTTCGACAATTTGAGTTCCTCATCAGTTGGACACGTCACCTTCTTTGTGTGACTGGCATGGATCCAGTTTGGAAGTCCTGCGCATTTCACAGCAGTAGTAGTTGTCAGTATTACTTGATACGGCCCCTTCCAACGTGGCTCCAAACACGACTTTCTCACATGTTTCTTGACAACAACCCAGTCACCGGCTTTCAGGGTGTGATCTGGATCAGTTATCGGTGGCAAAGTGGTAGCTTCCACCTGGTGGGAGAAAGAGCGGACCACGTCAGCCAGACCCTTGAGGTAGTCCAACACCATATCATCTGTGATATTCACAAGAGCATTTGCAGGCACTGCAGGCAATCTCATAGCTCGGCCCATAAGAATTTCATGAGGAGACAGTACTGTTTTCTTGTCAGTTGTGTTTCTCATTGACATCAGCACTAAGGGCAATGCATCTGGCCATTTCAAATTTGTGGCTGCACACATCTTTGCCATTCTCAACTTCAAGGTACCATTCATCTGCTCCACTAGTCCTGATGCTTCAGGGCGGTAGCTACAGTGTAATTTCTGCTCAATATTCAGGGCAGCACACAAGAGCTTAATCACCTCATTGTTGAAGTGACTTCCCCTATCTGATTCTAAAGAGATCGGAAACCCGAAACATGGTATCAACTCCCTATGCAGCAGCTTCGCTACTCTGAGACTGTCATTTCTCGCGTGTAGGGTAAGCCTAAATCAAGTCACTGAAAATGCAAATAATCACCAACACGTACCTCAGACCTCCACATACAGGCATCTCAATAAAATCCATCTGCATTCTGCTAAATGGACCTCCTGCTCTCCCTATGTGGCTCATATTCACCACGGTCCCTTTCCCCGCATTCATCTGCTGACAGATAATGCACCTGTGACAGATAACCTCTGCAGCTTGTCTGAATTTTGGATTGAACCAATCGACTTTGAATAACCTGATCATTGCATCTCTCCCAACATGTGCTTGACCATGGTAAAACCTCGCAAACTGTGACAAAAGGCTGTTTGGCAAAACCATTTTCCCCTTCTCTGAAACCCATAAATCATCAGATCTTTGCAAGCATTGCATTTTGAGCCAAGAGTGTTTCTCCTCTTTGCTGGCACGTCCCTGTAGTGATCTCAACTCATCCAGTGTGTCAACCACCCTTAATGCATACCCTGAGCATGTTTCATTTTCAGTTTCAGGTAACAATTCCCACCGGTCTTGAAACGATATACAGTTCAATGCACAAAACCTTGCGACTTGATCTGCATATCCATTTCCCATTGACACAAAGTCTTGTGATTTAACATGAGCACTGCATTTCACCACGGCGATTTCAAGAGGTAACTGAATCGCATGCAACAATTCCTTAATTCTTTCACCATTTTTCACTGGAGAACCAGAAGAGGTCAGGAAACCCCTCTGTGACCACAACTGGACAAAATCATGGACAATTCCAAATCCGTATCTGCTGTCAGTATAGATAGTGAGTTTCAGTTTTTCAGCAGCTTGGCATGCCCTAGTAAGAGAAATTAATTCAGCCACTTGAGCAGAGTATACTCTTTGAAGCCAGGATGCTTCTAGGATACCAGAGATTGTACACACAGCATATCCAGCTCTCAGTACTCCTACTGAGTCTCTCAGGCATGAACCATCAATAAAGATAAAGTAATCATTTTCTTCCAATTGGGTATCTTTAATGTCAGGTCTCAGATTGGTGCACAGATCCGTTACCTCAAGACAATCATGTTCTACTTCCTCAGCATCATCAATGTCTGCATTTTCAATAGGAAGGAAAGTTGCCGGGTTCAACACAGTACATCTTTTTAAAGATACATTAGGTGACCCCAGTATAATTGTTTCATACTTAGTTAGGCGAGCATTCATCATATGTTGAGTCTTTGTTCGGGTCAACAGAATTTCAACTGAATGTGGGACCATTACCGTTAAGGGATGTCCCATCACTATACCTTCACACTGAGTGAGGCTTTGACCAACTGCTGCAACTGCACGCAAACAACCCGGCAAGGCTGCTGCGACTGGGTCCAAAGTAGCTGAAAAATATGCTACTGGGCGGTTTGCACCTCCATGGACCTGTGTCAGGACAGACAAAGACCAAGCATCACGTTCATGACAAAACAGTACAAAAGGGTTTGTGTGATGAGGCATACCTAAAGCTGGTGCCCTGCACTTGCTTTCCCTCAGTTCAATGAATGCTCTCATCTCTTTCTCAGACATGGCTATTGCACCCGGGCCATCCTGAATTTCTTTGATCGTCAACCTCACCAATGGTTTAGAGATAATCAAGAAGTTGGGAATCCACTGACGACAGAAGCCCACCATTCCCAAAAACATCCTAATGTCCATCTTGGTTGTCGGGGGATTCATCTGCAACATGGCTGTCACCCTTTCTTTGGATATTTTCCTCGACCCTTTTTCAATCAGGTGACCCAAGTACTTCACCTCTTTCTGACAGTTCTGTAACTTCTTTGGGGACACTTTATGTCCGTTCTTTCCCCAATGATTCAGTAAGGCAATAGTATTGTACCTGCATTCATCTCTCGTTTTTGACTCGATTAACAAATCATCAATGTACTGTACTAGAGTTGAACTAAAAGGCAATTCTAATGATTCCAAGTCCTTCTTCAATATCTGATTGAAGATGGAAGGTGATTCAGAAAACCCTTGAGGAATTCGACACCAACTGTAAAACTTGTCCAGGAATTTGAAAATGAAGAGAAATTGTCTGTCCTCATGAAGAGGCACCAAAAAGAATGCTTGAGACAGGTCCACAACTGTGAACCATTCTGCATCACACGGAACCTGAAACATAATCACAGCTAGATTTGGCACTATGGGGCAACATTTTACCACAATTTCATTAACTTTTCTCAGGTCTTGAACAATTCGAACTTTTCCACAAGGCTTTTTCAGACCCATTATTGGTGAATTACACAGGCTGCTCATCACTTCTTTTAGAACCCCTTGCTTTACAAAGTCTGCAATTATCTGCGTCACCTCTATAAGAACATCTTGTGCCATGGGGTACTGCGGCACCTGGGTAAACACTGCATTTGGCTTCACTTCTACCTTAACTGGTTCCACTCCTCTTAATAATCCCACTTCCTTTCCTGACAAGTCCCAAACTTTCTCTGTCATTGTCCCCTGTAATTCGGCTGGTAAATCAGTCACTGTGAACATTGGGAAGAAGGTTATCAAAGGGTACTCCTAATATTTGTGGTCTCCGTCTCTGAGATCTGACCATCGTCCCCTTCAACATCACTGTTTGTCTGCACCTCAATCCCTCCATTGGAACAGGTAATTAAACACCTCGTCTTACACAGTAAGTCTCTTCCCAGTAGGGATACGGGACTCGAGTCGCAGACTACAAATCTATGTAATTCCTGGAAGGTACCGATCTCAACTTGTACCGGATCTGTAATCGGATTTGTCAGGAGCTGATTCGCTACTCCTACCACCCTTATGGTACGCCCCAAAAGTGGCAATTTCGGAACCTCTGCACTTCTGACTGTAGAGCGTGTAGCTCCTGTATCAACTAGGAATGAAACCTTATGGCCCATCACCTTTCCCTGAACATAGGGTCCCCTCTGATCTATTTATGCATCGGTGTGTGCCTGGATGTATCACTGTATGGATAAGTGTGTACCTTGGTGTGTCAGCATGTGTCTTGGTATTTCAGTGTATGCATAAGTGTGTGCCTGGGTGTGTTAGTATATGCATCAGTGTGTGCCTGAAATTGTTAGTGTATGCATGAGTGTGTGATTGGGTGTGATAATGTATGAATCCGCCTGTGCCTCTATGTGTCAGCATGTGTCAGTATGTGCCAGGGTGTCTTAGTGTATGCATCAGTGTCTGCCTCGATGTATTAGTGTATGTATCAGTGTGTGCCTGGATTCATCAGTGTATGGATGAGTGTGTTAGTGTGTGCATCAGTGTGTGCATGTGTGTGTTAGCATATGAGTCCGTGAGTATCTGGATGTATTATTGTAGGCATCAGTGCCTGCCTGGGTGTGTCAGCATATGTGTCAGTGTGTGTCTGGGTGTTTTAGTGTATGTATCAGTGTGGGCCTGGGTCTCTTGGTGTAGGTGTCAGTGTGTGCTTGGATATATCAATGTATGGATGAGTGTGTTAGAATGTGTATGAGTGTGACCCTGGTTATGGTAATGTATGCATCAGTGTGTGCCTGTGTGTGTTAGCATATGTGTCAGTGCATACCTTTGTGTGTTATTGTATGCATCAGTCTTTGCCTGGGTATGTTAGGCTATGCATAAGTGTGTGTCTGGGTGTCTTACTTTATGTGTCACTGTCCACGTGGGTGTATTATTGTATGCATCAGTGTTTGTGTGGGTATATCAGTGTATGGATGAACGTGTACCTGGGTGTCTCAGCATATGCATTATCATGAGCCTTGGTATGTCAGTCTGTGCATCAGTGCGTATCTGGGTGCATTACTATATGCATCAGTGAGTGCATGATTATGTCAGTGTATGCATGAGTGTGTGCTTGGGTGTGGTAGTATATGCATCAGCTTGTGTCTGGGTGTGTCAGCATATGTGTCAGGGTGTGCCAGGGTCCATTTATTGTATGTACCAGTGTGTGCCCGGTCTGTCCGCATATATGTCAGTGTGTCCCTGGGTGTATTACTGTATGTATCAGTGTGTGACATGGTGTTTTATGGTATGCATCAGAGTCTTTCTAGGTGTGTTAATATATGAATCAATGTGTGCCTGGAAGTATCAGTGCATGGATGAGCGTGTACCTGGGTGTGTCAGTGTATGTATTATCATGTGCCTGGTATGTCAGTATTTGCATCAGTGTGTGCCTGGTTGTGTTAGTGTATGCCTGGTTGGGTGCCTGAGTATGTCAGTGTGTACATAAATGTGCGCTTGCATACAGTAGTATATGCATGAGTGTCTGTCTGGGTGTATCAGCGTATGTGTCAGTCTGTGTCTGAATGTATTAGTGGATGTTTTGGTGTGTGCCTTCATGTCTTAGTGCATGTGTCAGTGTATGTCTGGGTGTTTTAGTGTATGGATAAATGTGTGTCTGGATGTATCAGTGTATGAGTGAGTGTTTAAGTGTATGTATGAGTGTGGGCCTGGGTGTAGTAGTGTATGTATCAGTGTTTGTGTATGGTAGCATATCCATCAGTGTGTGCCTGGATGTAATAATGTATGCATCAGTGTGTGTTGGGTGTGTCAGCATATGTATCAGTGTGTGCCTAGGTGTATTAATGTATGTATCATTATGTGCCTGGGTATGCCAGTGTATACATCGGTGTGTGCATGGGTGTGTTAGTGTATGCATCAGTGGGTGCCTGAGTATGCTAGTGTATGCATGAGTATGTGCTTGGTTATGGTAGTGTATGCATCAGGCTGTACATGGGTATGTCACCATGTGTCAGTGTGTGCCTGGATGTTTTATTTCATGTATTGGGGTGTGCCTGAGAGTCTTAGTCTATGTATCTGTGTCTGCCTGGGTGTGTTAGTGTATGCATCAGTATGTGCCTGGATGTGTCAGTGTATGGATGAGTGTGTTAGTGTATGCATTAGTGTGTGCCTTGTTGTGGTAGTGTATGCATCAGTGTGTACCTGGGTGTGTCAGCATATGTGTCTGTGTGTGTCTGGGTGTAATAGTATTTGCATCATTGTAGGCCTGGGTGTCTTTGTGTATGTGTAAGGATCTGCCTGGGTGTGATAGTATATGCATCAGTGTGGGCTTGGATATATGACTGTATGGATGAGTGTATTAGTGTATGCATGTGTGTGGTAGGTATGATATTGTATCCATTAGCCTGTACCTAGGTGTGTCAGCATATGGTTAGTGTGTGCCTGGGTGCATTAGTATATGTATCAGTGTGTGCCAGGTTGTGTTAGTGTATGCATGATTATGTGCCTGGTTGCTTATGAACGCATCAGTGTCTGCCTGGGTGTGTTCGTTTATGCATCAATGGGTGCCTGTATGTATCAGTATATGGAGGAGTGTGTACCTGGGTGTGTCAGCGTATGGATTAGCATGTACATGGGTATGTCAGTCTATGCATCAGTGTGCGCATGGGTGTGTTACTATATGCATCAGTTGGTGCATGAGTATTTCAGTCTATGCCCGAGTGTGTGTTTGGGTGTGCTAGTGCATGTTTTAGCATGTGCCTGATGAAGGAATGTCCTCCTTTTTGCTATGGTCACCCTCAAACGGTTTGGACAGATACTGGTGGTTACTGACTCTTGGCTGTGCCCTGGGTACACCTTACCAGTTCTTGGGCCAGTGCTCTGTGTAAAGTGGATATGCAAATTAGGCTAATTATAATTGGCACTATTAACCTACCTATAAGCCCCTAGTATATGGTAGGGCATGTAGCTTTGGGCACCCTAGCATAGGTAGTGCACCCATAGTTGCACTGCTGAGGTACTCAGGGTCATTTTAAAGGCAGGCCTGCCTTGCTGGCTGCTTTTAAATTAAAGTTACATGAGAAATCGACTTTGGAATTAAAAGTACTTCCAAAGTCTTCAACTACCTTATTTTTACATATAGGTCACCCTAAGGTGTGGCCTCTGTGCCCCTAGGGTTTGGTGCCATGTAACTATAAACAGGGACCTTATAAAAATAGTTCTATACGCCCTGGTGAGGTAAAACAGCCAAATTTGTTTTTCCCTCATTGTAGTAAATGGCCCCCATAGGCTAGAATGAGGGGACTTTATTTTAATTTATAAAGTCCCCTTAAGTGACCTGTACCTCAAGTTTGGTACCAAACTAATTGTTATAATAAATCCTACAATTTACAATTCTTGGATTTAATATAACTTGTTCAGGTAAAGAGTTTTAAACTTTACTTACAAAGTTGTCATCTTCAGCCCTGTAGTGCTTTGCTCTGATTGGCCAGCCTCTGGCAGCCTGGCGAGGCTGCCACGATGAGGTGTGAAGTAGCCTTGGCTAAACACAAAGAGATGTGCCTGGGGGAGGACGACTTCCCTCAGCAGAAGGAAAGGCAGGAGGGGGGAGGGCATCCAAACTGGTCTTCAAAGTCAGGGAAGGACATTAGGAGCAACCCAGCACCTCCTTCACATCCTGCAAACTCAGACAATTAGGTGCCCCCTTCATTAGATTAGGAGAGGGGTGTGTTTAAGATTTTTAGCCACACCAGTGAGTGCACACAGCCAGATGTAACCTCTAAAAATCATTTTCAGCCATGATGGATTTTTGAGGAATGTTGCTCTCTGGGATTGATTTTTGCCACACTTCCCACAAAGTGGTCATCGCAGGGGGGAAGGACCCTGCACCTGATTGGAGAACCTGGACCCCCCCTGTTTTTCACCCAGGAGCAAGGATAAAACTGGCAGACCTGCATCCACACCTCAGATCCCTGCAAGGAAGAACAACAGAAAAAGGACTGCCCTGCTGGACCCCTGACCTGCATCTGGACATTGCACTCGAAGGACTACATCAGCTGAACACTTGGCTTTCACCACAAGAAGGACTTTGCCTGACCTCAACTAGTTCAAGGAGGGACTCCCTGGTTGCTTCAGGTGAAATTGCTAACTAGAGTCCGCTGCACCAACTCCTGAAGAAACTGACCAGCTGACAACTATCCAGAGGCAAATTTGGAGTTTGCATTCTGGGAGTTGTAGTCCGCACCTTCAAGGAGCAACTCAGAGCTTCTGGATCTGTGGGGTGAGCTGTGTACCTCAAAAGTACCTTAAAAGAACATCTGGGAGAAGATCCACAAGTGTGGAGACGTTTGAAGAACTTTTGGAAAAAAGCTCCATAATGTGACTGACCCACCGCAGCAACACTAGCCGGCTTGCCTCAACCTTGATCTGGCCTGACTTGTAGGTTCATCCCGGTGAACAAAATCTCTGAAAAAGTGACTAAGTCTGAATGTAGAATATTGTACGGGACCTCCAGGCAGTGTATCAGAAGAGGGCTCCAAGAACGTCAGATCAAGATTCAGGTTTGCACCAGTCGAAGGATTTTCATCTAAAAAAATCACATAAGTCCGAATGTAGAAATCTCCACCGAGGGCTCCTGCGATGCGTATCCGAGGAACAGTTCCATGAGGTCGGACTGGACTGACATCTTGGTCCTGCTGAAGAAAATCTTCAAGAAAAAAACTAAGTCTGAAGGTAAACTTTTGACTGAGGCCTCCCACGGTCTGCAGCTGAGCAGGGCTCCATCACGGTTGGTCTTAAACTTTGACTTGCCCTGGTCGAGGTGAGACAAGATGACAAGATTGGCGCTATTTGTTTCTAAGTGCTAAAAAGCATTAATTCTTTAAAAATTCACATTTCCGGTTTCCTTAATCTGAGTTAATTCGTTTTGGTGTCATTTTAAAGCTAAAGATATTTCCTAATTTTATACATTGGTTTTGGATTTTTAAACAATTTTCTATGTTTTATTTAATTACTGTTTTGTGATACTTGAATGCTTTATGCTTTGTCTCCTAAGTTAAGTCTTGTCGCTCTTTGTCAAGCTACCAAGGGTGGAGGTAGGTTACATTTATTGAGACCTAACTGGACCTAAGTGGATGTCAGTGGTCTATTGCTAAGTGGAGGCACTTACCTGCCCTTACCTAAAACCCATATTCCAACACCTGGGTATTGAAGTTTATGCATCAGTTTGTGCCTGGGTATGCTAGCATATGTTTAAGTGGATGACTGAGTATATCTGTGTATGCCTGAGTGTGTGCCTGGGTATGGAGGTGTATGCATCAGTGCATGGCTGGGTCTGTCAGCATAACAACAGTGTGTGTCTGAGTGTATTACTGAATGTATCAGTGTGTTCCTGGGTATCTTAGAGCATGCCTCAGTGTCTACATGGGTGTGTTAATGTCTGCATACATGTGTGTGAGGGTGTGTTAGTGCCTGTATCAGTGTATAGCTGGGTGTGTCAGTTTATGGATGAGTGTTCTCCCTTGGTGAAAATGTGTATATATGACTGTTTTCATTAGTGTATATTAGTGGGTCACTATAATTCCTCTGTTTAGTTGAGTACATTTGTGGATGGTGTATGAATGGAGGATGATGTATTTAATTATTTATTTTACCACAATAAATAGATCTGGTAATCTGCATAAAAAGAAAGAACACATAACTAGAAGTTAAACTCACATATTACATGTTTGTCTACTAAAGTATCACATCTGTATTAAAAAAACTACTATTAATAATAAAACAGAAGACATTTATATGATTGTATAGCAATTATACATATTTTTTAAGCATTTCACATTCCCATTTCACTGTTCTCAGCTTACATATTTTTACACCATCAATGAAGTGTTGTATAAATACTCAACACTGAACAGTGGGGGAAAACAATCACATAGACTTTAAAAAGAAACCGTAAGTCCATGGTACGTTACTTTAATTTAACATCACTGTGCATCACACTCACTACAAATAATAAACTGTTTTACCTACACTTATTAAGTATTTTAATAGATATCACCTTCATATAAGTATTTTCTATATTAAGAGTGTTATTAGAAATAATGGGCCAGATGTAGGAAACACTTTGCGAGTCGCAAACGGCAAAATCTGCCGTTTGCGACTCGCATATGCGTGTTTCCTATGCAGAAATGCATTTTGCGAGTCGTTACCGACTCGCAAAATGCATTTCCGAATCGCAAATAGGAAGGGGTGTTCCCTTCCTATTTGCGAGTCGCAGTGGTATGCAACTCCATTTGTGACCGCGTACGCGGTCGCAAATGGAGTCGCAGTTACCATCCACTTCAAGTGGATGGTAACCCACTCGCAAATTGGAAGGGGTCCCCATGGGACCCCTTTCAGTTTGAGACTGGACCCCAAAACATTTTTTCAGGGCAGGGAGTGGTCCCAGGGACCACTCCCTGCCCTGAAAAAACCGAAACAAAAGGTTTCGGATTTTTTTGAAATGCAGCTCGTTTTCCCTTAGGGAGAACGGGCTACATTTCAAAAAAAAAAAACTGCTTTATTTAAAAGCAGGTCGCTAACATGGAGGTCTGCTGACGTCAGCAGGCCTCCATGTTAGCGAGTGCCTATACTCGCAATGGGGCCGCAATTTGCGACCCACCTCATGAATATTCATGAGGTGGGTCATTGCGACCCCATTGCGAGTTGCAGTCGGTGTCTGAGACACCGTACTGCGTAGCAATTTGCGACTTGCAAATTGCGAGTCACAGGGACTCGCAATTTGCAAGTCGCAAATTGCTTTTTTGCTACATCTGGCCCAATATGTATAAAGGATGGTAGTAGATGAAAATCCTTATAAGAACATCACCCTTGGTAGGTCACATGATAACATAGAATCTGGAAACCCATTAGAAAGGAGTAGAGTATGTCAGATTTATAATTTTAATTTCTCTTTAATATTTTGCATCTATTCTTGAAACATCGGTTTGATTGTGAAGGTCTTCTTGTAATATTCAGTCCATCCATGTTTTTCTTTCTTAAACTAGTTAAATATTCAATAAGATGTTTAACTTTAATAACTTTATTAGCTTTTGTTTCTATATATAATAGTTGTTAGTACTGTTTTTTAGTTTCTGGTCTGTTTTTCCAGTTTAATGGTGTGTCTGTTGTTTTGTTCCAGGAGTAAGTCCATTTTAATATTTGGAAACCCTTATGAAGACATCACCCTTGGTAGGTTATATGATGTCTTAATTTACTGCATTATAAGTCCCAGAAGTGAATGATTCAATTTTTTAGTAGAAATCATACTTAGAATTTTGGTTCAAGAAAAAGAAGGTAAGAATTTGGTAGTTTACAAGATAATCTTTGCTTGAATGTAATTAGTGCCCTGTTGTTATACAAACTTCTTTGTGGAAAATACAATGTTTCTTAAATGTTGCAGAACTTTTTAAAGACATCAACCTTGGTAGGCCGAATGATGTGTACAACACTGAGACCCTCATTATGACATTGGTGGTAAATTCCTTTTACCTCCATGCAGACTGCCGCCAACATACTGCTGCCGCTGCGGATATCCGCTAAGCATATTATGACACACACAAACCAATCCATCACTAAACAGCCACAAACACAAGTGCACCAGCCCAAAGCTCACTGAGGAGCTGGCAGTATCAAACCCCACACCGTTACTACAACAGAACTACGCCCACAACATTATGGCCCACGAATCACCACGGCGGTCACTAAATGGTGGTAAACCATTGGCAGTACATACCGCCATACCGCTCAAAATACACACCCACTAACAAAACAACATCACATTGGACAATTCAAACTACAAACACCTGACATCCATACACACACCACACCCACACACTCACACCACTATAAAACACACATCCACATCACCCCCAACCCTTTGCGAATACCAACCATTGGCATGAGACACACACCACGACCACAGACAAAACCAGAGCCACACACCACCTACACCTATAGACCACCCACGCACCCCACATCCCACACCCCAACAAATCACCCTACACACCCTCACCCACACCACTCACATCACACTCATAGTACCACAATGACACCCCAGGTTCTCTGAGGAGGAGTTAAGGGTCATGGTGGAGGAAATCATCCGGGTAGAGCCACAGCTCTTTGGATCACAGGTGCAGCAGATATCCATTGCTAGGAAGATGATTGAGTTGCCATTCCTTTGTAGTGAGGTTGGTGCTACCTTTGCATCTGTTAGCGTGTCAGACATTATTAAGTAAACTTATTAAGTAAACTTACAAGGAAGACCCGAATAGGCCAATGGACCTTTTGACTGGGCTTCGAGTTTTTCCCACCATGAACCCTGTACGAGTACAAATTAATAACCACAACAATCAATAACATCAATAATCAATGACACATTTAATCAAAAGGAGTCAGTAATTGCGGCCATGAATAACCACACCTTTATGTAAAAGTTAGAATGTTTATTTCCCTCTATTAACAATGCTAATGTCACGTTACTTAGGGGGTCATTATGATCCCCGGTGGTTCAGCCTGCCATGCCGGCGGCGGGTGAAAAGACCGCCACCGGCATGGCAGGCTGAACCGCCATATAAAGAACACATGGAGGGCGGCCCTCCTCCACCGCCAGGCTGCCTCCGACTGGCAGCCTGACAGTGGAGGGAATCATTATCCGACAGGGCAGCGCTGCTGCCCCTCGGATAATGATCCCTACTGCCACCAGCCTTTCCCTGTCCCAGACACCCGCTCTCAGGGTGTTTCCTTGATCTTGGATCGCTGGCAGTGTGGTGGCTCCCACCTACTGAGACAAATAGCCAACCACATCAGGAGGACCTTTGCAGTAGTCCAACACCATATCATCTGTTATGTTCACAAGAGCATTTACAGGGACCGCTGGCAACCTCATTGCTCTGCCCATGAGGATTTCATGCTGCTGTGACAATCCTGTTTTCTTGTTGGGTGTGTTTCTCATTGTCATCAAAACTAAAGGCAGTGCATCAGGCCATTTCAGATTTGTGGGCACACACATTTTCACCATCCTTGATTTCAAGGTACCATTCATCTGTTCCACTAGTCCTGATGCTTCTGGGTGTTAACTACATGCAACTTCTGCTCAATGTTCAATGCTGTACACAGCAATTTAATTACTTCATTGTTGAAGTGACTTCCCCTATCTGATTCTAAAGAGATCAGAAACCCAAAACGTGGTATCAGTTCCCTAAGCAGTAGTTTCGCTACTGTGAGGATGTCATTTCTCTGTGCAGGGTTCGCTTCAATCTAGTGACTAAAGATGCAGACAATCACCAACACATATCTCAAACTTCCACACACAGGCATCTCAATAAAATCCATTTGCATTCTGCTGAATGGACCTCCTGCTCTTTCAATGTGGCTCAAATTAACCAGTATCCCTTTTCCCATGTTCATTCGCTGACAAATGACGCAACAATGGCAAACTGCTTCAGCAACTTGTCTCAACCTTGGGTTGAACCAATTATGCTTGAAAAGACGAATCATGGCATCCCTCCCAACAATTGCTTCACCATGATAAAACCTAGCCATTTGAGACAACAGACTATATGGCAGAACCAACTGACCCTCTTCTGAAACCCACAATTCATCCTGTCACTGTTGACATTTCATTTTGCTCCATGATCGTTTCTCCTCCCTGTCAACATTATTCTGCAATCTTTTCAATTTTTCCAACATATCTATTGCCTGCAAGGCAAAACTTGGACATGTTCCATCTTCAGGTAATAGTTCCCACTAATCTTTGAATGATATACAGTTCAATGCGCAAAACCTTGCGACTTGATCCGCATATCCATTTCCAATTGACACAAAATCTTGTGATTTCAGATGTGCACTGCATTTCACCACGGCAATATTTTCAGGCATTTGGATGGCGTGCAACAATTCTTTAATTCTTTCACCATTTCTCACTGGGGAAACAGAAGAGTTCATGAAACCTCTGGGACCACAACTGGCCAAAATCATGGATTATTCCAAATCCATACTGGCTATCCGTATAGATGGTAACTTTAAGCTGAGCATAAACATGGCACGCTCTAGTAAGGGCTACCAGGTCTGCTACTTGTACAGAATATACTCCTTGAAGCCAACACGCTTAACCTGCTCTCAGTACTCCTGTATTGTCTCTTAAACAGGAACCATCAACAAAGATAATAAGGTCATTTTCTTCCAATTGGGTGTCTCTAATTTCAGGTCTCAGTTTTGAGCATAAATCAGTTACTTCAAGACAGTCATGCTCAATGTCTTGCACTTTTTCAATTTCAACATTTTCATTTGGAAGTAAGGTTGCCGGGTTAAGCACTGTACATCTTTTTAATGACACATTTGGTGACCCTAAAATACTTGTCTCATAGCGAGTCAATCTGGCACCTGTTAGGTACTGGGTTGTACTGGGTATTCGTTTTTGTAAGTAGGATCTCAATGGAGTGAGGGACCATGATAGTTAAGTTATGTCCCATCACAATGGCTTCATACTCTGTCCAACCGCTGTCCAACCGCTCTGTCCAACTGCTGCAACGCCACGCAGACAGCCTGGTAAAACTGCTGTAACTGGATCCAAAGTAGATGAAAAATATGTTACTGGGCAATTTCATCCTCCATGAAACTGTGTCAAGACAGACAAAGAACATGCATCACGTCCATGACAAAACAATGTGAAAAACTTTGTTTAGTCAGGCATACCCAAAGCCAGAGCTTTCCACAGACTCTCAAATCAGAAAATGCTTTCATGCAAACCTGGTCTAACACTAGGGGATCAGTGACTTCTTTGTTAGTCAGCTTCTGTAAGGTTTGGAAATGACTGAAACATTTGGAATCCATTGGCGACAGTAGCCTAGCATTCCCAAAAACATCCTGACATCTCTCTGTGTGGCTGGGGAACTCATCTGTAATATGGCTGTGACCCTTTCTCTGAATAGTTTCCTTGATCCTTTCTCAGTCTGGTGACCCAAGTATTTCACCTCTTTCTGAAAGTATTGCAATTTAAGTAGAGATACTTTCTGACCATTATTTCCCAAATGGTTCAGAAAGGCAACTGTGTCATATTTGCTCTCTTCCTTCATTTTGGATGCAATCAATAAGTCATCAATGTATTGTACCAATGTTGATTGGAAGAGCAAATCCAACAACTCCAGAATATTTTTTAAGATCTGATTGAATATGGAGAGTGACTCTGTAAACCCTTGAGCAATTCGACACCAACAATAAACTCAGTCCAAAAATTTGAAACAAAAGAGAAACTGGCTATCCTCATGAAGAGGCACAGAAAAGAAGGCTTGTGACAAGTCTATGACAGTGAACCATTCAGCATCACATGGAACCTGAAACATAATCACGTATGGATTTGGCACCACGGGGCAACACTTGATCACAATGTCATTTATTTTTCTCAAATCCTGGACAACTTGAACCTTCCCACAGGGCTTTTTCAATCCCATTGTAGGTGAATTACATGGTCTGCTCAACACTTCCTTTAAGACCCCTTGGTTTACAAATTCTGCAAATATATTAGTAACCTTTATAAGAATATCCTGTGATATGTGATACTGGGGAATCTGAGGAAAAATTGAATTTGGTTTTGCAGGAACTTTAACTGGCTCAATTCCCTTTATCAGGCCAATCTCCTTCCCTGTCAGATCCCACTCTTTTTCTTCAACCTTTCCCTGTAAATCAGGATGAAGCTCCTTCATTGTGAATACTGGAAAGAAATTAATCAGGGGGTACTCCTCATTTATTGTCTCACACTCTGTCTCTGGAGCTGGGTCATCGTCATCAGCACTATTTGTCTGTATCTCGATTCAGTCATTTTAACAAGTAATTGAGCACCTGGTTTTACACAGCAAGTCTCTTACCAGTAGGGATACCAGACTTGAATCACAGACAGCAAATTTGTGCAATCCTTGAAAGTTGATAATTTTAACCTGAACTGGTTCTGTAATTGAGTTGGTCAAATACTGATTTGCTACTCCCACAATAAGGACTGTCTTTCCTGAAAGGAGCAAATTCAGAACTTCTGCAGTTTGCACAGTAGAGCATGTGGCTCCTGTGTCAACCAGAAATGAAACTCTGTGACCCATGACTTTTCCCTTTACAAAGGGACCTTTCTGATCTACTTCTAAGGAAGCTGCGAGCATACATTCCTCTTAATCGTCGTTTATTCCATTCTCACTGTGTAACGGGAATTGGTGAACTGTGTTATTACTTCGGTTGGACCTCTGACCTGTGACCTGTTGAGGAAGCATTACCTGCTGCTGTTCCATTGAGGCTTGAGGTATTTGAATTTGCTGTCTAGGTACCATTGGAACCTGCTGTTGCATTGGCTGCAACTGTGTCATTTGTACAAGTGGCATTTGCCCCTGCTGCATGGGTGAAAATTCTGCATCTGATTCACATTGTTATGAACATTTGGATAAACCAACTTCCAAAGTCCGACCGCTCCGCAAGCATGACAAGGCAACAATTTCTACATTCCCTGCACATCATTCTGAACTACTACAGTACCCAAATCGGGACCACAGCTTACATTTCCTCTGTGACCTCTGCCTCTCATCTGATTTTGAAATACCACATTTCCCTGCTGTTGCTGCTGTGGAAAATTTCCCAGCATGCCTGTTTGTGCCACTTTAATCTGCATCACCTTTGGCTTCTCTTTCAGCTTTCTCTGCTTCAACTCAATCTCGTTACTACAGTACTTTGCATACTGCAACACCTCATCAATCGGCTTTGCTTGCCAGCAAATCAAATGACTCTTAATCATCTGGCTAATTTCAGGTCTCAATCCTTCAGCAAATCTGAACACAAAATGAATCATGTCCTTCGGCTCAATTGTCTCTGTACCACTGTAATGCTTGAACACCTGAAACATTCTCTCATAGTATGCAAGTATTGATTCCTTTGTTTCCTGAGCTGTCCTGCCAGTCAATGTTTTTGGGCAAAAATCTCATCTTCAAGAATTTAATCACTTTGTAATAATATTTCATTACCTCATGAGACGGCGCACCTATAACCTGATCTCACTCTGGTTCTTTTGTCGGCCAATCTATGCTCCTCTTGCACTCCATCCACAAATCAGCTGGAACTACTATCTCTAATAGAGTGTTCAAGTCTTCCAAAAGGCACTTTGCAAGTTTTACGAACCTGTCTGCCTGCTGGTATCATTCTACTGGCTTCTCTCTCAACCTAGGATAGTCATTTATAAAGGACAGAATGCCACCTCTGCTCCAAGAGACATGAACAAAATTCCCCCATGGAATTTCTCTCATTGGTAAGATTTTCACCGGATCTTTACTTTGCTGCATATTTACAGTAAACTCTGCAGAATTCCTTTTTCTTTTATCCCTTTTCTTACCCATCTGCCTTCCCATTTGTCTAATGCTCCCCATGTATGGACATTCTGGAGCAACTCCCTAAGGTGTGCCTTCATTTCTGCAGATCTCATGTGCTCCAAGTCTTTTACATCTAAATCTAATCTGTAACTTCTTTTCAAATGTGTTGTTTTCTCTATTTCTATGCCATGCTTCGCAGCCTGGTCTGCTAGCTTCTAATGCACATTGCTCACTTCCCTCATACTTTTTGGGCACAGATATCTCAACTCTGCTTCTGTGTAGATCTCTAATCTGTTCACACCCATAGTTCCTTCAATTAGCTCACCTGTTTCCATTCCTAGTCTTGTATAGTTCAAGTACTCCTCTCCCTTAGGAGCACTCTGCGGGGTATTCAGCTTGTCTAACCATTCAGTCAATTGTTGGGCAGTTAAACCTTGCAATGAAATGTTGCAAGCCTGGGCATGTGGTTTCTGTTCCACAACTGTATTTGGGGTAAGTGGGGTCAGTCATTTCAGGCTCTGACTAACATTCGACCATGTGAGGAACTCCGAATGGGCTAACGTCTAACTATGATCTCGATCCATCAAAGGCCTGTCCCATAGGAGAGACTACTCAGATATTCTCATTAGGTTCTCCCCTCATTGCATTCTGACTCAGGACTCCCTGTCCACTTGCACTGTTCTTCTCCTGTGCAAAAAAAGGTACAATTGGACCAATGGTGACAGGTACAGATACAGCATCTGGGCTTGGTCTAACACTCAGATTCTGTGCATGCATAACTCCTATATTCTGGATCATCAATGCAGGCATATCTGTCTGTGTCCCTACTATTGAAGTGTACTTTGGTATTGCTTGTGACTGCACCTGGGGCAGTAAAAGTGGAGTTGGTTCTGTCTCAACTAATATTGATTTCGGGAAAACCTGTCCTGTTGGCACTATGAGTTTTGTGGAAGTTTCCACAATAGGTACATCAGGGTAAATTCTCAGGACATTCGACAGTGGCTCCTGATTTTGTGCTACTGGAGTAATAGGTGCATTGAGACTGCTCTGGATTGGGCTCTGTCTCACACATTGATTAATATGCACTGTCCTCGTTGTTCTGTTAACCAGTGTCGGTGCAGAGGGATTTACACTAGTGCTCGGACCACTCTCTTGTGCTGCATATGGTGGGGGACGATTTCTCAATAACTGCAGAATAAACTCATCATCATCTGACTCTTCCTCCAATGTCAAAGATCTTCCAGCCTCCCCACTCTTGGGAGGGCTTCTATTTGTCTTTCTAGTGGCTTTCCTTACTTCTCTCTCTGTCCTGTGTAATTGCAGGAAACAACCTAATCCCCTGTAAAGTCTTGTTTCTCCAAAACCTCTGATCACTGTCCCATCTAGTCTCTGCTAGTGTCTTTTCTGCCATTCTCATCCTTCTCTCAAACTTCTGTTGCTGTTGCTGTCTGGCTACTAATTCCCAGATTGCTAATGCCTCTCACTGTGCTGGTCTCGGATGGGGTTTCAGATCATAGAACACCCTCTTCAGATGCTCTAAGCTCCTCAAATTAAATGTTACGTGGACAGGAAACACTAAACTCCCATCTTTCTCTGACGCTTTGCACCACTACTTCAGCCGAAGACATGGCGCGGCACCCTTTTCTTCGATTACAATGTAAGCTGGTGTATCTTCTGGCGGTTCAATATCCCCTATACTTGTTGTAATGTACGTATCTCTCCATAAAGCACTCTTAAAAGCTTTGAAAAATTTAATTTTTGCGACCTTTATTTTTATTCTAAATCAAATCAGGAAGGGACTTTTAATCCCAGAATTCTCTTCACCCACCTTCTCAACCAATTGCGCTACACAGGCAGCTGCCAATCCGTGAGTGACCCTTCTCACTAACCAAACTATCCTAGCGCGGCTCCAATGACGTCACAATCACACATACTGCGGCTGACAAAGTCTTGCAGCTTGTCCTCCCAAACTCAGATTCACACTAAAATTGAAATAATGCAAAATGAATGCGAGCACTAAACAAAATCCAAACCCAATTTATCTGTTTACTACAGGTAGGTTAACACAATCGCTTCAGAAACTTTACGGATTTTTCACTGACAGCTACTCCTTCTTTCTCGGTTTCCCTGATTCGCAAGCAAAATTTGACCGGCATATTTTACTCTTAACTGATCAGTGGATCTGTCCTGGTGCACATACTACTAACCTGATCTCAGTCGAAAATTCTTTCACTCACTTTGACTCACACTCTGACTTGCCGACCACGCCTGATCGACCTAATAAACCAGACAATTACAACAAAAGCCAAGTGTCTCAACACTTCTCAATATACTTCAAAGTCTTAGACCATGCAGGGTCCATATACCAACAACCATGTGGGCAATTTGTGAGCACAAATCACCACACACATGTGAACTTGGAGTACGCACACTCTTTTTACAACTTCATTTGGAGTACACAAGCTCCCTAAACCCTCACAAACATCACAATTCACCTGCAATTTGCATAAGCTGTGGAAACGCAAAACCTACTTCATTCACACTGTCACTAGAACACCGAGAACATCCTCAAACAATCATTGCAAACTCCAAGATTCTGGGAAAGTACTTAGGGACACATTTTCCCTTCATTTCATATCATCAAATCTGAAACAATTCAAACTTTCTCCATTTTCACCCACTCTACGAATTACTTTGCTGTCCTACTACCATCTCTGGGGACACCTGTTATTTCTCACTCCCTATCTCTGGAACCAAAAATATACCACTTATCTCTGGATTGTGTGATGGTCTCTTAAGGGCCAAAACCATGTACTGGGTCTCTATGATGGGCTCTTAAGGAGACGAACCATGTACTGGGCTTTTCTGATTGGCTCTTAAGGAGACTGACCATGTTCCGGGCTTTTCTGATGTGCTCTTAAGGAGACTAACTATCCTCTGCTAACATCTCTGTTAGCGCGTCAGACCTTATTGAGTAAACTTACAAGGGAGATGCGAATAGGTCGTTGGACATTTTGACTGCGCTTCGAGTTTTTCTCACCATGAGCCTAGTACCAGTACAAATCTAAAACCACAACAATCAATAACATCAATAATCAATGACACATTTAATCAATAGGAGTCAGTAAGTTCCACACACCATGACTTTGCAGCAATGAATAACCACACCTTTTTGTAAAAGTTAGAATGTTTATTTCCCTCTATTAACAAAACTAATGTCACATAACAGTCTCAAAATCAAATGATAAACATACCGAAACAACAATGGCTGACCAAAGCGGCGAAAGAATCGCAATCTAATCAAAGTTTGAGATACTACACATTCTAATGTTACAGTACAAATAAATAGCACGAACAACTGCGCAAACAATGTAACATACATTTAGAATTCACCAAAGAAAAAACATCAACTGTTAATGTATGTAGCAAGCACAATCAGTCAGAACCCTATCTAACATCAGATTAGAATAGCATGTTTGGACTTCATGGAAAATGACTTAGTCGACATAAATTTGGCAAAACATCTAACTATGGTTTTATCAAAATAGTGGTTGGTACACAGAAACAAAAGCAAATTGACATAGCAATCAATTACACTATCAGTACACCTCTCCTCAGTTTGGATCAGCAAGCTATGACAGTCTCCGTCATCAGGACATCAGTCTGGTCAACACAGCATCAGGATTCAGCCTCAAAGTTCAGAAAAGCAAAGTCTTTAAACAATAAAGTTAAGCACAGTCTTCATGACAAAAATGGGCAAACAATGGGGGTGTCTCCTCCCAGTGCAGTCCAGCTAAGTTAGATTTCCTAAAACTACTTCTCATGTCCCTATTGGTTAAATAATAGCATGTTTGCATTTAGTCCAATGAAAACAAAGTCCTAAATCTACACTTTTACTAATACGTGGTTCACATGTCGATGATTGGCTCCTTTCCTCCTGTTCCCATCGTTTGGCTTGTCAGGTATTAATATTGTTGCATCTTATACTCCAGTCAGTGCATCCATTGTCTTCTCCTGGGAAGGTCAGTCTTACACACATTACATTAAACATTGTTTAACTAGCAAGAACACCATCTTCTATCAAGCAGTTCTCATGAGAAAGACCTTTAGCTATGAGCACTTGGTCAGCGCAGTGGAAAATCACAATTTAATTCTCTAAACAGCCATTTTATAAGTTGATAAAGAATAAAGAAATGCAGCTTGACATGAGGCCATGCAACTAGGCCAAGAACTTGCTAAGTTAAGGCCTGCGATTAATAAAGCTAATACATTATGCATAACCCTTGATATGACATATTACTACATTAATCAATCATAAGCTCAATAATTTATATTAATGAGCTATTCATAAATATACTTTGTGAACATTGGCGGCCACTCAGGTAGTCACACCTTAAAATGCGTGCATTCTTTTTCTCTAAGTCAATACATTTTCTATGCAAATTCAACACTCAGCATACATTAATATTCATTAATAAGCTTATTAATAACTCTGTGTTAACACATCTGATTGTTTTTCTAAGTTCATTGATATCATCAACAACCAGCTCGTACAATACACGGATAAGGTTACCACTAGGTAATTGTGGAATTAATTTGCTCTGGGGCCTATGGCGACTATTAGTGGCATTGTCTGAGGTGAACCCCATACACTCCAGCTTCACATATTTCATGTTCTTCCTCAGTTCTGATGGCAGTGAGACCATATTCTTCATCTCAAATGCATTCAAAGGTGGAGGGTCAGGAATGTACTCAAAGGTAAAACTGGACGTGTCAATGTTATATTTAGGCCTGGACAGAGCTCGTGGAGTCTCTGAAGAATTCCTTGAAGTTACCGAAAAAACTCTGCGTGATTTCGTGGAGTTCCGTGTGCGGTTGAAGTTCTAACCCTGACTCAATACCGAACAGTTCCAATTAATTGATTGGAGCTTTTCTTACCTTTTGCAAGCATCTCCAAATGGCCTACCTGAAAGGAACTAGATGGGAAGGCACCAGCATTCTTGATTAAAACCCCAAAATATGCCAGGGCAGCAAACTGCCTCCAGTATAACGCAGCAGATTATGCGTACAACACAAAGCCTTCACCCCACAGCTGGTCACATTGACCACGCTCAAAATCAGTAAGAATGGGTAATTTCATATTCGCACTTAGATGCGCCCGGCTTGAGAATGCATTATGACTCTTTTAAAAGCAAGAGTTTTACAAGTGCCGCTGGCATGACGTTACATAACTCATTTAAACAAGAAAAAGTGTCTATCTTGTCTGTCAGAGGAGGAGTCGCCAAGGGTAAAGGATAGAGAATTTCGAAAAGGCAAGCGCCTCTGAAATGACCTAGAGGCCTGGGTGGAGATAAGCCCCCACGACGAAAATCTCTGGAAGACCAGTGCGGCTGGGGAATAGTCACTCACTTGTAAGCTGGACATGTTCCTGGCTGAGGCATCCCTTCTTTGCCTTATGCAGGAAGCTCTGAGATTTGAGGGAGCAGAGCACATCCAGTCACTACGTGTATGAGTACGCTCCCACCTGCGCCTGTTTACACAATGCATGGACACAGGCATTTCTTTACAGTACAAAGAGCACTCCTGAACACAGAGGCACCGGGGGACTCACGTCAGGAAGATGTTGGCCTTTCTCTCTTAGTTGCTAATGAACTGCAGGTAGGATGCCTCCGAGGACAGGGACAGCTGCTACTACTTCTCTGAAAGTCCCAGCTATTGGCACAGGTGCGCAAAGACGGGCGCAACACAGGTGCGCATGTCGAACCCCTGCGGGAGCAAACAAAGCGTTTGGGTCTGGTGTCTATCAAGCATAGCACCGTGCACGTCAAACACGCAGACTCTCGGAACACAATTATGTCAGCATGTGTTTGTGGTTGCTAAAGCACTGAGGGCATAGTAAAAACAAAACTCCCTCTTAAGGCTACCAGGCTCTGTCAAACAGACCATCTTACTGCAGCAGAGCTTTGCTACAGTTAGAAACTAAACATACATCACAAAAATAAAATGTGCTAATGTTTGTAACCTGACTGGCTATGGCTTGTGATTCTGCTGCATCACTCTGCTTGGGATACATATTTTTCTCTGAGTCAATCAGTGTCATCGCTCAGACCTCAGCTGCAACAAAGCAGCAATGCTCAAGAGAGGAATGGTGAGACAGTACCGCCTATCCTCTCCCATCAACCTTTCCTCAGTGTGCATGGGAAAGCCAGGCCTCAACTCTCTCTGGCATCGGCCATTGCGCAGCTAGCTACTGGGCATGGAGCAACAGACCGAAGTCAGTGTGGGGAGCCTGGTTGGCACGGATCTGGCCGAACACAATTGCACGCTCTTTAAGTGAACAAAGTCTGACACTCCTGCCCAACCCTTACTAAGGAACCTGACCTCACACTTTTCGGTGTCCACAGCAGCGTTTAACCACCCCAAATCTGCCTCCGAGTTCCAACTGCACAGACAGCCACTTAATGTTATCCGACAAGATACACCACTGTGCAAGGAAGCCTACACTCTAATACTAACACCTCTTTATGAAACAATTTGTGCTGTATTTTTTGTCTACACTCAAATGCATTACGTCTTATTTATATAATTCATAATTTGCCCTGTCAGAGGTCACGGCAAAATGCCTAATACGCAGCTTTCAGAACTAAACCACAAGTTTGATTTGCTTTGTCTTTGTTAAAGGTGAATTATATTGTTTAATAAATATAAGCAATGGAACACGTATGATCGATCATACAAGATCTTGTGTGGCAGCATCATACAAAGTACTTCAGAAGTATGCCAGTTTGTTAATATGCATGAAAAAGGCACCTGTGCAAGGGGGGCAAAGCCACAGCGATAACCATATTAAGGTTAGACGAGATGCCAATGGTGCCGGTAAACTGGGCCATGAGGCGGTTGTTGGAATTTTTACCAAACTCTGTGCTCCAAGCGGAGCACGGAGTGGCAAAAATCCATAATCTTGGCCGTCGGAGCCCAGATGGAGAGAGGAGCGGACGCCCAATCGAGAGCTCCATGTGGGCCCACTACTCATCCTGCCATAAGCCTGCATGATAGGAGCCTTAGCCATCCCTAACGTGAACCTACACTGGTGGCATCAAAGACTGCGAGGTGAGAGAGACTGATCGGCCCTCGGCTCTGCTGACATTGTTAGGAGCCGGCAGGGCAGTTGTAAGTGTGCTGCACGCTCGTCGGCCCGGCGGTGCTGGACCTCAAAGGGGCCTATCATGCAGCACTGCTGCTGATGCCTTGAGGAGACACTGGAGCTGCGTGGATGGCCTCCCACGGCTGGAGGCGTCTACCCGCACTGATGGCTCATTTTTGTCAGAGCTGGTGCCGTGGTGATGAGGTGGTGCTGGGGAGAGCATGTGCGGCAGAGGCGGCCTTGCTGACTGCGCTGGCTGCCAGAGAGTGGGGCCCAGAACCGATGGCCCTGGTCCGAGATGCCTGGCCTGCCTTTGGTTAAACGGCCGAGCCAGGGAAAGCCAGAACCGGAGTGCCATCAGAACTCATCATCTGCCCAGGTAGGAGGGCTGCTGCCCGGGAGGGGCTACGGGGCGCCAGGACTCACCTGAATGCACTGGTTAGTGCCCCCTTGGACATTCTTAGCAGGCCTTCCTTTATGGTCACCCTCTTGTGGGGGTGTGGCTTGCGGCTGGGACCGGGCCCACTGGAGGACCTTCTGCAGACACCGGGGGTTGAGGGGGTGACCGGACACCATCCCCTCCCCGCCCCGGAATACCTCCCACCCACCGACCATCTACACCAACTGCGACTGTGCCCATGAGGTGCCGCTGATAGACATTGTGTTGTTAGGAAAACCAACTAAGTTTTTCCCGTGAATCAGGCACAAAGGGGTTCCGGGGAAACAGTCCAAACCGGGTGCCCCACCACGTCCCATTGTTGCCTGAATTCTCAATTTTCAAGACCGCAACTTAATACTTCAGTTATTTAGCACAAAAGGCCTATAGCACTACAAGGACGTGGCGATCACGGCCTACCCAGATTTCACTGCTGAGGTGCAGAAGCAGCCGAGCTCCTACAGCAAGGCCAAACAATGTCTTAGAGAATTGAACTATAAATATGTGTTTCTATTCCCGACAAAACTTCTAGTAATAGATTGCGAGGCGACCGGGTGTCCATCACACCAGAGGACGTGTGGACTTAGCTACATGCAAAAGGTTTACTGCAATCTTCACTTGAGGATCCAGTGGATGAGGCCTGGTTGACACTCTGCACACAGTGACGTGCGCATAAGTTATCTAGAGCCAGACTCTCTCAGGCTCAGGTAACTGTCGACCAAACTAAGGAGGAGCACAAGACATCACAACTGACTCTGAACCCCTATTCTAAAATACAAGAGCATCACAATTTACACTCTCGCTCAGACGTGGAGACCTCAGCATCCTCCCGGACCTCACATTCAGTGGGCCCGGTGCTCACCTCATGCTTAGCTGATGACCTATGATCACATGGGTGGCTGCCCTAGCCTCACTTGCTCCCGCAGCCTCCTTTGCACATCAGCCGTTCAAGCCCATGGCTGCTCGCCATGGGACCCACATACATCCACTGTATGCTCTGGATTACTTCATCAATTCCTCTGATTGGGTCCACACTATGGAACTCTTTATAAAAAGAACTGCTTACCACCCAATATATATATCAGCCTGGGATAGGGGAGTTGTTATACATGTTTACACTGTTGTTTTGAACTGTTTGGCTGGTGACTTTGATACCTGACACTTTGGGGGAGGGGGATTGGGCAGGCAATGGAAATTGGGGACACCTTAGGAATTGCATGCCATTACCATGACCATTATTTACACCACCTTAACATGGATAATCCGTGGCATGTGTATTCCTGCCAAAGGACACAAGGTATATGCATATCTTAGACGTTGACAGATACATTTGCATGTCTTCAGCAGACACACCTCACAACTGGGGAACTGCTCAAACCAAACAGACAATGGAGTGGACAGATATATGAGACAGGATGGGTTGCCACGGAAGTCCCTTTTGTAAAACATAAAGTCCAAGTGAATAGGGAGGGTCGATATGTCCTTTTAGAGGGAGCCTTTCATGGTTGCTCCTTCACAATTGCTCTGATTTATGCCCCTACTACAGCTTAAGGCACATTCCTCAACACACTTTCCCCGACTGTATAACATGATCCTCAGGAGCCCAAATTCTAGGGAGGGGGACTTTAATTGCGTACAAGACACAGATATAGACTGCTCAGCTCCCCTTCTCCAGAATCCCACTGTCATACAAGCCACTAAACATTTTCAACTCTGGACAACATCGTCACACCTATGTGATGTCTGCACCTAGGCCATCCAAGAGATAGGAATATTCCTATTACATTCCAGGACACCAAATCCACTCACAATTTGATTGTTTCTTTTGCACTACATATTGCTGCCCACTTATTTGGAGCGCTGAATACCCAGGCAGAACCCTATCTGACCATAACCCTCTCAAGCATACATTTCAGTGGGGTAGGGAGGAGCACCCATTCCGTCGTGGAGACTCAGAGCAGAAGCCCTACAAACCCACAACATACAAAGAGGTGATAGGTGCACACATCACTGCATAGTTCACTGACAATACAGGGGTCTTTGGGTAATTTTGGGGTTGCATGGCATGCCATGAAAGTCTTCATGAGAGGTCACTGCATTGCTACGACTTGGGAGATGAATCCTCTCTTTTACTCAGTGTCTTGACTACTGATGATAATATTCGCAAACTTGCGAAGGAGGTAGTCATAACCTCTATGATGCCTCCCGATTAACTTATGATTAACTTGTGATGCTAGAACCATGAGGAACTACAATGCCTCTGTGAAGTAGATTATACGTCATATTTAAACCAGCAACATATGGACAAGGACAAACCGGGATGCACATTTGCATGGCTACTAGGCTAACAGCCGGAGCTATCATAGGGGTGATACGGGACAACAGGGCCCAGGTGATAAACACTCAGGCAGCAATGAATGACATCTTCACTCATTATTATGAGCAGCTGTAT
This sequence comes from Pleurodeles waltl, assembly GCF_031143425.1. Taxonomy (NCBI): domain Eukaryota; kingdom Metazoa; phylum Chordata; class Amphibia; order Caudata; family Salamandridae; genus Pleurodeles; species Pleurodeles waltl. The sequence continues at coordinate 528,764,026 of NC_090437.1, read as the reverse complement.
ACCTCCCCTCCCGAGCTCTCCCCATCACACAATCAGGCTTTCCTGCATAATCTCACTCCTTCTAGATTAATTACTCTCCAGCTGCTGGACCTGGAGTGACCTATACAAATTGATGAGATCTGTACTGAAATCTGCCAGATGGCCTGCGGCTGCAATAAAGCACCTGGGACAGACGAGTTCTCTGTTGAATACTATGCTGGTTTCCAGGCTACCCATGCATCTCGCCTACTGGACAAGTATAATGAGGCACAACAATGAGGTGAATTACCAAGCTTTTTACGTGAAGCCCTCATAGTGGTATTACCCAAATCTGGTAGCGATCCCCTTGAGGTGAGCTCCAACCGTCCATTATCAATGTTGAACAGTGATTACAAACTGCTGAGCAAGATACTTGGCAATAGATTACTCCTGATGCTGGGTATACCTGTGCACCCAGACCAATGCAGTTTTGTGCCACAGAGAGTGATACACTTTAATATTATATGCCTGTGTCATATCATAGACACAGTATGTGGGAAGGTAGGCCAACCAGTGGCGGTCTCCTTAGACTTTGAAAAAGCATTTGACACATTAAGTTAATCATACTTGTTGCAGGTTCTAGAGCAAATCGGGATGGGCCCGAACTTCTTACGTTGGATAAAACTCCTGTACACTGCCGCACAGGTGCAAGTTTATTCCGGCACCCAAATTTCCCACCCATTTTTCATCCAGAGAGAGACACTTCAGGGATGTTCCCTCTTGCTGGTACTCTTTGCTCTGGCTATAGAGCCCCTTGAGGCCCAGCTGCACAGCAGGGGACCCCATTAGGGTGTCCAGGTAATACCAGTCTGGCACATAATGTCACAATATGCAGATGATGTGCTGGTCTATTTACGGGACATGGCAAACACTCTCCCAGCCCTCTACTACCTATTGGACCATTTTGGAGAAATAACCGGCCTCAAAGTGAACTGGGGCAAGTCTTGTGTCTTTCCCCTTCGTGCACTGGATTTGACTCATTGGGTGGATCCCAGTGGAGGATGTCTCCCATGGTCCATTGAGACCTTCTGCTACCGTGGTGTCAACATCTATGACACAGATACTGACCTATTAGTTGGTAACCATGGCAGATCCATAACCTTAATCCGACAGACTTAACTTTCTGGACACGCCTCCCCCTCTTATCTATGAGAAGGGCATCAATAGCTAAGATGCTAGTCCTTTCAAAGCTTCTGCACCTCTTTGTGGTGTTGCCTGTAATACCCACTAAATCTTTTTTCCGGAGTCTATGGAACCTAGGGACCAAGCTCATATGGGGAACAGGGCAAAATAGTGTCTTTCTCGGCGCTCCAGGGATCCGCCCTTATGGGGGGACTGGTGGTCCCGGATATGGAGTGATATGTTGCAGCAGCCTAGCTACAATGGCAAATGCACTGGATAGTTGGGGATAATACAATTGAGGGTGCCATGGTTCGGGTGGACCATGGAGACTGAGATACAGTGGAATGGTTCCTCTCATTGGATTCACCTCCCAGTTCTCTCTGCAAGCTTATACGCACTGTGAGACTCGTTTGGAATCAATTCATCCAACCCAGAAGAGCACTGATCCCATACTGTCCACAGCTCCCCTTGTGGATTGCTCCCCAACTGAGACACCTTTGATGCATACATAACTACGCTGCATGGAGGAAGGAAGGGCTCACCCTAGTGGAAGACCTATATAGGGATGGCACACTATTGTCCTTTCAAGAACTGACAGAAATGTATAAGCTAGGGACAGGACACCTTTTTGCCACACACAGCACCATTAAAACAGTTATTGGGGAGGTCTGGAAAGCTGGCCCAACTGAACCACTGCCCCACAGTGGACTGCACTGCATTCTAACACATGGCTTAGGCAAGAGAGCAGTTTCTGCAATTTACACAGCTCTGCTGAAAGAAAATGGCCTACCTCAACCTCACAGTAAAACCAGGTGGGATGACTTCCTGGGCACAGTTTTGGCGGAGAAGCAATTGTCTATAGCCCTGGAACAGGTAAAGCGTGTCTTGTTCAATGCCCGCTTCAAATTCGCACAGTTTAACTAAACACACCAAACTCACCTTAGCCACACCCTTTACATAAAATATTATCAGGGACATCATTCTTCTGCCCTAGATGTGGCCATGATGATGCCACCATTATCCACATGACATGGGAGTGTCCACTGCTCCAAGCTACTCGGTTGCAAGTACTGGGGAATGTCTCTGAGATAATTAACACCCTGGTCTCTCAGGAGCCACTTCCTTGCCTCCTAGGGGTCACAAAAAGAACTAAACAAACTAAGCACTACTTAAAATGTGCAGTCCTTGCATTACTATTAGTTAAATGTTTAATAGCCATGTCTAGAAGGCCCCCCCCCAGTCATCTGCGATTGATTGCTGGCTACGAGTGACCTCCTGCTGGGCCTTCGCAGAGGCTAGTGCTCTTGTGCATGATCATAAGCTTCGGGAAGCAGGGAGCGGTAGCCACGTTATGGGACACACATGCTGAAGTTGTTGGACAAACTGAACCCCCTTACCCCAAATGGAACAGCCAGGGGCAGGCCACCAACCAGATCCTGCAGCAATGGATCCAGCCCAGACACCTCACACTCTCAAAAGAATGCTCCTAACCGCCTCCACTCCATCATACCATGCCTAGGAGAAGTCTGCTTGCAAGGGCCTCCTGCACGTGGCCACCCCGATCCCCAATATCACTGACCTTACACGACTACACCCCAGCAGCACCATGGGCCCCACTATACTATAGTGAATTGTGATAGCTCTTGACGATACTGCCAGCCAAGACAGTTTTGAGTTTTAGTTACCTCTTGTTTTCTCCCAGCATGTTTGGCAGGGCCATTCTTAGGCACCACAAGATACATAAAGAAGTCCTAACTACATGTCTGCCACTCATGATTTCTTGACTGAAAGGTTACAACCCCCTGACTTCCTTACTTACCAAGTATTGTACTGGTGTTATCACTGCTAAACGAGGAAATGTCTGTATCTGATATTTACCTGAATTGCTTCATGTGCACTGATGTGCTGCTATTTGTTTTTTTTAAATCAAAAATGCAAATACAAATCTACCACCCACTCTTAGTTTTTCCCTTTTGTCAATCATGTATTTACATAGTTAAATGGCATGATATTGACGGAGCTTCAATTTCCTGATGAATCTGTAGGATTCACTACAAAGGTTGACGAAGTCAGGACCAGAAGTAGAGTAAAAGCTCAGTCCATAATTTAGGATTTTCTCTTGCATCTTACTCAGAGATGTTCTCAAAATGTTAATGACTCTGAGATTCATATTGGATGATGTCACACCAGTTCCAGTGTTTATTGGGCTTTGACCCCTCTTCCACTTGCCCCTCCTTGTCTTGTGCCACTGTGTCCTTGGCTCTTCCTCTGCCATGTTGTGGCATGGCCATTCTCAGAAGCCGCATTTCCTCCTGAAAATGCAACTATTCTTTGGGCCCCTTATCCACAGAAGATCCTGGATCAGAGCTGACTTCTGTGTCACTTGGCACTCTTTGTGCTTGTCCTATTGCATTAAACTTCTCATTCTCTCCCAGGGGTTCAGATTTCTGGTATAGATTCTGCCATAATGAAAATGTATTTTTTCATGGTTGAATTTCTGGGCTTTGCGTATTCTGGTTTCTTCCTTATGCTTAGCAATGCATTCCTACATTTTGTTCAATAGTGTTTTGACCTCTTCCTAGTCTTTCAAGCCTTCAATCTCTTTCTGTAGTTTTTCAACTATAGCTGCCTGTTGTTCAATCCGGCATTCGGCATTTGTAATAAGGGTTGCCATAGGTTTGAATGAACACCCCTCAGTGTGTGACCTTCATTACTCAAACAAATCAGGGTCCATATCACGAAACATGGGTAGCATCAAAATACGTACTCTTCCACATTCCACATTTTTGGGGCGCAATGTCATCTCCCACTACTAACTGGATTCAGAGAAATTGACTTTTTCAAATTCCCTGATGATCTGGTTGGTAGTTCAGAAAGTCACACTGGCTGCCCGCTATTTTCCATTGGATTAGATAGCATTTTCCTCAGATACTTCCTTCACTGCCAGTTCCTGTTGGGCTTGTAATGCTACCAATGAAGTTGTGTAACTGCTGGTCTGTTTTGTAAGATTACAGTTGTGCTGTCAGTTAAGGATCAGTTCAGAAACAAATACACCACTCTTATTTGCAGTCCTCATTTATGTGTGTTGGGTGGTATGAGTTCGGGGACCGGGGAGAACTGGGATTTTGCCTGTCAAAGATGCAGCAGGTGCAGTGGCCCCAGGGTTTCTGACTGTGAGCAGCCTTCTGCACCTCAGTTATGGGGGTGTGTTGGAGTTCTGAGAGTGTTTATTTTTTTGTTTTGTGTATGTAGCACCCAGAAATATACTGTAGGATTGGGCGTGCATTAGACTATTCAGATAGCAGTAGTACGTGGTTCACTGGATGAGCATCCATGATGGAATTATTAATGTCTGCCTATTATCTAAGAATTAGGGCCTGATTTAGAGTTCAACAGATGGGTTGCTCCATCACAACAGTGACTGATATCACGCCTGCTGTATTACAAGTGCAATTGTATATAATATTGTTAGAAATTGGATTTTTGGTTGGCAGTCAGGTTACCCCCTGTCCAAGCAAGGACCCTCACTCTAGTCAGGGTGAAAGAGAACCACCCTCAGCTAACCCCCGCTCACCCCGTTGGTAGCTTGGCATGAGCAGTAGGCTTAACTTCAGAGTGCTAGGTGTAAAGTACTTGTACCAACACACGCAGTAACTCAATGAAAACTCTACAAAATGACACAACACAGGTTTAGAAAAATAGAAAATAGTTATCTAAACAAAACAAGACCAAAGTGACCAAAATCCACAATCCACAAATCAAGTTATCAATTAAAAATCAAAAAGAGTCTTCATGTAATTTTAAAGAAAACGCTAACTCTGTTAGCGTGGAAATGTACCTGGGTGTGTCAAAAATAACCCTGCACGGGCGAGTGTGTGTCAAAAAGGGCTTGCAATGCGTTAATATCTCTCACGAGCGAGACCGTGTGTCGTTTCTCCTTCAGTCGAGTCAGCGTGAGTCGTTTCTTCTCTCTGCAGGAGAGTGATGCATCGATTTGAACCGCACTCTCGGGTCTGGGCCAGCCTTGCATTCTTTTTACACACCCAGCAATGTTTGCATCAGAAATCCTGCTGCAGGATGATCCAGAAACTACGCAGCGTGGGTTGCGATCTCACCAGCCTCCATCAGCGATGCTGCATGTCATTTCTCCAGCCGCACGCGTCTATCTTCCAGCCGCGCTGTAGGTGAGTGTCGATTTTCAGCCGCGAATCCGGCGTCGCATTGATTTTTCAGCTTCGCATCGGAGTTGCGTCGATCTTTTCCCCACACGGCGGTCGGTGCGTGGATTTCTCAGTCTTGGGCTGCCAGCTTCTCCTTTCAGGGCCCCTGGAACTGGATGGGCACCACTTGGCAGAGTAGGAGTCTCAGCAGAGGCTCCATGTGCTGGCAGAGAGAAGTCTTTGCTGTCCCTGAGACTTCAAACAACAGGAGGCAAGCTCTAAATCAAGCCCTTGGAGAGTTCTTCACAAGAAGGAATGCAACACAAAGTCCAGTCTTCTGGCCCAGGCAGAAGCAGCAACTGCAGGAGGGCTCCACAATGTCACAGGCAGGGCAGCTCTTCTTCCTCAGCTCTTCAACTCTTCTCCAGGCAGAGGTCCCTCTTGGTTTCCAGAAGTGTTCTAAAGTATGTGGTTTTGGGTGCCCTTCTTATACCCATTTTGCCCTTTGAAGTAGGCTTACTTCAAAGAAAGGTCTCTCTTGTTTGTGAAATCCTGCCTTGCCCAGGTCAGGTCCCAGACACACACCAGGGGGTTGGAGACTGCATTGTGTGAGGGCAGGCACATCCTGTCTGTTCTATTCCAGATGCATTAGTAAAGTAAATAACTGTGTTATCTCTAGCATAATATTGCGCTGGGCTGAATTTGTTCTCTCCAGTAGGGCAGAGTGACAAATATGAGCATTTCTTAATCTGATATCTTGTTCCAGTACATTCACAGGTTATAGTCAAGGCCACTGAAATTATGTAATTTTGTGACTTTTGTGTTTTCCAGCATTTGCCATATGATTCATTATTTACTGCTTATTCTGCAGATTACAAAAATGTTTCTGGCTCAAACGGATCAAACATTACTAAAATGCTGCAACATGTGTTGAGGTGCATTTCATGGCCTATTGCAAAGGTTAACTTGTCAGCTTTCTGTTGCTTATTGCTATACATGCATGTTAAACCTGCACTAACGAGGTGCAGTGTACACCAAGACAGTGCTGACAACTGTGAAAAGCAGATAATATAATGAAGGAATACTATTCACAAAATGTGCTATATTATGATGTATAATTTTTCTTTTCCTGCCTCATAATTTAGTCAACCGTGCCATATAATTTGGTCTTCACCTGCCGCATTATGTCAGTGGCTCTGGTTATATTGAACTTAATCTTTGTATAACGACATGTACTCACAATTGGCCTGATTAAAAGTCACTTCAATAAAGGGCTATCACCGGCGTATATATATGTGTATATATATATATTTTCAGGTAAATGCATAGTTGCTGTGTACCTCATATCATATATTTTAGACAGCATATTAAAATCAAATATATACAATGTTTAGGACAAACTTTCATCTATTCCTATTTCCTAAATAGCTGTTGTTTACTTTTTACTTTTAATTGCTTAGGACTAGGTTTGATAGGCTTGCTATTACAGTGAGAGCCCTTCCCTTGTGGAATATCTCCGGTACCCACCTGGGGAGTTACTCCAGCTCTCAATCAGCTGTGTCCTGCTTACTTTGTTTTGCTGGCAGAGTGCTGCTCCTGATTCACCACTTTCCAGCTCCTGATAAGTTAAGGGAGTGCTTCTTAACGCAGCACGCTGGCTGTGCTATCATGCGGGGACACATAAATATCTCCACCTTCCACTGTGTTTTCTTCAATGAGACAGCCACACCGATATCACGGACATTCCATCTACAACAATGCATGTAACTGGATGCAAAAAATCTTCTTTATTAATGTAATGAGACCGACACCTAAAAGGACGCCAAAGCATTTTGGCTCACGCCTTTTACTGGGCAAACCATTACCCCCGCAACCAAGGATTTAAAAAGTAGTCTCTCATCAATGAATAGTCTAAAATGCATACCTTAATAGTTTGTGGCTCCACTTGGCTGTCATAAAAGCCTAAACGGGTATTACATTTTTAAATATGTCCAATGCAACAAGGGCATTGACTGGTAAAACATCAATAATCCAACATTAGTAATTCGAGTTGTCATGTTGTACAAGTGATTTCAGATATCTACTACACTTACTGAGCTGTGAGACCCATTTCTCATCTTATATGATGTAAAATCATTGTACAGTTTTCAATTATAAAAACAGACAAAGGGACCTTAAAATATATTCAAAGTTAAAGTGCTAATGTGCATGCCTAAAATGTTCAGACACTACATTACAGAGCCCCCACACAGGCAATACCAACTACACTACATATCACAATCCATGTAAGAACTCATTGTGAGTTGCACTAAAGATCTCCAAGTAAAGTGAAGGAATGGATATCTAAAATACAGTTGTCACCTATGGATCTCTTCACCACACAAAGTGCATTTATCGCAATATCAAAGTGCTACAGTGAGGGGGCGTGGCCAGTGGGGAAGCATGGCGGACACGTTCTAAGTCTGCTCCGCTTAGCCACCCATTATCGCCCACAATTACACGGTGCAACAACTGCCTGGTGATGAAAAACGATTCCCCGTCGCTGTGAGACAGCTGGGGATCGCATGGCAGCCCAATTGATCGAGAGACCGCATGTGAGGCCATAAACCGGCTGAGGCCTACGGACTTGCAGAGCGGATCTGTGGAGATGGTGTGTGAGATTCCCATTTAGGCCTACGCTGCGGTAACAACATCCAGGACCTTCACACGGGGGTCGAGCGGTTGGCAAAGGTGAAGGGCACAATTGCATACTGGAAGATGCTGACATAGCGGAGGTTGCTCCACCCGCCAGTGGTCTGTTGAGGAATGCTTTACAGTTCAGAGGTGAGGCAGGGCCAGGAAGCGAGCGCAGGTGAGAGGCGAGGAGTCAGCAGCCTTGGGAACTGGGAATGAGGGGCCTGTTGGAGTCAGAAGAACAGTGAGATAGCTGCAAAGTTGGGGCCATGCGCTGTATCCTTCTGAGGGACCACGCTCTAGACAGCCCGATCGCCAGTTTCTGATGGTGATGCAGGGCGGATTGGAGAGACACCACAGCGCTGTGAGGGCCCTGGCTGCTGGCTGTGTGAACCTGCATTGTGGACAGGGGGGCACTGAAAGCCTGCTGGTTTGCACAGGAAGCAGGGCACATGTGGTAGCTGCGGAGGGGGGTTCATGGTGCTAGACCTAATATCCTTCTAGGTGCTGAGGCCAAAGTGCTGGAGATTGTGGCGCATCGTGCAGACATAGATAAACAGTGTCAGACTGTGGGGATCGTGCCGCCATAGGCTACACACTACTGGGCAGCTATACACTGTGCGGGCTGAGTGGGAAGCTAGGAAACTGTAATGCTCTGGCATGCAAGAGTGATCCCCGAAGTGAATCACATATCGGTAGAAGAGAGGTACTTGAATGGCCTGGTCCTTGCTGTGTTCCACGGGGAGCCACCGCCCCTTAGGAGCTGCAGTCGGAGAGTGGAAAGTTTAGACCAGTTGGCTCAGGGGACTGGGCCAGGGGCAGGTATTGCACCCCCCTCGACAGCAGTGCAACAACAGCAGACTTCAAGATGGGGAAAACTCGGATGACTGATAAGCAGATGACTCCTCATGGACAAGCACCCTGCTTGACATTGATGGTGCTGCAGGGCTTGCAGGATTAGGGAGTGCTCCAGGCTTCTTTGGAGGTGAAACTAGATCTTAGCCTGTTACATGTAGACCACCGAAAAAACACATTAGAACAAGCACTTGGCTCACTCCAACCACAAGTCCTCACTATGAACACATCACTACAAGCGCTTACTGACCGAGTACAAGTTTTGGAATCAAACATCGAGGATGCAGAAGGGAGGTCCCGCAGGAATGATTTTTGTGTTGTGGGACCCCCGGAGGTTAATGAAGGCTGACATGCAGTACAATATATAGAATCCTGGCTGCGCGGACTAGAATCCTGGCTGCGCGGACGGCTCCCTGCAGACTCTCTGACAAGTTTTTTTACCATTGAAAGAGCCCATGGGGTCCCGGCACGTAGCCCCCCGCCCGCAACGTACCCCAGACCCATGACGATTCATTTTCTCCATTTCTGGGACAAAGATGCAGTGCTGAGGGAAACCAGAGTACTCTCTGAGGTACAGGTAAAAAATACAAAAATTATGTTCTTTCTAGTTTACACACCAGCGGTCCAATGACAGTGGGGATCCTTTCTAACAGTTAAGCAACGACTCTGAGAACTGGACCTCAAGTACTCATTACTGTTTTGAGCAGGCTTACAGGTGATAATAAAAGATACTACACTCTTTTTTGATTTCCTGGAAGATGGATGGGGATGGCTGAAAGACTCTGGCCTGGATGGTCAGCAACCTGCTGCTCTGAAACATCAGCGTTCAGGCAGGGGGCTGGCAGGAAGGCAAGATGCCTTCTGAGACCTGCCCCAGATCTTGAAAAAATAATAGCCGAGTGTCATCAGGCACTAAAGGAAGCTGCTGCTCTTGCAGCCACACCTTGCTGCTCTAGCCTGGAGGTGGAGAAGCTACAGACATCCGATAGGGGAAGCTTGACTGCTAAGTGGCCCTCTGGCAATGACTCCTGCATCTACTGGATATCACCCTGCAGACGGCAGACACTATAATCTAGAATCCTGGAACAGGTCCACACTTGGGTTTGTGAGCAATACCTGGCTAGAGTGCTGTCAACAGAGTACCCATGGCTTATTAGGGTTGGTTTCTCTCCTACCCCTCTGACATATTATACCAGTCTGTACATGTACCTCGCTGCATCATCATCACCTCCCCTTCAAAGTAAACTTTGTTGTGGGTTTGGGTGGCCACTGGTTAATGTGCACCGCCCTTGTGGTATCTAAACTGTTGAATGGTTGCATGTTGTGTTCTATTCTTCTAATGTTTTCGTCGGTCAGTTGGTGTGTGTGCCAGCATTGTCTGCTATAATATAATTAAGATAACTGACACTCTATTATTCCTGTTTATGACACGAGTTATGGTGAGGTCCAGGTTCACGATCTGACTTGGAATGCAATTGGCATCCATACACCTAGTAGACGGTATGCCATTACCTCTTATCTTAGAAGGCAGGCAATACACATAGCGCTATTGCAGGAGTGTCACAGAATAGCCTTGGAAGTTGACAGATTACTTTGAAGGATGGGGTCCCCAGGCCCAAAATGAGCCAGGGATGGGGGACCGAAAGGCCCCCCTTCTCCATTTATTGAAGGCGAGGCTCAGGGAGATGGGGTTCCTGAGACCAAGATCAGCCTGGAGAGGGGCCACACAGCCTCCCATGGAATTGTAGCGGGCCATAGGGGATGTGGTCCCCAGGGCCAAAATATGCCAGGGAGGGGGGTCTAATGGTCCCCCCTCCCCTACAGTGGACAATCAACCAATGAGATAGCACTTAGTAACCAACCAGTACAAAGTTGTATAGTCTATAGTTGGATTGATTCTTTGTGCTTCTTGTGGACTCTTGTTAAACAAGCAGGTGAGCTCCTGTTCTGCCCGTTGTGCTTATTTCACAGAAATTAAGCCTCAACAAGAAGCACTTACAAATATAAACGTAGCAAGTGCCCAAGTTGAAGTTTCACTTCCGGAAAGGACAACTGATCCTAACTCCTGGGCTTGACAAAGGGAAAGCAAGTGTGATTACTCTGCTATTCCAGATTGAACAATGATCTAAAATCCTTCCTCGAGGTTATGCATCTTTCATCTTTTGGCGCACAATCACACACTTTCACACCCACTCTCACACCAACACTGACTCTTTCGCACCCACTCCCACACCCAGGCACACACTCTCACAGCCACTTTAAAACCCAGAGACACAGGTGGTCATTACAACCCTGGCGGACGGTGTTAAAGCTGCGGAAATACCGCAAACAGGGCGTCGGACAAAAAAAGGGAATTATGACCCTGGCTGTAACCGCCAACAAAGACAGCCACTTTAACACACCGCCCACCACGGCGGTACAGGCAAGCAGCGCGGCAGTCACCGCCAACAGACAGGCGGGAGACAATGTACCGCCCACACTATTACAACCCGCAATCCGCCACCTTTTCCGGGGCGGATTCACCGTGGATAAAAACACGGCGGAAACAGCTTTTGCTATGGGAAAACGCTCTCCTCAACATACTCCACGAGGAAGGAGGACGCCATGGAGGCCGAATTATAAATCCTACCTGCCCTTGTCTTTCTGCTCCTCTACGACCAACAGCTACATAGGCGCCGAAGACACCGGTGAGTACTGCATCTACGACACGGGGAGGCAAAAGTTAGGGGGACACCCACCAAACACCCCCACCCCCACCCTCGCCTATTACAACATACACACCAATGCATTCACAAAAATCACAGTAACAACCCACAATCCCCCCGGAAGAATGAAAAGACAATGCGAAATTCGGTCAAACATTGTAATGTGCCAATATACATGTCATACAAAAATATACAGATATATATATATCAAAATCACTCTTATTTACACATACAATCCGAGAAGTAGTGCAGATATGTACACAACAATGTCCGTGCACCAACAGTCCAAAAATGCATGGGCGAGGCCCACAAACTATACCTGACCAAAATCGTAGAGAACACTGCCGAGGCATCAGATAGAAACACTACAGGCACCTCAGGGGGAAGGGAAGGAGGGGCACCTCAGCCAGATGAATGCAAAGCCAGATCCACGACGGGGCTCCATGCCCATTGATGTATCCTGGGGAGTGCAAAGCCACAGTCTCTCAAGTCTCTACAGTGGGTGGGTTGCCCACTGTGCCATCCTGGGGAGTGCAAAGCCACAGTCTCTCAAGTCTCTACAGTGGGTGGTTTGCCCACTGTGCCGTCCTGGGGAGTGCAAAGCCACAGTCTTGCAATTCTCTACAGTGGGTGGGTTGCCCACTGTGCCATCCTGGGGAGTGCAAAGCCACAGTCTCTCAAGTAGATGCAGTTCTCTACTGGTACTGGGGGGGACTGGTGCCCAGACTGGATGAGTCTCCCTGTGAAAGTTCATGTCCGGTCACTGTCCCAGCTGCACATGGGAGAAGGATGCCTGATGTGGTGACCTTTTCATTCCTACACGGTGCATGCCCTGTTCAGCGGTGCTTTGCTATGGCGGTCTGTGCCCTGTTCAGCGGTGCTTTGCCATGGCGGTTCTGGACTGTTCAGCGGTGCTTTGCCATGGCGGTCTTTGCCCTGTTCAGCGGTGCTTTGCCATGGCGGTCTATAGACTGTTCAGCGGTGCTTTGCCATGGCGGTCTATGGACTGTTCAGCGGTGCTTTGCCATGGTGGTCTATGGACTGTTCAGCGGTGCTTTGCCATGGCGGTCTTTGCCCTGTTCAGCGGTGCTTTGCCATGGCGGTCTTTGCCCTGTTCAGCGGTGCTTTGCCATGGCGGTCTATGGACTGTTCAGCAGTGCTTTGCCATGGCGGTCTTTGCCCTGTTCAGCGGTGCTTTGCCATGGCGGTCTTTGCCCTGTTCAGCGGTGCTTTGTCATGGCGGTCTATGGACTGTTCAGCGGTGCTTTGCCATGGCGGTTCTGATACGGGCATTGGTGTGTGGCATGACGATCTCTACACTGGGCATTGGTGTGTGGCATGATGTTCTCGCCAATGGGCATTGGTGGGTGGCATGACGTTCTCTACAATGAGCATTGGTGGGTGGCATGACGTTCCATCATTGCCCAGCGGGGCTGTGGCATCCGGGCCCCTCCTGGGCTGTGACTCCGGCGGTGGTTTCTGGACTAGTGACGATACTTGGGCCCTCCTGGGCTGTGACTCCAGCGGTGGCGGTGGTCTCCTGACCAGTGACGATACTTGGGCCCTCCTGGGCTGTGACTCTGGCGGTGGTCTCTGGACCAGTGACAATACTTGGGCCCTCCTCGGCTGTGACTCCGGCGGTGGTCTCCTGACCAGTGACGATACTTGGGCCCTCCTGGGCTGTGACTCTGGCGGTGGTCTCTGGACCAGTGACGATACTTGGGCCCTCCTGGGCTGTGACTCTGGCGGTGGTCTCCTGACCAGTGACGATACCTGGGCCCTCCTGGGCTGTGACTCCGGCGGTGGCGGTGGTCTCCTGACCAGTGATGATACTTGGGCCCTCCTGGGCTGTGACTCTGGCGGTGGTCTCCTGACCAGTGACGATACTTGGGCCCTCCTGGGCTCTGACTTTGGCGGTGGTCTCCTGACCATTGACGATACTTGAGCCCTCCTGGGCTGTGACTCTGGCGGTTGTCTCCTGGCCAGTGACGATACTTGGGCCCTCCTGGGCTGTGACTCCGGCGGTGGCGGTGGTCTCCTGACCAGTGACGATACTTGGGCCCTCCTGGGCTGTGACTCTGGCGGTGGTCTCTGGACCAGTGACGATACTTGGGCCCTCCTGGGCTGTGACTCTGGCGGTGGCGGTGGTCTCCTGACCAGTGACGATACTTGGGCCCTCCTGGGCTGTGACTCTGGCGGTGGTCTCTGGACCAGTGACGATGGTGCTTGTGGTTGTGTCTGGACCGCCGGAAATGATGGCGCACTTCTCCTCCGTGACACTCACAACAGGCTGGGCAGACTTCCTCTGGACCTTCCCCACCTTTGTTGGAGTTACAGCTGATTCACCAATCCCATTCGAACCCATGTCACTTGTTGTCCCACCAGGAGTCTTAACATGGTCCCGTCGTCCACTCTCCAATTTTAGAGCCTTTACAGGGGGTGGGCTGCCAGTGCCTTGGCTCCGGGTCCTACTGCCTGCCCTGGTGGCCGGTGCACTCCACAACCTTGAACAGGCACCACTGGTATTGGAGGCTTTTGGGCTGAGGCGCTACGACAGGGCTGATGAATTGGAGGGGGGTGTGGGGACAAAAAGGTCAATCTGACATAGGGACAGTTTCTGACGAACACTGGGATGGTTAGCTGGAGGGGGTCTGGGAGTGGAGGAAGAGGAGGTTGTTGTAGGAGGTGTCACTTTAGGTGTTTTGGGTGCAGGTGCAGGTACTGAGGCTGTCTTGAGGTGGATGGATGTTGGGTGAGTGATTGCCGGCGTTTGTGTACTTTGGGAGGGGGCGTCACAGACACACTGGGAGAGGACACAGGGGACGTGTAAATGGCAGTGGAGGTGGTGAGTGCAGGTGAGCGGCTTGTGGTGCTGAGTGTCCTGGTGCGAGTCCTAGTGCCTGTAGATGTGGTGCATGCAGGTGTGTGTGTAGACGAGACTGGGAGGGAGGAGGGAGAAGAGGAGGAGGGGGACACAGTGGATGTTGCTGTGTCTGTATGTGGGTGAGGCTTGCATGAGTGCCTGTGGTGTGTGTGGTGCCTATGTTTGCTTGAGCTACTTGTGTGTGTTGACTTGTGTGCATGCTGGTCTGTAGGTGTGCTTGGGATGGGCTGGGGTACAGGAGATTGGGTCTGGGTGGAGGAAGTTGGAGGGGGGAGGCTAGACACACGGACAATGGCTGCCATCAGTGCTGAGGCCAGAGATTGCAGGGTTCGCTGAAGGGCAGCCTGACCAGAATGAATGCCCTCCAGGAATGCATTACCCTGTTGCAACTCTCGTTCTACACCCTGGATGACAGTGAGTGACCTGAGGAGGTCAATGGCCTCCTCACTGAGGGCAGCAGGGGTGACTGGGGCAGGGCCTGAGGTGCCTGGGGCGAAGGTGATGCCCACCCTCCTGGGTGAGCGGGCACGGGGCGAACGCTGAGGGGCTGCTGGGAGGGCGGTGCTGGTAGGGGAGGTGGCGGCTGTACCTGTAGAAGTGGGGCGCACAGATGGTGCCGCCACCACAGGGGAGCTCCCTTCGGCGAACGAGTCTGTGTCGCTGGTTGGTGATCCGGTGACCGACGTGAAGCTCCCCTCGCCCTCCGTCCCACTGGTGCATTCAGAGCCTGTGGTGTGGCCCTCCATGGCCATGTGGGATGCAGCTCCCTCGTGCTCCGGTGCCACTGTGCCTCCGCCTGATGATGCTGATGTACAAAAGGGGGGGAGACAGAAGAAAGAGAGTTTTAGTGCATGGCATTCCGCTACCGTTGGCGGACAAGACAGACGCAGCAGCCACCTGCATTACGCTGTTCTCCTGCCCTCTGCACATGCAATTTCTGGGATATGGCCTACATGGCAATGGTGGACATCTGCGCACATGGAAGCCACAGGGGCAACTATACCTCAACTTGGCACTCTGGTGAGGTGGAGTAGAGTGTCACATGGCCTACATTACGGAGGGGCCTTGCCTACCGAATTCGCCCTGGCCTAGGGTCACCCACAGCCCACCTCCCCCACCCAGACCCCTCCACTGCACGCAAAGTCCGCAGAATGACGTTGTACTCACCCCCTTGTGTCTGCTGTGATGTCCTCAGGCGCCTATCCAACTCCGGGTAGGCCACCGCCAGGATTCGGAACATCAGGGGGGTCAGGTTGTGATGGGCACCCCTCCCACGTTGGGAGGCCATCCCCAGCTGAGCCTCTGCCGTCTTCTTGCTGCAGCGGCGAATGTCCTCCCATCTCTTACTGCAGTGGGTGCCCCGTCTCTGGTGGGCCCCGAGAATCCGGACCTCCTTGGCGATGGCACGCCAAATGTCCCTTTTCTGGTGGGCGCTGACCTATATGACATGCGCAAGGGAAGAGGTACAGTCATTACCAACTGCACCGTCAATGTGAGTGGCCCCCTCCCTACTCTGGCCATGTGGCCCATTCATTCCCATGCATAACTGTTCTATGTACTCTGCCCCCTTCCCTCTTCCACCCAGCCCTCTCCACCCAGGCCTAGCCCATACAACGTGCTCCCTGTGTACTAACCTGTTGGTCTGGAGGACCGTAGAGTAGTGTGCACTGGGGAGGACCCCATCCACAAGTTTCTCCAACTCCTGTGCAGTGAAGGCAGGGGCCCTTTCCCCAGACGCAGCAGCCATCGTCGCTTCACAGCAGCACTAGCAGTGTTGGTCCTGTCCTGTCGAAGGTCAGGTATCTAGTGAGTGAACAGATAGAAAATGGCGGTGACGTCCGTGGCGGTGATGTCCGCGGCGGTGCGCATCATCACCGCCAGTGCACCTGTTCATTGGCTCCTGGAACCCATAGGGTCCAATGTTAACCAATGCAGCATTGCGCCGCGGTCTACGACCGCCTACCACGACGGTGTGCAACGCCAGCGCAGTTACCCCACAATCCCATTGTCCCAGTTTAGAGGTCAGGCAGCCGCCATCTCAGGGGCCCACATGGCTTCATTTACTACTGCGTCACACATAACTAGGCCTACACTCAACACACATACAGGAAGGGTTTTGTGTCTGGTGTAGTCTTGTGTGTAACAGTGGGTACATACCTGGAGGATTAATGACTGGTTCTTCGCTGTTGTCCTTCGTAGGCACCGTCAGCTGGGACATATGAGAAGATGGCGGAATCCTCCAGTGTACCGACCGCTGGTGGACCTGTTGACAATGGAAGAAAGACATGTCATCGTCACCTACAGGTTTGACCGTGCCACTATCCAGGAACTATGTACCCAGTTGGAGACAGACATGATGTCACCGATCCGCCATCCGACTGGAATCCCCCATGACATGCAGGTGCTGTCAGTGCTCCATTTCCTTGCAAGTGGGTCATTTCAGACAACAGTGGCCATGGCATCAGGGAGGTCCCAGCCTACGTTTTCCAACGTCTTGTCCAGAGTGTTGTCTGCCCTGCTGAAACACGTAAGGAGATACATCATATTCCCTCAGGTGGAGGATTTACCTACAGTGAAAGGTGACTTCTATGCCCTTGGACATATTTCCAACGTCATAGGTGCCATTGATGGGACCCATGTAGCTCTGGTCCCCCTCGCAGGAGTGAACAGGTGTACAGGAACAGGAAGAGTTATCATTCTATGAATGTCCAGATGGTCTGTTTGGCAGACCAGTACATCTCGCAGGCAAATGCTATGTTCCCTGGCTCAGTGCATGACGCCTACATCCTGCGGAATAGCAGCATCCCTGATATGATGGGTCAACTCCAGAGGCACCTTGTATGGCTATTGGGGGACTCTGGTTACCCCAACCTTTCCTGGCTATTGACCCCAGTGAGGAATCCCAGGACCAGGGCAGAGGAACGGTTCAATGATGCCCATGGGCGGACTAGGAGGGTTATCGAACGCACCTTCGGCCTCCTTAAGGCCAGGTTCAGGTGCCTCCATATGACAGGTGGATCCCTATTCTACTCACCGAAGAAGGTGTGCGACATCATCGGCGCCTGCTCCATGCTCCATAATTTGGCATTGCGACGCCAGGTGCCTTTTCTGCAGGAGGATGATCCAGATGACGGTGTTGTAGCAGCTGTGGAGCCTGTGGAGCCTGTGGACAGTGATGAGGATGAAGCTGAGGAAGAAGAAAACGACAACAGGGGTTCAGTCATACAGCAATATTTCCAGTGACACACAGGTGAGAACATTTTCTGGTTTAACATTACATTAACTTTCACACGTCTACCTCTATCCTGTACCTACATTTCACTCACTATTTGTTAATTGAGTTGTACCCTTCCATTTCAGTTTCACAAGTGTGGTAACCTACGTGTCAACTGCTTGCATCCTTCAAGGGCTTGTGATGTGTGACATAGGTATGTTACAATAACCCATTATGACACTGTGATTGATAATACAAAGTACCAAATCATAGACTGACTTCAGATTTTTTGGTGTTTCAAGGGTGTTTATTTAAGTGCTCAAAAAATGAAGGGGGGTTGTAAAATGGTGATGGTGGAGGAATGTCCATGGCAGAGTCCAGTCTATTAGTCTCACAGGTGCACTGCCCATCTTGGCATAAGAAGTGGAGCTGGGGCAGTTCGAATATGGACAGGGTAACAAAGTGGGACTGTGGGAGGACAATCAGGGTGGTCTTATTTCCTGGCGGGGGTCTTGCCATCTTGCTCTGTCCTGTTCCTGGATATCAGGGACCGCTTGCGTGGTGGTTGTCTGTCTGCAGGGGGTGGGGTGCTGGTGTGGTGGTCCTGTGGCGGGGCGTCCTGTCCACTAGCGCCGGCGGAGGTGGTGGGCAGTTCATCGTCCATGCTAGTGTCAGGGGCCCCTTGGAGTGCCACGGTGTCCCTCAAGGTCTTTTGAATGTCCGTCAGCACCCCTACGATGGTGCCCAGGGCAGAGTCGATGGTCCTGAGCTCCTCCCTGAACCCCAAATACTGCTCCTCCTGCAGGGTCTCCTGCAACTTGTCCAGGACCGTCGCCATCATCTCCTGGGAGTGGTGGTATGCTCCCATGATGGAGGAGAGGGCCTCGTGGAGAGTTGGTTCCCTTGGCCTGTCCTCCCTCTGTCGCACAGCAGCCCTCCCAGTTCCCCGGTGTTCCTGTGGCTCCGTCTCCTGGACCGTGTGCTCACTACCACTGCCCCAAGGTCCCTGTTGTTGTTGGGGTGGTGGGTTAGCATGGGTGCACTGTAGTGGTGGACACACCGCTGATTGACCTGTCCTTCGTAGGGAGGTTTGGGCCCGCTGGGTGGGTGCTGTGCTGGTGTTACCAGAGGGTGGCAGCTCGGTGTTGGGCTGTGGCTGGGCAAGGGGAACCGACTGTTCGGAGGCCCACGATGGTCCGGGCTGGTCATCAAGATCCAGTGGGGCAGAGCTGCTGTCGTCACTGTGGGCCTCTTCTGGGGGTGGAGTGGTGTTGTCTGGACCCTCTGATGTGGTGACGGTCCTTCGGGTTCCTGCAGGGGTATGACAACATGATTATTGCATGTGTTTGTTTCATGGTGTGCAATGGGTGGGTGTTTGTGTACCCCAGTGCAAGCATTCCTGTGTGGGGGCTTGTGTGATGATGGTTGGGGGGTGTTCTGGGTATGTGCAGTGAGCATGCTTTAGTGAGGGGTGCCCATGCTTAGTTGTGTCATGCAGGGCTTGGTGTTGGGATGGGTGGTTTGTGTTATGGGTACATTAGTGAGGATTTGGGGTGATAGGGGAGGGTGTGAGGGTGGGGATGTGTGACAGCATGCAGGTAGGGTGGGGGATGTGATAGTTAAGATTTGACTTACCAGTGTCCCATCCTCCACCAACTCCTCCGAGGCCCTCAGGATACAAGATGGTCAAGACTTGCTCCTCCCATGTTGTTAGTTGTGGGGGAGGAGGTGGGGGTCTGCCGCCAGTCCGCTGCCCCGTGATGTTGTGCCTGGATACCGTGGAACGCACCTTCCCCCATAGGTCGTTCCACCTCTTCCTGATGTCGTCCCTATTTCTTGGGTGCTGTCCCACGGCGTTCACCCTGTCCACTATTCTGCGCCATAACTCCATCTTCCTGGCTATTGATGTGTGCTGTAACTGTGAGCCAAATAGCTGTGGCTCTACCCGTACGATTTCCTCCACCATGACCCTGAGCTCCTCCTCAGAGAAGCGGGGGTGTCTTTGGCATGACATGGGGTGGTGTGTGTGAGGTGTGGGGTGGTGTATGTGGTGATGAGTGTGGTGAGTGTAGTGGTATGTGGTGTTTTGTGCGTGGATGTTGTGTGGGTGATGGTGTTGTGTGCCTCTGTGTGATGGGGTTGTCAATAGCTGTGCTCTCTCTCTGGCCTTCTCTCAGAATTTCTGGTTGTAGGGGTTTGTGGGTGATGTGGGTGTGTGTTTTATATTGTGTTGGGTGTGTGGGAGTGTTGTTTGTATGTGTATCAGGTGTGTGTATTTGGAATTGTCCAATGTGGTGGTGTTTTGGAGATGTGTGTGTATTTTGAGCGCGGCGGTGTGTACAGCCAATGGAATACCGCGGTTGAAAGACCACCGCATGGATTCGTGGGTCGTAATAGCATAGGCGTGTTTCTGTTGGCGTGGAGGTGGAGGATTTGTTTCCGCATGTTTATCACTGACCTTTGGTGTGGCGGTGTTGTGTGGGTGTCTGAATTTCGGCCGATTCCGTGATGTGTGTCATAATAGCTGTGGCGGTCTACCGCGGCGGCGGCGCTGTATTGGCAGTCTTCTGCACGGCGGTAAGCGCCTTATACCGCCAATGTTGTAATGACCCCCACAGTCTAACACCCATTCTCACACCCAGAGGGACAGGCCTTGCAGCAAACCCCTGCCATGCACAGCAGAAGGCCATGTGCGCAGATTGGGTGGTTATAGGGGGTTGTCCACAGGTCCTGCTCTGTTGGAGGCTGGCCCTCCATATAGTGTGCAAAGTTAGGAACACTGTGCAGGGGCTCCAGGCAATCACACGTTGGTTTACAAAGGTGAAAGTTAGATCACCTAATGCTCAAATTTTTATGCAGCTTGGTCAAGCAGTTAGGCCAATCTTGGAGAAGAGCAAAACATTCATTGTACTCACAGTATTAATCATGCAACTCACACATTTGAAGGAATAACTTGAAACCAATTTATAAAAATACTTTAAGTTTTTAAATACATTTTAAGTTCAAGATTATCAAAATTGGTTAAATACTTTTGGAGTTGTGAATTTTTTAAGTTTCATGAAAATAGAGGTCGTAAGTGCTGAGGGACCCTTAGAGCAAAGCAGGTTCTTTGTTGCAGGGCACAGGGCAGCCGGGTGTAGAGCGAATTTGTGATCCAGGAGCTGTGCGCAAAGATCAAAATCACAGAAAAGTCCCTCATTCAAAGAGGATTCCTAAAATTAGAATCCCAAACTCACACATAAACCGCTGTCTAAAGCCACAGAGATTCAAATGCATTTAAATATGTCAAGAATCATGTTTTAATAATTTGATAATATATGTATTCATAAATCCAATTATAATCTTGAACCATCATTTTCTTGTTGAAAAAATATTGTTGTCTCCCCTGGGAAATATCAATAAATATAAAAACAGTGAACACAATCACACCAGATCACTCATAAAAAAATATAAAAAATACAACAGGGGCAAAACTTAGTCATAAATTGAAAAGGAAATATCATCACAGAGAAAGGTACCCCAGATGGACCATACGGTCTCACCAATTCTACTCCAACAAAATTAAAGTTGGACAATATATCCAGCTATTTAGTCCTCAGACTATCATATTTTAAAGAAGTCCTTTGTTTCTATTGTATTGTTTATTCAATCAAAACTTAGTATATATTCATCTCTTTCTTTTGTATGAATCCTTCTTCACATCCTTATGTATAGGGGGAAAAATATAGATCCAATGCAATGTCCTTGTCCTACAAAACAGTGCCAAATTACATCCAATACAATGTCCTTGTTCTACATAGTAGTGCTGACGTACGTTTTGGTGATAAGTGGCCCATCCGGGTCACTCACCTTCTTCAGGGCTCATAATGTTGATATGCATTGAATAATCCCAGGAACACATTTATTATTCATGAAGTATATATTTCTGAAATGCACAAAACAGGTTTAATATATCTCTGGGCTTGTGACAATAAATAATGCTGTACTTAAAAAGGAAAAGAAAAAGAAAAAGAAAAAAAGAGAGCCAAGAAAAATTAAAAAGAAAAAGTGAATGAATTTTTCCAAAATCACCCACAAATATGGTTCTCATGCAGGGAAAGAAAAGAGTGTGTCCTGATCCATTCCCCAAGGAATGTAGTTCAGTTTCCCTTATCATGCATGGTTCATTATTGAATGCTTTTTCTGGATACAGTCCTTGTGATTTTGAAGAATAGATCATCCCAGGGAAAATCTAGAGTGGTTTAAAGATTGTTCATTGTTTTAATAAATGAATTACCTCACATAGATAATACTATAAAAAATACTCCCATAATCAAGCGCTATGGGAAGTATCCCTCTAAAAAACCAACGTGAGGTGGAAATACTCCCTTACTTCAAAACCGAGGAGCTGTTAGAATTCCTGCCACTTGCTTATAACCAGGGAATAGCCCCTCAAGTGTCTCCTTATAGTCGAGGCACCTAAATACAATAAAAGGTTATATTCAAACATGTAGAGACTTACAGAGCTGCTTGTTTTAAACCATCAGTTATACAGACCAAAATACCTGTCTTTTAATTAAGAGTATCTGATTAGCACTACGATAATGTTAAAAAATGTCTTCTACCTTTCCTAATGGGTCTTGATGTTACAGAATCCGAGATGTGCGCAAAGAGGCCCTTTGAATCTAGAGGTACGTCTCTCGAAGGGTCACTTACAGGACAACCAAGGCACTCTGGTGGGAGGCCCAGAGGTCCCTGAAGTCCGTTGACTGGAGCTTCCTCCCGCTCCTTTTTCAGCTCCAGGGAGCTGTTTTTTCTGGTGTCCGACATCAGATGACTGCTACCAAGGGTATTGGTACGGTCTGGCCACTGGAGGGCGCAGTGCCACCAAACTTGGCACACTTGCAGGGATTGTTGTTGTGGTTATCGGTGTGTTGTCAGATCTGGCTGCAACTTCCGGTTCATGAGTTGACGGCTAGTCAGTGAAGTAACCCTCACCGGGTTGCTGGTTCTTTGGTTGTTGCAGAGTGGTACCTCCATTCTGGAGGAAGTTCTTGGGTTATTTGTGAAGCCTGGAGGTCCTCTGGGTTTCTTGAGGTCAGTTGCCCAGCTGCTCCTCAGCAGCGATTGTCAGGTCCTGGTGCAGCAGGCAGGGTTTGGCACTTTTTCTTCGTGCAGCAGATCCATAGTTCTCTTGCCTTGGATCTTCTTTGTGCTGGCCTTCTTTGTATCCTTCAAATCTGATTTCTTGGTCTAGGGATGCCCATTAAATACTGAATTTAGTGGGTGTTTTAGGGGGTACCCGGTAGTGTCCAATGGGACACTCACCCTTGGGTGGCTACACCCACTGTAGTGATCACTTCTTGTGGGAAGGGTCACATCCCTAAACCTGATTGGCTACTTTCCTTCCATCTAAGATAGAGTGAAATTAAATGGAGTGTCCACCTTGCAGGCAACACCTTACGGGTGTTGCCACTCCTCCTGTCCTGTGGGTGGTTTCCCATCTTTGCTCGTGCCAAAAGTTGGAGTTTGCAAAGGGGTTGACGATCTGCTGCTAGCAGTAGGCCTGGGGTCAAGTTTTAAAGGTGGTAAGCCCTTTGAAGTTCACCGCCAGGGTAGTGCACATTCCTGATGGAGGGGGTGTTTGCTCCTCCACCCAGGAAGGGCATTGTTTTACAAACCAGAGAGACAGGGCTCTCCACAAGGTTTGTATATTGGGCATCTAGAGGTGGCAGGCTGGACAGAACCAGTCAGCAACCATGCCAGCGTACTTAGCTGTTGCAGGGGGCACCCTAATGTGACCCTAGGTACATTTACCAATACTGGTTCCCGTTTGGACTTATCATTCTAAGTTGTTTGATACCAAACAACATAGGGTTCAGAGTGGCCACCATGTAGCTGGGAAACTCATGTTGACCATTGTCCAGACATGTATTAAAATGGCTGCTCTATTCACTCACTATGTCCCAGGTTTGACAAGGACACAGCGGGGGCATATTGTTCATGCAGCTATGCCCTCACAGATAATAAGGAGCACCCTGCCTTATATGCTGACCATTGTCCAGCACATGTATTAAAATGGCTGCTCTATTCACTCACTATGTTGCCCATTGTCTACCACGTGTATTAAAATGGCTGCTCTATTCACTCACTATGTCCCAGGTTTGACAACGACACAGCAGGAGCATATTGTTCATGCAGCTATGCCCTCACATATAATATTGAGAACCCTGCCTTAGGGCTGTAAGGCCTGCCAGAGGGGTGTCTTACCCATAGCAAATACAGTGTAGGATGGACAGCGCACACAGGCAGTGTGCCATGTTGTGTTTGTGTTTTAGGTTTGCACAAGGACACTCAGCCTGCAATGGCAATGCTGGGTGAATCTGGATGCATGGCCCTAGAGGGTAGCACAGTCAGTGCTGCTGTCCTCAGGGGCCTACCCAGAGAACCCCATGCCCTCGGTACCTAGGTACCCATTTACTAGGGACTTATATTGGTAGTTAAGGGTGTATCCAATGGTGCCAATGCATCACAACAGTTTTAGCGAAAGAGCCCTGGTCCGGAAAACCTGGTTAGCAGGGGCCGTGACCACTACAATGTCTAGGCTACATCAAACATCAGGAACAAAGTGAGGGCTAACCATGTCAAAAAGAGGCCTTTACTTACACCACCCCCCAAATGAAAGAGGATGAGATGAACCTTTCCCTAGTCAGTCATCATCATATATGTGGAAGAACCTGGATAGGCCATCTGCATTGACGTGGGCAGTCCCAGGTCTGTGTTCCACATGAACGTCCATTCCCTGTAGGGAAATTGACCACCTAAGCAGTTTGGAATTTTCACCCTTCATTTGGTGTAGCCATTTGAGAGGCCTGTGGTCAGTCTAAACTATGAAGTGAGAGTCAGACAGGTATGGTCTCAGCTTCTTCAGGGCCCAAACCACAGCAAAGGCGTACCTTTCTATGGTACTCCAATGTTGTTCCCTAGGGAGTAGTTTCTTGCTTATAAAAGCAACTGGCTGGTCATGTCCATCATCATGTTTCTGGGAAAGGACCACTCCTACCCCCATTTCAGAAGCATCTGTTTAGACAATGAATTGCCTGGAGTAGTCTGGGGCTTGTAGGACTGGGGCAGAGCACATAGCTTCATTCAGAGTGTCAAAGACCTTTTGACAACTCACTGTCCAGTTAGCCTTTTTGGGCATTTGTTTTGGAGGTTGGTTCTGTGAGGGGGGGAACTACAGTGCCATAAATCTTCACAAATCTTCCATAGTACCCAGTCAAGCCAAGGAATGTCCTGACTTGTGTCTGGGAGGTAGGAGCTTCCCAAGCCAGAATAGTCTGAATCTTGAGTTGGAGGGGTTGTACTTGGCCTCCACAAACCAGGTGACCCTGGTAAACAACTTTTCTCTGTCCTATCTGGCACTAAATGGTATTGATAGTGAGGATTGCCTTTTGCAGAGCCTCAAGGACCTTCCCATATGGGCGGATCAGGTGAACCTGTCAGGTGGAACTGTAGACAGCTATGTCATCTAGATAAGCTGTACTAAAAGTTTCCAGTCCAGCAAGGACTTGGCTCACCATCCATTGGAAGGTGGCATGTGAATTCTTTAATCCAATGAGCATAACAGAGAACTGATTATGCCCATTAGGAGTTGAACATGTTGACCTCGCGTTTGCTACTGGAGTCAGGCCAATCTGCCAGTACCTAGATGTTAAATCAAAAGTACTCAGATATTTGGCTGCCCTAATCTGTTTATGAGCTCATCAGCTCTTGGAATTGGGTGTGTATCAGTGTTTGTCACAGAATTGAGGCCCCTGTAGTCCACACAAAACCTAATTTCCTTTTTGTCTCCTTTGGAGTGGGGTTTGGGGACCAAAACTACTGGGCTAGCCCAGGGACTCTCAGGCAGTTAACATACAGCACCTTTTTAACTTCTGCTTGTATACTCTCTCTGACATTGTCTGACTGTCTATAAATCTTGTTCTTGACAGGCACGCTGTCACTAGTGTCCACATCATGTGTACACCAGTTTGTCTTTCCAGGGGTCAGAGAGAACAGCCAAGTATACTAGTTGAGGGCTTGCCTGCAATCAGTTTGCTGTTGTCCAGTGAGTGTATCTGACAGGACTACACCATCCACAGAACCATCTTGTGAGTTGATGGAGAGGAGGACAGAGGTAGACTCACTGTCATCTTCCTGTCCCTCATCTGTAAACATGAGCATGGTCACATCAGCTCTGTCATAAAAGGGTTTTATGTGGTTGACATGGTTTATTCTTTTTGGACTTTTGTAACGGCCAAGGTCAACTAAATAAGTGACCTCCCCATGTCTCTCAATTTGGGATAGTGCCCAGACCATTTGTCTTGAAAGGGCCTTGGAGCAACAGGCTCCAAGAGCCAAACTTCCTGCCCTGGTTGGAAGTCCACCAGCAGTTTTCTGGTCATACCAGAGCTTTTGAAGCTCCTGGTTGGCCTGAAGATCTTTGCTGGCTTTCTCCATGTACTTAGCCATTCTTGAACATAGGCCAGGCACATACTCCACAATATCTTGAGAGGTGTCTCCCAGCCCTCCCAGTCTTGAGTTATTCTGCTGAATGTGTGTCTTCATTTATTGATACTGTGTTCAACCAATGCTTAGCACATCTCCTGGATTAGCCTAACTGCTCGCCCACACTACCACAAAAACAGAGCATTAGGTGATCTGCGTTTTACCTTTTGATACAAAAGTGGGGTTGCTTGGATTCTCTGCACAGTGCATACCATTTTCAAACACTATATAGAGAGCCATCCTTCTAGGTTTGGTGCATCAGCGATGGGATCTAAGACTGTGCATTTGCTGATATCACTTTGTCAATGAGTGATCACATGAATAACTCTAAAGAAATGGCTTTAGCTTCAATGCAAATTTCTTTTCAATTGGATTATTTTTCAAAAAATGTAAAATGAATTGCTTGGGCCCCGGTTAGGTCCCTGAAATAGTAACTAGACATTTAAAACACTTTATTTTAGTTAGGACTTGGAAAAAGTTTTTAACAGTTGTTAAAAAGGCCCCAACTTTAGTAAGATAAAATGCATGATGCAGAGAACAGGTTCAGGAGCTCGACCTGACCCCTTGTATAGAGTGCAACTATACACAGTTAAGGGCTCTCTGTAAAGCATGCCATATTAACACTGGTTCTCATGCTACCACAGAAAAACCTAGAAGGCGTATGGCAGAATATGAGACTAAAAATCCAAGAAAAGGAGGTGAAACCTCAGAAAATCAAAAAACTCAAATGAAGCTGAGGCACCAACTGTGGCGACAACTGGTTGCGTGCATCCCCTCCCCTGCTGAGTTGGTGGATCCTGCATTACAGGTAGTGGACTGAAGTGGTCCCAATGGTCCTCTCTTCCAACTGTCCAACTTGGGTGAAGGTAAGCCCTTGCCTGCCCACACAGGACAGTACCCCTGCGCACCGCGTCCTTGTCAGCTGCCAAGACTTGGTGGCATCCTTTCTCCAAGATCTTTCAGCATCTTGAAGCTCCAGCCCCCAGCACTCCTTCCTGCAATACACAGCTCCCTGAGTGGTTCTCTGGTGGCATGGGAGCCCTTTTCATTGTGCTGCATGGGCCTCTTCTATGACTTTCCTGCCCCTGTCCTGTGGGACTCCTGTGGGTGCTACCTGGTCTTCTGTGGGCTCTCTGTACTGCTGAGGGCCACCTCTCACTCCCCCTCCTGGGTAGAGTCGACCTGGTCCTTCCTGGATCCCGGCAGCGCCATTTTCTTCTAACCGCCTCCTTTGCGTGTGCCAAGGCTTGTTGGTGGACTTCGATGACGCAAACCTGACTGCAATCCGGAGTGGGACATCACCTGCACCCTCCAGGAGCCCAGCTTTGTCTTCTTGGGTGCAGTGCTGACTCTTCTTCTTCACAGGTGGTTCACCTTTTGCACCTTTATCCGGGTGGGTAGTAGCTCGTGACCTTCCGGGACTCTTCTGTGCTTCTTGGACTTGGTCCCCTGTTTCCACAGGTCCCCTGGTCTAGGAATCCACTGTTGGTGTCTTGCAGTCTCTTCTGCGTTTTGAAATATGCTTCTTTACTTCTCTGTGTGTGCTCTGGGAAACTCATGTGATTTATTCCTGTTTTCTTGGTCGCTGGGGTGGGTTGTGGTACTTACCTTTGGGCTTTTCTAATACTACCAGCTCCCCTCTACAGCCTACACTTGCCTAGGTGGGGGATCCAACTTCCCTAGTCCACTTTTTTAGCATCTGATTTGTGCTCCCCCTAGGCCCATTTGTTCCTATTGTGAATTTCACTAATTGCACTGTTTTCTAACTGTTTTTATGCCTATTTCTGCAAACTAGTGTATATAATTTGTGTAGTACTTACCTCCAGTATAGTCTCTATGGTATTTTTGGTATTTGTGCCACCATAACAAAGTACCTTTATTTTTGTAACACTGAGGCCCATATTTATACTTTTTTAGCACCGCATTTGCATCATTTTTTGACGCAAAAGTGGCACAAACTTACAACATTCCATTGTAGTTTGTAAGTTTGTGCCGCTTTTGCGTCAAAAAGTGACGCAAATGCTGCGCTAAAAAGGTATAAATATGGGCCTGAGTGTTTTCCTTCATGTGTGAAAGTACTAAGGGGCATATTTATACTCTGTTTGCGCCGAATGTGCGTCAAAATTTTTGACGCACAATCGGCGCAAACCCTGCCCCATATTTATACTTTGACGTCCGACCCCGCGGGCATCAAAGTTCCACCATGTGCGTCATTTTTTGGAAGGGGGAAACAGCCTTGCGTTAATTATATGCAAGGTAGGCGTTCCCTTCCAAAAAATGACTTTAAGGCCTGTGCCCCATATTTATACTCTGACGTCATTTTGATGCACAGGAGGGGGCAGGCCTTAAAAAACGGCGCACAGCCTGATGGGCGCCGTTTTTTAACGCCTGGGTCAGGGCAGGCGTTAAGGGACCTGTGGGCTCAGAAGGAGCCCAGAGGTGCCCTCCCATGCCCCCAGGGACACCCCCTGCCACCCTTGCCCACCCCAGGAGGACACCCAAGGATGGAGGGACCCATCCCAGGGAAGTTGAGGTAAGTTGGGGTAAGTATTTTTTTTCGTTTTTTTTTGTGGCATAGGGGGGCCTGATTTGGGCCCCCCTACATGCCACTATGCCCAATGACCATGCCCAGGGGACAAGTCCCCTGGGCATGGCCATTGGGCAAGGGGGCATGACTCCTGTCTTTGCTAAGACAGGAGTCATGTCAATGGAGGTTGGGCGTCAAAAAGATTGGCGCAAATCGGGTTGAGGCCTGAATTTTGCCTCAGACCTGACTTGCCCCATTTTTTGATGCCCAACCTCCATTTTCCCCTACGCCGGCGCTGCCTGGTTTGAGTCATTTTTTTTTACGCACACCAGTCCGCAGCGCCGGCTAACGTCATTCAATAAATAAGGCGCCCGCATGGCGCTTTGGAATGGCGTTAGCCGGCGGTAAAATTTTTGATGCACAACTGCGTTGGCGCAGTTGTGCGTCAAAAAGTATAAATATGGGCCCAAGTGTGACTACAGTGATATTGCATGAGCTTTGCATGTCTCCTAGATGAGCCTTGGCTGCTCATCCACAGCTACTTCTTGAGATCCAGTCTTCTAGACACTGACTACACTATACTAATAAGGGAAACCTGGACCTGGTATAAGGTGTAAGTACCCAAGGTACACACCACACACCAGGCCAGCCTCCTTCAGAGGTGTCTAAGAGTAGGACCTGGTTTTAGAAGTAATGACAAAAAGATTGGCTTTAGTAGCTCAACTTTTGGAAATAGTGATTGAAAGATGAGAGTTGGGTCTAGGAACCATCTCTGGTGGCACCATACAAATAAACGGGGAGAAAGAAACATCTTTTAACATAAAACTCACCCCTTACACAGACGGTGATGACATAATCAAATAGTTTTCTACCTATGAGAGAGCCTGCATAGCCAGGGAATAAATAGGTAATATTCTGGCTTTCTATTGTGGGAACTGTTCTCACGTAAATTCAGGGATAGCCTCCTGCTATTCATTGAGGCAGATGCTTAGTCTTATGACCTCATGAAGGCTATCTTGATTGAGGGCTTTAGACGTATCACTGAAAATTACAGAAAACAATTCAGGGAAACTCAAAAATCCCAGAGTCAGTCCTGGGTAAAATTTGTAGATTTGTCAGTAAAAATGCTGGGTAGCTGGTTAGAAAGTAACCAGATACAAGATTATGATGTGCTTTACAATTTAATTGTTACAATGAGAAAGTAAATTAGCTTCTGGTAGACCTAGGTCTGCTTTCTCCTCTAGAGTTTTGGTGAAGAAGGCAGACCACTGTGTCAAAACAAGGGTAACCAAAACTGCCACTGGTGGGGGGCACCACAAGAAAGAGGCCAAAAAGTCCACCCAACGGAAAGATGAGAACCAAAAAGAAACAAAGAATCTTCACCAGGATCCCAAAAATTTACTCAGGAGCGTGGGCCCAAGACTCCACACAGCTCAAGAGTGGGTACAAAGATAAGTACTTTGATCCCAAGAAGGCTTGGTGTCATAATTTTTAAACCACAGAACACCAAACTGAAGACCCTAGCTGTAAAAATCAGAAAAATGCCTCTAGTCCACCTGCAGAAAATGCAGTTGCTAATCTCCAGAGGGGATCTCAGTTGTGGCCTGACCATGTCAGTGAACCCACTGATGCAGCATTAGTCACCGAGGGAGGGGTAGGCTTATCCTATGCTTCCTGGCCCACTAATATGCAAAAATACAGGCAGCACCATTGATTAATAAGATTAATGTAGAAGCCTCGAGGGACAATGGGGCTAGTGTCGCTAAGGTGATCCAACACTTTTTCACTCAAATCCGTACCTGATTGGAAAAACAAATCCTGTCACGAATGCTGACAATTTCACAAAGATCCATGCTATGGCATCCTTGGACTCGGTGGAGTAGTAGGAAAAAAGGAAGTGGTTGTGTCCCCACTCATCCCTGTAGACTGTCTGCTTGGAAATTATCTGGATAATTCTCCCTGGGCTGAATTAGGACTGAGGACCCACGGAGCAGTGCTTGTGATCCCATAATGGGGTTGTGTAAGGAAGAATAGTGGACAAACCCCCAAAGAGGAAAGGCAAGAAGACGGGGGACCAGCTTCTAAATAGATCTAAATTCAGAACCCCTCTTCCCAAGAAGAGGAATTGTTAGCCCCAGAGGGAACTGAGCCTGAGGAGCTTGGGCCTTACACCACAGAGCTCTTGGGACCGGGGGGGACCCTCTAGGGAGGATCTATGCCTGGGGCAAAAAAACTGCCCTACTCTTGAAAGCCTGAGGCAGAAAGCTGCACAGAAAGAACAGGGTCATGTCAGTGGTACCCACAGGTTCTATTGGGAGGATAGACTCATGTTCACTAAGGCCAGAGACCTCAAGCCTGGTACAACCTGGAGGGTGACAGCAGTACAGAGAGTTTATTCTCTCTCTAGCTCATACCATTCTCCTAGTTGGGCACCGGGGCCAAAACAAATCCTGGAGTATGTTAGTGAATCACTTTTACTTACCTGGGATATTCCAAAAGGTGAAGGACTTTTGTCAGTCGTGTGTCTCCTGCCAAGCCAGTGTTAAGCCAGGAGGCCACCTGAAGGCTCTCTTAATCCCATTACCTGTGGTTGGAGTGCCCATCAAAAGAGTACGGATCAAAATTGTTGCCCCCCTTTGACCCTCAAACACCCTCATGAAATAGATATATCCTAGTGGTAGTGGATCATGCCACTAGATATCCTGAAGTTATTCCTGTTCGGACCATCACTGCCCCTGCAGTGACCAAGACCCTCCTGGATATTTTTGCTAGGGTTGGCTCTGCTAAAGAGGTAGTATTAGACAGGGGTTCAAACTTTATGTCTGCATATGTAAAACAAATATGTCAGGAATGTGGGGTAACTTATAAGTTCACTACCCCATACCATCCACAGACCAATGGATTGGTTTAACCAAACATTGAAAGGCATGATTGAAGGACTCCCTGAAAAGCTCAGGAAGAGATAGGATGCCTTACTTCCAAGTCTGCTTTTTACCTACATGGAAGTCCCACAAAAGGAATTAGGGTTTTCCCACTTTGAACTTTTGTTTGTGGTCTATTAACTCCTGTAAAGAAAGGCTGGGGGAGGCCTCTCAAAAAGCCCAAGCAAGACATTGTAGATTTTGTGCTTGGCCTTTATTCCAGGATCTCTGAGTACATGGAAAAAGCAAGCAGAAACCTTCAGGCCAGTCAGGAGCTCCAGAAGCACTGGTATTACCAAAAAGCTGTTATAGTGGAATTCCATCCAGGGCAAAAGGAATGGGTGTTGTATCCTGTGGCTCCTGTGGCTCCTATGGCTCCTATGGCTCTCCAGGCTAAGTTACCTGGGCCCTACCCTATCCTTGAAAGAAAAGGGGAGGCCATCTACTTAGTTGACCTTGGCAGTTGCAAGAACTCCAAGAGGATAATTCTTGTCAACCTCCTGAAGCCCTGCTTTGACAGCTGATGTGACCATGGTCATGGTTACAGATGAGGGACTGGGAGAAAAGAGTGAACCTTTCCCTGATCTCCTCTCTAGCAATCCAAAATGATGGTTATGTTGATGGAGTAGTCTTGTCAGACACCCTCACAGATCAACAGTAGGCTGATTGCAATCAAGTCTTCAACCAGTATGCTGACCTCTTCTCTCTGACCCCTGGTGGGACCAGCTGCTGTACCTGTCACCTGACCCACCTTGGAATGGTAATTGAGGCTATGCAAAAGGCAGGCCTCACTATCAAAGCCAGAAAGTGCCAGATAAGGCAAGTAAAGGCTGTTTACTTTGGTCACCTGGTAGGTGGAGGCCAAGTTCAACCACTGCAGCCTAAGATCCAGATAATTCTGGCTTGGGAGGCTCCAACCACCCAGACTCAAGTCAGGGCATTATTCAGGTTGACGTGGTACTATAGGAGGTATGTGAGGGATTATGCCACCATAGCGCCCCCCTCCCACAGAACATACCTCCAAAAAGATGCCCAGGAAGGTTAACTGGACAGTGAGTTGTCAAAAGGCTTTTGACACTCTGAAGGATGCAAAGTGCTCTGCCCCAGTCCTGAAAGCTTCAGATTACTCCACACAATGTATTGTCCAAAAAGATGCCTCTGAGCATGGGAGAGGAGCAGTCTTAGTCCAGACAAATGATGAGAAACATGACCATCCTGTTGCTTTTATGAGCAGGAGACTAATTCCCAGAGAATGAAAATGGAGTGCCATAGAGAGGGAACCCTTTACTGTGGTCTGGGCCTTCAAGAAGCTGAGGCCATACTTATTTGACTCTCACTTCATAGTTCACACAGTCCACAGGCCTCTCGAGCGGCTACAACAAACGAAAGGTGAAAACCCCAAACTGCTTAGGTGGTCCATATTTCTACAGGGAATAGACTTTAAAGTGCAACACAGACCTGGGAATGCCCATGCCAATGCAGATGGCCTTTCCAGGTTCTTCCATTTAGAGGATGAAAAATCTACAGAGAAAAGGTAGTTTCATCCCCTTTTGTTTTGGGAAGGGGTAGTTTGAGAAAGTACCTCGTTTGACATGGTTAATCCCCCTCAAAGCTGCCTGCCACTGACCACGTGGACTGCAAGACGCACATCACCTGCACCTGGCCCCCACAGTGACCAACCAGATGTTCCCCCCCGGTCCCCAAGCCCTTGTGACCTCCTCCCTCCAAGGGGACCCCAAGGACTTACCTTTAAGTCCCTGTGTGCAGTGTGTTTCCATGTGGCTTCCGTCTCCTCCGTGTGCCAGCTCCAAGACCTTCAGCTGCTACTCCAGTTCGAACTAGGAACCACCCGAACTTCTCCTGATGGACCATTGGACCTGTCCATGACCTCAGCCTAAAAACAGAAGGTGGCACTTGTGAGAGCATTGCCTGATTTTATATGCATTTTTCTAATTTCTTTTATTGATTCCTATGGTGCATAATACACACAAAAACAGTACATTTTCTAAACTTCAGAAAATCATAACTAAAAAGTACTTACTGTAGAATGATGATCTTTGTCTTCATAAAGTCATACAAATCTATAGTATTTTTGTAAATTGGTTTCAAGTTCTTCCTCTGAGTGTGTCTTCATTTATTGATATTATGAGTACAATAAATGCTTAGCACATCTACTCACCCACAATACCACAAAAACAGAGCATTAGGTAGTCTACATTTTACCTCTGGATACCAAAGTGGGGTTGCGTGGACTTTCTGCACAATGCATGTCATTTTTGTACACTATATATAGAGCCAGCTTCCTACATATAACCTGTTACAGACCCATACAACCACTCACACACCCACCCATACACCTATACAACCAGTCACATAGGTACTTACAAACCCACACAGCGACTGACACACCCACGCACTCACTCATACAACCACTCACAGACTCACACATTCAGCCAGTCACTGACAAATCCACTCACTTACTCATACAGCAACTGACACAGTGACTCATCCACCCATGCAGCCACTCTCACAGCCACTCACACACCTATGCAACCACTCACACATCCACTGACTCACACATACAGTCACTCACACAGCGACACACTCACTCATGCAGCCACTCACACACCAACTCACTCACTGATACAGCTACTCACACATTCACTCACTCTCACATACAGTAACTGACACAGACACTCACTTATGCAAACAGTCTCCCATTTACCACTCACTCACCCATACAATCACTGACTCACCCTGAAACTCATCGATATAGTCACTCACAAAGCCACTCACTCACCCATACAGCTACTCACATGTCTACTTATATACCCATAGAGACATTCACACACCCACTTACACACAAATACACACAGGCACATAGCCACTCACAGAACATATTTTAGAAATAGTATCACTCACTAGCAGTACAGACAGAATGCTATTTTACCTTTTGAAATACCTTGGTATATATGCTTAACACTCATAAACTTTAAGAAAATGCTCACACTCACTGGATGATGTCATCAGTTATGTAATTTGAGATGTCATGAGTGATGTCATCAGTGATGTCACTGACCATGTTATGAGTGATGTAATATGTGAGGTCATAAGCAGTGCATTATGGTGGTGCAAGTTATAGTTAGCCTGGGTAACTATAACTGATGAATTTCCATGGTTTTGTACATGAAATGTGAGCCTAACTATAACGACCCTGTAATCTTGGCTTTTTTCAGTTGATTTCTTAGGTTATTATAATTCTATTTTTTTACTATAACATCCCTGTAACTTTTGTTTCTTTAAGTGAATTTTTATGTTTTTTTAATTCTATTTCCTAACAATAACGTCCCTGTAACCTTTGTTTTTTAAGTGAATTTCTATGTTTTTTCAATATAATGTCATTTGAATTTCTATGCGTTAATACAACCACAGCTGCACAGGGCCTTCGGTCAACCACCTATAAACACCCAACCCCGTACTATGCACAGTCTTTCACTGTGTGCTGCAGGGGTTGGCCAGAGGGCCCGGCCTCTGAGAGAACATAAAAATATTTTGGGGATTTAAAACTAGTCCAGTGAAAAAATGTGTTCAATAGAGACAGTCTACTGATTTGCATCTGCAGGATACACAAAAGAAATTTGGAAAACACATACCAGTACAGTGAAATGCTGATAAAACGTTTACATAAATGAACAATCTTAGAAAGAATTAAAATAAAATAAAAAAATCCCAGAAGGGGTTAAATACAGATGTTATGCAGAGGGAAGCAAGATGAAAGTGCAGGCCAGTAGGAAAACATATACATAGTACATGGGGTGAGTTAGAAATGGGGTCTTTGGTTGGCAGTCGGGTTACCCCCTGCCCAAGCAAGGACCCTCACTCTAGTCAGGGTAAGTCACACACAATCCACATTATCCTGTGCCCACCCTCTAGTAGCTTGGCACTGAGCAGTCAGGCTTAACTTAGAAGGCAATGTGTAACCTCTGACCTGTTTTAGGTCCTGATCTCGCCCCCCACGTCCGCAGCACCAACCTGCTGTCTCCTGCCTCTGACCCCCGCCCACGCTGCTGCTAGCGTGTTGAGGCTTCACTTGACCCGTGTGCCGTTTTTTCCGCCGTCCTGTAAGTGTTTTTCCATTTTCAGCGCCTTGCCTCTTGCGCTTCTGCCCCCGCTGTGCCCCTTCTGATTGTGCCACTTTTCGCCGCCCTGTAGTGCGTTTTACTGTTTTTTCAAGCGCCTCGCCTCCTGCGCTTCTGCCCCCGTTGTGCCCCTCTGATTGCTGTCTCCCCGATTGTTAGACTGTGCCATTAGTGTATTTCTCCGATTGTTTTCAAATTGTGACTGTTTGTTAAAATTGTGCCTGACTTTTTTGCCTTGTTTTTTGTGTTTTCGCCCCTTGTGCGCTCCCCCTTGCTCTCCGCTCCCTGCCGCTGCCTCCCTGCGGCCCCGCCCCCCTCGCGCCCCCATTCGCCGCTCCCTCTCGCCTCCCGCCTCCCAGCTGCTCCTCCCTCCCCCTCCCTTCTTAATGACTGGCACTGCGCGTCGCGAGTGAGCGACCTCTGACCTGTTTTAGGTCCTGAGCTCGCCCCCCACGTCCGCAGCACCAACCTGCTGTCTCCTGCCTCTGACCCCCGCCCACG
Source organism: Pleurodeles waltl (assembly GCF_031143425.1). Taxonomy (NCBI): domain Eukaryota; kingdom Metazoa; phylum Chordata; class Amphibia; order Caudata; family Salamandridae; genus Pleurodeles; species Pleurodeles waltl. Next base: position 528,727,778 of record NC_090437.1, on the reverse strand, counting down.
CTGCTGCTAGCGTGTTCGAGGCTTCACTTGACCCGTGTGCTGTTTTTTCCGCCGTCCTGTAAGTGTTTTTCCATTTTCAGCGCCTTGCCTCTTGCGCTTCTGCCCCCGCCGTGCCCCTTCTGATTGTGCCACTTTTCGCCGCCCTGTAGTGCGTTTTACTGTTTTTTCAAGTGCCTCGCCTCCTGCGCTTCTGCCCCCGTTGTGCCCCTCTGATTGCTGTCTCCCCGATTGTTAGACTGTGCCATTAGTGTATTTCTCCGATTGTTTTCAAATTGTGACTGTTTGTTAAAATTGTGCCTGACTTTTTTGCCTTGTTTTTCGTGTTTTCGCCCCTTGTGCGCTCCCCCTTGCTCTCCGCTCCCTGCCGCTGCCTCCCTGCGGCCCGCCCCCCTGGCGCCCCCATTCGCCGCTCCCTCCCGCCTCCCAGCTGCTCCTCCCTCCCCCTCCCTTCTTAATGGCTGGCGCTGCGCGTCGCGAGTGAGCGACCTCTGACCTGTTTTAGGTCCTGAGCTCGCCCCCCACGTCCGCAGCACCAACCTGCTGTCTCCTGCCTCTGACCCCCGCCCACGCTGCTGCTAGCGTGTTCGAGGCTTCACTTGACCTGTGTGCCGTTTTTTCCGCCGTCCTGTAAGTGTTTTTCCATTTTCAGCGCCTTGCCTCTTGCGCTTCTGCCCCCGCCGTGCACCTTCTGATTGTGCCACTTTTCGCCGCCCTGTAGTGCGTTTTACTGTTTTTTCAAGCGCCTCGCCTCCTGCGCTTCTGCCCCCGTTGTGCCCCTCTGATTGATGTCTCCCCGATTGTTAGACTGTGCCATTAGTGTATTTCTCCGATTGTTTTCAAATTGTGACTGTTTGTTAAAATTGTGCCCGACTTTTTTGCGTTGTTTTTCGTGTTTTCGCCCCTTGTGCGCTCCCCCTTGCTCTCCGCTCCCTGCCGCTGCCTCCCTGCGGCCCGCCCCCCCTCGTGCCCCCATTCGCCGCTCCCTCCCACCTCCCGCCTCCCAGCTGCTCCTCCCTCCCCCCTCTCTTCTTAATGGCTGGCGCTGCGCGTCGCGAGTGAGCGACCTCTGACCTGTTTTAGGTCCTGAGCTCGCCCCCCACGTCCGCAGCACCAACCTGCTGTCTCCTGCCTCTGACCCCCGCCCACGCTGCTGCTAGCGTGTCCGAGGCTTCACTTGACCCGTGTGCCGTTTTTTCTGCCGTCCTGTAAGTGTTTTTCCATTTTCAGCGCCTTGCCTCTTGCGCTTCTTCCCCCGCCGTGCCCCTTCTGATTGTGCCACTTTTCGCCGCCCTGTAGTGTGTTTTACTGTTTTTTCAAGCGCCTCGCCTCCTGCGCTTCTGCCCCCGTTGTGCCCCTCTGATTGCTGTCTCCCCGATTGTTAGACTGTGCCATTAGTGTATTTCTCCGAATGTTTTCAAATTGTGACTGTTTGTTAAAATTGTGCCCGACTTTTTTGCCTTGTTCTTCGTGTTTTCGCCCCTTGTGCGCTCCCCCTTGCTCTCCGCTCCCTGCCGCTGCCTCCCTGCGGCCCCACCCCCCTCGCGCCCCCATTCGCCGCTCCCTCCCGCCTCCCAGCTGCTCCTCCCTCCCCCTCCCTTCTAAATGGCTGGCGCTGCGCGTCGCGAGTGAGCGACCTCTGACCTGTTTTAGGTCCTGAGCTCGGCCCCCACATCCACAGCACCAACCTGCTGTCTCCTGCCTCTGACCCCCGCCCACGCTGCTGCTAGCGTGTTCGAGGCTTCACTTGACCCGTGTGCCGTTTTTTCCACCGTCCTGTAAGTGTTTTTCCATTTTCAGCGCCTTGCCTCTTGCGCTTCTGCCCCCGCCGTGCACCTTCTGATTGTGCCACTTTTCGCCGCCCTGTAGTGCTTTTTACTGTTTTTTCAAGCGCCTCGCCTCCTGCGCTTCTGCCCCCGTTGTGCCCCTCTGATTGCTGTCTCCCCGATTGTTAGACTGTGCCATTAGTGTATTTCTCCGATTATTTTCAAATTGTGACTGTTTGTTAAAATTGTGCCCGACTTTTTTGCCTTGTTTTTCGTGTTTTCGCCCCTTGTGCGCTCCCCCTTGCTCTCTGCTCCCTGCCGCTGCCTCCCTGCGGCCCCGCCCCCCTCGCGCCCCCATTCGCTGCTCCCTCCCGCCTCCCGCCTCCCAGCTGCTCCTCCCTCCCCCCTCCCTTCTTAATGGCTGGGCTGCGCGTCCGCGCCGCTGGCGCGCCAGAGGCAAGCCCGTCTGCGCCCGTCCGCCCCTGGACCGCGCCCAGCGCCACCCCCCTGGTCCTCACGCCCCCGCACCTCCTGCTTCCGTTACTCGGCCCGCGAACTCCTCGCCCTCAACCCTGGCCCCTCCACAGAGTGCTTCCTGGCAACCCCGAAGCACACCAAAGGACCTTTTTCCTGCCGCTCCTGCAACTTCTCCTGCAACAGAAATACAAAGCCAGCAACAACCAACACAAACCACCTGCACTGCATCCTCCTCAACACACGCTCCGCACGAAAACACGCCATCGAGCTCTGGGACTTGCTTGACACCACCGCCCCAGACGTGGCCTTCCTGACCGAAACCTGGTGGAACGACTCTTCAGCCCCTGACATTGCCATCGCCATACCTGACAGATACAAGATCACCAGAAGAGATCGCACCAACGGAATCGGCGGAGGGATAGCCATCGCCCACAAATCTACCCTCAAGATCCACACCCACACGGACGACACCCTCAAGACAGCCGAACACCTCCACTTCCAGATTCACACGGACCCCAACACTACCCTCAGAGGAACCCTCATATACCGCCCTCCAGGACCAAGAGCCCCCTTCAGTGAAACCGTCTCCGACCTCGCAAGCACCCACGCCCTCGCCTCTCCAGACTACATCCTCCTGGGAGATCTTAACTTCCACCTTGAAAACAACAACAACGCCAACACTGCATCACTGACCACCAACCTCCTCAACCTCGGACTCCGTCAACTGGTCAACACCCCCACCCACATCGCCGGACACACGCTTGACCCACTCTTCACCTCAAGCAACCACATCTCCTTCAGCCACACCTCCGAACTCCACTGGACCGACCATCACTGCGTCCACTTCACCTTCAAGAAAAACATTGAACACCACCGCATCCCTCTACCGCCTCACCGCCGCTGGGGAAAAGTCACTGAATACCAACTGACCAGCACACTCACCAAATACCCACCACCGAACCCACCGACCCGAGCACCGCCGCCATCAACCTCCATCAATGGATCCTCAACTGCGCCAACACCTTAGCCCCACTCAAGAAACCCACCGCCAACCAAGAAAAGAAAAAAACAGCCTGGTTCACAGACGAACTGACCACCTCCAAACGCACCTGCCAGAAACTCAAGAAGAAATGGATCCTCGAGCGCACACCCGACAACCTTGCCACCCTCAAGGACGCCAACCGTGAACACCACCAACGGATCCGACTCGCCAAGCGCACCCACTTCACAGAACGCCTCAACAACAACGCCCACGACTTCAAAGAACTCTTCTGCATCGTGAAGGAACTCTCCAACCCTAACGCCAACGTCAACGACGTCCCTCCCTCCCAGAAACTCTGCGACGATCTCTCCACCTTCTTCCACCAGAAAATCGCAGCCATCCACGACAGCTTCAACACCGCACCTCCGCCAGACCCCACCCCCGACGACTCCTCCCACGCCTGCCGCCTCACCACCTGGACCCAAGTAGACGACGCCGAAACCCTATCAACCATGAATTCCATCCACTCAGGATCTCCCACGGACCCGTGCCCACATCACGTCTTCAACAAAGCCGACGCCACCATCGCCCCCAAACTCCGCAAGATCATCAACCTCTCCTTCAACACCGCCACCTTCCCGGACAGCTGGAAGCACGCAGAAATCCAACCCCTCCTCAAGAAACCCAAGGCTGACCCCAACGATCTCAAAAACTTCTGACCGATCTCTCTACTCCCTTTTCCAGCGAAGGTCATCGAGAAGATCGTCAACGCGCAGCTCGCCCACTTCCTAGAAGACAACTCCATTCTAGACCCCTCACAATCTGGATTCAGACGAAACCACAGCACTGAGACCGCACTCCTCGCCGCCACAGATGACATCAGACAACAAATGGACAACGGCGAAACCTCAGCCCTCATCCTCCTCGACCTATCAGCCGCTTTCGACACAGTCTGCCACCGCACCCTGCTAACCCGTCTCCACGAAGCCGGCATCCAAGACAAAGCCCTCAACTGGATCTCATCCTTCCTCTCCGACAGAACCCAGAGAGTCCGACTCTCACCCTTCCGCTCCAAAGCCACCAACCTCATCTGCGGCGTCCCCCAAGGCTCCTCTCTTAGCCCAACGTCTACATGGCCCCCATCGCACAACTGGCCCGTCATCACAACCTCAGCATCATCTCCTACGCCGACGACACCCAGCTCGTCCTCTCCCTGACCAAAGATCCGCTCACTGCCAAAACTAACCTCCACGAGGGACTAAAATCCATCGCCGAGTGGATCAACAACAGCCGCCTGAAGCTCAGCTCCGACAAAACGAAAGTCCTCATCCTCGGACGCACCCCCTCAGCCTGGAACGACTACTGGTGGCCCACCGCCCTCGGACCCCCACCCACCCCAGCCAGCCACGCACGAAACCTCGGCTTCGTCCTCGACTCTGCCCTCACCATGTCCAAACAGATCAACGCCGTCTCCTCTTCTTGTTTCAACACCCTCCGCATGCTCAGCAGGATCTTCAAGTGGATTCCAACAGGAACCAGGAAGACGGTAACTCAAGCCCTCGTCAGTAGCAGACTTGACTACGGCAACGCACTCTACACAGGCATCCCAACGAAAGACATCAAATGACTCCAACGCATACAGAACGCATCGGCCTGCCTGATCCTCGACATACCCTGCCGATGTCACATCTCCCCCCACCTGAATGACCTCCACTGGCTCCCTGTGGATAAAAGGATCACCTTCAAACTCCTCACCCACGCACACAAGGCACTACACAACACCGGACCCACCTACCTAAACACCAGACTCAACTTCTACGTCCCCACACGTCAACTCCGCTCCGCCAACCTCGCCCTCGCCATCGTCCCCCGAATCCAGCGCAAGACCTCTGGCGGCAGATCCTTCTCCTTCCTCGCTGCCAAGACCTGGAACTCTCTCCCCACCTCACTACGCCAGACCCAGGACCTCCTCACCTTCAGGAGACTCCTCAAGACATGGCTCTTCGAACGCTAGCAGCACCCCCCCCACCCCAAGCGCCTCGAAACACTGTCGGGTACATAGCGCGCTTTATAAATTCACTGATTGATTGATTGATTGATAAAGTATTTGTGCAATAAATCATACAATAACACCATATAGCACCACAAAAATACCCCACACAGTGTTTAGAAAAAATTATAATATTTATCTGGATGTTGGCAGGTCAAAACGATAAAAGATGCAATAAGAGATTGTAGAGATATCACTGGAAAGTGGTATAAGGTGTCTTAAGTCTTTAAAAAGCAAACAAAGTCTCTTTCAAGCACAAAGTACCTGGTTTGGAGTGAAAAATCTCCGCAAAGGGCCACAGAGGAGGAGGTGCGTGGAAAATGGTGTGCGCACCAGTTTCGCCCCTTCACACACAGACTTGCGTTGTTATTTTTCAAGCGGGGAAGATGTTGCGTTGTTTTCCAGCGTGCGGATAGGTCTTCTCTGTGGGTCGTGGGGTTTTCAGACGCCCCGGGGTCTGTGCGTGGAATCTTGAGCTTGTTGTCCGGCTGCGCGTCATTCCGGTGGGCTGTGCGGGGAATTTTCTCCCTCACGGCAGGCGCTGCGTCGATTTTCCCTCTGGAAGTCAGGCGGCGTTGTCCAGGTGGGCCGTGCGTCGAAGTTCCAGTCGCACCACAGGCGCCGTGTCGATGTTTTCCTTGCGAAGTAGAGCGGCGGCGTCCCGGGTCGGCATACAGTGAATTTTTCACCACGGAGCAAGCTGTGCGTCAAATTTTTCGCCGCACAAGGAGTCCAGTTGCAAGAGAGAAGTCTTTTTGGTCCTGAGACTTCAGGGAACAGGAGGCAAGCTCTATCCAAGCCCTTGGAGAGAACTTCTTCACCACAGCCAGGGAACAGAAAGGCAGCAGGGCAACAGCAAGGCAGCAGTCCTTCAGAGAAACCAGTCAGGTGAGTCCTTTGGGCAGCCATGCAGTTCTTCTTGGCAGGATGCAGGTTCTGGTTACAAGTTTCTTCTCCAGGAAGTGTCTGAGGTGGTAGGGCAGAGGCCCTGTTTTATACCCAAATGTGCCTTTGAAGTGGGGGAGACTTCAAAGAGTGGCTTAGAAGTGCACCAGGTCCCCTTTCAGTTCAATCCTGTCTGCCAAGGTCCCAGTAGGGGGTGTGGCAGTCCTTTGTGTGAGAGCAGGCCCTCTACCCTCCCAGCCCAGGAAGACCCATTCAAAATGTAGATGTATGCAAGTGAGGATGAGTACCCTGTGTTTGGGGTGTGTCTGAGTGAATGCACAAGGAGCTGTCAACTAAACCCAGCCAGACGTGGATTGTAAGGCACAGAAAGATTTAAGTGCAGAGAAATGCTCACTTTCTAAAAGTGGCATTTCTAAAATAGTAATATTAAATCCAACTTCACCAGTCAGCAGGATTTTGTATTACCATTCTAGCCATACTAAATATGACCTTCCTACTCCTTTTAGATCAGCAGCTACCACTTCAATAATGTATGAGGGCAGCCCCAATGTTAGCATATGAAGGGAGCAGGCCTCACAGTAGTGTAAAAACGAATTTAGGAGTTTCACACTCCTAGGACATGTAAACTACACAGGTACATGTCCTGCCTTTTACTCACACAGCACCCTGCTCTAGGGGTTACCTAGGGCACACCTTAGGGGTGACTTATATGTAGAAAAAGGGGAGTTTTAGGCTTGGCAAGTACTTTTAAATGGCAAGTCGAAGTGGCAGTGAAACTGCACACACAGGCCTTGCAATGGCAGGCCTGAGACAAGGTTTAAGGGGCTACTTAAGTGAGTGGCACAACCAGTGCTGCAGGCCCACTAGTAGCATTTAATCTAAAGGGTAAAAATACACAATGTGGTCGCTAACCCCCCACTGATGTTTGGAGCCTGTGCTGAAAGGAGAGAGGGGGCACTCCCAGAACCAGTTGTAACTGGCTAGAACCTCCCCTCCCTACCATTGTAAAACACACTGTAACCTTAGTATAAGTGCAGGGGAATTTTCCCCACAATTGGAACACTCTTGGAACTTGAAACTGGACACAGAACACTGATGCATGGACTCACCAGGAAACCACCTTGGACTGCTGCTGTTGTGCTGATCTGTGTCCTGTCTGGTCACTAGGAGGAACTGCCACCATCTGCACCCCTTGTGCTGGCCTGTAGCTGGGCCCACCAGCCCTGTAATCCTGCTTGTTTTTGTTGTTCCCAGGGGCAGGGTGCTGTGGCCCCTGACCCCTGTAACAGTATCTTCCACATTTTTTACTAAGTGCTGCCAAAGCGCAGCTTCTGCCACAAATCACTGCCGCAGCCCAGGTTGCAGATTTGGTCGTAGCGCTGTGGAAATCGCTTTATTTGGAACCTTAAAAGTCACCGCCGCAGCCCGGGCTTATAGGAGAGCCCCCGCGCTTTGATAAGCGCTCCTCTACCGGATAGATCACCACCATGACCCGGGGGTCGTATTTGCAGCCAGCGCAAGAATCGCGCTGTTCTTCGTGCCCCCGTGGCACCCAAGAAGACCGAGACTGGAGCGAGTACGCTCCAACCGTGCCCCCAGGGCGAAGCGCGCTTTCTGACACGCCACCGGGGCACAGGCAGGCACCATCCTTGGTGCCTGCCCCATGGAAAAGCCCAGGTCGGGCATGGAAGCGGCGCGCGCACCGGATCGGGTGCGGCCACATCAGAGAGCAGGTAGGAAGCCTCATCGGAGGCCCCTGCTCCTCTCTCTCTCCTTTCTGGCAGCCTCGCCATGGACAATGGCGGCTGCCTCCCTCTAAGCATGACGCAGGGAGGGAAGGGAGTTCCCTTCCCCCCGGTCACTGCGCTAGGGGCGTGATCGCCCCCACCACTCGGGAGGGGCCCGTTCTAAACACGAGAGAGAGGGTGCTGATTGCCCCTCCTCCCAAAGAGCACCGCGTGGCGCCTGTTTTTGTGCATAGGAGCGCCGGGGCCCCCATGCTCAACTCCTAGGCACTGGGAGTGCCTCTCTACCAGAAAACAGGTACGCTTTAGGGAATCTAGGCTCTAGGAGCCTAGTACAGACTTTTAGATGTTTTAGGTTTCCTACCTGTTTACTGTTCCTACATATATGTGCTAATGTTCCTTTTATGGACATGTCTAGCTGATATGTATTTGTATGACTTGTGATATATTCTCTAATGTTTATGGGTATTTAGGAATTGTTCATGACAAGTGCATATATCTTTTACTATAAATCCCGACTACTGCTTATGTTGCAGAATCCTGAGTATTTACGTGTTCTAATGTGACAACTGCATATTCTTGCAGAGTATTAGTAACTTGTGTAACATTCTGACAACTGCTAGGGTAGCAGGGTATTACTTACGTGTAATGTTGGTCTAATTCTGTTTTGTGCAATAAAGATTATTTTTAAATAGCTCAGTGTTGTGTTTACTTTGTGGTGTACATTTTGCGTCACGTGTGTTGTGTGTGTTGTGCAAACGCTTTACACATTGCCTCCGGGTTAAGCCTGACTGCTCGTGCCAAGCTACCAAGGGGGTGAGCAGGGGTTATCTTGGACGTGTAACTCCCTAACCCTGACTAGAGTGGGTAGGTTCTGCCTGGCTGAGGTGCATACCCTAGCCAACCATAAACCCCTTTCTAACATGCACTATTCTCCAATTTGTTTTTTAATTAATTGCTAGGGCCCTAGTTATGTTCCTGAAATAGTAAGTAAAACGTTTAAAAGACTTTGGCCCTCATTCTGACCCTGGCGGTCGGTGATAAAGCGGCGGCCAACCCGCCAACAGGCCGGCGGTCCAAAATATCCAATTCTGACCCTGGCGGGAACCACCAACACAGCCCGCCGCATTAACACTCCGACCGCCACGGCGGAGCAAACAAACAGCGCGGCGGTCACCGCCAACAGCCAGGCGGCAGACAATGTACCGCCCACACTATCATGACCCACCAATCCGGCACCTTTTCCGGGGCGGGAGCACCGCCGATAAAAACACGGCGGAAACAGACTACGAACGGGAAAACGCTCACCTCTACGCACTCCACGCGAGATTCCGGCAGTATGGAACCCGAGTTACAGGTCATCCCCGCACTCCTATACCTACTCCTGTACCAGGAGCAAGCCCGGCGGCGCGGAAGACATCGGTGAGTACTGCACCTACGACACAGGGGAGGGAAAAGATTACCGGCACACACCCACCCACCCACACCCACTACAACACACACATCAATGCATTCCCACAGATCACTGTCACAACCCACAAACCCCCCCCTCCGAAATAATGCAAAGACCAAAAGAAGAGATCTTAAACGGGCAGATATATTGAAAAATGGACAGCAGTAATCCTAATAAATAAATAAACTATGTACAAAATATATACATCTACTATATGTAGTCCAACCACTGTCCGTGGACCACAGGGGTCCTGAGCAAAGGGGCAAGGCCCAGTCCCACGACAAGAACTCCACGGAGAGAACACTGCAGGGGCATCAGAAAGAAAAAAGGACAGGCACCTCAGGGGGAAGGGAAGGGGGGCACCTCAGCCACTTGAGTACACGACGCCAGATCCACGAGGGGACTCCATGACCACTAGCCCATCCTGGGGAGAGCAAAGCCACAGTCCATACAGTCCATACAGTGGGTGGCCTGCCCACTGGGCCATCCTGGGGAGTGCAAAGCCACAGTCCATACAGTCCATACAGTGGGTGGCCTGCCCACTGGGCCATCCTGGGGAGTGCAAAGCCACAGTCCATACAGTCCATACAGTGGGTGGCCTGCCCACTGGGCCATCCTGGGGAGTGCAAAGCCACAGTCCATACAGTCCATACAGTGGGTGGCCTGCCCACTGGGCCATCCTGGGGAGTGCAAAGCCACAGTCCAAACAGTCCATAACAGACTCCACTGCCCCTGGAGGAGGCATGTTGGCCAGAGGACATCCTGCAGCCCTGCCCGAGACAGATCCTGCCCTGCCACGTCTGCCAAAGGGCCAGCGGTTCTTGCCTTGAAGGGCCCAGTTCAGCGGTTCTTGCCTTGAAGGGCCCAGTTCAGCGGTTCTTGCCTTGAAGGGCCCAGTTCAGCGGTTCTTGCCTTGAAGGGCCCAGTTCAGCGGTTCTTGAGACGGCGGTCCCCAGCGGAGCGGTGCTGGAGACGACGGGGCCCAGTTCAGCGGTTCTTGCCTTGAAGGGCCCAGTTCAGCGGTTCTTGAGACGGCGGTCCCCAGCGGAGCGGTGCTGGAGACGGCGGGGCCCAGTTCAGCGGTTCTTGCCTTGAAGGGCCCAGTTCAGCGGTTCTTGAGACGGCGGTCCCCAGCGGAGCGGTGCTGGAGACGGCGGGGCCCAGTTCAGCGGTTCTTGCCTTGAAGGGCCCAGTTCAGCGGTTCTTGCCTTGAAGGGCCCAGTTCAGCGGTTCTTGAGACGGCGGTCCCCAGCAGAGCGGTGCTGGAGACGGCGGGGCCCAGTTCAGCGGTTCTTGCCTTGAAGGGCCCAGTTCAGCGGTTCTTGCCTTGAAGGGGCCAGTTCAGCGGTTCTTGCCTTGAAGGGCCCAGTTCAGCGGTTCTTGAGACGGCGGTCCCCAGCGGAGCGGTGCTGGAGACGGCGGGCCCAGTTCAGCGGTTCTTGCCTTGAAGGGCCCAGTTCAGCGGTTCTTGAGACGGCGGTCCCCAGCGGAGCGGTGCTGGAGACGGCGGGGCCCAGTTCAGCGGTTCTTGCCTTGAAGGGCCCAGTTCAGCGGTTCTTGCCTTGAAGGGCTCAGTTCAGCGGTTCTTGCCTTGAAGGGCCCAGTTCGGCGGTTCTTGAGACGGCGGTCCCTAGCGGAGCGGTGCTGGAGACGGCGGGGCCCAGTTCAGCAGTTCTTGCCTTGAAGGGCCCAGTTCAGCGGTTCTTGAGACGGCAGTCCCCAGCGGAGCGGTGCTGGAGACGGCGGCCATTCTATGGCCAACTGCTCATTGCCTGGTGGTGCCCTCCTGGGCAGCGGGGATGGTGCTCCTTCAATGCCCACCTGGGCTGTGGGTGATGGGGCCCTCCTGGCCAGCTGGGCTGTGTCCTCCCTGGGCAGCGGCTATGGGGGTGGTGGGCTCTCCCTGGGCAGCTGTGCCGGTTCCTCCCTGGGCAGCGGCTATGGGGGTGGTGGGCTCTCCCTGGGCAGCTGTGACGGTTCCTCCCTGGGCAGCGGCTATGGGGGTTGTGGGCTCCTCCTGGGCAGCTGTGATGGGTCCTCCATGGGCAGCAGGCCTGCTGCCTGACTTCTCCGCCTTGCTGCCCTTGCCCTCCTTAGTCGGGAGTCTGTGGCCCTTTCCTCCCTTTGGAGCTGTGGCTGTTGACGGTGGCTGGCTAGTGTCCTGGGGGGATATAGAACCCGGGCTCCTGCGGCGGCCCTTCCGCCTTCTGCTCCTCTTCCCAGGGGGTGGGCTGGCTGTCCCCTTGCTGCTGGGCGAAGATCCAGACCTGCGGGCTGGTGGGCTCCAATACCCCTGCACCCTTGTCAAGGGGGCTGCAGGGCTGGTGGTGGCTGAGGTGCTCTTCTTACCCTGACGAGAAGGAGGGGGGGGCTCAGGGTCAGGAAAGAAGGTAGCAGTAGAGAGATAGATTTTCTTGGGACAATGGAGAGTGGTAGGTACAGTGGGTATGGGAGTGGAGGGAGAGGATGTGGTTGTAGGCGAAACAAGTTTGCTGTCTTTGGGTGCAGGTGCAGGAGCGGGAGGCTGTCGTGAGGTGGATGGCTGTTGGGTGGGTGGGTGGCTGCGTTTGTGTGGTGTGGAAGAGGGGGTGACAGACACAGTGGGAGAGGACACAGGGGACGTGTAAATGGCAGTGGGGGTGGTGACTGCACGTGTGCGGACTGTACTGGAGGGTGTGCTGGTGATGGAAACACTGGCTGATGGTGAGGTGAATGAAGGTGTGAGTGTAGACGTCACAGGGAGGGAGGAGGGAGATGAGGAGGTGGGGGTCACAGAGGTGGTAGTGACTGTTGGCATGTCTGCATCGGAATGTTGCTTGTGTGAATGTCTGCGTGATCTGTGGTGCTTATGTTTGGATGAGCTGCTCTTGGGTGTTGAGGTGTGTGCAGGCTGGTCTGATGGTGTGGGTGGGACAGGCAGAGGAACAGGAGACTGGGAGGAGGGAGTTAGTAGAGGGAGGCAGGAGACAGGGACAATGGCTGCCGTCAGTGCTGAGGCCAGAGCCTGGAACGATCGTTGATGGGCAGCCTGACCCGAATGAATGCCCTCCAGGTACGCATTGCTGCGATGAACCTCCCTCTCCACCCCCTGGATGGCATTCAAAAGGGTAGTCTGCCCAACAATGAGCGTTCAGAGGAGGTCAATGACCTCCTCACTGAGGGCAGCGGGGGTAACAGGGGCAGGGCCTGAGGTGCCTGGGGCGAAGGAGATGCCCGGCTTCCTGGCAAGCAGGCACGGGGCGAACGCTGAGGGGCTGCTGGGAGGGCGGAGATGGTGCGCTGGGTGGCGGCTGTACCTGTAATGGCGGGGGGCACGGATGTTGCCCCCCCGCAAGGGAGCTCCCTTCCGAGGACGTGTCCGTGTCGCTGCAGGGTCCAGTCGTCCCCGTTGTGGAGCTCCCCTCGCCCTCCGTCTCACTGGTCCAGTCAGACTCTGTGGCATGGCCCTCCTGGGCCATGTGAGATGCAGCTCCCTCCTGCCTCGATGCCACTTCTCCTCCGCCTGATGATGCTGATGCACACAAGCACAGAAAGACAAACAAAAAGGGGGGGGGAGAGAGAAATAAAGAGATTTTGAGTACATGGATCACCGGTACAGTTAGCGGACATGACAGACACAGATGCCCCCTGCACTAAGTTGCGCACTTGGGGTCCGCTACGCATTCCGTGGAACATGCCCTACACGCCTAGAGTTGACAACTGCACCCATGGATGACACGGCCCAGGGATGGCTGTACTGGCACACTACTGAGGGTGGTGGCTGGGGACACAGGGGATTACGGGGGTGCCCAGCCTACAGATATCGCCCTGGCCTAGGGGGACCCACAGCCCTCCTCCCCCACCCAGACACCTCCACTGCGCGACAACAGAGTAGATTATGCTTGTACTCACCCCCTTGTGTCTGCTGTGCTGCCCTCACACGCCCATCCAAATCAGGGTAGGCCACCGCCAGGATCCGGAACATCAGGGTGGTCAGTTGACGGCAGGCACCCCGCCTACGTTGGGAGGCCATCCCCAGCAGAGACTCGGCGGTCTTCTTGGTCCCGCGGCGGATGTCCTCCCACCTCTTGCGGCAGTGGGTGCCCCGTCGATGGTGGACCCCCAGGGTCCGGACTTCCTTGGCGATGGCACGCCAAATCCCGATCTTCTCATGGGCGCGGACCTATGTGACACGTACAGGGAGGGAGAAATACCACGTTCAAGTTTGTCTGCATTTTCGTTGCCAGTGGCCCAATGCCCCCCATCCCCGCCAGGCCCCCCGCCAGGCCCAACATGCCCCCCATCCCTGCCAGGCCCCCCGCCATGCCCCCGCCAGGCCCAACATGCCCCCCATCCCCGCCAGGCCCCCCGCCATGCCCCCGCCAGGCCCAACATGCCCCCCATCCCTGCCAGGCCCCCCGCCATGCCCCCCGCCAGGCCCAACATGCCCCCCATCCCCGCCAGGCCCCCCGCCATGCCCCCCGCCAGGCCCAACATGCCCCCCATCCCCGCCAGGCCCCCCGCCATGCCCCCCGCCAGGCCCAACATGCCCCCCATCCCCGCCAGGCCCCCCGCCATACCCCCCGCCAGGCCCCCAAGCCAGCCAGTGGCCCCAAATCCATATTGAATTAAACTCACTTGTTGGTCTGGAGGACCGTAGAGTAGCGCATACTGGGGGAGGACCCCATCCACAAGTTTCTCCAACTCTTCTCCAGTGAAGGCAGGGGCCCTTTCCCCAGGCGCAGCAGCCATTGTCCCTTCCAGACCGAGGTCACAGCAACACTTGCAGTATAGGTCCTCTCCTGTGAAAGTTCAAGTCGCGAGTGAATAAGTAGATAGAAAATGGCGGTCACGCCCGCAGCGGTGCGTACCGCGGCAGTGCGTATCGCCATCGCCGGCGCCCTTCGCCATTGGCTCCTGAAACCCATAGGCTTCAATGTTAACCAATGCGGCTTCGCGCCGCAGTCTTCGACCGCCGACCGCCGCGGTGTGCCACGCCAGCGCATTGACCTCACATCCCATTGTCACACTTCACAGGTCAGGCAGCCGCCATTTCGAGGGTCCATATGGCTCAATTTCAACTGCGTCACACAGGCCTAGGCCTTGCATAGCCACTCATACACGCCATTCACTGCATAGAGAATCGTTTACTGTGCAAGCTGTGAGTACGTACCTGTGGGTTGCTTGACTGTGTGCTCCATGTTGTCCTTCCTAGGCACCGTCCGCTGGGTTTGGCGAGGAGACGGATGAATCCTCCCGTGTACAGGCCGCTGGTGGACCTGTCGACAATGGAAGCACGCCACATTATCCTGACCTACCGGCTTGACCGTGCCACTATACATGAACTGTGTGCCCAGCTGGAGCCCGACCTGATGTCCCCCATCCGCCAACCGACAGGGATTCCCCCTCTGGTGCAGGTCCTGTCAGTACTCCATTTCTTGGCAAGTGGGTCATTTCAGACAACAGTGGGAATTGCTTCTGGGATGTCTCAGCCCATGTTTTCGAAGGTGTTATCCAGAGTGTTGTCTGCCCAGATGAAATACATGAGGAGCTACATCCTTTTCCCTGAGGTGGGCGAATTGGCTACAGTGAAGGGTGATTTCTATGCCCTTGGACATATTCCCAACGTCATTGGTGCCATTGATGGGACCCATGTGGCTTTGGTTCCCCCAAGAGACAGGGAGCAGGTGTACAGGAACAGAAAAAGTTACCATTCCATGAACATCCAGGTGGTGTGTTTGGCTGACCAGTACATCTCGCATGTAAATGCCAAATTCCCTGGGTCAGTGTATGACGCCTACATCCTAAGGAATAGCAGCATCCCTTACGTGATGGAACAGCTAGAGAGACACCGTGTATGGCTATTGGGGGACTCTGGGTACCCCAACCTGTCGTGGCTACTGACCCCAGTAAGGAATCCCCGGACCAGGGCAGAGGAACGGTACAATGAGGCCCATGGGCGTACTAGGAGGGTGATCGAACGCACCTTCGGCCTCCTAAAGGCCAGGTTTCGGTGCCTGCATATGACAGGTGGATCCCTAATGTACTCACCTAAGAAGGTGTGTCACATCATCGTGGCCTGCTGCATGCTTCACAGCCTGGCTTTGCGTCGCCAGGTGCCTTTCCTGCAGGAGGATGGTCGAGACGGTGGTGTTGTGGCAGCTGTGGAACCTGTGGAGAGTGAAGAGGAGGAAGACGACGGGGATGAAACAGACAACAGGGACAGAATCATTGAACAGTACTTCCAATAGGACACAGGTAAAAATTCAAACATAATTTAGTAAATGTAAACTACTCTCCTGCATCTCTGTTGCCTGTCTATTTGCACCAGTGTATGATGACTGAGTTGTGGCCTTTCCCTCCCTATTTCAGATCTGGGGTCCCCACTACGAGTCCTGTGCTTCGTTTCCCCATGGACTACAGCTTTGTGGCAGCTGTTTGTTGACTTCACTGTGTACAAGGACATATTTGCACTGTCATGTCAATTACAATATTTTGAAATCACAGCCAGACTCCAGATAGTTTTGTGCAAAATAGGTGTTTATTTCAGTGCTCAAAATGGGATGGGTGGTTTCAAGTGGGTGGGGGCTATGGTGAAGGAATGTCCATGGCAGAGTCCAGAGTAACAGTCACACAGGTGCATTGTCCATAGGCCTGTGGAGAGATGGAGCATGGGCAGTTCAAGGATGGACAGGGTGACAATGTGGGACAGTGGGATGACATCAGGTGGTATCCTTTGCTGGCGGGGGTCTTGACATCCTACTCTGTCTTCTTGCGAGATCATAGGGCCCTCTTGCGGGGTGGTTCTTCTCCTGCAGGAGGTGGGGGTCTGGTGGGCTGCTGTTGTGCGGGGGCCTCCTGACCACTAGCGCCGGCGGAGGTGGTTGGCTGTTCTTGGTCCAGGCTAGTGGCAGGGGCCCTTTGTTGTTGTTGAGTGTCCGTCCTGGTGTTGATGAGTTCCTGCAGCAGCCCGACCATGGTAACCAGGGTGGAGGTGAGGGCTCTGATGTCCTCCCTGTACCCCCGATAGTGTTCCTCCTGCAGTACCTGGATCTCCTGGAACCTGGCCAGTACCGTCGCCATCGTCTCCTGGGAGCGGTTGTATGCTCCCATGATGGTGGTGAGGGCCTCGTGGAGAGTGGGTTCCCTGGGCCCGTCCCCCCCCTGTCGCACAGCTGCCCTCCGAGTTGCCCTGTTTCCCTGGGCCTCTGCCCCCTGGCCGGTGTGCCCACTACCACTGTCCCCAGGTCCCTGTTGTTGTTGGGGTGGTGGGTTATCCTGGGTGCCCTGTAGTGGTAGACACACCGCAGATTGACGCGCCCTGGAGACAGAGGCATGGGCCCGCTGGGTGGGAGCTGTGCTGGTGTTCCCAGAGGGGTTTGGGTCTGTAGTGGCCTGTGGCTGTCTGAGGGGAACCGACTGTCCAGAGGTCCCCGATGGTCCGGGCTGGTCATCAGTGTCCAGGTCGACAGAGCTGCTGTCATCGCTGACGGCCTCTTGGGTGGGGGGTGTGGAGAATTCTAGGCCCTCCGTGGCGGTGTGTTGGCGGTCGGGTCCTGCAGGGGTATAGAGGTATGGTTATAGTTTCAATGTGTGCCATATGGGTGTATCTGTGGGTTCCCGTGTCCCCA
Organism: Pleurodeles waltl; assembly: GCF_031143425.1. Taxonomy (NCBI): domain Eukaryota; kingdom Metazoa; phylum Chordata; class Amphibia; order Caudata; family Salamandridae; genus Pleurodeles; species Pleurodeles waltl. The sequence goes on along the minus strand of NC_090437.1, from coordinate 528,710,792 downwards.
AGTGCTGGCATTCGTGTGTGGGGGCTTTGGTGAGGGTGGCTTGTGGGGGGGATGTGTATATGCATTGGGCATGCTTTGGTGATGGGTGTCCATGCTTAGTGGACGCATGCAGGCCTAGGTTTTGGGATGTGTGGGTTGTGATGGTGAGACATTGGCAGGGAATAGGTGTGCTGGGGGTGGGGGTGAGGATGGTGGTGGGGGTGAGGGTGGGGGTGAGGATGGGGGTGGGGGTGAGGGTGGGGTTCGAGGATGGGGGTGAGGGTTGGGGTATGATTTGGCATGCAGGTGGGGGGGAAGCAGTATTGAAGCTTCAACTTACCAGAATCCATTCCTCCGCCGACTCCTGCGAGGCCGTCAGGATGCAGGATGTTCAAGACTTCCTCCTCCCATGTTGTAAATTGTGGGGGTTGAGGTGGGGGTCCTCCGCCAGTCTTCTGCACGGCGATGTTGTGCCTGGATACCATGGAACGCACCTTCCCCCGTAGGTCGTTCCATCGCTTCCTGATGTCATCCCGATTTCTGGGGTGCTGTCCCACAGCGTTGACCCTGTCGACAATCCTCTGCCATAGCTCCGTCCTCCGGGCAATGCTGGTGTATTGGACCTGTGTGCCGAAGAGCTGGGGCTCTACCCGAACGATTTCCTCCACCATGACCCTGAGTTCTTCGTCTGAGAAGCGGGGGTGTCTTTGGGGTGCCATGGAGTGGTGTGTATGATGTGTGGGGTGGAGTATGTGTAGTTAAGTGTGTTGAGTGTGGTGGTGTGTGTTGTTTTGTGTGTGGATATTGTGTGGGTGATGGTGTAGTGTGCCTCTGTGTGATGGTGTTCTGTGATCGCTGCTGTGTCTCTCAGTGCTTCTTTTGGGATTTTGGTCGAAGGGGTTTGTGGGTGATGTGGGTGTGTGTTTTATATTGTATTGTGTGTGTGGGAGTGGTGTGTGTATGTGTATCAGGTGTGTGGAATTCAAATCGTCCAATGTGGCTGAGTTTTGTTCGTTTGTGTGTATTCTGACCGCGGCGGGGTGTACCGCCAATGGAAAACCGCGTTTGAAAGACCGCCGCGTGGATTCGTGGGTCGTAATGGCATGGGCGTATTTCTGTTGGCGTGACGGTGGAGGTTTGGTCACCTCCACTTTTCCGCCGACCGCTGGTCTGGCGGTCTGTTGTGGCTGTCGGATTTTCGGAGGTTTGGCTGCTGCGGGTCAGAATGACCGTTGCGGATTACCGCGACGGAATTATGGAGAATTTCTGACCGGCGGTAGGCGCCTTTTACCGCCAAGGTCAGAATGACCCCCTTTATGTTAGTTAGGACTTAGAAAACATTTTTAATATTTCTTGAAAAGGTCCCTATTTTAGTAAACAAAAATGTCTGATACAAAGAAACAAGATCTGGAGCTCAATCTGACCCTATACATGGAGTATAACTATACCTAGCTAAGGACTGTCTGTACAGAGTTGTCCTGGCTGTCCTTGGTGCTGAATGCGGGAGATATGGGTGCTGAAAATGACACTTGTGAAACTCAGGTGGTCATTCTGAGTTTGGCGATAACCGAACCGCCACGCCGATGGTGATCTTGTGACCGCCGGCAGGGTGGAGGTGCAGGCAGTGAACACAATGCAATACAGACAACTCACTGCCAGCCCCGCCACGGCCGATGAGCAGCATCTGCCCGCGGAACACAACTTCAGGCAGGAGGCAGCCAACATCCCGCCCTCCATATTCCTAGTAACCACTCTACCAGGATATCCGGTGGGGCCTTACCCCCATGAAAATCCTGATGGAAACAGAAAGTATAAAAGGAAACGCCCACCTACAGGCACAGAGACGCCACTGCGGCCGCCATGGCAAATGAACTGCTAGTCTTCCTAGCGTTGTATCTCTCCATACACCTTCAGGACCACTGACGACAATGAAGATGACAACTGTAAGTATACCTAGCACAGAGGGGAGGGAAATGGCAGTGATACACTCCCACACAGAACACACATACCCCACACACACATTGAAAGCCACACACACGCACACACAACATACGTCAATGCCAAATACCCCATACATGCACAAAACCATGCAGATATGTGCCAAACATACGGCACAACGCACAACAACAGCTCCAACACACCCCATAACCACACAACAACAACTATCATACAAACACCTCAACTATAGCATAGATAGGTATGTTGTGCAACACCAAACATACACACATACCATGAACTCCATGTAGCAATGACACACAATCAATAGCTGTGAACACACATCCAGAAAATCATACAGGTGACACAACACGTACAACCAACAATCAAAAATATACACACATGCAGCACTAGACACACGGACGCACACAACACCACATACAAACACACAAGCAAGCATACACACACATCACAACATCCCCATGGCCCAAACCATCCACCAAGTGCAGGCAACAACACAGACACAATCCACACACAGACCTCACACAGATGTCAGTGGGAACTGGCTGCAGGGTTTTCACAGCCCAAGTTCTGTAAGGTGTTGCAGGATGTGCTGAATGCCATACTCAAGCATGTGCACAGGTACATGAGGTTCCCACGAGGTTCCCATGAGGTTCCCACTACCTCCCAGATTTTCCCTCTGTAAAAGCAGCGGTCTACAACATCTCAAATGTCCCACATGTAATTGGGATCATTGATTGGACTCACATTACCTTGGTACCTCCGAGGATCAATGAACAGTTCTACAGAAGCAGGAAACTTACATATTCACTCAATGTACAAGTGGCGTGTCTTACAGACCAATGCATTACACATGTGAAGGCTAAATTCCCTGGATCAGTACATGATTCCTACATCATGAGGAACAGCAGTGTCCCTGCAATGATGTCACAGCTACAGAGAGAAAGGGCCTGGCTCGTAGGTATGTGTACTTCTCTCCATGTCAGACGTCTATACCCCTCATGACACAGTCAGCACTCCGCCTAGCAATGTTGCCATATTTCCTTTTCCACACAGCTGACTCTCAATAACCCAACCTGCCGTGGCTCCTGACACCTGTGAGACATCCAACTACATTAGGGGAGAACAGGTACAATGAGGAACATGGCCAGAAGACGCATGTGATTGAACGTACTGTTGGTTTCTTGAAAGCCAGATTTTTATTGTCTTCATGTGTCTGGTGGTGCTCTACAGTACAATCCAGGCAAAGTCTGAAAAATCATTGTTGCATGCTGCATGCTTTATAATCTGGCTCTCAGAAGGCACATCCCACTTCTGGAGGAGGGGGACATTAATGCTGATGCTGAGGCTGACGAGGATGAGGCACATGACAACAGGACTGACATGATTCCTCACTACTTTCCTTGATGTACAGGTATGTCTGCATTACATATCCTCTGCGCATGCAAGATGTATTGCTTCAGCCAATCTGTAGCCAGTATTTGCATGCATCAAGGTGTGTGTGGGGACTAGAGCCTTACACAGTGGTTAACAACCTTGAAGGGTAGGTGACTCACCATGAGAGGTAGTGAAAATGCACAGCTGCTAAGTTTATTTGTGGAATGCTGGTGCCATTGCGGTACATCCTTCTAGTTGTACTAAAGGTTTAGGGTCCACAGGCTGCCTGTTTGGGGATATGTTAGGTAGACTTATCAGTCTTGTCCTGCTGCGTAGGCATGTCATGCATTGACATCTGCTGGGTGTCAAGTACCTGACTACTCAGGGAGTTGTGCAATTGAGGATGTTACCTATGTTTCATCTTTCCTGTCTCACATGTGTGTGAATGCCAATGCAGACCCTTACATATGGTGTAACATAGAGCTGATACACTCATCCTGTGTTTGTGTTTAACTGCTATTGATGTATAACTGTGGATTACATTCCTTACAACCTTGCACCTCATTCCATTTATTCATCCCTCTTCAGGTGACATCTCTGTTTGCAGTCTGCTTGCTGATTTGCCTGTTGGCATAGTTGACAGTGGATATTAAAACAATATGGATGTACTTACACACCTGCTGGAGTATCCCACTACATCTGTACCTTGGACATTTAGGTTGTGTAGACATGTATTCTTTTGCTGTTCTTCAACATATTTAACAATACTAACAATAAAGAGACATGCACCATGACTTGTGATGAAAGGTGTTTATTTATTGTTGGATTTCACAGTACAGCGCAGTGGGGTAGTGCTCTAGGTAATGAACAGAGTGGGTGGTCCAGCTGTTAGGTTCATAGGTCCTGTGTCGATTTGCCTCGGAATGATGTGACCTCGGTATTGGATAGCCAACAGGGTGTAAGAGTGGCACACAAGGGTGACATATCAGAAGAGGGATCACTTCCTGGTGGGGGGATTGGTCTTGGCATGAGGCCCTGCAGGATGTCTGGATGGCGACCTTTTGTATGGGGGGTTCCTAAGCTGCAGGTGTAGGGGTGCTATTGTCCTGTGGGTCCTCCTGCTGTGCCTCCATTCCAGTAGCAGGTGCTGTTGTTGAGGGTAGTGGTGTTGACTGACTACTGGATGGGGCCTGCTTTTGGGTGGAGAATGTCCGCATGATGCAGTTGTGTTCCTTCAACTCCCCTAATATGGAGGCCATGGTGGCATTGTGTGCCTGTCACTGCTGCCTGGCCTCCTGGTGGCATTCCTCCTGCAGCCTTTGTGTGTCTTGCACGGTGGTGAGTATCTGGAACAACTAGTCCTGGGTTTGTTGGTAGGCTCCCAGGACCCTGGAGACGGCCTCATGGCCAGTTGTGTCCTGTACCTGCCTCATGCCTTGTCCCCCAATTAGCCTCCTACTGGCCCTTGTGCTTGTGCCCCTAGTGCAGTGTGCCCCCTCCGACTGACAACAGGACCGTCATTGTCTTGGGTTCGCACTGTTGACTCCTGCCCCTGTTCTGTGGGGCACACTGATGATTGATGTGACCTTGGGACATAGGTATGGAAAGGTGGGCTCTGCTGTGCACTGACTACCACGGGGAGGTGGTTTACGTTGTGGGCATGGTGAGGATGCTGGTGGTGGACAGACCACTCATGCCTGATGGGCCAGGTTAATTGTCCAAATCCAGACTTGCATGTGAATCCTCCCCTATTTGGTGCTGCATCCAGGCCTGGACTTCTTGTCACGGGGCTCCTCTGCTGTGTGTCAGTACTTGGGAGACCTGTCAGATGAGAGGTATTGTGTCAGATGATACTATTTTTGCGGTGACATACATGTTTGTATTCCCTCATTCACTGTATTTACAGGGCAGTAATGGCATTGACAGTTTCCAGTCCACTGCTTGTGTTCCCATCAGTGGAAGGTTGCAATGATCCTAATTTGGAGTACAGTTTACATATGTCTTGCTACTTTTATTGCCATGTACTGATGTGCATTCTTACCACATATTGGTGATGGGGAATGGCATGGTTCAACCTGCAATTGCAGAGATGTGATATGGCCATAGCAGTCAGGCAAGATAGGGAGTGTTGCATTGTGGTAGTTGTGGTACTTTCTGCTTGTGTGGGGCAAACATGCACTAGGTTGGGCTGTGAGGGAATGGCGGCATAGGGAGATGTGGCATGCAAGGGTGGGTATAGGGCCAATGATTGGATTGTGCATGTTCGGTGATTTGAGGGGTTGAGGAGGTGGTTGGGGTACATGCTGTGCACAGGAACATGGTGGCCAGTGAGTACAGTGGACTTATTAGTGTCCAGTCCAGTAGCAGTTCCCATCAGCCCTTCTGGATGTAGTATGGCCAGGACAATCTCCTCCCACAGTGCCATTTCTGGGGGAGGTGGTGGGTGTCCTCCACCAGTCATCATGACGGCCACTTGGTGCCTGGAAGCCATGGCCCATAGCTTCCCCCTAAGGTCGTTCCACCTCTTCCTAATGTCCTCCCTTGTGCGTGGATGGTTCCCCACTGCATTCACGATGTTGACTATCCTCTGCCATAAGTTATTCTTCCGGGCTAAGGGTGTCTGCTGGACCAGTGCTCCAAACAGTCGCAGCTCCACTTTGACTATTTCTTCGACCATTACCCTGAGCTCCTCTTCTGTGAATCTGGTTTTTTTTGTGGTGCTATGATGGTTGTGTTGTAGGTGGGGGTGTAAGGTGTGCAGAGATTCTGGGTTTGCTGTTTATAGTTGTGATTATGTGTAATGGTATGTGCCTGTGCTCTGTGGTGTTTGTGTGCAGTGGTGTGTTGTGTGATGCATGCTTAGTATGATGGTGCCTGTGGTATCTAGGTGCAGTGCCTAATTTCAGTGTGCTCTTCTCTCACTCTGTCAGGGTTTCTAGTTGCAAAGGGTTTTGAGTATGTGTGGGGGGGTGTTTTCTAGTGCTGTGGACAGGTGTGTGTATGTGTTTTAGGTGTTGCCATTGGTGTTATCCTATCTAGTGCAGTGTTGATGCAGTGGTAAATACTTTTTTTTCCGCTGAGGTTTGGACCACAATGGATTCCTGCCATGTTGGTTTCCGCAATGCTGATTTGTGACTTGGAATTTGGTGGGTGGCATTTTCTCGGCATGGTGGTGGTGCAGCCGCCCCCTTCATATTGTCGTTTGGGCCGACTGTGTTGTTTTTTCTGTAAATTTGGCGGTGTTGTGTGGATTACTCATAATGCGGCCGGCTTCACTCCGCCATCGCTGGTGGTGTATGGGCTGCCGTTTGCACGGTGGTCTTCGGTAATGACCGCCAAACTCAGAATGACCACCTCAGTCACTTTTTGGTCTAGTTCGTGAGAGCCAACAGGTGTATAAGCTGATGTGGGCCCCTGGACCAGGCAGAACAACTCTACATAGATGGGGCGTCTCGGGTGCAAAGGTGTGTTTGGCTATGTGCTTTGTTATCCTTGGTGCTGAAAAAGAGATGCAGTTGCTGGTTTTACCACTGCAACAGTGCAGGATAGAAAGCAGATGTAAAAACTCGATGATGGAGTCCCTCTTGACATTGGGTGAAGGTGTTGCGGGTGCCCATGGGTTGCAGAGTCGGGTAAAGGCAGTAGTGACCGGAGTGTTCATGAACAAGCCTTGGCAGTGGTAGGTTGTGTTAGAAGCCCCTCCAGTGGTCCTGTGGTAAATAGTAGCTGACTATAAATTGGTGGAGACCTGGACTACACTTTCCACAATGCACTGGACAATGTGCTTTTGTGTGACCCCTTGGATCTGCCAATGGCCAGTGCTTCTTTGATTCTGTTACATGATTTTTACCTGCAGATACAGGGGACTAGTGCCAATAGGGAGTCTGATCTTGCCTTTGTTTTATAAAGAGTTCCCTTTTGCTGGGGGAATGTACTTTGATCCAGGATGAGCTACAGTTGAGCACTTCCAAAAAGGCTGCCACAGGTTCAAGATATCACACCTTTGGTTTGTGCAGGTTACTGTTGTGGTAGATGCGGGTCTTCTTCTGTCCTTTCTTCACACTTTGTTTCAGATCTGAGGTTTTTGTGCCAGGAGTGCCCCAGAAGTATAATTTTTGCCACTTTTCAAGATGGTCGAAGTCTTCCCCAGCTATACAGACCAGGTATCCCACCCTAGAGGTGTGGCTAGACTTCTGGGGGTGTACACCTCTTGACTAATTTTCTCACATATCTGGGTGAAAATGCACTTCAGCACAGGGGGACAGCTTTGTCTTCTGCTGGGAGACAGCCTGCTTGCATATGAGAGGCAGTGTACCATTTGAAGCTCACCACCTTGACGTGTAACTTCACTGGCCTTCCTGGGAGTGAGGGAGGGAGGGAGTGTGTCACCTCCTTCCCATCCACACCTTTGTTCTGACTCCTGGGAGTGTTCACACTTCCTTCCAGGGTGTCTGAAACCTGTCTTGGTGGCAGCAGCTGTGAGCGGACAGCCGGAGCCCAGGAAAACTGGGGAACCCAGTTGAACAGCCTCTAAGGTTGCCATCTGAGTGCATGCCACGTCGACTCAACAGAAAATTCATATTGGGGTGAGAATGCACATTGTTTTATACCAAACATTACATATTTAGGTGTAGCATAATGGAGCTGGCGACCTCAGGTGTGCCTGGGTGCCAGCCCATATTATCCTATGGACTTCCTATCACTTACAGTAGGCTTCAATGGAAAAGGCCACGATAGAGACATATAAACTTGCACTTATATGTCCAGAACTTTAATATAATGCACCCTGCCTTCTGGGATTAGAAGGCCTTACTTGAAGACGACCATCAAATATTAAAAATAGTGAATGGCTTTGCCCCACTTGGCATTGGCAAAGTTGAGGTTGAGCAGAATACACTGCTCCTGTAGTCTGCAATATCAGGCCTGTTGTCAGTAGTTTTCTTGGGTCACTCAAGGTGGCACAAACAGTGATTCAGGCCCTGGTGACTTTTATTGGGTTCAAAGCTGTTGCCAATGGGGATACCACTTCACATATACCAATTTAAGGGGAAAGCACTGGCACTGGGGCCTGCACTTTCAGAGTCATAATCCAAATCATTTTGTTAAAAAGTGTGAGGGTGACCATTCAAAAAAGGCACATTTTACATCAACAATTTTACATAATTTTACTTACTGTGTTCTTTTAACATATTTTCATCAATCATTAAAAAATGCAATGGGCAGAGATGTGATTACATGTTGTCAGTTATTTTTCAAAGCTTCTATTTAGTAGCCTTTGGCTGCTGAGGTATCTCTACATTCCTTTTGTTAGATATTTCCCCTGTGTTTGTGAAGATCATATACAAACATTGGACAAATAGCAGCCTACACACATGTGTCCTGTGCCCAGGCCATATGTGCAACATCAGGGCATAGTCTGGTTACCCTTTTATGATGTGCAAATGTATCAATATGGAAAGCACAGGTTTATTAGTATATAGTTCACTCTACATACATAATTGAGAAAATACCTACGTATTATCAAATACAATTAAAAAGATTGTTTGAAATTATGTCACCAAGTCTAGCTATTTTACACACAAGGAGAGACAAGGGAGGTTTGAACATCCATACTACCTCCCAAAATCATAACTGTGAACACAAATCGTATGGGGGACATGAGAGACAAGACCAGCTTGTGGTTGTACACTTTTGCTGTGATCCAGTCTCTTCAGGAATGGTTTTGAAAAACGTTAATTTGGAACCTATGCTAGGGTGATCTCACACACATAAGAGTGTCATGCTTCATAATTTGGCCACCTAGCCCTACCCAGGTAGGACAATGCCACCTCAGCACACTCATCCTCGTAGTTAAATGAGCCCAGAGGGAGTTCTTAGATGATATTTTTCTGAATAATACAGGGATCCAGTCATTTAAGTAAAATTACCTCACAGATAACCAGAATGAATCACACCTTTAATAGTGTGTCTGCTGGTAAAATAAAAAAAAGAGATGGGCGTTTTTTGGGTATAATGACTCATTCCGTAGCTACAATCCTAATGGCCAACATGTTTCTGCCCACACACTAAGCCATAACTGATATGGGGCATTCTTCATTCTTGTAGGCATAGACCCCTAGTAATAGTGGTGTGAAGAGGAACCTATCCTATCTTACTAGCGAGAAGCTCATATGTTACACACTCAAGGCCTACCTGAGTATTACTCAAATTTGGAGGTACCTATGTTAGAGGAAAAGAGTAACAAGTTTCCAATATGCATGAACCTCCTCCCCACAACTTACCATGTACTGCGCCTCTTTATGCTGGTTGGGTGGCATGGGCTCATGTCCACTGGAAGGACAAACTTTTCCAACAACAGAATGAGATGTGACAGAATGTTTGTGCACTATAGGTTACTGTGGCTGACATTTCGGACTTACAACATGGGCTCCCTGAGGTGATTGACAGATAGACCTGTGCCTTGGCTAATGTTGTGAAATATTGCCAAAAAATTACAAGAATGCATAAAGATCAAATCAAAGTTTATAAGGACGAGAGTACAAGACAATATGCCTTGGCCATGAAGATGATGGTGGGAATGATGAAAATGTTCCAGAGTCTACCTTCATGGTCAACACAAGGAGAAGGATCTACGCAACCACCTGCACCCCCACCTAGACAGCCACCTGTTCCACCTATACAACCGCTGGGGCACTACCTGTACCGCCACAAGCACTCCTACCTGTACAGCCACAGGCACCCCCACTTGTACGGCACTTTATCCTGTACAACAACCAGTATAGCCACTAGCACCCCTACTGATATACTGTCCGGCTCCACCAGCACAGCCATACGAATCACCTGCACAGGCAGCTGCCACATATATACACACACATTGTCAACCACCCAGATGGTGCACACATTCACAAATATTGTCACCTTCACAAATGCATAGCCATATGAGATATCCACCATAAATATTGTAAATCTGTTTTGATCCTCACTATTGTCTGGAATTAGAAATATGTGCACTATTCACAGCCTCTAACCTGAATTGACCTGATTAGTTTTTTTTATGTTTTCGTTATCCGTAGGGCATATCTCTCAATATTATTTTTCATGAGTGCTATTTTTAGAACATTAAGGGGGTCATTCCGACCCCGGCGGGCGGTGGGCACCGTCCGCCGGGCGGAAACCGCCCAAACACCGCCCGCGGTCAAATGACTGCGGGGACCATTCTAACTTTCCCGCTGGGCCGGCGGGCGATCTTCAAAAGATCGCCCGCCGGCCCAGCAGGAAAGCCCCAGCAAAGATGAAGCCGGCTCCGAATGCAGCCGGCGGATTTGCTGGGGTGCGACGGGTGCAGTTGCACCCGTCGCGATTTTCAGTGTCTGCTAAGCAGACACTGAAAATCTTAATGGGGCCCTGTTAGGGGGCCCCTGCACTGCCCATGCCAGTGGCATGGGCAGTGCAGGGGGCCCCAGGGGCACCACGACACCCGTTCCCGCCATCCTGTTCCTGGCGGTAAGAACCGCCAGGAACAGGATGGCGGGAAGGGGGTCGGAATCCCCATGGCGGCGCTGCTTGCAGCGCCGCCATGGAGAATTCCTATGGCCAGGGGAAAACCGGCGGGAAACCGCCGGTTTCCCTTTTCTGACCGCGGCTTTACCGCTGCGGTCAGAATTGGCCAGGAAGCACCGCCAGCCTGTTGGCGGTGCTTCCGCGGTCGTTGGCCCTGGCGGTCGATGACCGCCAGGGTCAGAATTACCCCCTAAGACTATTTGTGTTACAAGCCATCATATTGAAAGAATAAGCTAAATACCAGCACATTTACATACATCCACATTGAATGTAACAAAAAATATGCAGAGTGAAGAACAGAGATCTTTTATAAAAGTTTAAAATTTGTTTTGGTTTGAAAATAATGAATATATCACAATATGTTACAACAAAGTCAGACCAAGTAGGAAAGACTTTCACAAATAAAGTCTTCCGGCAGAATAGGAAGGGCAGCTTGGAAGTGGTAGAGCAACATAAAAACAACAAGTCAGGAAGTGTCAAAGGAAGTAGTTTATATACAAAGGGTCAAACTAGATAGTCCAAACATAAGAGTCCACTGTCAACTAAGATAATAAAATCAGCCCCCTAAGCTGCATGTAGTTTGACAACCAGGCCCTGGACTTGGGGGACAAAAGCACTGGTCATCATCATTCTCTGTTTTATCATGTTCAATTTTTCCTCCAAAGTGGATACATTTTGGCTGGCTGGTGCAGGGCCAGACATCCAATGGGGAGAGATAACACAAGGGGTAGCATGAGGGATAGCAGGCTAAACAGTGAGAATAAAGTGGGAGAGAGACAAAATTATGTTGGGTGGGCTGGGAACCAACTGGCACAACATAGCTGTAGTTAAGTTAGTGATGGTGGCAGTTAGCACTTCAAGTTGACTAGACAGGGCCACTCAGAGCATCTGGACCACTCCTTTAAATCCCAGATGTTCTGAGAGATCACTGCTTTATGCATCCTCTATGACCTTCATCGCCTCCTGGAGAGCAGCCACGGGGACAGACACAGATGGAGGGTACTGGGGCTCACAGGAGGGGTGTGGGGTATCAGGGGCTGATGTCCTCCTTGACTCATGGTCTTTCAGGCAGACACTGGGAGGAGAAGTAGTAGAAACAAGTGCAATTGGAGGGGACGATCTGATGGGTTGGGGACCTCAGGAGTAGGTAGGGTGGGGAGGGAGGTCCAGGTGGGGTTGTGGGCCTGCTCTAGAGGCACCAGTTCTAGGATTTCATCTTATAGGCCAGGAGGAGACCCTACTTCCTCCTCCACCTCACTGGTGCTGTTCCTTTCTATTTATCCAGCTTTTAGTCATTTAGCAGATAATAGAGAAATTCTCCAGGCAGAAGCACTAACCCTGCTGGTGGTTGGATCTCCTCCTCCTTACTTGTGGTGTCCAGCTGATGTGCGTGTCAACATCAGGACAATGCACGCTCTAAGGGTGACGTAATGCAAAAAGCCAATCCTTATGTAATGTAATAATTGATGCATTATGTGTTAAAACAGTATGTTAACCTTTTGCATTGCAGAGATTCATCTTGAAATGTCATTAATGTTGTTTGCAATGTATTGCTCATTTTCAAGGCTTTGCTGCAGGATTACAGGGTATGATTAGGGTGTGGTCCCTATTCTGAGCCTTTCTAGAATCCTTTCCTGCAGTCTGGCTTGGTGTGGCATGTGGGCGGGGCCTGGGTCTACGTAAGGGACCCAGCCCAGCTCCACGTGCTCACTATTCAGAGGTCCCGGTGCAGAGCAGCAGCATTTTCCTGAGCTCCTGTTCCGGAGGCCTACCTAGGATTTCCAGGCCCTGTCCTCATTTCCTTGGTGATCTTCAAGCAGGGCGGTAAGGCGGAGGTCTGGTTAGGCCCCCGACTCCGTTTTCAGAAATACTCAAGGTTTGGGCCTTTTGGTGAAATCGCGTGTGCAATGTTTTTTCTTGGCAATTAACCCTTACAGCTCAGATCGGCACAGTGTGCGATCGTATCTTGGCATTTAAACCTTCATGGTTGAATCAGCAGTAGTGTGCTCGATTCATTCTTGGCAATTAACCCGTGCATCTCAGATCGGCAGAGTGCGCGATCCTATCTTGGCATTTAAACATTGATGGTTGAATCAGCAGCAGTCTGCGCAATTCATTCTTGGCAATTAATCCTTGCAGCTCAGATCGGCAGAGTGCGCAATCGTATCTTGCCATTTAAACCTTGATGGTTGAATTGGCATTGGTGTGGGCAATTCATTCTTGGTAATTAACCCTTGAAACTCAGAGCGGCAAATCATTTCATGACATTTGAACCTTGATGTACGAATCGGCAACAGTTTGCGTGATCCATTCTTGACATTTAACTATTGCAGTACAGATCGGCAGAGTGCAAGATCATTTCATGGCATTTGAACCCTGATGTACGAATCGACAGCAGTGTGCGCGATTCAGTCTTGACATTTAACTCTTGCAGTACAGATCGGCAGAGTGCGCAATCATTTCATGGCATTTAACTCTTGCAGTACAGATCAAACAGAGTGTTATTCCATGGACAGAGTATTCTTGAAACCCAGATTCAATAGAGTGTTATCCAATGTTCATAGTATTCTTCAAACCCAGATTCAACAGAGTGTTATTCAATGTTCATAGTATTCTTAAAACCCAGATTCAACAGAGTGTTATTCAATGTTCATAGTATTCTTGAATCCCAGATTCAACAGAGTGTAATTCAATGTTCATAGTACTCTTGAAACCCAGATCCAACAGAGTGTAATTCAGTGTTCAGAGCATAAGATGTTATTCTAAAAACGCTCATATGAAAGTTTGCATAATCCTTCTTTATTTTCCAGATATCCAGAGTTGATAAGTACTTAATGTAAGAAAGCTCTTGATCATTCATGTTATCAATATATAAATATTAGGAACAAAGTTTATGAAAGTCAATGTGAATATTCTTGCTATTGTGTTCTTAACTTTTGCTTCAACAGGTCTCCTTCCCCGCTGTTCCCAACCTCAAACCCCATCCCTCACTTGGCCATTCTTTAACTCTGTGCTATATTAGCTAGTAGAGTTTGGAGATGCCAAGAGGTGGACATTTTGGGAACAGGCGCACGCCCCGAGGATCCGGTCTCCCTGACAGTGCGTGTGTCATGCTGACATGCCCGCCTGCAAGCTGAGACTCTTCTTTTCTGCCCCTGGTCCTGCTGAGATGTTGCTTGGCCAGCCAGTCCACAAATCGCTCACAAACAAAAACAACAAAAATACCAAATAATAGCATTGTAATACCTTGACCTAACTAAGGAATATCCTGTGCAGTAAAATATATTAACTTTGGATTAAATGAAATGCAATTAACTAATTCACCCCAAAACATTTGAATTAGGCCTGTGCGAAATTTCAATGACACCAAAGTAATCATAAACATTGCTGTAATTTAGCGTAACCTTACGAGTTGATTCTGCTGCTGCTCGGGTAGAAAATCTGCATGAGCAGCAGCAAATCTACTCTAGAAGCAGCACTCTGACAGCAGACACTTGTGCAGCCCATGACCACCTGTGTTAGAAAATGGCACTACGGGACACCAAATCTCACTCACCCTAGCATTTCTGGAGCTTTGTCGGTAAAAATACCTTCATGCGGCATTTGGCAGAATTTAGCCGGAACTCCGTGTTAGAGGGCGTTAACAAATTCTGCTAACTCTTCTGCCAATACCCAGCTATTTCCTTAATTAAAAATGCCTGCTCAAATCCATTTTGGATTCAAGGGGTCATTTTTATGCTACGAAAAAGCACTAAATGCAGCATTACTTTTCTCACATAATTCATGTGTAATCTCACAGAATTTTTAGGTAATTCCACATGATTAGATATACTGAATTACGCGAGTTACAACCACCCCTAATTTTAAGTATTGTGAATGTAATCCTAATTTTTTTTATTTTTTGGTAAAAAAATATTGCCAAAGGAAGTTCAGATTTTACATGTGTAAAACCATTAAACATTAAAAGATATTGTTTATGCAGTACACTGCAAATCATATGCACTTACCTAGTACTGTTATATGTTATATGTAATTTGAACAATAACATATGACATTGTTTAGGAAATGTGTGCATTTACTGCACTTTGTATATGTATATATTACTTGAAGGAAGGTTAAATAAGGTACAATTACACAATGTCAGCCTTCACTATATTTCAAACAACAAATAGTAGTTAAGAGAAATGAAACAAACAAAAAGCATGCCTGCAGAAAGTAATAACACAAATTGGCATGCTGACAATAAAATGTTTCAAGAGAAAACTCCTTCACCTTTCAAAGAGTCCTTGTGTCACAAATTATGCCACTTCCAGTTTCTCATTTAGGAAATGCACTTGAAATGCAGTTCTATCCATTTGTAAAATGGCAACTATAAGAATCCAATGATAAACATCTCAAAAGAAAGAAATCCTGCTGCATGGACCTTAATAAATATGCAACTATGAGTCAGGTTATGTTAAAGGTCACAAGCAACACATGACAGGATATCTCTCTCACCACTCACATCAACTTTCTAACAAATAAAAAAGTACATGTAATTACTGTCTCTCTGCTGCTTAAACTGTTACAGCTGAACATGGAGGTTCAGCCAGGCAGCTTGTGTTACTCTCTGGTGCAGTGGGGTAATGAGGTGCCACTGTGTTTGTGGCTGGGAAGACACAGTTATGTTTTCCTGGGCCTTGATTCGGGTCCAGTGTCGCAGGCCCTCCCTGCATTTTCTGCACATATTACCCCACCAATTCTACACTCCCACTGCACTAGAGCATGTAGCAATGTCCTGCCAGATTTGAACAGGAGCTGCATCTGTTCCCTCATTAAGTACACCTTCACTAATGATAGTCAAATCACTCTTGGTGAAGAGGGATGCCTTCTCATAAAGCCCCTCAGCCATGTGAGGAGCAAAATTGATTCAAGGAGCAGAAAGATGGGGGAGGGTGCTTCTCTGAGTAGAGGATGGCGCAGAGTTAATTCAAAATGCTAGATTTCCTCTTCCAGTATGCCATTTCCTGTACGTCATTACCTATGAACATGGATATAGTCAGTAACCAATGTGATTAGGTTTTCTTTAAAATCAACAAAAATAATATTACACATCTTTTGATTTCAGGTAGGATGATCAGTACACTTTAATCCTGTCTGTTCTAAAATTATGGGTCTCAGTTAGAGTTGGGCAGATGTATACTGTCTCACAAACATGAGGGATATCCCATGCACCACAGTGGATATAACGCACTTGTAATACTGTTGATGGGATACCCATCACCTTGTGACAAAGTATCTTATCAGCCAAGCTCTAAATTAGGCCCCATATATTAGGTATGTGAATAAAGTGTTCTGAAACCCAATTTATAACCACATTTACTACTTCTTTTGTTGTTCTTTCATTAGCTATGCAAAGCCTTAACTGCTATTTGCAATACGCTGCAAGGGGCAATTTGCCCCACATTGTATGCCTTTGTTAAAACAAATAAAGAAACATAGCACAAAGCAATTCCTTGCATTGTCTTGTATCGTGGAGGCCTTCTATGCGTGGACCATGGGTAGTCTCATGCATTCTCCCATGGATTTTGACACAATTCTAGATTTACAAACACATGCCAATCTGGAATTTAGGCAAAATTGTAACTCTCCCCAACATAAGCATAAAGAAGAGACATTTATTTATTTATTATTGTTAATTATTATTCCTAGGTGTGATGCATTCAGCATCAGAAATACAAATCTTAAAAACCCCTCTAAGATTTTTGGTGCAGAAAAGACTCCTTTCATGATCAAAAAGTATCCCGACCATAACACAGGAAAACTTGCTTCATAGGGAAAGGTGTATGCATTGGTGCTAGACTGCCACAAGAGCAGCAGCTCAAAAAGATAGCAGAAATAATACATATCTTGTACAATGTAGACTCTTTCAGGTCCTGTCTCTTCATGCAACTCAACTCAGCAAGTTAACTTCCTGTTTTCGGTTCCATCAAAGTATATCAACTTTGACACAGTTTATCAGAGAGGGTACATTATCACAATTTCTTCATACTACCCTATCTGCAAAACTGTTCGTGCCCCCCCCCATTTATACTCATCTAGATCCTCACTGTACCAATCCCAGAGACTACTCAATCTCCACCAGTGACATCAAGTTCAAATGGAATAAACCATTAAGTGACACCTGCGTTTTCGCCATTTGTCACCCCCACAATGTAGAGTGACTGGACAAATGTGAATTTTTCATTGCCTGTCACATCCACGTAAAAGCTGCTTTTAAGGGGCCAGTGAAAATTGGAAAAATAGCCACACAACATGGCACCTTAATCTCATGGGGAGTGTTTAATTGCTTGTTCTTTTGTAAATCCAAAATAACACATTTTTTATAGAAATATGAAAAGGAAAGGATCTGATTTTGATCTTGGCAGATGAGTTACCCCTTCACAACGGTGACTGATATCATGTCCACCAAAATATAAATCCCATAGGATATAATGGGATTTATATTTCAGTAGATGCGAATGCCGTCACCGTTGTGATGGAGTAATTCATTCACCAAAATCTAGATCAGGCCCAAACTTTGTAGTAAAAATGCAAAACTCCATCATGTTCACAAAGGCATCCCTCAATCTCTCATTGAATAGAATTGAACCTTGATAACTGCTGTTGCTGACAATGCTAGAAATCTCCAATGGGCAGGTGAACATCTCACAAATTGTTTTTCATGGGCTATTTTTAACCCTTGGAATGGCATTTATTTCCAAACTTTATGAATGGGTTACAGAGTTGTCTTACAATGTAATTAATGGACAGAGTATTCACCAGTCTTCTTTGCCTACATGCTGTCAAATCACATAAAGGCTGTAACCCAATTAGCAGCTCAAAAGAAAAAAGAGTTGATCAGTCACTCATGCATCTGCATACCCTGACCTCTGCTTGTGACAACAACCCTGTTCCCTGATTTGGGACATTGGTGAGGGTTCAGAGGTATGTGTAAGCCTTGTCATAATGCAAGAATGTACAGAATGCAATAGGCTATTATTATCTTGCACAGAACTTCAGAGGAGTACACCAGCACATCCTTTCTATGATTAAGGCATCAGAAAAATGACTCATGGAGACCCAAAGTGTGTTCATGATGGCTCATGTACGAATGTGTACCCTATTGTACCGCTGCTGAGATAATGTGGTAGGAAGTCTATGTGATGTGAGAAGATGGGCAAAGAATGCAGAAGCAGAATACCTGAAGGGGGGCATAATAAAACATTGTAAATGACCCTCTGTCATATTTAGATAACTTTGTGTATGCCAGGCTATGCAGTGTCTGTTACAGTCATCTTTTTTGCTTGAGTAGAAGTCATTAGGTATGGTTGTGGAGAAGTCACCAACAATATGAATATTAAGCCTGTATGTTGAGTGAGCACTCACCACAAAGCCATGAGTCACCATATTGTCCAGAAACAAAGCAGCATGCAAGAGGTTATCTACTGGAAAGAAAGCTGTTGTGTGTACTGCCTGGAAACACAGCATACACATCAGTGAAGCAGCCACTTCAATCACAGACAAACTGTATGTTGACTGAATGCCAGAGTTGTCTGTTGCAGAGAAAGTGTGGTATGTGGCGAGGTGGCTGAAGTGCCATATAGGTGTAATCAATAGCACCTAGCACAGTTCTCTAGTAACACCTTGCCTTCCCGCCTGTGAATATGATATGCCTCTTCTATTGATGCACCTTAGGACCTGATGCAAGGGCTGGCTTGGCTGTGAGATGACTAAAGTGTCACTTGACACCCTCTGAAAAGATCCAGTAGCAAAAAACTGTAGAGCAGCTAATATATTCACAGAGGCTGGGGTAGACTGGGATTAGCATGTATCAGAATCAAGGTCTTGCTCACACTCAGAAACCATGTCCAAGATGACATGGGGTCATCAGAATCTGGAAATCACTTCTTGGTTAAACATTAGAAAGATATAAATCCTTTGACTAAAATCCTCTCTGCTCCACTCTTCCACTTCTTTCTAAGGTCATTCCTTCTCAAGATAATTAACAAACCCAGAAACACATTCAGTGACACAGTGAAAGCTCTGAGTTTGTGTTTGCTCCTGTTTATGTATCCAGCCTGGCTGTGATTGGCTGCTGGATTACAACATTCTGGTGTAGATGGGTGGAGGCAGGTGGGTAAAAAAGTCCTATGTGTTTACCAGGTGTGTGGGAAGTGTTTGAAACAATGTCATATAGATGAGTTTAGCACTACATTTTACACTTATGACTAACTTTTAAATTTGAACAGACAGAAAAATAAATAACAGAAAAATTAGCTCATTAATATTTCAAACAGAAAGTTGAATTGTTGTTTCAACATAGCAAATTATATTATTGTTAACACATGTTGAATACACTGATTATATTACTTGAAATGTATTTTCACAATCTTTCAACTCCGTTTTGTGTTCGGGTGAGGACCGTTTCAAGAGCCCCTTCAAGCCCCACCCATATAACTCCTTACCCCTGCCTAAATTAGCTCAGTAATATTTTACACAGAAAGCTGAATTGTTGTTGAACATAACAAAAAAATATTATTGCTCAGGCATGTAGAATACCATGGTTATATTACTTGAAATTTATTTTCATACATCTTTCAACATTGTTTTGTGGCCAGTTGAGTACCATCTGCCCCAAATTCGAAAACTTACACAAAAGAGTAAATTACATTTGTTACTCCTTACGCCTTAAGTAGTTAAACCTCATGATTTCTTGTCTATGCATAACTTACTAACCCCTGTCCTAGGATGCTTTCCACTCAACAAAAACATAAATATTTATTTATCAAGAGATCTAAAGAAATCATTGAAGACTACTAATTCCTTAATCCCCTTGTATTATGACCATAATATTCAAGGTTTTACCTGAGCCTCCCCACACCATGCATTTTAAAAGATTGTTTCTGAGTAGTCAAGTTAAGTCCTCATTTAAAGTTGGTGACAGATTACTCTGCTGCCCATGCTGTCACCATCCCCATCAACAATTAGAGTTCATATGTTGGTGGTATTCATTACAACCAAGGTACTCCTGGCTCTGCCCCAGGAAAAATCTGATCTCATGATCTCCTACCATTGCAAATGGTATTAGAGCAGCCACCCTCCAACACCAGCTCTGTCATATCTGCTGTGGTTCCCTGGCATGTCAAGCCTGCTGTCTTGATATAATTCAATTAAGCAACTCCAAACATGTGTGCTTATGTTTTATTTGTATGTATATCTGACTAATGATTGTTCGGAAAAGAACAACAATGGGTTTATAAATTGTGCACACACCAATTTGGCCTAAATGAGAACATACCTTGGAGCCAGCTGATGAAGTACTAACATCACATTAATCATTAGTCAGATATACATCTCCTGAAATGAATGGTACACATAGGCAGTGCATAAGGTCCTATGTCCATCTCATTCCTTTACATTCCAAAGTGTCACAAAGAGCAAACCCTCAACTATAAATATTAGCCACTAACATATACATCACCATCACAGTAAGAAGAGAACGAGTAACCCTTCGTTAAACACAAGGAAGAAACTCCCAAATAATTATTGAAATGATATGGGAATCCCCAGTTCTGCCTCTATAAGCCCAAATTACCTCTGTGCAATGACAGGCACCCACAAAGGATACCTACTTTTAGGGTCCTCTCAGACCCCCCTTCGCTCCACAGGAGGCCGCCATCTTGGGGAAGCTAGCGTTCTAATCGCGCACGCTTTAGCATGCCGAGATGCAAGAGCTGCTGCACATTTAAACACGGCTTCCATTTGAGCATTCAAGTTTCAGACCCCGGGGAGGTGAGCATTAGGTACAGAGAGGGAGCATCACTTTGAGGAAGTAAGTGCCTTTTGAACATTGTTTACCTGACGCTACAGATACAATAAGATGAATTGATTCTAAAACTTTGCCATATATTTAGAGTGTGACTACAAACACATGCCCGTCCCGGAGGAGGTCTGATATGAGAATCCAAATACTACTGAGTAGGTTACGCATGCACCACGTGTGTGCTGTTTGGTGTGTTTCACTTGTTTTCATGTTTAAAAGTTTTAAATGTAGTATGTCTTGTACTGTTGATTGTGAGAGTACTTTAGTCTCTCAGTCCTGATATTCACGAGTGCCATTTCCCATGAGTGGGGTGGAGTTTGCAAGTAGGTGGCACCACACCCACAAACAACATATATAGCGGCCCATTACAAATGGGGTTTATGATAACTATGCCTCTCTTGCTTTTCCACAGGTATCAATGACGGACGTTATAAACAATAGGTATCATCGTATGATACCACATTAGTAAGGTGAATTGCACCATATCACAGAACATGTATTATTTATGCTTTCATTAGAGGTAGTCAAACAAGCAGTGGAACCAGTGAGTCCACCTTGGTCCTGAAGAGGAGCCTAGGGGTAAGTCTATGAAACATGTAGACTAAGAATTCAGGTACATTACATCCCCCACTTCTGCAGCCCTTTTTTAATCATACTGCCTCCAAGAGATCTATTAAATCATTGGAATTACTAGGAGTCAGGTATTTTTAACACACCCAAGACCCCACCACTCCTATCCCTCCTGTGATTCACATTGACAAGACTACATCAGTGCTCCCACGTATCCCATAGGTCGTAGCATGCCCCGCTCCATAGCGGAATGGGAAGAAACCCAATGATGAAGCATGCCACCAAGGGCTAACCGTGGTGGGTGAGGGTTTCTCTAACAGGAAAATCCTAATCCTTTTTCCTATCCATCCTGTGGTAGTTCTTATAGCTTGGCCTCTTTTGTAATGTCATCTGTGATGATAGCCAATGTGAGGTTCCAGTGGTGACCGGCTCCTTATGTGGGCAATGATATCCATAAGGCCCACACCTACTCGAAGCTCCAGCTAAGGGACCTTGTGTGAACTTAGACTGAGAGAAGGTAAACTCTTCACCGGGATAAACCTTCTCCCTGTATCTGACATGTGCTCATTCAGCCTGAAGTTGTGACTTTGACCTGGTCCAGAACAATCATATTACCATGAATGGCACTTTGTGCTTTTGGTGCTATTTTTCCCTGAATCTTCAAAAATTCGAAGCTCCAGTTCTACTGATTGGATTATTGTAGTTTTGGTGTCATTGTATTTATTAAAATTGACTCTATTGTTCTAAATTGGTTTAGAATTTTACTTGTGTTTTATTTCCACTTTATTACTGTTTGAGTGCAGCATAAATACTTTACACATTGCCTCTAAGTTAAGACTGGCTACTTTTGTGCCAAACTATGAGAAAGTTAAGCACAGATTTATATAGTGGTTCTCCTAGAAATAGATTATGTTAGTTGAGTGGAGCTCATACCCCTGTCCTTAGTTGCTTGTCACATCTCGTCCACTTGGTAGCTAACTCTGCTAATGATGGACTGTATCCTGGTACAAACTGCCTGCATTCTGACGTTTTGCTTTTTTTAAACCTCCAGTATCTTGTTATTGTACACATGTCCGCAGCCTTTTGAATTTTCAGTTGTATGTCTGGCTCCTAGGATAATTTCCCCTAACTTTTAAATATATTGCTATATTTGGTAAATACGTAATGTCATTCATATTACTCAATTGTGCCACCATCTTTACAAGTATTCATTATATTTAAACTAGTATTTGATGCATTCCTTTTTTGTGTTTTACTCAATACCAATCAATTAAAGTCAGAATCACAGCAAGGTAAGCTTTTCTGTGCATAGTGAATTTAAACTTCCAAGACTTGAGCTAACGTCATGCAGGCCCAGAACTGTGATTCACAAAGACATCTGGGGTTTTGTGGGGTTGAGACTGGGTAGGCAGCACAATCCCAAAGAACTGTGATTCGAATTACATAGGCAGGTTGCTGGATCCTGTTTATCTGCTGACTGATATTCTAATTCTTGAATATTGCCCTGAGAGTGATTACTGTCAAGAAGGTCCAAGTAGGGAGTGATCACTTCCTGCCATTGTAAGGGTTAAACCACAATGGCAATGGAGTTCCAATTATGCACAATGTTAGAAATAGGGTATCTTGTTGGTAGTAGTTTGCACCCTGTCCAAGAAGGGATCCTCACTTTACTTAGGGTAAGAGAGTCACTCAGCTAAGATAACCCCTGCTCATCCCCTTAGTAGCTTGGCACAAGCAGTCAGGCTTATCTCAGAGCAATGTGTAAAGAATTTGTATACACACACACACACACACAAAACACCACAAAAGTACTCCACACCAATTTAGAAGCATGGCATATTTATCTGAGTAAAACAAAACCAAAACGGCAAAAATCCAACATACACAAGCAAATATATCACTTTTTTGAAAGATTAAATGCAAATGTAGTTCTGTGAAATCAATGAAGCACTTGACTGAGTCAATGTACCTGAGATGTGTCAAAAACAAAGAGTATGTAGGCCGCAGGTGTGGTGATGCGTCAAAAGAGCCATAGATGAGTTGGTTCCTTACTGTTGCTGGGGAGGTGATGAGTCAGTTCCTTACTGCTAGGCAAGGGAGGTGATGCGTCGATTCATTAATGCCAGAGGGGAAGTGATTTGTGGCATGAAGTGTCATTTCCTTACCGTGGTGCGGTTTCAGTGAAGAAAATGGTGCCCAGGGATGATGTGCCGGTGATGTGTTGGAAGTCAAGTTGTGATGCATCGATCTCACAGTGATGAAGGAGGCGCTGCATGAGAGTCAGGGTGGTGTGTTACGGACTCCAATGATGCGGGGCTCAAAAGTCATGCAACTGTGGTTCCTCTGATGCACTGAGATGGAAAGTCGGGCCTGCATGGAAAACAATGTTTGTTGCGGCAAGCGGGAACCAGGCACCGTTGCAGGCAGCAGCGATGCATCAAATTCTTGCATCGATGTGTTGGTTCGGAATGACACAATGAGTTAATGTATGGATTTTCTTCTACCGGCAACAAAACCGTCCTTCAACAGACCAGACTTGATTTGATACCACTTGGCAGGACAGGGCTCTCATCAGAGGAGTCCAGGTGCTGGCAGATTAAGGGGGTCATTCCAACCCTGGCGGTCGGTGTTAAAGAGGCGGCCAACCCGCCAACAGGCAGGCGGTAATAAATATGGGATTCTGACCCTGGCGGGAACCGCCAACACAGGCCGCCACTTTAACACTCCGACCGCCACGGCGGGACAAACAAACAGCGCAGCGGTCACCGCCAACAGACAGGTGGCAGACAATGTACCGCCCACACTATCATGACAAACCAATCCGCCACCTTTTCCGGGGCGGGCGCCCCGCCGATAAAAACACGGCGGAAACAGACTACGAACGGGAAAACGCTCACCTATACACACTCCACGAGGAATCTGGACAGCATGGAACCCGAATTAAACATCCTACCAGCCATTGTCTTCCTGCTCCTCTACCAGGAGCACGAACGCCGGCGCAGAAGACAACGGTGAGTACTGCACCTACGACACAGGGGAGGGGGGAGGAAAAAAGGTTACGGGCACACACACACGCGACACACCCACCCCCACCCTCACCCCCCAATCCCTACACACCAATGCAGAGCAACAAGTCAGAGTGACACCCCCCAAGCCCCCTGGAATAATGCAAAGACAAAATAAAATGTTCATTAAAATTGAAGTATATTAAAGCATATTTGAACTTAAGTGAAATATGAAATTTATCAAATAAATATATTACAACATGAACAATATATACATAGTCCAAAAGTCCGGCACATTTTGGCTACATTCCATTGTTCGTGGGCCAATGTAAATAAACACATGGGCAAAGCCCACACACGAGACCCGATTCCATTGGAGAGAACACTGCTGGCGCATCAGATAATAAAAACACAGGCACCTCAGGGGGAAGGGGGGGCACCTCAGCCACATGAGTCCACGACGCCAGATCCACGAGGGGCCTCCATGCCCACTGTACCATCCTGGGGAGTGCAAAACCACAGTCTCTCAAGTCTCTACAGTGGGTGGATTGCCCATTGTACCTTCCTGGGGAGTGCAAAGCCACAGTCTCTCAAGTCTCTACAGTGGGTGGATTGCCCATTGTACCATCCTGGGGAGTGCAAAGCCACAGTCTCTCAAGTCTCTACAGTGGGTGGATTGCCCACTGTACCATCCGGGGGAGTGCAAAGCCACAGTCCATCAGGTGGATTACAGACTCCACTGGTTCTGGAGGAGGCATGTTGGCCAGAGTGCTTTGTGAAGCCCTGCCCGACACAGATCCGGCCCTGCCAATGGGCCAGCGGTGCTTGAGATGAAGGGCCAAGCGGAGCGGTGCAGAGACAGCGGTGCCCAGCGGAGCGGTACTTGAAATGAAGGGCCCAGCGGAGCGGTGCTTGAGATGAAGGGCCAAGCAGAGCGGTGCTTGAGATGAAAGGCCCAGCGGAGCGGTGCAGAGACGGCGGTGCCAAGCGGAGCGGTGCTTGAGATGAAGGGCCCAGCGGAGCGGTGCTTGTCACCGCGGGGCCCTGTTCAGCGGTGCTTGTCTCGGCGGGGCCCTGTTCAGCAGTGCTCCTCACGGCGGGGCCCTGTTCAGAGCTGCTTGTCACGGTGGGGCCCTGTTCAGCGGTGCTCCTCACGGCGGAGCCCAGTTCAGTGGTGCTTGTCTCGGCGGGGCCCTGTTCAGCGGTGCCTCTCACCGCGGGGCCCTGTTCAGCGGTGCTTGTCACGGCGGGGCCCAGTTCAGCGGTGCTTGTCTAGGCGGGGCCCTGTTCAGCGGTGCCTCTCACCGCGGGGCCCTGTTCAGCGGTGCTTGTCACAGCGGGGCCCTGTTCAGCGGTGCTCCTCACGGCGGGGCCCTGTTCAGCGGTGCTCCTCACGACGGGGCCCAGTTCAGCGGTGCTCCTCACAGCGGGGCCCTGTGCACCGGTGCTTGTCACGGTGGGGCCCAGTTCAGCGGTGCCTCTCACGGCGGGGCCCTGTGCAGCGGTGCCTCTCACGGCGGGGCCCTGTGCAGCGGTGCTTGTCACGGCGGGGCCCAGTTCAGCGGTGCTTGTCACAGCAGGGCCCTGTTCAGCGGTGCTCCTCACGGCGGGGCCCTGTGCAGCGGTGCTTGTCACGGCGCGGCCCAGTTCAGCGGTGCTTGTCTCGGCGGGGCCCTGTTCAGCGGTGCTCTCACCGCGGGGCCCAGTTCAGCGGTGCTTCTCACGGCGGGGCCCAGTTCAGCGGTGCTTGTCTTGTGTTCCTAGGGAACCAGATCTGGCCAATAATTCCAGCTCAGTCGCCATCCGACCTTTCGCTTGCAGGGCCCTCCTGTGCTGGAGTCCTGGGCCCATGGGTGTCCTCCGTCACACCCCAAATGGGACTGGTGGGGCCCTCCTGGGCAGCTCGCTTGCTGCCGGACTTGTCCGCCCTGCTGCCCTTGCCCTCCTTGGCAGAAACTCTGGGGCCCTTGCCTCCCTTTGTGGATGGGCCAGGTGCAAGGGTGGTGTCCTTGGGGGCAGCCGTCTCAGGCCTGTTGCGCCGGCCCTTCCCTTTTTTGTTTTTTTTCCCAGGGGGTGAGCTGGCTGTCCCCTTGCTGCTGGCCGATGTTCCTGCCCTAGGAGCTGGTGGACTCCAATAGCCCTGAACGATGGTCCTAGTAGGTGCAGGGCTTGTGGTGGCTGAGGTGCTGATTGGAGTCTTATGAGATGGAAGGGGTGGGTCAGTTGTTGGAAAGAGGTCAAGGTTGGAAAGGAAAATCAATTTAGAAAGACAGGGACGGGTAGTTGTAGTGGGTATGGGAGTGGAGGAAGAGGATGTGGTTGTAGGAGAGTGAAGTCTGGTGTCTTTGGGTGCAGGTGCTTGTGCTGGAGGCTGTCGTGAGGTGGATGGCTGTTGGGTGGGTGGCTGCCTGCGTTTGTGTGGTTTGGAAGAGGGGGTGACAGACACACTGGGAGAGGACACAGGGGACGTGTAAATGGCAGTGGGGGTGGTGACTGCATGTGTGCGGACTGTTTTGGTGGGTGTGGTGGTGATGGACGTACTGGCTGATGGTGGTGTGCATGCAGGTGTGAGTGGAGACGTCACAGGGAGGGAGGAGGGAGACGCGGAGGAGGGGGACACAGAGGAGGCAGTGGCTGTTGGCATGTCTGCATGTGGATGTTGCTTGGGTGAATGCTTGTGTGATCTGTGGTGCTTATGTCTGGATGAGCTGCCCTTGGGTGTTGAGGTGTGTGCAGGCTGGTCTGTAGGTGTGTCTGGGATAGGAAGAGGAACAGGGGAGTGGGACTGGGTTGAGGAAGTTGGAGGGGGGAGGCTAGACACAGGGACAATTGCTGCCGTCAGTGCTGAGGCCAGAGCGTTGAACGATCGCTGATGGGCAGCCTGACCCGAATGAATGCCCTCCAGGTATGCATTGCTCCGATGCACCTCCCTTTCTACCCCCTGGATGGCATTCAAAAGGGTAGACTGCCCAACAATGAGCGTCTGGAGGTGGTCAATGATCTCTGCACTGAGGGCAGCAGGGGTAACTGGGGCAGGACCTGAGGTGCAAGGGGCGAAGGAGATGCCCGGCTTCCTGGCCGAGCGGGCACGGGGCGAAAGCTGAGGGGCTGCTGGGAGGGCGGAGCTGGTGCGCTGGGTGGCGGCTGTACCTGTTGTTGCGGAGGGCACGGATGTTGCCGCCACCACAAGGGAGCTCCCTTCCGAGGACGTGTTGGTGTCGCTGACGTCTCCACGGGTCCCCATTGTGGAGCTCCACTCTCCCTCCGTCTCACTGGTGTACTCGGAGTCGGTTGCATGGCCCTCCGGGGCCATGTGAGATGCAGCTCCCTCGTGCGCTGATGCCACTTCTCCTCCGCCTGATGATGCTATTGCACACATGAACAGGAAAACCAAAAAAAAGGGGGGGAGAAGAAAGAAAGACATGTTGAGTGCATGCATTGGTGGCACCGTTGGCGGAGGGGACAGACACAGAAGCCCCCTGCACTACGCCGCGCACTCGGGGTACACTACTCAATTATTGTGACTTGGCCTACAAGTCTATGGACGACAAATGCACACATAGGTGAGCCCGGACCATGGATAGCTGTACTTAGCACCCTACAGAGGTGGGGGGCGGGGGCTCAGGGCCATGCCAAATGGAGGGGCCTAGCCTACAGAAACCGCCCTGGGCTAGAGATAGCCACAGCCCTCCTCCCCCACCCAGACACCTCCACTGTGTGCTAATATAGCAGAATGTGCTGATACTCACCCCCTTGTGTCTGCTGTGATGTCCTCACGCGCCCATCCAAATCGGGGTAGGCCACCGCCAGGATCCGGGACATCAGGGGGGTCAATTGCCGTGTGGCACCCCTCCTAGGTTGGGAGGCCATCCCCAGCAGAGCCTCGGCGGTCTTTCTGCTCCCACGGCGGATGTCCTCCCACCTCTTGCAGCAGTGGGTGCCCCGTCTGTTGTGGACCCCCAGGGCCCGGACGTCCTTGGCGATGGCACGCCAAATGTCGATCTTCTGATGGGCGCTGACCTATGTGACATATACAGGGTGGAAAAAGAAATATCATCACTTTTCTGCTTGGTCGATGTGAGTGGCCCCCCCTCCCCAACCTTGCCATGTGGCACATGCTCTCATCTGTCGTGCGTTGCACTCCTCATTCGCTGCCCTCCCCACCATCTTACATCCACCCCACTCAATACAGGCATAGCCCATACTACGTGCTCCCTGTGTACTCACCTGTTGGTCTGGAGGACCGTAGAGTAGCGCATACTGGGGGAGGACCCCATCAACAAGTTTCTCCAATTCCTCAGATGTGAAGGCAGGGGCCCTTTCCCCAGTCGCAGCAGCCATTGTATCTTCCAGACCGAGGTCACAGCAGCACTTGCAGTATAGGTCCTCTCCTGTGGATGATCAGGTCTCGAGTGATTAAGCAGTTAGAAAATGGCGGTCACGCCCGCGGCGGTGCGTACCGCAGCGGTGCGTACCGCGACCGCCGGTGCACATCGTCATTGGCTCCTGAGACCCATAGGGTTCAATGTTAACCAATGCTGCTTTGCGCCGCGGTCTTCGACCGCCTACCGCCACGGTATGCCACGCCAGTGCATTGACCTCACATCCCATTGTCACACTTTACAGGTCAGGCAGCCGCCATTTCAAGGGCCCACATGGCTTAATTTCTGCTGCGTCACACAGGCCTAGGCCTTGCATTGCCACTCATACAAGCCATTCAATGCATAGCGAATCGTGAACTGTGCAAGCTGTGGTTACGTACCTGTGGGTTGCTTGACTCTGTGCTCCATGTTGTCCTTCCTAGGCACCGTCCGCTGGGACTTGCGAGGAGATGGAGGAATCCTCCCGTGTACAGACCGCTGGTGGACCTGTCGACAATGGAAGAAAGACATGTCATACTGACATACAGACTTGACCGAGCCTCTATACAGGAACTGTGTGCCCAGCTGGAGCCAGACCTGATGTCCCCCATTCGCCAACCCACAGGGATTCCCCCTCTGGTGCAGGTTCTGTCAGTACTCCATTTTTTGGCAAGTGGATCATTCCAAACAACAGTGGCCATATCATCTGGGATGTCTCAGCCTATGTTTTCTAAGGTTTTGTCCAGAGTGTTGTCTTCCCTGATGAAATACATGCGGAGCTACATTGTTTTCCCTGAGGTGGGCGATTTGGCTACAGTGAAGGGTGATTTCTATGCCCTTGGACATATCCCCAACATCATTGGTGCCATTGATGGGACCCATGTGGCTTTGGTTCCCCCCAGTGGAAGTGAGCAGGTGTACAGGAACAGAAAAAGTTATCATTCGATGAATGTCCAGGTGGTCTGTTTGGCTGACCAGTACATCTCCCATGTAAATGCCAAGTTCCCTGGGTCAGTGCATGACGCGTACATCATGCGAAATTGCAGCATCCCTCATGTGATGGAACAGCTACAGAGACACCGCGTGTGGCTAATAGGTGACTCTGGTTACCCCAACCTGTCGTGGCTACTTACCCCAGTGAGGAATCCCAGGACAAGGGCAGAGGAACGCTACAATGAGGCCCATGGGCGAACTAGGAGGATTATAGAAAGAACCTTCGGCCTCCTGAAGGCCAGGTTTAGGTGCCTGCATATGACAGGTGGATCCCTAATGTACTCACCAAAGAAGGTGTGCCATATCATCGTGGCCTGCTGTATGCTTCACAACCTGGCTTTGCGATGCCAGGTGCCTTTCCTGCAGGAGGATGGTCCAGATGGTGGTGTTGTAGCAGCTGTGGAGCCAGTGGAGAGTGAAGAGGAGGAAGACGACGGGGACGACACAGACAACAGGGACACAGTGATACAACAGTATTTTCAGTAGCACACAGGTACGAATCAACCACGCCATTTTACATTTACTTAAAGTCTCCTGCCTCTCTACTGTCTGAGTTACCCCCCAGTTCCTGTTAACTGAGTTGTGACTTTCCCTTCTGTTTTCAGAGCTGTGGGCCCCACTGCGTGACCTCTGCTTTGTTTGCCCATGGACTACAGCTGTGTGACAGTGGTATGTTGTCATCACAATGTAACTGAACATTTTTGCTCTGTTATGTCTAATACATTTGTTCAAAATACAAGCAGACTCCAGATTTTTTAAGTGCAATAAGTGATTTAATTAAAGTGCTACATTTAGGAACATGATTGTAAAACGGTGATGGGTGATGGTGGAGTAATGTCCATGGCAGAGTCCAGTTCTCAGACTCACAGATGCATTGTCCATATG
This sequence comes from Pleurodeles waltl, assembly GCF_031143425.1. NCBI lineage: Eukaryota > Metazoa > Chordata > Amphibia > Caudata > Salamandridae > Pleurodeles > Pleurodeles waltl. The sequence goes on along the minus strand of NC_090437.1, from coordinate 528,680,262 downwards.
CCTGTGGAAGGATGGAGCAGGGGCAGTTTAAGGTTGGACAGGGTGACATTGTGGGACAGTGGGATGACATCAGGGGATATCGTTTGCTGGCGGGGGTCTTGGCATCCTACTCTGTCTTCTTGTGAGATCTCAGGTTCCGCTTGCGGGTGGTTCTTCTTCTGCAGGAGGTGGGGTTCTGGTGGCCTGTCGTTGTGTGGGGGCCTCCTGTCCACTAGCACCGGCGGAGGTGGTAGGCTGTTCCTGGTCCAGGCTAGTGACAGGGGCCCTTTGTGGTGCCACATGGTCCCGCAATGTGGTGACTATCTGGTTAAGGGCCACGACGATGGTCCCCATTGCGGAACTAATGTTCCTCAGTTCCTCTCTGAACCCCATGAACTGTTCCTCCTGCAGTACCTGGATCTCCTGGAACCTGGCCAGTACCGTAGCCATCGTCTCCTGGGAGTGGTGGTATGCTCCCTTGATGGAGGAGAGGGCCTCTTGGAGAGTCGGTTCCCTGGGCCTGTCCCCCCCCCTGTCGCACAGCAGCCCTCCCAGTTCCCCTGTTTCCCTGGGCCTCTGTCCCCTGGATGGTGTGCCCACTACCACTGCCCCCAGGTCCCTGTTGTTGTTGGGGTGGTGGGTCAACCTGGGTGCCCTGTAGTGGTGGACACACCGCTGATTGACGTGTCCTGGAGACAGAGGCATGGGCCCGCTGGGTGGGAGCTGTGCTGCTGTTCCCAGAGGGGGTTAGGTCAGGTGTAGCCTGTGGCTGTCTGTGGGGAACCCACTGTCCCGAGGTCCCCGATGGGCCGGGCTGGTCATCTGGGTCCAGGGAGACAGAGCTGCTGTCATCACTGGGGGCCTCTTCTGGGGGTGGGATGGACATCTCTGGACCCTCCGTGGCGGTGTGGTGGCGTTCGGGTCCTGCAGGGGTATAAGAGTTTGGTTATTGCTTCTGTGTGTGGCATTTCGTGTAATGGGTGGGTGGCCGTGTACCCCAGTGCTGGCATTCCCTTGTGGGGGCTTTTGTGACAGTGGCTTGTGGGGGTGATGGGTGTGTGCAGTGGGCATGCTTTGGGGATGGGTGTCCATGCTTTGGGGACGCATGCAGGGCTAGGTTTTGGGATGGGTGGGATGTGATGGTGAGGCATTTGCAAGGAGTTGGTGTGATGGGGGTGGGGGTGAGGGTGGGGGTATGATTTGGCATGCAGGTGGGGTGGGGGGAATGAAGTAGTGGAGATTTGCCTTACCAGAGTCCATTCCTCCGCCTACTCCTGCGAGGCCCTCAGGATGCAGGATGTGCAAGACTTCCTCCTCCCATGCTGTGAATTCTGGGGGAGTAGGTGGGGGTCCGCCGCCAGTCCGCTGTACCGCGATGTTGTGCCTTGATACCATGGAACGCACCTTCCCCCGTAGGTCGTTCCACCGCTTCCTGATGTCGTCCCGATTGCGTGGATGCTGTCCCACAGCGTTGACCCTGTCCACTATTCTGCTCCATAGCTCCATCTTCCTGGCAATGGTGGTGTGCTGCACCTGTGCCCCGAAGAGCTGGGGCTCTACACAAACTATTTCCTCCACCATGACCCTGAGTTCTGCGTCAGAGAACCTGGGGTGTCTTTGGGGTGCCATGGGGTGGTGTGGATGAGGTGAGGGGTGGTGTATGTGTTGTAGAGTGTGGTGAGTGTGGTGGTGTATGGTGTTTTGTGCGTGGAAATTGTGTGGGTGATGTTGTGATTTGCCTCTGTGTGATGGTCTACTCTATGCTGTGCTGTCTCTCTCTGTCCTTCAGTCGCAATTGTGGTCGTAAGGGTTCGTGGGTAATGTGGGTGTGTGTTTTATATTTAATTGGGTGTGTGGGAGTGGTGTGTGTATGTGTCTCAGGTGTGTATATTTTGATTTGTCCAATGTGGTAGTGTTTTGTAAAGGAGTGTGTATTTTGAGCGCGGCGGTGTGTACCGCCAATGGAATACCGCCGTTGAAAGACCGCTGCAGGGATTTGTGGGTCGGAATGGTATGGGCGCGTATTTCTGTTGGCGTGACGGTGGAGGTTTGGTCATCGCCAGTTTCCCGCTGACCTTTGGTGTGGCGGACTTTTGTTGGTGTCGGGTTTTTGGCGGTTTGCCAGTTGCGGGTCAGAATGACCGTGGCGGTTTACCGCGACTGCGGCGGTGTTATAGTGGTCTTCTGACCGGCGGTAAGCGCCTTTTATCCGCCGAGGTCGGAATGACCCCCTAAGTCTTTAATGCCCTAGAGACTTTTTAACAAGAGGCAAGCTCAACTCAAGCCCTTGGAGAACCTCAGAAAGCAGGATGCAGAAATGATAGTACAGTCCTTTCACTCCCAGGACAGAAGCAGCAAGGAGCAGGCCAACGCAACAAAACAACAGACAGAGTGGCAGTCCCTCCCAGAGCATACAGATCTTCTTCCTGGCAGAATGTCCTCAGTCCAGGAGTTTACTAACTTTGTGGGGTGAGAGGTCCAGTTCTTATACCTATTTCTGTCTTTGAAGTAGGAAAACTTCAAAGATAAGTCTTTGTAGTGCACAAGCCCTTACCTTTCCCTGCCTGGACCACAGGCACACTTCAGAGAGTTGGAGACTGTTTTCTATGAAGACAGGTACTGCTGTATTGAGGTGCAGGAGTCAGCGCCTACCACCACTCTAGCTCAGGAAGGCCCATCAGGATATGCAGAGCACACCTCAGCTCCATTTGTGACAGTCCAAAGTGAATTCACAAACAGCCCAACTATCTTCTTGGCCCAGATGTGTAATCCACAGCCAGGCAGAGGCACAGAAATGGGTTGTCTCTTCACACCAGAGAGTGCTCTTTAAACACTGAAAGGGCACACAGGTAATGTTAGATTATTGCTTATTTTTAAATATGTTTTGGTTTGTTACCTGTGGTGTTCCCCATTTACCAGGGGCATGAAATTAATTAGATCGCAGACCCTTTTGGATTTTGAATTTCAGTACTGAGACGTTTTGTTTTTTATTAATACAAATTGTGTAGTGTTCGTGATATTATTTATGTTAGTTTCACGTTTTGTGGGACCGCAATATCTATGTATGTTAATATAGGTTTACTTGTTGTTTTCCTGTTTATAACAATACAATCAATAAATATTGTAAGATGTATGTCGCAAAATGCATTTGATCACTTTGATTGAGTCATGTGTTCATGAATTTAAAATAATATCTCTGTAAAAGTCTAGTCAGTATTGGCACCCTGCCTCTTTCGTTGTATGAATTTCAGTGGCTTAACCTTGCTGATTCTGTTATGAGTCCAACCCCCCTTGTGTTTTGTCACTTTCTAAAAAGTGGCATTTTCAAACGTTTAAACCAACTTGGTGTATTTTTTAAATTGTGAGTTCAGAGACCCCAAACTCCACATCTCTATATCCTCCCAATTGGAAATTACACATAAAAGGTATTTTAAGGCAATCGCCAGGTTACCTTATGGGAGAGATAGGCCTTGCAATAGTGAAATCTGAATTTAGCACTATTTTACTATCAGGACATGTAAAACACACCAGCAAAGGTGCTACCTTTCAAATACACTGCGCCCTGTCCATGGGACTGCCTTGGGCCTACTTTAGGGGTACCTTACATTTAGTAAAAGGGAAGGGTTGGGCCTGGTAAGTGGGTGTACTTGCCAGGTCAAAATCTTGCCAGGTCGAAATGGCAGTTTAAAACTGCACACACAGACATTGCAGTGGCAGGTCTGAGACATATTTACAGCTCTACTCATGTAGGAGGCACAATCAGTGCTGCAGGCCCACTGGTAGCACACATAGGGGGTCATTCTGAACCCCGCGGGCGGCGGTTGCCGCCCGCCTGGAGGGAGCCGCCATATGGCCGCTCCGCGGTCGAAAGACCGCGGAGGCCATTCTGGCTTTCCCGCTGGGCTGGCGGGCGACCGCCAGAAGGCCGCCCGCCAGCCCAGCGGGAAACCCCTCCCCACGAGGAAGCCGGCTCCGAATGGAGCCGGCGGAGTGGGTATGTGCGACGGGTGCAGTGGCACCCGTCGCGTATTTCAGTGTCTGCAAAGCAGACACTGAAATACAAAGTGGGGCCCCCAGGGGCCCCACGACACCCCTCACCGCCATCCTGTTCCTGGCGGCCGGAGCCGCCAGGAACAGGATGGCGGTGAGGGGGTCGGAATCCCCAATGGCGGCGCAGCAAGCTGCGCCGCCATGGGGGATTCACAGGGCAGTGGAAAACCGGCGGGAGACCGCCGGTTTTCCTCTTCTGACCGCGGCCAAACCGCTGCGGTCAGAATGCCCTGCGGGGCACCGCCAGCCTGTTGGCGGTGCTCCCGCATCCCCGGCACCGGCGGTCCTTGACCGCCGGGGTCGGAATGACCCCCATAGTGCCCTTTTCTAGGGACTTACTAGTAAATCATATATTGCAATCATGGAAACACCAATCACCAATACATCTTGGACAGAGAACACTTGCACTTTAGCACTGGTCAGCAGTGATAAATTGCCAGGAGTCCTAAAGCCAGCAATAACTATATGCAGCACATAGTCAAAACAGGAGGTCAGATGCAAGAAGTTTGGGGATACGCCTGCAAAAAAGGCCATTTAGAATAAACAATATTAGTATTAGATTTCCCAGAGAACAGGTATGACTGCTGTAGGAAGCTGGCATTTTGGGGGCCTACAGATGACTCCGTATCTCTATTTTCAGAGTGATCCATCTTTATCTTTTGGTGTGGCTTCCAAGACTTTTTGTTTTGGTCACTCCATCCATGATTTTTCTTGGACACTCTAGTTTTCAACCAATGATTAGTCGTCCTCCCCAACTCCTGTGGTGAAGCAGGACCCAGATCCAGCAGGTATTGATGCAACTTTTCAGAAGTACAGTTACTTAACAGATGTTCTTTAATAATCAAATTATTAAGCCCATCATAATTGTACACCTCACTTCCTTTTAACCCACCACCTAGTGTTTTCACAGAAAAGTCTACAATATCAACCCAGGACTCAGTCTGGGTTTTTGTGTCTCCCAGACCCTGGTTCCATATTCCTCAGTGGTTAGTCCAACGTCCTCAATCAGAGTATCCTTATTGAGGTCATAGGTCTCAGCATCAGTCTCATCAAGTATCAAGAGTCTATCCCTCTTTTTGCCTGAAAACAGCTTCTAGCTTAGAGAGCCCAATTACTTCCTATTGAGTTTCCTCATTCTAAGAGCCATTTTAAAGTATAAGAAGCATTTGATGATATCATCACTTTCCTCATATTTGGGGACAATTCCTTTGGGGGGTTTAGGGTTAGAAGCTACTTCTTTCTCCCAATTTAAGTTGTTGCTCCCACAAGAGATGTGTCCTACGCCCATCATAATTCTTTTTCTTTCTTTTTTTAAGATTTTGGCCTCAAGGGCCACCTTCTTGGCTAGATTGTTCAGATCTCTGTCTGGATCCTCGAGCACTTCTCAGGGCCTGGAGGAGCCTGGCTGACCTCCAGGTACCATTTTAGGGTAGAAGTTTCTACTGTTTTCCTGTCCCTCTGGGGTATTGGAAGGGGAACCCTTTAGATAAGCGCTCTTTTGGAAGGCTCATTTTTACTGACTAGGTCATCCCCTTGACCCTCCTCAGTGTTTCCTTGAAGTGCCTTGACCCTAACAATCTCAACAAGCAACTCCTAAAATTGTGCTTTTGTTGGTTGAGTGTGATGCACAATCTTGCAAGTCCCACAGAGTTCCTTTAGCTGCTTCACACTAAGTTGCAGGTAAGAAGTGAGGTTAAGTTCCTCAACTTTGTCTCTGAGGCTGACAAGTTGGGACCCTTTTAAAACTTTCACAAACATTCTGAATATTTTAAAGCCTAAATATCTAGCAACTGTTTACAATTTCTAAACACCACAGGACTGCGGGACTTAAGCAAGGCCTTAACAGACCATATTAGAAATTTGAAATAAATGCAAATTTTTTTAAATCAAAAAATATTTTTGGCAACTAGTCAATTATGGATTCTTTAGTGGAATCACAATACTGACAGAGTGGTACAGTACACACAGTCTTCTTCCCACCATTGTAGCAACAAGGTAGGAAGCTGGTTCTTTATAGAGTGGACTTAAATGAGATACACTATATAAAGAGTCCAAGCAATCTCCAGAGGTACCACAGAGGTACAAGTGACATCCCAAATGCTCTCTTTTAGGGTAGTGTGGTAGAGCAGTTTTGCAGTTAGCATATTAGAGGGTAGTGCTAAGCACGTAAGGCACACACTCATTGAGTAAGTAACTCACACTCAATAAAGAAATCCAACAACAATTAATAAAAATAACACATACTCTTAGATAAATCAGGTGAGTACTTTTCAAGATAGGAATTTTTACACTTTTTAAAAGTTGACAGTGCAATTTTTGGTTGCAGTTATGTTATCCCATTGGAGGAAAAACATGTACTGCATTTGGGCACTTCACAGTGATTTACGGGACTGTTCTACAGGACTTAAGGTGAGTATGGGGCAAGATCCAAGGCCACATCAACATGTCACCTTGGGAGGCTCTGGTGCTCTCGGGTGCAGAGATGTGTTATGGCGTCGATATCCCATTCACTTTGATGGGAAACGGTCTGGTTGGAAGGCTGCTGCAACTTGGGCCTGAAAGACCAGTCTGGGGGAACCCACAGGGGGGCTCGACCCTTAAGGTTCTCAGTCATGAGGGGACACCATGAGTCCACTTCTCTACAGGCTGTGGAGCGCAGGTGCTGTGGTGTGATGTGGCCTTCAGAAACAGTCTGGAGGTGTGGGCTGGAGGTCCAGAAGGACCAAGTCAACAAGTAGGCTCAAGTCTCAAGGAGCTGGGAGATGTGGGGACACCCTTGACTCTCTTCTTTTCGGTCCAGGGCAGGTGGGTGCAGAGGTGTGTTGAGGCATCAGGTTTCTGTATCCTGGTCACTCGTGGCTGCAGGGGAATCTGCAGAAACAGACTAAAGATGCTGTCTCGAAGTCCACAGAGGGCAAACAATGGGTGGGCTTCATCTCTGGAGGGCCTAGGGCCCACTCTGACACAATTGTCCCACTTCAGCTCAGTCTAGACGGCTCAGGTACAGTGGTGATGTCTGGTGTCGGGTTCTTGGCAGTCTCGGTCCTCATAGGTCTTTCTTGGATGCAGAGGAGCAGCTTTTCTACTCCAAGGAATTTCTTCTTGGCAACTTGGGAAACAGTGGCAGCTCTTCCAGGTTCTTAGAGACTGAAGCAGCAGGATAGGTCAGTTTTTCCCTGAGGGACAGTTGCAGCAGGCATGCTGGCAGGGTTGGCACCAAGTCAATTGTGTTCCTCTGTTATGAGGTGCAGCAGTCAGGCTTATTGTACATTCCTTATGTGCCCAGCGAAAATCTGATGATCTGGTTTCAGCATTCCCCTAAATACTCAACTTATGGGGCATTAAGGGGAGCGATGGGTAGTAGTCAATGGGCTACTTATCCCTGGGTTCACTAAACCTCCTAGATGACCACTTTGTGTGGGGAGTGGACCACACAACATGGCGGAATTTCCTAAGTTGTGTCCACTTCAGGCTGGTCACTCTAGGGGTGTTCCCAGTCTTGGGATGTAGCATGGCTTCTGCATTGTTAATTTTCCCACCTGTTCAGATGGCAGATGGACACTGGGAGGGGAGTCGGTATCTCCCTGTGGGAGTGGCCAGATCTGAATGCCAAAGGCAGTGGGCTTCTTTTAATCTCACTGCCTTGGAATGCAGGTCATCCTGTGGGGAGGGATGTTGCACGCACAGGCTTTTGTTTCTGACCTCCAGAGACCAAAGGCTCTCACCCTGGGGAGGGGCAGATTTTCATCTGTTGGTGTGCCCACACATGTAATATAATGCACCCTGCCTTAGGGCTGTAGGGCCTGCTGAAGGGGTGACTTACTAATATTGCAGGCAGTGTTTTAGAGGACATAGCACACAGAGTGTGCGCCATGTTGTGTTTTCCCTTTTGGTAGCACCTTGGCATGCAGCCTGTAATAGCATTCTGCATGAGGTGGCACGGGCTCTCTTAGAGCGGCACAAGTTGTCCTGCAGCACTTAGGGGCAGTCTTCAGTACACATGCCCTATGTACCAGGAGTACCATTTTCAAGGAACTTACAACAGAGGTCTAAAAAGGTGTGGCCAGTTGTCTTGTTTTTGAGAAAGGAACACTGGCACCGGGGATCTGTTTAGCAGGAACCCAGTGCACTTCAGTCAAAGTTGCATCAAAAACCAGGCACAAAAATGAGGGAGGTACTGCAACCAAAACCCAGCTTCGTGCAACTGCTCAGTAATCCTGCAGTTCTCTTAAAGTGGCACAGCTGCATTTGAGGTCAAGCGTTGCATGATATTGGTTCAACTATTTATGAATCAAAGATGTCTGCAAGTCAGGAAAGGCAGGCCATATCCAGTAAAATGCCCCTTTGTGCATAAAGGTACACCTACATTTATGTACATACTTGTAACTGATGATTTGAAGACAAATCCCTTCAGATGATGTTCATGAATACCCCTCTTTTTTTCTAATTACTTTCAGCTTTCAATTGATAGAAATGAAATAATGTCAATTGAACTTTATGCAAGACACTTACGACATGAAAGCTACTATATCATCGAACTGCCCTTGAAAAGGGAGTCATAAATGAAACTGCATTTGAGGCCAGGGAAAATAGTAGATCAAGCATTTGTGAAACAAGTGAGTGACTTCGGGAACACAGACCATTTTCACAATCCTGCCACGTTGGGTGCACACGCGATAATATTTTGATCCATGCACCCCTGACTACTCAGTTGCAGAAACACCACCTTCAGGTGTCTGATATAAATACCATACTTTGAAAGTGGCACACCTTTTTAAATATTTGTGGAAATAATTCGAATGGCACTAGCATAAATCTACACCCATGCCAGGTTATGAACCTGTAGGTGTGTAAATATCTATGAATCTCAAGCATACTATTCCCTTATAATTTGGCCTCTAGCATTGCCTGCCTGTTACATTTGTACGCCAAGCTGAATATCTCAAATTATAGATTTATGCGTTTAATTAAACGGGCTCTTGATTGGTGTAAAGCAAGTTTCAGTATGTGTGATGTCAAACGTAGCCTGAAATCCCGTCCATCTGTAGTCTCTGCCACCGCATTATTTATAAGGGTCTTTGCTGCCGTATTGTACAGTAAAGCGCTGTCACCGGGGACATTGCACTGGAGTATGATTTATCCGCTCTTTAAGAGAGTCCCGCAGGCACCAGACACTAAATCAATGGTTTATACTGGTGTGATTGACTTTTTGCAGTAAAGCTAATAGTACACTCATCAAGTGATTGACAGCAAAGAGATATATGGTTCCAACTGTCCTTGAGCGAACTTTCTACTTTTAATAGGAAATGTCGTCCCTGGTGTTTTCATGAACCGTAACTCTATATGGTATTTTCATGACGAACATTTAGAAGTGCATCGCTATTGCTTTCCTACAGACTTGGCTGCCGTGTAATCATTTATGGTAAGAGCCTCTCACAGGACAGCCAGTAGCCTAACGTAAAATGCCGAAGCCCCTTGCAGAGCAGGACTAGGGGCACAGAGGCCCATATTTATACTTTTTTTGGGCCACATTTGTGTAATTTATTTGACGCAAAAGCAGCGCAAACTTACAAAATACAATTATGGCCCTCACATACTTTTTGACGCAAAACTGCGCTAATGAAGTTTTGCGTCAAAAAGGTTAGCGCTGACTAGCTCAATTTTTTAACACCACTCGGGCGTCAAATTTATACTTTGACCCTTGATGGCACTAAAAAATGTTGAGTTATTTTTTCTCCTGTTAACCATTGCACCTTGTCGTAAGGCAAAATGACGTTAACAGAGGAAAAATTACTCTAATGCGGTTTACAAAATGGGAACACGTCGCAAAGCTGAAATGCACCATTTTGTGTCTGCATTAGCATCAAAAAGAGACACAAATGGAGAAAACAGTGCAAAGGAGCCCTGAAATGGATCCCAGAAGCCAGGAGAGACCCCAGAGAGAGCCCAGTCAACCAGGAACCAGCCAGCAGGACACAGATAAGACCCAGGGGAGGGAGAAGAAAAAGAGGAAGTGTTGTTTCAGCACAGAGAAACACAAAATACTGGTGAGAGAGGTGACGGAGCCTCAAATTCAACTATTCGTCACCTCCACATTGCCAATTGGAAGGAGAGAGGCAATCTGGCAGCAGACTGTGGATAAGGTCAACAGTGTGGCAGAGGTTAGAACAGTGACTGAGTGCAAGAAACACTGGCATGACTGCAAAAGAAGGACCAAGGGAAAAATGGCTTGGGTCAGGAAGGCAGCACTGCAAACTGGAGGTGGGAGTCCAGCACCGCAAGAGGACTTGGAGGAGATGGTTGCAGCGGTCATCTCGGAAGACATTGTCACAGGGATACAAGGACAGGACAGTGCAGAATACCAGGAAACACCACAAATGCAGGTTAAGTTGCATGGGGGAAATAGATGCTTAAATGTCAAAACTAGAAGGGGGAGGCACTTAGGACACACCCAGTATATGTCAAAGAGCGCAGAGGGACACATTGCACATCAAGCAACTTGTACTATGCTAACGTAATCTTACCCATGTACCTGCACCTTGGGAGTGCCATGCACCATTGTAACATACACAACCTGGACATAGTAAGAACACCACGCCTAGATACCCACATGTAGCACATGGGATGGATGACATATATAATAACTGTGCCACTGGTTGTGATATCACCAAATCCCTTGCATGTAGTTACATCAACACCACTAACACAACCAAGGCCATTGGCCCACAGGGTATTACACATTGACCACAGTTGCCACCACCACCTGTGCTGTAGGGGGTGAACAATTACACAGTGTCAGTAAGGTGCCCCTTGGACTGTTGCACATGAAATATGAGCCTACCTCATTCCCTGACCTGAGTACAACTCCTTAGATTTGGCATTGTCCATTGACACATTTACCATCAGGCACTGTCACAAACAGAATGATGTACACAGCAGAAACTTCATAGTGCAAGGAGGGCTGCATTGAGGGGGTGGACATAGGTGTTCAGTAAAGTAAACAACCTATTTCGACAGGAGTAGAAACAATACTCTGCCAGGCCCATGAGTGCTATGCAAAGTAGCCCACAAACACAAATCACAACATGAGGAGACACTAATGGCAACAAGAGCACAGAGTGGTGACTATGTCATCCCTGGGGTGGTGCAAGGTCTCAGCACAGCATCAGTGTATGTGAAACATGTAAGACTGGGACAGGTGAAAATTGCCATTTGTGGTGCTGTGCCATGAGCACAACAACACACAGTGCAAGGCAACACCATGCAAATGGATGGAAAGGAGGGTAGAACAAGATAAAAGGCTGTCAAGACACAATAAGGATAGACAACACACTTAAAAGATATGGCGTAGACAATTGTGGCAACTGGGCTTCCATTCATGTGACATGCATTTTGGGCATAGGGCTGTAGACTGCAGCTATGATGTACTGGAACAATCCATTGTAACTAATGGTACGCTGTATTGACAAAGTAGCGTTAAGACACTTTTTATGGTTTATGTCACCTTGTAAATATGTAGCCACCTGATCAGGACAATGCGTGGAAGGTGGAGCAATGGGTGTTGCTGTGGGTGTGCACAGCAACACACAATATATTTCAATGCTGCCTCAGATTAATGGAATATTGTACACTTGAGGTAGGGCCAAACCTATTATGCCATCCCCAGAGGTGACATTGGCAGGGTGCAACGAGGAGGAATACATTTGTTCCTCCTATATTTCTGAATTCCAATGTCTGCTGCAATCTGCAGCATGCATAGGAAGAGCAAAATACCAGAAATTATTGTTTAAGACCGTGAAGGTGTAACTCCATGCACATAAACAATACTATGTAAATGACAATTTGGCTCTTCCAAGTGTGCTGCATTCTAGAGCTCACACAGAAGTGCCAGAGTGCCATTGGTGATTGTTAATGTGCATGAAGGGACACTTTCAAACACATTAACAGTCACACCCCTCAACGCATACATCCTTGCACAATAGTGCAAGGATGCCTACAATCACGCTGGCAGCTGAATCTTGCACCAGTATGGGGGACAACACAGGGGTGCCCCACTATCTCTTGCATATGGTGCCATCTTGTGTCACCAAAGTGAAGCAGTGCGGCGCTGATTATTATTGCACAGCACTGTGCTGCACCACTTCAACATGAACATGGGACTATAATTACAATGATCCTCAATTATCAAGTCAGTGAAATTACTTGTCCAGTGCCATAAAACAGATAGACTGATTATACACCATCTCATTGCAGTGGGTGATGGCTCTCCTGTGGATCTGCCTGTCCTGGAGTGCCCTGATGACCTGGATGACCAGCTGGCAACTATCAGCCAAGAGACCCTCCAAGAAGTACTTGTGAACATGCAGACACCACCTCCAGTCGCAAGGAGGAGAATTGAATAAACAGACATCCCACAGGCCCCACTTAGCACCCCAAGAGTATGACCTGCCAGCACCGACACAGCAGAGGACTCTGAGGACACAGGCACCAGCTTCAAAAGAACAGTGGTGGGAGTCCAGCGGGAGCTGGCCAAGGAGGTATGGGTGGGGATGCAAACAATAGGAGCCAGCCTTGAGGGGATGCTGACGTGCATGGTTTATGGCAACAGAACAGGCTGCAGCCAACTGACACACACACTCCCCAATGCGTGGAGTCCAGGAGTGTCTTCGGGACATAGCTGCTGCCATGAGGGAGCAGCCACAACAACTGCCCTCCAAACTGGCAGCAGTGTGCCTGAGGTCTATAAGGACTCCATGACCCAGGAATTGGTCTCCCTCAGGGCAGACATGGCTTCCTACCACAGAGATGTTGTAGCTAAACTTAAAAACCTACAGCTCCTCCTTGCTGCAGTGATGACATATGTAGTGCCACAGATGGCAGCTGCTGGGAATTAGGAGTCCACATCAGCAACCACTGAGGTGTGTGTGGCCCCCTCTACCTCTGCATACCATCATCAAGGGTAGAGGAGGCACCACACAAATTCGAGGATGAAGATGTGAAACAGATCATCTTCACCCGTAGGAGTTCTCGGTAGCACCAGCCCATGTCACATGGGCAGTGTTGTCCTTAGTCCTGTGCTTGACGTCATGCCAGGTTTAGCACTCTGACAGATATGAACTCCACCTCAAAACAATGTTGACCTCTCTGCTATGGACAGCTATTGTCCCTAACTTTCCATTTGGCAATTTAATATACTCCTGCACTGAAAGACACTTCACCTAAACATGTCCTGTGAGATGTCCCTCAACCCTGGACTTGTGTTCTATCCTAATTGGATTGATTCCACAAAAAGGGTGACAGACCTTGACATTATATATACTTTGCACTGTTACACTTGTAAGTAAACACCACCTACACAACCAGCACGTTTATGTGTGTTGTGACACTTCAACTAGGCCCAGTGTTTGTGATGTGTTTAACATGTCTCAAGTCAAAGAGTGTCAGTAAAAGAATGCATGTATATGTGGGAACATATCTATGCACATGGTACCTACATCTTGTACATTGATGTTAGCCTCATCCCCTATGTTAGACCTGACAGCCTTAGGGTGGTCACACCTAACATTTTGACTGCCTCCCTCCACTTTTTGGACACTGTTTTTGCTGGTTTTAGGATTTTGAGCACTTTACCACTGCTCACCACTGCTATAGTGCATACCCAATTGGCTTATTTAATCTATTTGTAAGACCTCAGTAAAGTGTGCTTCATGTACCCTTGGCCTGTAGATTAAATGCTACTAGTGGGCCTACAGCACTGATTGTGTCACCCACATAAGTAGCCTCTTAACCATGCCTCAGGCCTGCCATTGCAAGGCCTGTGTGTGCAGTTTAACTGCCACTTTGACCTGGCATTTAAAAGTACTTGCCAAGCTTTAAACTCCCCTTTTTCTACATATAGGTCACCCCTAAGGTAGGCCCTAGGTAACCAGTAGGGTAGGGTGCTATGTAGAGAAAAGGCAGGCAATGTACCTGTGCAGTTTATATGTCCTGGTAGTGTAAAACTCAGAAATTCATTTTTACACTGCTGTGAGGCCTGCTCCATTCATAGGCTAACATTAGGGCTACCCTCATATGCTGTTTGAGTGGTAGACTCTGATATGAAAGGAGTAACAAGGTCATATTTAGTATGGCCAGAATGGTAATACAAAATCCTGCTGACTAGTGAAGTTGGATTTAATATTACTATTTTAGAAATGCCACTTTTAGAAAGTGAGCATTTCTCTGCACTTAAATCCTTCAGTGTCTTACAATCCACGTCTGGCTCGGTTTAGTTGATAGCTCCCTTGTGCATTCACTCAGACAACCCCAAACACAGGATGCTCAGTCGCACTTGCCTACATCTGCATATTGAATGGGTCTTCCTGGGATGGGAGGGGGGAGGGCCTGACACTTACATGCCAAAGGACAGTAGCCTGCCCTTACACAAAGGACTGCCACACCCACTACTGGGACCCTGGCAGACAGGATGAAACTGAAAAGGGACCTTGTGCACTTCTAAATCACTCTTTGAAGTCTCCCCCTCTTCAAAGTCATATTTTGGGATTTAAGCAGGGTCTCGGACCCTACCAACTCAGATACTTCTGGACAATGTACCACTGGAGAAGAAACCCTGAACCAGAACCTGCAACCTGCCAAGAGGAACTGCCTGGCTGCCCAATGGACTCACCTGAATGCTTTTCTGCAAAGGGCTGCTGCCCTGCTTTTGCCCTGCTGCCTTGCTGCCCTCTGGCTCTGCTGAGAAGTGCTCTCCAAAGCTTTAATAGAGCTTGCCTCCTGTTCCCTGAAGTCTCAGGACCAAAAACATTTCATTTCTGCAAAAGAACTCCTTGTGCTGCGAAAATCGTCGCATAGCCTGGAAGAAACGATCCACAGTGTGCATCGCGGTGAGAAAATCACTGCACGCTGAACCGGATCGACGCAGCCCCACTTCCCAAAGAGGAGAATGACACATCGCCAGCATTGCAACCGGAAATTCAGTGCACGGCCCACTGGATCTATGCAAAGCAGAACCGGAACGAAGCAGCCTAACTTCCTGTGAGATTAATGGATGCAGCACTTACCGTGCGGCAGAAATTTCCACGCATCACTCACCAGATCGACGCAGCCTCTGTGACTTCATCCTGCGTGCCCAGGATTTCAATTCATCGTCCCTGGGGCATCCATAAACCCCACAACTGGAAGAGGATCCCAGGCTCCATGCCAGAAATTGACGCAAAGCCTGCCTTGCATGAAAACTCAACGGCGCATCATCTGTGTGCGCCGGAAAAATCTATGCACACCTCCCCATTTTCCACGCAACTCCTCCTCTGTGGTCCCTTACGGAGAATTTGAACGCATACCAAGTACTTTGTGCTTGAAAGCGACATTTGTTGCTTTTTAACCGCTTCTATGCCTTGGACGAGATGATCTCGTCCAAGGCTACAGTTCCCCTGTGCCTTGGACGAGATCATCTCGTCCTAGGCACAGGGGAACTTGGGGGAGCGTTAGCGCGCCCCCCGTGCACCCCCCTCACCCCCAGGCGGGGATGGAAGGGGAAGACCTTCCCCTTCCACCCCCACCCCCCCCACGGCAATCCGATGACGCTGACGTCATCTAGTGTTGCCGGGCGCGCTGGAAGCCATTTGCTTCCAGTGTGTCTTCGGAGAAGGACCCAAAAGGTGAGTCCTTTCCGTTTTGGGGGGCGGGGTGGTGAAAACAGACACGGGGGAAAGGAAAGGGTTTTTCCTTTCCCCCTGTGCCTGTTTTCACAAGATTCCTGCTCCACGATCGCGGGCAGGGCCCGCGATCGTGGAGCAGGAATCTCCACTAGGACACCAGGGATTTTCTTTTTTGTTTATTTTGGGGGCGACCCCTTGGGCAAGGGTCGCCCCCCCGGGGGCAATTCTTTTTAGTGTTTCGCCCCCCCCGGGGGCAGATCCGCTGATTTTTCGGCGGATCTGCCCCCGGGGGGGGCGAAAACCACTAGACACCAGGGATGTTGTTTTTTATGTGTATTTTGGGGGCGACCCCTTGGGCAAGGGTGCCCCCCCCCCCCCGAGGGCAATTTTTTTTTATTTCGCCCCCCCCCCCCCGGGGCAGATCCGCCGATTTTTCAGTGGATCTGCCCCCAGGGGGGGTGAAAACTACTAGACACCAGGGATTTATTTTTATTGTAAAGTTTTTTTGGGGGGCAACCCAGTATTTTGACCCCCCCCCCCCCCAGGGGCAGATTGCCAATTTTTGGGCTGATCTGCCGCCGGGGGGGGGGGGGGGCGAAATCCACTAGACACCAGGGATTTTGTTTTTATTGTTTATTTTGGGGGCAACCCTTTGGGCAAGGGTCGCTCCCCTGGGGAGCTATTTTTTTTTTCTGTTTCGGCCCCCCCGATGGCAGACCAGACATTTTTGGGACGATCTGGGCCCTGGGGGGGGTGGAAGCACACTAGGCGCCAGGGATTGTGTGGTGTGTGTGTGTGGTGTGTGTTTGGGGGCACCCCTTGGGCAACGGTCGCCCCCCTAAGGTGGGGAAAATTCGTATTGGCCATCTCTGCCCCTAATTTTGTAGGCCCATCTGCCCCCAAGGAGGGCAGAACCACCAATACGGCAGGGATTTTTTTGTTTTGTTTTGTGTTGTGTTGGGGGTGCCCCCTTTGGGAAGGGTCGCCCCCTAAAAGGGGGCACAAAGGTGTTGCCCATTTCTGCCCCCCTTGGGGGCAGATTGGCCAATTGTTTTACGCCCATCTACCCCCGAGGGGGGCAGGATCCACTTAGGTACCAGGGACAACTTCTAAGTTCTTGGTGATGTCTTGGTGGTGGGGTGTTTGTCAACTGGCAAAGTATTTGTATTTGTGATTATAACAATTTATTTCTTCTTTTTCTTCTAGTTCAACGCTTTTTCCTTCTTTGCTGTGGATCTTTGCGGTTTTGGCAGTAGTTGTCCTGCGGTTTGCATAGTTGCATGTTTTAGGTAAGTGAAAGCAATTTACTCCAAAGGAGTATTGTTGACATGCATGAATGACATGTTTGTAGGTGGTATACTAAATGCACTATTGTGTGTTTGACATTGTCCTTAGATTTGATTACAGTGATGTTTGTGTTGTCATATGTCTAATTTTCTTTTTTCTTTTTCCTTTTTAGTGGGATATCATTGGTGATTGCTGTGTCTGTGCAGAGTAGTTGCTTGGTGAGTAGCTATTTCAGGCAACTGAGTGGTATAGTTTTTTGTAGTACATAACTCTTTGTGATAAAGCTACACTTTGTTTATTACTTATTTTAGTGCTAGTTGTTGTTGGCAATCCATTTGTTGTTAGGATCATGGCTAGCCGCAAAGTGACCGCTCAGCATGTTGTTTGCATGCTCTTTGAGTCATCTTCAGACCATGATTACGACACTGACTCTGCATCTGAGGCAGAGGAGGAAGCAGGAGATTCTGGAAGTGAGTTTTCTGTCCGAGAGTATTCTTCTGATGAGGAAGCTACTCTCAGTGCAGATGAAGGGCCTGTGTTAGAGGAGGACATTGATGTGCCAAGAGTGCAGCAGCCTGGGGCTGAAGGGTTTCCCATTGGAAGACCTGACACCTGGATTGCCCCAAACATGGAGCAGTCACAGTTACCTGCATTTACTGGTCTCCCAGGGTGTAGAGTTAATACGAAAAACTTTTTGCCTGTCCATTTCTTTCACTTGTTTATGGACGATGTATTTTTGGAAGAGATTGTGGAGCAGACAAATGTGTATGCAGAGCAATATTTGCGGGACAACGCTGCCAGACTTAAGCCTCAGTCTAGAGCTACTCAGTGGGTTCCCACATATCTGGAAGAGATGAAAAGGTTTTTAGGTTTGTCTTTTTTGATGGGGTTGATCAGGAAGCCGTCACTGGCTTCTTATTGGTCTACTAGTCCCTTGATGGCAACTGCTATATTTCCAGCAACTATGACACGTAATCAGTATTTGCTTCTTCTTCGTATGCTGCATTTTGTAGACAATGCTTTAGCCTTGCCACGAGATCACCCTGATTATGACCGCCTTTTTAAGATTAGGCCTGTCCTTGATCATTTTGTGGATCGGTTTTCAGAGGTCTATGTTCCAGGAAAAGAGATAAGTGTGGACGAGTCTTTGGTCCTTTTCAAGGGGCGTTTAGTTTTTAAGCAGTACATTCCTAGTAAGAGGGCACGGTATGGGATTCAATTGTATCTGCTGTCAGAAAGCAGTACAGGATATGTGTATAATTTCCGGGTCTACACTGGTAGGGATTCCAGTATTGACCCTCCTGGTTGTCCGGCCACTTTTGGAGTTAGCGAAAAAATTGTGTGGGAACTTGCTAGACGGCTGTTTAACAAAGGTCACCATTTGTACGTAGATAATTTCTACACTGGAGTGCAGTTGTTCAAGGAGTTGTTTAGGGTGGACACTGTTGCTTGTGGCACAATCCGTTCTAACCGGAAAGGCTATCCAAGGGAGCTTGTCTGTAAAAAACTTGAGAGGGGACAGTGCAGTGCCTTGCGGAATAATGAGCTGCTAGCACTGAAATTTTCAGACTGGAGGGATGTGTACATGCTATCGACCATCCATGATGAGAGTACTTCCCCTGTGGCTGTTTGGGGTCAGGTTGCGGAAGTGCGCAAACCTGCGTGCATTTTGGACTACAATAGGCACATGGGTGGTGTTGATAGAGTAGATCAAAGGTTGGAACTTTACACTGCTCTTCGTAAGTCTTATGTGTGGTATAAAAAGTTGGCCCTACATTTATTTCATTTGGCAACTTTTAATGCCTTTATTGTATACAAGAATTGTTCCCCTGAGTCAGGGATGACATTTGTTAAATTTCAGGAGTCGGTGATAGAAAGCCTTATTGTGGTGGAACCGGCAAGAGTTCCTAGAGTAGAAGTGGTGGAGGATGTGGCTAGATTGAAAGATCGGCACTTTCCAGATCACATTCCTCCCACCCCCAAAAAAGACATGCCCACAAAGAAATGTAGAGTATGTGCCCGGAGATTAATCCGGAGGGAGAGCCGGATGTACTGCCCCGAATGCCCTTCAAAGCCTGGACTGTGTGTGCCCGGCTGTTAGAGAAGTTACCATACCCCAAAAAAATTCTGGGAAATACCTTGAGCGTAAGCTGTCTGTTTTATATTTTCATATGTTTCACGGTTGGCATCTCTGTCATGTATTTAGTTAGAGCTTTTGTGTTTGTAGTTTTGTGCTTATTTGATAATTAGTGGTTTCTTTGTTGTTTATAAACAAAAAAAGTGATGGTGGTGTGCTTGGGGTGGCGCTTGGCTGGCGGTGTGCGTGGGGTGGCGCTTGGCTGGCAGTGTGCGTGGGGTGGCGCTTGGCTGGCGGTGTGCGTGAGGTGGTGCTTGGCTGGCAGTGTGAGTGGGGTGGCACTTGGCTGGCGGTGTGCTTGGGGTGGCGCCTGGCTGGCGGTGTGCGTGGGGTGTCGCTTGGCTGGCAGTGTGCGTGGGGTGTCGCTTGGCTGGCGGTGTGCGTGGGGTGGCGCTTGGCTGGCGGTGTGCGTGGGGTGGCGCTTGGCTGGCGGTGTGCTTGGGGTGGCGCTTGGCTGGCGGTGCCAGCCAAACGGCAGTCCACACTCCCATCAGCTGGTGTGATTCTTGTATCAGGCATGTGGGCATATGTAAGTGATGGGCCCTTGAGTGGCGCGGTCTGTCGATGTGAGTGTTGTAATGTGCTGGGCCCGTGGCTGGCGGTGTGAATGGTCTTGTGCGTGTCATGTATGAAAGGTGTGTGAATGGACTGTAAAGCGGGTGGTGCCTTGTCACGGCTTTACAGCTCACGAGCTGTGAGTCATTGGTTCAGTTTTTTGCCTTTCAGTTATTAGCAGTGCGTTTCATTTTTGTGAAATCTCTTGTTAATAAAATTTGATCCACTGAACCATCTCTCACCCTCGTGCCAAATCCAACCAGTATGTGTGGTAAAAATGACAAAACCTGCTCTGCTGTAATCAGGCGTCGCAGCACACCTGTGACACGCTAGGTGCCTCGGGTGGGACCCCGATGATGAAGCATGCCACCAACTTGGTTGGTGGGTGAGGGGTCTTCTTCACATAACCTAAGTGTGTTTCTTTTCACAATTTTAGTGTTTGGCACATCACAGACGTATGTGCACACATCAATATGATATATTACAAAAATACCTGTTTTTGGGGGAGAGGGGCCACCTATGTTTTTGGTCCTGGGTGCGGCCTTCATCTAGGGAAACCTACAAAACCCAGACATTTTTTAAAACTAGACACCCCATGGAGTCCAGGGAGGTGTGGCTTGCGTGGCTCCCCCAACATTTTCTTACACAGACTCCTCTGTAAACCTCAAAATTTGCATAAAAAAGTATATTTTCCTGACTTTTCTTAGTAGGATCACCGCTCCAGCACAAAACTCCTACTCCCCAGTTTTCCCCTCAGTCTCCCAAGTAAAATGACACCTCACTTATGTGGGTCCCCAAAGCAGAGTCCGTCTAAAGATGTATAAAAGAATATGCCCTTATAAACTCGTTGTGCTATCCCTTCTATCTCTTCAAGTTTTGGGCCTTATTCTGTTGCAGGCACCTGGCCCACCCACAAAAGTGAGGTATCATTTTTATCAGGAGACTTGGGGGAACGCAGGGTGGAACGAGATTTGTGGCTCCTCTCAGATTCCAGAACTTTCTGTCACTGAAATGTGAAGAAAGGGTGTTTTTTTAGCCAAACTTTGAGGTTTGCAAAGGATTCTGGGTAACAGAACCTGGACCGAGCCCCACAAGGCACCCCATCTTGAATTCCCCTAGGTCTCTAGTTTTCAAACATGCACAGGGTTGGTAGGTTTCCCTAGGTGCCGGCTGAGCTACAGGCCAAAATCTACAGGTAGGCACTGTTTTCTTTCAAAAAATTGGATGTGTCCACGTTGCGCTTTGGTGCGTTTCCTGTCGCGGGCGCTAGGCCTACCCACACAAGTGAGGTATCATTTTTATCGGGAGACTTGGGGGAACGCTGGGTGGAAGGAAATTTGTGGCTCCTCTCAGATTCCAGAACTTTCTGCCACAGAAATGTGAGGAACATGTGTTTTTTTAGCCAAATTTTGAGGTTTGCAAAGGATTCTGGGTACCAGAACCTGGTCCGAGCCCCGCAAGTCACCCCATCTTGGATTCCCCTAGGTCTCTAGTTTTCAGAAATGCACAGGTTTGGTAGGTTTCCCTAGGTGCCGGCTGAGCTAGAGTCCAAAATCTACAGGTAGGCACTTCGCAAAAAACACCTCTGTTTTCTTCCAAAAATTTGGATGTGTCCACGTTGCGCTTTGGGGCGTTTCCTGTCGCGGGCGCTAGGCCTACCCACACAATTGAGGTATCATTTTTATCGGGAGACTTGGGGGAACGCTGGGTGGCAGGAAATTTGTGGCTCTTCTCAGATTCCAGAACTTTCTGCCACAGAAATGTGAGGAACATGTGTTTTTTTAGCCAAATTTTGAGGTTTGCAAAGGATTCTGGGTAACAGAACCTGGTCCGAGCCCCGCAAGTGACCCCATCTTGGATTCCCCTATGTCTCTAGTTTTCAGAAATGCACAGGTTTGGTAGGTTTCCCTAGGTGCCGGCTGATCTTGAGGCCAAAATCTACAGGTAGTCACTTCGCAAAAAACACCTCTGTTTTCTTTCAAAAATTTGGATGTGTCCACGTTGCGCTTTGGGGCGTTTCCTGTCGCGGGCGCTAGGCCTACCCACACAAGTGAGGTATCATTTTTATGGGGAGACTTGGGGGAACGCTGGGTGGAAGGACATTTGTGGCTCCTCTCAGATTCCAGAACTTTCTGCCACAGAAATGTGAGGAACATGTGTTTTTTTAGCCAAATTTTGAGGTTTGCAAAGGATTCTGGGTAACAGAACCTGGTCCGAGCCCCGCAAGTAACCCCATCTTGGATTCCCCTAGGTCTCTAGTTTTCAGAAATGCACAGGTTTGGTAGGTTTCCCTAGGTGCCGGCTGAGCTAGAGGCCAAAATCTACAGATAGGCCCTTCGCAAAAAGCACCTCTGTTTTCTTTCAAAAATTTGGATGTGTCCACGTTGCGCTTTGGGGCGTTTCCTGACGCGGGCGCTAGGCCTACCCACACAAGTGAGGTATCATTTTTATCGGGAGACTTGGGGGAACGCTGGGTGGAAGGAAATTTGTGGCTCCTCTCAGATTCCAGAACTTTCTGCCACAGAAATGTGAGGAACATGTGTTTTTTTAGGCAAATTTTGAGGTTTGCAAAGGATTCTGGGTAACAGAACCTGGTCCGAGCCCCGCAA
This sequence comes from Pleurodeles waltl, assembly GCF_031143425.1. Taxonomy (NCBI): domain Eukaryota; kingdom Metazoa; phylum Chordata; class Amphibia; order Caudata; family Salamandridae; genus Pleurodeles; species Pleurodeles waltl. Next base: position 528,657,988 of record NC_090437.1, on the reverse strand, counting down.
GTCACCCCATCTTGGATTCCCCTAGGTCTCTAGTTTTCAGAAATGCACAGGTTTGGTAGGTTTCCCTAGGTGCCGGCTGAGCTAGAGGGTAAAATCTACAGGTAGGCACTTTGCAAAAAACACCTCTGTTTTCTTTCAAAAAAATGGGATGTGTCCGCGTTGCGTTTTGGGGCGTTTCCTGTCGCGGGCGCTAGGCCTACCCACACAAGTGAGGTATCATTTTTATCAGGAGACTTGGGGGAACATAGATTAGCAAAACAAGTGCTATTGCCCCTTGTCTTTCTCTACATTTTTTCCTTCCAAATATAGGAGAGTGTGTAAAAAAGACATCTATTTGAGAAATGCCCTGTAATTCACATGCTAGTATGGTCACCCCGGAATTCAGAGATGTGCAAATAACCACTGCTCCTCAACACCTTATCTTGTGCCCTTTTTGGAAATACAAAGGTTTTCTTGATAGCAATTTTTTACTCTTTATATTTCAGCAAATGAATTGCTGTATACCCGGTATAGAATGAAAACGCACTGCAGGGTGCAGCTCATTTATTGACTCTGGGTTCCTCGGGTTCTTGATGAACCTACAAGCCCTATATATCCCCACAACCAGAGGAGTCCAGCAGACGTAACGGTATATTGCTTTCGATAATTTGACATTGCAGGGAAAAGTTACAGAGTAAAACGTAGAGAAAAATTTATGTTTTTTTCACCTCAATTTCAATATTTTCCTTTTTCAGCTGTTATTTTCTGTAGGAAACCCTTGTAGGATCTACACAAATGACCCCTTGCTAAATTCAGAATTTTGTCTACTTTTCAGAAATGTTTAGGTTTCTGGGATCCAGCATTGGTTTCATGCCCATTTCTGTCACTGACTGGAAGGAGGCTGAAAGCACAAAAAATTGCAAAAATGGGGTATGCCCCAGTAAAATGCCAAAATTGTGTTGAAAAATTGGGTTTTCTGATTCAAGTCTGCCTGTTCCAGAAAGCTGGGAAGCTGCTGAGTTTAGCACTGCAAACCCTTTGTTGATGCCATTTTCAGGGGAAAAACCACAAGCCTTCTTCTGCATCCACTTTTTCCAATGTTTTTGGAAAAAACGAAGTTTTCACTGTATTTTGGCCAATTTCTTGGCCTCCTTCAGGGGAACCCACAAAGTCTGGGTACCTCTAGAATCCCTAGGATGTTGGAAAAAAAGGACGCAAATTTGGCTTGGTTAGCTTATGTGGACAAAATGTTATGAGGGCCTAAGCGCGAACTGCCCCAAATAGGCAAAAAAAGGCCTGGCACAGGAGGGGGAAAAGGCCTGGCAGCGAAGGGGTTAAAGAATAAAGACTTCTTTTATAATTTCCTACAGTGATAATTCAAAGTGTACTTATCAAATCTTAATCGTTTTGACCTGCATTTAGCCACATAAAAATTATGGGGCATATTTATACTCTGGTTGCGCCGGAATTGCGTTTTTTTTTTTTAACGCAAATCCGATGCAAAACTAACTCCATATTTATACTTTGGCATTAGAACCGTCTAGCGCCAAAGATCTTGGAGTTTGCGTCATTTTTTAGCGTGGACACCTTCCTTGCGTTAATGATATGCAAGGTAGGCGTTCCCGTCTAAAAAATGACTCCGAGGCATGTGCGCCGTATTTATACTCCCGGGCAAAAATGACACCCGGGAGTGGGCGGGTCAAAAAAAATGACGTCCAGCCGCTTTAGCGTAATTTTTTAGCGCCTGGTCAGGGCAGGCGTTAAGGGACCTGTGGGCTCGGAAGGAGCCCAGAAGTGCCCTCCCATGCCCCCAGGGACACCCCCTGCCACCCTTGCCCACCCCAGGAGGTCACCCAAGGATGGAGGGACCCATCCCAGGGAACTTAAGGTAAGTTCAGGTAAGTATTTTTTTCTTTTTTGTTTTGTGGCATAGGGGGGCCTGATTTGTGCCCCCCTACATGCCACTATGCCCAATGACCATGCCCAGGGGACATAGGTCCCCTGGGCATGGCCATTGGGCAAGGGGGCATGACTCCTGTCTTGGCTAAGACAGGAGTCATGTCAATGGAGGGTGGGAGTCAAAAAAAAAAAAATGGCGCAACTCGGGTTGAGGCAGATTTTTTGCCTCAGACCGACTTGCCCCATTCTTTGACGCCCAAGCTCCATTTTCCCCTACGCTGGCGCTGCCTGGTGTAAGTCATTTTTTTTTACGCACACCAGGCAGCTCCGCCGGCTAACGTCATTCCATAAATAAGGCGCCCACATGGCGCTTTGGAATGGCGTTAGCCGGCGTTAAATTTTTTGACGCACAACTGCGTTGCCGCAGTTGTGTGCCAAAAAGTATAAATACGGCCCTATATATTTTTCTAAACACAGTATGGTGTATGTTTGTGGTGTTATACTGTGCTATTGAATGATTTATTGCAGAAATACTTCACAAATTGCCTTCTAAGTTAAGCCTGACAGCTCAGAGCCAAACTACCAGAGGGTGGGCACAGGATAATTTGGATTGTGTGTGACTTACCCTGACTAGAGTGAGGGTCCTTGCTTGGGCAGGGGGTAAACTGACTTCCAACCAAAGCCCCATTTCTAACACCCTACAATCAAATCACTGAATATGTGATGTATTCTGAACACATGTATGCTACACCCACTACATACTGCAAGAATGGGTGTGAAACAGTCATCGGGCAATTTTGTCAGCTGGGAGTACCACTAGAACACATTGGTGGGAACAAAGGGACTCAAACTCACCCATTATTGCCACTGGTCAGTTTAGCAGGATAGGAATGATTGTAGGCAGTATTAAAATAAATGTCCCACAGTGATCAACATCCCAAACTAAACACACACAATGGTAGCTGAATTCCCACACCTATCCTGTCATATACATGGTCAACATAGTCAGCTTGAGTGGTGGGAACACTGGATGGCAGGTGCACAGGTAAGAATATGTGTTGTAGCCACCAATGTGACAGCTTGAAAATGTCAAGAGAGGGATTTGGATTCAGGACAGAGTCCCAGGACTACACACAATTTGCACTGTACACCCATGAGAAGACCCTGCTACCCAAGCATATGACACATGAAGTAAGGGAGTACCCAATAACATTCATCATGATAAATAAATCAATTAAACAATAATAATTTACACCTAGCCTAATCTAACCTATCCTAACTATACAAATCCACAACATACCCTAACTATTCTATGCTACACTTGCCTTACACATTTAACTACACACGCTAAACATTTGCCCCCCACCCCCTTTATATCACAGGACACATTCAGGACAACATACACTAAACTACACATTTAAAAGTCCCAACATCACCCACCACCCACCCAGCCACATAGTAAAATATAAAATGTAGTAAACCCACCCCTCAAACCTATTTATCCTAACTAACCCACTAACCTATTCTAACCTACAACTAACCCCCTAATACCCACAAAACCACAATTCCACTGCTAAAATGTGCCTATAGCGCACTGCCCTCTTTTGAAACACACAGAGTTGGTTCTCATTCATGTTGGCAGCTGTAAAAATGAGACAGGCAACCATCAGTGTCAGCATTGTGTAGTGTACGTACAGTAAATCAGCTTACTATCACTTGAATAGCACATGCACTCCTACTCAAAATCCAGATGGTACAATGGCTCTGATGGATGAAACGACAATGCTCCCTTAGCACCATTACCCTTATAACCATAGCCATCCACAACAAGATTAGGTAACAAACAAATTCAGATGTGCTTAGACTTTGCAACATGTGTGACACTGCTAAGGCAGCGTCCAATTCACATTGATCAGGGCCACCATTCCTCTTCTTAAGTGTCTAATTTTCAAACATACATCACTTGAAACATGACGCTGTTATTGTGAATATGGGATGATGTTGTTTACCACAAGGGTTCAGTGTTGATAGGTACACATGCAAGCCTGATCAAAAGGACTGTCACCTACAAAGTGAGCATCACATCTACCTACACATTTGTTTATCCCACCCCTGTGCCGCAGGGGATATGGCCATGCAGATCAACATCTCAACTGTCTGGCTCATCCACTAATGCATGCCCACTCATACATGGAGTCAGGGGGTGGACCATAATATTGCTGATGACAAACTATGAAGCTGGAATTCATAGGTCTCTCTCTTCTATATTCATGTGCCAGGTGTAGGCACCCATCAATACCTAATCAGCCAATACCATTCCTCAAAATGACCATGCCAGCACACAATTGTACTTGACCTGCATGCACGCCTAACACATTCCATTCAGTTGTCACGTAGGTGAACTACAAGATAATTGGCACCATGCTAGTAGACAAATGCCCACACATTCCTACATGTACATCACAATACAGGGATGCCCCAATTTTCCAAGAAAATGGTGCATCACTGTGTTGTGTGAATGACAGTGTGTTCTAGTGCCATTACATACACAACAGTGCACATCTGAGTCACATAAGGAGCTACATGTGGCTTGTCATCACTTTGTTTACACAATGCTGGCCATTGAGCGCCAGAAGCCTCACAAGATATGACTCTCTGCTCGTGCATGGGGAACCAATTAAATGTGACACACTGTCACCATCCATCCTAATCTGCTTACTGATCACTTTGCAGCTCATCACTCCTAGAATTGGGTGCTGAACTCATAACTCACTCACAGTAAACACTTCAACACTACACAGGACAGACAAAATCACACTTAGTGGATTGCCACTTCACATATGGTGTAGGGGGGAGGTCCACCTGAAATATATGGAAGGAAAACCATGGTTAGTACCACATCACTACTAGTGGACAACAAATGGCAGTATGTACTATTTCAGAAGAGAGAGGTATTCTTCCAGGTTCTGGACAGTGCAACAGACACACAACTGCATACTCACAATGAGACTGTCATTCTGGTGTATGAAAGACATACATCTGCACTCTTACACTGGGCCTGAGGCTCATGTAGTGCGACAACCTGCAACAAGCATGTGTGGCTAATCTGTAGAAGATGGAACTCCATGGTATGAGGGGGAGTTGGGTGACAGATAATTGACACAACCCTTGTGCTCTGCAAGACAACTGATTCAGGTATTCTGGCTTGTCCTGCAAGCACACAGAGGCACTTTGTGGAGGACAAGCGGCTAAATAGTTAGTCAGTAATTCACATGCATTGTGTAATCCATGACTGATGTGTCACAATTGGCTGATGGCATCAAATGGCCCATTACCAGTGCCCCCTAAGGCGTGTATTCCCCCTTTGTAAACATAATGGCGGGGCTGACGTATGTGAAACTCTGACATTATTGCACCATATATGGATTGTCGTACTTAGTTATCACAATCCACTCACAAATGGTATGCTGGAAGTGTTTAACCTTATCATACATGACACAATGCTGGGGCACAGATGTTGCCAGGGCCCATGAAATGTGTGACTTAGTGATGGATCTGCATGACTTTCCAAACTTCTGACTTGCATTGGTTAAATGTTAGGATATGTGAAGCCCATGTCTATACTGGCACAGTGACACTCCATTCTGGTTGCATGTGATCTGTCCACATGCATTGCATGCGGCACGCCAACACATCTGCTACTGGCATTCAAGTGCAGTTAAAAGTAATTAGTTATCCAATGGGGTACTCACCAACAGGCCCACAAATCACCACACCAAGATGGTCAAGAAGATCCTGCTCCCTGCCCACGAGGTCAACCTAGCGATGCTTCAGCTAATGGTCCTTGCGACTGGTGTCGTATACCCTCTTCAGGTGGTGGAGCACCTTTCCCCACCGCAGTTCCCTTGCCTCCGTATGGTAGCACTGGATCACATGGCCACCCATCTCTAGCATCAATGGTAGGTAGTGGGCTACCAACCAAATGAAGCCTCCTAGCTCCTCCTCCCCCATTCTGGTCAGTCTCCCCATGCCAGACATTGCACTGGGGTACAGGTAGGAATAAATGTTAAACAGCACAATGGAAAAAACGAGTAATGAAAGGAAACTTAACCCTAAAAAATTCTATAACCCATCTAACCTTCCTATAGACCTAACCCAGACAGACACCCGGCAGCACAACTACAAGGTAAAATACACAGAACACAACAAATTCAAAGACACTAGTAAACACGACAGGAGGGGCAGCACAAGATAGACTAAATTGCAAGAAGACATCACAAACTCTAAAACACAACCACACAGTCAATAGAGGCACAGACTGTAAAGATAAAGTGAAATTACACCCACTGTCCCATGCCTGTAAACAGGATATCCTATTACATCACTTCCTGTGCCCTTGCGTCACGTATTCTGTTATGAGTGTATTTTTTTGACACATCTGATATTTGCGTATTTCTGACGCATTACTTACGTGCGTCTATTTATATTGACGCATAACCTTTATGCATCGACTTAACAGTAAATCAGCATTGCGAAGGTGGAAAATACTCTAAGGGCCCATGGATTATGTAGTTTGCGTTTGCGGATATTTCTGACGCATTTGCATCTTTTTTTTTACTCCTATTGTGATTGCGTGATTTTGAGATTTGTTGATGTATGCACCCTGTATCAACATATTAATTGTATGTGCTAGGCTGCAGTATGGAATTTTGTGTATGGCCACATGTGGTAGTCCATTGTGCAATGAGATCTGTGTGTGAATGTTGTGTTACACAAATGTGTTTGTTACGGAATCAGCAGCATGCAAATGTATAAACGTCATGCATGTGTCTGTATGTGTGACAACAATGTAACCAAATATGTAAGGCAATAAGAATTATGCAAGCGTCATGGCATGTGATTGTGATTTGTGTTCACTTATTTGCTGTGTGTTGTTGTCTAACAGAGCACCACATTTCATGCAACATTCACAACTCAGGGATTGTTGATGATGGCTGATGCTTGCAAATTGGCAACTGTTATGCGACATATATCTCCATAAGTTGATCTTGAGTATATAGATGACATGTGTGTGGACTACACATATGTGTGACATGCATACATCTTTGCTACATACTGTGATTGACATACTCTGCCTACCTTCCGACCATTTCATGTACTGAACATAATAGCCAGTTGAAAATCTTAACATTTTGCTTTGTATTACAATAACTGTGTGGTAGACATGCAGCCCTAGATGCAAATGTTCTCATCCGTTCTGATGTGCATTCCATAGACATGTTGATGCAAAGTGTGAGGTCATGTGTACCCTGGAACAGGACTGGGCACAATGGCAGTGGCAGGTGTGACTTCCATGGATTTACTGCGCGTGCTCCAGTTCTCACATTGCTTGTCATACCTGGGCTAATCATGTTGGGCATTGTCACCAATGATGTCCCCACTTTGCCACACATGCCCCTTGTAGCCATTGCAAATCTCACACTGGGTTGTGTTAGTGGTCTGTTCAAACATTACCGTACCACCATATTTTGACATCCACTGCCTCATAAGTGGACCCCTTATTTAGTTCATTTTTAGACATGTTGTTGTTGTGTGTGATGTGCTATTGTTATACAAGTTGGCAAAGTGGATGTAAATTATATGGAGTAGTCCATAAACTGTTTCCTTCAGTTGTCACATTAAAGTGATGGGGCTAATTGTGATGTTTGTGATGGTAGCAGTTCACTCTTAAACTTCACGTGATGTTGCTACAGTACTCTTCAGATTTGTATTTGTGACATGCTCCCTGAGGTTAGACTGATAATCCTAAAGTATATGATGGAGAGATTAAAGACACCAAAGCCAGATTGTGTGGATGAGTGATGATTATGTGAAGAAGTTCTGTACAATTTGAAGTCTGCGGTGTATACCAGCAGCTGTGTTGTGGTCTTCCCCCTCATTTACTTCTCCACCATCGTCTTCCTCCTCCTCAGACAGGTCATCAACCTGCTCATATAATGGTATGTTCATCCGTACACATATGTTGTGCAGGATGGCACAGGTCAATGCGATCTTGCAGACCATTTCTGGGGCATATAGGAGGCTGCCTCCTGTGATGTCCAGGCACCTGAATCTGGACTTCAGGATGCCAAAAGTCCGTGACTTCCAATGTCCCTCATTATAAGCACGCTCTGCTGCTGTGCTTGGGTTGTGAAATGGGGTCATTATCCATTGCTGTATGCCATAACCCATATCCGCTGCAAAAGATTACAGGAGTAAATCATTGTGAGGGCTTGCAATATGTAAGTCATATAGCATGGCAGTTGATATTAGAATCTGGTTGTGGCTCATATGTATCTGTGTTTTGGTGTGAGTTCCTAACCTTGTGAGATCTTTCCTCAGCAGTAGGTTGTTGGACATGACAATCTTGAGTATGGGTCAAGGACCTAGAACACTTGATTTGGATTCCACACTGATAGTCATTCTGTATGTAGCATGCGTTGTGGAGTGCACTTTTGTATGAGTGTGCTATCAGTAGAGGGGACATGACATATCCTAACAACACAATGCAGTCAGATGTGGTGGCAACATGGTGGCACTACAGTGCCTGGACATCTCATCCTTTTTGACATGTGTCATTGCCGATGAGTTGTGACACTTAGGGCCTATGAAATTGGTTAGTGTGAATGCACAACATGTCTCCTAAATTGGCTGCTGTGTCCTGCAACATTTTAACAATGCAAGGATGCCCCATGTGTGGCAATGTTACTTGGCAACCCTTTGTTGTCCCCAGCGCCAGTTGCACATGTGTAGCCGAGCACTAAAGCTGCCTATCCTACACCAGGGTACTTGGCTATCTGCCATCTGGAGGTGGATGTATCTGTGCCATACGGTACACCGCCCTGGACATATGCTTTTGTGATGGCCAATTGGCTCCTTCTATGAGTGCAGCCATGTGCAGCATGCATTTGTGCCACATTCATTTGAGTTCATAGCACTGTCTACGTCCTATTTGCAAACTGCATACTGCACACCTGGGATGGTATTTTTTTTGGCACTTCCTCAGGTCTTAGGGGACAGCAACATGTGAGTCTGCACCTTCATGCTATGTATGTTGTGGTGACAGACCTGCAGCGAGAAACATTGCACACCCATTCCACGCTACGTACAGCATAGAAGGGTGGCCAATTTAGAATGTGGCTTAAAGTAATGTAGAGATGGTCATCTGCCAAGATGTACATACAGTGCAGGCCATGACTATGGAACTGTGGGCTATAACATTGTTCCCTTGGTGTTCCAGAATGGCAGCTGTTTGTGTCAGCCATGAGGTGTCCAACGGTGTGTATCCCTTTGTAACTGGATGATCAACATAACTAGCAGTGACTCTCCTATCCTCCAAAACAATACTGTGCATTTCTACTGTCGACACATGCACAGTGCAGACTATTGGATGTAGCTCAGCTACTTAGCAAATGTGTCCCTTGGCATGGTGCATGTGAGGTCAGTGATGCCCTGTCGTCTCCTACTGGTTCCCACTATGACATTCATGATATGCACTGTCTGACTGTTTCTCAGCCCCCTGTTAAGCCATTTCTTACATCTGACACAGACATGATGGTGTTGTGAGTCAGTGAATGTTGCATGTGAGGTTGCACTACAGTGACTGTGGTTCTGCTTCTAACACATCTGGTACATGCTATGTGTTAGTGATTGATCTTGTATTCCAATGTGTGTGAGCCAGTAAGGCAATTGTCTCTGCACACTACAGGTAAGTTAGGTATGTGTTGATAAGATGCAGCAGTTATTGGCGCAAGTTGTGTGGGGTTTGATATTTGTTCTGGCAGTGATTAGCACAACATGACTCAAGACATATGTGCCTAGTTGGAAGTTAGATGACATGGGCATTGTGTATGTCCTTGATGTGTCTGTGCTATTGTTTGTTTGGTGAAGTGTGTGTGATGTGTACATAGTGGCCAACAGGAGGCCACTTGTAGTGGTCTGTGTAGTTCTGCAGTTTTCAAAGGGTACATGTCTGCATCTGTCCCTCCTGTGGTGTGCATGTCAAGTTGTGGGTGTGTTACATACAAGTGGGTGTGTGTATTTGTGTTGTATTGGTGATTGTGCTGTACTACTACATGTTGCATATGTGTTATAACCTGCACATGTGTTACATTAGCCATATTTTAATGTAGTGGTGTATGTCTTGTGTGTCCGAAAGGGTTGGGGTGTTGTGTGTACATTACTAGATTTGTTGACTTACCCACAAGTAGGCCATTTCCTAATTGTCCATCCTGTAACTGCTAATTGATCGTACCCTGACGGAATATGTAGGCCTCATGGACACTCACAGGATACTTTGCCAAAATGTTTATGAATAATCAGAGGTGGTCCCTATGCCCTGCACATTAATGGAATGCGTGTGCTTACGATTCTGGTATAAGTGCTACGTTGCTGCAGGTGGCACGAGCCGGACATGGGTGCAGTCCATTGCACCGAGCACATGCAGGAAGCCATGGATTTGATGGAACCCCTGTTTATTCTCCTGTTGCTTTTGCTGGGTGTTGGGAAATCTGATGTGGTGGGGTGTTAGGGAGATGATTGTGTCTAAGACCTTTGGCAGGAATGCAGAGAATGATGGCTGTGAGACCACCAACCAGTGCACCCGTTGTTTGGAATGAGCCACTTGCCAGCATGTGCAGGACAGCAATCAGCTTTGTTATAGGTGGTATGTTTTGTGGGGTCTGCAGACAGCTGCAATTTGCAGCTCAATGTGGTGCAGCAGGTGTATTATGGCTTGCCGGTTCAGTCTATAGGTTGTGATGATGTCCTGGTCCCTGAGGCCAGGGACGATTGTCCTGGTTCTGAACACCCACTCCTGCCTTCTGCGTTGCCTTTGTGGGCTGGGTTGTGGTGGTGGTGTTTGCTGGAGTTGTGGCTGTCCTCTGTGTCGTCTAGCAAGCTGTATCAGTATCACCTCCATCTCTCCCATGGGTTGTGATGTTGCTTCTGGGTGTTTTCCGTAAGTAGTGGTGTGTTTACCCCATTTTGATGCCTGTCCTGACCCAGGCTTTAAATTTTGATGCAAATCAGGGTTTGAGTCATTTTTTGGGTCCGCCTCCCAACCGAGCGTCTTTTTTGCCCGGGTGTATAAATATGGCGTTACGGTGTTTAAGTAATTTTTTGGACGAGAACGCCTACCCTGCATCTCATTGACGCAAGGAGGTTTCACACATCCGAAAAATGACGTTAACACCATTATTTTGATGCTAGATAGGTCTAGCATCAAAATATAAATATTGAGTTATATTTGTGCCAGATTTGTGTAAAAAGAATTATGCAAATCCAGCGCAAACAGAGTATAAATATGCCCCTATAATTTGTAAGTTTGTGACCCTTTTGTGCCAAAACATTACGAAAATGCGGCGTAAATAAGTATAATTATGGGTCAGAGTCTCTTACATTGCATAGATATTTATTGCAATTGGTCTACATAGGGCCCTCCCCTGAAGGGGTGAGGCCCCTTGGAGAGTTGCTGTTGTCCCTCAGGGGCTGCGAGGGCCTTTGTTACGACCCTGAAGACAGTTTCAGCTGCAAGAGGCATATATCAAAATCATCTTTTGTTCTGCGGCTATACTGCTTGATTTCTAGCAGCTGACACTTTACAATGGTGATGAAGGTAGAATAAAATGCAAACGTATGTACACCAGGTTGACATTTTCAGTTCTGTGTTTTGCATTAACTCAAATATTACTGTTCGCACAATGGTGACTTATATACCTGCCACTGCTAAATATGTATGCTTCAAAATGGGATGCATAATATGATAGTTTAGATGGAATAAGGTAATTCAACATCTGAAATACAAGACCAAATAATGTTAGTTTTAAGAAATGGAAATATCAATTCCCTACACACTCCAGGGCAAATTGACAACTCTAGATGGAAACACGCTGCTTCAGAAAATGTGCAAGTCAAATTATCATTGAATACTCCATTACCTCGGCGTCCGGATGTCTATTTAGGAACTTTGTGTTTCCTTTAAGCAAAGACACCTATATGGTGCTTTCTTTAGTTGTTTAATCAGTGTGTAACATCCCTCAAAATGTAGAACTTTATTGCAGTCAATTAGTCAGGCCGTTACGCCCTGACGTGGTTAACAAATGGATCAATAAGATACAGCTACCAATTACGTTTTTAATAAAGCTCACTTCCAAGATCTCATACTAGACATATTCACTTTCATATTATTTTAACTACTCTGATATATTGGTATTTCCATGTGTAAACAAGTCCATTTATCTCCTGTTCACCATCCACTTTGCACCCTCAAACAGGAGGGTGGGGCTGGTAGAGCGGGCTCTACCCAATAAAATACAAGCCACCTGGATACACATGAGGGCACTGCATTGTGCAAGCAGTGTTTAATTTGAGCCCATGGTTTCCAACGGGGGCCACTGACACTCATTTTTGGAGAACAGCACTTTTTTTCCCACATCAGACATCTCCCAAGAGCAGGAGTGAGAAACACACACAAATGGGCAAGAAGAGGAATAACGAAAAACAGTCACCAGTTGAGAAAGCGGGGACTGGCAAGAGTGAGATAAAGGGGCAGGGAGTGTCTGGCAGTGGATTAGAGGCCTAAGATCCATTCAGGACTACATAGCCTGATATGGGCACACCGACATTTAGTACACATCAGCGGAACCTTCTGAGAAGTTGTTTGGACACCGACACTCATTATTTTGCAAATCAAACATTGTGCGCAAGAAGGGTACACATTTATTAGAAATCGCCAGAGGGTGTCATCCCCTGTAGAGGCACACTAAACCAAATGGCTAATTTGGTGTTTGTGTGCTATCTGGCATACAATTTGTACTTGAAATCTACCACTCTCATGTAAAATGTTTGTATAGACAAATTCTGATACATACCACATGTATGTGTACTATGATTTGTGGAATGTTTGGAGAATAGCAACATTCATTCTTTTAGTGCCTGCTGCAAAGAGGCTTTAGTATTTGATAAAAAGACCAATTTAACTATCTTTGTAGATCAGGCTTTGTGTCAGAAAACTATGGGTGCTTTTGGAGATCTACCCAAAACACACCAAAGTAAGCTGCATTGACCCAAAGTGACACAAAGGAGCACAAGGAGCTATTCGCACTAAAAAAGGCCACATTCCAGCATAAAACATGCTTTGCGTTGAAAAGTAAGCCTCTTGCAAGATTTGCATGACTCTGAGTCATTTTGCATGACTGTTTTCTGGAGCAAAGTCTTTGAAAATCTGGGCCGTGCTATTTTAATACTGTGGCTGCATGCTAAACGTTAGCATGGATGGTTTGAACATGATGACAACAAAAGAGTGACTTAAGTCATACTGTGAGCACAGAGGAGCCTATTCACAAAAGCATTTTGAAGTACGTAATAAAATACTCTGGTAGTACTCTTTTAGGTTCTCTTACATCGCTTTGTAAACTAGACAAAAAGTATAAAAAATGGGAAATACAAAGATGTGCAAGTAGTGTTCACATATTTGTAGTACAAATAGAAGGGAACCATGGCCACTTTACACTTTGACTAATAGGTAGTGGGTGTAGCAAGGTGGAGGTTTTACATGGTATGACTGGGGAGTCTTACCACGTAAAACCAACTTGTTACCCAGAAGTTGACTTCGGGTTAACACTAGCCTTAGGTCACTCCTGGTAGTGTGGCAAAGAGCAGTCAGACTACTTAGGGGAGCACGTTTAATGCATTTCACAACACCCACATGTACGATAAGTAAATGACATGACTTGAAAGAAATCTGACACCAGTTTAGAAAAATAAAGCAGATTTTTATCGTGATCTTAATTTAGAATTTAATTTACATACTAAAACAAACTTTTTATCTTATAGACAACAGGAGTTGTGAATTTTTAAAGCATTGAAAAATAGAGTTCTTTTAATGGTCAAAGGACTCCCATTGAAGTCAAAGAGGAAAATATTAGTGTGCAATCAATCACTTATAGGCTGAGCCACAGGGAACCCACTTGGAGTTAAGGCCTTGCGGGTCCCTAAATCAAACCTGAACAGTTAATTTCTAGTTACCTTGCCCACGGAATCTGAGTGCAGAGGTTCTCTGGCTGTTCTTGTTGTGACAGGATCTGAGGGTGCTGTCAAAATGCAGCACTTGACAAAAACACACTTCGGGGTGGATGCACACTTTACCCTTGGAAAGTAGAGGCCTTTGGGGTCCCAGGACCTGGATTCCACAGCTGGAACTTCTCCACCACATCAGGTGGCTCCGGGTGCAGAGGTGGCCTTGCAGCTGTTAATCACAGGGACTGGCTGTGCCAAATATGCTTTGCTGTTCCTCTTAAAGTCACCTCTTTCAGGATGGAGATTCTCAGGAGTGAGGTCATTGCCGATGTTGGTCATTATGCTGGGGAATTGCTCTGGAGTCGGTGATGTCCAAGAAGCCATTGGTTACTGGGAATGCTACAGACAAGCCTTGGCAGTGGCAAAAGTAGTCCAAAGTTACTTTGTTGGCTGGAGGTTGTCCACAATGGGGCAGTGGCACAAAACTTGGTGAGCGCCTCATTACTACTCACAGGGTGCAGGTCACTGACTTTCTTTTGGACTCATTCACAAGGGGCCTGGTGGGTTGCACTTCTGGGGATGCAGCACAATGATTCTTCTGCAGGTTGCAGATCACTGGTACCAAATGTCATTGGAGTCTGCTTTAGTTTCTGGCATCCACTGGAGTCCCTCCTGCTGTCAGCAGTGAGTTTTCACAACTGGCACACATTGATCACTCAGTTCCAGTATATGGTCTCCACAGGGCAGTTAAGTGTCCTCTTTTTGTGCTGCAGCTAAGTTTGAAGTCTTATTACCAGTAACAGCATCTTCTTTGTGCCTCCTCTTAGAATCAAAGTCAGAACTGAGGTTCTGGTGCCGGGGAGCCCTTTAAATCCTGGTTTAGGTGTGTTAAGGGTATGGGGGCTGTAGCCAGTGGGCTACTGGATCCTGCAGCCAGCCTGCCCGAGAAGTGATGACTTCCTGTGGGAGTGTGTCACTGTGTTACTTTTCTACCCAGAACCCACTATTCCCAGTGCTTGCCAACATGGCAGGACCCTTCTCAGCTGTATAGATCTCATAGACCACCCTGAAGGTGAGGCTAGTCTTTGGAGGGTGTACACCTCCTGAATAGCTAATTTTCCCATCTGCCAGATTGGTCTGGGCGGGAAGGGCTTTGTCCTTGAGTGGGGGACAATAGATTACACATCAATGGCGGTGAAGCCTTTGAGACTCACCACCTTGATTACTGTAAATACTAGCCTTCCTGGGAGGAAGAAGGTGTGACCTCCTTCCTGCCCAGGTCCTTTGTCTCTGTCCGAGGGGAAGTGTCAGCTTGAGCAGCAGAATGGCAGACTCTTATCTTGGTGGCAAATGGCTCCAGAGACCCTGGCAAGGCAGGGGAAAGCTGGTATCCTGGTGGGCATCTTCTAAGGATGCTACCTTGGTACATGCTAGTGAACCCTGGGGATTAGAATTATGCTCAGGGTTAAAAAGAACAGTGTTTGATACCAAACATAGGGGAAAACGGCCAGGCCATCATGGAGCTGGACATCAGGGGCCAGCCCATGCCATTCTATGGACTGCTGGTGAATTGAGGTAGCATTAAGTGTTAAATGCTGCCACAGGGCCATATATGTATGCCCATACTCACAACACAGTGCACCCTGCCTCCTGGGCTAAAGGAGGCCTGTCTTAGGGGTGAATGACCA
Organism: Pleurodeles waltl; assembly: GCF_031143425.1. Classification (NCBI taxonomy): domain Eukaryota; kingdom Metazoa; phylum Chordata; class Amphibia; order Caudata; family Salamandridae; genus Pleurodeles; species Pleurodeles waltl. The sequence continues at coordinate 528,642,365 of NC_090437.1, read as the reverse complement.
GTGCTATCTACCTAAATCATAACCATCATTTTGGCATCAACATAAAAATTCCTAGGCCCTTGAGCCACTACCCAAATTGTCATGTCCATCAACACAGTACAATGAAACCATTTCACAAGAACAGGAACATACACTATACCACAAGCAAGCCTGTGTCACCACTGCAACTAAAAAGTACAACTGCCATGGTATGTCCCCAACCACTATCAACACTTACCAACAAATCTTCTCTCTATCCTTTGCAGCTGATCAAGAGTACGGCATACAGCCATGGGTGATGATCCCATTTGCCAATCCTACAATGGTGGAAGAGTAGGCCTACAATGAGGGACACAGGAAAACTTGAAATGTGGTGGAGAGAATATTTGGGATCATGAAATCAAGGTTCAGGTGCCTGGCTCTGACAGGAGGAAGCCTCTTGTATGCTCCACCACTTGTTTGCAAGATAATTCTGGCATGTACAATCCTGCACAGCATCTGTGTCAGAACAAATATCCCCTGAGATTAAAAGGTTGATGACCCCAACGAGGAGGATGATGATGACGGAGCAGATAATGTGCAGGAGGAAGAACAGAACACTGCTGCAGGAGTTCGTAGGAGACTCCACATTGTTGAGAACATCTACACACAGTCACTATACTATAAACATCACATTGTAAATAGCACAAATAAATGATTTTGCACCTGATTCTTCTTGGTCTACTCATTCTCCACTACATACACCATTGGAATGTGACTCAATCCTCAGTGGGCAGGTAAGTAATACAAAGGTGACAAGGATGGTAGCAACATCGCTTGATGTAAGAGGGTCTACTGCCACCATCTCACATATCAGTGACAAGCAATTTGCGGCCACATGACTCCTGAAGGTCTAGCTCCATGCACCACCACAAATATTGTTCTTTCAAGTGGGCAAGGTGCTAATACCTAACCCATTGACCATAACAACACCATGCATAGCAGGGTGCTTGCAAGGGGGGCACACATAAGGTAGGGGTTGTGAACAAATGGAAATCAGGTTATATAGGAACAGAACACTGTCACAACTCATGGTGACAGTAGCTTTGCCTGCATGGTACATGTGTGGCAAGGGTGGAACATCACTGCTATCTGTGGTTCTTCAGTAAATATCCATGGACTGTAACCATTTTTCGATGCTGAGCCTGCACAGTATGTCCATGGGAGTGTGTTTTTGCACTGCCATTGGGCACAATTCTGGCACATATTGAACTGTACCTCACACACCCGTTGACTGTGGAGTGCACAATGGTTTGCCTGACTAAATAATCAGCTAAGGGTACAGAGTCACTATCCAAACACATGACCCATAGTCACGTCCATGGATTTATTGGGACAATGTACTAACAAATTTTTATCTTGGTCGAATGAAGGCAGAGTGTCTGATAATCACTATGTACATGAGGTGCACACGTGTCACACAAATCTGCTGTCTTGACACATGCATAGACCAAATCAAGGCAAACATGTGAAGACTGATGTACGGGTGTTTGTTCCAGGTAGCAACGGGTTTGCCAATATCAACACTGCTTAACGTGTCAGTATGTATACCTAGTATGCTGTGTATAACTACATCACACAGCACAAAGCAATACACACCACTGATTGTTACTCACATGACAGAACAAGTGCATGATAACAACAGTAACAAATTGTCCCCTACATGTTGTGACCTCCAACTTTGCAATCAGGTGTGGGACAGCACTGTTGAAAAATGTCTGAGACACAACACCAAACTAAGCGGGAGTAGACCTAGCCATATATGTTGCAATTGGCAAATGAACTGTACAGCACTGAGATGATTTCACACCTCAATATGATTCAGTCATTGTAAGAGTTACCTAAGTTGTGGCATGCTGGAAGAAATACATACCCATGTTCAATGGGGGTTGTGGATGGACAGCTTTGAGACACACCCTTTACTTGCAAATGCAACATAGGAGGTGAAATGGAGACAACACAAGTGCTGTAGCAAGAGTAATGTCATGTGTGTGCGGAACTCATGACATCTCACGAAAACTGCCAATGGAACAGTAACTATCAAGTACCTAATAGAAGGAAATGTGTACATTTTCCAATTACACTATTCACATGTTGCATCATTTCCATGTATGACCAGACAATGATGCTGTAGAAGATATGTACAAAGTGCAAGCAGCCTGAAGAATGGGAGCAATGTACGTGACAATACATGACTTACCAGTAGTGCAGGAAAACACGGAGAAGGGACACACATAGCTCAACACTGACTGTACAACAAATCAATGTCTACATGTCAGCATTTAACATATGTACAGAGAGTGTGCACAGGTCAGTACGTAACCCAGTAATGTTGGGCACTAGCATACTATGGTATTTGCCCATCGCATGCAACCATGACAGAAGGCTGTGACAGACAACACCATCTGTACCCTGGCACATTTCCAATCCAGGGAAACAACTAAGGACATCAAATAGTGTCACATGTCCCACATGTGCAAGCACCCGAGCTGTGTACATGAGAGGGGAAAGCTGACATCAAATACTGTAGAGGAAAATGTGATATCTTAGTCTGTCTGCCCACAGTTGTGCATGTGTCTGAATGCTGGGGAATGTGCATAGTTCTGCTGAGTAGCAAACATGAAGAGGCTAGGTCCCTGTTCAATAAACCCACACTCCACTGCTCTTGCTACATTAATGTAGGGGCCTAATGCATGTGCACTGGGGGCTGAGTAAACTGGAGCTCCATTAACTTGCCCCTTCACATGCAACCATGGGTTTGTGTTGCCAAACATACTCACATAATTGTTATGATGAGTAGGCTGCCATCTATGCCATATTGCAACACTGTTACACAGTAGTAGGCTACTGTCTGTGACAGTCCTAGCAAAGATGATGTGGACAAATGTGAGTGCCTAGGTGATGGCATGCACACATATGCCACATGTCTCAGCACACATGTACAACTGTAATGGCTCAGGCATGGTAATGTGTAATGGATTCTGAATAAAAGGCAACCTAGCACAATAGTAAGGGCATAGGTATCACAAGATCAGTGACTGTTACAAAGGGCCTTCATGTGTGTTCTGACATATGGAAACATAGGTGGCACTGATGTGACAACACATGCATTTGTCAAATGCCAACATGTGTCGTGCAGGAAGATAGTAATTTGAGATTTCACATGCCATGAACACACACCACTGTCATCACATGTTACAAAAATAAAAAAAACACATGTCTATACACACACACAGCATATACTAATATTCACCAACATGTGTACATAACATCTCCTGCAACTAAGATGCATGGGGGACTAAATGGCACACATGTAGCAGAGCAACATGAAGTAAAATCCAAAAACACACCACAGGTGGGCACACATGCACACGCAAATTGGCAGGGTTTACGTGACGTCAATGAAGTCCAAGTCTACTGAATACTGTGAGTAGAAACTTTCATGGTTGTCACATGCTTACTATGTGTTGGACATAGGCCACCATATGTATTGTCTTGTAGGTATGTGTACATTTGTATCTCAGACATAACAATATAGTCCATCCACAAATTAGTATACATACACATGTTTACACACATAGCACAAATGTGGCAGCATGTATGTGGACACAGAGTAGCTACACATGCACATATGCGCAAGGCATGAATAATCGCATGCAGCAGGCTCATAAATAAACCTACAGGTTCAACATACCATTGTCATCGTAATGACAGTATTGTACAGTCACGCACATGTTGCCATACAACATATACAAAATTGTTGCATAGCCCATGTAACATGTTAAGTTAATCAGGGTGCGCTCAAGGTTTGCAATCCAAAAATCCGCACAATTTTGTAATGCATCAAAACAAAATGACTCAAATGCATCAGCTACACTTTGCAACATTAGTAAAATGACGCATGGGCCCTGAGTGGCAATTACACGTACACACGCTACTGAATGCACCATGGTGTAAAATCCACGCATGACCGCCAAGCGTCAAAATTATTCATGTATGCGCATATACCATGCAATACCCTAAGCTATGCCCATGTTCTTATCCCTCCCTGGACAAATAATGGTATACCATGGCAACAATGCCTGACCACACACTATTGGCAATATATCCATGATTTCAATCAGTCAATGTGCAGGTAAGTACAACATAGCATCATTGCTCATGTGTGTAGCTTGTGATAGAACACACACATCACTTACTTCACTGAAGGATGTATCACGTCTTTCCTCATCACCTTGGAATACACACACACACACCCTGGGCAGTAGTTTGTCAGTTTTCTTTGCCAATGAGGTAGATGTCTTCAACTTCCGAGGTAGGCTCAAATGCTATGGTTGTCACAATGGGACAGCCACTGCAACAACCATTACATGTCCCTCAGATGCAATATACAGTGTCAAGCAGTCCCATATGGTCATGGAGGTGTAGAGCTAACAGACACCTGCATGACAATGCCATGTATTAATAGTGCAGTGAGAAGTACCACTGTAGTATCAGGGACAGTGATGTTTTGTAGGTGTGTAGGTCTACATTATCTGAGACTATGTGTGATTGACTGATCACCAATGTTTGTTAGTTGCTCTTCTCTACCACTAGGATGACGTGCTCACTCAACCCAACAAGTTAACAGTATACAATATCGTCCATTAACTGAAATGTATGAATTACACCAACCAATGTTTTCCATCCATGTCTTGCAAGTGGACCTGCGCTCTACTCTGTAGGAGAGGGTGCATGATTTGAAGACCCTGATGCATCCAGCAAGTATCATCTTGTGCTTCCTGGGTGCCACACCAGGGTTTGGTGTGAGTCAGTCTGAGGTGTGGAATGCTATGAAAGATAGCTTTGCCTGACCTATGATTGCATATCATTGGGGAATGGATGGTTACATCATGTATGTTGGAATGTTGTGCAATGAGGATGGCTTCCATGTAGTCCAAGGGGCAACGTGTGCTGGCATGGAATTTTGTGAAATGAGAATTGTTATGACTGGCCAGTTATTCATTGGTGTCGACCATGATAGCTCTCTGGATAGATGCTTATGTACATAGCATGCCTGTTTACAACCACTTTGTCATTGCACCATTGTCAGCACAGTGTGCCACACAAAGCTTTCATTTACGGACAAGACAGTTTAGGTGTGGGTAACATCTGCAGAGGTCCTTGGGGGGCTTATGTAGGAGACACGTACACCACATGTGTCTCAGTACCCTTCAGATAGAATGAGTCTGTAGTACTGCAAGGAGCCATATTGTGCTGCACAACAATTGGTAGTGTACACATTTAGTTGACAACTAACCTCCAGATGGTTGTGTGAAAAGTCTAAGACTCTTCCCACACCAGATTTCAAGCAGTTTTCACAACATAATCCTGCCACCATGATATTTGTGAGTGATGTACGTCACATCACATATGCATCTGATGTGAATGCTGTGTGCGTACTTGGTACTTTGATTATATCTGACATGCATTTGTAAATGATGTACAATGTTTGTGGATACTGTTGCAGCACCCACTGCAGTGCCAAGCTCACTGTGGGCCTAAGGGCACCCATACAGCCACCATGTGTGTGCGGTTTAACACTTGTGGAAGTACATAGCACAGGGTAGGGGGCTTCAGTTCTGTAATGTGTTTACGACTCTGATGTGCAGCTCAGGCTTAAAGCCAAACTTTCTAGGAATTTTCAATCAGTTGTACATGTGGGCACATCATGGGCAGTGGCGTGGCCCCTTGTTAAGAATGCTCAGATCAGGTCTTACAACAGGACACATGAATGTTGATTTACCAAACCTTAGAATAGCAGGTGGGAAGTTACCTGACCCCTTATCATAAGGCCCACATGTTGCCTCCATGATGACTGGGCAAACCTTGATGTTTCACCAGGTGTGTTGAGGTGATAGATTGCATGCACAGTCCCCTTTATGCACAGGGACACAGGAAATACAGACTTGTTGGGGCGCGTGATCCTTACAAGTTAGGAGACACAAATGTTGATCATGGATAATTTTGTCTAATCAGCTCCGGCCATCATCTTAAGCCCAGATCTAAGGAGAAACTGTGTATGTGGCATAGACTGGTGCTACTAGGTGCTTTTCCTTGTGAATGTTATTCCTTCCACATCTTCATCCTCTGATGTGTGTGGTGCCTCCTGTGCCATGGCTGATGCTGTTGTAGAGATAGACTGGGCCACACACACTTCAGGGGATAGAGATATGGAGTCAAAGGACCCAGCAGCTGCCATTTGTGGCAACACATAAGGCATCACTGCTGCAAGAAGGAACTGCTGATTCTTCAAGATGGCAACAACATTACGATGGTAGGCAGCCATGTTTTCCCTGAGGGAGGCCACTTCCCGCTATATGGACTCCAGGGTATTCTACATCCTGCTGGCATTTTGGAAGGGCATTTCTCATAGCTTCTCCTTCATGAAAGCAGTTATGTCTGCCAGAGACTGCTGGACCCTACATAGCGGGGAGTGGGCGCCTGTGATGGCAGCTGAGTTGTCCTTATTTTGACTGAGGCACGTCCGCTAGGCTGCCTGCCATGGTCTCCATCCCCACCCAAACCTACTTTGCCAGCTCCCACTGGACTCCTCCCATTGTCCCCTGAAAGATGATCTCTGGTTCCTTGGAGTTCAGAGCTGTGTGAGTACTGGTTGGTGACGTGTGTTGGTGGCTGGATGGTTCATGTGGAGACATTGTAACGCTGTGTGTCCTCCCTGCAACTGGAGGTGGTGTAGGACATCATGGAGGGTCTGTTCATTGAGAGTTGGCAGCTGGTAATCCATGTCATCAGGAAAATCCAGGACAGGCAGGTCGGCAGGAGGTAACCCATAATCCTCTGCAATTAGATAATGTAAAATCAATATTGGATTGCATCGCCCATTGACATGGGATATAATGTATTTGCCACTGGAGGCTCATTGACAGGTTGTGGTTGTACTTATATGTAGTATTGTGTACCACACATGGGTAAAGCTCACTAATAATGGAATGTGACGGAGCGCAACGCTGCGCTAAGAGTGGCAATGCCCCACTGCATCAATTGCACAACACAGGGATGCACCTTATTCATTTACATACAAAATTTGTGTTGTCCCCTGCGCTGGCACTACATAGAGCTGCCTAGCACCAAGGCAGGCATCCTTGCACCATTGTGCAAGGATGTCTGCGTTAAAAGGTTTGATTGTTTATTATGGGAAGGTGTCCATTCCTGCACATACACAATCACAATCACTCATAGCGATTTTGCTCCTTTGTGTGTGCTGCAGAATGCAGCACACATAGAAACGGAAAAACAAGGGAGAATACATGTATACCTCCTTGTTTGGCTTTGCTGACACCACCCCTGGGATGGCCTTAGATTTTTGTTCTGCCTCAGGTTCATTGATACTTGTAAATCTGAGGCAGCATGCCCATAGCAACACCCATTGCACTTCTCTAACACTCAAAGTGATGGGTGGATAGGGGTTGTATTTACAGGGTGGCATTAATGCACAAAAAGTGGCCTAAAACCACCTTGTAAATACGGCACAGGGCATTTGTTAAAAATGGGTTCTTTGGTTGGCAGTCAGGTTACCCCCTGTCCAAGTAAGGACCCTCACTCTAGTCAGGGTAAAGGAGAATCACCCTCAGCTAACCCTCGCTCACCTCCTTGGTAGCTTGGCTTAACTTCAGAGTTCTAGGTGTAAAGTATGTGTACCAACACACAAAGTAACTTAATGAAAACACTACAAAATGAAAACATTTATCTAAACAAAACAAGACCAAGACCAAAATGACAAAAATCCACCATACACAAGTCAAGTTATTAATTAAAAAGCAAAAAGAGTCCTAAATCTTTTGGTAAACAGATAAAACACTGTTAGCGTTGAAAAGTACCTGGGTCGCATTAAAATAACATGCATGGGTGAGTGTGCGTCAAAAAAGGTAAGCGATGCGTCGATTTCTCACCCTCAAGCGAGCTCGTGCCTCGTTTCTCCTTCTCCGGTTGGACCGGAGTATGTAGTTTTTCCTCCCCGCAAGGGAGCAATGCGTTGATCCGGGAAGCACTCGGGTCCAGGCAGGAGTTGCATCGTTTTTCCATGCCCAACAAGGTTTGCGTAGAAAATCCTGTCGCACGGTGATAGCAAAACCACGCTGTGTGGGTTGCGACATTACCAGCCTCCGACAGCGATGCGGCGCATCATTTCTCCAGCCGCGGGCTTCAATCTCCCAGCTGCATCGATTTCAGCCACGGAGCCAACGGCACGTTGTTTCTTCAGCCGCTCTTGGAGGTTGTGTCCAAAATTTCCACGGATGGCGCTCTTTGCGTGGATTTTCAGGCTTGGTCTGCCAGCTTCACCTGTCAAGGCACCAGGAACTGGATAGGGCACCACTTCGCAGGGCAGGAGTCTCAGCAGAGAGTCCAAGTGGTAGCAGATGAAGTCTTTGATGGCCCTGGGACTTAAAAAACAGGAGGCAAGCTCAGGGCAAGCCCATGGAGATTTCTTCACAAGCAGGAATGCACAACAAAGTCCAGTCTTTGTCCCCTTTCACCAGGCAGAAGCAGCAACTGCAGGATAGCTCCACAAAGCACAGGCAGGGCAGCACTTCTCCTCAGCTCTTCTCCAGGCAGAGGGACCTTTTGATTTCCAGAAGTGATCTAAAGTCAGTGGTTTTGGGTGCCTTTCTTATACCCATTTTGTCCTTTGAAGTAGGCTCACTTCAAAGGAAATTCTCTCTTGTTTGTGAAACCCTGCCTTGCCCAGGCCAGGCCCCAGACACACACCAGGGGGTTGGAGACTGCATTTGGTGAGGGCAGGCACAGCCCTTTCAGGTGTGAGTGACCACTCCTCCCCTCCCTCAAAGCACAGATGGCTCATCAGGATATGCAGGCTACACCCTGGCTCCCTTTTTGTCACTGTCTAGAGAGAGGTGCAAACAGCCCAACTGTCAAAATGACCCAAGCAGGGATCCACAAACAGGCAAAGTCACAGAATAGTTTAAGCAAGAAAATGCTCACTTTCTACAAGTGGCATTTTCAAACACACAGGGGGTCATTCTGACCCTGGCGGTCATCGACCGCCAGGGTCGATGACCACGGAAGCACCGCCAACAGGCTGGCGGTGCTTCCTTATGTAGTCCGACCGCTGCTGTGAAGCCGCGGTCGCCCAGCCGGGTCCGGCGGTTTCCCGCCGGGTTACCCCCGGCTGGGAGAATCCTCCATGGTGGCGCTGCTTGCAGCGCCGCCATGGGGATTCCGACCCCCTTCCCGCCAGCCTGTTTCTGGCGGTTTTCACCGCCAGAACCAGGATGGCGGGAACGGGTGTCGTGGGGCCCCTGGGGGCCCCTGCACTGCCCATGCCAATGGCATGGGCAGTGCAGGGGCCCCCTAACAGGGCCCCAGAAAGATTTTCACTGTCTGCATTGCAGACAGTGAAAATCGCGACGGGTGCAACTGCACCCGTCGCACCCCTGCAACGCCGCCGGCTCCATTCGGAGCCGGCTTCATTGTTGCAGGGCCTTTCCCGCTGGGCCGGCGGGCACTCCTTTGGCGGGCGCCCGCCGGCCCAGCGGGAAAGCCAGAATGGCCTCTGCGGTCTTTTGACCGCAGAGCGGCCAAGTGGCGGTTCCCGTTTGGCTGGCGGCTACCGCTGCCAGCCAAACTCGGAATGAGGGCCACAATCTTAAAATCAACTTTACTACAAGATGTATTTTCAAAATTGTGAGCTCAGAGATCCCAAACTCCACATGTCTATCCGCTCCGAAGAGCAATCTACTTTAATCATACTGAAAAGCAACCCCCATGTTAACCTATGAGAGGGATAGGCCTTACAACAGTGAAAAACAAATTTAGCAGTATGTCACTGTTAGGACATATAAAACACATTAGTCTATGTCCTACCTTAAACATATACTGCACCCTGCCCCTGGGGCTACCCAGGGCTTACCTTAGCGGTGTCTTACATGTAAGAAAAGAGGAGGTTTAGGCCTGGCAAGTGGGTACACTTGCCAAGTCGAATTGGCAGTTTAACACTGCACAAACAGACACTGCAGTGGCAGGTCTGAGCCATGTTTACAGAGCTACTATTGTGGGTGGCACAACCAGTGCTGCAGGCCCACTAGTAGCATTTGATTTACAGGCCCTGGGCACCTCTAGTGCACTGTACTAGGGACTTACCAGTAAATCAAATATGCCAATCATGGATGAACCAATTACATACACATTTTGTATAGGAGCACTTTCACTTTAGCACTGGATAGCAGTGGTAAAGTGCCCAGAGTAACAAAAACAGCACAAACAGAGTCCAGACCACATCAAGAACCTGGGAAAAAGAGGCAAAAAGTTAGGGGAGACCACCCCAAGGATGGCAAGTCTAACAGCATTGAGCCACAGGAGCAGCACAAAAAGGGACGCTCCGGTGGCGCTTGGGGCTGATGAATATGCCCCTAGGTATTTTGGGTCATATTTTGGTGCCCTAACTGCCACCTGATTTTAACTCTTGGTGAGGCTCAGGTGGCACAATGATCTGCCATGTATGTACTAGGTGGCATGAATCCACTTTATGTGCCTTGATGCCACCTTGGCCCCTTCACACCCAACACTTTGCATGGAAGGTGTGTCAATGGAAGTTGCAGTGGATGTACCATGGCAACACCCATTGCGTTTTGATACTGCCTCAGATGGTCTGACACCAGGCCAGGGGTGGGTTAAGCATGGCAAAATCTAGCAGTAATGCTTAGATTTGTGCTGCACTTCCAGCTTTTAGTGTGTGTGCTGCATTATGCAGCACACAGAGTAAGACCAAATCACATTTTCAGGTTGTTGTTGTGCGGGACAGTGTTCCTTTCTGTACATAAGCATTCTCCCGCTCAACACAGCTATCCTTGCACTATGGTGCAAGGGTGGCTGCACTGGCGCACAACATCTGATTACCATTTGCACAAGGAGGTATGCAGGGGAGCGGTGTATTCTAATGTACATGGTTCATTCCTGCCTATTTTAATACAATGGTGTGTGATGCTGCCTAATTTTACATAGCAGCACACACTTGTTCAGCTTCACACATGATGTTCCCATACATGCACAATGAGCTTTATTTTGTGGGCATTGCCATATGACTCATATGGTTGTGCGTGAGTTGTTGTTGGTTCAGCCTGTATGGGTTGTGTTCCACAGGTTTCAAGCTTTAGGGCAGATTTTATTCTCATTTGGCATGGCTCAGGGCAGCTGCAAGATGTGTTGCAGCACAATGCAGCAGTTTAATTATGAAGTGATGCGCCATATTTACCTGTATACAGTACAGCCCTGCAATTCCCCCATGCGCCTGCAAAGATTAGTGCTCCCAGCACCAACACAGGCATTGCTGCAGCATGGTGATGATTTGTTCATGTGCAGGGAGGTGTCCCTTCTGCACATGTACAAGAAATGTTTGCAGAGGTGGCATTTCAATGTGTGCTGCAAGATGCAGCGCACATGAGTAAAGGCAATGCAACATTGAGGTAGGCAAGCATTTTGGCCAGATACACCACCCAAACACCCGCCCGGGATGGTATTGACTTCCGTCCTAGTCTCTGATGTCTACGTTGTGTTAGTACATGGGCTTTGCCTACATGCAATAGGTGCTGTAGTGGCACAGCCACAGCCACACTATTTGTATGTGCCTACCAGGCAATGGGGTGCATATTTACATGGTGGAGTATAGCCATAGAGAGTGGCCCATGCTGACGTTGTGTATATGTTGGTGTGCATAGCACAACCAACGTGTCAATACATGTCTGGCTTGGGTGAGGATGGTGCCTCTTGATTCAGGGCCTATGTGTCCGGATGCAATTCTTTAGCATGCATGAAATGTGTCCTATGTGACTCCCCCTTCTGCCATTAGTAGAGTTCCAGATATCCCCGCTGCAACTTACCCTGCATTTGAGATGTTTCCTGCTAGTCTGTGCTGTGACTCCAGTGTCCAGCTCCTCGGGATGACCACTGCAACCATCTCATCTCCTCCAACTCATCCAGGTCCTCCTGTGGTGCAGGACTTCCACCTCCAGTCTGCAGTGCTGCCTTACGGTTCCTGGCAAGTTCTCCTTAGTCTTGCGCTTGCAATCATGCCAGCGCTTCTTGACCTCAGTGAAAGTTCTCTTCACCTCTTCGACACTGCTTATTTTGTCCACAATTTGCTGCCATATTGCATCTCTCCTACCAACTGGCAATTTGGAGGAGACGAATAGCTGATGTTAGTGCCCTGTCACCTCTCTGACCAGGATTTCATGCTCCTCCTCACTAAAGCGGCACTTGTGTTTTCTGTTCTCCTTCTCCTGTGATTTTCCTGTACCCTCCTGGGTGGTACTTTGGTGTTTGGGGTCTCCCTGGGGTCTCTCCTGGCTGTTGATGCCATCTTCTGTTGAAATTGCACACTTTCCCACTTTTGTATTTTATTTTGATGCTAATGCGGTGTTAAAATGGCACTAACACTTTTGCGACATGTTTACGTGCCACAAAATGGTGTAGCACATTTTTTGCAACATTAACGTCATTTTTCCTTACGGCATTGCACAGCTGTTAGCACTTTTTTTTATACTAGCCATTGTTTAACGCCATCCCACGTCATTTCATAAATATGGCGCTATGGAATGGTGGTAGCAGTAGCAGTTGTGTGTCATTTTTCATAAATATGACCCTTAATTTCCATGCTATGAGTACATGTAGTACCACTTCTTAGGGACTTACAAGTAAATTAAATTGTATCTTTTAGGTTTAAGCCAATTTTACTATGTTTTAGGGAGAGAACACAAACACTTTATTACTGGCTAGCAGGGAAAAGATCAACAAAGTATTTACAACAACAAAAATGGGTACACCACAAAAGACAAAAATCTAGGTGGAACCCAGCTGAAGGGCAAGTTCCAAAACTCATATTTATGCAAAAGGACTCTTCATGATGCTTAAACAAAGTTACTCATTACAGAATACATTTTGCAGAAAAAAGCTGGCACAAGCAAAAATCTAAATAATTTGTGTTGTGTAACCCAAGCATTTTTTGATAAATATTTCCGGGCATAGCAGAGTAGGAACACCGGTACCATTGGGACCACCATTATTTCAATAGCATGGTCTGATATGCAGGACCATAATAGGCCAGGATCACAATTTCACTAGGGGCAGTCCATCACTGTGTAAAAAGTGGCTACAATATGCGATGCTCACTTTGCATCAGAGAGGGGAAAATATAATGCTAAGAAGGGCAACACTCTGCTGGGAAACTATTATATCAGTGTAACCATTGCCAGATTTCTGGCCTCCAGTCCCTCTTTAACATAACACATTCAAACTTGCTATATCTAGCTCCTTTGGAGACTTAATTAAATAAATTAAAATAAAGTCTCTCCATGTTAGCCTATGGTGCCTATTCACTACAATGAGTGAAAAACAAGCCTGGCTATTTTTCCTCACCAGGGCTTAAAAATATATTTTAGAAGGTCCCTGCTTATTGTGACACTGCACCCAACCCTGGGGGCACCTGGGACACACTTTAGGGGTGACATATATGTAAAAATAAGGTAGTTAAAGACTTTGGAGGTTAGTTTAATTCCTAAGGCAAATGTGCATGTAACTTATTTTTTAAATCAGCCAGCAAGGCAGGCCTGCCTTTAAAATGACACTAGGCACCTCAGCAGTGCACCTATAGGTGCATCACCTATGCTGGTGTCCCCAAACCTACATGCCCTACCATAGACTAGTGACTTATAGGTAGGTTGACGTAGGCAATTATAATTAGCCTAATTTGCATGCTTATTTTACACAGAGCACAGGCCTAGGGACTGGTTAGCAGTACCCAGGTCATCACCAGAGTCAGGAAAACAGTAGCAAAACGTGAAAATGGGGCAAAAAGGTACAGGGCCTCTGCAATCAGCCCATGCTTCTCACAATCTGCCCCTTTTTTCTTTACTTTTACTGGGAACTTTAAGTACAATTAAGTACTTTAAAAGTATTTATTTTGGATGGGCTTACTGATTGATTGCTGTCAGGGGCCAGCACTTTTTCAACTTGTTGGAATATATTATCTTTTTCTCTGAAGAGCCTTAAGTCTAGAATAGGGGAGCTGGAATGTACAGGAGAAGGATTGTAACCACAATAGACATTTTTGGGTGGTAGAGGCCTGATAATGTAGTTTTCATTTTCCTTGTTATTCTCCTGTTATTCATTATGATAATGTGGAGTTTTATTGTTTGGTGTCTTGTCTGCTATTATTTTAATTGATATTTTCACATTCACACTGTGTCTGTGTTAGAGAAATTTTAGAGGCCTCTAAACAGCATTAAATTCATGGCAATTTTAGGATATTTTTGTTTGCATATACCAGTTGGTGGTTATGGGTGGGAGTGAGGCTTCAGTTACTGGTCCTCAGTCATTTTGTTTGTTCTCAGCATTCTTCTACCTCACCGTGTGCTTGTCCACCATTGTGCATGTGTGTGTTTGTAAATGAGTGTCTGTGAGTTAGAGAGATAAAGTGACAGAGAGACAGAGTGAGAGAGAGACAGAGAGAGAGAGAGAGAGAGAGAGAGAGAGAGAGAGATATAGAGTTCATTTATTTATAACTAGTGATCTTTATTACTGAGACACTTTTACATTTTGTGATAATTACTCTTTTGCCAGTTTCCATATTGCTGTGCTAATGATTTATGTTTTTTTTGGTGGGAATAATTAATCCATCATTTTTTTATTTTAATTTAAATTGTAATGTCTCTCTGCTGCTTTATTGGTGGTGTGTGGGCATGTGAGTGTTTCTTGGCATGTAATATGGAGAGATTTGTGCTTTCTTTGCCCTACAATGCTGCACGTGTTTATTGGTAGGGGAGAAGCAAAGAGCTCAAGGACAGACAAATCTTTTCTCTTTGTCCTCCATGACTCCGCCTTGCTTGCCACATGCTTATCCACCATCTTTTAAAAACTAATGTATGTGTGCAAGTATATGTGTTTGTGTGTGTGTGTGTGTGTGTCTGTGTGTGTGCGTGTTTGTGTATGTGTAGGCCATTTCCTCTTTCTGCTTGATGCCTCCTAAATGTGCTCATCCATAATTGTGCAAAACAAGACAAAGGGATGTGAAGGAAATGAAGCCTGAGTTATTTGACTGACTCCCATCCCAGAACTACTGACAACCCCTTGGTTTCTTGCACCTATATAGTAAAAAATTGTCCCACCTCAAATCCTACATCATCACTACAATTGTGCATTACTCTACACACATTCAAATATAGTTTACATGACGACTGCAAAACACTATGCAGGGTGGAATACACTATGCATTAGTATTTTTTGAGAGAGTGGAGAAGCCACGAGCCATGATTTTTCTCCCACCCCTTAACAATTGTAATGAGTAGCATAGTGTATTCACATATTTATGTTATCAAATACAAATACTTGTATAGCATAAAACTTCAAATCTCCAAAGCAAACAATTGTCAGACAATTGATTTGTTGCACTCCAGGATTTTATTACTTTTCTCCAAACTGTGAACAAGGCCGAGAGGTTGAAACGCGTTGGTGGTGTCGTTTTGTAATTCTTTGGATAAAAGTAATAAACTTTGCTTTGGAGATTGTGGAGGAATGATCCTTTCCTCACGTTTGCACCCGTGAAAATTGTGTGCCACAAGGTGGACCTTTGGATGGTGTGTATATATATATATATATATATAAATATATATATATCACACTCACTCAAACAGCCAGAAAAACACTCTCACGCATCACGCCTATTTTCACACCAAGACACACCCACTCTCACACCCAGACACATTCTCTTGCACCCACTCACACACCCAGATACATCTTCTCACTCTCACTCTCAAACCCTTACACTCCCTCTCTAACCCATTCTTACACCCAGGCAGAAACTGCTACACCCATTCTTACAACCAGACACACCCTCTTACACCCACTCTCACACCCAGACACATCCTCTCACACCCATACACCATCACACGTACTCTCACACCCAGCCAAACACTCTCACACCCACTATCACACCTAGATATTCTCACACCCACTCTCACTCTGACATTTTCACACTCACTCTCACACCGAGAAAGACACATCACATCCACTGTCACATCCACTGTCACATCCAGGCACAGTATTACAGCCACCCACACACACACACACAGAGACACTACCAGACCCACTCTCCCACCCAGGCACACATTCTAAAACCCACTATAACATCCTGACACACCCTCTCACATCCATCCTCACACTGAGACAGTAACTCTCACCCCCACTCTACACTCATACCAACACTCTCACTTATACTCACACACCGACACATACTGTTACAGCCACACTCATACCCAGTCACTCCCATGCACTTGCTCACACTCACACAGACTGGCTGCGATCAGAGAGGGAGAGGTGTGGCCCTCATTTTGTTATATCAGGTAAGTGTCCTGGGAATAAAATTTGGGCAGCAATGTATATGAAGGGGTCAGGGTAGGAGTTCCCTGATCCCAGGGATTGATATAAATGTGGTACAATAATAAATAATGGGCAGAAAATGCCAAAATTGTTTTTTGGCTGTTTTTGAGACCCGCAGGTGGGTCCAAATGAGATTTGAAAAGATAAGTATTAAAAAATAAATAAATAAATATTTCTACCTAAAATGGTTGGCTCTGAAAAAAGCCTTTGTGTTGTGATGTGTAGGTGATCACTACACAGTTCTGCAGGAACACTTTTTTGCCTTAGGCAGTTAGGTGAACTCCATCAATTCTATATATACGATCAATATCAAACTGTAATTTATTGTGGCATATTGTGGCATATGTAGCCCATGTTATGGTCTCTGAGGAATGCAGAAACAGTTTTATTAACATGTCTCTTGGGTTTGTCTATTTGTGGACAGAATTCACTTGACCACTTCCACTTCTGCCTTTGGCAAATGCTAGAAAAAATAAAGGCAGTGTATGGGAAAAGTGCCATTAAGTTTTCCAAAGGTATCTTTCACTGAGATTTCCAAACCTACCCCTGTAACTGTGCCCAGGTCATTACCACCACAGTGCACAATTATGAGGTCTAGGTGTAATCTTTTTAACCAAAGGGAGTAATTGATGCCACTTTAACCCTCCCCGGCCAATCAAAGTAATACCCACATTAGGTAAAGCTAGGTCTATGTCAATGTCAGTTTTTCTAGCATTCTCTTTGGCCAAAAACACAAGGATTTGGTGTAATTCCATCTAGTGGTTCGGGCTGTAGTCACGTCTAAAGGTCCTATGGGAATTAACATGGGAAATGCAACTGTTTTGACACCCCCTTTTTATCAGCCCCCGATTGACTGATCACCCTGGAGCTTTCCATACGCAACAAGAATCAGCAGGGCAATATATACATATTCTACTTTTCTACTGCCGGTCACCAGTAGGTAATTATAGTTAGGGCTATGTTTCCATAGGAAAAGCATCTTTTGACTTGCCTATTTCTTTGGCACCATTTGACAAATCAGCATAAACTTATCTAATAAAAGTACATGGAAAATTTCAAGGTGATCCATCAATCGTCGGTCGAGAAAAGGGGGGGAGGGACAAAAAAGTTGAGATTCCCCTGTTAATTCCCATAGGATCTTTAGGCACGACTACAGCCTGAACTGGTGGACAGAATTACACCACATTTGACAGAAAGCTATCTTTCGGTACGCAGATTGTGTTTTTGGTCATTTGGTGTAAATCTGTTCAGTAGTTTACCACTATTTGGCCATGATTAAATAGTGAATATTAGTGAATTTTCACAAATGCGCCCAAAAATCGTAGTGCTGTATTGGCTGGCTACATCCCGACTAGAAAGTTTCAGCCGCCATTTTATGCTATGGAAGAGGGTCCCCTGTGCTGAAAATGAAAATGTTAAGTGGTATAAGGGATCAGGGTGGAGTTAACCTGATCCCAGGAGTGTGATATAGGGGTGTTTTTGGGTCAAGATATAGGCATAAAACACTCATGCACACATTCAGTCCCACTCATAGACTTCCACACCCATTTTCATACACTCATGCACCCACTCCCAAACCCACTCAGACACTCATGCACCAACTCACAGACCCACTCAGGCCCTGACGCACCCACTCACGGACCCACTCACTATTTGGATGTAATTCCCAACTTTATAATGTCTGAATGCAAAAAATAATAGGTGCACAATTCACCTTAATGAATTGTCTTGCGTTACAGTTTTGTAATTGTATATCCATTTGAACATGTGTTTTTTTGTGATATCTACAGATCTCACAACAGATGAGGGTCTAAATGGCAAATGTGCCATATCAATAATGATGTGCAAAGTGCTACAATTGTTGATTTGCTTTAGTTCAATGGCCCCGACTTGTTCTATGCTTTCAGGTGTTTCACTCTACTTACTGGGATACGTATGTTCTGCAGGTAACTGGACTGAATTCTGGCATGCTGAACTCATCCTTTCCCCCTCCCACAATGGATAATTTGAGAATCATGAAATTATCCAATGCGAGCATTTATCATTTATCTCCTTCCTGCATTGATGCTATTCATTGCAAAGCTGGAGCTCATGGTAGACATACAGCTGTTTACTGAAACCTCTCACATGATTCAGGAATATGGGTCATATTTGCTCACAATATGTGGTAATATCAAGGGCCTGATTAAGAGTTTGGCGGAGGGGTTACTCTGGGAGTAACGACTGCACCAAACTCTAAATCAGGCACTAAATTACCTAGACATCCTTCTCCAATCCGGGAATAGTGAGTCATGTTCCAGAAGAGAAGCTGTATATCCCAAAAATTACTAAGGCACCTGAAATTTGGTGAAGGTTCCCTTACAATTCCAATACCTGTAGTGCAAGTGCAAGGACATAGCACTCAGACCATCTCCCATAGTCTTGGGCCAAGTACAGGCATTCTTCAAAAGTGGTATGCCAATGAATGAACTCTAACTATGGTAAACCTCCTTGTTTTTTTTTTTTTCTTACAATAGTCCATGCAGTAACTTCTTCACAATTGATACTTGCATGTCTTCACTTTCAGAGAACATTCGATTTGTTTTGGAAGGACAGTCTTGGCAGCCACAATCATGACTTTTATTCTACAGTATACAACAAAACATAACCATAGATTCCAATGTGGCTTTTTAAAATGTCAATAAAAATGAAGAATCCATACCAAAGAGCAACGTTTTTGTCTTCTGGTTCGACATATGTGATGTATTATTCCTTTCTGCCTTGTTCCATTTCTTCGGGGGAGCATTATGTTTGTGTTTTTTATATAGCAGTGAAATTGATAAGTTAAAATATTCAAAGCATGAATGAAATCAACAATAGTCAACATGTGTGTGGGGGCATGAGTTATTATGAAAGATGCACAGATTATTTATTTAATAACAAATTAAAATTTGAAATGATAAAACACCAACTGTTGACATTTTTAAAATAAATATACACGTAGGTTTCGTGTTGTGCCATAAATTAAGAGCACATGAAATAAGATATATTTGAAAATTAGTTGCTTCTACCATATTTTCTTTTTGTACAGAAAACGTCTAAGAAGTACTCAGTGAAACATCTTGCTTTTTTTTTCCTTTCAGATATGATAATAATTAGCTTCAGCTTTCATCAAATTATATGGAATGTTTTAAGTTCACTTGTTTGTCAGTAATGCAGAGCCATACATCTTCCATTCATTCATCACCAAACTTTTGCAGTGATACCTCCGTGAGGGATAGAGAGGGAGAAAAGAGTCACATTATAATTCAGGTAAGCACACCATTAAAACAGACAATACACTAAAGTGGTTTGTCCTTGACAACATGAACATCAGGGGGATGGACACTGTAAATAAGCTATACAAAACTTTTTAGGGTCGAGCGCTCTGTCCCTGTTGTAATCTCTCTATGGGCTTGTAGCCATGCCCATCAGTTTGGTTGGTTCGTGGGCTTGCCTTTTGAAATTTGCTTGATTTCATTTGTAAAAGGCATGTACGCGTCATGCTTTTCCAGTGTCTAGCCCTCTTCAAGCGCACCGACCAACTACTGAAAACATACGAGGCTCCATGTTTTCTGTATGGTTTCTGGACTACTTTTTCTCTTTAGTTCGCAGGCAGGGCAGTAGTTGTGCGCTTTGCATGACATTGACTCTGTTACGTGGCTAATTGCACTTTTGCAGGTTACATGGCTAATTGCACTTTTAATGGCTACATGGATGATTGCGCTATTGCCGATGGATTTCACTGTGAGCAAACTTCTGTTTTCTTTTGTGTGTCTCCGTCCTGTTTCATTGGGGCTGTGTGCTCGCTTAAGTGAAACTGTTTTACTTTTCAGTTTATGTGGCAAGAAGAGTCTGGTTAGGAGTTTAAAACGGGAATTGCTCAAACTCGAGCAAACGCGAGACCTGCTGCATTGCAGATGCTTGTTTAAGTGTTGCAGTGGTCCATATAGCCCTGCTCCAGGAGACCTACATCACATCACAATGATGAAGGTTACTAACCTCCATAAATGGTCGCGCAGGCAGGGTTTTATTATAACTAACTCTTCCAATGCCAGGGTGCCCTGATCTGGATATGGCCTTCTGTAACATTTGCTGTGTACTTGATCATGGCAAACCGTGGTCTGATGCTTCCTGGTGGAGAGCATACCAAAACACAGACAGTACACATGCCTCCACTGAGTACCACAGAAATTATGATTGGATAGGTCACACCCAAGCATTTCTCAGGCTCAGGCAGTACATTCATGCAAAGGCTTTGCCACATTGACCTAACAAACGGTCTATGATAGACATTTGGAGATTGCAGAATCTGGAGGTCAGTCTATATTTCTTCTATTCCTCTCCACATGACCTGTATTTTCCGACTGGATCAGATTGTTTTTTTTCTGTCAAGCAGTGCCCGATATTGTTCTCTAACTGCCTTAGCAGCATAGCTTCTGATAATAACCCTCTGCAGAAGCATTTGGCTCAGGTCAAAATCCTCTCCCTCGGCATCAACAAAGCTCTTCGTAAGAAGACAACACTTTTTGCAGCACTGTAACAGAGAAAATGTAGGATTATTTGGAGGATAACATTGGTTCTTTCTCTTCCCTGGAGATTGACTATGAGGCCTTCGAGATTGTCGCAAGTTGTCATGCATACCTGCAGTGAAGGGGGCACATAAGATCTTGGAATATGAACTCTGTAAGTCAGAAGACTACTGATTTTAAAAAGAGAGGTAATTGGTAGAGTACTCCATTCAACAAGACTCCTACCAGATGGCATGTGAAAAGGAACATATGCTCAGCATGGTATCATCCGTTTGCAAAGGCAAGCAATTTAATTGTTTAAGAGCAACGCCACTGAGTAAGTGGCTATATTATGCAATAAAGTACTAGTGCACTATTGCTAATTATTGAACAGTACGTTCAAGATGAAATACTGAGTCTACTAATTAATTACCTGATGAGAAACCGGGCTAAGTTGTTTAAAATGAGTCTCTTAAATTACTTAAAATGGGCACTCCTAAAATCCTGTGTGCAAATTCAGTCACTTGGCTCAAAACTTTGCTTTAATAAACAGATAAATGGTTACATTCCTATTAAAATACTGCTGTAGTGTGTGAAGGAATTTGCTGACAACTATGCTACCACTGTTTTGAAATGTGTCTGATGTCAGCCTGGGGATAAAGTTACTGAAGTGTGTTTTGATTGCTTCACATGTCTAAGCCTGAAGTACTGATTCCAGCCTATGGGGGTAGAGCTGAGCAAAAAAATAAACACACATTATTAAATATAGGTCAACAGAAGGTACATTTTTAAAACTTTGTAAACATTTCACTCATTTACAAGACATTGCCTTGTAGGGACTTGGGTTCAGGTCATCAGAGTGCAAATCAAGTCCCTATAGCATGAGTGTGTTATCACACCCACCCCCCCACAAGGATCGTAACACAAATTCACACATTCACACACACACACAAACACACAGAGAATAAACTGTCTATCCACTGTCTCCCATTCTGAGGTGTTTATTAATACTCAGTAAAACCCAATTAAGAAGGAAAGTGTGATTTTGACTTGAGTTGGCCTCACTCACCTAACACACGTAGAAAAACTTTTTCCCCTGCAGTTACTGTTGTTTGCTACTCTAAGGAAGCTGACCTCTTGGTGTGGAGTTGGCCTTCTTGATGTATACACTATTTGTTAGAAATGTGGTCTCTAGTTGGCAGAGGTATTCACCTTTGTCCAAATAGGGATCACAATCCTAGTCAGGGTAAGTCACACACAATCCAAATTATCCTGTGCCCACCCTCTGGTAGCTTGGCACTGAGCAGTCAGGCTTAACTTAGAAGGCAATGTGTAAAGTATTTGTGCAATAAATCATGGAATAACACAGAGAAAACATCACGAATATACACCACACAGGTTTAGAAAAATGTAATATATTTATCTAGTTAAATTGAGGTTAAAATGCTAAAGATTCAATAAGCACCAGTTGAAATATCACTTTTGCAATGTTAAGAAAAGTTTTAAATCTTAAAAATCAACAGTTGTCTCTTGTGTGCACAAAGTACCTGGTTTGCATCAGAATTCCACGCACGGAGACCGCAGAGGAGGAGATGTGTGGGAAAAAATAAGGTGTGTGTCGGATTTTCCTACGCGGCACAGATGATGCGTCGTTTCTTCCTATGCTGCAAGGGGCTTTGCGTCGACTTCCTGGGTGCAGTCTTGGGTCTTCATTGTGACGCGGGGTTCTTTTGACGCCAAGGGATGATGCATGGAAATCCTGGGCATGTGTGATGAAGTCACTGGAGTTACATCAATCTGGTAGGAGTTGTGTTGAACTTTCTGTCGCACAGCAGGTACTGCATCGATTCTTCACTCAGGACATCCAGCTGCACCGTTCCAGCTCGGCTGTGCATTGATTCGGTATGGCTGTGCATCAAATTTCCGGTCTCAACTCAGACACTGCATCGATCTTCACTCGGGAACGGGGGCTGGATTGTTCCGGCTCAGCTATGTGACGATTCTTTCATTGCAGGGCAATCTGTACGTTGTTCCTGGCAGGCTGTGCGTTGATGTTTGGTGCACAAGGAATTTCCTTGAAGAGGTGAAGTCTTTTTGGCCCTGAGACTTCAGAAAACAAGAGGCAAGCTCAATCCTAGCCCTTGGAGAGCACTTCTCAGCAAAATTAGAGGCCAGCAAGGCAGCAGAACAACAGCAAGGCAGCAGTCCTTCAGAGCAAAGAGTCCATGTGAGTCTTTTGGGCAGACAGGCAGTCCCTCTTGACAGGTTGCAAGATCTGATCCAGAAGTGTCTGATCTGGTGGGGTCAGATACCCAGTTTATATACCCAAAAATGCCTTTGAAGAGGGTGAGACTTCATAGAGTGGTTTTGAAGTGCACAAGGTCCACTTTCAGTACAGTTCTGTCTGCCAGGGTCCCAGTAGGGGGTTTGGCAGTATATTGTGTGAGGGCAGCCAGTAGTCTTTGAAATGTACGTATCAGGCCCTCCAAACTTCCAGCCCAGGAAGACCCATTCAGTATGCAGATGCGTGCAGGTGTGACTGAGAATCCTGTGTTTTGTGGTTGTCTGGGTGAAATGCATAAGGGAGCTGTCAACCAGCCCAGCCCAGACATTGATTGGAGACAGACTGTAATGCACGGATGGATTTTAAGTGCAGAGAAATGCTCACTTTCTAAAATTGGCATTTCAAAAATAGTAGTATGAAATCCAACCTCACCAATAAGCAGGAATTTCCACTACCATAGTGGCCATGCTAAACATGATCTATTTACCCCTTTCTTATCTGAATTTATCACTCAAACAGTATGTGAGGGCAGACCTAATGCTAGCCTTTGAAAGGAGCAGGTTTCACAGTAGTGGAAAACGGATTTAGGAGTTTTCCACTACCAGAATATATAAAAACACATGTATATGTCCTGTCGTTCACCTACATAACACCCTGCCCAATGGGTTACCTAGGGCCTACCTTGGGGGTGACCTGCATGTAGAAAAAGGGGAGTTTAAGGCCTGGGGAGTACATTTAAATACCAAGTGGAAGTGGCAGCGAAACTGCACTGCACACCTTGCAATGGCAGGCCTGAGACATAGGGGGTCATTCTGACCCTGGCGGCCGGTGGCCGCCAGGGCCACCGACCACGGGAGCACCGCCAACAGCCTGGCGGTGCCCCTTAGGGCATTCTGACCGCGGCGCTTTGGCCGCGGTCAGTGCAGGAAAACCGGCGGTCTCCCGCCGGTTTTCCGCTGCCCGTCAGAATCCTCCAAGGCGGCGCAGCATGCTGCGCCGCCTTGGGGATTCTGACACCCCCTACCGCCATCCTGTTCCTGGCGGTTCGGCCGCCAGGAACAGGATGGCGGTAGGGGGTGTCGCGGGGCCCCTGGGGGCCCCTGCAGTGCCCATGCCAATGGCATGGGCACTGCAGGGGCCCCCGTAAGAGGGCCCCGCTTGTATTTCACTGTCTGCATAGCAGACAGTGAAATACGCGACGGGTGCAGTAGCACCCGTCGCACCTTCCCACTCCGCCGGCTCGATTACGAGCCGGCTTCATGGTGGGAAGGTCGTTTTCCCCTGGGCTGGCGGGCGGCCTTTTGAAGGCCGCCCGCCAGCCCAGGGGAAAACTCAAAATACCCGCCGCGGTCTTCCGACCGCGGTACGGTATTTTGGCGGCTCCCGCCGGGCGCGCGGTGACCGCGCCCGGCGGGAGTCAGAATGACCCCCATAGTTATGGAGCTACTTGTGTTGGTGGCACAATCAGTGCTGCAGGCCCAATATTAGCATTTAATTTACAAGCTCTGGGCACATGTAGTGCACTTTACTAGAGATGTACAAGTAAATTAAATATGCAAATTGGGTATGCACCAATGTTACAATGTTTGAAGGGAGAGAGCATATGCAATTTGGCACTGGTTAGAAGTGGTAAAGTGTGCAGAGCCCAAAAACCAGCAAAAACAGTGTCAGAAAAGTGGAGGGAGGCAGGCAAAACGTTGGGGGGTGACCACCCCAAGGCTGTCAGGTCTAACACTGTTCTATTTGCAGCAGTTTAATAACATACAGAATACATAAATATGTAATCAATTGTATTGCTGTAAGGTCATATTTAATTTAAAACAGCATATCATGCTGCTTTTATACATACACATGGATTAATCGTCTTGTGTAGTTACTATGCCTGATGCAGAGAAATATTTATGATTGAATCCTAGTACAGTGTATCAGTTGTTAACTGTTGCATTGTTGACTACATTGATTCTCAACTTAAATGTGTCCAAGTGTGCTTCTGTACCTAGAAAGACCACATCTCCCATGTTCAGGCCATATGTGTCAAGTGAGTGAGATCTGGCAATAGTTTGGTCTAGTAGTTTTTATATGGGTATAATTTTTGGTATAATTTTGATAAAAAAATCTATATGTACTCTAATGAAGTTTCTTGCTTGTAGGCTTATTACATTTTCAGGAACATTTATAAGCAGGCATATGTGAATATTAGGACATAATCAGACTCAATGGCCCCACATGTTACATATTATTATTAATAGGCCTTCACAAGAAGGTCACAATATATGTCTTTGGCCATGCGTTTCAGTCTTTCTCCAAGCTGAGAATAGGAGCTCTTCCCTATGTTCCTACTCTTTATGTGTTCCCCTTTTAAAGTAGAGGGGGGAAATAAAAACGTCCCACAGAATTCTTGTACTTTAGGGAGGGTCTATTTTTCTGCGCATTCAAAAATGATATAATCCAACTGAAGTTTTTTTGAAGTCATATTATAGACTAGTTTGTGTAAGTTAGTTTAGGAACAACAAAATGACAAGCTTTCCCTTTAGTGCACCAAGATGGGGACAACTGTCTTCATAGCACTTCTTTATCATAAAGACTTTAAGGAACAATAACACTAATGGATTTCCCTACAGAGTACCTAGAGTGCTGACTGTTTAGCGTCTCTTTATCATGAAGACACTTCAGAATTCTAAAACAAGACATATTCATTGAGCCAGAATTTTCAATGAACTAAAGCAGGCAGGCAGTGTTAAAGAAGATAA
This sequence comes from Pleurodeles waltl, assembly GCF_031143425.1. NCBI lineage: Eukaryota > Metazoa > Chordata > Amphibia > Caudata > Salamandridae > Pleurodeles > Pleurodeles waltl. The sequence continues at coordinate 528,616,335 of NC_090437.1, read as the reverse complement.
CTCCTCGACCCTTCCCAAGCACAGGTGGTGTATTCTGTTTGCTCATGTGACTGGCTGGTGAAATCCTGCATGATTGAGCATCTGTCTGACCTCGTATGTTGGATGTTTATTACAACAGAGGATCAATAGACATCAGTGGACTTTTCTGGAGGTTTTGTGTCAGTTGTGAAGTTATTTTTGTGTAGGAGTAGGGAGAGAACCTAATCCGAAGAAATCCAGTTGATTTGTGGGAATCATAGTCTACAAAACCATCACACATGGATTCTTGAAGACCTTCCCAACTATTATGACCCTTTTGGAGATGTTTTAATGTTTGCATTGGTCTCCATAGTGAACACCCAATAGTCCAATCCAAAGGTATGGAACTCTGAGCAGTCTCAGTCTGATAATCCTAATCCTAACCACGGGTGAGAGAATATCTCTATAAACACAGGAAAAGTAGAACCATACAAGATCATTCTTGCATCAGACTTCGGCCACCAAGAGGCATCATCCACTACCTCACATTACCCACAAATTTCCAATCCTGCTTACCTGATCTCATGGTGTCCAGACTAGGGAAAGCTTTAATACCGCCCTGCTGGGGAAGATTAGGCTGAAGAAAATATACTAGTGGCCTCATTTAGAGTTTACTGTATGGGATATCTTATCAAAATGTGGAGGATGTCACATTCAAATTATTACTGATACCATAAGCTATAATGCACCGGAATAATGATGGTTGGCACATCCACCATATTTGAGATGGAGTGTCCTACATGCCCAACTCTAAATAAAGCCCTATCTGCAAACAAAACCTGATAAATCAGAATGTTTTGCTACAGGTCCCTCAGAAAATCCTCAGTGACAATTAGCCTTATTTCGGAATTCCTACTTTTTCCAATTCACATAAATAGGGATCCTGAGGTGAGCATGATAACTGCTACTACCTTTGAATTGTATGGAATGGGTGCATCACTTTTGTCAAATGTGCTGTTTTTCTTCTTTTTTATGTGTCAGTTATTTCATATTTATTTTATTTTGATATTTTTGGTTTGGACTTCACTTTGTATATTTGTGTTTGTTGGATTTCTTATTTCGTTTGTTGAGCCTCGTCTAACACCTTCGGCAAAGGGAATATTGAGCGTGGTTCATGCTAATTAATCGTAAGGCAACAATATTTTTAAATAATCTTTTGGAATGCTTTGCCCTCTCAAGTCTATTCAGGGAGGTCCTTGCCATAATACCAACATATATGACAGTCTTGAGAACAAATGTGGTACCGTATACATTAATCTTTTCTTTTATCTTCTATGTTCAACAAAGACCCATCCAGTTACACAAAATCGTTTGATGGTAATTATACACAGAACTTCAAGCAAGTAGTTGCAATATTTGGTACCTTAGAAATAAGACCACCATAACAAAAAAATCATATATTTTAAAATGGATGACACACACCTTTTTGTGGGCTGTTTTGAATTAAAAAGGTGCCAATGAATGTCTGCACTAATAACATACCTTCTACAAGTTTACTAACAGTTTTGGACAAACAGCAAGAACAAAATCTCCCTCAGAAGACTAAAGCCTGGGCTGGAACTCAAGAACTACAGGAGCTGAACTTTGCTTGTATCTGGGATATCTGGGAACCTGTCATGGTGCTTTAGGAATTTGACTGATCCACACGTTTTATTAAGTATGCTTCTGTTCTTTATGTGCAACTTAAATTGATTTATAATAAGCATTGGCAAAGTCATTAGCTAGGATTTTGACAAGAGACCATTTATTTCAACATTGATAAAGTTTTCAAGCATATGCAATATAAATAAAAAGAGAAAAAAGTAAAGGAAGTTGAAAATGCTGCAATATACGGGTGGAGGCTAAGGTTTTCTAAAAAAACAAAAAAAAGGTAAAATAATGAACCTTCACACTATTTTTTAGGTGGAGGTGATGTGAGCAGGAAAAACATGTAAGTAACTCAATAATACAACCAACTACTTAAGTCGGCTCACCCATTAGCCGATGCAGTATAACGTCATGGACGGAAGGAAGGAAGATAAATGTGAACAGACCAATTGATGAAGAGGGCTGGCCCAAAGTCCCTCATATATTATTTTGAGTGGTGTTATAATACAGGGCTGATGAAACAACGTATGCAGTCTTTAGCGCTTACTCCATCTCATTATAAATGCTTGAAGTGGGGTTGGTGTTTTCTTCAAAACTGCGCAAGTTTCGGAAAACTACTAAGGCAGGCTTAGTCCAAAGTCCCTCCACGGTGCAGCATCTTTTCCCGAATGTCACCCTCGGAGCATTAAGGGCCAGATGTATGAAAAAAGCCCTTTGTTTAAAAATCGCTAATGCAAATTGTGAGCTCCAAACACCAAATCGCAAAAATATTTGCAATTTGGTATTTTAAAATCGCAAATTGCAAAAACAGTCACCTGGCACAGCCTGATGACACCACAAGCAGGAAGTGAGTCAGCCCATGCTGTTTCCAGGTGTCACACCCACAGGAGCAGTCAGATAGTCACAGACCAGCCCCAGGGAGCAAGTTTGTGAGCAAGCCAGGACCTGACATCAACACGGCCAATGCTGGTAATGGGAAGGAGAAGGGAGAGAGGAAGAGGAAGCTCAAATTCAGTGAGCAAGAATTGGAGGTGCTCACTGAGGAGGTGGTGAGGAGCCATGACCGGCTATTTGGAAAGACCTCACTCCAGGTACCAGAGAGTGAGAAGCGAAAACTCTGGGCTGACATCCAGACCAAAATCTGCGCAGTGGGGGTTGTGCAGTTCTCAGTGGAAATGATATGCAAGAGGTGGTACGACCCGCGTTCCCGTGCCAAGGAGAGGGTGGCCAGCAGGCTAAAGGAGGCAAGGCGTACAGGAGGCGGACCATCCACCCAGACACCCTCCACCCCCATGGAAGACCTGGTGGAGTCCACACTGCTTCCAGAAGCTCTCAGTGGGGTCACTGACATTGACACGTCGGGCACACCCAGCACCAGTAAAGGTAAGTCCAATAATGATATGTAACCCCATATGCACATGTACAAATGTCCCTTAGGAAATAGCAAGTAGTGCAAAGCATTGTGATAAGTAGTCCATTCCACATCTTACATGCGCACAACAGTGCCTTATGGGAGTGGTATTGCACAACCCAGAGCTGAAAATTGCACATAGAATGCAATTAAGTAAAGCGACACCCAGTAGAAAAAAACTCCCAGTACATAGTGATACGATGTAAGTGTACATTTATTACCATTGTGCCACATTTGGTGATACATACATAAATGACATGCTGCACAATGTCGTTGCAGATGGCTCAGGCCCAGCAGCAGCAGAATGTGCCAATGTGGGGGATGCAGAAACACAGCCTTTGTCCGACTCCAACACCAGCGAGTCATTGTGTATAGCACCAATCAGACACAGGGCAAAGGTGTTACCTCTCCACGATTTGAACCTGGACTCCGATGACACGCGGGATGCAGGGCACACTCCATCCCCAGAAGCTGAATCCACCGGAAGCCGGCAGTCCCTGCCTCAGCTTCACTCGACTCCCCGCAGGAGGCCTCACGATGCAGGCACACAGCACACAGATGTAGGTGAGAGTACATCATTCTTTGGTGGCCTGTAAGCATCCATGCAAAAAGTGCAGCGCCTGCAAAACAAAAACATGAGGGCAATGCACAGGCAGTTGCAGTCACACAATGCCAGTATGGGGGGGCTGCACAAGCAGTTGGAGTGTCTGAATACAAACATCTGCAAGCTGCACGAGGGACAACAAACAGCTGCGGACAACACCAATGAACTGACAAATGCAATTAAGGAACTCTGGACTGAGATCAGGCATGAGCGAGTTAGCCACCGCAGGCATGAAAGGCAATTCATGGGTATGTTCAATGGCTTTTGTAGATCTGTAAATCGTCTAGCTACATCTACTGCCCTGATATCACGCCGTGCTGTGGCCGCACAGGTGGAGGCAGCACATAGCAGTCGTGATGTTGCCCAGGGATTGGTGCAAATTATCAACGTTCTCGATGCTATGCTGACAGCACGCAGTGCTACACTCAGCGAACTGGGAGTTGGGGATACAGAGGAGTCCTCTAGCCTCAGCAGTCTTGCAGTGCCCGTGATGGATCCTAGGCGTCGCAGTGCCAGGCACAGTACTGCCTGATACAAGAGGTGCCGGTGAGGCATCTGCGCACTCAAGTGGGATGCGTGGTCGTAAAAAGTGACATTGAGGGCCACAGGGGACTACCTTCACATGTAGAATTACAGTAAACTATGATGACAATAGTGCAACACTGTTAATGGCTCATGTCTGACTCATGTGTATTGCTTTGTCCTAGTGACATGTATGTTACCTGAAGTCAAGGTAATAAAGGTGCTAACTACCGGAATACATGTCAGTGAGGTTGTGTTGTCATAACTTACATCTAAAATGGCTTTGTGTGATGTCAGCACACCTTTGCCTGCCCCCTGCTGCACTGGTCCTGTCTGCTGGCTGTAGGGGTGGTATGGGATCATCATCCTCATCTGAGTCTGGCTCCGATATTTCCACAGTATGCCCCTGGTGGCAGCTATATTGTGCAAGATTGCCCATGTGGCCACTATTCTACAGGTCGTGTCTGAGCTGTACTGTAGTGCCCCTCCACTTTTGTGGATGCACCGGAAGTGACTCTTCAGCAGGCCAAAGGTGCGCTCCACATCATTGCGGGTTGCCTTGTGTGCTGAATTGTATCTCCGCTCTGCTGGTGTTGCAGGATTTAGGTAGGGCATCATCATGTAGGTGCGCACTGCGTAGGCACTGTCTCCTGGAAGGAACAGAGGGTATAATGAGTAGCTGAGCCATCTGACATCACACTGCCATCAATGCACCATTATAAAGATGGAAAATACCTAGTAGATATCCTTCACCAAATTCCCCAGCTAGCAGTCTTGTGTGAATCCCGCTGTGGCGAAAGATGTACGAATCATGTGTGCTCCCTGGGTACCTGGCCACGAGATCAGTTATGATGTAGGAGGCATTGCATATCACCTGTATGTTCATTGAATGTTGGTATTTACGGTTGCGTTACACATACTCTGTGGCCGATGGTGGACAGATTGCATCATGTGTCCCATCTATGGCACCTTGGACGTGGGGGAACTGTGCTATCTGGTAGAAATCTATTTTTGTCTGCTGTATTTCCTGTGGGGTGTGGGGGAATCTGATGTACTGGTGTTTCCTGCTCAGCATGGCATTTAGAAATGCATTGAAAAATCTAGAGAGGGCACTCTGTGAGACTCCTCCAGCTGCTGCTATGACCCCTTGATAGCTCCCTGAGGCAAGTAGGTGCAGGGAGCATAATACCTGCACATGGGTGGGTATGCTATTGGTCCTGTGTGTTGTGCGCTGCAGTATGGGTTGTAGCTCAGCTATCAGGTCAAGTATCATGGCTGAGCTCAACCTGTACTTCTCAAATATTTCCTCCTCAGTCTGGTCAAAAAAGGGTAATGCGCACTCTGAAAATGCGCTCCTGTCTCCTCCTCCCTCTCCTCAAACCTGCCAAGATCCTCTTTCTCCTCGCCATGACGTAGAGTGCAGTCATTGTGGAAAAGAGGCTGAGGCATTCTGGGTCTCTTTATATAGGTTGCACCTAGTTACCACCTGGTTTCAATCGGTGGTAATTTGCATGTGCAAACGGCGATTCTGCAAAAATTCGCAATTTGCAAATTTTTGATGCATCGAATTGCGACATGGTTTTGCGTGTCGCAATGTGCATATCGCAATTTGCGACGAAAAGTACTGAATCTGTATTTGCAAGTCGCTATTTGGACTCACAATTTGCGTTATGCAAATAGTGATTCAGGGGCATATTTATACTCCGTTTGCGCCGAATGTGCGTAAAATATTTTGCCGCACATTCAGCGCAAACGTTGCCCCATATTTAAACCCTGACGCCCGAGCCGGCGCAAAAGGTAGATGGCGCTATGTGCGTCAGTTTCTGGAAGCGGCACCCCGCCCTGCGTTAATGACATGCAGGGTAGGCGTTCCCGTCCAAAAAACGACGCACACAGCGGTGCGTCGTATTTATGCTTCCGGGCAAAAATGACTCCCGGGCCGTAGGCGGCGCAAAAAAATGACGCAAAGCACGAATAACGTGAAATTTTAACGCTTGGGTCAGGGCAGGTGTTAAAATGGGGCAAACACACCTGTACTTAATCAGAACACACAGAACAAACAACAGAGCAGCAGAGCAGCAACAGGGAGACATGGAGGTGCTTTTTCTTCAGCGTGCACGTAGACGCAGAGCCCTGCAGCAACAACAGCAGCTACAACAACAACAGCAGGGACCCCAAAGACAGCGCAGAAGGCAGGAGAGGATATTCCGCCCAAGAACAACCCTGCATGGTCTCAGGGAACGGGACATCATCCAGAGGTACCGGTTGAACTGGCAGGCCATTCAGCAGCTGCTGAGAAATATTGAACAGCAGTTGGCCCCCACTTTAGTGACTCCCCGCACTATCCCAACAGAAACAAAGCTGCTTGCCGTACTTCACCTGCTGGCAAGTGGCTCGTTTCAGACAACTGGTGCCCTGGTTGGTAGAATATCACAACCATCATTCTCCGCATTCCTGCCTAAAGTACTGGATGCCATCATTCGCCTGACACCCCGCCACATCTGCTTCCCAAACACACTGCAGAAGCAGCAGGAAACTAAACAGGGGTTCTACGCCATCAGTGGCTTCCCGTACGTCCTTGGTGCAATCGACTGCACACACGTACGCCTTGTGCCACCTGCTGCAACAGAACACCTCTACCGCAACAGGAAGCACACACATTCAATCAACGTGCAGGCCATAGTCGATCACCAAGGACTGATCAGCAACATTGTGGCTAAATATCCTGGGAGTGTACATGACGCATTCATCTTCCGTCACAGCACCATCAACCAACACTTCCAGGATGGACGATATGGCAATGGACTACTTGTTGGTAAGGACAAAAACCAAACTCATATACACACTGCACAGAAACCCTCTAGGACAAACAACACATACACCACAATAGCAACACCTAGCCAGGAACACACTGAGGTAATCACATCACTAGCCATGTTTCAGAAGTCACCATTGAACCTGTCACACATTGGAATTTACTCTACAGCTTAATGTGAAGACATTAATGACTGTGGTTACCCAAATGTCACCTTGCAAATTGGAAGTCTCACAATAACCTGTACACTAATACAATGCATAAGTTTAAAGGTATGGGATGGCCTGGGTATGTTCATATGAACGTTTCAAATACACTTTCATGTTTCAACTCTGCATGGAACTATCATCACACCCCCAGTGAGGACACGCGGACACCGGTATCACAAGTCACAATGCTAGGGAGGGCACACTGTACTGGAAAAACCAATACATACTGCTGACAAACAGTTAGCCAACAAACACTTGCTCAGCCAAGGAAAAAAACTCAATGCAAAAGTTTTCACCAACAACCATAGGTCGTCACATTAGTACACAAAAGAGTCACAGACAACACAAGACAACTACTGCCATCAAAGATCCGTACAACAGTGCCTCCTACATCTAATTGATCCCATTCTGTGTTTCTCTTTCAGCTGATCAGGGGTGTGGCATCCAGCCTTGGATAATGACACCATTTGGGAACCCAAATACTGCTGCTGAGCGGGCATACAATGACTGCCACAAGAGGAGACGCAGCATTGTGGAGCGGACCTTTGGGATCCTAAAGTCAAGGTTCCGCTGCCTTGACATCACTGGCGGTAGCCTACTCTATTCCCCAGAGATGGTCTGTAAGATCATACTCACTTGTGCCATATTGCACAATATATGTGTAAAAAGGAATATTCCCCTCCTTGAACTGGACCCAGACATGCCTCAGGATGATGAAGAGGAGGATGCTGGCCTGCAACAGGAGGGGGAACAACCTAACACGGCAGCAGGAGTGCGTAGGCGCCAACAGCTTGTCAATAATTTTTTTTCTTAATGTATCATAATAACTTGTATTCCACACTTGTAAATAAACACAGATAACAAACACCACATCATGCTTTGGCCTATGCATTTCTGACCTTCTTTAGTTTGATATTGCTGAAGACGAATGTCGTCTCATTGAGCAATAATGCTATAACAATCATGACAACCAAAATTAACATCACAAATGTATGCACAGAGGGTAGGATGTGACATGATACATTAACATACACAGAGGCCAACAGGAGTCCAAATGTGGCAATTACACGTGCCGGATCCAAACACCTGAGACAGTCTTTCACCCAGCCCAAAAATTTAGATCATTTGAAAGTCACATCACACATGTTCAGAGACAGGGTGGGACCATCCATGTGTACGTGACCATGTCATCAATGGCTTCTCTCAAGTGTGTGATATGAGCAATACACAATTGGAACAACATTAGCTGCCACTAACTCAGGAGGAGACCATGAAGTCACAGTGACAACATACACCCAGACAGGTGATAGTGGATCCACATTCCAACACACATGTACACATATGTAATACAATCAACCTAATATCTGAAAGTAGACCATCACAGTTGTGTCCCAGTTTGAACCTAGCAGGAAGAATGTAACATGCCACTAAACCAGTTAATGCAGAAAGGGACACAGACACCAACTAAATAATTTTCATCAGCACATCAGGAACGCTGAGAGTCTTGCAAACATAGTCATTGGAAAATGGTATGCAAGTTTGCTCCAAATCATCATTACTGCAAACGGCAAGTGGGCTAATGAGATGAATGAATGGTCAACAGTCATTCATACCATATGGCCTTACATTAGCCTGCTGCTGCAGGTTTGCCATAAGATAATAAAAAAAACACATGGATACAGTAGCTATTCTGGATGGTCAAATCCTAGGGTGCTGGGGGCCTAAGTCCACCTCTACCGTCCCCCAAACATACAGGAATCTTGTACTTGTGAACTAAACACATGCATAAGGCACATGTGTGGGCTACATGTCAAAAGTCCGACACAAATCAGAAACACAAAATCAAAATGGGCCATGGTTAGCCCCATAAAAACTGTAAGTGACTATTGCACTCCCTGTTAGGACTACAGATAAAAGCATCACCATCATAATTGTGGACACATTTTGGAGAAGGAATACATCATGGTATCCCATCCATCATTTCAAAATAGCCATCAGCAATTACCCAAAATCTGTTGACAAATATGGTCAATACATTATTTACTGTATCCTAAACATTACAGTGTGAATGCCTTCTATACATACAACAACGGACATGTGTCATATCCAACCCCAAATGTGTATCACATAGCACCGTTTGACCATGACAAATCACCTTCCCCAAGTTAAAAACATGAAGACATAATAAAAAAAATTGGTCAACATTCTACGCATACAGCATGGGCGTCATAATTTGTTCACGTACATGAGTGCACAGAATGCAGAGTCAAATATAACTGTATCCAAAAGTTTCACATATTTAGCCATGAAAGTATAATTTACATCATATATTTTTTTGACTCAGCATCATGTGCACTCTTGTACGTGGAAAAAATATGACGCCCATGATGTGTGCGTGGTAAAATTGACGCAACATGGACAATATGTTGGTCATCTCATGTACATTAAAAAAGTATTAATATTCATATCATATTTTTTGACTCAGCATCATGTGCACTACTGTATGTGGAAAAAAATGACGCCCATGATGTATGCATGGTAAAATTGACGCAACATGGACAATATGTTGGTCATCTCATGTACATTAAAAAATTATTAATATTCATATCATATTTTTTGACTCAGCATCATGTGCACTACTGTACGTGGAAAAAAATGACGCCCATGATGTATGCGTGGTAAAATTGACGCTACATGTACAATATGTTGGTCATCTCATGTACATTAAAAAATTATTAATATTCATATCATATTTTTTGACTCGGCATCATGTGCAATGTTATGCGTTAAAAAAAAATGACGCACAATTGTGTATGTGTGAAAATATGACGCATACCGGGAAAATAAAAACGGCGGCCATTTTCTCAAGGAAGTGATGTAATAGGATATCCTGTTTACAAAATCTGTACTGGGAGTTAACTTTCACTTTCACTTTGCAGTCTCAGATTTATCTAGACTGTGTGGTTGTGTGAAAGGTGTTGTCCTGTGTTTTACTGCTTTTGTGTCCTGTGTACCTTGTATTTTGTCTTTTTGTGAATCTATTCTTGTTGCATAACATTGTCTCAGTCTGTTTAGTCTAGTTTTGTCTATTCCTGTTTTTGTTTGTATTGTCTGTGGGAGTCTGTTGTGGGTAGCGTAGTTTTTGGGGTTAGTTGGGCTATTCTTCTCCTTTTTCATTTTCCTTCACACCTCTACCTTTCCCCATTTCCCACTTTTACCTTCTTATTTCATTTGTAAATTACTCTTGCTGTCAATATGTCAGGTAGGCCTCGCCTGTCCAGGATGGGTGAGGATGAATTGGGGGGATTCATATGGCTAGTTTGCCATTTCCTCCCACTGATGCTGGAGGCTGGGGGCCGTGTGATACAGGGGTATCACACGGAGGCAAGGAAAATCCGGTGGGAGAAGGTGCGCCATCACCTGGTCCGGGTCTACGGGAGCATGCGCAATGTCCATCAATTGAAGCACCGCTGGGCAGATCTGATAACCAGGGAACAGGACCTGCTGGACCACCTGGGAATCAGGGTTGGTGGCCATGTTGGGGAGTACAAATCAATTACATGGGAATAATAGAAATCTGTGTGGGAACATGTGCTGATTGTTACCCAATCTGCTAGATAAGTAGCTGACTGTGTGTAATGCTAGGGAAACCTAGGCCCATGTTTATACACATATATCCACATTTTTTAACCACATTTTCGCGCAAAAACAGCAGCAACTTACAACATATATCTGTATTTTGCAAGTTTGCCCCCTCTCTGCGTGACAACATGATGCAGATGCTGCGCTACAAAGGTATACATATGTGCCCTAATGTGTATTTGTTGCACAATGTGTATGAAGACCAATGCTAGCAGTCAGATGGCTCATTTTTTCTACACATACCAGATGCCTGTAGCTGTATGTAATGTAGTGTTGCATTTGTGTCAGACAAGCAACACGTTAACGGCTCTATTTGTACTCTACAGGTCATAATGGCCAGTGAGTAAGTCATGTAGAAACAACATACCTACATATGTAGACGCCATAGTTAGACAGAAAATTTGAAACCCATGATGATGCTATACATGTGTGGTGCCTTCACGTCACATGAAGTTAGATATGTTGTCCACAGATATGTCACATGTGTGTGTGGTTGCTGTGTGTTGAACATGTCCACCTAGCCTGTTTGATTGTGAGTGGTCATGCAGTCCTCATTGAACCAGTTTTGGGATGTCTCTCTGGGATGCACATGCTGAGATGTATGGATAACATTATTGTTGGGGCATACTAATGGAGGGTTAACTTGGACGACACCTGACTGTCCTGGCGACTGCATGTGTGTAGTAGGGTGTGTAACTGTAGCAGGAGACTCATCCAATGTTAATTATTGAATACAAAGTCATCCATGCAGTATGAGCATGTAGGAAAGTGTATCATTACCATGTCATATTCACACTGTGTCATTGTAACTGAAATAATTTGTCAGTTCACCCAGTCTGAGTATATTCTTCCTTTCATGCTTTACAGGTGGACCAGCCCCGTACACTGTGGGAGAGGTGGCACATTTTGAGGACCCCAATACCTACAGTGAGTGTCCCCTGAGTGCTATTTTCATTGTTTGGTAATGAAGCATGATGGACTACTGTGTGTTCAAGAGAATTCATGATTTGATGCGCTGGCCATTCATTGGCATTGTTGTTTTAGTGTGATATCAAATAGGACTTATGTTTCTGTAAAGCAATACCTAGCCATCTCTCAGATTGAGGGGCTGTAGGTCATTCCAGTTGGGCCGCAATGGGGAATGGGATGACTCATTTGGAATACACTGGTCAATGTAAGACTTGGTCGGGGACTTGGCATGAACTGAACCTGCATATCAGACTGACAGTCTCCCATATAGCTTAGGCACATGGCTTTGATGACAAGTGCTTCTTCCTAGTTGAGGATGGACTGTGTACACTGTAGGTTGGATCTTCCGGGGGCATGTACTTCCACAAGGTGAACTAGAAGTGTGTGTGACTTGAGTGCAATGGCCTAGGTGTTCTGTCGAATCATGAGAATGGGTGTTCTACCTCCTCTGTGTGTGTTGTAAAACATGCCTCACTGATAGTATGTCACGTTGGCCTAAGTCATATCATTTTGACATGTGTGGACCTTGGATGTGACAATCTTTGGCTGACTCCAACGTGTTGCTAGCCATTCATAGGTGTTGTGTGTGAAGGAACATACTTGTTGAACTTTCTATACACTCCTGGGTGTGCATTGAACATGGGATTGTTGGTTGTTCTTCCCACACCACCCTCAAAGACTGGGATGTTCATGTGAAACAGGGTACCTAGGACTGTAGCAACCAGTATGTTACACGTACTTGACACCTTTTGTGACTTGAGTTAGTACCTAGGGCCAGATGTTGCAAACTGTTTACAAGTTGCAAATGTAATAAATTTCTGTTTGTGAGTTGCAAACGTCTGTTTCCTATTCCGAAATGTATTTGGTGATTATGAACATATTTGCAAAATGCTTTTCAAAATCCAAAATATGAAGGGCTTTTCCAGACCTATTTGCAACTCACAGTGGTATGCAATTCCATTTGCAACTGAGTACGTGGTTGCAAAGTGAGTCGCAGTTATCATCCACTTGAAGTGGATGGTAACCCACTTGCTAACTGGAAGGGGTCCCCATTGTAACCCTTCACCTTTGTGAGTGGACCTAAATAATCCTGTACAAAACAGCCAGTGGTCCAAGGGACCACAAACTGACGTGAAATTATCCAAGATTGAAGTTGTTGTAATTTATTTCTAAGTGCTGCTCATTTTCCTTTCAGGTAAACGGCCTACACTTGGGGAAAAATATCCTGCTTTATTTAAAAGCAGTCACGGCCATGGAGGTCTGCTGTTCCCAGCAGGCCTCCATCCCCGTGAGTGCCCATAGTCGCTAAGGTGGCGCAACTTGGGACCCACATCATTGATGTTAATGAGGTGGGTCTTAGCGACCCCATAGCGACTCGCAGACGGTGTCAGAGACACCGTTCTGCATTGCAAATTAATAGTCGCATTTTCCAACTTCCTACATCTGGCCCCTAGTGTAGACATTTGATAATGGCCCATGGGTTCAATCTTAGCACACAGCTAATTCCAAATGGCGTTGAGTGAGGAGTGTGATTGTTATCACATAGAGTGACATATGTAGTGAAGTCAGTATGCGGAAGAGGTGCTGCCATGATGTCAAATGCCTTAGGTATGATTTGGATGAGTAGTTTAGGGTGATGTCATCCATCATGTAGAGACATGGATATGCTAGGTGTGATATGCCCTTATGTACGCATGCTTCACATGTACTTCCTCTGAGCCCTTCCGTGAACTATGTTGTGCCAATTGCTGCAACGAATACATTTCTAGTAATGTACAAAATGACCCACTGTGCTATTCCACCCAATGCAAATCCAAAGGTAAATATTGCCTTTTCTCTTCACAGCTGCAAACATGAGTGCCGCAGATTGCAACCATTTTGAGCACCGTGCCATGAGATACAGGCACATCCTGCAGGTGCAGTGTGGGTATCGGAGGATGCGCCGCAAGTACCAATCTGATCGGGCCTCCGGGGCGTGGTGGGCCACACCACAGGCTCCCCCAACATTGCCACCAACAACCACCAACAGCACATCCACCAGGTCTGCCCAAGTGGACCCAGCAACGTCTGCAGCAATGGACCCTGCATCTTCCTCCAGACCTGGACCCAGCCGTGTGGTGGTAGCAGGACTGTCCCGTGGCCAAACAACTCCTGCCACAACATCTACCTCCGCTGGCACGCAAACCAGCACAGACCCTCCTGTGGACCCAGCTGCCTTCCTGGCATTGACCAGAAAATTGGACAAGTTAGTAAAAAAGGTGGACAACCTGAGTGAGGACATGAGTTACATCAAAAAGAGGGTCCACTCCATCAGGCGCACACTACGGAGGGCAAACCTGTAGCACGTTTGCCCTCTTGAACTTTTACCCCTCCCCTCTCACCTCTTTCCTATTTTCGACTGTTAGTTGGGTTTTGGGGATTAGTATTAGGATAAGTATAGGTAATTAGCTTAGTTAGTGTTAGGGAAGAGGGTGGGGGTTCCTTATTCTTTCTATCTTATTTTTTTGGGTGGGTGGGTGGGTGGGGGGCAATGTTGGGATTCATGTTTAAAAAATAAAATTTAAAAAAAAAAAAAAAAAAAAAAAAAAAATATATGTTTGTTTAGGATAGTATAGTATGTGTGTAGGTTAGTTAGTGTTGTCCTGCATGTGTCCTGTCTCATAATGGTGGGTGGGGGGTTGATGTTTAGATCGTTTCGTTACATGTGTAGAGTAAGTTTAGCTTAGGTTAGTTAGGGACAGTTGTGGGTTATTAGTAGTCAGGTTAGATTAGTGTAGGTTTACCTTTCCCTTAGTTGCCTCTTGTATTACTCGATTGAAATAAATATATAGTTAACCCTTTACATGATACGCTAGGTGCTACTTTATCATGGCCTTGACATCAGTGTAGCAGAATGTTTTAGTATGACATTTGTGTCCTATGCTCACCATCCCCAGGAAATGGAGGTTTGACATCCCAGCTACCCGTCTGCTAACTTGTTAAGTATCCACCATTTGGGCGACCCACCATTGGTAGTGTGCATTGATCACCAAGGTTTTGTTTTGGTATGTATCCTACTTCACAAAGAGTGCTTCCAGACTTGTTAATGTGGGTAAATTGATAGGTCGGACAGCAGTGTGAAGTTCAGGGAGATCTTTGTAGATGAGGAGTTGTTCACACTCTTGTATTGTTGCTTTCATTGCTGACCTACATCATGTGTGTACTGATTCAGCATGACTTTCCTTCATGGAAGCATACTCTGTAAGGGTGATTGATGCAGTGTAATTTGTTCATGATTCCTTACATTATGCGGCATTAATTCTTATTTAAGTATTGCATGGTGCCTACATTTCTCAGCCACCATTTGTTCTCTGGAATAGCGAAAGATGGTGCATCATTCTGTCCAACACAGCATGATTGTGTGTGCTTAGTTCCTTCATCAGTGATTTTACTCAGTATGGTAAGGCTATGATGCAATCCTGGCCACTGCACAGATGTTTCAGTATACATGAAATCAGGACAGTAGTATAGAGAATCGACATGGTTGCCACACAGCCACTTTGGAGTTAGGTACTGCACAGTTGAAGTGTGAAATGATACAGAGACACAATAGGTGTGCAAGTGCTATTTATTTATAGGTGTTGTAGTGCAAATTGTCCATTCACCATATTTGCTGAGTCCGTTCTGGTGCATTCTTACATGGTGATCCTACAGAAGGGGTGTGGATGATGCTCATGACATGCTGGGGTGATGTCACAGAGTGCAGAGGGACAGGAATTGGCAAATAGTAGGAGAGAGACATTCACTGGCAATGGGGACAAGTCATACAGTGGATTGCCAAACAGTCATTGAGTGTAGTTGTAGTGAGACTGGCCTTTGACAAAACGTAGGACCTTGGTCAGAGTAGGCCATGGTGCAGGGACTAGGGCTTCCGGGTACTCTTCCGTGTGAATGTTATCTGTTCCATGTCTTCTTCTTCTGATTTGTGTGTTGCCTGGTGTGTCCTTGTTGTTGTTGGTTGTGAAGGGGCAAAACACACCTCAGTGTTAGAAGACATGGAGGCAGACATCCCGGGGGCTGCTCCCTGTGGAGTTATGAAGGGCAGTACAGCAGCAAGGAGGGCCTGCTGGTTTTTCAGAATGGCAGCCACATCACGATGGTAGGCAGCCAGGTCTGCCCTGAGGGGTTCTATGTTGCATTCGTGCACACGTTGACTGGCTTGCAGTTGTAGTTGTTGTGTCAACTGGATGACAGCTGTGCAGATTTCCTTCTGTGTTTTTAAAAGTTCCTGCAAGAGCGATGTTCGGGCTTGCATAGCAGCTGCCTGATCAGCAGTAGACATCATGCACGAACGCACCCCCTCAAGGCTGGCTGCCATAGTTTGCATCCCCACCCGCACCTCCTTGGCCAGCTCCCGCTGTACCCCAACAACGGTTCTTTCGAAGCTGGTGCCAGTGTCGTCAGAGTTCTCAGCTGTGTTGGAGCTGGCAGGTCTTACAATTGGGGTGGCGGGTGGTTCTCCTGTGGTGGCTGCTTCTTCTGTGCTCCTCCTTGTGACTGAAGGTGGGGTTTGGAGGCTTTCAAGGACCATTTGAATGGTCTCCTGTGGGATGTTTATGGGCTCGTCATCCATGTCTTCAGGGAACTCAGGGACAGGCATATCGGCAGGAGATCCGTGTTCCTCTGCAATGAAACAGGGTACAATTAGTGTGTCTGTGTTGTGACAATTTTGCACTAAGATACAAGCCTTTGGATGCCTTAACTTTGTGCTCTGTGTTTGTCTTGGTATCTGCTGTCCGTCATAGGGCATTGTTGTAGGCCTATGGCCCACCTGTGTGTCACATGTATGATATGGAGCTATCAGACATGTCTGCCTGATCGCCTCTAGGTGTTGCTTTGTAATTATTTAGGAATAGGCGTGTTTTTGTCCTACTCCTCCCTCGGTGTTTTACTATTGGTATGGAGGGACATTTTGTTGGGTGGGCTCGCATTATCCTACATGTGATTACTGGCTTTCTAGGCAGCAGGATAGCTAATGGTGTGGGGGACTAAGTCTGACCCACTTGTAAATAACTCAGTCACCCTGATATTTCTTTTTGCTCAGACTAACTAGCAGTGCCTCTGGTCTCCCACAGCAAAGGAATGTTTAGACATCCGAGCGCATGACATCTTTGAAACTTTTCAGGGAAGTCGTGGTCACTCAGATCCTACACAATTGTCTCTTTTCCGGTATGTTCCCATACACAAATGACAAAGACAGTATTTGTTTAATATGAGGTTTCATTGTACAACTGACTTGTTGATATTTAGGTGTGAGCCACAATAACCCAAACAATACACACTGTTAGAATTGAAATAGTCCGCAGGAGAGTAATACATTAGTACACAGCTATCATGGTGCCTAACAGTTTCTACTCTCCCTCTGCTTGTTCTATGTATAGCACAGCATGTTACGTTTTGAGCTTGCCTGTCGGAATCACTGGGGAGACATCATCCCTCATATCAGAGGAATGGCCTGTGATCTGGTTGTGCATCAGCAGCAAGGCAGGCAGCATCTAGTTGTGTTTCTCTGTTTGGAAACTCCCTCTTGCGTGTCTTGGGACAAGGAAGTGATTTTATAAGTCATATGTAATCGTGATGACAAAGTTTCCCTACGCAGGAATGCCAAATCTTAACCCCTACCACATCTATCAGCAATGTACCAGACTGTATCCTTGACTGGGGCACAGAGTGAATATGTTCTGGCAAACTCCAGTGCAGAAGTAGGCAAAACAGTGTGATTTGACTAATTTACAACACCCTAGGACTGGCTATTTGCTATATTAACTGATAGGAAGGCCAATGAGAAGCATTTAGTGCAAAGTGCTCTGAGGCTCTTAGATGTGAGCAAATGAGTAAATGTACATTCAGGGTAAGGTGCACAAAGGCCTACAGCCTGAGGCTAATGCGCAATGTATACGTTACACTTGCCACAATACACTTTGACTGACTGTGGGTGTTGTGACTGCCCTGCCAGCACACTTGCCTCTCAGGACCTGCCCCATACACTTTTTATTCACATTGCATGAACTGTACATGTTACGTGGCATTACCTATGCATGTAATGTTAGGATGTGGTATGGATGTAAACATTGTTGATGTTTGAAGATGATGTTGGGTCATGTGTGTTTAATTGGATTGGCCTGTTTATCGTATGTAGGTCCTATTTGGTTGTCAGACTTTGCAGGTGTGTTTCAGTGACCAGTTGCCTGTGTCCCCTCCTCAGGTGTTGTCTGAGCAGTATGACATTAGTGATGTAGCCTTGTTAGCCAGGCACGTGAGGGACCCTGATGTATGCAGCATGTGTGTGTCGTTAGTGCTGTGTGGCTCCAATTGCTGTTTACTTTGGCTTATGTATGTGTCAGGTATGGACATTCGGCATTTGAGTGTACTGGTGCCTTTGTCTTATTTCTATGAATTGTTGCGGATGTCATCCTCACCCCCTAATTTGGGTATGTATATTCCATGGGGAGGTTCCTGCCATTTGGTACTGTAGCTGCACAGAGATGAGAGGTGTTATTGTAAGCTGTTGTGGCAGTTACATTGCAGTTGTTGTTTTGGCTACTGGATTACTGATAGGGACCTAGTTGATGTGGGATAGATTTTACAAAACAAGTGCCTGGATGTGAGTTTGAGGTAGTTGCCTTCCCACCTGTCGCTGCTTTCCCTTGGCTCTATTGTCATTACAGGATGTCCCCATGGGACTGTTGTTGTTGCTGTATTTTGTCGTGCCCCAGCTTCAGTCTGTGCTGGGCATGCCCCCCTGCTGTGCCCCTTTACCCATGCCAGTTCATATATGACAGACTTACATGCATTGTGTAGTAGGTATTTCCCCCCCTGTTACAGTCTACATTATTGCAATTCAATTCCCCATGCGACTTACCCTGCATGTGCGTTGTGTCGTGGTAGTCTGCGCTGTCCTGTCCTTGAATCCCTGTGACGATCTCCTCCGGGATGACGGCTGCGACCATCTCCTCCATGTGGTCCAGGGCCTCCTGTTGTGCTGGACTCCCCCCTCCAGTCTGCATTGCTGCCTTCCTGTTCCTGGCCATTTTCTCTTTTGTCCTACGTTTGCAGTCATGACAGCGTTTCTTACACTCAGTGACTGTGCGGCGTTCTTCAGCCACACTGTTGATCTTGTCCACTATTTGTTTCCATATGGCCTCTCTCTTACTGAGTGGCAATTTAGACGAGATGAAAAGTTGGTGCTGGTGTTCCGTCACCTCTTTCACCAGGATTTCCTGCTCCTCTTCACTGAAGCGACACTTTCTTTTTTTTCTGAACATTTCCTGGTTCCTGTATGGATCCTCCTGGGTGGTTCCTGGTCTGCTGTCATCCTCCTGGGATCTGTAGTGGCCTCTGGAATCCATTTTGGCTCTCCTCTGCTGAAGGGCAGTTTTCGTGCAAAAATTTAACGCAATAGCGTGAAAAAAAACAGCGATTTCCGGATTGCGCTGTCGTAAATCGACCCACAGTGATGTGCGTCGCCTTTACGTTGGTTTCCTTTACAACGGAACGCCGCCGTGTGCGTCACAAAATAATGACTCCCACCTGTTGGTTGCGCCGCCGTACGTCAAAATATAAATTTGACGCCGCACAGCGCTTCAAAATGGCGTTAGACGGCGCTAATTATTTTGACGCAAAACTGCGTTGGCGCATAAATATGGCCTCATAAATATGTGGGCTCATAAATATGGCCCTCAGTATTTCATGTCGCAAAATGTGATTCGCAAAATGTGACACGCAAAACCATGTTGCTTCGCAATAATTTGCATTTTTTGCGATTCTTTGTTTTTGGCCTGCGAATGCCTTTCATGCATCGCAAACCATGTTTTTGCATTCGCAAACGGCCTATTTCTGCGAATCGTTTGTGAATGCAAATTCGTTTGATACATCTGGCCCTAAATGTCTTCCGGATTTTCATTGCAGTGCCACATCCCAATAGTAATACTTCAATGTACAAACACCATCTTTCATTTAGCAGCCTTGGCACCACCCGTTGCCAGCTGTTTGCAACTATTACCCTAACCTGAATTTTGCAACGCATGCATTTAATCTCAGGGATTGGTATGTGCAAGTATGCAAATTGGATTTTCATAATCCTCCCATGTTTCCCAAACTAATGGCAACGCAGTATATCAAACAGTGATTTACTTAAACAGCCGAACGTACAAATAACACTACACTTTAATTTCAAATAAATGCATATTTTTAAATAGATTCGAAGGCCCACATGGTGCAGTATTTGTTCATCTTCCTACAGTGCCCTTCTTTAAGATCTTTTATCGACTGCTACAAAAGTCATTAGATTACTTAAAGTGTATGACATTGAAACCCTCCACTAATACAGAAGGAACATGCAATAATTATGTTAGAAAAGATGACTGACGTTTTAAGGACACTGCCTCACAAGCCAAAATTTAATCAACAAATTAATTCGCCCTCCTTTAAGTGGGAAGGATACCCAAGGTAGTGTTCTGTCTTAAAGTTAATGGAAGCCAGTCCCAAGGTATCTGCATTGATTGTTCTCCAGGCTGGCCATGCATGGCAATATTTTATGATTTGCAGCTTTCATATAGGCATAATAATGAACACTGCCATTGTTATTCATGAAAGTCAGTTGTTCATTATTTGCCAAATCAAGCCATCAATAATCCTTCAAAAGTCATTATTTAAAGCAATTTATATGCAAAGATGGGGCTGCAACTGATTACGTGGGCAGAACTCGCCGTCCCATAACTAGATGTTTAGATTGTAAACAAAGAAACCATTTTGTGTGCATATGCATTATATCATTTTGATCCTAATGTAAATAAGATATAATGTCCATTAGAATGAAACAATAAGTTATAAATACCTAGAATATGAACGTATTTTTCTGTTAAATCAGATAGCTAGACTTAAAATCAATTATTAGCTGTGGGTTGTAAAGCGATTTTCAAAAGATGTGTGCTTCTTCCTTTCAGGGCAATATATTTTGACAGATGAAGCATGTGGCCACACATTTAAAACACTCTTAGAAATTTAATGGTTAAAAACAATTACACCACAAGTACTATTATTTGGTATAGTAACAGCCTTTGGAATTTGCTTTAGTATGCAACAATGTGTTATATATGCTAAACACTATACAATTTAGTACTCAGTGGAAGCTTGTCAAATTTACAGTATGTCAATTAGACAGTAGCACTTTCTCTCACTGGATCTATGTGTAAGAGATTGCATGCGTTCCAAACCTCAGGTAGTGCTCAAAAAGTCAAAAAGAGTAATGACCTGAGTTAGACTTTAGGAGATAGGATTCCCTCTGTCAGGGCGATGAAGTAAAGTACTTCATTGCCCAGAGGGACTACACACACCCGCTAAATTTAGAGATGTCCATTGGCCCAGTGGATATTTCTTGCATTAGCTGGAATCACCATCACAGCCATTCCTGCCAGCGCATTGAAAGTTTGCAGTTGGCTCCATCAACACGACAAATCTATGGGGAAAACCTTTAATGTTTTTTTTATTTTCCAAAACAAAATCCCAACTTGAAAAGAAAAAAAGCAGAAAAACAAAGCAATCATAATTTGGCTTCCACAGAGGCTGGAATGTTTCTACAAATAATGCTGCCTGGTATTTATGCATTTAAGACAGCAAAAAAACTGAAATTAGAGAATTTGTAAACTGCAAAACAACATACTGTGGATACCTTGTGACCTGCATGTATGGCAAATAGCATTCAGGCTTTACAAAATCACCTCTCCTTTAACATTGCACAACAAAGTCCAGTCTTTGTCCCTTTCAACAGGCTGAAGCAGCAACTGCAGAACAGTCAAACAAAACACAGTTACAGGCAGGGGCAGCACCTCTCCTCAGCTCTTCAGCTCTTCCCCTTGGCAGAGGTTTCTCTTAAATCCAGAAGTGATCTTGAAGTAATCCGAAGTCTGGGGTTTTGGGTGCACTACTTACACCTCTTTCTGCCTTTAAAGTTGGATAACTCGAAAGGGAAGTCTCTCTTGTTTACAGGATCCTGCCTTGCCCAGTCCAGGCCCCAGACACATACCAGGGGATTGGAGGCTGCATTGTGAGAGGGCAGGCATAGCCCATTGAGGTGTAAGTGACCACTCCTCCCTCCACTCTAGCACAGATGGCTCATCAGGTTATGAAGGCTACACCCCAGCTCTCTTTGTCATACTGTTTACAGGTGATTCACAAACAGTTCAACTGTCAAACTGACCCAGACAGGCAATCCACAAACAGACAGAGCCACAGAATGGTTTAAGCAAGAAAATGCCTACTTTCTAAAAGTGGTATTTTCGACCTAACAATCCCAAAAACAACTTCACTAAAAGATGTATTTTTAAATTGTGAGTTCAGAGACCCCAAAATCTAAATTCCTATCTGCTCTCAAAGGGAACCTGCACTTTAATACAACAGTGAAGACTGCATTTAGCAGTATTTCAGTGTTAGGATATATAAAACACATTAGTATATGTCCTACCTTAAAAATACACTGCACCCTGCCCATGGGGCTACCTAGGGCTACCTTAGGGGTGCCTTACATGTATGAAAAGGGAAGGTTTAGGCCTGGCAAGTGGGTGGGTTTGCAAAGTCGAATTGGCAGTGCAAGACTACACACACAGACACTGCAGTGGCATATCTGAGCCATGTTTACAGGGCTACTCATGTGGGTGGCACAACCAGTGCTGCAGACCCACTTTTAGCATTTGATTTACAGGCCCAAGGCACCTCTAGTGCAATTTAACAGGGGCTTATTAGTAAAACAAATATGCCAATCAAGGATAAACAGTTCAACAATACAAGTTACACAGAGAGCACATGCACTTTAGCACTGGGTAACAGTGGTAAAGTGCCCAGAATCCTAAGACCAACAAAAACAGGTCAGGAGAAATAGGAGGAAGGCGGCAAAAAGATTGGGGATGACCCTGCATAAAGGGCCAAGTTCAACAGCAGCCAGTTTAAGTAACTGTTTGCTAAATTTAAAAAAGGAAGGCTACCATTCTCCTCAATAAAATCCTCCCTAATTTCTGATATGCCCTTAACATAATATTTTAGAGTGCACATTTATACTAACTTAGGATTTACTTATCACACCTAGCAAACATTGGTAATTACTATATGATTACTATATGATTCATATTTCCTGAACACAGGTTCTGATTGTAAGTAAATGAATTCATTTTTAAGTGGATACATGCAAGAACATAAATCAATGTGAATCATTACCAAGTTGCAGGAGAGGTTTACACTAACTCATGTTTTCTTAAATAGGGACATTTATAAAAGCTGATAGGGATTCACAGAAAATCAGAGTGTTAATATATAGTAATCCACTGTAACTCAGATTGCCTTACACATATTCTCAGGGATGACTCTATTAACTAACCTGTTTAATGAAACACCATAATTTATTCAGAATACAGAATGACTACTATATCTATTCAAAGTTATCGTTTTCAGTTACATATTCAAGGAAAATTCAAACTGAAACATTCTTGACTTCCTTCATTATTCCCTTGAATTTGGGATCCTTTGATTTGAGAGATACTAAATTGACTTTGTAAATGAGTGTTCTCGCACAACTATATGTCTTCTTCACTAGTTTTGCTTTTATAATGATTAGCTAACAATACTTTATGGAGTGTTACCCTTTAAACGTTTAATTATGTTAATCATACGGTATTCTGCAGATGTCTATTTTCCACTATTGGAGAATCTTCGATAGAGGTGAGCACAGCGTCAGATGAGCCTACCAGCATTTATGTAATTTTTTATTGTTTAGCTTTTGTTAAATTAAATGTATTAGGTTTTAGGCTCAACCTTTTGTTTCTTTATATCATTTATTTTTCTCTGCAAATTGAGGAGTACATAGGATTGGTACTTAGAGTATTCTTTTGTTGGCAATTGTTTTGCAATGACAACATTATCTTATGCTATTGTGAAAGAAGTTGATATTGGTTCTGCAATGACATAATTATCTTATGCTATTGTGAAAGAAGTTGATATTTGTTCTTGGCACTGGTTCTTACATCATCTCTGAGTTGAATCAAATGCATGACTGCACATTCTTTACAGAATAGAAAATAATATTAATACAGCTGGAAACATCTACCACACAGTTTTTATTGAAACATTCCTGAAAAGACTCTAGATACTTTAATTTAAATCATGGAATTTCACACAAGGCTTGATATAAATTCTCATGGTACCCTTTCTACACCACTGAATGCAGGCCTAAGGTATTTAAATCAAACTCTCGAGTTAGGGAAGTAAGGAACAAATTGTGAGTGGGATGTTGAGTTTTCTTAGTAAGATACTAGTGAAGTGCTAGGTGGAAGAACAATGCATATAAACATTTTCCTAAAGAAGCAAATACAGGGTAGGGATTAAATAACATTGAGAACAATTTAAACACATATGTATAGTTATTATATCAATTTATATACTGTATACATTTATAGTGAGGCTCCCTCAGGCAACTGTGATGACTGGAGTCGACTGGCACATGCACATAAGCATGCAATAGTTTGAGTGACTGTGGAGGCTTTCAGGCATCGTAGTATTTATGTTTTTATTTCTTTTCGTTGTATTTTGTGCTATAGTCTTTCTACACGATTGTCTCGTTTTCTCTCTCTTTTCTGGTAAGTCTTCCAGGAGTTATTCTGGTTCTGGACTCTGTTTTGTCTTTCTTCTCTCTTGGCTTTCAGATGGCGTCTCAGAGATCATCCGGGAAGTTCATAGGAGGAAAGAAGAGAAGAAAAGACCTTTAGAAGGTATGTATTCTTTACTTTTCTCTTTTCCTTTCTTCTCTGACCTTTGTTCTCTGTCTGCTGTCTCTTTTGGTTCCCCTTTCTTTTCTTCTCTCTTTTCTGCCCTTTTGTTTTCTGTCAATACTCTTTCTACTCTTTGTTTTCTCTTTTCCTGTCCTTTGGATTTCCTTTCTTTCTTTCTTTCTTTCTTTCTTTCTTTCTTTCTTTCTTTCTTTCTTTCTTTCTTTCTTTCTTTCTTTCTTTCTTTCCTTCTTTCTTTCTTTCTTTCTTTGGGATGTTCTGTAGTCTATTGTCTCTCTCTGTGATATCTGGACTGTCTTGACTTGCCCTTTTCCTTGTATTTCTTCTACTAATAATAATAGAAGTTTTGTTCTTCCCTGTTTTCCTTTTGTTTTTCCATCATACCTATATATATGTATAAGATTCTCTATTTTAATAATAGCTCTAGTGCTCCATGAGTGAAAGAAAATAACAAAACTTACTTTTGTGCATTCCCGTGATTGTTCCCTTCGGTCCCCACTCCCCCTTGTTTTATTTCAAAATTTCTGCCTCCCCGTGTCCTGTTTCGGCTGTAGCCCGTACCTGAATGGGCCATGTTCTTCCTAGAATGTGGCCGGACTTCCCACTTCTCCTTCATCCAAGACGTCCTTCCTGATCTCTGCTTCGGTAGTGGTCGGCGCTTCCCCTCCACGCAGTCCTCTTCCGGATTTCACCCTCAACACCAGACCATCCGTCCTGTTTCCGTCCTCCGTTCGTCTCCTGCATCCAGTGAAAGCAACACCTTCTCCTCCTTTTCCCACATGGGGGCTAAAACCCCTATTGTCAACATCAGGGCAGTGTGTGCTCTACGGGCAACTGGAATGCAAAAACCCAGCAGATAACGTAATTCATGCATTATGCTGATATGCTGTTGTTTAACCTTTTGCATTGCAGAGTTTAATCCTGAAGATTTATATTCAAGGTGCTTATAAATACTGCAATGTATTGCTGCAGACTTTCAGAGTGCGTCAGGGTATGGTCTCTTTCCAGGGCTTTCTAGAAGCTTTCTCTGCAGCATGACTGGGTGTGGTTTGTGGGCTGGGCCAGACTCTATATAAGGGAGACAGCCCAGCTCCACGTGCTCACTATTCAGAGGTCCCAGTGCAGAGCAGCAGCAACTTCCTGAGCTCTTGTTCCGGAGGCCTACTTTGATCTTCCAGGCCTTTTCCCTTCATTACATTGGTGATCCTTGATCAGGGCGGTAAGACGGAGGTCGGGCTGGGCCCCCGATCCCGTTTTCAAAGGCCTCGAGTTCTTGGGCCTAATTTTCATGTTGAGAAATTTTACCTTGTGCGCGTGAATGTGCTCTTGCTTTTTCTGGCATTTACATGTTGATATTCGAATCAGCAAGACGTGCGATTCATTCCTCGTGTTTAACTCTTGATATTCATTGTACGCTACCATTTCTTGGCATTTACATGGTGGCGTTCGAATCGGCAAGACGCGCGATTCACTTTCCTTGCATTTAACTCTTGATGCGCATTGTGCGCAAGCATTTCTTGGCATTTACATGGTGACATTTGAATCGGCAAGACCCGCAATTCATTCCTTGAGTTTAACTCTTGATGCTCATTGTGTGCAACCATTTCTTGGCATTTACAAGGTGACATTCAAATCAGCAAGACGCTTGATTCATTCCCGCAATTAAAATTTGATGCTTCAGATCGCTCGCAGTGTGCGCGATCATTTAATGCATTTGCATTTTCTTTTTCAAAGCAGCAATGTGTGCAATTCATGTTTCTACTTTTAAAACTAAGTGTTAAAATTCAAGATGTTACATTCTATGTGCATGTTAAGTCTTTAGTACAATCCCTATTGTTTTCCAGGGAATTTTTGGATTGCCTTTGTCCTCATGTAATGAAGCAGAATTGGCTCTGGGACATTGTTCTAGAAGGTTCTTGTATTCCTAGACAGTATGTTACAACTCATGACAAAATCCATGTGAAACATTGTACTAACCATTCTTGATTCTTTTTCAGGTACCTAGATTTTCTTGAGGTCTAATTAGAGTCTAGTTCTAGGCCATTCATGTTTCCTCAGTCTAAGTGTTATTTCAAGTTCCGAGTATCATTGAACTCTGGACTCAACAGAGTGCTATTTCATGTTCCGAGTATCATTGAACTCTAGACTCAACAGAGTGTTATTTCATATTCCGAGTATCATTGAACTCTAGACTCAACAGAGTGTTATTTCATGTTCCGAGTATCATTGAACTCTAGACTCAACAGAGTGTTATTTCATATTCCGAGTATCATAGAACTCTAGACTCAACAGAGTGTTATTTCATGTTCCGAGTATAATAGAACTCTAGACTCAACAGAGTGTTATTTCATGTTCTGAGTATCATTGAACTCCAGACTCAACAGAGTGTTATTTCATGTTCCGAGTATCATAGAACTCTAGACTCAACAGAGTGTTATTTCATGTTCCGAGTATCATTGAACTCTAGACTCAACAGAGTGTTATTTCATGTTCCGAGTATCATTGAACTCTAGACTCAACAGAGAGTTTTTATGAACTTAAATGTGATTTTATTCTGATGTTGTGTTGTTTAACATTTTGCTTTCTACAGGTCTCCTTCTCAGCTGTTCCCTACCTGTTGCCCTTTTCCCCACTTGAACTCTCTTAGACTCTGTGATATTCTAATCAGAGTATTGGAGCTGTCTTGTGGTGGACATGTTGGGAACATGCGCATACCCCGAAGATCTGGTGACTCTGACACCTATGGTTTCCGAGTCATTGTTGTGGTCACGTCTCCCATGCGCTCCCGCCTCTTCCGAGATGGATCTGCATCGTCTGGAGTGCCCCGGGGTACTCCTCCTCCGGCTCCCGGCTCCGCGCACTGCCACAGTGACACCAGCAATCTTAGTATAAACAACAGGCAGAATGGACTGCAATGTTATCAGCTTAAATGGTTGATGCAGAATACACTTGTTGAGGAGTTTCAGATCCAGAATCTCTACTTGGCTTCCAACGGAAATTAGGATGGGCTGCATGCCATGCCTCTCTTCTCCCATCGGTATAAACAAAACAGCACTGTGATCTACTAAAGACTGGGAGACTTTCAAAACATCCTCAGAGTAGAACAACCATGGGGAGTAAGAGACAATATTATTAGGAGGGCAACATTTAAATACTAGACAATACCCCAACTCCACCACCTGTATAATTAATCAATCCATAAAAATCTCTCTCTAACATGCCAGGAAGAGATATAACCTTCATCCCATTAGAGGCAACAGTGGATTACCATGTAGCCCCAGAAAGGTGTACCGGGGTGGGTAGAGTGATAAAAATGCAGGGATTAGAACATTTTCTAGTAATAAGCCCACCAACCAAGGATACACATAAAAAGGGCTATCAAGACTGCACAAACTGCAAATGATTCCTAATGCTAAAATTCAGGGACTGGAAAAGGGAAGGCCACTAATAGAACACTGCCAAAGGGTAATCAAATCTTACAGTCCTCCACAAATTTCTGAAACAAAGTCTTGATCTGAGGCCCAAAAAGTACTGAATCTGTGAAAGGAAGGTAAAGAGGTGAGCTACATTGGATCAAGTACAATTTTCATGTATCCAAATGTGACAGTGTTGAGAGACAATATCTCAAGAAGCAGCACCAGCAATGCTAGTTCATTAATTGTCATATCCAGTTTTACACGTCATATTTAAGCCATCAAGCCTAGTATGTATTGCAGCACCTCAACTTGACTTTGAAAATCCTTAAGGGGGACTGGATAGTATATTTGACATATATCCTAGCATTTGGGGCCTAATAACATGCCAATTAATGCCATTTTTCTAGCTTCCCTTGATTGGCTTTCACAAGGGAAGCATCCTCAAACACAAATGTGGACATTTAACACCATGTATCTCACAGAAAGGCACCCTTGGTGACAGAGTGAACCTCATCGTCAACAGCCTCCACCCAAAATGTGAAGGAGTGACAGTTTTTCAAAGTCTTGTCACTCTTTATCAATAATGTTTTCAATAGCAAAAGAGATAGGCAAAGAAACAAAGTCATGAGCCTGGAGCCTGACAGAAATGTTCTCTTAATAATCAACTACCTGAATTGGGGGGAACCAAGGTTCTCCCTAAAGGTCTCCAAAAGATAATTTTATTGTGAGTCCTACACATATCTGTTTCTTCACTCACCCACCTCCAATTTATCATGACCATCTAGACAAGGAGATTCCAGCCCAAACATTTTCAGAGAGGCAAAATGATGTTATAGGGTGCTAGCAACTTTCTCTTCGATAGCGTTGTGGAGGATTGTACTACAGAATATCAAAGGTAGAATATTGACAGGACAGAGTTTCATTACAAGAATGTCGAGGGACAAAATATCTAAGAGGTAAGTGCACAGAGGAAGGTAAAGCTTTGCCCTTCTTAACTCCATATCTATGTTCCTTGAAGTTATACATATCATTATGTGAATGTGGAGTAACATATAGAAAAACCATAGATACTTACATTTTGGTACTTGTCCCTCAATATTCTTGTCACATTTTTTTCTATTCATGAGCTACATCAATGTGGACCTCAGCGGGTGACATAAAAACTTCATGCAGTCTTACTTCCTGATGCCTCTACTTTCTGAATGCTCTGCTAATTAAACATCAGGTTGTTGCAAGTGAGATGTGAATAACTCTTTCTTTTGTTCATAGCCTGAAAGGTCTTCGTATGGGACAGGGGAAGTCCCTTTCTTGATTTCTCCTCCAGAGACAGTGAAGTCTGAGTCCGATGTGGACATTGTGCTTAGTCTTTTGGGAACTATCTCCAGGGAGCTGCTTTGCTTGGTAAAGTTTTGTGGATTGAGAGGGAGCTGCTAGACTGTCCATTAATTGTGAGTTGATTGAAACAAGCTTCATTGGGAGGATAGGTTCTGTTTTGGGACTTTTGGGATTTGAGAGCCCCTTGCTCCATATATCGCCACATTAGCATCATTTTTTGACACTAATGTGTCAATATTATGGCAAAAATTCAGTGCCAGATTTCCAGAGTGGAGCTATGCATGCATTGCATCACTTTGTGACCCCTTGCACCACAATATGCCTGTGCCAGGCATAATGTGTGCAAGGCGGGGGGTGTTCCTCCATTAGGGGGGCTGAAAAATGGCACAAAGAAATCTAAAAGATTTTTTTGGCAAGTTTAATGCATGCTAAGAGCAGGCATTAAAATGGGGCACACTATTGCTTACTATGGGCGCCTTTATACTGTTCAGGGTTAGCACCAACATTTTGGTGCTAACCCAGAACAGTATATCAATAGAGTAAAACACTCAGATGCTATTGACCCTTACTCTGCGCCATGGTGTGCCATATTTTAAATATGGCACACTCATGGTGGCGGTAGTGGGGCGCTGCGGGGCACAAAGAAAGTGGTGCTGTACTGGGTGCAACATCACTTTTTTAAAAATCTGCCCCTTTATTTACTGAGTCCTAGTTTGCTAGAGAAATTCACAGATGAAGAAATAATTTGTGCACTTGGTTCCATAAGAGATACACCCCCTCAAATTCCATTAAAGCATTCAGAAGTCACTGTGGCCATTCTTAAAGGCTTATGAACAACAGCTGTTTGGACTGTTGGTATTATTATTATAGAGAAGAATTTATCCATCAAAGTATCAGACCTTTTCCTGACTCTACCATCATTCATGAGAGCTCTGGGTTCTTGTTCTCTAGTGAATATTTTTGTCCATTTCTAGACAATGTATTTAGTTCAACAATTCTTTTATTTAGAATGTGTTTCATCATTTTCCTTCCCTTCAGAGGAATTGGCATAGGAGGTTTACACCCCAAAAGACTCTATTTCAAGGTTCTTGAACAATTGGTTTGTAGCCAACCAGGTGTATTGATACTTATCATTCAAGGGCCTTTGTTTTATTAATTTAACTTTCTTTTTACTTTTTAGTCCACAAACAATTTTTATCATGTACATATAGTTGGTACATACTTTTTAAAATCTTAATTCCCTACCCACAACACCAGTACACCCAAATAAAGTCAGTCAAATGTAATCCCTGGACTGTGGTCGCAAGAATGTACAGTATGCCACCAAATATATTACCCTGTTGGCGAGGATCGTTATCCCAAAAGTGTATCCACTAGAGTGGATAATACACTTTCAGCAAAAGTGAATGCTAACTAGGCCACCATGGTATTACAAGGATTTTTTTTACCTGGAAAATACTGAAAAGGAATGATTTTTATATGCATGGAGATTTTACCCATCATGTAATGAATATTTCTTTCTTTTCCTGTCCAGGACTACCATACCTTGTATCGTAGTTTCAGGCTTGGAGGGTTAGTATCAAAGCCCCTACCATAAATAGGGTGGAGCTACCATTACTGTGATGCAGTAGCCCTGTGCTGGATGTTCTTTCAAGTATAGGAATTCTGATTGAAGAAACAGTTGGGTTTCCATCATCGGAAATGTGGCAGTATCCCCAACTTTAAATTGAAATCAGTAGTTTATTGGGGGAGATCCCAATCCACCAAACCAAATTACATTCATAGGTTTGCTCAGAACTGCAGGCACCAAGTAGCCCAGAAGAATGTTAATGCCTATGTTGGAAAATGGCCCTCTTTGAAGGGTCACTCAAAATGTTTTGCCCTCCTCTGCCTCTTTTTCAGACCTCATTTTTTGGGCTTTAGGAATCTGAGCACTTTACAACTGCTAACTTCTAAACATGGTAACAGTAGCTCATACCCAATTGGCATATTCAGTTTACTCATCGTTCCATAGTAAAGTGCACTGCATGTTTCCAGGGCTTGTACATTGAAAGCTACTAGTGTGCCAATAGCACTGATAGTGCCACCCACTTAAGTAGCCACTTACCCATGTCTCAGACCTGCTATTGTAGAGCCTGTGTGTGAACATACACCTCTTTCCAGCCTAAACTTTCATTTTTAATACATATAAAACACCCCTAAGGTGGGCCCTAGACAGCCCATGGGCAGAGGGCAGTGCATTTAAAAGGTAGGACATGTAAGCTTATGTTTTACATGTCCTGGTAGTGAAAGACCTATATCTCCCATAGGACAGCATTGGGGTTACCTTATTACAATTTAGAAGTGTAATTTCTAATTGGGAAGAGATGGGACCCCTACGTTTTGTGTCTCTGGAATCACAACCCAAAATCACACCTCATGCTAAAGTCTGATTTTTTATTGTAATTCTGAAAGGACCATTTTTAGAAAGTTGCCATTTTCTTATGTCACTAATTGGTGACCACTGCCTGCCTCCAATACATGTCTGGGGTTGAGGTGACAGATGTGCTTGTGCATTTTCTATATACATCCACACACAAAGGGAAGCTTAGTTGTGACTGATGGGCCAGCCACATCCTCATGGGCCATCCTTGGCAGGATAGGAGGGCAGGGCTGCCAGTAACCACTGAATAAGCAGTGCCCTGCCCCACACAAAGGACTGCATACCTCACTGTATTGAACCTAGAGTGAGGACAGGAATTTCAAACCTCTGTGCCCAAAGACCTTTCTTTGAAGTCTCCACTACTTCAAAGGCTCAACTGGATATAAGTACTGGACCTCTGACTCCACTGACTCAGTACACTTGAGGACCTGTGGGCACTTTGTCAGGAAGAAGAACTGCTGTGCTGCTATAAGGACTGCCACGTTGATGAGATGCTACTCTGCTGGACTACTGCTTTGCTGATCTGACTTGCTGGTTGCTGCCCTCTTGCCTGGGAGTGAGAAGGACTGGACCTGCATCTCTTCAGCTCGCAATCAAAGTGACTCCAAGGGCTTGCTGGCTTGCCTTCTTTTTTTCTATAGTCTAAGAAACACAAAAGACTTCCAACCCACATGCTACAGCTCCTGGACCTGTATTCAACCATCTCCTGACCCCCAAGAGACACCTCTCCAGTCCTGGGCCCTGTGAAGCATTTTTCAGCTCCTGAATTCAAGTGTTTTGGCTCTTTGTGACTGTGAACGGGCCCGCTCACTCTTGAACCGCACCACTCAGACAAAGAATCAGTGCAAGGCTTCACAAGTTCACTTCTTCGCACAACAAGTACCACCGCTCACGACAGCAAGACTCAAGCCCCACTCTCCACAATGCTTGGTTGACTCTTTGCACCCACAGGCCACTGACAGCAATGCTCTCCTAGCACCCAGAAAATTATTCTGGCAAACAGGACTCTTGGCTTAACTTTTGAGAATGTAAAACTTCAGTAGGACTTACCTGAGACTGTATCCAACCCACGATCCATCGTGGTCAACCTAAACTTTTAGATTAACCTCGGTCTAGCACGACCAGATATCTGCTTTTAAAACTATGGGGGCCATTACGTCCTCGGCGGTCTTTTCGCAAGACTGCCGAGGTACCGCCGTGCTGAAGACCGCCAGTGGTGGCGTTCTTCCGCGCCGTGTATTATGACCACTGGCAGCCTGCCGCCCTTTTTCGTACGGAAGGCCGCCAGCAGCCATACTTGCGGACGGCGAGAAAGTGGAGGTTGCTCAACCTCCACCGCCACGTCAACAGAACACCGCCCACAGAATCACGTCCCATGATTTGGTGAGGCGGTGTTCTGGTGACGGTGTTCTGGTGGCGGAGCTGCCCCCATGGATCCCGACCCCTCCCGGAGGATCAACGGACAAGGTAAGTTGATCGTCCATTAGGGAAGGGGGTGGGGGGGTGTTGTGTGTTGTGTGCGTGCATGGGGGTGTGCGTGTGGGAGTGTAGAGGGGGTGAGTGAGTGAGTGTATGCATGCGGGGGGTGTTGTGTGTATGGGAAATCTGTGCAGGTCGGACTGTGTGCATGTCTGTGTGTATGTGTGCGGATATGTGGTGTCGGGGTGTATGTGTGCGGATATGTGTTGTCGGGGTGTATGTGTGCGTGTAGGGGTGTGTATATGTGCATGTTCGGGGTCGGGGTGGGGAGGGTGGTTGTGCGACCTTTGGGGGTGGCAGGGGGGTGGGGAGCGTGGGGGGAGGATTTGTGGGGGGTGGTGGGGGGGTGGGTGGTTGTGCCACCTTTGGGGGTGGCAGGGGGGTGGGGAGCGTGGGGGGAGGATTTGTGGGGGGTGGTGGGGAGGTCGTGGGGGGTGGGGGAGACCCCTATCAGTGCCAGGGAAGGAATTCCCTGGCAATGATAGTGCCTACCGCCATGGATCTCATGGCGGTTCCCAACCACCCGAGATCCATGGCGGTATGCAGGGTCCTGATACCGTCAGCGGTCTAGTGACGACCGCCGGGCTGGAGACCGCAATCTCCAGCCCAGCGGTCTTCACCGCCATGGCGGTCGGAATGGTAAAGTGGCGGATGACACGGTCAAAATTAAAAAAAAAAAATTGCCGGCCTGTTTGCGGTCTTACCGCCGCTTTGCCACTGACCACCAGGGTCGTAATGAGGGCTTATATTGCTGTTTAATATTTAAAAATTCATATTCCGTCCTCTACTTATTGAATTTTTTTCATTTTGGTATTGTTTTACTCATGCAATTAAGCTTTATGTTTCTAACCCGATGCAGTGTCTTTTTGTGTGGTGTTTTTACTATTTTACTGTTTGAAGTGTTGCACATATATTTTACATATGCCTCTTAATTTAAGCCTGACTGCTCTGTGCCAAGCTACCAGAGGGTGAGCAAAGATTAATTTATGGTGGGTATTTGTCTTACCCTGACTAGGATTGTTGTCCCTGCTTGGACAAGGTGCATATCTCTGCCAATCAGAAACCCAGGGCCTCATTTACGCACACTGCATCACTGGAGCACCATTTCGTTTTACACTCTGGTGGCACAATATGCCATCGCATATTTACAAAGTTACGCAAAGCCACCGTACATGGATTTTCATGGCCTTGTAAATATGGGCCCCTTTCATACATAAAACCTTGTGACAGGAGCGTTCCATGGGTGTTGCTGTGGGTGTTCCAACACAACACCCATGCAACGCTAAGGAATCTGATGCAGTGGGTAGAGATATCTTTATTTCTCTCCTTTCTTTCATCTTTCTATAGAAAGATGAAAACACCTCTGTTGATTGTTTTGTGGAGGAAGGTGTCCCTTCTTGAACAAAAGCAATCATACCCACAATACAGGCATCCTTGCACCATGATGCAAGGGTGCCTGCGTTGGACTTAGGCAGCAATTTGTGCACCAGCGCAGGGTGAGAGGACAGAAATGTATCTTGTAGATACAGCACATTTCTGCCCTTTCCAGGTCGCGCAGCAAGACACTTGCTGCACTGCCCTGCGCCACAGGGCTTGTTAATAAGCCCTTCAATTTCTAACAGCTTGACAATTAAATCACTACACAAGGTGAGCGTAAAAGTATAATTTTTAAGGCATGTGTACATGCAATTTTGTATCTAATTGCCACATACCTTTACTTCTGTTGACTCACAAAGACAACCCTTCCAATAGTCTCATGACTCCCTTTGCCCCCAAAACTGCCCTGCTGTGCACAGGCAAACATTTACCACAGTCTGGCGGACATTGATTAGAAGAGAAAAGTAACTGGCTGTGAATCTGATTGCAGGTTCTGTTTTCCCCTGAAAATGACACATCAGACACTGCTTGTATCTAAGAAATGCAGTTTGTTTATTGAAATGTAAAGGTTTTGTCATGCTAGGGTTAATCCATACAAATGGTTTAATGGGCATCTATATTTAATTGCTCAATTGCATTTCAGTGATCTCTCTCTGGCTAATTTAGATGCTCTGGACAGGACGTCTTACAAAGGAATGTCACAGATGAGATCTCTTTTGATGTGATCTCTCTCTGGCTAATTTGGATGCTCTGGACAGGACGTCTTACAAAGGAATGTCACAGATGAGATCTCTTTTGGTGTAGCAAAGGTTTAATATGGGGACTCATTGAGGGTCGTCTAATTGGGATCACTGCCAAAAACTAGTTGTTCTTCTATTCTTCCAAAATCATGTTACCCCGCCCCATTTAGAGTGAATGAAAAACATGGTTTCTGATTAAATCCTTGACCTAGTGGCCCTGGCAGCACTAGGGTGGTTACAGTGGTGGTAGTCCACCTTATTAAGGAATGGTCTGCCATCCCTGATTTTCTCTGCTTAACATGGCAGACACATACGGAAAACAATAGTAATGCATGCATACAAAGAGTTAAAATTCCATGCCCATCAGACCAATTGTTTTTTGTTTTATGGAAACCAACACCGGCCCTGAGAATTTATTTCAATACATCAAAAAATGAATGCGAATTCATCCTTGCCTTTTCTTCACCCTTAGATACACTGAAAGCACTCAGAATTTGATGGAAGGGTTAATCCACCTCAACGTGACAGATATCCCATCTACCTTATTACAAGTGTATAAAATCATATGGCAGTTGTTATAAGGCGGATGGGATATCTGTCACATTGTGATGGAGTAACCCGGCCGACACACTCTTTTTATTATTATTATTTTTTCGGTTTCTTACAGGTTTAAAACATTCTAAAAATTAATCTTACTGTGAGCAATATTCAATTCAATTCCATTTATAAAGTGCGAGTGCGAACAGGACAAATATAGAACAACACAAAACAGCAACTAACTAAATCAGATCCGGTATTATTGTTTCAGAAGGGAAATTAACGTTGCATTTCAGAAGATGTTTAATTCTAAAATTTCCTTTTCTAAAAGACCCGAATGCACATCAAGATGCTGTGTAAATATATAATTTCACAAGTGTCATATGATAATAATCTCTTACTTTAAAATCCCAATGTAGCGATTAAAGTGCCAAGTGCAAAATGCATAAATATCTACATATACGAACCAAAGTGCAAGTTTAGCCCACTGTAAAGATTGTAAATAACTTCAGAAAGAATCAAGTGCTAATATTTCCTTCTTCAAAATACTAATTGAGATGCTACCAACATAGAGATCGTAGTACCAAATACTACAGGGCATATTTATAAGCCCTTAGCCCCAACTTGCGCCACATTAGCGTAATTGTTTTACGCTAATGTGGCCCAACTAGGCCAAAATCCTGTTGCTAGTTTTACAAAGTGGTGCAATGCATGCATTACGTCACTTTGTAACCCTTTGCACTACATTATGCCTGTGCCAGGTATAATGTCTGCAAAGGGGGCGTTCCCACGTCAGGGGGGGCGAAATTCTTTTTTATGGCACTTTTAACACCTGCTTAGAGCAGGTGTTAAAAAGGGGCTTCCATCATTTATAATAGACCCTATGCACTCGATTTTTTCAAAGCTTCTACCTTTCTCCACTCACTTTCCATAGAGCTGCTCCGTTATTTTGACTTTATCAACCTTTTCTTTCCACATTTGCAACCATGGTGGGTCATCAGATTTCCATTATGCGATAGTGACTAACCTCGCAGTACCACTGCTATATACCAACAACACCAAGCTAAAGCAGGCCTAACACCTTGGTGTTTTCAGAAGCCCTTCAAAACAGATTTCACAACCACTAAACACACTTTCCTAAAAGAACTCCACAGCCCTCGCATCACCTCTTGTCAAAAGATTTGAACACTATTGCATTCTCAAATAATTAGAATTCTGATGCCTGAACTGGTGCATCTGGGACACTGCTCCAATACATTGGCATTCCATGAATGCAAGGAAAGGGTATAATATACCATGCACTGGGAATTTAGTTGAAGTTTACAAAAATTGGGACCATGTAATACTATAAAGTTAAAGGTTTTGATACTTCCAACCACCTGATTTCTGACAACCACTTGGCTTGCATACTTAGAAACTGGGAGCATCAATTTTTATGATGTTCCAGTGGTGCAGGCCTCTCAATCATATCTATGAGGCAACACCAAGCCACCCTGAATGACTTTGCATTAGCTTCATAGATATGGAGTAAGGCAAGGCATTCCATGGGCGTTGCCCTGGGTTTTCTCATGTAACACCATAGGTTTTGACACATTTCCAGATTGCTAAGAATCTGTAAACGTGGGAATGCGTCACATCTGTGCACCTACCTAGGGGAGCTGTAACAGCGAGATATAGCTTTATTTTTCTTTGTTTTTTCCTCTTCGTCATTCTGGGTAGAAAGAGGAAAAAAACTCCATTGAATGTTTTGTTCAGGAAGGTGTCCTTTCCTGCACAAAAACAATCATGCCAACAACGCAGACAGCTTTGCACAATGGTTGCATTAGCGCTAGGCACCAACTTGTGTGCCGGCACAGGCAGATAGAACAGAAATGTTCTGTATATCATTAATAAGGCGCATTCCTGCCTTTTTTGATGTAGGGCAGTGCAGCAAGAAGCCTTGTGGCGCAGCCCTGCACCAAAAAGTTGTAAATGAGGCCCTGGGTCTGAAAATTAATTTCCTCTAGATTCAGTCATTTTACCCATTGAGACTGTTTTGGATAAACCTGCACATAATAAAAGAGAGCCTCAACTGTCTCCCAAGTTGTTTCAATTTGCAATGGCTGGACTTTTTAAGAAAGCCACAAAACCACTCACAAGCCCATACTGCGACCCGCACATTCACCTCATATGCCCATACAGCCACTATTCTTTTATTTTAGGAATCTGTGACAGATCTGTGGATCTGAGTGAGATAAAAAAAAGGATGTGAAGGGAAAACAAGCCATTGTTTGGGAAAAGGGTTGTCTCTAAAAAGAGATTTCATTCAAGTTTTTGAGGAATACCCTGTTGGCTTTCTGTGTGAAATTAACTCCATTGTTTCTATGTATTCCATAAATTGTAAAGCGTAACTTGTTATGATATATAAAGCTTATGTTCTGTTCCCTGAGGAATGAATAATCAGTTTTATTGACGTATTTCCTGAACTGTTCTATTGTTTGACCATTTCTACTTCTGCCTTTAGCAAATGCTGGAAAACTCCAAGGCAGCATGTGAGATAAGTGGCATTAATATACCAATGGTATCCTTCATTAGGATTTCCAGTTCTACTCCAGTAAGTTTGCCGAGGACATTGCTACCACAGTGCACAATCATGGGGTCTGGATGTTGGCAATCTGCAACGGCAGCAATTGATGCCACTATAACCCTCTCTGCCCAATCCATTAGGTAAACCCACGCCCCTGTCAATGCCACTCTTTCTAGCCCAAAACACAAATCTATCACCCACAATCCATACCTTGACTGTTTTGGAGGCAAACAGGAGTAGCACACAGGAGATGGCTGCAGTTGAATAAGGCAGTTATGAACAAGAAAGCAGTTAAAATGTAGAACAGCATCTAAAATATAAAAGAACATATTTGGATGATGGAGATGTGCAGGCCAGTAAATTTAGGTAGTGACTTTAGGAAAAAAAGTAATTAAGTCTGTAATTGGATTTTGAAAAATAAAAAAAGGATTAGTGTTTGCCATATGCTTGGAATTGGAAACAGTCAACCACACCTGCTACGATTTAATTTAAAGCTAATATGCTGGTCACAAAAAGTCTTGTGAACTTTTGACCTAGTGCTAGCAGAGAGTGTTCCAAGCATAATTACTATGGAAATGGAGCTAAAAGAGTGTTGGGGAAGGGGACCAAAGAAATTACATAGTGTAACTACACAGGAGAGTGGTACAGGTGTATTGCTAATTAGGGAGTGTTTGGTTTCTAATTCAAGTTTTTGGCAAAGTGAAATATAGATGCAGAGTATTAACAGTGCACTGTTAAATGTTTTTATTGGCTTTAGTGTGGATCCACAGGTCTGCTGCAAGTTCACATGGGGCCGCACTGAGCGCTGCGATGGATCTGCTCCAAAACACTACATAATTGGGCTTCTTTACAAGAGTTTTAGAAAGTGGTAAAATACTGATCAATCAGAATAAGTATAACAAATATAAAAGATGAAAGGAAGGTTGTGACTTGCCAAGAAGAGGAGTATCAGTGAAAGCACAGTGGGAAGGTTATCTATTATTGGTGCTTTTGTGCTGACTGTGGAAGTCCATTGCTCTAATTCTGATTTGTGATATGCATGATGAAGAGATATTAACTGGCATCAAGAGAATATTTGGGGAGCAGCAGTTGAAGAACAGCAAAGACATTTTACTGGCATGTAAATTAAAATGCACTGTAGAAAAAACTTTATGTAAGACAATTGTAACTGGAGCTGTGAGAAAATGTGTACTTTGCAATAAAAGCCTAAATGAAAGGGAGATTAGAAGAAGTAGGCATTAATTTAAAACATAGTGACTAGGAAAGGAGAAAGATGAATTGGTATACTAAAAGTATAGTTATTGTATTAGGCCAGTATGAATGAATTTGTTAATAATTACATGTGAGTACTTGCTCATAGTATGTAATTTAAAGGTGTATAATTTTCACCCCCTGACTCAGTCACACTGGCACCTACAAACCCACTTAAACGTCTACAAAAGCACTGAAGTACCCACTAGTCATATAAAGATACAGTGACTGACACAGTGCACACCCAAAAAACCATTGACCTATCACCTATACATCCAGTTACGTTGCCATTCACACACCCAC
This sequence comes from Pleurodeles waltl, assembly GCF_031143425.1. Lineage (NCBI taxonomy): Eukaryota > Metazoa > Chordata > Amphibia > Caudata > Salamandridae > Pleurodeles > Pleurodeles waltl. The sequence goes on along the minus strand of NC_090437.1, from coordinate 528,576,320 downwards.
AGAGGTGCTGTCACAGACACTCAAACATCTATATAATAAATTATATACCCATAGCTCAGAAAGTGAGTTGCATATCTACTTACATACCCATACACCCAGTTATACCCATATTCACCCACACATACAGCCTACTCACAAATCAATTTATGGCCACTCACACACCAAATCAGACAGCAACTGAAGCACTTACCTATACATTCACACACCACACAGTACTTACACACCCAAACACCAGCTAGCACAGTCAGACAGTTACCAATACACACACAAACTCCCATACCCATTTGGACATCCATACTGTCACTTACACACCCAGTCATACATCCACACAGCTACATACACATCCAGTGACATACCCACAAAGGCACTGATATGCTCACATATGTACTCCAACATTCACCTGCCCATACAAACACTCACATATGTACTCCAACATTCACCTGCCCATACAAACACTCATAAAACTCAATAAATGTTTGTATTTGCAAAGTGCATGTTTATCCAGAAGGGTCACCAAATAACAGATATCATTATTACCCAACTGAATGTTACTGATTTTGAAGACCTTAGAAGGATGAAATGAAGAGTGGATATTGCAGGATTTAAACTGCAACCATGAGATGAAACACAGGCCCCAACAGTGTACAAATTAGTCTACTAACCGACCAGAGCCAGGACACTTGTTTATATATGTTTAGTCACAAAATTGCACAGGCTCTTTCACACTGACATATCCACTTATATAGGTATGTACTTGCTTATACATAGTGAGTCAGTGACTGATACACCCAGTTACACTCCCACAAAAGCACTTATATACCCACTATGTATGTAGGTGCACAGTGACTAAAACGCTCAGAAACACAGCAGTAAAAGCATTCACATCTGAATGTACTTACCTATGGATCCACTTGAATAGTCATTTAGAGATCCATAGTGTCAGTACTGCACACAGTTATATATCCAAAGGCGGACTAACACAGCCAATTACCAATCCATAGAGGCACTTACATACCCATTTACACACCTATACATAAGGTAACGCATCCACTGATATACTCAAACAGCTACTTAGACATCCACTGACACACACAGAGTCACTGATACAGTTACTCAGATTTCCACTCAACCAGTGACACACCTAGACACCCACATGTAGAATAGCTTCAATATAGATGTATACATTTATAGTTGGAGAGCTGATTGCCAACTGAGATAAACATCTATAAATGGATTAATGTGCTTATAGTATGTAATGAAGTAGTATTTAATATTAAATTACATGTATTTTATATTCGCTTTTGAGATATTTAGTTGTGTTGAAAGAAGAGGATTTGCAATGCAGATAAAGGTACAAATGATCAATCAAGCAGAAGCAGCATTAATATCTGCTTGGCACTTACATTAAAAAAGCACATGAATGTAATGAGAAAAAAAGAACTACTGGTAAGATAACTAAGGAGTTTGTTAAAACAGTATACAGAAAAATGAAAAATGTTGAAAAAGTTTCAAATAAAAAAGCATGGTTTACAATCAACTCAGAATGGAGATGGAGTAAGTCATAGTGAAAGTAGAAAATGTTATTAAAAAAACCTTGTTTTGACAAGGAGACAGAGACAGTTCAAAGAAATGCGAGTGACAATGTTTAGAAGTAGAGGCGTATAGAATTTGGTATGAAATGTGAGGGAGAGTAAGAGACGAAGGACAGCAATGAAACAAAAACAAATTGAGGATCTGGTTGATAAAGTATTTTCCCTGAAGCAGAACCTATTTATCTTGATACTGAACAGGATGGGAACACTGGATAAAACAGTATAGTCAATGAAAAGAAAAAGCATTAAAAAAAGGATTATTATTGAAAGTATTTTTTGCAAAATATTCAAAGGCAAATAGAAGCATACATCTTGTACCAAGGCTTTCTTTATTGAAGTAAGCTCCTTACAGGAGAACACATTAGTGCATGCAGTCAAAACAACTGGCCAATGCAATGAGGTTAGGGATAGTAGTCCCATTGCAAAAGAGGAGATGGTTTCTAGGAATGTACAGAAAGAGATAGATGAAGAGGTACAAGGAAGATGTAAACACGCACCTGTGTTTAAATGGGACTACAACAGTATTTGTAGTGTTCAGCAGGAATCAATTTATGTATTAAAACCTTTTGTATGTGAATTTCCATGTAAAAGTGTGACATGGAAATATTGCAGTCTTTCAAGGTTTAGATCCATGCAAAGTGAGGCAATAAACTAATTTGAAAAGTCACTCACTGGTGTGTTTATCTAAGAAAGTGTGCACAAGCACCTTTCATCATTTTTTAATGTTGGCTGTTCATCACCATGAAAAATACGAAATTTAGTTACAAGACATTACTTTATAAAAAGTCCTGCATTGTCTTTAGGAAAAATGAACAAAATGCTATTGTATGGTACAGTATTAGGGGTTAAAAATGTATGTGAAGATATTCACTTAAATGTTTTGTTCCCAAATTGGAGTCTGGGCAAAATTAGGAGTTGCTATGTTCAGGTGTAGAGGAACGGAACACATATACTATGGCTCATAACTTTGCCCAAAAAATGCAAAGTTTATTGCAGTGTCCACAGAAAAATCTAACTATGTTTGTATTTATTATTGGCGCACTCACTACAAAGGCCAATTTCAAAATGTTGATGTGTTATTGAAAACTGAAGAAGACAACAGTGAAAAGTGACTAGATTTTGTAGTGTGCTTATTTATGGAAGAACATTTTGATTTGTCAACACACCAGACAATCTGCAAGTATTGCTAAGATAAATTAGAGGACAACAAAATATCTGCAGGAATAACACATAATAAGTTAGAGTTGGTTCAAATTACAGAGGAAGTTCAATATCTAAATGTTTATAAATTAATACTAATACATTCTATACACCCTTTTCAAGCATTAGTTCATATGGAAACAAAGAGTGGGAAACTACCACCGGCTAAGCTATAGAAAGGCCTTAAAGGTAGAGTTGAGTACTTAGCTTTAGATTTTAAATGGAATATTGAAAACTGTGGTTTAAAGAGAGATTTGGAAGAATCACTTTTGTTGTAGTTAATGGTGTGCCCACAAAAAAACTAAAACATCTGGCTGGAACTAGTGGATGTGAATAAGGTGGAAAAAGCTACAATATATCGCAAACAGACCAATGTGTATTACAAAGATGTAGATGTTGCTGCAGATGGAATTTCACTGGAGGAAGAAATCTTGCCTTCAAGTGGACAGTTTGAAAAAGTGGATAAAGGTAGATATGAAGAAATATATGAGCACTACAGTGTCCATTCACTGCATTTAAAAAAGATTATGGGGGATGCCATTGAACTGTATCAGATGGAACAAGATAAGGGAGCTCCAATGAATTGGTAGGAGAAAGATTTAGAGGCTCAATGTTTTCCACAACTATTTCCAATTGGAGTAGGTAGAAGGTATGATGACCGCCCCGTGGAAATACCTGCATCTGAGTGTAGGTCAACCAGGTTATATTCAGAGACGAAGGGCCTCATTAGGAGTTTGGCGTTCAGACTGCTGAACAGTCATGGTGGCGATCTTTCAAATGGTGCCAAGTCAATGGTCCCAAGACCGCCAGTTTTTGAGTTCCCCACAGTGCTGGTGTGACTGGTGGGGGAGGATTGGGTTAGTATAATAGAGCTACTGCCGGCCATGCATCCCTACCTGTCAGCGCAACAGATGGACTGTGCCCATGCACTACATTGGGGACGGGGCACAGTGCACCAAGAACTCCCATTTTTTGGGAGGTATCCACATTGGCCCCTGTCTCACCCTCCATGGGACCGTATCCCCTGAGACCCTCCATTTTGGGCCCCTTACCTGCCTGACGATCAAACTTTCCATGGCAGTGGACCGCCATTGAAAGCCTGGTGGTCTTGCAGGTCATAATGGCTATTGTGGTCTCAATGCTGGGATCTCTAACATTGGCCACAGCAGTCAGGACCACCGCAGTCCCTGCAGCACAGACTATGGTGGTGGCGACCATCCACTGACGGACTTCTGGCGATCCAACCACCAAATTCGTAATCCGGCGGTACAATCACTAAAGTTGCAGCTGTTGGATGGTTGGACCGCCAGCACTACCATGGTGGTCAACAACTTGTAATGAGGCCCAAATTGTTCCATAGATATTCCATCTCCTATTTGAAATTGATTTGTTTGGCCTGCCATATGTTGTTGACCACATTCTTAAGACAGGAGTTACTCCACAAAATGTATCAGCAAAAACCTTTGTTGACACAATTTATGGAAAAGATGAGAAGTTGGAGTAAAATTTGATAAGTTTTATGGCATGCCAACGTTGGACCAATGAGTCTTGGTATGATTGTCATGGTGAGCTGATATGTATGTTGAGAAATTTAGGTGCACTAACTTTATTTGTGACCCTGAGTTGTGCAGAGTATGCATGGCACAGCTTTCAACACTTTTTGAGAGAAGCAAACTCTAACATTAAGGGCATAAAATTGAAGACACCAGGAGAACTTTGCTCTTTGCATCCTGCAAATGTTTGCAGATATTTTAACCACAGAGTTCAAGCCTGCTGTCTTTTACCTGCAAATAACATAATCTACCTTTTGGAGAAGTTACTCATTTATTTTGGCATAAAGGACACCAAGCAAGAGGTGCTCCTCATATTCATGTGCGGTTGTGGATAAAAAATGCACCAAAATTTGAAATAGATACAGATAAGTCTGTATTTTCTATCATAGAACAGGATGTTACATGTAGCATCCCAAAAGACACCGAGGAAAATGGCATAAAACAGCAAGTCCTGCATTTATGTATGCAAGTATATGGGAAGTACTACAGGTGCAAATACAGAGCAAAAGGACAATTTTACACAAAACATAATTTTGGATTTCCAAGACCTGTTATTTCAAAAGGAACAATGAACAGTGTTTTGTCTGTAGTGAGACAGACACACACTTGCTAGTGTATCACACAAAAACACTTACACCCTGGGGAGAACAGAAGCTGTGAAATATAAAAATGACTGCAAACCTGTCATTTTGAAAATGTGGAATGCCATATGGAACTTCAGTTAGTGGCAGACAACTGTATAGCATTTGCTTCTGATGTAATTTCATACATTCCAAAATCTGAGAGGACAGAGAAGAAAGATGTGCAGGAAGAGATTTCTGCTGAAAAGTCTCTAACAAAGAAATTGTACAACTTCAGTTTGAAAATGCTTTCACACAGGGAAATTGGATCCTATGAATGTTGTGCTCGGTTAGGTTTAGCTAGTTTATATTATGAGTAAAGAGGGATTATTTGAGTGAGTCTATGCCTAGCATGCAATTGAAATAGAGTTTTGAAGTATTTTTCAGAAATTCAATATCTTGCAGAATGCGGCCCAGAGAGTACAGATATTGTAAAAAAAAAAAAAAAAAAAACATATTGGACACTTACTATCCAAAATGGAATGTACATCTTGAAAATGATTGTCTTTATGAAATGCTCCAAAGCTATAGATACAGACACAATGTGACAGAAAATGTAGATGAAGGTAAATTTGCAGTTGTTGGTTGTTTGGTACGCTACAGCAAAGGCAGTCTAATTACTCATAGAAAACTGCCTTGCCAGAGTGCTGAAAAAAGAGAGTTTTTGTAGTTTGCACTTTTGCAACTGTTTACACATGGACGTTGTGAATCAGAATTACTAAGAGAGTTTGACTGCTATCAAGCCTCTTTCAATGCTGCAAGGATAGTATTGAGTGTTCAGTATTTTCTAAATACTTAAAAATGTTAAATGATGAAATTGAACAGAAAGAATTAATTGCTGCTGAATTAGCTAAGGAGAGTTCACAAAGCAACCAGAGTTCAGATCATCTAAGTCAAGGGCCACTTGGTCAGCCAGTAATTCAAAATGAAGCTGCTATTGCAATGAATGAGGTGGAGACTGCAATGGAACAACCAAGATGTGAACCTATTGATTTGGTAGACTTAGTTGGACAACCAAATAATGAGCAAAAGGAAATATCGATGGAGGTGAAAGCTGCATTTGAGCATGGATTGTTTCAGGACAAGAAAGCGTGTGCATGCTCAACATTTGAGCCTACTCTGTTGTAAGTCAGTGGTCAAGCTGGTACTGTTAAACATTTCTAGATACAAGTTCACACTGTTTTCTACAGAAAAATACAGCCTGTAATTTGTCATGTACGTAGATTAGCTGCACACAGTATCTAAAGTATTACTTTCATTGACTTTTGATGCTGCCTGTCGAAGATGATAACAAACTAGAATACAAGAGGTTATCCTGTGAAGCTTGCCATGAAGTGTCAAGAGTGTTAAAAAAGTTAAAACTTTTATTCATCGATGAGGTAAGCATGGTAAGCATGGTCTCAAACATAATTCTTGCCTTTGGACATTTGAGAATGCAACAGATTCTGAAAATTGATTCGATGTCCTATTTTTGAGGATTGTTTTTGCAGTTCTACTGCAGCTTACACCTGTGAAAGAAGAGCCTGTGTTCAAAAGAATGTTGCATGATGCAGCTAGAAATTCTTTGGGAAACATTGGAAATGTGAATAGTTGATTACATTTAGAATACCAATAATTAATTAGGAATATGTGACAAGCATCAGACATTTAATATGGAAATATTTTGAAAGAAAAAGAAAGAAGGTGTGTGCCAGAAAGTTTTCTCCTTAAAAAACAGTTTCCAACTAAGAAGACAGAGGCAGAATTTATGTTCAATTTCATGCCAGAAGGAAAACATATTGTGTGCCTAATGCAAACAAGAAACACATTGAAAATGAGGGAGATATTGTTGGTTATCAGCTTTCAACCCCCTATGGTGTCAAAGTCTGTGCTAATGTTGTCCTAATGTGTGCAATGCACAGTGTTGCTTCATTACAATGATATAGTGTGCAGTTCTGGCTTTTTTTTAAACAACAAATCATATTTTCCCCACTATTCAAGCATGGTTCTTTATGCAGTACATCATTTATGGTGTATTTTAGTATACACGCTGAACAGTAAAAAAGGGACCATGAAATGCTTATTTTATTATAACACGGCATTGCAGCATGAGAAATGTGTAGCGGTTTGTTCCTTTTATGAAGTTATGCATTGTTGAAATTTCCAAGTTTAATTTATACTTTTATTAATTGTAATACTAATTAATATATCAATGGCACCATCTATTGTAGTAATGTAGTTTACTAATTAGTTCTTTCAGTTTTGCTCCATAAGATTACATTGTTAGGTGTAAAAAAACATACACCCACCTACAAAGTCGCACACAGACGTATACTTCCATACAGCCACTCGAACACACACCCTCTGATACAGCCACTCACACACCCACTCACACACATACAACCACTCACTCACCCACCCACTCACACACTGATACAGTCAATCACACACTCAGCCAAACACCCATACAGCCACTCACACACCCATCCACAAACCAATACATAAGATCACTCATGGATACAGCCACTGACACACCCACTTACATTCTAATGCAGCCACTCACACAAATCAAATCAAATCATTAACATTTATAAAGCGCGCTACTCACCCATGCGGGTCTCAAGGCGCTAGGGGAAAAATGGGGGGGTTATCGCTGTTCGAACAGCCAGGTCTTTAGGAGTCTCCGGAAAGCGGAGTGGTCCTGGGTGGTCCTGAGGCTGGTGGGGAGGGAGTTCCAGGTCTTGGCCGCCAGGAAGGAGAAAGATCTCCCACCCGCCGTGGAGCGGCGGATGCGAGGGACAGCAGCGAGTGCGAGGCCAGAGGAGCGGAGGAGGCGGGTGGGGACGTAGAAGCTGAGGCGTCTGTTGCGGTATTCCGGTCCCTTGTCGTAGAGGGCTTTGTGTGCGTGGGTGAGAAGTCGGAAGGTGATCCTTTTGCTGACAGGGAGCCAATGCAGGTGTCTCAGTTGTGCGGAGATGTGGCTGCTGCGGGGTATGTCTAGGATGAGGCGGGCCGAGGCGTTTTGAATGCGTTGCAGGCGATTTTGGAGTTTGGCTGTGGTCCCGGCATAGAGAGTGTTGCCGTAGTCCAGGCGGCTCGTGACGAGGGCGTGGGTCACGGTTTTTCTGGTGTCGGTGGGGATCCAGCGGAAGATCTTGCGGAGCATGCGGAGGGTGAGGAAGCAGGCGGAGGACACGGCGTTGACTTGCTTGGTCATGGTGAGAAGAGGGTCCAAGATGAAGCCGAGGTTGCGGGCGTGGTCTGTGGGGGTCGGTGCGGTGCCGAGGGCCGTGGGCCACCAGGAGTCGTCCCAGGCAGACGGGGTGTTGCCGAGGATGAGGACTTCCGTTTTTTCAGAGTTCAGCTTTAGGCGGCTGAGCCTCATCCAATCTGCAACGTCCTTCATACCCTCTTGTAGGTTGGTCTTGGCGCTGGCGGGGTCCTTGGTGAGGGAGAGTATAAGTTGGGTGTCGTCGGCGTAGGAGGTGATGATGATGTCGTGCTTGCGTACGATGTTGGCGAGGGGGCTCTTGTAGACATTGAAGAGTGTCGGGCTGAGTTATGAGCCTTGGGGTACGCCGCAGATGATCTCGGTGGGTTCTGAGCGAAACGGAGGGAGGTAAACTCTTTGGGAATGGTTTGAGAGGAAGGAGGCGATCCAGTCCAGGGCCTGGCCTTGGATCCCGGTGGAGCGGAGGCGGGTGATTAGGGTGCGGTGACAGACGGTGTCAAAGGCAGCCGAGAGGTCGAGCAGAATGAGGGCGACTGTTTCACCGTTGTCCATCAGGGTTCTGATGTCGTCAGTGACTGAGATGAGGGCGGTTTCAGTGCTGTGGTTGGTTCGGAATCCGGTTTGTGAGGGGTCGAGGAGGTTGTTGTCTTCCAGGAAGGTGGTCAGCTGTTTGTTGACGGTCTTCTCTATTACTTTGGCTGGGAAAGGCAGAAAATAGATGGGGCGGAAGTTTTTTAGGTCGCTCGGGTCAGCCGTAGGTTTCTTTAGTAGGGCGTTGACTTCGGCGTGTTTCCAGCATTCGGGGAAGGTAGCAGAAGAAAAAGAAGAGTTGATGACGGTCTGGAGGTGCGGGCGATGATGTCGTCGGCTTTGTTAAAGATGAAGTGCGGGCAGGGGTCCGAAGGGGCGCCGGAGTGGATAGAGTTCATGATGGATTTGGTTTCTTCCGTGTTGATGTGGGACCAGTTGTTGAGGGTGATGGCCGTGGATGCCGGGTCGGTGGTGTATGGTTGGGTCTGGTGTCCGAAGCTGTCGTGGAGGTCGCTAATCTTGCGATGGAAGAAAGTGGTGAGGGATTCGCACAGATCCTGTGAGGGCGTGACGGCGTTGGCGTTGGCGCTGGGGTTGGAGAACTCCTTGACGATGCTGAAGAGTTCTCTGCTGTTGTGTCTGTTTTTGTCCAGTCTGTCGGTGAAAAAGTTCCTTTTGGCAGCGCGGATCAGGTGGTGGTGTTCGCGGGTAGCGTTCTTGAGGGCGGTCATGTTGTTAGCGGTGCGGTCCTTGCGCCAGGCTTTCTCAAGGGCGCGACAAGTTTTCTTTGATTCTTTGAGGGTGTCGGAGAACCAGAGAGGTTTTTTGGTGTTGGTCTGTCGATGCGTGCGTTTGAGGGGAGCAAGGATGTCGGCGCAGTTGGAGATCCAGTTTGTGAGGTTGAGGGCTGCGTCGTTGGGGTCGGTGGTGAGGGTGGGTTGGTTGGCGGCGAGTGCGGAGAAGAGTTGCTCTTCGGGGATCTTGTTCCACTGTCGACGAGGGATGGGTTGGGTGCGGAGGTGGCGGGTCTCGCGTCGGAATGTGAAGTGGACGCAGCTGTGGTCGGTCCAGTGTAGGGCGGAGGGATGGCTGAAGAAGACGTGTTTGCTAGCGGAGAAGATGGGGTCAAGCGTGTGTCCGGCGATGTGGGTGGCGGTGTTCACCAGTTGTTTGAGGCCGAGGTTGGCGAGGTTGTCGAGCAGGGTGGCGGTGTTGGGGGTCGTTGTTTTGTTCCAGATGGAAGTTGAGGTCGCCTAGGAGGATGTAGTCCGGCGAGGCGAGGGCGTGCGGGGAGATTAAGTCGGCGATGGCGTCGCTGAAAGGGGCGCGTGGCCCGGGAGGACGGTAGACGAGGGATCCTCTGAGGGTGGTCCTCGGATCGGTGCGAATCTGAAAATGCAGGTGTTCAGCGGCGAGAGGGGTGTCTTCGGTGGAGGTGGTGACGCTGATAAAGTCTTTGAAGACGATGGCGATACCTCCTGCTACCTGGTTGGTGCGGTCTTTTCTGGAGATCTTGTAGCCTTCGGGGATGGCAGTGGCGATGTCAGGGGCCGAGTAGGCGTTCATCCAGGTCTCCGTGATGAAGGCGACGTCCGGTGCTATGGAGTCGAGGAGGTCTCAGAGTTCAATGGCGTGTTTGTGGACGGAGCGAGCGTTGACTAGGATGCACTTGAGGTGGTTGATGGCGCGTGGGCTTGTGGTCGTGGTTGTTGCGTGGTGGAAGGTGCGTTTGCAGGAGTTGCAGGCGAAGGGTCCATGGGTGCGTTTGGGGTGAGCTTGGAAGCAGGTGTTGGAGCGTCCTGGGTTGAGGGCATGGAGGGTGGTGGGGTCGTAGCAGGTCAGCGGGGCTTGGGAGAGCTGGGGACCAGGGGTCGTGGCGCTGGGCGCGGGCCAGGCGCGGACGGACGCAGACGGGCCTGCCTCTGGAGCGCCTATGGCGCAGTCGCGCAGCGGCCGCCATATGAGGTAGGAGGGGGGGGAGGGGTCAGGTGGGGGCGAATGGGAGCTGGGGGGCGGGGGCGTGCAGGAGGTCGCGGCGGGAAAGCGCGAGGGAGGGGGGGGACAAGTAGAGTGAGAAGAGCTGGGGGAGGGGGGTTTAAGGGTGGAGGGGAGTGAGTGTTAGGAGGTTTAGGAGATAAGGGAGAAAGATAGGAGAAGGGTTGAGAAGATAGGGGAGGGGGGGTTGTAGAGGTGGGTGAGGGTGAGAGGTAGAGTGAGAGGATAGGAAGATAGGTAATAGAGGGGGTGTGGGAGGGGGGGAGAGATTAGAGAAATAGATAGAGAAAATAGATAGGGAAATCGATAGATAAGGAAATAGATAGAGAGATAGGAAGATGGGAGGAGGTGGAGAGTGAGGGAGTTAGATAGTGGGATAGAGAGATAGGTAGATAGGAGGAGTGAGGGAGGTAGATAGTGAACGGGTTAGATAGGAGAGATAGAGAGGGGGATGCGAGTGGGGGAGGGGGATGAGGCAGGAGCAGGAGGCCAGGCACGGGGAGAAGAGGACGGAGGAGGCAGAAGAGCCGAAGACAAGAAGAACAGAAGAACAGAAGAACAGAAGAACAGAAGAAAGGAAGATCAGAAGACCGGAAGGAGAGAAGAAAGGAAGACCGGAAGAACACAGAAGAACACAGAAGAACACAGAAGAACACAGAAGAAGATACAGAAAAACGAAGAACAGGGGGCAGAAGACAAAACAAGAAGATGAGGAAGAAGAGAAGAAGAGTGAAGACGGGGGAAAGAAGAGTACAGAAGAAGATTACAGACGAGGAGCGAGGAGGAAGAACAGAAGAACAGAGAAGAAGAAAAGAAGAAAAGAAGCAGGAGCAGGAGAGAGGGTGAGTAGCGCGGGGCAGAGCGAGGGGCTGGGAGGGGGGGGTACTTACTGTGAGGTGGGTCTCAGGAACTCAGGAACCTGGAGGAGCTGCAGCGGCAGGGGTCGCGACCTACCCTTGGGTCAAGGGTCGCTACCACTGTCGCGCAGCGGCCGCCATATGAGGTAGGAGGGGGGGGAGGGGTCAGGTGGGGGCGAATGGGAGCTGGGGGGCGGGGGCGTGCAGGAGGTCGCGGCGGGAAAGCGCGAGGGAGGGGGGGACAGGTAGAGTGAGAAGAGCTGGGGGAGGGGGGTTTAAGGGTGGAGGGGGGTGAGTGTTAGGAGGTTTAGGAGATAAGGGAGAAAGATAGGAGTAGGGTTGAGAAGATAGGGGAGGGGGGGTTGTAGAGGTGGGTGAGGGTGAGAGGTAGAGTGAGAGGATAGGAAGATAGGTAATAGAGGGGGTGAGGGAGGGGGGGAGAGATTAGAGAAATAGATAGAGAAAATAGATAGGGAAATCGATAGATAGGGAAATAGATAGAGAGATAGGAAGATAGGAGGAGGTGGAGAGTGAGGGAGTTAGATAGTGGGATAGAGAGATAGGTAGATAGGAGGAGTGAGGGAGGTAGATAGTGAACGGGTTAGATAGGAGAGATAGAGAGGGGGATGCGAGTGGGGGAGGGGGATGAGGCAGGAGCAGGAGGGCAGGCACGGGGAGAAGAGGACGGAGGAGGCAGAAGAGCCGAATACAAGAAGAACAGAAGAACAGAAGAACAGAAGAGCCGAAGACAAGAAGAACAGAAGAACAGAAGAACAGAAGACCGGAAGGAGAGAAGAAAGGAAGACCGGAAGAACACAGAAGAACACAGAAGAACACAGAAGAAGATACAGAAAAATGAAGAACAGGGGGCAGAAGACCACAGAAGAAGTTGAGGAAGAAGAGAAGAAGAGAAGAAGAGTGAAGACGGGGGAAAGAAGAGTACAGAAGAAGATTACAGACGAGGAGCGAGGAGGAAGAACAGAAGAACAGAGAAGAAGAAAAGAAGAAAAGAAGCAGGAGCAGGAGAGAGGGTGAGTAGCGCGGGGCAGAGCGAGGGGCTGGGAGGGGGGGTACTTACTGTGAGGTGGGTCTCAGGAACTCAGGAACCTGGAGGAGCTGCAGCGGCAGGGGGAGCGACACACCCAACAAGACACTGATACAGCCACTCACAAACCCACTGATATACTGATACACCCTCACACACCCACTTACTCACTTATTTGGCAACTCACACACCTAGCCACACACCAATACAGCCACTGATATACCAACTCACCCATTGATACAGCCACTCACAGACCCACTTATACACGATACAGCCACTGATAGATTCAATCACACACTGATACAACCAGTCACACACCTAATCACAGACCGATACAGCCACTGACAAAGCCAGCCACACACTGACAGAGCCACTCACACATCCACTCACAGACTGATACAGCCACTGAAGCAGTCAGCCACACACTGATGCAACCACTCACACACCCACACGCACACTGATACACCCACCAACACATCCAGCCACACACTGATACAGCCTCTCACACATCAGCTCACACATCAATACATCCACTTACACACCCACTCAGAGACTGATACAGCCACTCACCTGCACACTGACACATGGATACTGCCAATGACACACTTGCTCATACACCGATGCAGCCACTCACACACTCAGTCACACACTGACAAAGCCACTCACACACTCAATAACACACTGATACACCCACTAACAGATCCATACCGTCACACAGACACCCACACAGCAACTCAAAAACAGTTAAAGACACAATTGCACAAAAACATAAAACATGTAGATAGCTCTTTTTTGACAAAAAAACAGGGTTGTAATACAGGTAAGGAAAAGCATCTTGGAGCAGGCCTTCAGTGTTTTAAAAAATTCAAATATGAAACGAGGAGAGCAAAAGATAAATTAGCCCCTATGGCTATTGACTGCATCCATAAATACAGCCACAGAAGGTAAATTTAAACCAACAGGCATCTGGCATTTGCCACATTGAGCAACGATGATGGAAATGTTATTTGGATGCCTGGGTATGGTTTATAATTGTTCTGCTGTATAAACTTCTCCAGATATTTCAGCCAGGTTGACGTGCCACCGGCTGCTTTATCTCACATCATACGGTTGTAGGTACACTTGTGGATTGTTCTTAGGTGTTTCCTCATGGAAGACATTCCATGTGAATATTATTTCCCCACTCCAAGTGATAATTTCTTGGAGGAGATATTGCACTTAACTATTTTAGCCACCATCTTCTTCACTCCTGATGTTATTGAGAAATAGTTCCAGACATCAGGTTGCTTTCTGGGTGGTGGCATATCCTGTTCTTCTTCTCCCAAAGATTGGAGATCTCTTTGTTCCTTGGCAGAAGATATACCTCAGTGAAAGAAATAACAGCAATTGAAAATAAGAGAGTAGCACTGGATACCAGTTTGCTTGTTAGAGATCTGGAAGACAGAAGAGTTGGGGTGTGGTTTCTAATTTACAATGGTGGGGTCTGACTGAAACCAATGATAAGTTGAGGTTTAGATGTGTTTCAGGCATCACAGCAGATCTGCAAATCCAGCCTCTGGGTTCACAGATTTGCGGATGCATGATCTCATAAAATTAATATCTATTATGTAAAACACATATAGACTTCCAAATAGTTGTGTACAAATATGTTTCTATGATGTCATTATTACAATTTGAAGGGCTATGTACCTTTGTTATATTTTTACAGAATTCAATTAATCCACAGATCTGAATACGTAGATCCATAGTGATTTCGTCACAGGCACTAGTAACCATAGAGTTCCCATATTGGTGCCTTTTTTTCAACATAGCAGCAGATCCATGGATCCGTAAAATGATTTAAAAAAAATAAAACTTTGTTTTACATAGCTGCCAAGTTTTAGTATGTATAGGTGCGCCTACAAGTGACATCTGCATCCTCATGTGTGGCGCTTTGAGTGCCAGTTTATCATGTGCAGTTGTGAAACAAAATGTATGCAACACAAATAGCTGACAGCCAAATTCATTTTATTTCAAGCATTTAGTACTTTGCATAGTACACTTTTGACGTTTCTGAAAGTTGCTATTGCTCTTACTCAAATCAATGACCTTAAATTCAGTCAAAGACCAGAATGCTGACTTGGCTTTTGTGTGATTCATATACTCTTTAGCTAATAAATGTTAGTGGAAAGCATTTCACATATTGAGCACTTTTCAACTGACCGGTTCCCGCTATAGTAAATCGCTGAATTAATTTGTTTAAATTAAGCCTAGTCATTTTAAATTATGCTGTTTTAATGTTTTTAATGTATAACCTACTTGGAGCTACGTGTCTCCTTGTTTTATGCCTGAGTAGCTAATACAATCCACAAATTAGCTTTGCCTTTTGAGACTTTTAGTTTTGGCTATATTGTTATAAAGTTAAGACTACAAGTCCCAGAATGCAAAGACAATCCTAAAGTGTATGAGCTACTCAGGGAGGGAACTGGGATCATTAGATGTGCGCATCTTGTTCAGTTAAACTTTAATACAGAAGTCATTGCTTGTTGATAAAGGAGCTTTGCATTTCTCTTCCACCAGAAAGGCGTAGAAGTGTTGTGAGTGCACCCTGAATACCAGCTGTAGAATTAGCCAGTATCCCAAATCACCACCGCCAGGCACACATAGATGAAAACATCAGCCAGACCAGCAACTGGCAAGAACAATGCTTAATTGAGCACTTGTCATTTGGATTCTTACTAACACAAAAGATGAGGTCTTACTATCTTTCTCAAACCAAAAACTGCAAAACCTTCTTGCTGTTTTAGACTTCAAAAGTATTTCCAAATGTAAGGCAAAAGAAGCCTACCTGAAAATTAGAGATGAGCAGCAGCTGGAGCATGGAGAGGGGATCCACACAGAACCAATCCGGGTCCTGTGAAGTTTTCTGTGCAGTCTGTGTCCTGCTTGTCCCTTGCAGCCCCCTCCTTCACGAGAGAATGACAGCTGTGATTACACAGAGTCTCTGTCATCTCTGCTCCCGGCCAGGCTCTAGACAGGTGGGTAAAAAAGAGAGGCCGGTGTTCTCTGCTCGAA
Source organism: Pleurodeles waltl (assembly GCF_031143425.1). Classification (NCBI taxonomy): domain Eukaryota; kingdom Metazoa; phylum Chordata; class Amphibia; order Caudata; family Salamandridae; genus Pleurodeles; species Pleurodeles waltl. Next base: position 528,560,662 of record NC_090437.1, on the reverse strand, counting down.
AAAGGACAGCTCCTCGAAATGCAGGTGGAGCATGTGTGTCCCAGAAATAGGAACAATTACCATATTTATGTAAGGAGCAGTGCTACCAGAGGTGCACTAGGTGCAGTGATACCAGGAAACGGGGCCGGAAAGGGCTCATGGCGCACCATGTGTGGGTGTTCTTTTATTGGTTACATTGGGTCCCCAACACAATTACTCATACTGGATGTCGGCATCGTCTGTGACTCAGTTTCTTGTGTCTATGCAGATAGGGGTGACAAGGCACCGAAGAGCACCTTGCCAAAGGGCAAGGGGTTAGGGGAAGCACAGAAGTGTGACTGGCAGACACATGCACCACAGAAGAGCAGAAAAGTAGCAAGTAGTAAGTGCGCCTTCAGCCGCTTTGGCCCCTTCAGTTCCTTTGCTTTAATCCCTCTCACTCCAGTTCCACTCCCCAGTTGAAGGCATGATGACAGAGCAGACAGCAGCACCAGGGGCTGGCTCCAGGGCTCACCATGCTCCTGTCATCCCTTTAGGGCCGCTCTGCCACATAAGCAGCTGTGCAGCCCCAGCACAGCTGCACTCATTGAGCACTCAGACATTATGCTGCTGTAAATGAAGCTCTGATGGTCATGGTCACTCTACCTGCTTTACCATCACAGCACACAGATGGTCAAGGTGCTAAAAATGCATCATTAATGTATAATAATGCAGGGATGCAGACCACCACATGTAAAATGCATTACTCTATAAAAAGCCTGATCCATGGTACTTGGCAGGACTGAATACAAACGGTACATAAATTAGATTACCTTCAATTAACAATTGTTACTTTTGAAATGTATATTGGTAATAATTGTGATATTAAAATGTATTTACATAATTGTAAAACATAGCATTGCTAAATGAAACTCATAGGTGAATAGGTGTATTTATGTACTTGTAAAAAATAGCATTACTAAATTAAACTTACAGGTGATATTGTATTACAATTTATATAAAAGCCAATACTAAAATTCACTGAAATAAATGAAGGTTATAGGAGCGTTATAGGTGGAAATTAATAAAAAAAACAAAAAAACATACACATTCACTGACAAAAAACAAAGGTTATAGGGACATCATAGTTAGGCTCAAAATCTACACGGGCAAAACCATAGAAATTCAGCAGTTATAGTTATCTGCGCTAACTATAACTTACGCCCATGCAATGCACTGCTAATGACCCCACATATAACATCAGTAAGGACATCACTGTGTCATCTCAAATGACAGCACTGACTGCTAATGACCCCACATATAACATTACTAAGGACATCACTGTGTCATCTCAAATGACAGCACTGATGACATCATCCAGTGAGTGTGAGTGATTTGTAAACCTTTCTGAGACTTATATATATATATATATATATATATTTTAGGGGTTTCACTTACCTGATATATCTGATTTAAACTTGCTTTTCTTTTTGAAATGCATGCACATTTTTAAAGGGCATGCATGTGTCATTACCATGCATGGCTTTACCACAAATCCATTACAACACAATGCCTTTATCAGGCTAGTCATTACCATGCATATGCCTATACATCGCATGCCTTTACAAAGAAATAGTAAGTATATCAGTTTCCTGATATATACTAACTATTTCTTTGTAAAGGCATGCTTGATATAGGCATGTGCATGGTAATGACTAGCATGATGAAGGCAGTGTGTGGTAAAGGCACTTTATTGTCATGGATGTGTGGTAAAGGCATGCATGGTAATGACATTTTTTGTAATGTCACACATCTGAGATCATAGCAGAAGAGTGTAAGAGAATGTCCACTACACGGTGCATAAGAGTATTTGCTGTGACATAACATTGCAGAAACCCTATCAAGAATACTTTTAAAACAATCAGCAAGCAGAAGGCCAACTGTAAAATCACTTGAAACTTTGAGTCATGATTCAGGTGGTTATTATGATGAAATATCAGAGTAAAACATATTGAACTGCAACAATATCACCTAAAATATTTATGCTAAAAATAACATTTCCCGGTACTTTGCATGTAAAGAACAAAATATTGACTAAAAAAAAATAGAAGACCAAAAGATTGTCACAAAATAGGTCAGTACATCCAAATGTTAATATTATACAATACACTGAATTAAAACATATAGGCCTTCATTACAACCCTGGCGGTCGGTGGAGAAATGGCGGTAATACCGCCAACAGGCCGGCGGAAAAAAATGCTATTACAAGCATGGCGGTGACAGCCATGCTAAACCACCACTTCTCCACTCCGACCGCCAGGGTGGTAACAACTGCTGGGCTGGAGACTTCGGTCTCCAGACCAGCGGCTGTCACAACACCACCGGCGGTATCATGACCCCGCGTACCGCCATTGATTTGGTGGGGTTCTGTACCGCCACGAAATCCATGGTGGAAGGCACTATCAGTGACAGGGAATTCCTTCCCTGGCACTGATAGGGGTCTCCCTCACCCCTCTCCCCCTCCCCAGAGTCCTCCCCCCACATCCCGACCCCCCTACCACCTCCCAAAGGTGGCAGGACCCCTCACCCCACCCCTTCAACATCGAAACACACCCCCACCCTACACGCATACAGACACCACCATTACACATACCCGCACACATACCAACAAACATACCAACAGACACACACACAGTCATACACGCACACATACATACACACACACTCACAGACATACAAACAGACAGACATGCACACATTTTCAAACACACAACACCCCCCGCATGCATACATGCACTCACACCCCCATGCACGCACACAACACCCCCCTCACCCTCTCCCCTAACGGATGATCACCTTACCTGGTCCAGTGATCCTCCAGGAGGGAGCGGGATCCATGGGGGCTGCTCCGCCGCCAGCACCCTGTCACCAGAACACCGCCACACCGAATCTTGGGATGTGATTCAGTGGGCGGTGTTCTGATGACGTGGCGGTGGAGGTAAAGCAGCCTCCACTTCCCCGCCTTCCGCCAGTATGGCTGCTGGCGGCACTCCGTCCATAAAAGGACAGAGGTCTGCCAGCAGTCATAATACGCTGTGAGGAAAACCACCTGCACTGGCGGTCTTCAGCACGACGGTACCTCGGCGGTCTTCCAAAAAGACCGCTGAGGTTAAAATGAGGGCCATAGTCAATTAAAACAATGAATACATTTAAAAACACATAATACAAAACATTTTAACTATCAAACTTTGGACCCATGATGTAAGTGTAATGGATGACACTTGTTTTTATGCCTTGTGCTAAGGTTGTCATGTCTGGATGAAATCTACTAATATATGTATCCAAAGTTAACTTATCAATGCAGTTAAAGCATAGTAGGTTTAAAGATGAGAGTATAATAAAAACAATACAGCATTTGATTTGTGACAGGCATTGTCATTTTTAATACGCTTGAACTGGTGTGTCAAAAGAGATGGCATATATCTGTGGCAGTGGGTCTTTTCAGTTGACCCTAACCTCTTACATAACAAGAATACTTAGGAAAGTAGAAATTGACATGAGCATTTGAATCATAAGTGTTTACCTCCAATTTTCAAAGTCTGATTCACATGCCATAGCTCCCTTTTCTCAGTGTCCCTTTGACTTTAGTGCTTAGCTTACTCCCCACATGAGATGATATTTGATCCTGCAAAAAAAAAATTGATCACATCATGACTATTTACAATGAAATTGCGTAGTGACAGACTTATCAACTACAAATGAAGATTTTTCAAGGTTTTGTGAGTAGGAGATGGAGTTGCTAGTGGGTGATCTTGTGAGGAGGAAGCAACACCTTCATGGTACTGAGGTACGTATTAATAGCCCAAGCCAGTGACTTTCAATGTGGACAGAATTGTGAATGGGATAATTAGACTGTTCACACTGCAATAAACACAGTGTGACATAGGTATCAGTTTTTCTTCTACGTTTGTGAAATGCTATTTGGGGTTACATTACTGCTGATAGCACTGATAAATGAAATCTGAATAAATGGGTGTGGGAGAGGCAAATCATCTTTGCGTTCCATGACTGATTCAGGAATGGTAGGAAGTGTTGACTGTGATCTGGCCACCATAATGTTAGTTATAATAATGCAGCTAGTCTGGCCGAAGATGTTGACATGCTCTTCTCTCCTCCTCTCCAACCTCATCTTTGAACTTCATGATGGCATTCTGCTTAGCCAGAATTTCTATCATGTGCTTAGCATACACATTCTATCCTGCATCTATGGTCATCAATTGCTTTTCCTAGAGGAGCCCCTCAAAAATGGCCTGAATATTCTCCAGTACCTCCATGAACACAGTTGACCAAGTTCCACTAAATGTGGCTAGATGAGCTACTATTTTGTCCCGTGGTACTTGGTATTGCTTGGTGTGTAATTTTTTCTATTTTACATGGACTATATATTGAGGACAGTAGACTTGGCGGTGGTTGAAATATAGGTGATATCAATTTGCTGGAGGCACTACTGAATCCTCCTCCAGGGTCCTATGCTGTTGTTGCTCAATCGTACTGCTGCTAGAAAGACAAAGTGCCTCCAAGAAAGAAGATGATACAAGGAACAAATCGGAAGAAAGTGATACCACAAAAAAATAAAAATATGGAGGATGTTGGTTGAAAGAGAAGTGTGCTTGCCACATCAACCACCTCAAATCGCCAGTGGGGATATTCAGCATAAAGAATTTGACTAAGTATGAATCTCATGAATGTTTTATCCTACCGATGAGCACATCGTGAAAATGAATGGTGCTACCTGATTAAACAACATATTGAATGTGTTAAATTATCTTTCTCAAAGTGTGCCTCCTCCTGGCCACTCACATAAGACAAGCTATACAAGTTTGTTGGATCTCTCAGAACTTTTAGTTGACTACTCTTGTATTCTACTCCCATGTACTCTGGTTGTGTGTTTCGTTTCTGGATTTTATTTTTAATTTAGAAAATATTTATTGAAGATAAACATGTTACATTTGAAACATTCCGAAGAAAAGAAGTACAGAGATTATCATGAGAGAAGCATAAAATGTCTCAAACTATAAACGTCTGCCACAACTGTATCTTAAAAGCTAAGTGAAGGAGGTACAACTAGCAATCAAATGGGAAGGTATTTAAGAAGCTTCCTGTAACAAACGCACCCTCAACACTCATGTCTCGTAATGAGCCCTCAGTGAAAACATCAACAGATCAGCGTCCAATGAAAGCAAGCGCTGTGTAGAAAGAAAAACTTTCAGTGCATGTTCGAATGAGCACCAGATGCACCGAAACACGGGTTGCACACAATGCAAGACCGGTCTGAATGACAGAGACCAGTCACACTCCAATTCCTCCAGGAATGATGCTCCAAAGTACTGCATCATGCGTTCAGGACACAGCTGCACTGATGGAAGCGCTTTCAGTCCTTGTTGTGACGGAACAGCCATTGTGCAAAAAAAGTAGCAATACCACCTATTATAGCCAAAATTATCAGAAATCCCCTGAAAATACTGGAAAATATTGAGTGGATGGCTGAAGGTATTATGCTGAATATAGAGGAGAACATGTGAATGAAACCAGAACCAAAAGCCTTAAAGAAATTTGTGATTCCAGTAGTACTGGATGCATTTAATATTCGTCCCGCAAACTCACCAAAGTGTCTCGGAAAGTTAGTACTTAAAAGGGACTGTAACTCTACCGATTACCTTGCAGCCTGAGGCGCATAGGTCTCGCGTGCAGATGTGAGTGCCACATGTTTTCGAAACAATAAAGCCTTGAGTCTGCTCAACTTGTCAAAATTCACATTTGAAGTAGTGATATGGGGCCAAATCTCATCTACTTCCCTCTGTCAGTTAGGAGGAAAAAGTACGTTCCCACAGCATGTAACAATCTTAGAGACCAAAATTACATAAACTATTCTGGCTCGCATCCCACAACAGTTTTCACTATTGAGGAGGACATAGCTGCCATTTTAGAGCACCTGGAATGCAGTTCTAATCAAGGGGACTAGAACTCCTTTCAGATAACAAGCCAAGTTTGCTGCCGAAGTGTTACATGCCCGTGCAAGAATAGCTGTTTACAAACCATTGAATGGCTGACAGAAGTCTTGCATTCACTACTGCTAAGAAAGACCTCTTTCATGAAACTGAGACATTTGTACGAGGGGTAGCTCCCACACCTCATGGATATAACTATTTCCTAGCCCTTCATATCTGCTCACTGGAGTGTGTTTTAAGCAGGATGTGAATTGAAGTGATGAAATAGGAAGATTAATGACCCCGTTTATTAACCACTCAGCAGATGGTTTTTCAGCCACACTAAAAGGCAACTTTTCTAATTTCTCAATATTTAACATGACATAAGTCACTTCTTTCTTAACCATTAATTGTTGTTGTCGCATCAAATTAAATGTGGAAAATATGTCCCTTGCTCTACGTGTTGCCAAGGAACACGACCTGTCTTCAGTGTTTGAAGTGTCCAACCCAACTGCATAATGGATCTTAGTTGACTCTGTCCATGATGTAAAGAGGACATATCACTTTATATTATGTCTATTGCAGAAGAAACAATGCTGTTTAAGGTGTATATCCGGTCGGACAGGGTATTAATCCAATTATCTAGAACAGCTAATGTTTTCTGTAAATTTTCCTGTTCTATTTGCCTTAACTGGCCATCAGCTTCTTGTTTAGAAAGCTTCCAAATTTCATTATAGACTGCATATAAGAAGCACTTTCTGCTATGTTTTCTGGGGCCTAATAGGAAATCCTGTAAGTCGGTGTTATTAGACAGGAGACTGAGGTGTTCTCTAACAGCATCTAGTGAGCAACTCTTCAACCATTGCTGGCATAGTTTCCCTACACTGTATGTTGTTACTATACCCCCGTGTTCAGATGACACATAGCGAAGGTCAGGCCTACTTGTTCTAAAACCCCTCATGGAGTTTATAAAACATTTATGACACCCATTGGTATCTATTGGTCACAATAACCACCCTCCAGGATGTGAAAGTGAAGCATTAAATGTGCCATTCTGGACCCATTCATCAAGCTGATCTTCAGTTGCATTTATATATTTTTGCCATTTGTAAAATTCTGCAGGATCAGGAATACTGGACGCATTCAATTCCTTAATTTTTTCTAAGCCTAAACAACTTGTCTATTGTACACTTTCATTTCAAAATATAATTTGAACAGGTATCATGCATGCTCTAAATAAAGCTTCCTTTACCCATGTTTGCCAATTTTTTGTCCCCCCCACACTTTTCAAGTCAATCGACTTCAACCAATATTCATAGCTTTTGATAGCCAATCAGGAAACAAAGGAATACGAATAAATAAATTCTGTATCTGTCAATAACATATGTAAATTTTCCATCAATGGCAATTTGAAATAATATGACTCAGCATTTTTAACATTGTGCCCAGAAAAATATGCACATTTTTCAGAATATGTTTTAGAACTCCCTTGTGGTGGAGTTGGACAATGTTCCCATTGTGTGTAATTAAAAGTATTCTTTGGGGTACTTGCTCTGTGAATGAAATGGTGTCCATAATAATATAGCAAAACATGTCACCATAATTCTCTTTGGAATGATTAACATCCTCTCTTCAAATACAGTAAAATACTGCAATGCACTCACCATAGAATCAACTGTTTTCACATCCAAGTCATCAGAAACAACCCCAGGTAATATTACATCGTTCAAGGAAAGTTTAAACACATATGGTATTTGAATTACCTCAATGGGGCCCGTATACATCAAATGTGACTTTATCCCAAACAATCTCATCAGGAATTGGTATAGCGGAAATGTTCACGAAAGGCAAGTCTCTGCGGACCTTGTGAGAAGAAAAATTTAGTTTTAGGACCCCATCCACGAGTTCAACTGTTGATCTTTCAGAAAGGTAATGACCATGTATTGATAGAAAGAAAGTAATAACAAAGACAATCCAAAGGAGGAAAGCTAATATAGTCAAGAAAAGCCACAGATAGTTCCATGGGATAACAAAGTAATTTGTTTTAAGCCAGTTTATCAGCTTATGTGTTTTTGGCGGTTCAGTTGTAGAAGAGGCAAATGAGTCTGAAAAGGTGTCATTGATGTCGGCAAAGTACCCAGAAGCAGTTTGTGCAAAAACTGGAGCTGTATTTGAAGGAGGAGAACTGGTAGGGGTCTCCTGCAGTGGTTCACTGTAAATGATGCCATCCGTCTATGTAGTCGAGTCAAATCAATCAGCAATTTCTGTGTTGTTTCTTATAATAGATGTTAGTGGAACTATTGCAGGATCATTTTCCACCTTGCCCAAGCTTGGAGAGGTGTCAGCTTTTCTGCTCAAAACTTGTAGAGGGACATCTTGACCAGTAGTGAGAGGGATTCTGGAACTACTGGTTGTTCCTCTTGGTCTGCCGTGCAGGATCGGCCACATGGTGTAACTTGACATTATCGATAGATACAAAGCGGTTTTCTTTAGCACCAAGCAATGGTGGTAGAATGACAATTCTGGTATTGTGTATTCCCAAGACTGGGACCGGTGCACGATAAGAAAGACCAAACTCCTTTTTCACAGCAACTTTTTTACGTACTAGATCCCCAACCTTTGGAATCCAGACGGTAGATGTTATTGGTACATCCTTAATTCCTACGGAGGCAGCACTGGCAAAAGGATTGTCATCACAGAACTGTTGTAATTCCTGCAAGACAGTGACACATTCATTCATGTAAAAATGTGTTTCTTCTGCCTCCACGCCAGGACCATCAAGATCTGGAACATTAATTTGAGTTCCAAACAGACACTCATATGAATTACGACCCCCCAGTGACCTTCTGGGGCAGATATATAAGTGCTCTCTGGACTCCACACAGGTGATTAAGCCAACTACAACCCGTACCTAATACTCTAGTTGTTAAGGATTGCTTTAAATATCTGTTTTGTTGCTCCACGACACTATTTCCCTCGGGATGAAATGGAGATGAGTAATGGAGTTGACCCCTAACGAAGCCATGGCGTCCCTAAATGCCCTTGAGATAAAAGCAGGGCCCTGGACCAATTGGAACGTCGCAACTACATATGTGTTGATAAAGACTTTTAAATCCTTAATAACAGTCCGAGCATCAGCCGAGTGTTGTCACGAAACCCATAGAAATCTGGGGCAGGAGTCAACAGTGACTAAAATGTATTTGTATGCTCTGTCGGGTTTTAGGGGACCACAATGTTCCAAGTACACACATTGTAAAGGTTTGTTGGAAATTAGGAGAGGTGTCTGTGGTGGGCGTTTGACTGTGGACCCCTTAATTTGTTGGCAAATGTCACAACAAATACGAACTGCTTGGTCTGTTTGTATAGACCTGGCCCCCAATAACGTGATTGCAATGATGATATTGTAGTAGCCACACGAGCAAGGGCGGACGCAACGCCCTCATGCGCTGCTTTAAATGACTCTGGTCTTAGGTCTTTCCTGGGAATTACTCGAACTCCCATGCCTGGTATTTTTACTTCTGTGTCAAGGAAGCCTCCCAGTCGGTAGGAATATTTAGCAGGAAATGCTTTTGGAAAGCGTGTGCCTTCAGCCGTAGCTTTCACTGCAGCTCATATGTCATCGTCTGGTTTCATTGTAGAACGAGTTACTGCAGCAACAGAAGTGGTAGCTACTGGTAATTTGGCTACTTCATCAGCCAGTGTATTTCCAGCAACCTGTATTCCAACACGCTGGTGTCCAAGTGTATGTACAACATGGACATTTTGTAGCGTTTCCTTCAGATCTGCTACTTTCCCAGATAGAAGTCTGTGTTTGATGGTGTTACCTTTAGAATCTCTGAACCCATTCTGGCGCCAGTAATGCAGATACTCATTGAAGGACTGGACACAATAGTACAAATCATAGAGAGTCATCTTTAGCTGTGCAGGATCCGTATGTTCCAGTGCCATCACCAGAGCCTTTAGCTCTGCTAGTTATGCAGTGCAATCCCCTAGTGTTTGCATGAAAGTATGTTGTGGATAGAATTTATTCTCCTCCATATAGACGCTTATGATTGCGCAAGCAGCGGAGTATTGATGCTTTGTGCCTATTTCAGGTTGTGCTGAGCCATCACTGTACAAAGCTCTTTGATATTGATCAACAGGCAATGTATTTGCTGGAACTGGGTATTCTGGTTCATGTTGCAACAATTCTTGCGCTTGTAACTTTGGGTCAAAAATGTAGTCGACATCAGTTGTCAAAGACAACTGATGTCAAAGACGTTGCCCATTGAATCCAACGTGTATGTAATGCTTTAGCATTTGGAACACTGGCTTTGGTAACAGCCTCAAGGGCTGGTATTGGAGATACAACAATAATGCATTTCCCCTGAGCCAGTGGTCTTTATTTAATGACAGCCACCTGAACAGCAGTAAGAATTTTCTCAGCCGGAGCAGAGCGTTGTTCTGCTAATGACCAGTGTGATTTGTATGCAATCAGGACTGTCTCACCCTCATTGAAAGTTACATAGGTGAAACCAATGCCACCAGCAATTACTCTGATGACCAGATGTTTTTTATTGTCCCTTGTGTGTAGGTGTTGTGCTGCAAGCATGTCTGTTTGCAAAGCTCGGAGACTGCATGTGTGTTCGACTGTCCAGAATTTACTGGAAAACTAAGTCATATAAAGGTTTTCTGCGTGATGCATAATCTGGAATGTAAGTTCTACCAACATTTAGAAAGCCCAATAGAGTTTGGAGTTTTTTAATAGTATTTGGAGGTTGTAACTGGAGGCCTTTGTCTAAGAATTGTGGCGCTAACTCTTTCCTTCACTTGATAATTCGTATCCCAGAAACAGTACAGTAATGAAGGCTATTTTTGTTTTTTTTAAGTTAAATTTATAGCCAAATTTGTCAAATCCTACAACAATGCAGGCTACCCGTCTTAGATGTTGCAGTAATTTATCATCCATGAGATAGATATCATCTACGTAGGAGAGTGCTTCAGGGTCAATGTCATGCAATATTAAAGTCACACGAACCGCAAACAGTCCTGGACTGTTCTGGGACCCCGTGGTAAACAACAATATTATTTCTCAGAGCCTAGTGTGCGGAAACTTGTTAGGTCTCTACTCTCAGATGCTACATTTTGGCAGAAGAAACCATTGGAAAAATCCTCAATACCACGGACGTCTCCGTATATAGTACTGAGGTGTCTTTGCATATAACGAGACAGAGATACTCAGGAGGATCTGAAAATTAGTGCCTGACCAAGCGTTGGCAGCGCCAAGACACGTAGGTTCTCATTATCCTAATGAGACTACTGGATTTGGGCAACAGAATTGCTAGTACTGTGGGGAACTGAGTCTGAACCCACTAGTGGCTACACCGGTCGGCCTAATCTGGGGTTTGTTCTAGCTAACTAGCAGTGCCTCATCTCCACCCAAGAGCAGGGATGATTGTGCAACTGAGCGCATGACACAATTGACTCCTCGGGGAAATCGTGGTCTCTCAGATCTCATCTGTTTCTCTCAGTTACATTAGACTCACATATACAAGGACAATCAGAGGCAGAATATAGTTCAATTGTCAACACCAGGGCAGTGCGCGCTCTATTGGTGACTAGAATGCAAAAACCCAGTACTCTCAAAACAATGTAATTTATGCATTGTGCTGATATGTTGTTGTTTAACCTTTTGCATTGCAGAGTTTAATCCTGAAGATTTATTTTTAATGTGTTTACAAATACTGTTCATTTGCAATGTATTGCTGCAGGCTTTCAGAGTGTGTTAGGATGTGGTCCCTTTCCAGGGCCTTCCAGAGACTTTCCCTGCAGCATGCCTGAGTGTGGTTGTGGGCTGGGCCAAGACTCTATAAAAGGGAGCCAGCCCAGCTCCAAGTGCTCACTATTCAGAGGTCCTGGTGCAGAGCAGCAGCTACTTCCTGAGCTCCTGTCCCGGTGGCCTATTTGATCTTCCAGGCCTCTGCCCTTCATTCTTCATTGGTGATCCTTGTTCTGGGTGGTAAGACGGTGGTTGGGCTAGCCTCCCGACGCCGTTATTCAGAACTTTCATATTCTTGGCCTAATTCTTTAATGATTAACAGATTACTTTGCGCGCTACCATTTCTTGACATTTGTATGGTAGCTTACTAATCGGCAAGACGCGTGATTTGTTTCATGCTGGTTTGATCTTGTTATTCATTGCCCGCTACCATTTCTTGACATTTGCATGGTGGCTTGCGAATCGTCAAGACGCGCAATTCGTTTCATGTTGATTTGATCTTGTTATTCATTGCGTGCTACCATTTCTTGACATTTGCATGGTAGCTTAAGAATCGACAAGACGCATGATTAGTTTCATGGTGCTTTAACCTTGTTGTTCATTGCGTGCTGTCATTTCTTGACATTTACATGTTGACTTACGAATCGGCAAGACGCGCAATTCGTTTCATGATGATTTAACTTTGTTGTTCATTACGCGCTAACATTTCTTGACATTTACATGGTGGCTTAAGAATCAGCAAAAGACGCGCGATTCGTTTCATGGAGCTTTAATCTTGTTATTCATTACGCGCTGTTATTTCTTGGCATTTACATCGTGGTTTATGAATCGGCAAAGACGCGCTGTTCGTTTAATGGTGATTTAACCTTGATATACATTGTGTGCTACAATTTCTTGACATTTTACATGGTGGCACTCGAATCGGCAAGACGCACGATTCTCTCCTCGCGCTTAATTAATGTTGTTCATTGTATGCCACTATTCTAAGACATTTATTAGGTAATATTCGAGTTGACAAGTTGTGTGATTTGTTTCCTTAATCCATATTGTGTTATTCATGGTGCACAATCCTTTTATGGTGTTTACTGTATATATGAAAATCTGCAATGTGCGCAATTTGTGTTGAAACATTTCAAGAGAACACAGAAGGCCAGAGTTTCTAGATGCAATATTGCATGGTCCTTTTATGCATTTTTAAAAAAGGATTCATATGACTGGTTTAGAACTTATTCAGAATGTTTTCCTGATTCTCATGTAAAGGAAAGTACTTGAATTTGAAAGTTTCATTTAATCCATCTTGATTCCCTTACAGGTATCAGGCCATCTTGACACTTAGTCATTTTTAAGCCTAATTCTTAGGTTGTTCATGTTTTCAGAATGACTAGGCTTAGAGTCATAGTCTAGTATTGATTTCATGAGATGTAATTTTCATATTGTGTGTTTTAACCTTTTTCTTACTACAGGTCTCCTTCCCAGCTGTTCCTTTCCTAATCCCCTCTTCCCCTCTTGAACTCTCTTAGCCTCTGTGATTTATCTATCAGAGTCTTGGAGCTGTTCAGTGGTGGACGTGTTGGGAATGTGCGCAGACCCTGAGGATCTGGTGACTCTGACATCAATAAGGTTTTATTGAAGTAACTGCATCTTAGATAATAAATCATGTAATGCAATAACTAGGACGATGAAGCATGACAGGATTAAAATTGTGACAAGGAGAGTAAAGCATAAACATAACGCTATCATATTGTCACTATGATCGTTAAGAATAGTCCTACCTAGGCTATGTTAGAGCAGAGCATGTTAAGCTCTAATTATGCCCTTCAGGTTCCCCCTTGAAGACATCATCTCTCATACTGAGCAAGAGGCCTGTAGTCTACATAAACAGCTACAGTGAAGCACTCAGCAATCAGCGTATAGTTGTGGTCATCTGGATGGAATCTCCCTCTAACGTACATGGGTCAAAGAAGTGTTTTGATAATAAAACAGCTGATGTTCCAAGAAAGGATCCCCACATAATAGTGTCTATGTTTCTCTGAACATTAGAGACAAAGCGCACCATTTTTTGCCAGCAACCTATCATACTGCAGCCTTGAGAAAAGCACAGAGTGAAAGAAATGTCTTGTTTAAGAATGCAGTGCTGGCCTAGGCAAAGAACAGCTAGATAGAGAAAATAAAACAAGACCACAAATGTGGCTATTGTTAAAATAATAAAAGCAAAGCTGAATAAAGTATGTCTAGGTTAAAGTGCACAGCGGCAGGCCTACTTTGCTAAAATAACGTGTGTAAAACTATAGCTAAAATGGCTACACAACAATATTACATACCATCATACCTGAAAAGATATAGGCCCTCATTATGACATTGGTGGCAAATCCCACTTACCGCCACACTGACGTCCGCCAACTTTCCACCGCCGCCGCGGATATCCGTTCACCATATTATGAAACACGCACACCAATCCGTCAGTATTCAGCCACATACACAAATCCACCAGACCAAAGGTCAGTGATAAACTGGCAGTCCTAAAACCCACACCGTTTCGCCAACAGAGCTACTCCCACCACATTATGACCCACGAATCACCATGGCAGACATTCAACTGCGGTAGACCATTGGCAGTACATACCGCTGTGCTCACAATGGACACCCACAACACCCACAGCAAAACAACACCACATTGGACAATTCAAACAACACACACCTGACACCCATACACACACCACACCCACTCCATCATAAAACACACACCCACATTACCCAGAACCCTTTACGAATTCAAACCATTGCCAGCAGAGAGAAAGCAAGACCACTGACACAACTAGTGCCATACACTACTCACACCTATACACCACTCACGCACTCCAAATCACACACCCCAACAAATAACCCAACACACCCTCACCAACACACATCACCAACACCAATACACCACAAAGACACCCCCGTTTCACAGAGGAGGAGCCAAGGGTCATGGTGGAAGAAATTGTCAGGTTAGAGCCACAGTTATTTGGAGCACAGATGCAACAGATATCTATAGCTAGGAAGATGGAGCTATGGAGGAGAATCATGGACAGGGTCAACGCCATGGGACAGCATCCAAGAACTAGAGATTACATCAGGAAGAGGTTGAACAACCTACGGGGGAAGGTACATTCCATTGCAGCAAGACACCAGCTCGCGTTCCAGAGGACTTGCGGCGGACCCCCACCTCCTCCCCCACAACTCACAGCATGGGAGGAGCAAGTCTTGGCAATACTGCATCCTGAGGGCCTGGCTGGAGTCAGATGAGGACTGGACTCTGGTAAGTCAACTCTCTACTACTATCACCCCCCTACCTGCATGCCATCACATACCCTCACCCTCACTCCCATCACTCCACTACTTCCCACACACCCCACCATCACATCTCACTCATCCCAATGCCATGCTCTGCATGCTGTACCAATTCATGGACACCACTCACAGCCCTGCATGGGCACTCATCACTAAAGCGTGCACACTAAAGAGAATTAACTATCCCACCATACACTAACATACACAAGTGAAAGCTGGTAGGGCAAATCCAACCAAATAGGACAAGCCACGGAAGTACAATATGTCAGACACATAAACCATAACACATCATTTACATCCCCACAGGTACCCCAGCCAATGTCATCTGACAGGAGGTGCCAGCACTATCTAGCCCCCAACTGAAGAGGCCCACAGTGATTACAGCAACTCTGGTCTTCAGGATCTGGATGACCTACCTGGCCCATCAGGGACCACTGGACAGCTGGTTACCCAGGCCCAGTCACACATCACCACAGAGCCTCCCCCATCAGGAAACACCACCACAGCACCCACCCAGCGTACCCATACCTCTGTCCCAAAGACACGTCAATCAGCAATGTGTCCACCTCTAGAGGAACCCCATGGCACACCTCACCCACAAGACAAACAGGGACCTGGGGTCAGTGGCAGTGGGCTCACAGTTCAGAGGATAGAGGTGCAGGCCACCAGGGACACTGGGAGGACTGCTGTGCACCAGGGGGAGGACAGGTCTAGGGAACCGACGCTCCAGGAGGCCCTCGCAGAGATCCTGGAAGCCTGTAAACATTACCAGGACACGATGGGCCAGATCCTGGACAATGTGCAGGAGAACAGGCGGCTGCAGGAAGGACACTACCAGGGGATCAGGGAGGACTTGCAGGCCATTAACAACAACCTGATCTCTGTTGCAGGGGTGCTGGCAGACATGGCCAACACAATGAGGGAGGCAGTCTCACACCAGCGGGCCTATGCCACTAGCCAGACATCTGAACTGCCTTCCACCTCCGTTGCTGCTAGTGGCCAGGAGGCCTCACCACAGGACTCACAGGCCACTAGCACCCCTCCCCCTGCAGAAAGTCAACCACCCTGCAAATGTTCTCTGTGATCCAGACAGAAGCCAGAGACACTTGCCAAGACCTCCACCAGGAAATGAGACTCTCCTGAGTGTCACTCTTGCGTCCCACTCAGTCACCCTGTCCACCTTGAACTGCCATTGCTCCCTTTCTTATGTCACCTTGGACAATGCACCTGTGCTACAAACAGACTGGAACAATACCCTGGACTTTCCTCCATCATCACCCCATCCCATTGCACTTGCCCCTCTATATATTAGCACGTCAATTAACACCCTTTGAGAAAAAAACATTTTGGAGTATGTCATGTATATCAAATTTGTACTGATTGTAACAGGTACAAACATTGCAAATCAACTGTACAGAGAATGAGCATAAATTAATGACTTGTAGCTGGCTGTAGTGATCACACAAGGAGTAAATGTCAGGTCACCAACATCTGCAAAATAAATTGCCAGAGGGAACAGTAAGTGGGCATAGAAGTGGAAAATATCACAATGCCATTTCCACACAAATCAATACAAAAGTCATTGAAATGTGAAGTAACACTGTCCTACCTGTCATTGGAAGTATTGTTGGATCACATATGTTCTGTTGTCCTCATCCTCATCCTCCTCATCCTCAGTGTCCACAGGGTCTAACGCTTCAACACAGGCATCTCCAGCCTCCTCCTCCTGCAGGAATGGGACATGGCGTCTGAGGCCCAGGTTATGCAAAATGCAGAATGCCACCACTATCTGGCAGACCTTCTTTGGTGAGTAGCAATAGGTTGTTAGATGGAGGAACAGGAACCTGTCCTTCAGGAGGCCAAAGGTCCTTTCAATGATCCTTCTGTTTCGCCCATGTGCCTCGTTATAACGTTCTTCTGACCTTGCCCTGGCATACCTTACAGGAGTGAGCAGCCATGATAGGTTTGGGTAACCAGAGTCACCTGCAAATATTGAGGGACAATATTTAACCTGACACTATCCTATATGGCCCACACCATACCCATACACCAACATAAACTGGGTGGGAACCAGGGCTCACCTATTAGCCACACCCTGTGCCTCTGTATTTGGCCCATCACATTTGGGATGCTGCTATTCCTTAGGACAAAGGCATCATGCATGACCCAGGATACTTAGCTTTGACATGGGAGATGTACTGGTCTGCTAAGCACACCATCTGAACATTCATGGAGTGGAAACTCTTACCATTCCTGAACACCTGTTCGTTCTGCCGAGGGAGGGAACAAAGGCAATATGTGTTCCATCAATCGCCCCAGTTATGTTGGGGATATGTCCCATTGCATAGAACTCCTCCTTCACTGTGGCCAAGTCTTCAAATTGGGGGAAAACAATGTAGCTGCACATGTGTTTTGTCAGGGCAGACAACACTCTTGTCAGCACTATTAAGAACATTGGCTGTGACATTCCAGCTGCCAAGCCCACCGTCACTTGGAAAGAACAAGTAGCCAGGAAATGGAGTACAGATAGCATTTGCACAAGAGGGGGGATCCCAGTAGGGTGATGGATATCAGATATCAGGTCAGGCTCCAACTGGGCACACAGCTCTGTGATTGTGGCCCTGCCAAGTCTATAGGTTAGGATAATGTGCCTGTCCTCAAGTGTTGCCAAGTCCACCAGGAGTCTGTACACGGGTGTATATCTCCATCTCCTAATTATCCGCAGCGGTAGGAATCTAAGGGACAAAAGAGTGAGGAGCCGGTCACAAACTGAACAATGGAGCTACAACAGTACTTTACTTCCTGTAAACATGTCATGGGTCATTGTGATTTGTCCAGTATGTGCTAATGTCTGCTGTGACGCAGCATTATTCCAGGGCCTGACCCCCCCGAAATGGCATCCACCTGTCCTGTGTGGAGGGACAGGTGGAAGTGAAGTAATTCCGCAGACCTTGTGCCCCGTTGCAGGAGGTGGTCGGGAACCACCATGCAACTCCTCATTGGCTAACATTGGGCCCGAAGGGGTACAGTGGCCAGTGGTGATCTACGCCGGCGTTGACGGTATGCACCGCCTCGGACGTGACCGCCATTTTCTATCATATTCCTCATTTGCTACCTGACCTTCCATAAGAGAGGACCTACACTGCATGTGCTGCTGTGACCAGTATCTGGAACCTACCATGACCCTTGTGACTGGGGAAAGGGCCCCAGCCTTCACTTCCGAGGAGTTGGAGAGACTGGTGGATGGGGTCCTACCCCAGTACAGACTGCTGTATGGGCCTCCAGACCAACAGGTGAATTCACTGTGAACATGATGGATGTGGTATGAATGCATGGAGTTGTGTGTGTAAAGGCCTCGTCTAAGGGGGGTGGGTGGATATCCTCTTGGAAGCGTAGAGGTTGTGTGGTGGGCCATGTGTGTGGAAATGGTGATGGGAAGGGGTATGGTGGGCCATATGTGTAACAGGCAGGACTGTTTGTCTAATTCTATTTTCTTGTGTGTATTGCCTCTGCAGGTCAGCGCCCATCAAAAGAAGGGTATATGGCATGCCATCGCCAAGGATGTGCGGATCCTGGGGGTCTATGGCAGGCGGAGCGCCCACTGTCACAAACGGTGGGAGGACCTGAGACGCTTGGCACAGAAGACGGCGGAGGCCCAGCTGGGGATGGCCTCCTAACAAGGAAGGGATACCCGTCGAACCCTGACCCCCCTGAAGGCCCACATACTGCCGGTGGCCTATCCAGAGCTGGATGGGCGCTTGAGGGCATCACAGCAGCCACAAGGGGGTGAGTACAGTGCCCATCATTACAACTTATGTTTGGTAGGGTATCCGGGTGGGGGATGTGTGTCAGTGGGTGCCCCTAGGCCAGACCAGACATTGCAGCGTATGTCCCCTGGTGGCTAGGGTTCTGAAGGAATAATCTTGCTACCTAGCTCATAGGCATCACTACAGGTCAGGGCTGCGTGGATCCGAGTTGTGCTGCATTTGGCGGTGTGTGCCCCTTCCCATGCCTTGGTGGCAAGCTATTTCTCTAGTAGTGCAATGCATATTGCGTAGACTTGCTCCCTGTGTTTGAGTGTTCTGTGTAAGCCAACGGTGGTGTTGGTGCAGCCATTGACCCAGTGTATCCTTTGTGTCTCCCCCCCCTTTTTTGTTTTGTCATCCTGTCCTATGTGCATTAGCATCATCTGGGGGAGGAGTAGAGGCACCAGCAATGGAGGGAGCTGCATCCCACAGGACCGAAGAGGCAGAGTCCACAGATGGTGAGGGCACCATTGGGACGGAGGGCGAGGGGAGCACCATGGCAAAGACTGGAGGGGACACTTCAGACACAGATACTTCTGTGACCACCATAGCTACAGGTACAGCCACCAC
Organism: Pleurodeles waltl; assembly: GCF_031143425.1. Taxonomy (NCBI): domain Eukaryota; kingdom Metazoa; phylum Chordata; class Amphibia; order Caudata; family Salamandridae; genus Pleurodeles; species Pleurodeles waltl. The sequence continues at coordinate 528,541,253 of NC_090437.1, read as the reverse complement.
CCCCTGTACCAGCACTGCCTTCCCAGCAGCCCCTCATCGAGTTGCCCCTGCCCACTCACCCCGGAAGGTGGGCATCTCCTTCGCCCCAGGCACCTCAGGCCCTACCCCAGTTAGCCCTGCTGCCCTGAGTGAGGAGGCTTTTGACCTCCTGAGATCCATCTCTGTAGGGCAGTCAACCATTGTGAATGCTATCCAAGGGCTGGCAGACCAGATGCAACAATCTAATGCATTCCTGGAGGGCATTCACACTGGATTGGCAGCCCAACAGAGATTGATTCAGGCTCAGCCGCCCTCGCTGATGGCAGCCATTGTCCCTGTTTCAACCATCCCCCCTCCAACATCCACTGGCCAGTCCCATTCCCCTCAACCCCAACCCATACCAGGAATACATACAGATAAGCATGCAGACAAGACAACACCCAAAAGTGTCAGAGACAAACACAAGCACCACACTTCATTCCACAGGCACTCACACAAACACCATCCAGTTGCAGACACAACATCCACTATTTCTACTGTATCCCCCTCCTCTCCCTCCATGACCTCCCTCCCAGCCATGTCTACACTCACACCTGCATGCACAACATCATCATCCACTACCAGCATCCTCACCACACCAAGCAGAACACACACCTCACTGGCAGACACCTCCACAACAGCCATGCACACGTCCCCTGTGTCCTCTCCTTCTGTGTCTGTCCCCCCTCCTAAAGTACACAGATCCAAGCACTCAGACATCCAACAGCCATCCACCTCACAACAGCATACAGCCCATGCACCTGCACCCAAAAGCAGCAGACACCTCCAACAACCACACCCTCATCCTCCACTTACATTCCTTCCCCCTCTTCCTGCCCAAATGTCCCTAAAAAACTGTTCCTATCCACCTTTGACCTCTTCCCTACCTCTCCCCCCGTCCTTCATGTATGGCCAGGGTATCATGAACTCAGCCAAGCACCTCAGCCTCACAGTCCACGGGGCCAGTCCTAACCTCACCCACTCATGGTGGAAAGGGATCCAGGCCAAATGAACTGAAGGGGAAGGAGCATGCACCTGCCACCTGCCACCTGAAGGGCCAAGGAGCCTGCACCTGCCAGCCGAAAGGCCAAGGAGCCTGCACCTGCCACCCGAAAGGGCAAGGAGCCTGCACCAGCAGGCAAGAAGGGCAAGGAGCCTGCATCTGCCACCCGAAAGGTCAAGGAGCCTGCACCAGCAGGCAAGAAGTGCCAGGAGCCTGCACCAGCAGCTGTCACGGAGTCCCCACCACTAACCTTGGTTGTGCATCCGTCCAAGGCTGCAGGGGATGTGCAGGAGCCTCCCCCCACCAGCACCACCACCACTCTGCATCTGTTCAAGGGTGCAGGGGATGTGCAGGAGCCTACCCCCACCAGCAGCACTACCACTGCGCAGCCGTCACTAGTTGCAGACGCTATGTAACCCTGCCTCCATGGCAGCTTGGCGGCCTGCCCCCTCCAGAACCAGTGGGTAAGACACCCACATGAGAGACTGTAGCCATCACTCCCCAGGATCAAGCACAGGTTATGCTGCCCCATCCAGAACCAGTGGGTAAGACACCAACATGAGAGACTGTGGCCCATCACTCCCCAGGTTCAAGCACAGGGCATGCTGCCCCATCCAGAACCAGTTGGTAAGACACGTACATGAGAGACTGTGGCCCATCACTCCCCAGGATCAAGCACAGGACATGCTGCTCCATCCAGGACCAGTGGGTAAGACAACCACATGAGAGACTGTGGCCCATTACCCTCCAGGACCAAGCACAGAGCATGTTGCCCCCTCCAGAACCAGTGGTCTTGTTTCATCTCCTGGCTGAGGTGCCCCCGTGTCCCCCTGAGGTGCCTGCCTATTTACCAACTGATGCCCCTGCAGTGTTCTCTTCATGTTGAAGCAGGTGACAAGTGTGGCCTTGGACTTTGGCATGTGGCCATGTGGCCCACGCTAATTGAGGACTGGGTTGTGTCCCTTTTTCTGTAAATATGTTTATATCTATTATTTTGCCTAACTTATTTATTCTACTGTGCTGATCTTCTTACAAACACTTTGGCAAACTCGTTTTGTCCTTGCATTATTCAGCCGAGTTATGGGGTCAAGTTGTTTCTGTAGTACATCTGGTTGTGTGTATGGTGTGTGTGTGGGGGGTGTGTGTTATGCGTGTGTGTGTCATTCTCGTTTCCCTCCCCCCTTCCCTTGTGTGCTAGGTGGCTGTACTCACCGCTGTCATCTTCACTGGCGTTGTGGTTCGTGGTGGAGCAGAATGTAGAATATCATTGGAAAAACATGCCGTTCTGGTTCCACGGCGGCGTGGTTCTTCCCTGTGTCTCCAATAGTGAGTCCTTTCATTTCTGAGCTCAGTTTCCGCCAGGCTTTTGATGTCATTGATACCACCCCAGAAATGTTGGCGGTTTACAGGGTCTAATATGATGGGCGGAACATTGACTTCTGCCTGGCTGTTGGCAGCTACCACCTGCCTGTTGTTTCCGCCCTAACGGTGGTGTGGCACATTGGCTGTCTTTCAGAGGTCTTTTCGCCATGGTCACAATTTGGCTGTAGTTACCACCAGCCATTTTATCACCGACCGCCAGTGTCGTAATGAGGGCCTATGTCATTGTAAGAGATGCCATCCAGTTGAGGTGATTTCCCTGGAGCTGGCTGATTCATTGTGTTAGCTCCCTGATAATTTTCACACTTTGTCTACAGAACTACCTGCATGACACTAATAGGGCAATTTACACATGGTGAAGTGTGCATTGTTGGCATGTTTCCAGTGTGGTATGACTATTTCCATGTGACCTTTTCAGGCTACTGTACTGCTGGCAGCAACATCACTGGATTTTGCAGCATCATTTCTTATTGTTGTACTATCATGAAAGTGACTAATAGATGTATACATTACCTTTTGTGGGATCTGTGGGAATGAACTTGGCAATGGCCTACTATTGCATGACAACAGGTTCCGGAGGTATAATCCATGAGACAAAGCATTGGAGGTGATGAGGGCTCCTACTTGATCAATGTTTACTGTGTTGCACAACTTCACTCATGCAATTGGAGCTGTCTGAGATTCTGATTTTTCTGTGGGCAACTATTGACAGTTCATGTGGGATGCATGCAAATGGTGTGGTACATGTAGGGGCCACTTTGATATAGTTTGTTGCTGGGGCCTACTTGACATCGTGCTAATGTTTGCTAGTCACAGCTGTCATTCACATGTGATCAGGACCATGTGGTGAACCTTTCCTTCTATGTATTTGCAGCATCATCCCAGGCAAGTGAAGGTGACAGGGTGGAACCCAGTGGGGAAGCATCTGACCACAGTACCTCCAGTCATGACAGTACCAACACAGAGGGGCCCAATGGCCCGGAAGTTGAGGGAAGTGCCACAGAGTACACAGGATCAACCTTGTCATCTTCAGATTCTACCTCCAGTGGCTACCCCCTAGTGGTGGTGGCCCATCAGTACCTGCTCCTGTAGGAACCTTGTCCGCCACTCCTATTCTATTGCCACCCTCGATGTTGCGCCTCACCCGGTGGGCCGTGCCCACTCAGCCAAGAGGGTGGGTGTCTCTTTTGCCCCAGGCACCTCATCCCCAGTCCCTGTTACCCCTGCTGCCCTGAGTGAGGAGGCTAAAGACCTCCTGAGAAGTATCTCTGTGGGACCGACTACCATTATGAATGCCATCCAGGGGTTGACAAGCAAAAATTCAGCAGACAAATGCTTTCTCGGTAGGCATTAATTGTGACATGTCTGGCCTACAGAGATCCTTTCGGGCTCTGGCCTCCTCACTGACAGTAGCCATTCCCCCACAATCCTCCCCCAACAACCTCCCTCTTTTCAACCCAAATTCCTTATTCCCTTACCTGTCCCAAGCACACAGACACATCTGCATGTACCCACCTTAACACACACAATCAGCACACATTGAGACAACCACCACAAGACACACCGGCATTCAGGCACTCAGCAGTCACCCACATACACCACATCAGTTAACATTAACTACCATTGCAACAGATGACCCATCATCCCACTGACCCACACACTACAGCCACCATACCCACATACCCCACCACAACAGCCAGTACCACATCCACCATACACAGAGACAGCAGTTCACAACTCAATGGCCCACACACCTCAGACACTACCACAACTCCCACATACATATCCACCACATCAACCATACCCCCGGACACCACCCCAACACACACAGACACATCTACGACACCCACCATACCCACAAATACCACCCTAGCACACACAGATATATCCACGACATCCACCATACCCAAATATACCACCCTAACAGACACACACACATCCACCACTCCCACATCACCTAGCACCTCCACCTCCCTGTCCCCAAAACACGCAAATGCCCATAGTCACACATGCAACAGACACCACCCAAACACAAGCATACCTCACACACTCAATACATCAACTCCCACAGACAAGACCACCTCTCCCCCAACCTCCACAAATCCAGAACCTGTTGTTATAGCTACTTAAGCCATGTTTTAGACATGTTATTCTAGAGAACTAGGTATGCGTTGTGCACTTTAACCCAGTTACATTTTATTCAGCATCGCTTACATTTTTTAGCATTAGAAGCATTTGCGGTGTTGTTTTGTTTTCTCTATCTATTTGTTCCTTCTCCTAGGAAAGCATCACATTCTTAGCATTGCACTCTGTGCTTTCCCCAAGACTGCAGTCAGATAGGGTTGCCGGCAAAAGTGATATGCTGCCAGACTTGAGGGAACATGTCAGACAGTTAGTCGCGCTGACCGCAGGTCTCCACCCTCCCCTTGCTCGCCGACCACTCTCCTACCTCTCTGGAACAGCTTCCTGCATGGCTTCACACTCTGCCTGAGAGCATCCATGTCGGATGGGCATCCCATGGGAGGGGGATCCCTCTGGGTGGGCTGAGACCTTGCTGTGCTTTTTCCCACCGTTCTCCTTGCGCTGGCTCCAGGCTGCTTGGCTGATCCAACAGAACAGAGGGGCGGCGGCCAGGCTGCTATCAGGGCGGCTGGAGCACAGTAAGCACAGGCTCATTTCCTGCTCTTCCTTGGCTGGAACAGGAGTTGGGTGGAGAGCTTCCTTCAGAGCCCCCTTTCACCAGTGACTTTACATGTGACAGTCAGGATTATTTGTTTATACACCAGGCTGCACAGGTTGGTCATTTCTGCATGACCCCCAGGCGTCCATCAGGGCCTGGGGCCAGGACACAACAGCAAGAGCAGAAATTACGTTATCCAGGCCCAGTTGGGACCATTCGGGCCCCCATTAGCTTCAATTAACCTATCATCAGGCACAGGGTCAAGGAATAAGCGAGCTGTTAAAGGTAAGCCCCCCAATTTATTACTAACACGACCATTACTTTACAAGGGGGGTCGCCTTTTCAAAATAACGAAGCTCCACTAATCAAAAATACTAAAGAAATAGGGGACATAGCGAAACTTACTACCAGGAGAATTAAAATTACTCCTTTGCTTAGGTCCTTTTCTGAGGTATAAGACCACATCAACTTCCCTACTCAACAGAGTATGTCTACCTCTCTAGCAAACATGGAAACCATTACGGTAATAGACTCATCCACCCCGTCGGACTCAGTGCAAAGCTCAGTCACCCAGGAAATAGGACAAGGTACAGTTGGGGGGACCCCTACATTACCACAGCTGGCAGAGGTTGTACGAAACAGCATAGCCCACACAGACACTCTACTTCAGTCATTACTGCAAGAGATGAGAGACAAGTTGTATCTGAGTCTAACCAGGCTAAAATTCAGGGGGTTTGCGATAGTCTTGATGCACAAGTTACTAACCTGATGGAGAGATTAGGGGCCATGGAGTCCACTATTGGTGTGCTACAGGCAGAGGTGGAAGCTAACAGACATGAAGTTCAAGCTTTCAAAAAAGCGAGAAAGATCCGAGAGATAAAATAGAATCCTTGGAGAACCACTACAGGCGGAACGACCTTAGATTCTTGAATATTCCAGAGCGAGTGGGAGGGGACAAAATTAAAGCTCTTATTTTAACCTTAATTGAAGAACATATCCCCATGGTAGTCTCCATCAACCTGGGCCTGGAAATACAGTCCACTGGGATCCTTTCAGGAGAAACCCTATTTGGGATAATCCCAGGAAGGTGCTGGTTAATTTTGCCTCATATCGAGGTAAGGAGCAGATCCTTACAGAAGCTCTCAAAGGTCAGGGGTTCAAGAATGATGGTTGGACTCTCTCAATAAGATCCGATATGTTCAGGGCAATGCAAGATCGACGATGGGAGCTGGGGAAGTACATGCAGGAGCTTAAGACCTTGGGTGCTACTCCACAACTGAGGTTTCCTGCTACCCTGAGGGTAATGTGGAGAAATAAAATGCACAATATAAGTGATCCCCAAGAAGTCATGGCACTAATTTAACAGATAAAAGGGGAGAGATAGTGGGCTCCGGAGTGGAGGGGCTCAAGTGTAGGATGACCCCCCATTATGGTTAAAAGGAGGGTTCCCTAGGGAGGGTCAAGGAAAGGGTAGTTTTGGGATGTCACATACTAAAATGACTTGGTTGAGTTTTCACTGGTTGGGGAGCATATGGGAGAAAACAAAAAAAGAGAGCTTATACTTTAATATAATTTTCGGGTTGGACAGGAGACAGCCACCTGAATTACAACAGGATGATGGGTTCCGACATCTCTTTTAATCTCACAATCCTTACCTGGAATGTAAATGGTCTCAGAGTAAGCAGCAGGAGAAGGAGAATTCTTCAATTTTTAAGATTATCTGACAGCCAGATTATTCTCCTGCAAGAGACACACTTAAGACATGAGGAGTGGATGAATATTCTTAAGCCACAAAGATGGATCACTCAATTTGCCTGTACTAATCAATCTTGCAACGTGAAAGGGATGGCAATTATTGTAAAAAACAGGGTTCAAGGTCATTTGACAGACGTAAGTGCTGCCCCTAGGGGGAGATGGGTGTTGGCGAACATCAAGCTAAAAGGGGTCAAGTACACCCTGGCCTCCTATCATGGACCTAACGTGGATGACCTAGGTCCACTTATGGATCTTTATGAGCAGTTGTCAGAAGGAGCTAAGAACCAGAAAATAGTTGGATGGGACTTTAATGTTTTGCTCAACCCCACTCTAGATAGGTCCACCCCAAGACCAACTGTTAGTACAATCAGGATGAGAAATTGTTTGCACAACATAATGAAGAATGTCGGCTTGATCGACCCTTGGTGAACTAGAATGGGGCAGACTAAGGAGTTCACCTGTGGAACAAAAAATATGGTCATGCCTCTAGAATCGACTTTATTTTGATAGACGCAAGATTTTGAAATAATCTAGTGGGTACCTCTCACCATCCGAGTCACCTTTTTTGATAATTCGGCTGTACAGCCAGACATAGTTTTCACTGGTACTCATGCACATCCCAGATGGATACTTGATAGATCTCTCCTTGGGGAGGAAGAGATTGTACAAAAGTTGAAAAGGGATTCCAAGGACTTTCTTTAGATCAATTTGAGTTCAGCATCGAAAACGACAGTTTGGAAAGCATATAAGGCTTTTATTCATGGGAAGTTGATTAGCTATGCAGCTTACAGGGCTAAGATAACCAAAGCCACAGTAGAGACCCTGGAGGGTAAACACCACAAATTACAAGCCCGGATGGACATCTCTAAGGATGCAACAACACAAGTTGATTTACAGAACCGAATCCAGGAAGTTAAAAATTCACTCAAGGTTTTCTTGGAATCAATAGTGAGGAGCAAATGGGAAGCTAGTAAACTAGTGCACTTTGAGTATGGTGAAGGTTGTGGGAGGCCACTAGTTTGGAAAACCAGGTCTGACAATATGAGGAATACTATTAAAGCTATAGTGATGAACGAGTTGGGTAGAGTGTCTTCAGAAGATCAAGATATTGCATGAGCGTTTGTTAAATTTTTCTCCGAATTATACAGGGAAGACATCGTGGCTTCACAGGAGATAATTGAAAATTGGTTGAGGGAAGATACTCTCCCCAGGCTAGCACTAAATAAGAATCAGGTTCTTAATCAATGTTTTCAATTCAGCGAGGTAGATAATGTTATTGCTGGATTGAAAAATGGGAAGGCTCTGAGTCCAGACGGAATACCAGCCAAAGTATACGAACTCCTGAAAGAAGAACTTGTGCCAGTTTTAACTCAGTTGATGAATTCGATATTCATAGAGTATACCCTGATTCCGACTTCATGGAACAAAACTTTTATAACTTTAATATTAAAGCTGCAGAAAGATGCTAGGAGATGTGAGTCGTACAAACCCATCTCATTGCTTAATAATGACTACAAAATCTTTGCACAAGTACTTGCCATGAGACTGGATAATGTGATCGGTGACCTGGTACACAACAATCAGAAAGGTTTTATGAGAAATCGGCACTTAGGGGATCTGATTAATGATTTAGGCCCTCATTACAACCCTGGCGGTCGGTGTTAAAGCGGTGGTAATACCGCCAACAGTCTGGCAGTAAAACAATTGGGATCACGACCACGGTGGAAACCGCCAACACAGACAGCCACTTTAACACTCCTACCACCACGGCAGAAGCAACAAACACTGCGGTGGTAAACGCCAACAGACAGATAGAAGACAATGTACCGCCCACCCCATCACAAACCACCAATCCGCCAGCTTTTCCGGGGCGGTACCAACGCCATCAAAAGCACAGCGGTAACAGGACTTGGAAGGGAAACCACTCACCGCTTGACACAAACGAAGAACCAGGACGCCATGGAGCCCGAGCTGCAGGTCCTTCCCATACTGGTCTACCTCCTCATCTACTAGGAATACGAAAGGCGACAGCGACAACCATGGTGAGTACTGCACCTAGTACACAGGGAAGGGGGGGAGGAAAAAGAGAGTGTCACACACACGCAAGATGCAACACCCCCACCCCCACCCTCACCCACAACACCATACACACAAAAACATGCATCAACATTACATTTACACCCTGTAACTCCCCTGGAAGAACGCAAGGACAAAAGGAGTTAAATCAGTGATATTTTAGAAATAGGCAGATATCCATAATAAATAGAAAAACAGTATTTACAAAAATATGCAATATGTACATGAGGCAGTACATTGTCCATTCAAAATGTCCGTTGGTCACTGGGCCAAAAATCATATGCCAAGCCCACACTTGACCCCTGCCTCAATACGGAGAGAACACTGCAGGAGCATCAGGTTGAAAACACACAGGCACCTCAGGGGGATGGGGAAGGGGGGGCACCTCAGCCGGAAGATAGAATAATGCCACTGCTCCTCGAGGGGGCTCCATGCCCACTGCTTGGTCCTGGGGAGTGCAAAGCCACAGTCTCTCAAGTCTCTCAAGTGGGTGGGTTGCCTACTGCTTGGTCCTGGGGAGTGCAAAGCCACAGTCTATCAAGTCTCCCAAGTGGGTGGTATGCCCCTGCTTGGTCCTGGGGAGTGCAAAGCCACAGTCTCTCAAGTCTCTCAAGAGGGTGGTTTGCCTACTGATTGGTCCTGGGGAGTGCAAAGCCACAGTCTCTCTAGTGGGTGCCTTTCTCCACTGGTTCTGGAGGAGGCTTTGGGCCCAGTGTGCTTCATCCTGCCAAGGATTAGGTGAGTGGATGCCTTTCTCCACTGGTTCTGGAGGGGGCTTGGTGTCCAGTGTGCTTCATTCTGCCAAGGATTGGGTGAGTGGAGGCTTATCTCCACTGGTTCTGGAGGGGGCTTTGTGCCCAGTGTGCTTCATCCTACCAAGGATTGGGTGAGTGGATGCATATCTCCACTGGTTCTGGAGGGGGCCTTGTGCCCAGTGATGCAACACTTGGGGTGTGGCAGTTCACAGTCCTTCACCTGGGTGTCTGACGCACGAGATTTGCAGGGACCAGGGGCCATATGTACGAACACTTTTTCCCATAGACACAGAATGGGTAAAAACCTTTGCTACATCTGGCCCCAGGTTGCTTGATAGTCCATGGAGGCAGGGCTAGACTCCATCCGGCAGCAGCTAAGGCTGCAAACTGGTTGTAGTGCTGGTGGGGGTGCTGTCAGTGGTGGTGGGAGGCTCCAGCCCTTCTCCTGCAGCCTCGGACGGCTGCCCACTGGGGCTGCTGCTGCTGGTAGTGGTGCTACTGTCAGCGGAGCAAGTGGCGGTGCTTGCAGCTGTGCCTGCGGCGGTGCTAGCGGGGGTGCAGCTGGCGGTGCTGGCCATGGTGCAGGTGCCGGTGCTGCCAGTGGTGGGTGGAGGCCCCAGAACTTCTCCTGCAGCCTCGGACGGCTGACCACTGACAGCAGTCGTGCTTGCGGTGATGCAGGTGGTGGTGCAGGTGGCGGTGCTTGTGGCGGTGCTTGCGGCTGTGCTAGCGGCCGGGCTGCTAGCGGTGCTGCCCGCGGTGCCGGTGGCGGTGCAGGCGGTTGTGCTGGTAGCCACCAGGCCTTCACCTGCAGCCTCCAATGGCTGAAGTGCCTTGCCTGGTGTTTTCTGCCCCTTCCTCAACTTGGCAGATGGTGGTGTGACCTTGGGTCTGGCAGCTGGAATCTTTGAGGTGGCCTTGCTGGGTGGGTTGGTGCTCCTTCCCCTTGATGCATGCTGTCCCCCTCTTCAACTTGGCAGGTGGCGGAATGGTTTTGTCCTTGGCAGGTGTTGGTGGCACACTGGCTGGGCTGAGGGTGCCCCCTCTTAGCCTCTGTTAGCTGAAAGAGCCACAGCAGACGTCGACTTGGTGGCTGAGTTGCTGGGCTGGGTTCTGGACACCATGGCCTGAGGGGAAGACCAGGGGGGGAGGAGTAGGGAAGAGGTCAAGGTTTGCCAGGAAATGTTTCTTAGAGACACTGTGGCAGGAAGAGGGAAAGGGTTTGGGAGTGGAGGAAGAGGGAGTGGTTGTAGGATGTGTCTGTCTGCTGTGTTTGGGTGCAGATGCATGGGATTTATTCTGGTGTGAGGTGGATGGCTGTTGGGTGGGTGGGAGCTTTCGTTTGTGTACTTTGGGAGGAGGGGTCACAGACACACTGGGAGAGGACACAGGGGACGTGTGCATGGATGTGGGGGTGGTGACTGCCAGTGAGGGGTGTGTTGTGATGGGCGTGCTAGTGACTGAGGTAGTGGATGAGGATGTAGTGCATGCAGGTGTGAGTGGAGGCGCTAGTGGGAGGGAGGTGGATGACGAGGAGGAGGGGGACACAGTGGAGGCAGTGGATGTTGGTGTGTCTGCATGGGGATGGGGCTTGTGTGAGTGCCTGTGAGATGAAGTGTAGTGCTTGTGTTTGCCTGAGCCACTTTTGTGTGGTGATTTGGGTGAATGCTGGTCTGAAGGTGTGCTTGGGATAGGCTGGGGTTGAGGGGATTGGGACTGGGTAGAGGAAGTTGGAGGGTGGAGGCTAGAGACAGAGACAAGGGCTGCCATCAGGTGGGAGGCCAGAGCCTGAAATGCTCTCTGTTGGGCCGCCACGCCAGAATGAATGCCCTCCAGGTATGCATTTGTTTGTTGCAAATGCCTCTCGACACCCTGGATGGCTTTCAGAATGGTTGACTGCCCAACAGTGAGGGATCTCAGGAGGTCAATAGCCTCCTCACTGAGGGCAGCATGGCTGACTGGGGCAGGGCCTGCGGTGCCTTAGGCGAAGGAGATGCCCACCCTCCTGGGTGAGCGGGCATGAGAAATACATTGAGGGGCTGCTGGGAAGGCAGTGCTAGTGGAGGGGTGGCGGATGTACCTGTTATTGGGGTGGGCACAGAGGTGTCCGCCACCACCAGGAGCATCCATCGGTGGAGGAGTCGCTGTCTGTGGTGTTCCCTCCTGTCCCCATCGTGGTGCTCCTCTCGCCCTCCGTCCCACTGGTGCCCTCATTGTTGGTGGATTTGGCCTCCAGGCCCATGTGGGCTGCAGCTCCATCCGTGGCCGGTGCCTCTGCTCCTCCGCCAGATGATGCTAATGCACACAAGGACAGGGTGACAAAACAAAAAGGGGGGAGAGACAGAGGATACACTTGGTCAATGCCAGCAACACCACCGGCATACACAAAACACAGGGAGAAGCCCTGTGCACTATGCCATGCACTACCAGTTACTAAGATAGTCACCAGCCCATCGGGTACAATGCCTGCCGCCAATCAGCTGCACACCTGAAACCTACGGGACCCTGCCCAGTAGTAGATGCCCACCAACACCATTGAAGTAGGAGTGCTTCAGAGCCTGCCCAACAAGGGACCTACCCTGCCTTCTTCACCCTGGCCTAGGGGCACCCACAGCCCACATCCCCCACCCAGGTAACCCTTAATGCGTGCAAAGTCAGGATTCAGAATCTGTACTCACCCCCTTGTGGCTTCTGTGATGCCTTCAAGCGCCCATCCAACTCCGGATAGGCCACCGCCAGGATGCGGAACATCAGGGGGGTCATGGTACGACAGGCACCCCTTCCTTGTTGGGAGGCCACCCCCAGCTGGGCCTCCGCTTACACACACAGCTATCCCTACATTAATGGCCCACGCATCATGCTCAGAGTGCACTCACCTGTTTGTCTGGAAGACCGTAGAGTAACATGTACTGGGGTAGGACCCCATCCACCAGTTTCTCCAACTCCTCCGCAGTGAAGGCAGGGGCCTTTTCCCCAGACACATGAGCCATTGTTTCTTCCAGACACAGGTCACAGCAGCACTTGCAGTGTAGGTCCTCTCCTGTTGAAAGTGAGGTAGCAAGTGAGTGAACAGATAGGAAATGGCAGTCACATCCACGGCGGTATGTACCGTCACCGCCGGCATACATCACCATTGGCTCCTGGAACCCACAGGGCCCAATGATAACTAATGCGAAGTTGCGCAGCGGTCTTCGACCGCCTACCGCAATGGCGCACAAAGCCAGTGGAATTACCTCATTTCCACTTGTCCCTCCTCACAGGTCAGGCAGCTGCCATTTCAGGGGGGCACAAGGCATGGCACCTAACTGCATCACAGCAGACATTGGCACAGCATCTGATTTTTGGATTCACATACTGGTTCTGTAAAGGAAAAAATGCATCACTAGTGCAATAGATGTGTGAATATGACCCACTGATCTCCGTTTTCTTCCATAGGCTTCAACCGCTGAGGCTGAATATGAGATGGCGACATCCTCTGGTGTACAGACCCGTGGTGGACCTTGCGACAATGGAGGACAGACACATTACCATAACATACAGACGTGATCATGCCACAATCCAAGAACTGTATGCCCAATTGAAGCCAGACCTGATGTCAGCTATCTGCCAGTCCACAGGTATCCCCCCTCTAGTGCAGGTCCTGTCAGTGCTCCATTTCCTGGCAAGTGGTTGCTTCCAAACTAAAGTCTCCATGGCATCAGGGATGTCTCCGCCAATGTTCTCCAACATGCTGACCAGAGTGTTGTCAGTCCTGCTGAAACACACGCGCAGCTACATTGTATTCCCCCAGGTGGAGGATTTGGCCAGTGAAAGCTGACTTTTATGCCCTGGGACATATCCCCAACATCATTGGTGCCATTGATGGTACATATGTGGCATTTGTCCCCCCCCCCGGAGAAATGAACAAGTTTTCAGGAATAGAAAAAGCTATCACTATGAATGTGCAGATGGTGTGTTTGGCGGACCAGTACATCTCCCATGTGAATGGCAAGTATCCTGGCTCTGTGCATGATGCCTTTATCTTGAGGAATAGCAGCATCCCATATGTGATGGGCCAACTCCAAAGGCACCAGGTGTGGCTAATAGGTGAGCCCAAGGTCCCCACCCAGTATAAGTAGGTGTCTGGGTATGGGGTTGTCCCTAAGGGTTAGTGTTTGTCTAAAAGTTGTCCCTAGATATTTGCAGGTGACTCTGGTTACCCCAACCTCTCATGGCTACTGACCCCAGTGAGGAATGCCAGGACAAGGGCAGAGGAAAGTTACAATGAGGCACATGGGTGAACAAGGCGGATAATTGAAAGAACCTTTGGCATCCTGAAGGCCAGATTCAGGTGCCTCCATCTGACAGGTGGAGCCCTGTACTACTCACCCAAGAAGGTGTGCCAGATCATCGTTGCATGTTGCATGTTGCACAACCTGGCCTTGAGACGCCAGGTGCCTTTTCTGCAGAGGAATGAGCCTGGAGATGGTCTTGCGGCAGCGGGGGAGCCTGTGGACAGTGAGGAAGAGGAGGCAGAGGAAGAAGGTGTAGACAACAGAAGTAATATAATGCAGCAGAACTTCCAGTGACTCACAGGTAAGACACTAACTTCACTTTACATTTCAGTTTTCTTTTGGACATTGTACATGGCAGCCTGATTTCCTTATGTCTATGGCCACTTACTGTACCCTTTGGCATCTCTATTTTCAGATCTCTGTGGCCCACTCTGGCTCCTGGTGTGTTTACTGCTGCCCATTCAAGGTCATTCCAATGAAAATTTAACCGTACACATGACTTGCTATGCTTGATAATGTTGTACTAATATATATTTGAATCATTTGACAGACTACAGATTTGTATTTGTTCCAAGGGTGTTTATTTAAGTGTTCATAAGTAGAGGGGGTGTGCAATGGGCTGGGGTGATGGTGGAGGAAAGTCCAGGGTAGAGTCCAGTCTCTTGGTATCACAGGTGCATTGTCCAAGGGGGCATAGGAAGTGGAGCAATGTCAGTTCAAGGTGGACAGGGTGACAGAGTGGGACAGAAGGGTGACAATCAGGAGAGTCTTATTTCCTGGCGGGGTCTTGGCAATGTTCTCTGGCTTCTGCCTGGATCGCAGGGACCGTTTGTGGGGTGGTTCTCCTTCTGCAGGGGGTGGGGTGCTGGTGGCCTGTTGGTCCTGTGGCGGGGCCTCCTGTCCACTAGCGCCGACAGAGGTGGAGGGCTATTCTTCAGTGTGGCTAGTGTCAGGGGCCCGTTGTTGTGCCACTGCCTCCCTCATGGTTGTGCCCATGTCAGCCAGCACCCCTGCAATGGTGACCAGGATGGTGTAGATGTTTTTTAGGTCATCCATGATCCCCAGGTACTGTCCCTCCTGCAGCCACTGGGTCTCCTTCAACTTGTACAGTATCTGATCCATGGTCTCCTGGGAATGGTGGTATGCTCCCAGGATATTGGTGAGTGCCTCCTGGAGAGTTGGTTCCCTGGGCCTGCCCTCCTCCTGTCACACAGCAGTCCTCCCAGCTTCACTGTTGTCCTGTGACTCTATCCCCTGAACCGTGTGCCCACTGCCACTGACCCCAGGTCCCTGATTGTCCTGTGTTTGTGGGGTTGCCTGGGGTCCCTGTACCAGTGGTGGACACACTGCTGATTGACGTGTCCTGGGGACAGTGTCCTGGGCCCGCTGGGTGGGTGCTGTGCTGGTGTTTCCTGAGGGGGGAGGCTCTGTGGTGGGTTGGGACTGACTGACAGCAATTCTTCCAGCGCGACCCAAGGAGAAACTGATTAGTTTCTCCTCGGTACGGGGGTGCAGGGGAGGCAGAGAGGCATGAAAAGGGAAGGAAAGCTTTTCCTTCCCTTTTCATGTCTCTTTGTGCATTCCTGCAGCACGATCCCATAGCGATTGTGCTGCAGGAAACCACTAGACACCAGGGAATTTGCTTTTTTTTTTTTAAATTGTCATAAGGGGAGTGGCCCCTTGGGCAAGAGCCGCTCCCCAAGGGGGTCATTTTATTTAAGGCCATTTATGCCTCCCCTGGGGGTAGATCGGTCTATAATATTTAGGCCAATATGCTCCCAAGGGGGGCAGAAGCCATTAGGCACCAGGGATGTTTAAAAAAAAAAAAGAATTATTGATAAGGGGAGCGACCCCTTAGGCAAGGGTCGCTCCCAGGGGGGTAATTTTTTTATTAGGCCTTTTCTGCCCCCCCGGGTGCAGATCAGCCTATATTAATTAGGACGATCTGCCCCCGGGCGGGGGGAAGAAGCAACTAGACAACCGGGATTTTTTTTTTTATTTGTATTGATAAGCGGGGGCGACCTCTTAGGCATGGGTCTATCTGCGGGGCAGTTTTTTATTAGGCCTTTTCTGCCCCCCGGGGGCAGATTGGCCTATATTAATTAGGCTGATCCGCCCCCAGGGGGGGCAGAAGCCACTAGACACAGGGGATTTTTTTATTTTTATTATATTGATAAGGGGAGCAACCCCTTAGGCAAGGGTTGCTTCCTGGTGGGGTCAAATTGTTTTTAGGCCATTTCTACCCCCTTTGGGGGCAGATCGGCCTGTTTCTATTAGGCCAATCTGCCCCCAGGGGGCCAGAAACCACTAAGGCACAAGGGATTGGTTTGTGTGTATGTGTGTGTTTTGTTTGGGGGGGCAGCCCCTTGGCCAAGGGTCACTCCCTATGAGGGCACATTACTGCTAGTCATATCTGCCCCCCTTGGCGGCAGATTGGCCTATTTTTGGAATGGTCATCTGCCCCCAAGGGGGGCAAAAAGCCCACCAGAGACCAGGGAAGATTTATTTTTCAAAATAAGAGGTTGGGGGTATGGCCATACCCCCACCCCAAATAAATGGGGCCAAAGTTGTTCTGCCCAACAGTGGGCAGATGGGGCAATTACCCCCAATCCACACCCAGTGGGGCAGAAAGTCTACTAGATGCCAGGAAATAAAAATAAAAAATAGGGTGGTGGTGGCTACCAACCAGTATGGGCATGGTTATGCTCCCACCCCTACTGAAGGGGGTAGCAGTCTTTCAGCTCTCCCCCCGCACACTAAAACATCTTACCCCACAGCAAACAAGAGGACATTTGATTATTTTGGGGTTTGGTTTTACATTTGGGCCATGAGAGCTTGTCTAACTCTCAAAATTGTCCCACTTTGAATGGTGAGGGCTGCAATTTTTGGACTTTGGGGCGCTGCCATGTAGAAAAATCCACAAGACCTAGACACATCTGAAAACTAAACATCGGGGTGAGACCAGGATGGTGTGCTTCACATGCACCCCACACCATTTTCTTACTCATAATGCCCTATAAACCAAACATTGCTGGAAATCACAATTTTTTTTCAAATTTTTATGATGGAACCTTCCGGAATCTGCAGGAATCCACAAAATTCCTACCACCCAGCATTGTCTCATGTATACTGATAAAAATTCTGTGCCACTTGTCAGCCTAAAAATGATTTTTTTTTCAAACTGCCCTCTTGGACCCGCTCAATTTCGACATGTTTTTGGCTCTTCCCTGTCCCAGGCACTTGGCCCACCTACACAAGTGAGGTATAATTTTTACCGGGACACTGAGGTGAAGGTTGGGTGGTAGGAAATCTGTCCCGGTGGGGTGATCCCACATAGAAATGTGGGAATAAAATGTGATTTTTCATAGATAAATTTGAGGTTTGCTGAGGATTCTGGGTATGAAAACATTGGGGGATCCATGCAGGTCACATCTCCCTGGATTCCCTCGGGTGTCTAGTTTTCAGAAATGTTTGGGTTTGGTAGGTTTCCCTATATGGCTGCTGAGCCCAGGACCAAAAACGCAGGCCCCCCGCAAAAACGGGTAGTGTAGTATTTGATCATTTTGATGTGTCCACATAGTGTTTTGGGACATTTCCTTTCACGGGCTCTAGGCCTACTAACACAAGTGAGGTACCATTTTTATCGCAAGACTTGGGGGAACGCTGGGTGGAAGGAAATTTGTGGCTCCTCACAGGTTCCAGAACTTTCAGTCACTGAAATATGAGGAAAAAGTGTTTTTTGGCCAAATTTTGAGGTTTGCAAAGGATTCTGGTAACAGAACCTGGCGAGAGCCCCACAAGTCACCCCATCTTGGATTCCCCTAGGTGTCTAGTTTTAAAAAATATGCAGGTTTGGTAGGTTTCCCTATGTGCTGGCTGAGCGAGAGGCCAAAATCCACAGCTAGGTGCTTTGTAAAAAAAACAGGTCTGTTTTCTTTGGGAAAATGTGATGTGTCGTTGTCGTGTTTTGGAGCATTTCTTGTCACGGGGGCTTGGCCTACCCACACAAGTGAGGTACCATTTTTATCGGGAGACTTAGGGGAACGCTGGGTGGAAATATGTGGCTTTTCTCAGATTCCAGAACTTTCTGTCATTGAAATGTGAGGAAAAAGTGTTGTTGGCAAACCTTTGAGGTTTGCAGAGAATTCTGGGTAAAAGAACTTGGCGAGAGCCCCACAAGTCACCCCAATATGAATTCCCCTAGGTGTCCAGTTTTTAGAAATACACAAGTTTGGTTGGTTTCCCCAGGTGCTGGCTGAGCTAGAGGCCAAAATCCACAGGTAGGCACTTTCCTTAAAACATATTTCAGTGTAAAAATTTGATGTGTCCATGTTGCGTTTCCTGTCACAGGCATTAGACCTACCCATGCAAATGATGTACCATTTTTATCGGATGACATGGGGGAACACAGAATAGCAGAACAAGTTTTATTGCCCCTTGTCTTTCTCTACATTTTTTCCTTCCAAATGTAAGACAGTGTGTAAAAAAGATGTCTATTTGAGAAATGCCCTGTAATTCACATGCTAGTATGGGGACCCCGACATTCAGAGATGTTCAAATAACCACTGCTTCTCAGCAGCTTATCTTGTGCCCATTTTGGAAACACAAAGGTTTCCTCGATACTGATTTTTCACTCTTTATAGTTAACCAAATGAATTACTGTATACCTGGTATAGAATGAAAATCCATTGCAAGGTGCACCTCATTTATTGGCTCTGGGTGCATAGGGTTCTTGATGAACCTACAAGCCCTATAAATCCCGGCAACCAAAAGAGTCCAGCAGACGTAACGGTATATTGTTTTAAAAAATCTGACATTGCAAGAAAAAGTTACAGAGTAAAACATTGAGAAAAATGGCTGTTTTGTTCACCTCCATTTCAATTTTTTTTTTAATTCATCTGTTATTTGCTGTCGGAAAATCTTGTAGGATCTACACAGATTACCCCTTGTTGAATTCAGAATTTTGTCTACTTTTCTGAAAGGTTTAGCTTTCTGGGATCTAGAATTGGTTACATACCCATTTCTGTCACTAACCAGAAGGAGGCTGAAAACACAAAAAATAGTACAAATGGGGTATGTCCCAGGAAAATGTAAAAACGTGTTTAAAATTGGGTTTTCTGATTCAAGTCTGCCTGTTCCTGAAAGCTGGGGAGCTGGTGATTTTAGTACCGCAAACCCTTTGTTGATGCGATTTTCAGGGAAAGAACCACAAGCCCTCTTCTGCAGCCCTTTTTTCCCTTTTTTTTTCAACAAATAAATTTTTTGCTGTATTTTGGCTAATTTCTTCGTCTCCTTCAGTGGAACCCACAAAGTCCTGGATACCTCTAGACTCCTTAGGATTTTGGGAAAAAATCACGCACATTTGGTGTGGGTAGCTTATGTGGAAAAAAGTTATGAGGGCCTAAGCGCGAACTGCCCCAAATAGCCTAAAAAAGCCTTGGTACCTGAGGGGGAAAAAGCTTGCCAGCAAAGGGGTTAATAAACCCAAGTTGTTGTTTTGTTCAGTTCACATTTGGCCTGCCATTACTTTTCTATCTTGTTGCTGTTTCTGAGTAACTTGTGTTGCATGCCTACAGGTGTGTGAGTGTTTCACCCTGACTGCTGATCCATTTGCTGTTGTTTGCAATATCTGACTTTGTGTGCCGCGCTGGTGTCACCCAAGAGAAGGGTAGATGTACACTGTATGGATATGGGTGTTAATCCAGTTGGGGTGTCATTGCATTGTGCTGTGTTTGCAATGGTAAGTATTTCATCTTGTGTTGGCCAATGTTAGGATTGCCCCCCTGATATGGAATGTACATTTGTCTCATATGTGGAAGCGTGAGTTTTTTTGTCCACACATGGAGTGTATTCATTAGTACTACCTTCCTTTGCATTTGACTGACCACATGCCTATTTTGATGTGTTTACTTTGCAGCTACTTCCTCTAGATGTATGGCCCATGCTGTTGCTGATGTATTTGATTTCTTGACTTGAACGTACTCATTATGTAGATAAGCATGTCACTTGGCTCTACTATTGTTTGTCCCTGAGATACATGAAGGTCCAATTCCTTTGCAAAACGTGTTTTAGGGCATGTGCAAAGTGAAATGTGTCCCAGGGCAGCATACTGCCAGGGTGTTTCATGGGAGGGGTATTTGCGTTCCATGACACATCCATACATATGTCTCTTCAATCTGATGACAGTCCAAGGTATGTGAGCAATGTGAGGATGTCAGTTGAACTATTGGGTGTGATGTTGCTATAGTTTTGCTGTTGTGTAACACAATGTTCTGTACACCTCACTGTTCCCTTGCCAAAGATGAGCAGACCTGCATTATTGTAGAGGGTGACGTTGCTGTGTCAGTGACTTGTCCAAAAGAATCATCTAATAGCTCTGAATGACTCTGACCCGGAATACAATGTCAAATGTACTTTGTGCCAGTACCGTAAGCCCCTTATCATGTGGATGATGGCACTACAATGTTGTTGAGCTTTATGACACAGGTAGGTGTGTGTTCTTACTGCTGGTTGCATCCACAGAGGTGTGGATTTTGGGTCCAATCTATGAGGAGCAGCAGTGGCAGGAAGTGTGGGATGAGCTCCATGGAAGTACAGGATGTGTAACACTGCCTGCAGGTGAGTTCCTGCCTTTGTGCTCTCTGTTTTCGCTTGCTTGGACGTGAGGGTTGGACGCCATGGTCACAGTGGCAGTAGGCAGCATCATAATGTGTCCAGCGGAAACACTGGCTCCATTGGCTTGTTTGTCTGTGGTCTGGACTGCCTGGCGGGCCCAATCGGACCATGGTGGTCTTTCCTCTACGGGACCACATGCTTCATAAATTCGGTAGTCTGATCGCCAAGCCAATGTGGTTGGACCGCTGCCACCACCGTGGTGGTCCAGAGTCTGCCAAACTCATAATCAGGCCCTTTGTTTTCTAGTTTGCCAATTTATTAGGCCTTCTAATTTGAACAAATAAAAAAAGCTAAAGAATTTCATTAGAAAATGATTTGTGTTACCTGACCAGCTTCCCTTTAGAATAAAATACAGTTTAAATTCCTGCATAACAAAGTTTGTTTAAACCCTTAATTTTCACAGAAAACAATTCCAATGGACAACATAGTTGTTAGTCTTGCAATAGTGTTAAACTTAAAAACTTGTTTTTTATATATCATAAAACAGTTACATTTTGGGAAAAAATTTGAACCCAGATACATTTAGGCCCTCATTACGACCTGGCGGTGGGTAATAAAGTGGCGGTAATACCGCCAATAGGCTGGCGGTAAGTACTGCCCAATTATGACCATAGCGGTGATATCTCCGATAGACAGCCAATGTACCACACCAACTGCCAGGGCGGAAACAACAACCACTATGGCGGTAGCCGACAACAGCCAGGCGGGAGACAAAGCACCGCCCTCCATATTTTGACCCTGCAAACCACCACCTTTTCTGGGGCAGTACCAACGCTAACAAAAGCCTGGCGTAAACAGAGCACAGAAGTGAAAGGACTCACCATTGGAGACACAGGGAAGAACCATACCACCATGAACCTGAAGTGCAAGTTTTCCTGATGATCTTCTACTTCATGCTCCAATACGAACACCAACGCCGACGAAGACGACGGCGGTGAGTACAGCCACCTTGCACACAAGTGAGGGTGGGAGGAAAATGAGAGTGACACACACACGCACCACATGCACCATTCAGACAAACCATACACACAACCAGCTGCACTACAAAAAGAATTTGACCCCAAAAATCCGCAGAATAATTCAAGGACAACAGGAATTGACGAAAGTGATTGTAAACTGTTCAACATCAAAAGTTATAATCTGATTTGGCAGTGAAACAAATATGTACACATGTATAAGAAAGGGACACTGCAAAGTCCGAAGTTCAAAGGACCCACATGGCCACAGGGCACAGTCGAAGGCCCAACTCAAATCCTGACCACATCCGGATAGAATACTGCAGGGACATGACTTTGTAAATAGGAAAGCACCTTAGGGGGAGGGGGAACGCACCTCAGCTGGGTGCAGGAACAAGCCCACTGGTTCTGGAGGGAGCAACATGCCCATTGCTCTTTGTCCTGGGGACTGCAAAGCCACAGTCTCTCAAGTGGGTGTCTTGCCCACTGGTTCTGGAGGGGGCAACATGCCAATTGCTTTGTCCTGCAGAGTGCAAGGCTACAGTCTCTCAGGTGGGTGTCTTTCCCACTAGTTCTGGAGGGGGTAACATGCCCATTGCTTTGTCCTGGGGAGTGCAAGGCCACAGTCTCTCGAGTGGGTGTCTTGCCCATTGGTTCTAGAGGGGGCAACATGCCCATTGCTTTGTCCTGGGGAGTTCAAGACCACAGTCTCTCAGGTGGGTGTCTTTCCCACTGGTTCAAAAGGGGGCAACATGCCCATTGCTTTATCCTGGGAAGTGCAAGGCCACAGTCTCTCGAGTGGGAGCCTTGCCCACTGGTTCTGGAGGGGGCAGCCCACACAGTAGCCCATGGAGGGTGGACTACATGGCGTCCGCCGGTGGTGATGGCTGCATGCTGGTGGTGGTTGGGGGAAGCTCCTAGGCAGCCCCTGCAATAACTGATGGCTGCATGCCGGTAGTGATTGGGGGAGGCTCCTGGGCATCATATGCACTCACTGATGGCTGCACATCCACAGCTGGCAGTGGGGGCCCAATGACAGCTGCTGGTAGTGGCGGTGTTTGGCTGACAGCTTCCACTGGCGTAGAGTGCCTCTCCTCTTCCTGGGCTTTGGGTTGGGGATCCTTTACCCTTCCTGGCAGGGGTGGATGGACTCTTCCCTCTCTGCCTGGTAGTGCAGACTCCTTCCCTTTCCTCACAGCTTGTGCATGCTCCTTCCCCTTCTTCACAGCTGGTGCATGTTCCTTCCCCTTCCTCACTGCTAGTGCCAGACTCTTCCCTTTCATCCCAGGTGGTACAGGCTCCTTCCCCTTCCTCACAGCTGGTGCCGAACTCTCCCCTTCAGTCCCAGGTGGTGTTGACTCCTTCCCCTTCAGTGTTATTGGACTGGTATCCCTACTACCACGAGTAGGTGGGGTCACCACTGTCCCCGTGGACTGTTTGGCTAAGGTGCTGGGCTGTGTCCTTGGTACCCTGCCCATACGTGCAGGACGGGGGGTAAGAGGTAGGGAAGAGGTCAATCTGGGAAAGGAAACGATTTTTAGGGACCTTGGGGTGGGAGGAGGGAGGAGTAATGGGATTGGAGGATGAGGGAGTGGGTGTTAGAGGAGTATGTCTGCTGGATCTGGGTGCAGGTGCATGGGCTGTATGCTGTTGTGAGGTGGATGGCAGTTGGGTGTCTGAGTGCTTGCATTTGTGTCCTTTGGGTGGGGGAACAGACACAGTGGGAGAGGATACAGGGGATGCATGCATGGATGTTGTGGAGGTGTCTGTCAGTGAGGTGTGTGTTCTGCTTGGTGTGGTGGTGATGCTGGTAGTGGATATTGATGTAGTGCATGCAGGTGTGAGTGTGGACATAACTGGGTGGGAGGTGGAGGAGGAGGAGGAGGGGGAGACAGTAGAGGGAGTGGATGTTGTTGTATCTGCAACTGTATGTTGTTTGTGTGAGTGCCTGTGGGATGACGTGTGGTGCTTGTGTTTTCCTGTGCCACTCTTGTTTGTTGTCTTGTGTGCATTCTCGTCTGCCTCTGTG
This sequence comes from Pleurodeles waltl, assembly GCF_031143425.1. NCBI lineage: Eukaryota > Metazoa > Chordata > Amphibia > Caudata > Salamandridae > Pleurodeles > Pleurodeles waltl. Next base: position 528,517,652 of record NC_090437.1, on the reverse strand, counting down.
CTTGAGATGGGTTGGGTTTGAGGCGAATGAGACTGGGAAGTGGAAGTTGGAGGGGGGACGGTTGAAACAGAGACAATAGTTGCCATCAGAGAGGAGGGCATAGCCTAAATCGATCTCTGTTGGGCCGCCAAACCACCATGAATGCCCTCCAGGAATGTATTGCATTTCTGCATCTGGGATGCCAGCTCCTGGATGGCATTCACATTGGTTGATTGCCTTACAGATGGTGAGGAGGTCAATAGCCTCCTCACTCAGGGCAAAGGGGCTCACTGGGGCAGGGCCTGAGGTGCCGGGGGCGAAGGAGATGCCCACCCTTCTGGGTGAGTGGGAACGGGCAGTACCTGCCTGTACCTGCAGCTGGGGTCATCACAGAGGTGTCCGCCACCACCAGGGAGCTCCCATCGGAGGAGGTATCTGAGTCTGTGTTGCCCCCTCCAGTCTCCGCCGTGGTGCTCCCCTAGCTCTCAGTCCCACAGGTTCCCTCGGCGTTGGTGGACTCTGCCTCCAGGGTCCTGTGGGATGCAGCTCCCTCTGTCACCACTGCCTCTGCTCCTCCGCCTGATTATGCTAATGCACATAAGGGCAGGATGACAAAACAAGAAAGTGGGGGAAGAGACAAAGGATACACTGGGTCAGTGACTGCACCAACACCACCGTTGGCGTACACAGCACCCTCACATACAGGGAACAGGCCCATGCACTATGCATTGCACTATCAGTGAAATGGCTAGTCACCAAGGCATGAGGAGGGGCACACACCGCCAACTGCAGCACACCTGGGACCCGCACAGCCCTGTCTAGAAGTGAATACTAACAAGCTAGGTAACCAGTATTTTCCATTCAACTCATAGACTCCAGAGGACCTATGCTGCTATGTCTGGCATGGCCTTAGGGGCACCCACTAACACACAACCACCACCCGGATACTACCCCACCAGCCATAAGTTGTAATGAGAGTCACTGTACTCACCCCCTTGTGGCTGCTGTGATGCCCTCATGTGCCCATCCAGTTCACTGCCAGTATGCGGGCCATCAGGGAAGTCAGGGTCCGACGGGCACCCCTTCCTCATTGATAGGCCATCCCCAGCTGGGCCTCTGCCATCTTCTGTGCCCAGCATCTCAGGTGCTCCCACCGTATCCAACAGTGGGTGCTCTGCCTGCCATAGACCCCCGGGGTCCGCACGTCCTTGGCGATGGCACACCATATTCCCTTCTTTTGATGGCTGCTGACCTGCAGGGGCAATACAGACAGGAGAACACCATTAGACAAACAGTCCAGCCTGTCACACAAATGGCCACCATAACCATTTCCATCACCATTGGCACACACATAGCCCAGCGCACACCATGTACAACGCCAAGAGAAAATCCACCCCCTTACACGATGCCTTCACACACAACTCCTTGCATTCATGCCATATGGATCGTACCCACAGTGTACTCACCTGATTGTCTGTAGGCCCATACAGATGTCTGTACTGGGGTAGGACCCCATCCACCAGTCGCTCCAACTCCTCCGAAGTGAAGGCTGGGGCCCTTTCACCATCACATGGGCCATGGTAGGACACAGGTCACAGCAGCACATGCAGTGTAGATCCTCTCCTATGGAAGGTCAGGAAACAAGTGAGGAATGAGAAATAATATGGCGGTCACATCCGCTGCGGTGCATACCATCAGCGCCGGTGTAGATCCCTATTGGCCACTATACCCCATAGGGAAAAATTTAAACTAATGAGGAATTGCATGGCGGTTCACGACCACCTACTGCCACAGTGAACAAGGTCGACGGCATTTCCTCACTTTCACCTGTCCCTCCTCACAGGACAGGCGGTTGCCATTTCAGGGGGGGGGTGAACAGACCTATTGATAATTTCTGCGTCACAGAATATACAGGCACACACTTTTAAATTACACTGTCCCAAAACATGATTGCATGACGTGGACTGCTGTTGTGATATAGTTGTTCAAATTGTGACAGACTACTCACTCTTGTGTCCCTTAGATACCTACTGCTGTGGATGAATAGGAGATGGAGACATACCCCCATGTACAGACCCCTGGTGGACTTGGCTACACTGGAGGACACACACATTATACTCACCTATAGACTGGACAGGGCCACAATCACAGAGCTGTGTGCCCAGTTGGAACATGACCTGATCTAAGCTGTCCATCATCCGACTAGGATCCCCCCTCTTGTGCAAGTTCTTTCAATGCTCCATTTCCTGGCAACTGGTTCTTTCCAAGTAACAATAGGCTTGGGAGCAGGAATGTCACAGCCAATGTTCTCAGTAGTGCTGGCAAGAGTCTTGTCTTCCCTGATAAAACACATGTGCTGCTACATTGCTTTCCCCCAGGTGGAGGATTTGGCCACTGTGAAGGCCAGGTTTTATGCAATGGCCCCTGGCAAAATGAACAGGTGTACACGAATCGTGTGAGTTTCCACTCCATGAATGTGCAGATTCTGTGCCTGGTGGACCAGTACATCTCCCACATCAATGCTAAGTATCCTGGGTCAGTGGATGATGTCTTTGTCCTAAGGAATAGCAGCACCCCAAATGTGATGTCCCAACTACAGAGGCACAGGGTGTGGCTAATAGGTGAGCCTTGGTCCCCACCCAGTGTATGTTGGTGTATGCCTATGCTGTTGGCCAAATTGGATAGTATGTGGCTAAATGTTGTCCCCGAATATTTGCAGGTGACTCTGGCTGCCCAAACCTTTCGTGGTTGCTGACCCCTGTGAGGAATGCCAGGACAAGGGCAGAAGAACATTATAACGAGGCACATGGGAGAATCAAAAGGATCATTGAGAGGACCTATGGCCTCACGAAGGCCAGGTTCAAGTGCCTCCATCTGACAGGTGGATCCCTGTGCTACTCACCCAAGAAGGTCTGCCAGATAGTAGTGGCATGCTGCATGTTGCACAACCTGACCCTCAGACGCCATGTAGCTTTTCTCCAGGAGGAGGAGACTGGATATGCCCCTTTGGCAGCAGTGGACCCTGAGGACAGTGAGGATGAGGAGGCGGAGGATGAGGATGTGGACAACAGAACGTTAGTGATATGTCAGTACTTCCAATGACACACAGGTGAGACGGTGCAATTTCACATTTCTATGACTATTGGTGCATTCTGTGTGGCATTGGCATGCTGGCATTACCCACTTCTTTCCCCTACTTACTGTTACCTATGGATATTAATTTTTCAGATGTTTGTGATATGACAACAATATCCTGATGTGATCACAACAGCCAGCAACAGGTCATTCATTCTGTGCTCACACTATGTACAGGTCATTTGCAATGGTTGTAGCTGTTTCAATCAACACAAATTTGCAATACATGAAATACTAGTAGTCGAGTTTTATCCAAGGGTGTTTATTGTTATGCTAAAATATAGAGGGGAAAGTGCAATGGAATGGGTGATGATGGAGAAAAGTCCAGGATATTGTTCCAGTCTGTTTGTAGCATAGGTGCAGTGTCCATGGGGACATAGAAAGGGGAGCAATAGCAGTTCAAGGTTGACAAGGTGACTGAGTGGGACACAATGGGGACAATCAGGAGAGTCTCATTTCCTGGTGGTGATCTTGGCAAGTGTCTCTGGCTTCTGTCTGGTTCGCAGGGAATGTTTGCAGGGTGGTTCACCTTCTGCAGGGGGAGGGATGCTGGTGGGCTGTGGGTCCTTTGGCAGGGCCTCCTGGCCACTAGTGGCTGCAGAAGTGGAGGGCTGTTCAGATGACTGGCTAGTGGTAGGGGCCCACTGGTGTGTTGTTGCCTCCCTCATGGTGTTGGCCATGTCTGCCAGCACCCCTGCAATGGAGATCAGGGTGGTGTTGATGGCCTGCAAGTCCTCCCTGATCCCCTGATACTGTCCCTCCTGCAGCCACCTGTTCTCCTGCACATTGTCTAGTATCTGGCCCATCGTGTCCTGGGAATATTGGTAGGCTCCCAGGATCTCGGTGAGTTCCTCCTCAGTTGTCTGGGCCTGTCCTCCCCCTGGCTTACAGTAGTCCTCCTAGTGTCCCTGTTGGCCTGTGCCTCTGTCCCCTGATGGGTGTGCCCACTGACCCCAAGTCCCTGATTGTCTTGTGGGTGAGGTCTGGCCTGGGGTCCCTGTACAGGTGGGCACACTGCTGATTGACGTGTCCTGGGGACAGAGGCGTGGGTACGCTGGGTGGGTGCTGTGGTGTTGGTTCCTGATGGGGAGGCTCTGTGGTGGTCTGTGAGTGGTCTTTGGTGACCGGCCGTCCGGTGGTCCCTGATGGGACAGGTAGGTCGTCCAGATCCAGAAGTCCAGAGTTACTGTCATCACTGGGGGCCTCTTCTGTTGGGGGACTAGATTGTGGTGGCACCTCCTCTCCACTGACATTGGCTGGGGTACCTGTGGTGATGTAAATGGTGTATCATGCTTTAAGTGCATGACAGTTCTACTTCCGTAGTTTCCCCTCTAAGGTCAGTGTTACCCTGCCAGCTTTCGCTTGTGTATGTTGGTGTATTGTGGGATTGTTAGTTTTCCTATGCTGTGCATGCTTTAGTGATGAGTGTCCATGCAGGGCTGGGAGGGGTGTCCATGCATTGGTACAGCATGCAGGGCCTGGCACTGGGATTAGTGAGATGTGTTGGATGTGGTGGAGTGATGGGAGTGAGGGTAAGGGTGTGTGATGGCATGCAGGTATGGGGGTGATAATTGTTAAATGTTGACTTACAGTGTCCAGTCCTCCGGCAACTCCAGCGAGTCCCTCAGGATGCAGTATTGGCAGTACCTGCTCCTCCCATGCTGTGAGCAGTGGGGGAGGAGGTGAGGCTCCACCGCCAGTCCTCTATATGGTGAGCTGGTGTCTTGCTGCTATGGAACGTACCTTCCCCCGTAGGTCGTTTCACCTCTTCCTGATTTAGTCCCTTGTTCTTGGGTGATGTTCCAAGACGTTGACCCTGTACACGATTCTCCGCCATAGCTCCATCTTCCTTGCTATAGATATTTGAGGTATCTGTGCTCCAAAGAGCTGTGGCTCTACCCTGACGATTTCCTCCACCATGACCCTTAACTCCTCCTCAGTGAAACGGGTGCCTTTGTTGTGCCATGGGTGTTGTGTGATGTGTGTTGGTGAGGGTGTGTTGGGTAATGTGGTGGGGTGTGTGATGTGAGGTGCATGAGGGGTGTATGGGTGTAAGTGGTGTGTGTGTCTAGTTGTCTCTGTGCTCTTCTTCTTAGTCTCCTGGTGGCAATTGTTGTATGTAAGAGGCTGTGGGTAATGTGGTTGGGTGTTTTATAGTGCTGTGGGTGTGGTGTGTGTATGAATGTCAGGTGTGTGTATTTGGTATTATCCAATGTTGTGTTTTGTATGTGGGTGTCCATTCTGAGCACAGCGGTGTGTACCACCTATGGTTTACCGCCATTGAGTGTCCGCCGTGGTGATTCGTGGTTCATAATGTGATGGGTGTTGTTTTGTTGGCATAATGATATGGGTTTTTGGACCACCACTTTATCACTGACCTTTGGTCTGGCGGATTTGTGTATGTGGCTGTATTCTGTAAGATTGGTGTGTGTGTGTCATAATATGGTGAACGGATATTCGCCAGCCCGGTGATAAGTTGACGGCCGTCAGCATGGCAGTAAGCGGGATTTACCACCAATGTCATAACAAGGGCCATAGTCTGATTGTGTCAGTAGAAGCTGGAGAGGCCCAAGGATTCTCAAGTACTTGTAAAAGGTCCTCAACATGTTGTCCAGTCGAAAGCTACATCACTGTCTCCATTTTGGTCCTGCAAATCCAGTTGTCTGGAAGAACGGTTGTACCCAACCACACATGATTCGCACATAACTGCAAGTCACTCCATGATGCATGCCAACAGTCAGGTAAAAAACCTTCCTCATTTCACATGTGCAGAGCACCTTGCTACAAGATGCAACATCAATGGCATGGAAATGCACATTGTGTGTAAAAGCTGTAGTCCTACCTCTCATGTCCCTCATTGCTACTGCATTTGTACGTGCCAAATGACATGCAATTATGGGTTAGGGTATGTGTGAGCCAACAATAAATGGTGACACACTCCTGCCTGTGGCACCACATGAAATGTAGCCCCGTGACATATGTCCAATTCCAACCATAGGTTGGTGTGCACCTTTATGTGAGTGAATCCAACAATTATCCAATGAACACATGTCGGCCATGCATTAAACATCAGTATACACATTTTGTCAAATGAGAACGGGACACATGCTACCATGTAGGAACAACCATTGCTGGCAACAGTGATGGGACATAAATCATGTCAATGGACATTCCCCACTTACCAAGGTAATGAAATTGATCTGTAGCTGCACTTAAAGAAAAGTGTATGGTCTGGCACATGTATGATGGCCACCTTAACATGACAGATAGTAGTGAGGCACCAGCACTTGTCACACACTAAAGACAAGTTGGCTCTGGTGAACAGATGCCAATTTACTCACTTGACCGGGTACATAGCAGAGGACAGTGATCCTTCATTTCTTTTTCCTTGGGCTGTAACACTGAGGAGTAGTGGTCTGTTGTATATAATTTAGACCCACTACAATAACAATCATTACTTGATTGATCAATGTACACAGCCATGTGTTGTTCCCGGGTGTTGGACCTGGCCCTTTTACAGGGTCATTTCCCAGACTTTTTGCTTTTTGCCTCCTTATTTTTCTGAACTTTGTTGGCTGACGTTTTGACTCTGAGCACTTTTTCACTGCTAACCAGTGCTAAAGTGCATGTACTCTCCCTTACAAAATTGGTATGATTGGATTATACCTAATTGGCTTATTTAATTTACCTATAAGTCCCTTGTAAAGTGGTATCTCTATACCCAGGGCATGTAAATTAAATGCTACTAGTTAGCCTGCAGCGCTGCTTGCGCCACCCACTGAAGTAGCCTGTCAAACCTATCTAAGGCCTGCTAGCGCACAGCCTGTGTGGGCAGTTTCCTGCCACAGGGACCTGGCATCTAAATTTACTTGCCAGGCCCAGAACTCCCCTTTTACTACATGTAATCACCCCCAAGGTACGCCCTAGCTAGCCCTTTGGGCAGGGTGCCATGTATGTAGAAGGCAGGACATGTGCCATGTTGCGTGGCCTGTTCTGGTAGTGACAAACAGCCTGACTTGGTGTCTCACTGCTGTGAGTGCTGCCTCCTCATAGGATTGCATTGGAAATGCCCTGCCTTATATGTAAGGGGTAGCGTAGGCATGTTTAGTATGGTTGTGATAGTGGTGCGAAATGCTGCTTACTGGTGTAGGTGTATTTTTTTTATCTATCACAGAAATGCCACTTCTAGAAAGTGCACATTTTTCTGTGCTTATGACTTTGGTGTTTTGGAGCTTGCCTCCAATCCACATCTGGGCAGACTGGCAGTTGGGACTTTGTGCATACTTCTCAGACAGCCTGAACACAAGGAGGGTGGAGGTGTCCCAGAGGTGCATCTACATATTGTAAAGCCTTCCTGGGCTGAGAGAAGGGAGAGGCGGGGCACACCTGCATTTGTAAAGGCTGTGCCCTGGCCTCACACAATAGGGTCGTTTACTCCCCACTGATGTTTGGAGCCTGTGCTGAAGGAGAGAAAGGGCACTCCTAGAACCAGTTGTAACTGGTTGGAACCCCCTCTCATGGCCATTGTAAAACACACTGTAAACGTAGCATAAGTACAGGGGAATTTTCCCCACAATTTAGACATCATTTTGGACACTCTAGGAACTCCACGAACCTTACCTGGAGCTGGACAGGACGCTGAGAGAGGACTCTCCAGGACCACCTTGGACTGCTGCTGCTGTGCTGACCTGTGACCTGCCTGGTCACAAGGAGGAACTGCCACTGCTGGTAACCCCTTCTTGTGTTGACCTGCTGCTGGGTTCGCCAGTCCTGTGCCCGCTTCTTAAATTGTTGTCTCCAGAGGCAGGGTGCTGTGGGACATGAACCCTGTAAATCACCCCAGCACAAGGAGTGCTGTTTTGCCGGTCTCTGCGCTTTGGGAGCGCTCCTGTGTGGCTGTTCAGCGCTTTCTCTAAGCGCACCCTTGATGCCAGAAGTAACCGCCACAGCCTAGGCTTATAGAAGTGCCCCCGCGCCTTGATAAGCGCTCCTCTGCCGAATAAATCACTGCCGTGACCCGGGAGTCGCATTTGCAGTCAGCGCGAGGATCGTGCCGCTTCTCGTGCCCCCGGGGCACCCAAGAAGAAAAGGACCGGAGTGAGTATACTCCAACAGTGCCCCCGGGGTGACGCACACTTTCTGACGCGCCCCCTGGGCACAGGCAGGCACCATCCTTGGTGCCTGCCCCACGTAACAGCCCAGGTCCACCTTGAACGCGGCGCGTGCACCGGATCGGATGCGCCACATTAGAGAGCACGTGGGAAGCCTCATCGGAGGCCCCTGCTTCTCTTTCCCTCCTTTCTGGCAGCCGCGCCATGGACAAGGGTGGCTGCCTCCCTCTAAGCAGGACACGGGGAGGGAAGGGAGCTCCCTTTCCCCCAGTCGCTGCGCTAGGGGTGCAATCGCCCCCACTACTCGGTTCTTATGGCTTTTGGGCCCCCCTTCTCTGGAGGGGCCCGTTCTAAACACTACAGAGAGGGTGCTGATCGCCCCTCCCCCCAAGGAACACTGCGTGGCCCCTGTTTTTGCGCATAGGAGTGCTGGGGGCCCCCATGCTCAACTCCTAGGCACTGGGAGTGCCTCTACTACAGAGACCAGGTACTCTTTAGGGAACATGGGCTCCAGGAGCTTAGTATAGACCTTTGGATGTTTTTAGATTTCCTACCTGCTTTCTGTCACTACATATATGTGCTAAAGTTCCTTTTATGGGCATGTCTAGTGATATGTATTTGTATGACTTGTGAGATGTTCTCTAATGTTCATTTTATGGGTATTTAGGAATTATTCATGACAAGTGCATATAACTCTTGTGGTGTACATTTTGCGTCACGTGTGTGTTGTGCAAACGCTTACACATTGCCTCTGGGATAGGCCTGACTGCTTGTGCCAAGCTACCAAGGGGGTGAGCAGGGGTTATCTTGGACGTGTACCTCCCTTGCCCTGACTAGAGTGGGTAGGTTCTGCCTGGCTGAGGTGCATACCCTAGCCAACCAGAAACCCCATTCCTAACACCGGGGATCAATTGTTTTGTGTAGTTTACTCAGTTGTGTCCTAGGTCCCTGGGCCATCAGGTCCTAGGGTCCTAGGTCCCTGGGACATCAGTATGCACCAAATTCTATACCTACAGATACAGTTACTCATCTTGGGTGTCACACATGGCCCATCCCCAATTGTCAGGGGGAGATGTCAGAACCTAACACATCAACAAGGCTATGTGACAGGCAGGAATATGCCCTGTATTCACCCATTTCTAGCAGCTGTGCTCCACTCAAATACCCAACAAGCTCTGGGTAGCTAACCGCCAAAATGCAGGTCATTAGGGGGGTCATGTTCGAATGTGCGGCCCACCCACGTTTGGAGGCCAGCCCGAGCAGGATCTCTGCGATCTTCTGGGCCCAGCGTATCAGGTCTTACCACCTTTTCCAACAGTGGGAGCTCCGCCGGTTATGGACCCCCAGCGTCCACACCTTCCAGGCAATGGCTCTTCAAATCAGCTTCTTCTGTATGGATGCAAGAGACAAATCAAACAATTACAAACACAAGTTTTATCACAGATGGTTATGCCATACACATCAGAAGCATCAGGTATAAAATGAGCAATTTGTCAACACACCACAAGTGTAAAGCACACACACCTCTAAGTACAAGGGCATGACTACACACTTTTGGAGTAATCCGCAGACTAACCCACTACCTTTCTCATGTCCTACAATGACAAACAAGCCTACTGACATCAGTAGCCCATGCCGCAGCAACCTATACTGTGATGTGAGTCACAATGAAACACTACACACCAATGTGGCTTCTGAAGGGTAAACTCCTTAGGCCTGACTGGACAAACACATTTACACTCTGCAACATTGACTTAATGCATACAATCCCTAAAGGCACCTACCATAGTACAGACTTCAGCCTTACACTTGAGTGACACTGAAAGGGTGGGTACGTAAAGAGTGGTTTTCTGTGGTATGTATCTGTACCACAGAACACACCTTTGAACATGTTTCTAACCTACAGAGCTGGCATCCAATGTACAAAAGTATGATTTGCATAATTTCTACTATGTAGCCAAGCTACTGACTCACATATCATAGCCTCCCAGGAATCTACACACTGTCTGCACTGTGTTTTTTTATTGTTGCAATACGACGGAACAGGACAAATATGACTAATGTGAAGGTGACAACAGAGCTGTGGGAGTAAGGGACCTGTCATGAGTCAAAGACACACATAGACTATGACGCAAAATGCATGTATGGACTAATTCTGGGATTTACCTCAGTACCCATTCCTAATCTAGTCAATAGACTCAGGCATTCAGGGTATGTTGTGGCACAGTGCCACAACTGCATAGCCATAGTGACTCTCCCTCAGCCTGGGCAATGTCCCACACTGGGAGATACATTTAACAGGCCCTGGTCCTTGCAAGCTGAGCATACAGAACCTACATGACACTCACATTTCTATCACTTCCATACATGACAGTACATCATGAGACCATCAGCATGTGGCTTGTCACTTATGTGGCAACCTGAAGTGCATAGTGAGTCATGATATGCCTTCCAGACAACAGTTTGTCAAGGCCACATGGGGGGCGAGAGATCTGTGGCACAATACACATTGCTTACAAGATCCTCAAAAGACTCAGACAAGATGAAGACACAGCTCATGCTGTCATGCAGATACATGTTGTCTAACATTTACAACCATCATAAACAGCACGTGACAGTAAAGTCTCCCTGCTCAGCTATGTGCATCCAGCACAAGGAGGATGTAGGGCCTCAAAAAGCATCACACAACACAATGTGAACGAACACGACATATAGCACCGGTATCCAATACCTGGACCATGTACATCCCGTTGATGCCACACAAACTGCAACAACAGGCACACACAAGGTCTAACTGGCACACAGGGGCTCATTGTAGACTATGAAGTGTGAAAGGATGGGGTTGAACAAAGTCAATTGTGCCTATGAGATACTTACCTGCTGCTCTGGTGCTGCTCTGGTGAACCATAGAGATGACCATATAGGGGAGGGACCTCGGTCAAAAGTGTCTCCAGCTCTTCTGGAGAGAAGGCAGTGGCCCTTTCACCTGCTCGACATGGCACGATTGCTCCTAGAGGCAGCACACGGCAGCTGAAGTGGTGGAGGTGTTGCTGGCAGCAGTGTCAGGAGTCAAGTAACTGATTTTGCACAACGCAGTGTTCAGGTGCACCATGCACATGGTCATCACCACCGACGGACACATCCATTGTGCTGTGAAAACCTCAGTCAACAACTTTACCCTATGGCAGTGTCCACCGTGGTTGGTACCACCCACCCCGTGGGTGACTTCTGCAGACAGACACAGGCTGTTCCTGATGTCCAGTGGAGTAGGTCAGGCATCTGCCATTTTGACAGTTCGAAATACTGTAGATGGCCCTGGTAAATGTGTCACAACAACATTATATGCTTAGGGTTATCTCAAACATCCACAACCTGTCTTGTTATGTAGGTCCGACTACACAGCCCCTAGTGTAGTGTGTTGCAGGGTACAGATGGCATATGACGGCACTGCATAGTCCACCACCTCTGATGGTGTATTTTGTGGTCAGAAAAGACTGTCACATTTTGAGGGGCAATTGAGTAGCAGATAGTTGGATGTCGCCCGAATCCATGTTGTGGACCCATGTGTTTACAACCATGGGGGTCAAATTTGACCCTTGTGTAGTTGACAGCTGTGATGTGTATTGGGTGTAATATATTTCCAGTCAGAAATGCTTTGACACATGATATTGTTGGCATGCACCATGTATGTTGCTGTGGACACAGTGACTAATTTTCCAAATCATGTATTTACACACATGGGTACCCTGGGAGAGGGAGGATTCAACAACTTCCTATCTACTGTCAATTGCCAGACCTTCAGATCATGGATTAATGCCACATCATCCAGCTCTACCATCTGAATAGTCAAACAATAGTGAATTTATGCCATTAGTTGGAGCCAGATCTGATGCCACCCATTGTTCAAGTCATGTCAGAATTGCACTTCCTGGCCACAGGGTCCTTCTGACATACAGTAGCCATAACTGGTAGGATGTCCCAACATCTGTTCAGTCTGGTTTTGAGAGATTTCCTCTCAGCAATGTTGAAACACATTGACAGCTATATCAGGTTCCCCCAACTTGAGGATTTAGCCAATTTGAAGGATGGCTTCCTTGGTTTTGCCATTGATGGCACACATGTCAGCCTGGTGCCTCCACAGGCCACTGAACAAGTCTATTGCAACAAAAATAACTTCCATTTCATCAACATGCACATTGCCTGGCAGATCTCTACATCTCAAATGTGTGTGCCCATTTTCCAGGATCTTCTCATTATTCCTTTATAATGTGGAAGAGCACCATATCCCAGCTGATGTCACAAATGCAACCAGAGAGGGCCTGGCTGGTTGGTAAGTCACGTCTGTCCTGATTGTGTCTGAGCAATGTCAAGTGCTACAATCATGAAGTGAATGACTCATTGTTGCACTTATGTCCCATTCCTTAACAGGAGACTCAGCATATAAAAAGCCATCTTGGTTAATGATGCCACTAAGGAGTCGAATTACGCCAGGGGAAGTCCGCTTCGCTGAGGCCCATGGATGAAGTGGCAGCAGTGGAGTGGGCTTTTGGGCTCCTGGAGGAGCCAAATTTAGCTGTCTGGAAAGGACTGGTGGAGCCCTCCTCTAATCACCTGAGGAAGTGTGCCTGATCACTGTGGCATTGCTGCATGCTCCACATCAACCTGCAGAAGAGTATCCCATATATCCCAGAGGCGGAGGAGCCTGGAGTGCCACCGGGGGAGAGTCCTGAAATGTCAAATGAAGATGACAGTGGTGCAGAGTAAGGAAATGACTTGAGAGAAGATCTAATCCACAACTACTTCTTAAGAGTGTAAGTATGTCATCTGATGTCATAACTGTGACTGTATAATGAACTGTAGTTGTGAGAATGTATTGAGTTTAGTGTTTTTGAAACAGTTAGGAAGCTGATACTCGAACAATATCAGCCAAAGCATGATTGATGTGGCACCTTTTGACACATCCGCACCTTGATAATGTTGTTTTGCTTGTGTCAGATTTATTGCAATGTACTTTGTTTTCCAGATGCTTACTATGTGACTTTTGTCATGGTTTGGTTTCAAGGCTATACTCCTTTTTTTGTTCTTTGTACAGGTACCTTCACCATGACATCTTCAAGTGGACATGAATTGTTTCAGGTAATGCAGGTCACATAGCTCGGGTGTAGGAGACCTGTGCCAAGAAGAAGATGGACCATTATGGAAAAGTAGGTGTCATTAAGAAGCAGATCATCCAGTGGAAAGGAAGAAGGGTTATCCAGAGAGGGTGAATGCCCTCAATCTTGAAGAGCCAGAACTAAATCAAGGAGTTCAAGGATCTCTGGTTTCTTACTGGTCTCAAATTATTTTGTGGAAAACAAAGATGGAGTTTACAAATCCTCCTTGGCCAGGGGCCAGGAAGATGGCCCTTTTTGGAGAATTTGCTGCACTTCCTGGTTTACTAGTAATGCCTGGTCTGGTAAGAAAAAGCATAGGTGATATGAGTGGGAGTGAGTTAAGCCTTGAACAATTTAGAGAATTCAGAGTTTTTATGTAATATATCTCCAACAGGGAATGAAAGAGACAATACAGTAGACTACTGGAATAGAGGCAGGAGGATAGAGACAGCTTACCTGAGATAAAGATGGGTGCAGCTAGGGGCTGAAAGAAGCCGCCTCCACAGCCTGTACCTCAGAAGCCTCCTCTTCTAAATGCAAAACTGGCACTGAAGAAGTGGGGAATTTGGCTTGTCCAGGAGTAAAGAGGCAGTGTATGACTGGTTCCATGTGGCATATGAGGCTTCCTCTGGCATGGACCAGGCCAAAAACCTGTCATTTGAGAAGACTTTTTGATGGTGGATTGAGTTCTATTAAAGCAAGAGAAAATGTTGGCATTGTTGTGTTTATCAGTGCTATTCCACTAGTTCATGAAGTATGAAAAGTCCTGTGAAACATCAAACGAAGGTTAAGGAACATCTGAAAATCTCTGGGATGAAGGGATAATTGAACTGACAGACCCATTCAATGGATATCACCAATAGTGATAGCGCTTAAGACAAATGGGGAGTATAACGTTTTTCACCACTATTGATCTCAAGGCAGACTACCACCAGATTGCATTTAGCAAAAGACACTTGCTCCCTGGCAGCATCTGTCACACCTTTTAGTGCATTCTATTTTCTATACATGCCATTTCGACTAGGGACAGCAGCGTCTGTTTTTCTTTGTGAATATTATTTGTGCTGAATTTTGTATTGCAGATTGAACCTCTATGGAAGTTACTGAGAAAAGGAATGTGATTTCCAAGCCTTCAAGATGCTTAAGTCACTGATTATCAATGCCCCAGTGCTGCAATCTTTCCACCATGATGTTACGTCAGCAGTCACTGTTGATGCTAATAGCATGGGTATAGGTGCCATCTTAGGCCAAATAGTATTGGGTGAGGAAAACACAATAGCATTTGCATCTAGGCATTTATCTGAGCGCTCATTTGAAAGAGAGTCTTTGGCCTGTGTGTGGGGTGTTTACCACTTTTTTTACATATTTGTGGGGCAGAGAGTTTGGTCTGATCACTGATCATAAACCATTGGTTTATCTGTGGAACTGTAAGACATTTAGTAAGACCAGTCCTCGATTAACTAGGTTGTTGTCCAAACTACATAACTTTAATATTGAAATGAAACATGTGGTGGGGGGAAGGAACTGTAGAGCAGATTTCCTTTCCAGGTACCCTGTATCTAGGGAGGCGGAAGAAATAGGAGGAGGAGGTTGTGACTGGAATGATAGATAGGGTAACTGTGGTAGATGAAGTATTACCGAAACAATGCTGGAGGGATTCGGGGAGTAAGGATAAATATCAGAAAATTCTTAAAAGATACATTTCCAATGATTGGCCTAGTGAAGGGTTATTGACTGAAGATATATGGCCATATTTCAAAGTAAAGGAGGAGTTAATTGTGGAAACTGGTTTGGTAATCAGAGGAGACAATTTGATTATGCTTAATGAACTGAGAAGTAGATTCACAACATTAGCTCACAAGGTCATGTTGGTATTACTGGAACAAGGAAACATTTGAGTTTGTATGACTGGTGGCCAGGAATGGGCAGTGAAATTGAGATGATGATGAACAGTTGTATTGAGTGTAGACACACTGATAAAAGACAGTGTACTCGTAATGTACTGCTGTGTCCAGTACAGTTCCAGAGAGAACAGGGGAAAAGGTAGGAATGGATTTTAGAGGACCAGTTGGGGATTTGTGTGATGGAAAACTATATGTAATGGTTGCTGTGGACTATTATTCCAAATAGATATCATATATGTTTTTAAGGGATTGTAACATGGAAAAATGATTAATTTTTTGAAGGAACTTTTCCTCTGTGAAGGTATTCCAGGACTTGTGGTCACTGATAATAGTGTGCAGTTTGTGTCACATTGTAGGATTGAGATTTTGAAACGCATGAATGTTAGACACTTGAGAATGGCCATGTATAGTCCACAAGGCAATGGATTAGTGGAAAGAGCAAATAAAATGCTCAAGGAGGCTTGTTCAAGATGCGGTGGCAGAGATAATTTTGTGCCATTAACAAACTAGTGTCTCTCTGTTTCTTATGTCATGAGGAAGACATTCATGTACTAATTTGTCTTCTAAGTGAGGGGTGGATGAGATGAAGGTGAATGATAAAATTCCTAATGTGAGTCGAATAAGACCAATGGTGGAAAAACACAAATTGTGAGCAAAGTGAGGTATGATCTTCTTAAAAATGTGAAAGATGTGCAATTTAGTGAAGACCTCATAAGAAAAGTACTAAGGCCCTCATTACAACCCTGGCGGTCGGTGATAAATCGGCGGTAATACTGCCAACAAGCCAGGGGTAAAAAAATGAAATTATGACCACGACAGAAACCGCCAACACAGACAGCCACTTTAACATACCGACCGCCATGGCGGTAGCAACAAGCACCGCGGCGGTAACCGCCAACATCCAGATGGAAGACAATGTACCGCCCACTGCATTACAAGAGGCCTATCCACCACCTTTTCTGGGGCGGTACCGACAACAAAAGCACGGCGGAAACAGATCTCAGAAGTCAAACGACTCACCTCTGGAGACTCAGGGAACAGTCTACCTCCTCCTACACCAGGAATACAAATGCTGGTGACGATGACAACAGGGAGTACTGCCGCCTAGCAGGTCAAAAATACACAGGCACCTCAGGGGTATGGGGAATGGGGGGGCACCTCAGCCGGAAGATGGTACAACACCACTTGTCCTGGAGGGGGCAATGTGCCCTGTGCAATGTCCTGGGGAGTGCAAGGCCACAGTCTCTCAAGTGGGTGGTTTGTCCACTGCTTGGTCCTGAGGAGTGCAAGGCCACAGTCTCTCAAGTGGGTGGTTTGCCCACTACTTGGTCCTGGGGAGTGCAAAGCCACAATCTCTCAAGTGGGTGGTTTGCCCACTGCTTGGTCCTGGGGAGTGTAAAGCCACAGTCTCTCTAGTGGATGCCTTCTTCCACTGGTTCTGGAGGGGGCTTTGTGTCCAGTGGGCTTCATCCTGGCAAGGAGTGGGTGAGTGGATGCCTTCCTCCACTGGTTCTGGACAGGGCTTTGTGCCCTGTGATGCAGGTCTTGGGGAGTGCATGGTTACAGTCATTCACCTGGGTGTCAGACCCAAACGATTTGCAGTGGGCAGGATGCATAACACTCCATGGAGGCAGGACTACACACTGCCCGCCGGCAGCGACTGTTGCTCAGTGGTGGCAGTGCCGGTGCTGGTGTCAGTGCTGCCAGTGGTGGGGGGAGGTTCCAGCCCTTCTCCTGTAGCCTCGGATGGCTGCCCACTGGGGCTGCTGCTGCTGGCAGTGGTGCTGGTGGCAGTGCAGGTGGCGGTGCTGATGGTGGTTCTGATGGCAGTGCTAGTGTCGAGGCTGCCAGTGGTGGGGGGAGGCTCCAGCCCTTCCCCTGCAGCCTCGGACGGCTGCCCACTGGGGATGCTGCTGCTGGCAGTGGTGCTGTTGGCGGTGCTGGTGGTGGTGCAGGTGGCGGTGCTGATGGCGGTGCAGGTGGTGGTGCTGGTGGCAGTGCTGGCAGTGGTGGGGGGAGGAGCCAGCCCTTCCTTTGCAGCCTTGGATGGCTGAAGCCAATGGTTGGTATTGGGGGCTCATATTCAGTCACAGCACCAGGCCTCCTGTCTCACCTGCCTGCAGGGGCAAGCCCTTTGCCCTTGCCTTTGCCGTCTGGTGGTTCCTCCTTGCCGTCTATTGGTTTCTCCTTGCCCTTGCCATCTAGTGGTGCCTCCTTGCCCTTGCTGTCTGGCGGTGCCTCCTTGCCTTTGTAAGCTGTTGGTGCCACCTTGCCCTTTTCCTTGTAAGCTGGTGGTGGCTCCTTGCGCTTGGCCGCTGGTGGTAAATCCTTGCCTTCCCCTTGGGAGCTGGTGCAGGCACACTGCCAGTGCTGATGGGTGTCTCCTTGGAGCCTCTCACACTAGCAGTAGCTGCTGAAACTACAGTGGCCGTGGACTGGGTGGCTGAGGTGCTAGCCTGCGTTCTGACAACCCTTGCCCGATGTGAAGGACAGGGGTGGGGAGGGTTAGGGAAGAGGTCAACGGCAGAGATGAAAAGCTTCTTAGGGACAATGGGGTGGGAAGAGCGTGAAGGTTCGGGAGTGGAGGAAAAGTGAGTGGTTGTAGGAGGTGTCTGTCTGCTGTGTTTGGGTGCAGGTGCATGGGCTGGATGTTGTTGTGAGGTGGATGGCTGTTGGGTATCTGAGTGCTTGCATTTGTGTACTTTGGGAGGAGGGGGCACAGACACAGTGGGAGAGGACACAGAGGACGTGTGCATGGATATGGGGGTGGTGACTGCCAGTGAGGGGCATGTAGTGATAGGCGTGATGGTGATGGAGGCAGTGGGTGTGGATGTAGTGCATGCAGGTGTGAGTGGAGACGCTACTGGGAGGGAGGTGGACGACGAAGTGGAGGGAGATACAGTGGAGGCAGTGGATGTTGTTATGTCAGCATCTGGATGGTGTTTGTGTGAGTGCCTGTGGGATGATGTGTGGTGCTTGGGTTTGCCTGAGCCACTCCTGTGTGTTGTCTTGGGTGCATGCTGGTCTGAATGTGTGCTCGGGATAGGTTGGGGTTCAGGGGAATGGGACTGGGCAGAGGAAGTTGGAGGGGGGAGGCTAGAGACAAGAACCACGGCTGCCTTCAGGGAGGAGGCCAGAGCCTGGAATGATCTCTGTTGGGCCGCCACGACAGAGTGAATGCCCTCCAGGAATGCATTTGTGTGTTGCAAATGTCCTGCCAGGCCCTGAATGGC
Source organism: Pleurodeles waltl (assembly GCF_031143425.1). Taxonomy (NCBI): domain Eukaryota; kingdom Metazoa; phylum Chordata; class Amphibia; order Caudata; family Salamandridae; genus Pleurodeles; species Pleurodeles waltl. The sequence goes on along the minus strand of NC_090437.1, from coordinate 528,499,137 downwards.
ATTCACTGTGGTTGACTGCCCAACAGAGATGGATTGCAGGAGGTCAATAGCCTCCTCACTCAGGGCAGCAGGGCTAACTGGGGCAGGGCCTGAGGTGCCTCGGGCGAAGGAGATGCCCACCCTCCTGGGTGAGAGGGCATGGGAAACTCGCTGAGGGGCTGCTGGGAGGGCGGTGCTGGTACTGGGGTGGCGGCTGTACCTGTAGTTGAGGTGGCCACAGAGCTGTCCACCACCACTAGGGAGCTTCCATCGGAAGAGGTATCACTTTCAGAACTGTCCCCTTCTGTTTCTGCTGTGGTGCTCCCCTCGTCCTCCGTTCCACTGGTGCCCTCACCGTTAGTGGATTCGGCCTCATGGGCCCTGTGGGATGCAGCTCCCTCCATCGCTGGTGCCTCTGCTCCTCCGCCAGATGATGCTAATGCACAGAAGGACAGGATGACAAAACAGAAAGGGAGGGAAGAGACAGAGGATACACTTGATCAACGGTAGCAACAACACCACCGTTGGCGTACACAAAACATAGGGAACCACCCTACGCACTAGGCAATGCACTACCAGTCACAATGACAGCCACCAGGCCATGGACAGTAATACTTAACGCCAGGTGCAGAATACCTGAGACCCACAGAGACCTACCCAGTAGTGGAAGCCCACTAGCTTGGTTGGAGGTGCAATTCATCAGCCCCTGCCCAACATGGAACTTTCTCTGCAATGTCCGGCCTGGCCTAGGGGCACCAACAGGCGCACATCCACCCAGACACCACCCCACCACGTGCAAGTAGTATATTGGGAACTGTACTCACCCCCTTGTGGCTGCTGTGATGCCCTCAAGCGCCCACCCAACTCCGGATAGGCCTCCGCCAGTATGCGTAACATCAGGCGGGTCAGGGTTCGATGGGCACCCCTTCCTCGTTGAGAGGCCATCCCCAGCTGGGCCTCCGCTGTCTTCCGTGCCCAACGTCTCAGGTCCTCCCACTGTTTTCGACAATGGGTGTTCTGCCTGCCATAGACCCTCAGGGTCTGCACACCTTTGGGGATGTCACGCCATATACCCTTTTTCTAATGGGCGCTGACCTGCATAGGAAATACACATAGAAAAAGGGGATCAATCATACCGTCCGGCCTGTTACACTAATGGGCCAACATATCCCTCCCATCCCCTTACCCACATACATTGCCCACCATACATGCAGCACACAGCCCAGCACCCCTCAACCACCCCCCCCTTACACGAGGCCCTCACTTACAGCACTCCATGCATTCATGCCCTATGCATCGTGCTCACAGTGTACTCATCTGTTGGTCTGTAGGCCCATACAGCATTCGGTGTTGGGGTAGGACCCCATCCACCAGTCTCTTCACCTCCGCAGCGGTGAAGGCAGGGGCCCTTTCCCCAGTGACACGAGCCATATTCAGTTCCAGACACAGGTCACAGCAGCACTTGAAGTGTAGGTCCTCTCCTATTGAAGGTCAGGTAGCAAGTGAGTGAACAGATAGAAAATGGCGGTCACGTCCACAGCGGTACGTACCGTCACAACCGGGGTACATCACCATTGGCTACTGAAACCCATAGGGCCCAATGTTAACCAACAGGAGGAGTTGCACAGCGGTACTCGATCGCCTCATGCAACGGCGCACAGCATCAGTGGTATTACCTAATTTCCATCTGTCCATCCACACAGGACAGGTGGCTGCCATTTCAGGGGGGACAGGCCATGGCACCTAACTGCGTCACAGCACACATAGGCACCATTTGGGCCTATACATCAATATACTAGTTCTGTCACAACATGCAATGCACTGTACATGTAGGAAATGTTGAAAACTGACCAGATGCTCATTGTTTTGCCCCTTAGATTACAACCGCTGAGGATGAATAGGAGATGGAGACATCCCCCCGTGTATAGGCCCCTGGTGGACCTGGAAACAATGGAGGACAGGCACGTAATCCTCACCTACAGACTTGACACGGCCACAATCCAAGAGCTGTGTGCCCAATTGGATCCAGTCTTGATATCTGCTATCTGTCACCCCACTGGGATTCCCCCTTTCGTGCAAGTCCAATCTGTGATCCATTTCTTGGTAAGTGGCTCCTTCCAAGTGACAGTGGGCTTGGCAGCAGTAATGTCTCAGCCAATGTTCTCAATAGTGCTGACCAGAGTGTTGTCTGCCCTGATGAAACATATGCACAGCTACATCGTTTTAACCCAGGTGGAGGATTTGGCCACAGTGAAAGCTGACTTCTATGCAATGTGACATATCCCTAACATTAGTGGGGCAATAGATGGTACACATATTGCCTTTGTCCCCCCCCGGAGAAATGAACAGGTGTTCAGAAATCGAAAGAGCTTTCACTCTATGAATGTGCAGATAGTGTACCTGGCAGACCAGTACGTCTCCCATGTGAATGCAAAGTATCCTGGGTCTGTGCATCATGCCTTTATCCTGAGGAATAGCAGCATCCCATATGTGATGGCTCAACACCAGAGGCACAGGGTGTGGCTAATAGGTGAACCAATAGTCCCCACCCAGTATATGTTGGTGTATGGGTATGGGGTTGGCCCTAAGGGTTAGTGTCTGGCTAATAGGCATCCCTCGGTATTTGCTGGTGACTCTGATTACCCCAACCTGCCATGGCTATTGACCCCAGTGAGGAATCCCAGGACAAGGGCAGAGAAACGTTACTATGAGGCACATGGGCGAACAATAAGAATTATAGAGCAAACCTTTGGCCTCCTGAAGGCCAGGTTTTGCTGCCTCCATCGTACAAGTGGTTCCCTGTGCTACTCACTCAAGAAGGTGTGCCAGATCATCGTGGCATGTTGCATGTTGCACAACCTTGCCTTATGTCGCTGGATGCCTTTTCTGCAGGAGGATGAGGCTGGAGATAGGCATGTGGCAGCGGTGGACCCTGTGGACAGTGACAAAGATGAGGCAGAGGATGAGAATGTGGACAACAGAACAGCAATCATTTGACATTACTTCCAGTGACACATAGGCAAGACACTGTAACTTGCCCTTCCATTGCAGTTTTGTATTGTAAATTTTCACTGGCAGGCTGATATTCCCACTACTATGGCCACTTACTGTATTCTTTGACATGTCTATTTACAGATATCTGTGCCCCACTCTGGCTCTTGATGTATTGACTGCAGCAAACTACAGGTCATACCTACGTATACATTACCGTACAGTTGAATTGCAATGTCTACTGATTGTGAAAGGAATATGTACTTCAATCACATGACAGACTCAATATTTGTATTTTTTACAAGGATGTTTATTCATGTTCTAATAAGTGGATGGGGTATTGCTACAGGCAGTGGGTGAGAGGGGGTGGAGGAGAGTCCAGGATAGAGTCCAGTCTATTTGTATCACAGGTGCATAGTCCAAGAGGGCATAGGAAGTGGAGCAATGGCAGTTCAAGGTGGACAGGGTGACAGAGTGGGACACAAGGGTGACAATCAGGAGAGTCTTATTTCCTGGTGGGGTCTTGGCAATGTTCTCTGGCTTCTGCCTGGATTGCAGGGACTGTTTGCGGGGTGGTTCTCCTTCTGCAGGGGGTGGGGTGCTGGTGGCCTGTTGTTCCTGTGGCGGGGCCTCCTGTCCACTAGCGTCAGCGGAGGTGGAGGGATGTGTATGAGGATGGCCTGGTTTGTAGTGCGTACCTTGGGTACTTACACCTTATGCCAGGTCCTGTTATCCCTTATTAGTGAAGTAGTAGTGTTCTAGCAGCTTAGGCTGATAGAGGTAGCTATAGCAGAGCAGCTTAGGCTGAACTAGGGGACATGCAAAGCTCATGCAATAAGACTCATAGTTGCACAGTATTCTACACAAGTAAAGACAATACTCAGTGTTACCAAAAATAAAGGTATTTATTTGGGTGACACAGTACCAAAAATATCTTAGAGACAATACTCCTTCTGGAGGTAAGTAATATACACATTATATACACTAGATACCAAAATTAGACAAGTAAATAGTCATAGAAATCCTATAGAATGCAATGGGAGAAAATAGGTGTAGGGGCAACAGAAACCATATACTAAGAAAGTGGAATGTGAATCACAAATTCCCCCTAGACAAGTGTAGTGTGTGCAGATTCACTGGGAGAGTAAGAATACAGTAAAGGTAAGTAAATTACCCCACCCCAGAGCCCAGAAAAGCAGGAGTAAAGTACTGCAAGTTTCCTTAGGACACACTACATCTCGTTTTTGGGATTTTGCAGCAGCCAAGCAAGTCTGCAAAGAACAACAGCTGGATTTTTGGACCTGAAGACCTGCAAAGGAAAGGGAGCAAGTCCAGAAGTCAAAAGAAGTTCCAGGAAGGACAGGAGCCCCTGCCAACCCAGAAGAGGGTGCCAAAGAAGAGTCCCCTGTTAGTCAAAGACTGCAGGAATTCACCCCAGGAAGCTGCCAGTAGGTTCCTGCATGATGCAAAAGATGTCCCACGGCATGAAGGTTGTTGCAGATGAGATTTTGTGTTAGAAGTCACCAAAAAGCCTTGGCTACAACAAAAGTGCGTTTTTTGTCAAAATGGTGCTGGATGGACCCAGGAGGGACCTGGGGGCCTCCTCTCTATGTGAGGAGTAAGAGGGGGCTGTCAGCACTTTAGGATGCCAGCCAGCATCCCCAGGAGTCATAGGATCCAGGTTCAAAGGAGGTGCAAAATGCAGTTGATGCAGCACAACAAAAGAAGATCCCATGTCGCTGGAGAACATCTTAGCGAGATGAGCATCACAAGATGGAGTGCTGAGAACCTGGGGCAGCCTGTGCATGAAGGAATTTTGCAAAGAGTGCACAGAGGCCTCAGGAGGTGAAGGCACAGTCCACAGGGGTACACTCGTTCTCAGGAAAGGCAAGGTCTTACCTCCTCCAAATTGCATCAGCAGGACCTCAGGACAGTCAATGTAGAAGATGTCCACCCTCTGTGTCCTTAGGAGCATGCTTGTCATTGTGAGAGGAGTCCCAGGGCACTAGTCGTCATCTTGGAAGGTGCCTGCTTGGAGCAGGGGAGTGACTAAGTCACTCCACAGGAGATTTCTTCAGTTCTTCTGATGCAGGATGAAGACAGGGAGTCCCCAGAGCGTGCACACCATGGAAACTGTTGCAGTTTCTGACTTGGAGCTGAGGTTGCTGGAGAAAAGTGTCTCTTGTAGACACTTTGTTGCAGTTACAGCGTTTCTTGGAGAGGCTGCAGTTGATCCGAGGTCAGAAGAGTCTGAAGTTGTGGCAGAGGATTCCTGAAGGAAACTTGCAAGCAGAATCTGAAGAGAACCCTCACGAGAGACCCTAAATAGCCCTTAGAGCGGGATTGGTTGCCTTATCAGCTAAGGACCTATCAGGAGGGATCTCTGATGTCACCTGCTGGCACTGGTGACTCAGAGGCCTCCAGAGTGCCCCCAAACCTTGCAAAGCAAGATGGCTGAAGTCTGGGACACACTGGAGGAGCTCTGGGCACCACCGCTGGGGTGGTGGTGGACAGGGGAGTGGTCACTCCCCTTTCCTTTGTCCAGTTTCCCATCAGAGCAGGGGAGAAGGGATCCCTGAACTGGTGTAGTCTGGTTTATGCAAGGAGGGCACCATCTGTGCCCTTAAAAGCATTTCCAGAGGCTGGGGGAGGCTACCCCTCCCAAGCCTGTAACACCTATTTCCAGAGGGAGAGGGTGTAACACCCTGCTCTCAGAGGAAATGCTTTTTTCTACCTTCCTGGGACTGGGCTGTCCAGACTCCAGGAGGGCAGAACCCTGTCTGTGAGGTGGTAGCAGCTGTAGCTGCAGTGCAAGCCTCAGAGAGCTTGTTTGCAGTACTGGGGCTCCATGGTGGAGCCTCCAAGATGCATGGAATTGGCTCCCCAATACCATATTTGGAATGGGGGGGACAATTCCATGACCATAGAGATGTTACATGGCCATATTCAGAGTTACCATTGTGAAGCTACATATAGGTATTGACCTATATGTAGTGCACACGTGTAATGGCGTCCCCACACTCACAAAGTCTGGGGAAATGGCCCTGAACTATATGGGGGCACCTTTGCTAGTGCAAGGGTGCCCTCACACTTAGTAACTTTGCACCTAACCTTTAGCAAGTGAAGGTTAGACATTTAGGAGACTTATAAGTTACTTAAGAGCATGGAAAATGGCTGTGAAATAGTGTGTGCACTATTTCATGCAGACTCCAATGGCAGTCCTGTGTAAGGGTTTGTCTGAACTCCCTATGGGTGGCAAAAAAGATGCTGCAGCCCATACGGATCTCCTGGAACCCCAATGCCCTGGGTTCCTAGGTTCCATATATTAGGTACTTATAAGGGGGTCCAGTGTGCCAATTGAAATTGGTAAATGAAGTCACTGACCTATAGTGACAAATTTAAAAGCAGAGAGAGCATAAGCACTGAGGTTCTGATTAGGAGAGCCTCAGTGACACAGTTAGGCACTACACAGGCACACCCATTCGGCCACAAACTATGAGCACTGGGGTCCTGGCTAGCAGGATCCCAGTGAGACAGGCAAAACATACTGACACATAGGTTTTTATCTATGAGCACTGGGGTCCTGACTAGCAGGATCCCAGTGACACAGTAAAAACACACTGACCCACACTCACAAACAGGCCAAAAGTGGGGGTAACCATGCTAGAAAGAGACTACTTTCTCACAGACTGTTCATCGGTGTGGCTAGTGTCAGGGGCCCGTTGGTGTGCCACTGCCTCCCTCATGGTGTTGCCAGTACCCCTGCAATGGTGACCAGAGTGGTGTGGATGTCCTTCAGGTCCTCCCTGATCCCCAGTTATTGTCCCTCCTGCAGCCGCTGGGTATCCTGCAACTTGGCTAGTATCTGGCCCATCGTCTTCTGGAAATGGTGGTATGCTCCCAGGACTTTGGTGAGTGCCTCGTGGAGAGTCGGTTCCCTGGGCCTGTCCTCCCCCTGTTGCACAGCAGTCCTCCCAGCTTCCCTGTTGTGCTGTGCCTCTGTTCCCTGAACCGTGTGCCCAATGCCACTGACCTCAGGTCCCTATTCGTCCTGTGTTTGTGGTGTGCCTTGGGGTCCCTGTAGTGGTGGACACACTGCTGATTGATGTGTCCTGGGGACAGAGGTATTGGCCTGCTGGGTGGGTTCTGTGCTGGTGTTTCCTGAGGGGGGAGGCTCTGTGGTGGTATGGGACTTTCAGGAGGTCCCTGCTGGGCCAGATTTGTCATCCTGATCCAGGCGAGCAGAGCTGCTGTCATCACTGTGGGCCTATTCTGGGGGGGGGGACTGGGTGTTGCTGGCACCTCCTCTCCGGTGACGTTGTGTGGGGGACCTGTGGGGATGTGAATGCAGTGTTATTGTTTCTGTGTGTGACATCTTGTGCATGGGTGTGTTGGCCTCTATGGTTGTGAGTGCCCTGCCAGCTTTGCCTTGTGTGAGCAGTTAGTTTGTGTGTTAGGTGATTGTCCCTAGTGTGCATGCTGTGGTGATGGGTGTCCATGCAGGGCTGTGAGTGGTGTCCATGCATTGGTGGTGCATGCAGTGCTGGGTACTGAGATGGGCGGGTTGCGATGGTGGGGTGTATGTGAGGTGGTGGGGTGATGGGGTGAGGATGGGGTGGGGGTATGTGATGGCATGCAGGTAGGGGGGTGAAAGTTGTAAAGATTTGACTTACCAGAGTCCAGTCATCCTGCTACTCCTGCCAGGCCCTCAGGATGCAGTATTGCCAAGACTTGCTCCTCCCATGTTGTTAGTTGTGTGGGAGGAGGTGGGGGTCCACCGCCAGTTCTCTGTAGTGCTATCTGGTGTCTTGCTACCACAGAACGCACCTTCCCCCATAAGTCATTCTACCTCTTCCAGATGTCATTCCTTGTTGTTGGGTGCTCTCCCACGGCATTGACCCTGTCCACGATTCTCTGCCATAGCGCCATCTTCCTAGCAATGGATGTCTGCTGCACCTGTGATCCGTATAACTATGACTCTACCCGGATGATTTCCTCCACCATGACCCTTAGCTCCTCCTCTGAGAACCTGGGGTGTCTTTGTGGTGCCATGGGTGTAGTGTGAGTGGTGTGTGTAGGGTTTGTGGGGTGATGTGTTGGGGTGTGTGCTGTGAAGTGTGTGAACGGTGTATGGGTGATGGTGTTCTGTGGCTCTGGTTCTGTGGGTGCTCTGGCTGTATCTCTCGCTAGTGGCATTTTTTGTTAGTCGTAAAGGGTTGTGGGTAATGTGGGTGTGTGTTTTATAGTGTTGTGGGTGTGGTGGGTGTATGGATGTCAGGTGTGTGTAGTTTGAATTTTCCAATGTGGTGTTGTTTTGTGTGTGTGTGTGTGTATTTTGAGCGTGGCAGTATGTACTGCCAACGATTTACTGCGGTTGAATGTCCGCTGCAGTGATTCCTGGGTCATAATGCTGTGGGCGTAGTTCTGTTGGCGTAACAGTGTGGGTTTTGGTACCGACAGTTTATCACTGACCTTTGGGCTGGCGGACGTGTGTGTGTCTGTATAGTGACAGATTGCTATGTGTGTGTCATAATATGGGTAGCGGTAAACCGCCGCGGCGGTATGTTGGCGGCAGTCAGCATGGCGGTAAGTGGGCCTTTCTGCCAATGTCATAATGAGGGCCTAAGTCTAGATTTTATCCAGAAAGGTGTGTGTTTTTCCAGACATGCGGTCAAGGTGGAGAATGGTAAACGGTGGAACAAGAGGGATGTTGTTAAGGTTCCTGATGGGAATTGAGTTTGCCGTAAACAGAATAGGACGAGTATTGTTGGAGAAGATTGTGTAAGTGGTGCATTTTTGAGTGACATGAAGATAGCTAAGGGTGATCAGATAAAGCAGAGGTCAAATGGGAGGAGTGATGTTCAAAAGGTGGAGCAAGGGGAGAGTGTAGATGACGTGGGACAAGGAGACCGTGATAGAGCACAAGTACATGAGGAGCAAGATCAGAGAACCAATGTAGCAGTTGGAGATGCCCAAGTAAACAATAGAACTGCTACTGATGTTGTTGTTAGAGATGTGCCAAATGATTTAAGTGATAAGCCCAGAAGGAATATTAACAAACCTAAATATTTATATGTTTGTGAGTTGTTTTAAACATATTGGGGATGTAATTAGTTGCATTTTGTAGGTTGTGAAGGGTGAGATGTGTTGTGTACTTTTTTAATATCACGTCATTTCAAGCTTCATTTGACAGTATTTCATAAGAATGTTAGGTATAGAATGTTTGCCTTTGCATTGTGCTGGTGTGCTTGCAGGGCTCATCGGGTTTGGCTCTTACTTACGGCCAGGCCTGTAGTGGCTGCTTGGATGTTGGTGCTGAATGAAGAATAAAACTACATAAATCTTCTTTTCTTAGTTTCCTCATCTACACAACAACATCACATTCTAGCATGTCTGTAAGGCTGATCAAGAAGCTGGCACTATTAAGTACATTATTCTGCCAACATTTCAGGGCATGGTGGTGCCCCCCTATGAAGATGGCCAGAACGGAGAAGAAATGCGACCATATTAGGGTCTACTTCAGTGTGGAACAAACCTTATCACCTAGAGTAGGCCTTGTCTATTCTGCTTTGAGAGTAAACCTGAAAGGTAAATCCAGTCGTTTTAGAAGCCAGTTTCTAGAAAACTGGGTCAATGGGAGAACAGGAATGGAATCTTAGGAGGGGAAGATTACCTGAGTCAAATATAGGTTCATCCTGTAAGTCCAGTAAAAATGTATTTTCTTTTAAGCAAGGAAACTGCAATGGGAGCTAGTGACTTACTTGGAGGACATTAGTACTAAGGCATGAACTGAGTCACCATCAGACGTGATGGCATTTCCACTCCCACTTTCACGCTGTTACTGGGAAAAGAAAACAATGCCCTCAATTTTACTTACTTTTCCCTGACCTTGGAAACAAAGGGCCCTAGGTTTGACTGACTGCAAAAATGAATTAGTGGGGTGTTTAGTGGGGAGCTTGTTTGGGATCTCGGGTTGCAGGTGCTTGCACTTTTGAGTGTTGTTTTGGTCTGCTGCTAGTATTTCCATTATCGGACATAGTGAAAATGTCTTGGAGCCTACTTGTGATCAAGAGCAAGACGCTGAAGGCTGAGGAAGGTTTAGTCATGGTGAGGGCAACTTACAGATCACTGTGCCATACTGATGAGAGGTAACTCTAGAGAACACAATAAGGAAGCCTCAGATCTCCGATAGAAGTCAGTTACAGCTTTGAAACCTAACTTATCGATATGGGAGCAGAGGAGGGATGCTCACTGGAAAAAAGTCCCCATTATATAGATTGTTTGGAAGAAAATGAATGGTCCTCAAAGGGTTATATATAGTCCTTCAAAAGGTCATATAAAAAAAGGGAAGATGATTAAGGGAACAATAGCCTCTTCTACCCTATGCTTTCTCCTTCTACCACTTTTTTATTGCTTAATATGAGCAGACTTGGGCAACTAGGAATCCATGAATCATCATTGCAACCACAAAGCATGTGAGACAAGTTATTCTGCTTGTTGTTTGGAGTGTAACTAGTAAGGGAGAAGACTGCAAGTAATGAACGCATGAAAATAGAGGTCACAAACAATCTTTAAAATTGGGTAAGATAAAGCTCAGTTATATGCGATTGAGGGAGAGGAGCATCACAGAGGAGCCATTTGCAACAAAAGGTGTGTAGTGCCTTATAAAAGGGTACTGATTCACCTGATGTTATGTTATGCAGATTTGTTGCGTGCACTATTACTTGGGAGAGTGTCCTACACTGATGGAAAAGGGAAAGTGTCAAAGAGAAAAATAAAAAAAAAACTATGTAAAGAAATAAATGCTCTTGTGATAAGGTGATTGGGATAAATGTTATTGTGTCTGTAAATAAAATACAATGTTTGAAAGAAAGGGAAAGAAATGAAGCGAATATCAGACTCTTAAAAGAATTATAGTAAATTGGGAGAGAGAAATGGTATGAAGAGTAACATGGAAGGAGTAATTAGGAGTTGGTCAGATGAGCAAACAAGGAGCAAAGCATAAGAGTACTTCTCTGAATAGGAGCAGCAATTAAAAAAGGAATGTAGATGAGACTTTTGAGGACAGATTTTCAAGTACCTAGTGCCACCGGAGTGCCACTTTTTGTGGTGCTCTGGGGGCACTGTGCAGTGTGCCACATTTACAAGGCACTTTTTGTGGCTTTATGCCACCTTGTAAATATGGGCTCCTCTGTTTTCTGCGTCAGAGAGGCGTGCAACGGATCTTGCTGTCGGCGATCCGCCGCAACACTCAATGCTTTTGATGCTGCTCCAGATTTACAAGAAGGTGTGAATCTGTGGCAATGCCAAAAACTACCACCACCCCAGGGGTGACGATAGCATGGTGCAACGGGGATGTATACATTTATTCCTCCTTGTTTTTGCTTTTTCCATGTGTGCTGCATTCTGCAGCACACACAGATACAGAAAAAGGCCATGAATGATTGTTTATGTGCAGAAAGGTGTTTCTTCCTTTAATAAAATATAGATTCCCTTGTTCAAGCTAAGAAAATCCTAATTGGTAGAGCAAATGTGAAATAAAAACTGATAATTTGGATTTCACAGTTCTGTGAAAAGGAAAAAAATACTTTTTTAAAATTCAGTATTTGAACACTGGAAGTGTGAGGTTGCTGCCATGGTTGTGTTTATGAACATAAGCAATATAATTGTAGGTAACTCCAAGCCATATTCAATGTTATTTGGAACAGTTTTTTGTCTTATTTGGACTGATTTTGTGTTAAATTTTACTTTTAGAATTTCAAGAATTTGAGCATTTTCACATGTCTTTCTTTTACATTTGCACCTTCCTTTGAATTTGGATGTCTCATGAGAAAATACAAAAGGTTTAAGTTCCATCTTGTCACAATCATTTGTTTTTATGCTGATTTGTCCTATTTTGATTCTTTTTATTGTTGTTACAATGTTGCCATATTATAATTGGAAGACATCCAAATAATTTGAATTTTTGATACTTTACTTCTGTCTTTTTTCATGATTGTCATTTTTTGAAAGTGCAATGGCACATGAACTACAGTAGGTTTATCAGGAATTTGAGCTAGTGGAAATTCACAAAAAATGACACAAACTAGTGCAACGTCCAAATAGACTGTTTTCTATACAGTGCAATCATTTTGCACTGGAAAGCTGCCCTAAAGTAGCTCAAATACTATTACTTTGCATTTCTTCACATCAAGGGGAAGTCCCGTGAGTGGTACATGGTACATGGTCATTAGAATGTTGCTGCCTACATTTTCTATGCAAAACCCTATCTACTAACATTTGTATACAGAGCGATGTGCTAAAGGTTATGCTCCCTTGAAGCAGGGGCAAAGTAGAAGACATTTTGTTCTCCAAAGTTTTCAAGGTTTGCATGACTGTTGCTCTAAACAGCACACATACAATGTGAAAATGTTTGAAAGTATATTTCAGCATTGTATTTTGTACTAGAAGGGTACTCTATGCTACACATCATGAACACACGTTTGCACTATTGTGCAAATCTTTGTGCTTTGCACTATGCAGACTAATTTGGTACCCACAGTTTGGGGACAGTAGCAGCACCATATCTTAGTGGACATGGTGCTGTCTTGCTGTTTCAGGCAGCACAGAACAGTAACCTTGGTTGTTGCACTGCATTGAGTGAAATATTAGTAAAAATCCCACAACAAATTTAAGTGCTGTAGACAACATATCACTGTGTAGTGCACAGAATACAACTGAATAGTTCTTTACTTTTAACTTCACACTGTATACTTCACTTCCTTTTACTATATTTGGGACACAAATAGACATAAAGGTTACATACATTGTTAAAACATCAATGAGAACATATAATACATAAACATTTTTAACAAAGTCAAAAAAAGACACAAACCCCTCATGTATGTCACCTCCCAATCACAATCTCCTCTGTGGCCTATTGCATCAGTCCATTTACCCAAACTTCCAAGGATAAAATCTAAGCCTCCATTGCTCTCCTGCATCTCACAGCTGCTTTTAGAAACACACAAACCCTGTAACAAACATCCTGGGCACTTAAAAATTTGACATAAAATAATGCATCCCTATATTTCCTAAATCCTAAAGATTTAAACATCGATTTAATAAATTATTTAAAATTCAAACTAAAAAATGTGCAACAGAACATGAAGTGCATCAGTGATTGCTCCGAACAGCCATTATAGGGGCAAGCCACTGCTAGTGAGTTTTTAAGCCAGAAAATTAAATTTCAAACTCTAAACCACTGTATCATCCCTCAAGCCCTAAAGCGAAACAATAAAGATTGTTCCCATCTTGAGAATGACAATGCAGGATAAAGCACTAGTGCCCCCGGTGCAAGAGATGTAAAATACCTCTTCACTGATCTCTTGCTCAATGCTTTTTCGAATCTCTGGGAGTGACAGAGGTCAAGAAACCACTGTTTTATCTCCTTCTTATCAGAGTTCCTTATTAAGAATGGTAAATGAAACATGTTTGGTACACTCAGAGCTTTGCACAATTGCATACATATGTCAACCAAGGGATACAGTGGCCCTTGTTTAAATCCAAACAATCCATAATAATTTCCCTATTCATGTTGGACTCATTATTAGTCCACCCGCTAACCCATAAATGAAGTGGTGCAAGCTTAACCACATCTGTAACGTACCTAAGGCTGAGCTCCGAGTGTAAAAATATACAGGAACTTGTGTGGGGTAAGTGCAGTCTCCTTTGACAAATCTGATTTTCTTCCATCTGCAGACTATTGGTATTGCAGCATCCCCAAACCCCCACAATTTAAGTAGCTGCGGATACACACTGAGAATTACAAATATTCAAAACCTGAGATACAGTGCCCCTTTCAGTGCTCTGTGGCAGATTAAGAAAAGAACCAGCATCTCTGCTAAGCATTAAACAAGAATTCCTACATAATTAAAATTGTTCACGCTAACCAAGGGATTTCCTCTAGCCATTCATTTATTTTCTTGCCTCGTCCACAAGTCGTTATAAGTGACTTTCCATAGTTAGAAACCAGATCCAAATGAGTTATAACAGATTTAATGGATTCCACCAGCAATCACTGACCCCCTGGAGTCCGAGCCATTAGTACCACATGGCAAATCTCCCACAACAAGTGTGGACAGCATATCACTGTTTTATGTACAATATCCAACTGAATAGTTATTTATTTCTATCTTCTAATTGATGCAATATTATCATGCTGCCATTTGGAACTTTTATGCAAAGAACAACATGCAAATAGAGTTTTATTCATTAAGGGCCTGATTTCTTGGTGGAAGGATTACTCCATTGCAGCTGTGATGGATATTGCGTCCGCCTAAATCTAAATACCATTATCTTCTATGGTATTTAGATTTGTGCAGACAGGATATCTATCACCCTTGTGAAGGTATAACCCCTCCAACGAGATATAAATCAGGCCCTAAGATGTTTTGTGATTGATAGAGTCAGAAAACATTTCTAAATTCCTCTTCTGACTCAAATATGAATACAAATTTGAGATCTTAACATTTATCAAAATAATATGTTGTTAAGACAGTGCCACTCACATCAGTCTAGAGAAAATATGAATCTGTCCAAATAATTTGACAAAAAATGAAGATGGCTTTGTTCCAAAGCATTCATGAACATTTAAATATGTGCATGTACATTCATGGACTTTCTACAAGATATCTATTTTCTATTTTCTTCTAACAAGTATGTACACGTAGCTCTAGAACTGTGCTGGTGCAAATAGAATAATACATTTTGCTTGAATGGAGCTTAGGCATTCCTGTCACCATGAGGATTAGGGGCATGTAACTGCTGTTGTGATATCGTATTATAGTTTTTCATCTCCTTCTGTAACACATCTGTTTTATTACTAATTACTTTACAACACTGTACTTTACCTTTCGTTACTTTACCTTTAACTTACTTTAGCATTGGCTGTGTTAAGGTATTTTATTATGACTTCATTTTCTTTTACTTTACTTTTCCTACTTTACTTCACCTTTTTACTAATAGATTTCACTGTCATATACTTTATTGTATTTATTTTTATTTTAGTGTTTGTTTTCTATAAGAAGATTGTTTCACTACTTCATACTATTGTCTGTGATTTAAGCATAAAGAAGCAATGATAAAAATGTTTTAAAGTACACGCATGTCTATAAAAAGCAGTATAATAGGATCATACCATTAGGCTATCAAGCAGTAAAAATACTAATATCCACAAACACTGGACCACAACCCTTTCCACCTCAGTTACTAAGTATTATTGCTTCAAAATTCAAAGTATATTTGAGTAGAGTTTGACTTCTGCAAAATATTGTGAATTAGGTAAATAGTCAGGGGACACAAAATATCATAAGCATAGATTTCGGCAATTGTTGCATCAAACTATGCTGCAGAAAAAAGGTGAAGATTCTAGATCATATGGATCATGGCTGGGCTGCTTGAGGAAGATCATCTGTAGAGCTGAATATGAAGTTGATAAAAGAATGTACTTTAACAACCATAAATACGTAGCTTTGAGTGACTTTTGGGTGATGGTACAACACATGTGAACAGTACCCAGCAATTAACCTGTACTTATCATTATTTTAGAGCACATTATGAGCTTAAATGTAAACAGTTAGCAGTTTGAAAATTAATGATTATACTTTTTTGTGACTCTCCCAATGGATGACCATCTTTTTTCATAATTTGAACAGGGAATTCCAGTGCATAGTGGATATTTATATGTGGCTAAGTCTTTGATCTAAATGACACACTGTAATCATCATATTAATGCTGAGCTTAATATAACATTCAAACATTTTTAAGAGTTAGGGGTGACCCAGAATAATTGATCTCAAGGAAAAAAATGAAAAGTAAAGTAAAGTAAAGAAAACAAAACAAAACAAAACAAAACAAAAGAGAGCAGAACCAAATATAATTGGGAGAATTATGCTGTGAATATAGTGCATGAAGTACTACTATCAGAAGAGTGACATGTAACCACAATGTGTTCTACCAATGTTCTGTGAATGTGTAAGATGCTTACGAATCAGCTACAATATTTAATTGAGTACCTACTAGGCCGTTTAAAGAGGGTGAAATGGCCATCATACCAGTTTCTGATGAGTAATTCTTTGATTATGAAGACCACTAGCCAATGACAATGTTTCCATGGCTGAACAAAATTACAAGCGTGGTGGCTAAGGTTAACAATATTGATGCATTGTAGGCTTGCAATGCTGAATACTGACACAGCAATTTTTAGGGCTGCATGCTCAGTGCATAGGCTAATCAATTAAAACCTAGCACCTCACACAATACGTATCTCCACTATTCCTTTCAGAATGTTTGTTACAACTCATGTGACTCATCATGGACTATAGGACATGGGAAACTTTGTGCTAAAATGTTATCAGTGAGATTCCAGCTACAATCAATTAAAAAGGACCATTCATTAGAACTGAATTAGTCACTGGAATTTGACTAAGGGCCAGATGTACGGACATTTGTTTTGTGACAAGCAATTTGTGATTTCTTTGTGAATAGTAAATTGCAAGCTGCAAAACAAAATGTCAAACAGTGTCTGGGACATTGTTAGCAATTCCCAGATGGGAGGCAAGGGACCTGCCTCTTTAATACTCATGAGGCAGATCCCAATTTGTGACCCATTTGGAAATAGCTACACTCACAGTGATGGTGGCCTGCTGGGGTCAGCAGACCACCATGTCTGTGAATGCTTTTTAAATAAAGCAGTTTTTTTAATGCAGACCATTTTCCATAAAGGAAAACAGGCTTCATTTAAAAAATAAAAATAAACTGTTTCAGTTTAATTTTTTCAGAGTAGGCAGTGGACCATGGGACCACTGACTACCCAGAAAACGTGTTTGCACCCCCATTTACAAAGGAGAAGAGGTCCTTTGGGGACCCCTTCCTGTTTATGAAGTGGTTAACACCAACTTGAAATATGTGTTAACTGTCATTGTTTTGTGACCGCATTCATGTTCACAAAACAATCATATATACCCGTGAATCAAAATTAGGAAGGAAACCTTTGGAACACCCCTTCCTAATTGCGAGTCGCAAATCCTGTTTCACAAGTCAGTAACTGCATATGAAACGCAAAATAAGCATTTGTATATAGGGAAATGCTTTTTTTGGTGACAAATGGGCCAATTATGCAAATCAGCCCATTTGCGACCAACAAGAGCTACGTAGATGTGGCCCTAAAAGCGTTACTGCTGTCTAACTATATGTTTGGTAAGCCTAAATCAATTACTGCACATAAATATGGCTTTGCATTCGAAGCTTACACAGAGACATGCATTTAGCTTGAATTGCTGACCAGCATATAATAACTTTCATTTTTTTTTCTTTCCTCTTTGTTAGTTATGACCCGTGTCACGGTGTAGGAGGCTGGCCTGGCTTGTAGTGAGTACCAAGGGGTACTTACAACTTACACCAGGTCCAGGTATCCCATATTAGTGTAGAGGGGTGTCTAGCAGCTTAGGCTGATAGAAAATGTAGCTTAGCAGAGCAGCTTAGGCTGAACTAGGAGACGAGTGAAGCTCCTACAGTACCACTAGTGTCATATGCACAATATCAGAAGAAAACACAATACACAGATATACTAAAAATAAAGGTAGTTTATTTTTATGACAATATGCCAAAGTATCTCAGTGAGTACCCTCAGTATGAGGATAGCAAATATACACAAGATATATGTACCCAATACCAAAATATGCAGTAATAGCAATAGAAAACAGTGCAAGCAATGTATAGTCACAATAGAATGCAATGGGAGCACATAGGGATAGGGGCAACACAAACCATATACTCTAGATGTGGAATGCGAACCAAGAATGGACCCCAAACCTATGTGAGCTCATAGAGGGTCACTGGGACTGAAAGAAAACAGTGAGGGTTAGAAAAATAGCCCACCCCAAGACCCTGAAAAGTGGGTGCAAAGTGCACCTAAGTTCCCCAAAGAGCACAGAGGTCGTGATAGGGGAATTCTGCAAGGAAGACCAACACCAGCAATGCAACAACGATGGATTTCCAGACGAGAGTACCTGTGGAACAAGGGGAGCAAGTCCAAAAGTCACGAGCTAGTCGGGAGTGGGCAGATGCCCAGGAAATGCCAGCTGTGGGTGCAAAGAAGCTGCCACTGGATGGTAGAAGCTGTGGATTCTGCAAGAACGACAAGGGCTAGAAACTTCACCTTTGGAGGATGGGTGTCCCACGTCGTGAAGAGTCGGGCAGAGGTGTTTTCATGCAGAAAGACCACAAAATAGCCTTGCTAGCTGCAAGGGTCGCGGTTAGGGTTTTTGGATGCTGCTGTGGCCCAGGAGGGACCAGGATGTTGCCAATTATGTGAGGAGACAGAGGGGGCACCCAGCAAGAAAAGAAGCCCACTCAGAAGCAAGCAGCACCAGCAGAAGTGCCAGAACAGGCACTACAAAGTGGAGTGAAACAGAGCTCACCCGAAGTCACAAAAGAGGGTCCCACGACGCCGGAGGACAACTCAGGAGGTCGTGCACTGCAGGTTAGAGTGCCGGGGACGCAGGCTTGGCTGTGCACAAAGGAAATCCTGGAAGAGTGCACAGGAGCTGGAGTAGCTGAAAAACACGTGGTTCCCAGCAATGCAGTCTAGTGTGGGGAGGCAAGTACTTACCTCCACCAAACTTGGACTGAAGAGTCACTGGACTGTGGTAGTCACTTGGACAGAGTTGCTGAATTCAAGGGACCTCGCTCGTCGTGCTGGGAGGAGACCCAGAGGACTGGTCATGCAGTTCTTTGGTGCCTGCGGTTGCAGGGGGAAGATTCCGTCGACCCACGGGTGATTTCTTCGGACCTTCTAGTGCAGAGAGGAGGCAGACTACCCCCACAGCATGCACCACCAGGAAAACAGTCGAGAAGGCGGCAGGATCAGCGTTACAAGGTCGCAGTAGTCGTCTTTGCTACTTTGTTGCAGTTTTGCAGGCTTCCAGCGCGGTCAGCAGTCGATTCCTTGGCAGAAGGTGAAGAGAGAGATGCAGAGGAACTCTGATGAGCTCTTGCATTAGTTACCTAAAGAATTCCCCAAAGCAGAGACCCTAAATAGCCAGAAAAGGAGGTTTGGCTACTTAGGAGAGAGGATAGGCTAGCAACACCTGGAGGAGCCTATCAGAAGGAGTCTCTGACATCACCTGCTGGCACTGACCACTCAGAGCAGTCCAGTGTGCCAGCAGCACCTCTGTTTCCAAGATGGCAGAGGTCTGGAGCACACTGGAAGAGCTCTGGGCACCTCCCAGGGGAGGTGCAGGTCAGGGGAGTGGTCACTCCCCTTTCCTTTGTCCAGTTTCGCGCCAGAGCAGGGCTGGGGGATCCCTGAACCGGTGTAGACTGGCTTATGCAGAAATGGCCACCATCTATGCCCATTAAAGCATTTCCAGAGGCTGGGGGAGGCTACTCCTCCCCAGCCCTGACACCTTTTTCCAAAGGGAGAGGGTGTAACACCCTCTCTCTGAGGAAGTCCTTTGTCCTGCCTTCCTGGGCCAAGCCTGGCTGGACCCTAGGAGGGCAGAAACTTGTCTGAGGGGTTGGCAGCAGCAGCAGCTGCAGTGAAACCCCAGGAAAGGCAGTTTTGGCAGTACCCGGGTCTGTGCTAGAGACCCGGGGGATCATGGGATTGTCTCACCAATGCCAGGATGGCATTGGGGGGGCAATTCCATGATCTTAGACATGTTACATGGCCATGTTCGGAGTTACCATTGTGAAGCTATACATAGGTAGTGACCTATGTATAGTGCATGTGTGTAATGGTGTCCCCGCACTCACAAAGTCCGGGGAATTTGCCCTGAACAATGTGGGGGCACCTTGGCTAGTGCCAGGGTGCCCACACACTAAGTAACTTAGCACCCAACCTTTACCAGGTAAAGGTTAGACATATAGGTGACTTATAAGTTACTTAAGTGCAGTGGTAAATGGCTGTGAAATAACGTGGACGTTATTTCACTCAGGCTGCAGTGGCAGGCCTGTGTAAGAATTGTCAGAGCTCCCTATGGGTGGCAAAAGAAATGCTGCAGCCCATAGGGATCTCCTGGAACCCCAATACCCTGGGTACCTCAGTACCATATACTAGGGAATTATAAGGGTGTTCCAGTATGCCAATGTGAATTGGTAAAATTGGTCACTAGCCTGTTAGTGACAATTTGTACAGAGAGAGCATAATGAGGTTCTGGTTAGCAGAACCTCAGTGAGACAGTTAGGCATCACACAGGGAACACATACATATAGGCCACAAAGTTATGAGCACTGGGGTCCTGGCTAGCAGGGTCCCAGTGACACATAACAAACTTACTGAAAACATAGGGTTTTCATTATGAGCACTGGGCCCTGTCTAGCAGGATCTCAGTGAAACAGTGAAAACACCCTGACATACACTCACAAACAGGCCAAAAGTGGGGGTAACCAGGCTAGAAAGAGGCTACTTTCTCACACACGGTCACAAGGGCATATCTTTTCATGGCGCAAATGTCCTATTGCAGCAGTTGAATTAATAGAAGAAATCTTGGGTGTTAAGACTTGATTACGGTTGCTGCAGTCCAACTGCCAGACAGCCAAGACGACAGTGGGGAGGCAGCCGCCAAGTGGGCAGACTCCTCACTGTCGTATTATGATGTTTCCACTGGGCTGACTGTCAGAAACAGTGAGACAGCATTGGCTTTGGCTCCCAGAGTGAGCCTAGTCCAATACTGCTGCACACAGCACACTGAGAATGCAATGGCAGACAGTGTGTATTGCAAGTGTGCTGACAGTGGGGCTCCTGCGCTGCCCACAAAATTGTCGTGGACAGTGCATGTGCCCTCCTGTGTTCCCAACTCTGCCTTCCTGCTAGCCTTTTCATGGCAGTGACGTGGCCATAAAAAGGCTGGCAGAAAGGAAAGTCTCTGATCCTGGTGGTGGGAGCAGTGTGCATTGTAATGTGGAGGGTCGGACCGCCAAAGTTACTCATAATGAGTAGGCCTAGGAGTAGAAATCCGTCCCGCGGAGTAGCGCAGAGTTCCCAAATTCTGCATTCCGGGCAGAGCGGAGTTCAGTTGCGCATGTGAGATTGGGTTTTGATGCTCTCTCACGAGCACCACAATACACTCAGGCCTCTATCGAGCATATGGAAAACTTTGCATTCGTTCATGTAGTGTCCGGCCACAGTCGCAAGACATTGCATTCAGCTTCTAGCTATGACAGCAGGAAAAATTGTTCCGCTCGCAAGCGTGAATGCACTTGGAGTAGATTTTCTACTCCAGATCCATGTAAATGTAGGTTAAATGTGTTTTATAGGTGGATTTCTCCAATGGACCCTTCAAGTTGTTTTTTAGATTGAGAAGTCTTTTCTTTTTTTTCGAACAGGAAGGAAGTGCCCCAGAGACTCTAACTTCCTGTTTCTGTCCAGCAGACTCCTCAAAGTGCTTTGTCCATCTTTTGGTCACTTTTCACTTAGATTACAACTACGGAATAGGGATGTTGTTTGTTTGCTAGGGCATACACCAGTATTTCTTTGTACTTTCATTTGATATTACAATTTTTATAGTGGTGGGTGGCCTAGAGTTGAAGTATAGGCCTATTTTTTTATTTTGTATTTCATTGAATTTTCACCTTTTGTAAAGGAAAATTGTTGCACTGCTCAGTACCCTTTCTACATGTTTCTAGTATTTGTAATATTATTTTACTGTGTGGCCTAGGTAGCTAGAGGGCCATCTAGCCAGTCGGCCAAGTACTAGTAGTCATCAGTGCATGAACTAAATATTTCAGTAATGTATGTTTTTCACACTTCATTTAGGGCAAGGAAGACATTGGTTTAAATAAAAATTGTTGGGGTATTTTTTGCATTTCATTTTTTTTGTTGCAAAAAGTGTACATGTTATGTGGTAATATTAGATGGCAGAAGAGGATGTGTGTATTGCTGTTGTGACATTTTTATAGCTGAGCTCATTTTTGTATTTTGCATTGCTGAATTATTCTTAGTGTTTTCTTCTGTGTTCTCACCGTGTCTCCTTATGTCCAGTGCGCATGTGGGTGTGTGTGTGTTTGTCATAATCCACCATTTGTCTTCTTCTCCATGCTGGGTGGCCAGGGGCCATTTTGTGTAGTCTATGTCCATACACTTGCACATCTTCTTGCCTCCATGCCTCCTTGTTCGCAGTTGCTGTTTGACCATGTGGCTGGCAGCCATTATCTGCATCAGGCCAGAGTGCTTTGCCATAGACTTGCCTGTGTTCTCTGTTCTCCTTGCTCCTTGTTGTTGTTCTTTGACCATGAGGCTAGCAGCCATTTTGTGTATGTAACCAGTGTTCCTTCGCCATAAGCTTGCATGTATTCTGTCTTTTTTTGCCATGCCTCTTTGCATTTGACATTGTGGCTGGTGGACATTTTGTTTATCCAGCCAGTCTCCCTTTGCCATAGGCTTGCATGTGTTCTTTGTTTGCCATGCCTCCTTGCTCCTTGTGGGTGTTTGACCATGTGGCTGGGAGACATTCTATGTATGCAGCCTGTGTTCCTTGGCCATATGCTTACATGTCTTCTTTCTTTGTTCCCCATGCTCTCTGCTCCTTGTTGTTGTTGTTTGACCCTGAGGCTGGCAGCCATTTTGTGCATGCAGTCAGTGTTCCTTTGCTATAGGCTTCCATGTGATCTTTCTTTGTTAGCCATTGCTCCTTGTTGTTGTTGTTTAATCATGTGGCTGGAAGTCATTTTGTGCATGCAGCCAGTGTTCCTTTGTCATAGGCTTGCATGTGTTCTTTCTTCGTTCGCCATGCATCCTTGTCCAATATTGTTATTGTTTGACTATGTGGCTGACAGCTTTTTGTCCATCCAGCAAGTGTCCCTTTGCCATAGGATTCTATGTGTTCTTTCTTTGTTCCCCATGCCTCCTTGCTCCTTGTTGTTGTTTGACCATGTGGCTGACAGCCATTTTGTGCATACAGCCTTTGTTCCTTTGCCATAGGCTTGCATGCCTTCTTTCTTTGTTCACCATACCTCCTTACTCCTTGTGGTTGTTGTATGACCATGTGGCTGGTGGCCATTTTGTTCATCCAGTCAGTGTCCCTTTGCCATAGGCTTGCATGTGTTCTTTGTTTGTCAAGCCTCCTTGCTCCTTGTTGTTATTTGACCATGTGGCTAGCAACCATTGTATCCATCCAGTCAGTGTCCCTTTGCTATAGGCTTGCACGTGTATTTTTTTGGCCATGCCTCCTTGGTCCTTCTTGTTGTTTGACCATGTGGATAGCAGCCATTTTGTGCATCAAGCCCACGTGTCTTTGCCATAGGCTCATGGCACAGAGACTGCCATCCTCACCACCATAGATGACATCCTCTCACTCGTCAACCATGGCCATACAGCATCCTTCATCATACTGGACCTATCAGCTGCCTTTGACATGGTCTCACACCTCACCTTCTGCTCCAGGGTCCACGCAACCAGCATCTGTGGAAAGGCCCTACAATGGATACACTCCTTTCTGTCTGGTTGAACACAGAGAGTCAGACTCCCACCTTACCTGTCAGAACCTATGGAGGTCAGCTGCGGAGTTCCACAGGGCTCTTCCCTGAGCCCCACACTTTTCAACCTCTACAAGGTCCCGCTTTCATCCATCGCTAGGGACCACGGATGGAACATCATCTCCTACGCCAGCGATACCCAGTTCATCATATGACTGAAAACCCCACTACTGCCAAGAAGAATTTCCACAATGGGATGGAAGCCATCACCACCTAAATGAAAGACAGCTGCCTTAAGCTGAACTCTAACAAGACTGAGATCTTCATCCTGGGACCATCAACATCAGCCTGAGATGACTCCTGGTGGCCATCTACCCTCGGCACCCCATCTCAACAAACCACACATGCAACCTTTGTGTCATCCTGGACTCATCACTCACCATGACCCGCCAAGTCAACTCAGACACCGCAAACATATCTCCAATCACCTAAGAGACCTACACTGGCTCCCTTTTGAGAAGAGTATTAACTTCAAGCTCCTCGTCCATGCTTACAAAGCCCTCCATGACCTAGGATCTGACTACCTCAACCACCACATCACCTTCTACACCACCACCAGACCTCTCAAGCACTAGCCATCGTCCCCCGGCAC
This sequence comes from Pleurodeles waltl, assembly GCF_031143425.1. NCBI lineage: Eukaryota > Metazoa > Chordata > Amphibia > Caudata > Salamandridae > Pleurodeles > Pleurodeles waltl. The sequence continues at coordinate 528,475,058 of NC_090437.1, read as the reverse complement.
TCACCATCGCCACCCCAATTCAGGAAGGACCTTAAAACCTGATTCTTTAACTGAAGCTCAGAGTGCAACCCGCTTACTGCCTTGAGTCCCTTACAGGTGAGAAACTGTGCTTTACAAACTATGATTGATTGATTGATTGGCTTACATTCAAACATTGTTAATTATTGGCCATTTGTTTTTTTTTAAGTTTATTAATTTTTAATTTTCTATTTTCCTTTTTTATTTTATTTTTTCATTTTATTATTTTTTAATTGGATTGTTTATTTCATTTTTAGAATTTTGAATTTTATATATTTATTGTACTTTATTTTTGTTTTTTTCTATTACTTTAGTTTAATTATTTTCTTTTAATTTTTTCTTTATGTATTTTATTTTAATTTTGTATTTTAATTTTTAATTTTGAATTTTTTAATTTCTTGTTTTTTTATTGTATTTTAAGTTTTCGTTTTTTATTTCTTAATGTTTTATTTTTATTTTGTTTAATTCTGAATTTTGCCTTGATCTATCCATCTACATCCATTCCTTCATCTATCCACCAAAGGCGCACAGCCAGGTTACAGCATTTGGGCCCTCCTTTTTGGTGCTGCTGCGCCCGCCACACTGCCACATTGCCACCGGCTCCATTAGGAGCCGCCTGCAATGTTACGGCCCAGCTGGGATGTCCAAATGCAGCCGGTGGGTTCCTGGCCGTATAGGTGGCCGACTGTCAGTCCAATGTTGAAATGAGGGCCTTGGTTTCTTTAGGTGTATAATAATTCCATTTCCTCTTGGACACCCTGACTGTGAGGCACTGTAGACAAATAAGCAGCATCATTAATTTAATGATTATTCCGTTTCCCCCAGACAACCTTGCCACCATAGTTGTTTTTTAAGGATTATGCCATTTACCCATGCACTTCTCATCAAGTACCCCAATGTCCCCTTTAAAACAGATGAAGATAAAGCAAAGAACTATATCTGCATGTTGTGCTGATTGATTTGAAATTAGATTTTATGTTGTGGTGGTGTAGTTTGACTTTAAAATGTTTGAATAAATTGGTATTTTCTATGTAAGTAAGCAACTGGGATTGCATTTGTCTGTATTATATTAACCTGCAATAATGTCACGTTTCATGAACTACATGTTTTTCTTGCTTGGTTGCTTTTAGATGCACAACAGAAGAGACCTCATTGAGAATCAAATGCCCCTCTATTGGATTACAAGACCAATAGAAAGGGGCGATGGGTCATAGCAAAGGTTAAAGTTTTTGACAGAACAAACACATTGGTGGGATATTATAGTCCAAAAGTAAATGACATTGAGCCTTTGCAAAAGTTATGTCTTGAATTGCTAGACACTCCCGATCCAGTAATAATGTCAGGTGATTTTCATGTGGTACTAGATAATGTTTTGGGTAAATCAAGCAAAAATAGATCATGAGCTTGCTCCAAATCCCAGGTCTATATTAGGCCCCTAATGAAACAACTGGCCTTGCATGACATCTGGCTGGAGAGGAGAGGTGTAGAGCGGGATATACATTTTACAATAAGAAATATAAGCATCAGTCAAGAATAGAATAATTCCTGACAAATAGATCTCTCAAGGAAGATATACAAAATGTCCAACATGTGGCTGCTCATTTGTCTGAGCACGCTGCAGTGATTTTTTAGATGAAGTGTAACTCTGCCAACATGGTGAGGAGGTGGACTTTAGATTCCTCACTTTTGGAAAGTCAGGAAGTGATAGAAAATTTAAGAGCAAGGTCCATTGAATACTTTGAGACCAAGATTAACTCCACAGGGACATATTGTCTGGGATTCCTTCAAGGCCTTTATAAGGGGTGTAATGATCAGTCTTTAAGCCCAGAAAAACAGGTAACATAGAAAGGTAGTTGTGGAGTTAGAACAGGCAATCACATTTGTTAAAAAAAGGTTTTAAATCAGCAGGATCAGGAAGTTGAGAATGAGACCCTGTTAAAGGAGATTCTGGAACAGAAGGCTAGCCTAGCCGCCACCATAGAAGCGAGGGTTAGGGCCTGGTGAGAGTGCAGGAAAGCTTTTGGCTTGGAGGATCAAGGCAGAATTAGTAAGAAACTAGGTGGGAGATAAAATGTAACATCAGTGGTAGAAGATTAGAGGAGACAATAAAGGTACAACAGGCCTTTGTAGATTGTTTTGGAACACTGTATTCAGAAGATTTGATAACAACAAAGGCTCATGTTAACAAGTGGCTGGAAGGGTTGCAAACACTAAAACTCACAGAGAAGGAGAAGGAAGAGTTAGATAAGGCAATAACAGTGGAGGAGGTACAGCAGGTGATGAGTAAGAGCAAGAAGGGGAATGTTACGGGGCCCAATGTATTGGCAAATTAATTTTATCAGAGCCTGAAGGAAATAATAAACCCGGTGTTGACCCTGCTTTTTGATAGAAGTTTTAGAGAAGACTCCTGAAATCCTGGGAAGAGGCAGTGATCACACTAATACTAAAACCAGGAAAATATCCATTATTGTGTGAGTCACATAGGCCGATTGCACTATTAAATAATGACTATAAGCCTTTTGCAAATATCCTGGCAAACAGGTTGGGCAATGTTGTTGGCAAATTGATAACAGAAGACCAGAAGCGGTTCTTAATGGGGAGATTCATGGACAACTTATCTCATGAGATAATATGGTCCATAGACCTGGCTGTAGCAAATAAGGTCCCTCTTGCCATAAGTACATTAGACGCCACTAAGGCCTTTGACAAGGTGAACTGGCAATATATGAACACCCTTATGGGACACTATAATTTGGGTGAGAACTTCTGTAGGGTTTTACAGGAGTTTTATAAGACACCCTCAGCCAGAATTTTGTTAAATGGGACTTAACAGCAAATGTGAAGATCACAGAAGGATGAGACAGGGTTGCCCACTTTCCCATTTACTATTTAATTTATACATTGAGCCAATTGCGGAAAAGATTAGAAAGGATCAGATGAATAAACCCTTTATCTATGATGGCTGCGAAAAGAAAATATAATTGTAGGCTGATGACGTGATGGTCTACACAAGCAATTTACCCTTCACTTTAACAACCTTAGATCATGTCATAGCAGCATTTGGGCAGGGGTCAGGGTATGAGGGGAATATGTCCAAAATGGAAATTATCAGGTGGAATTTAGAGGAAGGACATAGTCTGATAAAGAAAAACAAATTCAAATACTTTGGTATTTAGATCTGTGGCTCTCTGGAGAAAACTGCTGATTTGTCTTTTGCCAGTGACATGAAAGAGACAAATGGATTGCTGTTAAGTTTGTCCCATCTACCACTATCAATGTATGGAATAGCCAATTTGATAAAAATGTCCATCCTTCTGAAATTTTCCTTACTATTTAATATGCTACAGCTGCATTTTAAGAAGACCTGGTTGTAAAAATTGCAAGGGAAAGTAGATTAATTTATCTGGCCATTCAGAGGAGCTAGAATTGCAGGAGGGACACTGAGAATGAAATAGGATAAAGGGGGTATTGTTGTTCTGGACTTCCAGTTTCATGCCTAACCCTTTCAATTAAAAAATGTGAGGGCTCTACTGTCTGATAGGAATGGGTCTAGGAGAGATCAACTAAGGGTAACTATGCTGAAGGAGGTGGAAGGGAGAGGATCGAAATGTATGTATAAATTTGGTGACCTGAAATTCTTTAAAATGGTGAGGCTGAAAGTCCTATAGGTGGCTGCACGGCTTTGGGTCCAGATAAGGAGAGAAACAAATTTGGTGTTATAGCAATTATGCTCCTGTTTGGGAATCTTCTGGCACTGCAAAATACCTTAAAGACAGTTTGTCGTAGCCTTGTGAGAGGCAGGTGTTACAGGGTGGGGCCAGATATAAAGGGGGAACTTTGCTCATGGGATGAGTTCCAGGTAAAGACAGAGGGGACACTATCTACATTTAAATTTAATCAATTACAAAGTTTAACTCAGTCCCGGAAGAGGAAGGTACCGACAAAAATAAGTTGGAGGAGATGCTGGCCAAAGGGCCATACTGGAGGTAGGAAGTGGCGGTCTGTATGGACTATTTTAGGATATCTTGGATGAAGTTCTTGACCTTCCTGCTACCCTATGGGGGAATACTATGCCGAATGTAGATGTTAATCGTTTATGGCAAGTATCTTTGTGCCTTTTGTATAGGGTGGTAAAAACCAGTGCACTTAAGAAGAAATCATCTTTTTCCTTCCATAGGGCCTTATGGTCTTCAAAGAAACTGGCAAAATTCAGGGGAGCAAAGAACACGTTTTGCAGAAAATATGGTCTTATGAAGGCTGACGAACTCCATATGTTTGTGGTTTGCCCTAATAGGCATGGGTTTTGGAGAAATTTCGGCAAGGTGTTAAATGCTGTCTTCAACTCACAGGTTGAGGTAAGCCCGGAACTGATCTCTTTTGGGTGGTCATCTAATGTGGGCTGCCCACAGGGCAGCAGTAGAATACAGCTGTTTTACTTGGTGCTAATGGGCAGAAGGGATATATGCGACAACTAGATATCTCCAGTGTCCCTCTCAAAGACTGAATGGTTGAATTAAGTAATTTGTATTTGCAAGATGGACATAAATCGATCTCATGCCAAAGAGGCTGAAAAACTGTGGGCCCATATGATGGTTTGAAGGGGAAGGCAGGGCACAAAACCAACTAGGTGGTAAGGCTGGTTACAAATAAGATGGTCTATTGGAGTTCCAATGATTATAGTCACATTCGATCAAGACAGGGTCGTGGGTGGATGGCACCCATAAGTCAACTTACCCTTCTTACATAGCTGAGGAATCTTTGATCTTCTTGTGGCCGGCTCACACCAGTAGAGAAAGAACTTGGAAGTCAGCCTGGAAGCATATAAGGCAAATGAGGGCACAAGAAATATAGATGAGACTTCACATATCCCACAATACTGCCAAAGAGAAGGCCTTACTCATACTTTGGGTCTCCAAACTCTTCCACTTTGTACATCATAGTGCCACTGCCAACTTAAAGCTTAACATGGCCCAAAAGAAAGTTGCTTCTAAGAAAATGGCCAGTGAGAAGTAGCAGCTTTCCACCAGTGGTGTGCCAACCACAAGTTTTTTTGTGAGACATGTGCCTGTCACACCAGCCTCCGGGGAGGAAACTGGGAGCAGCACTACCACATCAACCGCACCACCCTAACCCAAGCCCAAGACCAAGTCTGTCAATAAGGCAGCAACTGCAATCATGGTGACGCAGATGAGCAGTGACTTTGAATTGGATTTGTCTCTTTCACTAAGTAGTATCCAATTGTTTCAGGAAACAGAGCAAACTGGACAGCAGCCGCAGTCAGCAATAGTAGATCTTCCCAAAGTTGCAGCAGAACAAAAGGTCAAGCTTCCTGCTGAGCAAGAACCTCCTGTTTTAAAATCAATGCCTCCCAGATCTCCAGCACGAAAAAGAAAGGATACTACTCCATCATGTTATCAAGACATTACTTCTGGTGATTTTGATAGGGACATGGATGGAACCCTGTAAAGTCCAGAAGTTGCCAGGAAAGGCAAGGGAAAAGAAAAGTTCCAGAAGGCCTTAGAATCATGGGAGGGGATGATGATTAGGAGGATGATGATGATGAGCCAGTCATTGTGAAAACTGGTACAGAGGAGTCTGACATAAGTATTCAACCTTCTCTGAGGCATGTGGCACAGGCAGCACTGCCTGCTCCCATATTTATAATGCCCCAGCAGAGACTGCACCAACCCCTACCTCAGTAGAAGTATGCAATGTAGTGGGGAAATCAACACACCCACCTACCTCCTCTACTTTTTCAGGCATTGGCAGTAGCCCAATAAGAAAGTTATTCCCCCGAGTTTGGGGACTTTTTCACAATTAGTAAACAGAAGGAGAACATTGTGATATGCTTCAAACGCCACACCAGAGTTCTTTGAGGTAAGCCTGGTTCACACTATAGGACTGGAGGCCAGACAACCCCTACATCTCAAAATTCACCTGCATCAGTGGCCTCACCAAAAATTAAATCCAAACTACAAGTAGGGGCATGTTTAGGCAGAAGGGGCCCAATGACCACAACCACCCAATGACATATTTGTACAATGGGAAGCTGGCAAAAATGTCCGCACCGGACCGCCTCTCTTTTTGTTTTGTGGAAAGAGTGGGATTCTTGGAGTTTGTGGCACTCATCAGCCCGAAATGGAAGGTTTCGAGTTAGAACTATTTTGCCAGAATTGCTGTTCGAGTGCTGCATCATGATTTGCTGCAATTGGTTGGACAAGCTTTGCAGCAAAGTGTTTCCACACTATTCACCTGACGACAGACATGTGGAACAGTTATCAGGCAATGGATTACATGTGCATCACTGCACACTAGTTCTCTTTTGTGAGGGTAAAGCAAAAGCTATCTACAGGACTTGACCCTGAAGAAAGTTTAAGGTGCGTTTCGCGGCATGTACCTGTCGCTATGTTTGCAATGGAGAAATCAAACACAGCTGCAAACATCTTACAGGAATTTATTAGCAAGGTGTTTGAATGACTGTGACCCAGAGGTCTCTGAATAGGATTTGTTGCCACGGACACTGACAGTAACATAGTCAAGGCAATAGCAGACGGTCGCTATTTCAGGGTCCTGTATTTGGTGCACTGCTTAAACATGGTTGTGCAAGACTTATTGAGAAAAAAAAAACATAGTCAGAAAAATACTGAACACCAGCAGACTAATTTGCACTCATTTCAGCCATTCTTTTAAAACCCAGAAACAGTTGCAGATTAATCAGAACACGAGCACACCAAATAATATAATTAGTACTCACTGAACGCTGGAATCTCAATGTCTAGCAGGAGGAGCAGATCCTGCTCACGGTCGATGATGTCTGCCCAATGGTGCATCTGCAGCTGGGTGGTGCCCTGTACCTGGGTGATGGATCAGACACAGTGGTTCACCCTAGCCCAGTGCAGCTGAGCTCCTGCAGGTGGCAACTGCTCCCAGACCTACCACCTGCTGCCAGCATGGAGTGGAGGTGGTGCTGCACATAAAAAAACAGTGCTGCCATCTACTCCTCACCAGAAATTGGTCACTGTCCACAAGGTATGTGACTGCTGCTGGCTGTCCGGACGTGCCTGGCACTGCTGCTCCCCTGTTTGCTGGTGCTGTCTTGCTCTGCCATGTTTCTGGGTAGTAGGATGAAGAAGAAAAGAAACAGGAGGAGATGAAAGGAAGAACATAAAGAAGGGAAAAATAAACAAAAAAACATAAAGTCACAAAAAGCAGGGAAAAAAATGAAAAAAAACATAAGAATAGTCAGCAGCAGAAAGTCATAGTAATACAATAAATAAAAAAAGGGGTATAATAATGAACAATGAACTAACAGGTCCTGCACCATAAACAGAGTTGAAAACAAGGTGGCTGCACCGATGTGAACCATGTGGTGCTGTTCGTGTGCAATTTTGAAGGGGAGAATGTGCTTTGTGTTGCACTTGACGTAAAACGCGACATGAATGGACACGATGAGGAGCCCCGTTTGCCCACGGAACTTTGCATAGCACGGTAGAGTTTTTTTGCTACTTCATGGTTTTGCACGTAACGTGACTCCGCACACACTGCCCAAGCCTCGTAATGAAGCCACTATTTATTTACCCATTTGACCCATGAAAAAAGCTCTGCAATGTTAGATTAATCTTAAAAGATGTTTCTTTATGAATAGGTCTTGTCACAGAAAACCATATGGGAACAGGAATAACTTCACTTCCGAATGTATTGTACTTACCTTGACTTGTTTAATTTTATGGAGTGAGAAATCGAGGGAAACAAATGATAATGAAAATGTTTCAGAGAATGGTTAAATGTATTATGTGTTTCAGACATTCTTTTTTAAAAATTGTAAAATCAACGGAAGCTGTCCTGTTCCCATGAAGACATCAATATTGTGTTGGCTGAAACCAGAAGTTGACTACTCGAGATTAAGAACTTGTTATTTTATTGAGATTGAATAAATAGGTGTTACTAGACTAGAGAGATAGAAACAACCCTTTCCTACCCTGCTTGAAGGTCCCTATTACAGACCTCTTGAGAGCACTCTAACTTAGATACTTTTTGATCGGACTTTTTACTGATGCATCTTGGATTCACTCTGATAGCTACTTAACACTTCCCTGATATTATGCTAGTGGGACTTTAAAGAGTTTTCTTGAACCTCTCTACATGGGAAGGTATATCACAGTTTATATTCTTTCACTCCTTGAGGCTAGAGCTCTTTATGGGCTCTTTCTTGTACTTAAATAAATTATAATAGGGATTAGATTTACAGAACACTCTTTGTGCATTGTTCTGTAACTGTGTTGAATATTGATTAATTGCTAATAAAGGAACTTAGGGGGTCATTATGACCCCGGCGAACGGTGTTCATATGGAGGAAAGTACTGCCAACAGGCTGGTGGTATTTTTCTCAATATTAAGACAGTTTGGCTAAAGCCAAACCGCCAACGTACCATACCGACCGCCACGGCGGTAACAACCACCAGGCTGGAGACTTCAGTCTCGAGCCCGGCGGCCGTCACTTGCAGGATCATGACCCCGCCTACCGCCATGGTTTTTGTGGCAACCTTACGACCAATAAAACTATGGCGGTAGGCACTATCAGTGACAGGGAATCCATTCCCTGTCACTGACAGGGGTCTTTCCCATCTCCTCCCCACCATATATTACCCCTCACCCTCCTCACCCTCCCCAGCCCCCCCACTACATACACTCTACTTCATGCACACACAACACACTCATACACAAACTCATGCCCACATTCATCCATGCATGTATACATCCATTGACACACATCCACACACACTGATACACACACTCATTCACATAACACAACATACACGCATGCACATACAACACACATCACACACCCGCATACATGCACGCACAGACATACACACACACCCCACACACACACACACACAAAACTCCCCCTTCCGTGTCAGAGCAACCGACTTACCTGATGTCAGGGGGTCCTCCAGCAGGAGACGGGACGAGGTGCTGCTGCCAGCAGCAGCGTCTGCCAGCAGAACACCGCCAGGCCGTATCATGGGTCATGATACGGTCTGTGGCGATCTACTAGCGTGGCGCTGCTGCTGGCAGCAGGGCCACCTTACTGCCATCCGCCGGCATGGCCACAGCGGATTTCTGCCATCCTTCTGGTGGAAATCCGGCTGTGGTCATAATACGGTTGACGGCTGGTAGCCGCACCAATGGTCTTTTGGCAGCTGTCACCGCAGCTGTAGGCGTTTCTTCCGCCAATATCATAATGTGGGCCTTAATTCCTAAAAAGTTTTAATTAAGTCTTTGCAATATGATCCAACTCTCGTTGTTGACTTCTGTTCAAATGCCAACTATTTAAATGTTGAATTTCAAATGATCTTCAGTTCTTAATTTGTCTTTAACTGTCTCGAAGGTCCACCCTCTTGGGCCCAGTGGGGTGGGGGAACTTAATATTCCCAAACAAAGTGATTAATGGCAATTGGAGTTTACAATAGTCCCAGCCACATTTTGACAATAACTAAAAGTGTTACTGCTGTCTAAATAATGGCACCTGCCTTATTCTGAGGAAAGAAGGATAAAAGTTATTGGGCTAATATCATAGCCCTGTAAACAAAATGTACCACTGATTCAAGGGCAATATTTTTTATATTTGTTTTGGGTTCCTATTAATCATGCTCACTATTATGCAATACATTCACTCCTTCTGCATCCACCATGGACTATCCATTCTCTTCCTCAACAATATCCTAATTTGAGGATTTGTGCTTTAACTGTCGTCTGTCGTTTACACTATATTTTCTCATGAAGAAAGCTTCTGAAATTGACACATCACAGGATTCTAAACAGCACTTTAGTAAATTGCACACGATTTGTGCCTTGCAAATACGACTGTATTTCACAAAACTTAAATTACACAAACACCATTGAAATAGGTGCCAAAAAGATTTTAGGAATAAAATAAAAATGTAATAGTCAAACTATCAATGTTTTGCTATGGAAGCTTGTTTTTATGTAAGTTTATAAAACAGCCATAAAATATGGATGCAATTATGTTACGTCTACTGTAAATACTCACTCACACGAATGTGGAAACATCAATCTCTAAAACTCAGGGCCTGATTGTAGGGGGCTGGCTTGGTTTGTAGTGAGTACCTTGGGTACTTACACCTTATACCAGGCCAAGTTATCCCCTATTAGTGAAGTAGTAGTGTTCTAGCAGCTGAGTCTGATAGAGGTAGCTATAGCAGAGCAGTTTAGGCTAGGAGACATGCAAATCTCATGCAATACCACTTATAGTTACACAATACCTATACACAAGTAAAGACAATACTCAGTGTTACCAAAAATAAATGTATTTATTTGGGTGACACAGTACCAAAAATATCTTAGAGACAATACTCCTTCTGGAGGTAAGTATTATACACAATATATACACTAGACACCAAAATTAGACAAGCACATAGACATAGAACAATCAAACAGTAGGAAATCCTATAGAATGCAATGGTAGAAAATAGGTCTAGGGGCAATACAAACCATATACTAGAAAAGTGGAATGTGAATCACCGCACAAGTGTAGTGTGTGCAGAATCGCTGGGAGAGTTAGAATACATTAAAACTAAGTAACTTACCCCACCCCAGAGCCCAGAAAAGTAGGAGTAAAGTACTGCAAGTTTCCTTAGGACACACTACACCTCGTTTTTGGGATTTTGCAGCAGCCAACCAAGTCTGCAAAGAACAACTGCTGGATTATTGGACCTGAAGACCTTCAAAGGAAGAGGAGCAAGGCCAGAAGTCGAAAGAAGTTCCAGGAAGGACAGGAGCCCCGGCCAACCCAGAAGAGGGTGCAAAAGAAGAGTCCTGGGTTAGTTAAAGACTGCAGAAATACACCCTAGGAAGATGCCAGCGGGTTTCTGTATAATTCAAAAGATGTCCCACGGCATGAAGATTGTTGCAGATGAGATTTCGTGTTGGAAGGCACCAACAAGTTTTGGCTACGACAAAAGTGTGTTTTTCACCAAAATGGCGCTGGATGGATCCAGGAGGGACCTGGGGGCCTCAACTCTATGTGAGGAGGAAGAGGGAGCTCTCAGAACTTTAGAGAGCCCTCAGGATGCCAGTCAGCACCTCCAGAAGCCACACGATCTAGGTTAAAAGGAGGTAAAAAATACAGTTGATGCAGGTCAACAAAAGAAGGTCCCATGCCACCGGAGAACAACTCAGCAAGTTGAACATCACAGCGTGGAGTGCTGGGGAAATGGCCCAGGCTGTGCATGAAGGAATTTTGCAAAGAGTGCATAGAGGCCTTCAGGAGGTAAAGAAGACACAAAACACAGGGGTACCGTCATTCTCGGGGAAGGCAAAGTCTTACCTCCTCCAAATTGCGACAGCAGGACCTTAGGACAGTCTATGTTGATGATGTCCACCCTCGGTGTCCTTAGGAACATGCTCATCACCGTGAGAGGAGGTCCAGGGTACCTGTCATCGCCTTTGAAGGTGCCTGCTTGGAGCAGGGGAGTGACTCTGTCACTCCACGGGAGATTTCTTCGGTCCTCCTGGTGCAGGATGAAGACAGGGAGTCCCCAGAGCATGAACACCGTGGAAACTGTTGCAGTTGCTGACTTGGGGCTGAGGTCGCTGAAGAAAAGTTTCTCTTGTAGACACTTTGTTGCAGTTACAGCTTTTTTTGGAGCAGGCTGCGGTTGATCCGAGGTCAGAGGATGCTGAAGTTGTTGCAGAGGATTCCTGAAGGAAACTTGCAAGCAGAATCTGAAGAGAACCCACAGGAGAGATCCTAAGTAGCCCTGAGAAGGGAATTAGCTACCTTATCAGGTATGAACCTATCAGGAGGGGTCTCTGACATCACCTGCTGGCACTGGCCACTCGGAGCCCTCCAGAGTGCCCCCACACCTTGCAAAGCAAGATGGCTGAAGTCTGGGACACACTGGAGGAGCTCTGGGCACCACCCCTGGGGTGGTGATGGACAGGGGAGTGGTCACTCCCATTTCCTTTGTCCAGTTTCTCGCCAGAGCAGCGGAGAAGGGGTCCCTGAACTGGTGTAGACTTGTTTATGCAAGGAGGGCACCATCTATGCCCTTCAAAGCATTTCCAGAGGCTGGGGGAGGCTACCCCTCCCCAGCCTGTAACACCTATTTCCAAAGGGAAAGGGTGTAACACCCTGCTCTCAGAGGAAATGCTTTGTTCTGCCTTCCTGGGACTGGGCTGACCAGACCACAGGAGGGCAGAAACCTGTCTGTGAGGTGTCAGCAGCTGTAGCTGCATTGCAAGCCTCAGAGAGCTGGTTTGGCAGTACTGGGGGTCCATGGTGGAGCCCCCAGGATGCTTGAAAGTGGCTCCCCAGTACCAGATTTGGAATTGGGGACAATTCCATGATCTTAGACATGTTACATGGCCATATTCGGAGTTACCATTGTGAAGCTACATATAGATATTGATCTATATGTAGTGCACGCGTGTAATGGGGTCCCCGCACTCACAAAGTCTGGAGAAATGGCCCTGAACTATGTGGGGGCACCTTTGCTAGTGCAAGGGTGCCCTCACACTTACTAACTTTGCACCTAACCTTCAGCAAGTGAAGGTTGGACATATAGGTTGACTTAGAAGTTACTTAAGTGCAGTGAAAGTGGCTGTGAGATACTGTGTGCACTATTTCTCAACGGCTGCAATGGCAGTCCTGTGTAAGGGTTTGTCTGAGCTCCCTATTGGTGGCAAAATAAATGCTGCAGCCCCTATGGATCTCCTGGAACCCCAATGCCCTGGGTACCTAGGTACCATATACTAGGGACTTTTAAGGGGGGCCCAGTATGCCAATAGAAATTGGTAAATGAAGTCACTGGCCTACAGTGACAAATTTAAAAGTAGAGAGAGCATAAGCACTGAGGTTCTGGTTAGCAGCGCCTCAATGACCCAGTTAGGCACTACACAGGCATACATATTAGGCCACAAACTATGAGCAATGGGGTCCTGGCTAGCAGGATCCCAGTGAGACAGGTAAAAACATACTGACATTTAGGTTTTTATATATGAGCACTGGGTCCCTGGCTAGCAGGATCCCAGTGACACAATTAAAACACTCTGAACCACACTCACAAACAAGCCAAATGTCGGTGTAACCATTCTAGAAAAAGGCTACTTTCCTACACTGATTTACAAAGATAAACTTACACTTTGGTATATGTTTACTTTTTCTGCTATTCAGAAACTGCAAGTCAATGTTAGGTTTATGACTGAGGAGACTTTGCAGCTGTGGCAAACTGCACATAAAAAGATAGGACAAGTCTATCTTTTTAGGTGCGGAGTTCTCCACCCCAATCACGGAGTATCCGCAGTCATAAACTTACTATTAACTCATAATTTGTGAATAGCAAAACATAAACATATGCAAAAGTGTACGTTTACTTTTGTGAATCAGGCCCTCAATGATGTACTGCAATTTAATGACATAAAGGAAATGCAAAATAAACTTGAATCTGAGAGTGACAGTCACACCTGCTGTTTGCTCCAGCACTTAACTAATTATTTACCTTTAGAAATGGGGTCTTTAGTTAGCAGTCAGTTTACACCCTGTCCAAGTGGGGACCCTCACTCTAGTCAGGGTAAGGGTGATACCCTGCTCAGGTAAACCCTGATCACACCCTTGGTAGCTTGGCAGAAGCAGTCAGGTTTATCTCAGAAGCAATGTGTAAAGCATTTGCACAAAACACACAGTAACGCAATCAAAACACTACAAAAGGACACACACCAGTTTTAGAAGACTAGCGAATATTTATCTGTGTAAAACAGGACAAAACCGAGAAAAATCCAACATACAGTAATAAAGATTTAAATTTTGCAAGAATTTAGTTAAAAATACAGATCCTTAAAGTCTATAGCTCTGTCTAGCGATATCACGACATCGTGAACAACAAATCCAACAGTTCAGGCTGACTGCAGGATCTTAGCAACTGTATGGGGAAGACCAGTAAACAGTATCTTGGAAATGTTAAGAGTTGTGGTTCTCACGATGAGATCTGGAGTGCGCCGTTGGCAGGTGTTGGCAGGCGTCAATGGGCATCGGCTCCAGTGGTTGGTGCAGGGGTCATCGGGCCCTTGAAGTCACATGCATTGCAGATTGAACTCTGGGCTGATGACGAAGTCAGGAGCGCTGGCATTGATGTTGTCAGGGCTGCGATGTGAAGCGGAATGATGCGACATGCGGTGCTTACAGGACACGGTGCAGGCAGTGGCTCGGTGATGGCATCCTGCAGTGTTGGTGAGACTAGGGCTGTGGTGTGAAGTGGGGCGGTGCAATGTGCAGTGTCTCCAGGTCACAGTGCAGGCAGCGTCATTGTTGTTGCTAAAGTGCTGTCATCGGTAGTCCCAAGGGGACGGTACAATGCGGGGTGGGCTCTGTGTGGCAGCCACTGGTCACGGTGCAGACAGGGATGTCTTTTGATGATGCTGGCATTGGTGGACCGAGACTGCAATGCGGAACAGTGCTTTTTTGTGCCTCAAGAGCAGTGTCTTCAGGCCACAGTGCAGGCAGTCGTCATCAGGGATTCCAAGACTGCAGTGTGAGCAAGGCGATGCAGAGTATGGGGCCCACAGGTCACGGTGCAAGCAGCGGCTCAGTGACAGCATCAGGTGGAGCGTCAGTGAGACCGGGGCTGCAGAGCGAAATGGGGCACGGCTCTGGGTGGCGTCAGGACATGGTGCAGGCAACGGCATCATTGACGGGATCTTGTTTTCTTTTCTTCTGTTGCAGCACAAAACACAGTTCCCAGTGCTGTAGGCAGATGAGCCTGAAGTTTTTGATATCACTGAGATTTCCAACAGGAGCCAAGCTCTAGTTCAAGTCGTTGGATAAACTTCACATGGAGGGTACGCAGCAAAGTCCATTCTTTACCCTCTTTGTGGCAGAAGCACCAATTGCAGGCCAACTCAGCAAATCGCACACAGCAAAGGGGCAGTACACCTAATCCAGCTCTTCAGCTCTTCTCTTTGGCAGAGGTTCCTCTTGACCCAGAAGTGTTCTAAAACTCTGGGGTTTGGGTCCAGTTTCTCCTTTCAAGGGCCCAGGGACTGGACAGGGCAACACTTGGCAGGATAGGCAGAGGAAGTCTTTGATGAGCCTGAGATTTCATAACAGGGGGCAAACTCAGTCAAAGCCATTGGAGACACTTCACAAGCAGGAAAACACCACAAATTCCAGTCTTTGTCCTCTCTCAGGTAGAAGCAGCAACTGCAGGCCAACCCAGCAAGTCATAGTCACAGGCAAAGGGGCAGTACTCCTCCTCCAGCTCTGCTCCTTGGCAGAGGTTCCTCTTGATCCAGAAGTAATTTTAAAGTCTGGGGATTTAGGTCCACTACGTATGCTCATTTCTGCCTTTGAAGTAGGCAAACTTCAAAGGAAGGTCTCTGTTGTACACAAGATCATGCCTTGCCAAGGTCTGGCCCCACACTCCATGAGGTTAGAGACTATATTGTGTGAGAACAGTCAGAGCCTATTCAGGTGCAGGTGTCAGATCCTCCCTCCAGACTCTAGCCCAGGAACACTCTTTGGGATGTGCAGGACACACCTCAGCTCCCTTTGTGTCACTGTCTAGAGGGAATTCACAAACAGCCCAAATGTCACTTTCTAAAAGTGGAATTTTCAAAGAGACAATCTAAAAAACAACTCTACCAAAAGATGTATTTTTCAATTGTGGGTTCAGAGACCCCAAACTCTATTTCTCTATCTGCTTCAAGTGGCAAACTGCACTTAGGAGATATTTAAAGGTGGTCCCCATGTCAACCTGTGGGAGAGATTGGTCTTGCAAAAGTTAAAAACAAAATTGCCAGTATTTCACTATCAGAACAAGTAAAATACCCCAGTACATGCCCAACCTTTTAAATATACTGAACCCTGCCCATGGGGCTACCTAGTGCCTACCTTAGGGGTGACTGACATGTAGTAAAAGGGAAGGTTTGGGCCTGGCAAGTGGGTACACTTGCCGGGTTGAATTGGCAGTGCAAGACTGCACACACAGACACTGCAGTGGCAGGTCTGAGACATAGTTGCAGGGATAATCATGTGGGTGGCCCATTCAGTGCTGCTGGCCCAACAGTAGCATTTGATGTACCGGTCCTGGGAACCTCAGGTGCACTTTACTAGGGACTTACCAGTAAATCAAATGTGCCAATCATGGATAAACCAATCACCAATACAGTTTACACGGGGAGCACGTGCACTTTAGCACTCATCTGCAGTGGTAAAGTGTGCAGAGACAATAAACCAGCAAAACAGATCTGAAAAAATAGAAGGAAGAAGGCAAAAAGTTTGGAGATAACCCTGCTAAAAGGGCCATTTCCAACATTTACTCACTATGTGCTATACCTGTGCTTCTATTTCAAAAGAAAGACTCTAACAATGCAATGTCCAGTTCTGTTTTTAGTAAAAATCATTTAGTAAGGACTGAGATCTGTGTAGGAAAGAACAGTAAGAAGACTTGAAAAGCCTATTTCTTATGTTTATGTCTCCACAGACACAAACTACACTTTGGATGGGATTGCATAAAAACAATGTCGGTTGTAATTTGCACTGTGATCCTATACAGCATCAAAACACTTCAAAAAGATGTCCTGTCATGCTCTTTTAAAAAAGATTCAGACTGTGTTATTTTTCAGCTGGAAATACAACTTTGAAGACAAAAAGAAAGAAACAAAAATAGTACTGTGTTGCTATTTACCACGATAAAACAAATTGGGGGCAAGTGCTATTTTGCCCCTCTTCTTTTTTTGCAGTAAAATTCAATGCTCAACTTGTGACTACACCAGTAAAACATCTACCCTTTTCAGCTGCAAAAAAATATAAAAAGAGAGATGACTGGCACTTTGTTACTAATGGCCTGATTATAAGTGCCCTATCTAGATTCAATAATTATCACACCCAATAAGCAGATGCTTTTATAAGAATTTAAGTTGTTGATTGATTGAGGTGTTAGCTGTGGTCAAATAGAAACCACCAATCCTTGTCAGGGTGAGACACAAACCAACCCTAAATTAACCTGTGCTCCACCATGTGGTAGCTTGGCACAGAAGAGTCAGGCTTGAATGGAGGAAATGTGTAAAGTATTTGTAAAACACTATAAACAGTAATAAAGTGAAAACATCACACAAAAAAGACCCACGCAAGTTTAAAAAAATTGAATTTTCTTTAATAAATAAAACAAGAACAAAACAATAAACATTCAATTAGCAGACCTGGTTATATGCAATTTGAAAGATTTGTGAGAAAATAGCTCCAAAAGGAACCTAGGCCCTCATTACGAGTTTGTTGGATGGCGGAGGCCACCCGCCGAATTCGTACTGCCAACAGGCTGCCTGTGCGGCCAGAACACCACCAGTCTTATTAGGAGTTAACCGCAGAGCCACCGAAATAGCATTTCCACCTGCCGGCCCTACAGTGAACAGGGCCTTATAATTGACCCTGGCTTGTAATCGAGCCGGCGCCAATGTGATGGTGCGGTGGGTGCAGCAGCACCCATCGTGCTTTCCACTGCTCGTAATTCGGGCAGTAGAAAGCGAGACAGGGCTGTCCAGGGGGCCCCTGCACTGCCCATGTAATCACTTTCAAACTTCAGAAAGGGATAGTTGAACATTATTGCCTACAGGATCTTAAGATCTAATCGTCAGTATACTGCCAGAAAGCACCTTTTTAACTCCTGCTTTGGGACTAGTGTAGCATCAGCATGTGAAGACCAAAGGTTCCCAAGTCCAATCTGCCTTAGTCAATTTCTTATCACCCTAAGTCACAGGATCATCTTTATCCCAGCCATCCCCATTACCTACTCTAAGGCGCTACGAAAAAGTGTGAACTCAGGGGCTGACCATAACTTCTGCCAGTACAAGAGTGGCTTCAGGCCAACACCATCACTGATTTATTTTAGGCCATAGTATAGCCGCAATGGGGACAATGGAGTTCTTGATGAGAGGTTACTCACACTCCTCATAAGTCAATTTTCCACTCTTTTAAAGGCCCTAGTTTCTAAATAACCCTACAATTCTCCACTATTCAAAGAAGCCCTTAAATCCTGACTCGATTGGCCAGGAGGAATAATCATGCTGCACTCTCAAAATGCCACCACAATATTGCTCGAGCTTGAGCCTTTGTTTCCGGACATGAGGTGACCAATCAAAGTGTTCTGTAAGGGTAACCCTCAAATACTCAACTCAAACACCTGTACACACTCCAGCCTTTCACTATTAAACATTGGGTTAGACTGATATGTTGGGCAGGTGTTAAATATCATGTATTTAGGGGCATATTTATACTCCGTTTGCACCGAATGTGCGTCGTTTTTTTCGACGCAAATTCAGCGCAAAACTAACGCCATATTTATACTTTGGCGTTAGACGCGTCTAGCGCCAAAGTATGGGCAAATAGCGTCATTTTTTTGCGTGAACGCCTTCCTTGCGTTAATGAGATGCAAGGAAGGCGTTCCCGTCTAAAAAAATGACGGCGACGCAAATGCGTCGTATTTATACTCCCGGGCAAAAATCACGCCCGGGAGTGGTCGGGTCAAAAAACCCCGCATTTGCGCCACTTTTTAACGCCTGGGTCAGGGTAGGCGTTAAGGGGCCTGTGGGCTCAAAATTAGCCCACAGGTGCCCTCCCCTGCCCCCAGGGACCCCCCCTGCCACCCTTGCCCACCCCAGGAGGACACCCAAGGATGGAGGGACCCATCCCAGGGACATTCAGGTAAGTTCAGGTAAGTATACATTTTTAAATTTTTTTTTTTTTTTGGGTGGCATAGGGGGGCCTTATTTGTGCCCCCCTACATGCCACTATGCCCAATGACCATGCCCAGGGGACAGAAGTCCCCTGGGCATGGCCATTGGGCAAGGGGGCATGACTCCTGTCTTTACTAAGACAGGAGTCATGTAAATGGCGTCTGGGCGTCGTTTAAAATGGCGCAAATCGGGTTAAGACGTTTTTTTTTGCGTCAACCTGACTTGCGCCATTTTTAAGACGCCCTAACGCCATTTTTCCCTACGCCGGCGCTGCCTGGTGTACGTGGTTTTTTTCCACGCACACCAGGCAGCGGCGGTCTGCTTGCGCCGGCTAACGCCATTCAATAAATACGGCGCCCGCATGGCGCTTCAGAATGACGTTAGTCGGCGCAAATTTTTTTGACGCTAAACTGCGTTAGCGCAGTTTAGCGTCAAAAAGTATAAATACGGGCCTTAGTATTTCTGAGGTTGAGCTCCAGAGCACCAGCCCTCCAGCAAATCCAAAAGCATTTGCATTCCCATAGGGGATTTGGAGAGCAGCAGGGTATCACCCGATGAACAGCAGGGCTGGAATCTTTACTCCAGCCATGCATGGAGCATTACACTTGCACTTTCCCAATTGGGACACTAGATCATTAAGATAGAGAAGTAAAAGGGTTAACACCAACACACACCATGCTTCACACCCTGATTTACCAGAATTGGGTTGATGAGATCACTCTGAAGTCCACATCTGACCTGGGCATCATTCTTAGTGTGTATTTTAACAATAGTTGTTACTAGGTAGACTAGAACCCTCATCTCCCACTTCACCTGCCATAGAGACTCGCTTTGAACAGGGTCTAACGTGGATTGAAGATCCACAAAGATTGCATATAGTCCACCCCGGCAAAGAAACATACTTGCAATGCAATAAGTGCAGACAAAATACCTAATCAATCATTCCAACCTTCTCTCTAAACCCAGCTTACAATAGGGTCAGAACCTCTGTCTCAACCATTCATTTGATCAACCTATTCAATATTATATGACAAAATAATTTTTGTAAACTATTGATAAGGCTAATTGGCCTGTAGGTGACAGGTAAAGACTGGCACCTTTCTTAAAGTTTTGGATAATCTCCGTCCCACCCAAGAAGGGGGCATTAGTGTGCCAGTTAGTATAGCATTAATAAATCAGGACAAAATAGAGACACCATATATCCTTGAGCATCTTAAATGCAATGAGCTGGGTCTTGGGCGATTCATGAGCTACATCATCCATAACTACCAGTGATGACTCACTAGTTACATCATCAGGAACTACAAGCGAAGGGTTACAGATTTCAACCCTGGATTCCTGACTATGGAGCTGAGCCCAGGGCAGTACATGAGCTGCATCAACCATTCGTGCCACTTTATTACTGCACTGCACCACCAGAGTACAACTAGGACAATTGTTCAACTCAAGCACTGCAGTGATGGTACGATCAAGCGGAGCATGGAATCTTGAGCCCCCTCCCTCAACTGATCACCAAAAGCTACAAAGATCTTTTGTTTTGATGGGGTCTAGCATTGAGACCCATTTAGCGAACTCCCAATCTCTTTTAGCCTTCAAAATAGTAGCTTTGTAGAATATCCTGGCTGCCGGAATAGCCCCTCCAGACCCTGACTTAATGGACCCTAGTAAGCTTGTCGGGTGACCCTACAGGATTTAGTATACAATGAGGCCACCCCATTGGTTTTCAGGGTTTCCTTGGTCTCTTTTGTAAGCAGATCCCTTAGAGGTCAAACATAGAGTTATTGATTGCACATAGTTTCATCAGAGAATTGAGGCAATCATTTGGCACATTTTCAGTAACCACAGCATCTAAGGTAGATGTCACAGACTCTAGCACTTTTGTCAGGCTGTCTTCTGTTTCAACCATCACACTCCACTTGAGCCTGTGCTAATTGTCAGTGGGAACCAGCCTTTGATCTAGGACCTCATTTGGGTGTGTGTGGAGGGAGCCGCCCAGGACTCCTCATGTTAGCCCCAATGCATTGTGATCACTATCTCCCTGAAACTACTCCCATATCAACCAATATCAGCCATAACCTAACATCTAGGAGGATATAATCAGTTAAACTAGTGCATTGCAAACAATGAAACGTGTGCCCCCCTTTCATGTCAGATCTAGTTCTCCCATTGCACGCCCACGGGCTGTTGTTAAAGACAAATGTATTTAGCTGCAATACAGCAGCTGACCCCCTTTTCACTAGAGAGAGAAAGAAAAACTCCAGGAACTCCCCAGATATTATTCTCACCATTATAAGAATCTTCATGGTTCATGGAGATCAGACAAAGGTACAAATTTACCATCAAAGTCACCTGCCACTAACTTGAAAATTCCCTATTCTGGGCAGACAATGGATATCGGGTTGTGCTGGACTAAGACAAGATTGCACATTCAGGTCAACCTTGAAGGAGCCCGGGCTGGCTACAGGGACCCAGGTCGGCCTGCAGAAACAAAGCACCTCAAATTCTGGTTTGAAGAGAATTGCGAGGATCTTATTTGAAGATGCGTCATGCAGCTGAAGTGATGTGCCAGTTCTGAGATATGGTGAGGCTGTAATGTGCAGGCCTGCGTTATCATTGAGGATCTAACTGCCAGGACTTGCAGTGCAAAGTCTGGCATCAAAGAAGCAGTACGCAGTCAGGGTGATGCGTTGGTTCCAAAGAGTTGCAATGCTGTGATTCAGAGCCCACTTTCAAGGTTCCAGGACTAGGGTGGCACAACTTGATGGGGTAGTCTCATAAATGGAAGAGTCCATGTGCAAGTGCAAGGTTGTTGGAAGCATATTATGTCCCTAAGGCTTCAGAAGACCAGCCACTTAGCTCTTGGAGTCACTCTGGGAGATGCAGGTCCAGTTCTATTCACCCAGGCAAGAGGACAGCGGGCAGCAGGTGAGCAGGGCAGCAGTTCCTTCAGAGCAGCAGTCCAGCAGAATGGTGGTCCTTTCAGCAGCACAGCAGTCCTTCATCCTGGCAGAGTATCCACAGGTCCAGAAGTGTACGGTGGTATCATAGGTCCAGTATTTACACCACTCTGCCCTTGAAGTAGGGGAGACACTGCTAGATGCTTTCCTTTCAAGTGCACCAGAGTCTGTCCTCCCCTGCCTTGATTCCAGACTAACTACAGTGGGTATGCAGCCCTTTGTGTGGAGGCAGGTCACAGTCTATTTAAGTATAGGTAGGGCTGTGCCCAGTAACCCCTCCCAACCTGCAAGTGATGACCCACCCAGACACACCTAAACTCTCCTTTGTGTGTGCCTTTCAAGAAGGAATACACAAAGCCCAACTGTCGACTACACCAAGTCATGTGCCCCATAGACACCCTAGAAGCATGAAATAGGTAAGGCAGGAACATGTCGTATTTCTAAAAATGGCATTTTCAAAATTGTAATTTGAAATCCAACATCTCCATGAATTAGGATTTTAGATTAGGATTCCAGTGACAACAAAACACGACACAGTGACTGTTGGACTTTTTAGCTTATGCAGGGTCATCCCCAATCTTTTTGCCTCCTGCCTCCTATTTTTCTGACCTGTTGCTGTTGGCTTTTGAACTCTGTGCACTTTACCACTGCTAACCAGTGCTAAAGTACATATGCTATCTGTGTAAATTGTATTGTTGATTGGTTTATCCATGATTGGCCTATTTGATTTACTAATAAGTCCCTAGTAAAGTGCACTAGAGGTGCCAGGGCCTGTAAATCAAATGCTACTAGTGGGCCTGCAGCACTGGTTGTGCCACCCACATGTGAAGCTCTGTAATCATGTCTCAGACCTGCCATTGCAGTGTCTGTGTGTGCAGTTTTAACTGTAAATTCGACTTGGAATGTGTACCCACTTGCCAGGCCTAAACCGTCCCTTTTCTTACATGTAAGGCACCCCTAAGGTAGGCCCTAGGTAGCCCCAAGGGCAGGGTGCAGTGTATTGTTAAGGTAGGACATATACTAATGTTTTTTAAATGTCCTGACAACGAAATATTGCTAAATTCGTTTTTCACTGTTGCAAGACCTGTCCCTCTTATAAGTTAATATGGGGGATACCTTTAAGTCTGATTAAAGTGTAGATTCACTTTGGGAGCAGATGGACATATTGAATTTGGGGTCTCTGAGCTCACAATTTTAAAATACATCTTTTAGTAAAGTTGATTTTAAGATTGTGTGTTTGAAATTGCCACTTTTAGAAAGTGAGCATTTTCTTTCTTATACCATTTCTGTGACTCTGCCTGTTTGTGGATTCCCTTTCTGGGTCAGTTTGACAGTTGGGCTGCTTGCACCTCACACTAGACAGTGACACAAAGGGAGCTGGGGTGTAGCCTGCATATCCTGATGAGCCATCTGTGCTAGGAGGGAGGGGAGAAGTGGTCACTTACACCTGAAAGGGCTGTGGCTGTCCTCACACAATGCAGTCTCCAACCCCTTAGTGAGTGTCTGGGGCCTGGCCTGGGCAAGGCAGGATTTCACATTCAAAAGAGACTTTACTTTGAAGTAGGCCTACTTCAAAGGAGAAATTGGGTATAAGAAGGGCACCCAAAACCACAGACTTTAGAAACACTTCTGGAAACAAGAGGAACCTCTGCCTGGAGAAGAGCTGACGAGCTGAGGAAGAAGAGCTGCCCTGCATGTGACTGTGCTTTGTGGAGCTATCCTGCAGTTGCTGCTTCTGCCAGAGTAAGAGGGCAAAGATTGGACTTTGTGTGCCTTCCATCTTGAGAAGAAATCTCCAAGGGCTTGGTTTAGAGCTTGCCTCCTGTTGTTTGAAGTCTCAGGGACAACAGAGACTTCTCTCTGCCAGCACCTGGCAGCACTCTGCCCTGTGGTGCCCATTCAGGTCCTTGGACCCTGAAAGGAGAAGCTGGCAGCCTAAAGAAAAGGAAATCCACACACAGAGCACTGTTCGGGGAAAAGATCGACACGACTCTGATCTGCGGCTGAAGAAATGACGCCCGCCTGCTCCGCAGCTGAGAATCAACGCTCAGAGGAAAGGCGACCGAAGAATCGATTCACGAAGCAGGAGAAATGACGCACAGCATCGCTGACGGAGGCTGGGAGATCACCACCCACGGTGCATGGTTTTCAGTTCATCGTGCGGCTGGATTTCCGACTCAAGTACTACTGGGTGTGGATAAACAACACAAGGCCTGCCCGGACCCGAGAGTGCTGACCCGGCGAAAGGAGAAATGACGCAAGGTCCCGCTCGTGAGTGGAATCAACGCATCGCAAACCCTTTTTGACGCAGACCTGCCCGTGCTGGGTTATTTTTGACGCACACAAGGTACTTTTTCGCGCTGACAACGTTAGTGTGTGTTTGAAACTACTTAAATACTCTTTGATTTTTAATTGATAACTTGACTCGTGTATTGTGGATTTTTGTCATTTTGTTTAGATAAATATTTCCTATTTTTCTAAACTCGTGTTGTGTCATATTATATTGTTTTCATTAGGTTACTCTGTGTGTTGGTGCAAATACTTTACACCTAGCACCCTGAAGTTAAGCCTACTGCTCTGCCAAGCTACCAAGGGGGTAAGCAGGGGTTAGCTGAGGGTGATTCTCTTTTACCCTGACTAGAGTGAGAGTCCTTGCTTGAACAGGGGGTAACGTGACTGTCTTCCAAAGACCCCATTTCTAATAGTGACATATTCTCATTTGAAACTTACACTTACAAATTGTAATAAGGAAACTCCAAAGTTATCCTAAAGGGAGAGGTAGGCATTGAAGTATTGAAAATGAATGAAAGAGTTTTTCACTACTAGGACATGTAAAACTAAAAAGTACATGTCCTACTTTTTTTAAATATTGCACCTGGCTATCTGAGCTGTCCAAGACCTACCCTAGGGGTGACTTAGGTGTATTAAAAAGACAGATTTGGGCCTGGCAAAATGTTTAATTTGCCAGGTCCATGTGGCAGTTTAAAATGGCCCTCACAGGCTGTGATGGCAGGTCTGAAACATGCTTACAGTGCTACTTACGTGGATGGCACAATCAGTGCAGCAAGTCCACTAGTAGCATTTAATTTACAGGCCTTGGCAGAGGGAGTGCCACTTTACTAGGGACTTACATGCAACTTAAATCTGCAAATTGGGGCTAAGCCAATGTTACTATGTTTTAAGGAGAGAGCACATGCACTTTATTACCATTTACCAGTGATAAAGTGCCTGAAATTATAATGGAACAGGTGTCCCTAACCAACAGTAAAATAGAAAATACATAGGGAATAAAGAAATAATGCCCAGGCAATCATTAATTTACAGTTACAATCACACTTATAATACAATATCAAGTCCAGAATGAAAGTTAAGGGGAAGCCCACTGTAGGGCAAACAAAATTTGTATCAAAACAAGCACAGTCAGACAATTGAATGACACAATAAACAATTCCAAGTCACAGCTTAACAAACACTACTACACCCTTTGTCAAATTAGAATCAAAATCCAGTATCAAAATCAAACTATTTTGATAATAATTTAACAAAGTGTGTAGCAGTATTTGTTAAGAAGTGACTTGGAATTTTTTATAGTGTCACACAGTTTTCTGCGTGTGCTTGTTTTGAATCAAGCTTTTTTTTGCCCTACAGGGGGTTTCCCCTGAACATTTATTCTGAAGTTGATATTGTATAATAAATGTGATTTTAACTGTGAATTCGAGATTACCTGGGCATTGTATTTTTGTTCCCAATGTATTTTTTATTTCATTGTTGGTTAGGGACCTCTGCTCCCTCAAAATATATATAATCACTCTTGGTCCTTACTTAACCTTGGGTTCCCTTGTGTTTTATAATAGAAGTCTTAAGGACAGCAAAAACAAGATCAGAAAAATAAGGGAAGGAAGATAAATGGTTAGAGAGAATCAACCCCAAGATCGACAGGTCTAACATTTTGTTTAATTGGTTGCGATAAGTATCACCTTTTCCATGTTTTACCTGCAAGAATAGGGAACAATATGAGGACTTTGGTGCTTCACAGAAGAAATGTGTATGTCTCCTTACTTTCTGCTCATTTTTCACCCATTAAATTCTGCCATGTTTGACCTACCAAAGTTTAACATGTGGCGCAGATTGCACTGCAACTGGTAATTATCGGGTGCAGTAAACAGTTCTATACCAATAATTGCAATCCCTGAGCAAATAGCAATTTGCATATGTCGTCCAACCCAAATTAATAGGATGCTAAAAAGCTGCTCCTTGAAATTTAGAACCACAAAGGCACTTCATGCACTTCGGCTGTGCTGTACCATGAGCTTCAAGTATCATCTCCCTCGTCGTTAATTCACGTACACAGCTACATGAAAATCTAGAGGAACTTCTGTGTTGAAAAATACACCCATCACCCATTAAAATGAAAATGTTTGGGGATTACATTAATGGCTGCATGATCTCAGAGCTTCACCTTATCAGTGTTTATGAACACGAAATTACCAAGAGCGGTCTGGAGGTTTGCAAAATAAATCGTTAGAGGCTTGCTCACAGCTGCTGGCAATGAATTCCATTTCCACCCCCTTTCCCTTTCCAATAGGTTATTTGTATCTGTAAATGACCCAAGACCTGGAGCAGAGATATTTTAGAGATTAGAGTTCAGAACACAATGTGATTTGTAAAACACTCCATGAGGAATCAGATCGTACCTTCTGCTAGAAACTGATGGGTTTTAATATGGAAGGTGTCAGATATTAAGACCACGTGCTTATTGTGAGAAATAACAGTTAACCTTTCTCTAGTGGCTGATGGAGGCCAATGCAGTATTTTATTATCAACATTGGCAGGTGATTTATTACCACTGTTTCTACTCCAGTAAAAGCACATTAGGCTCTGCTTGATGTATCATTTGTTATCTTCAACCTTCATGCACACTTTCTGCATGCATAATCTCCTTCTTCAAGCAAATTTGTAACAGGGAAAATGCAAATATCCAAGGCACGGTGGAGTCTTGATGCAGAAGCGAGTTAAGGGGAGAGCATCGCAATGCCATTTACATGTGGAAAATACCTGATGCCTGCAGAAAGTTTCAGCCTTTACGAAATAATGACATAATGCATCTCAGTATCAGTTATGCATAATGGTGCATTAGTGAAGATTCAGGAGTGACAGAAAATAAATCACTGCCATATTCTACAAGCTTCAAAGCAGAGCATGGGAAAGCTGAATAATATTCAGGTCATCGTACCCTGCACCACTTCCTGTAGTCCTATTGTATTACCATATGCTTTTGGTGGTACTATGCATATGTTTCATTCCAAGTGGACAGTACGCTCCCTTTGAGAACTTTTGAAATCAGCTTTCATATGGTAAATACACGCAAACTTTGAGCCACTACGGTTGCTGAACTGTGAATAGGATGGTCGCAAATCGCTCACCTACTATTGCCGACCAGTCTGTAATTACTGTGTACTGCTAGGTTGCGTCCAAAAAACTCCAACCAGAATGACCAGCCTGATGAATAATAATAAGGCAGGTCACTACTTGCGGCTCTGTTCATTTTGCTACTAACATGATAATGGTGCCCTGTAAACAACTACAGACCATTTCTGCATTTCTAATCTTCAAACTTTTTTTTAAACCAGCCCATGTTCATTAAAGGGGACTGCTCAACTTTAAAATACACATATATTCCTTTCGGGAACACATCAAGGGAGGAGATGGTGGTCTTCGGAACAACAGATTGCCCCAAGAGTGTTGCCAGACAACATTCTCACAGGGTAAGGTGTCCAGAGAGGACAACTTCCCCTTTACGAAAGGGTTACCACCTGTCTTAAGCAGTTGGTAACTAATTAGTGTGTTGCAACTGTAATTGCATTCACAAGCCATGAGAACATACCATAGCAAATCATAGCTATGAAAGAATGGCACATTTATGCCCCCCCATTATTGTGATTCAGAAGAAGTCAATAATCCAGTTTTATGATTCAGAGAGGTATTACCGAATGTGAAAATAGGTTAACCATATAGCAAAAACCCATTTTTCAAATGCAAGTTCTGTGTTTTTGTAAATAACAGAGTTTGTGACCACAACATGGCTTTGTTATTAAGCCCCACATTTCCATCACCAAATCTGCTAAATGTTAAAAATACAGATGTGCATCCAATATGTTTAATCTCAAAATGGAGAAAGATGAATTGACTTCCAACCTCTGCACTGGCCACCTATTGGTGATGTTTTGATGTTTGATGTTTTGATGGTATATCACTGGCAATTCTAAACAATCTATATGTTTCAGCTATTTTGTGGCATCTAGAAAGCAGCATCTTCAAAACAAGATAGTAAGGATTAACGAAAAAAAGTCTTATAAATCGCCCTGTTCCTAGGGGAGAGGGAGCCATAATTGCATTTTCCTGTTCCTTCAAAATTCCGTTTACCACAGCCAGAACTCTAGTTATAGAATAAAAATAATCTATTATCCATTTACAGACTTTAAAAACAAAACTAGCTTCTGAGGCATACATTTATATTAAAAATGTTATTGATAGAGCATAAATCCATACATTATATATATATATATTATATTTTTATTTAAAATGATATGATGATGTTCCAAAAAAACTATTCAACATGTGACATGAAATAGATAGTACAACATTAACTACCTCTTTCGTCACCACGAGAACCGTACAAATGTATTTTCCCCACCTCGGGTTTCCCCTAAGGTTTAGGGACACATTCACATCAATTCTCTCCCACCTTATTAGGATGTTCCTAAATGCCTAACTTCCGCTTTTACCCAAGTCTGTCTTATAAAATAGTTTTCTCTAAAAGTCGTATTCAGAAGTACCAACTAAGTGTCCAGTTGGAGATGGTATCTTCTGACAATTTTTTCTGTATCTCATTCTCTTCTGTTTCAGGAACAAATGTGCATGCAGTGCAAGTCCTGCCACAGCATGATAGGGACATCTATCTGCCCCAACCTCATTATGTTCAACGATTCCACATGTCATATTGTAAACGTACACTCTACCCATCAGCATATTCGTCAAAAACAACCCGAACCCTATCAATTTTTTACTGTTCTGTGTCAATGCGATACCCAGCCACAAGATCAGATACAGTGCAACAAATAGAAAAAAAAATCAAAATATTTGAAAAAACCTAAAACTAAAGGTCAATATTACAAAACATTATAACAACATTTTTGAATTATATACAAATGTAACAATAACGTTTATCAAAATCTGATTTTTTTTTTATGCATTCACTCTATACACAACTTTACTGTATTAATAATTAGTAATGCATAATAAAACATTTTTTTACAGTAGGTGGGAGTTTCTTTTTAATCTAAACATCAGAAAAACGAATTTACGTAATTTAACATGTCTAAATTAATGAAAGATGTAATTAAAAATTAATGTAATAGCACTGAAGCATTTTTATTTGGTTTACATTAAAATAAAAATATAGAATAATTTACCTTTATATTTAACATACAAATATTATAGATAGATAGATAGATTGATCGATAGATAGATAGATAGATAGATAGATAGATAGATAGATAGATAGATAGATAGATAGATAGATAGATAGATAGATGTTTAACTTGGTTAGTAAGATTGGCGGGGTGTGAACTTCAGATTTCCCAACAACCACGCTGGTTAAAATGCATTATATGAGAAGCAAGGCAGGCAGGGACTTAAGGAGCAGTAGGAAGGGAGAGGAGTGTGGATTGTGAGGGGTACTTAAAACTCAACATTTGGTAATATAATCTATTCTTGAGACCTTTAAAACAGAAATGAGTGTGTGTGTGTATGTGTCTGCATGAGTACGTAAAAATGCCAAATAAAATATGACAAACACTTCACAACACCTGAGTTAAAGCACCTATACCCAACTATTTACTTAAGAATATTTTTATTAGGGGAGTGTAACACTTCAACCACTTACACTTACATACTTAATTCTGTACCCCCTCGTTTTGCTCATTTTGTTCATTTCTAAGCACATTCGTTAGGTTGCACAATTTGATTCCATCAAGATAACTTCAAATTTGTTACACATTTGTCATAAATAGGTAAGTAGGTTATGTTTGTGCTTTAGTTGTCCATTGGAACGCTGTTGGAAAGCTGCAGTAGCCAACAGGGTGTTTAACTGGCAGTTTGCTGCTGATGTTGAAAGTACGTTATAGTCTGCATGTCGGAATGCTTTACTTACATGAATGAGAAAGGTATTTGATAACTCATAGAAAAGGTATGCTCATTTTAGATTGCTAGAGCACTAACCACAATTTCAATGACAAAATGAAACCCCTCACTTTGTTAATTATGTAAAGGAAATGATTTAGGTTGTACAGCTTCAATTTAATCAGGATCATTTAAGTTGTGCCACAGTTTTGTTGACAAATACAGACTATTAGTGTTCTAATTGCCGGTATAGCCCAGCTACGAAGGGCTATAAGGCTATTAGAACATACCGCCACTAGAGGGCAAAATGTTCTAATAAATAAAATAAAGCCCTCTGGGCTCCGTGTGGTCTATGTTCAAAGTTGTTGCTGTGAACAAAGAACAATGGAATGTTGACGCTCAGCTTTTACCGGCCAGTAAAAGCCCTGTGCACTCCATTGTCTCCAGTGGAGCACACAACATTCCAATGTTCTAATACGGCCTTAGAGCCCACCGTAGCGGGCTATACCGGCCATTAAAGGTCCGCTCCAGCGTTAAAGGCCTGAGCCAAAGGCAATGGGCTTAACAAGGGAGCATGACTTTAATATAGCCTTATAGCCCACCGCAGTGAGCTAGAATGGCCATTAAAGGCCTGCTCCAATGTTAAAGTCCAATATTAAAGGCAAGGGCCTTTAACAAGGGAGCGGGACTTAAATATGGCCTTAAAGCCTGCCGTAGCGGACTAAACTGGCCATTGAAGGCCCGCTCCAGTGTTAACAAGGGAGCGGGACCTAAAATTGCGAGTATACCCCAGCTCCGAAGGGCTATAAGTACATTAGAACATTCTGCCACTAGAGTGAAGAATGTTCTAAAAAATAAAACAAAGTCCTCATGGAGCCGGAGGGGATTGAAATCCCCTCGGGCGCCTTGAGCCCTTTATTTAAAGCTGTTTCCGTGAACTAAAAACATTGGAATGTTGACACTCCAGGCTTTTACCAGCCAGTAAAAGCCCAGAATACTTCATTGTCTCCAATGGAGCCCCCAACATTCCAATGTTATAATGTTCATTAGAATACTGTGAAAAGATGCAGTAGAACAATGGGGAACCAACTGACAGACTGTTCCTGTGGAAAGTACATATTGTACTGAGAATGTCAGACTTCATTCTCACATGGCTGATGATGATAGTGTGAAGTTTAACAACATTTTCATCTCATTTTAGCTTCCAGGGGACCTTCCCTAACTACTATAAGAAAATCATGAGAGATAACAGTTTTCCCTCAAACAAGGTTCATCACATCACAGCAGTGAGGATCAGCATTTTTCAAAAGCAAAATCACATTACAACACACCACAATTCCTTAAATTAGTATGGAAACGTTAGTAACCACTGCTATTTTTAAAACGAGGAAGATCCATCTAAGCTTAACTGTAGGTAAGAAAGCAGAGATGGAATTTCACAAAAAAGCATGCTGCAACATTCTTTCAATTCGTGTTGCTACAGAGAAAATCCATGATGGGGTAAAAGCTTAGTAGAATTAGGTTATTGCCTAATTCCAACCTCATCTTCCTAGGACTGTTACCCCCATTTTTACCTGTATGTCAGTATGTTTTTGCTGTCTCACTGGGATCCTGCTGGTCAGGACCCCAGTGCTCATACTTTATGGCCTAATGTGTGTGTCTGTATCTGTATTGTGCGTGACTGTGTCACTGAGGCTCTCGTAACCAGAACCTCAGTGCTTATGCTCTCTCTGCTTTTACATTTTTCAGTGTAGGCTAGTGACTTCATTTACCAATTTCAATCAGCACACTGGACCCCCCCTAATAAGTCTCTAGTATATGGTACCTAGGCACCCAGGGCACTGGGGTTCCAGGAGATCCATTTGGGCTGCAGCATTTCTTTTGCCACCCATGGGGAGCTCAGACAAACCCTTGCATAGGCCTGCCGTTGCAGCCTGCGTGAAATAACGCACACGTTATTTCACAGCCATTTTCACTGCACTTAAGTAACTTATAAGTCACCTATATGTCTAATCTTCTCTTGCTGAAGGTTAGGTGCAAAGTTACTAAGTGTGAGGGCACCCTTGCATTAGCAAAGTGCCCCCACATAGTTCAGGGCCATTTCCCTGGACTTTGTGAGTGTAGGGATGCCATTACATACGTGCACTACATATAGGTCAATACCTATATGTAGCTTCACAATGGTAACTCCGAATATGGCCATGTAACATGTCTAAGATCATGGAATTGTCCCCCCATTCCAAATATGGTATTGGGGAGCCAATTCCATGCATCCTTGAGGCTCCACCATGGACCCCCAGTACTGCCAAACCAGCTCTCTGAGGCTTGCACTGCAGCTACAACTGCTGCCACCTAACAGACAGGGTTCTGCCCTCCTGGGGTCTAGGCAGCCCAGTCCCAGGAAGGCAGAACAAAGTTTTCCTCTGAGAGCAGGGTGTTACACCCTCTCCCTTTGGAAATAGGTGTTACAGGCTGGGAAGCAGTAGCCTCCCTCAGCCTCTTGAAATGCTTTGAAGGGCACAGATGGTGCCCTCCTCGCATAAGCCAGTCTACACCGGTTCAGGGACCCCTTGTCCCCTGCTCTGGCGTGAAACTGGACAAAGGAAAGTGGAGTGACCACTTCTCTGTCCATCACCACCCTAGGGGTGGTGCCCAGACCTCCTCCAGTGTGTCCCAGACTTCAGCCATCGTGTGGGGGCACTCTAGAGGGCTCTGAGTAGCCAGTGCCAGCAGGTGACGTCAGAGACCTCTCCTGATAAGTCCATACCTGATAAGATAGCCAATCCCCCTCTCAGGGCTATTTATGGTCTCTCCTGTGGGTTCTCTTCATATTCTGCTTGCAAGTTTCTTTCAGGAATCCTCTGCAACTACTTCATCATTCTTTGACCTCGGATTAACCGCAGCCTGCTCCAGGAACCGCTGTAACATCAACAAAGTATACACAAGGGATACTTTTCCTCTGCAACTTCAGCTCCAGCCAGCAACTGCAACAGTTTCCACAGTGTGCACGCTCTGAGGATTCCCTGTCTTCATCCTGAACCAGAAGGACCAAAGAAATCTCCCGTGGGGTGATAGAGTCACTCCCCTGCTCCAGTAGGGACCTTCCAAGATGACGACCGGTACCCTTGGACTCCTCTCACAGTGACGAGCATGCTCCTAAGGACACAGAGGGTGGACCCCATTGACATAGACTGTCCTGAGGTCCTGCTAATGCAATTTGGAGGAGGTAAGACCTTGTCTGCCCTGAGAGCGATGGTATACCTTTGTACTGCGTCATCTTCACCTACTGAGGCCTCTGGGCACTATTTGCTAAATTACTTTGTGCAAAGTCTGGCCCAGGTCCCCAGCACTTCATCCTGTGACGCTCAACTCGCTGAGCTGTTCTCCAGCGGTGTGGGACCTTCCTTTGTTGGGCTTCACCAACTGCATTTTGCACCTCCTTTGTCCCCATGTCCTGGGACTCCCGTGGGTGATATCTGGCATCCTTAGGGCTCCCTAAAGTGCTGAGAGCCCCTTCTTCCTCCTCGCATAGAGGTAAGGCCCCCAGGTCCCTCCTGGGTCCAGCCAGTGCCATTTTGACGCAAAAAGCACATTTGTCGTAACCAAGGCTTGTTGGTGACTTCCAACACAAAATCACATATGCATCTATCTTCTCATCGTGGGACATCCTTTGCATCATGCAGGAACCCACTGGCATCTTCCTAGGGTGCATTTCTGCAGTCTTCAACTAACCTGGGAGTCTTCTTTTGCACCCTCTTCTGGGTTGGCAGGGGCTCCTGCCATTCCTGGAACTTCTTTAGACTTCTGGACTTGCTCCCCCTCTTTTGCAGGTTTTCAGGTCCAGGAATCCAGCAGTTGTTGTTTGCAGACTTGGTTGGTTACTGCAAAATCCCAATCACGAGGTGTCGTGTGTCCTAAGGAAACTTGCAGTACTTTACTCCTGCTTTTCTGGGCTCTGGGGTGGGGTTATTTACTTACCTTTACTGTATTCTTACTCTCCCAGGGACTCTTCTCACACTACACTTGTCTAG
Source organism: Pleurodeles waltl (assembly GCF_031143425.1). Taxonomy (NCBI): domain Eukaryota; kingdom Metazoa; phylum Chordata; class Amphibia; order Caudata; family Salamandridae; genus Pleurodeles; species Pleurodeles waltl. The sequence goes on along the minus strand of NC_090437.1, from coordinate 528,441,121 downwards.
GGGGGAATTCGTGATTCGCATTCCACTTTCTTAGGATGTGGTTTGTGTTGCCCCAGACCTATTTTATCCCATTGTATTCTATAGCATTTCCTATTGTTTGCATTGTTCTATGACTATTTACTTGTCTAATTTTGGTGTCTGGTGTATATATTGTGTATAATACTTACCCCCAGAAGGAGTATTGTCTCTAAGATATTTTTGATACAGTGTCACCCAAATAAATACCTTTATTTTTAGTAACACTGAGTATTGTCTTTACTTGTGTATAAGTACTGTGTAACTATGACTGGTATTGGATGAGCTTTGCTTGGGTCCTAGTTCAGCCTAAGCTGCTCTGCTATAGCTACCTCTATCAGCCTAAGCTGCTAGAACATTACTACTTCACTAATAAGGGATAACTGGACCTGGTATAAGGTGTAAGTACCCTACCCACTACAAACCAGGCCAGCCTCCTACACCACCCCACTCCCAAAACACACACAATCACAAAAATCCAAATTAGGCGGGAGAGCTGGGATATGTGTGGGAGTCAGAAGTAGAAAGAAGTATTGAATCAAAACATGCAATGAGCAATGTCTTTCATTATAAGGGGTAATACCATTGGGCTTCTGGAATGGTACAGAAAATGCAATGATTTACAGAAAGCAATCAGACAGGTATTCTGAGGATATTTCTTTATTAGAACAGTGTGAAAAAGTAGAGTGTAGAGTACAGAAGCCCTTGGGCCCATATTTATACTTTTTGACGCACAACTGCGCCAACGCAGTTGTGCGTCAAAAAGTTTACCGCCGGCTAACGCCATTCCAACTCGCCATGCGGGCGCCTTATTAATGGAATGACGTTAGCCGGCGCTGCGGACTGGTGTGCGTAAAAACAAATGACTCACACCAGGCAGTGCCGGCGTATGGGAAAATGGGGGTTGTGCGTCAAAAAATGGTGCACGTCAGGTCTGAGGCAAAATTCAGGCCTCAAACCGGATTTGCGCCATTTTTTTTTTACGCCCAACCTCCATTGACATGACTCCTGTCTTAGCAAAGACAGGAGTCATGCCCCCTTGCCCAATGGCCATGCCCAGGGGACTTATGTCCCCTGGGCATGGTCATTGGGCATAGTGGCATGTAGGAGGGCCCAAATCAGGCCCCCCTAACCACAAAAAAAATAGAAAAAATATACTTACCTGAACTTACCTTTACTTCCCTGGGATGGGTCCCTCCATCCTTGGGTGTCCTCCTGGGGTGGGCAAGGGTGGCAGGGGGTGTCCCTGGGGGCAGGGGAGGGCACCTCTGGGCTCCTTCCGAGCCCACAGGTCCCTTAACACCTGCCCTGACCAGGCGTAAAAAAATGACGCAAAAGCGGCTGGACGTCATTTTATCTGGCCCGCCCACTCCTGTGCGTCATTTTTGTACGGGAGTTTAAATAAGGCGCCCATGCCTTGGAGTCATTTTTTAGAAGGGAACGCCTACCTTGCATATCATTAACGCAAGGTAGGTGTCCACGCTAAAAAATGACGCAAACTCCAAGATCTTTGGCGCTAGGCGTTAAAAAACGGCGCACATCAGGCTGTGCGTCGTTTTTTAAGGCCCACCCCCTCCTGTGCGTCAAAATGACGCCAGAGTATAAATAAGGGGCACAGGCCTTAAAGTCATTTTTTGGAAGGGAACGCCTACCTTGCATATAATTAACACAAGGCTGGCTCCCCCTTCCAAAAAATGACGCACATGGTGGAATTTTGACACCCGCGGGTCGGACGTCAAAGTATAAATATGGGGCAGGGTTTGCGCCGATTGTGCGTCAAAATTTTTGACACACTTTTGGCGCAAACAGAGTATAAATATGCCCCTTGGTGTTTTGAGAAACGTTTAATCAGCAATAAAGAAAATAATGTAATCACTGGAAAAGTCGTCATCCGTAATACCGTCCACTTCAGAAGTTCAAATTCACCGAAATACACTCTCCTTGTACTCAGACTGTTAGGGATACAGCCTGTACACTAATCTAACTCGGATAAATATATTCTAAGTATGTGTACGTCACCGATTTATGAAGCTGACAAAAAACAATAAGCAAAGATTATAAAATATATTGCTATTGTAAGAATGGAAGAAAGATTATCTGGATTTCATCGAGCATATATTACTGCGCTATCAGATAATTGCATCAAAAGCATTCCTGGCTTGTGACAAAATGAATAAAATATGAATAACGTAATTATGACGGAAGGAATATTAAAAATATATTTTTCCGTTGTCAAATTAAGCTTTCCATTTACTGAAAGGTAATGTGTATGCACGAAAATACGATGTTTACGCATATAATCCTAAAAAAGAAATACATGGAAGAGGAATGCATTTCTTTTAATCCTTTTTGTCAAAGGAATTATAACTTTGAAATCATGTGAAATGTGTTGACTACAGTCTGCGCTGGCTGATGACCGTAGCACATTTTCACACACATACGTCAAGCATGTTCTGTTTGTTACCAACGAGAGATATGTATGGCGCGATGAATATGCAGTAGGATACAAGCTTAAAATAGACATTTCACTGTGGAAAATCATAGTGCATTCATTTGTAAAAACAAATCAAAAAAATAAATAAAGTGCCTGGACCTTGCCAGAAGGCCACCACAGCTTGCACCACATATTGTCACTGGCAGCGTTGCCAATGGCTGTACCTACACAACTCCTAACCATCACATTGCTACAAGTGTGATAATTCATACTGTTCAAGGCCCCCAAAACTATGAGAATGACTTGAGTGGCAGGTATTAGTTGTATATTGAATTAGTAAACACCTGTTAATCTGCTCATCATTAAATTACAAAAAACAGTGCCACCAAGTGGCAGCTATCAGGTGTCGGTTTTGGTAATTAAGTGCTGAGCACCTGAAACCACTGACACAAACTAAGCACTGATTCTCAGTCAAAGATAACGGTTCTGAGATTTAGAATTATAAATAGCTAGGACATATGAGGGGAAATCGAAAAGTCATTTGCGTTGTTCCTCAAATATACTTTTTAGAGAATGGAACTTTTGAGGGAGTTTTCACTTGTTCATTTTATCTGGTTCATATGCCTGTTAGAAATGGAGTCTGTAGTTGGCAGGGGTTTGCACCTTGTCCAAGTAGGGGCCCTCACTCTAGTCAGGGTAAAGGAGTCACACAGCTAAAATAAGCCCTGCTCACCCCCTTGGTATCTTGGCTCAAGCAGTTAGGCTTAACTCAAAGGCAATATGTAATATATTTGTACACACATACAGTAACACAGTGAAAACACCACAAAAGTACTCTACGCCAGTTTTTAAATATAGTATAGCACTTAGAAACACTATAGCTCCAACTGGAGTTATCACAATGGCTTAAGGGAGTCACTTCCAACAGTACAACACCACCCACAAGGGAAAACTGGTCACCTACTGAGTGCCATAGACTCCGGTTACAGTACCTTGGAAAATAATGAGGAAACAAAGACGTTAAACAGTGTTGGGGAGGTGAAGCTCGCTGGAACCTCTGCACCGTTGGTTCCCTAATACCACCGGGGAGGTGAGTTGTTGGTTCCTTGCTCCTAGGCAGGGGTGGTGAAGCCGAGGTTCCTTACAGTTGCAGAGGAGGTGGTGTGGGGTTGGTGGCGAAGCTTCAATTCCTTACAACAAAGCAGGGTCGATGAATCCAGAAGGTCAAGACACGAGGTGTCAACTTTGCATTGTCATGATCACACCACGTGGCCACAGTTGGTTCAGCAGAGTTTGGTGCCACAGATGTCAGTGACATGGCACTCTGGACTCACGCTGAGGTGGGACTACAGAGGCGCTGCGGTGGCGTCAGGGCCACGGCTCCAGCGCAGGTAGCAACGTGGGGTCGGAGAGTGGCACCAGCTCTGAAGCCATTCTGAGAGTTGATGTACTAGTTTCTTCCTTGGCAATTCAGTGCCCTCAGCAAGAGGGCACAGGTGCAGGCAGAGGAAGTCTTTGATGCCCCTGAGACTTCTTAACAGGAGGAAAGCTCAGTTCAAACCCTTAGAGATCCTTTGAAAGCAGGGTGTAGAAAGCAAAGTCCAGTCCTTTCACTCCCAAGGCAGAACTAGCAAGCAGCCGGTCAGCACAACATGGCAACAGTCTGAGTGCAGTCCCTCTTACAGCATCCAGCTCTTCTCCCTGGCAGAATGTCCTCAGTCCAGAAGTGTTCTAACTAAGTTGTGTCAGAGGTCCAGTACTTATACCCATTTCTGTCTTTGAAGTAGGAAAACATCAAAGAGAAGTTTTTGTAGTGCACAGGACCCTTCTTACCCTGCCCTGGGAATTATCTCTTGCCCTTTGGCTGAGAGGCTAAAATTATTGACAAAAGCCGTCCTTTAAGACTTCAGTCACAGACAATGGATGTTAAGGTGAATTTACTCACAGTCTGTAAAAAGTATGGATGGGTGGTCACCCTCCTCTGGAAGCACACTTCCTTCCCACCATTCATTTGCCAAAGGGTGTTGCTTATTTGCTACACTTTGTGTAGCATAAGTAGCTTCTTTGCTACACTTTGTTTAGCATCTGTTTTTTTATGAACCCTTATGACGTCTCTGACATCATATTGAAAGCAAAATCTATACTCTGAAAATTGTGGAGCAATACCACTGACCTGGTCAGTGAACTGCTCGGCCTCCCGTAGCTCCACCGTTAAGTAGAGCCCTCTTTCCTCTAAACTTCTAACCTCTGTCAGGAGTTCGAGTCCCTCCTCTACCCACAGGCTTTTACCTGCGCCTCATCCATGGTGTCTAGTGGGAGAGATCTGCTTTGCTTCTATGCTGCCCTGTTCCTCTCTCCTCTTTTTTCCTGCTTTGCTCTGTGTGTGCTGTCTCTTCCGTGCCTGTCCCTTTTGTGCTTCTTTTGCCTTTCGCTTCTGCGTTACACTCTTTCCTCGTTTTTCTCTCCCCTCACTCAGGTCTCTCTCTCACTCTCCCCACTCTCTCTCCCCTGCCACTTCTGCCCCTGTGGCCCCACCCCCCTCCTTTTTCTTGTGCTGCATTCCTGCTGCTGCTGCCCCCGCGGCCCTGCCCCCTTTTTTCGCACCATTCTCTGCCCCTGCTCCCGCCTCCCAGCTGTCCTCTTCTCCCCACTACTTAATGGTGGCCACTGTGCAGCCATACTGCTGGCTGGCCAAAGGCTGTGCCAGTCCATGCCTGGACCACGCCCAATGCCGGAACCCATGGTTCTCGCTTCCCCACCGCTGCAACACTCAACTCCGCTATGACGCCACCACCCTCTATGTGCTCAACACCGGCTGCTCTTCCAACTGCCATCAAGCCACCCTGCAGCTCACCTGCGGACCCTTCTACTGCCAGAACTGCACCTTCACCAGCCTCCATGCCGGTGACCCACCGCCAAGGCAGGATGCAACCATCTTAGATGCATCCTACTCAAAACCCGCTCTGTCCACAAACACTGCATTGAACTCGGGAACCTACTTGACTCAGCCTCTCCAGACGTCACCTTCCTCACCGAGACCTGGATAAACCCCTAGACCCCATTTTGTCTGCCAGCAGACACGTCTCTTTCAGCCACACCACCAAACTCCACTGGAACGACCACCGCTAAATTAACTTCTTCTTCGAGAAAACCACAACACACCATCACCTTTAGCGGATTCCCCATCGCAGATGGAACAAGGTCACCAAAGACCAGCTGATCACCACCCTCTCCCAGAATCCACCCATCAACACCACCGACACAGCAGCGACTCCCTAGCCACCTTTTTCTACTGGAAGATAGCAGACATCCTTGACAGCTTAAATACGCAGTCCCCCCCGTTAACCACCAACACCACAGACTCACTGACCTCCAGCCACACCAACCTCCTGCTCTCCTGGACCCACATCAATGACAACTAGACAACTAGACAATCAAAATCATGAACACCATTCACTCTGGCTCACCATCTGAACCCTGCCATCACCACATCTTCAACAAAGCGAGCTCCGTCATCGTGCCCCAACTCCGGAAGATCATCAACAGTTCCTTCGAGACCCCCACCTTCCTGGAGAACTGGAAACACGCTGAGATAAAAGCCCTCCTCAAGAAACCCAAGGCAGACCCAAAGGACCTCAAGAACTTCCTGCCCATCTCCCTGTTTCCCTTCCTGGCAAAAGTCATTGAGAAAATTGTTAACAAACAACTGACCTGCTTCCTCAAGGAGAGCAACACTCTGGACCCGCCCCAATCTAGATTCCGAAGCAACCACAGCACAGAAACCGCCCTCATCGCCGCAACCTCCTTCCTCACTGGCAGAACCCCCGCCCCAATCTAGATTCCGAAGCAACCACAGCACAGAAACCGCCCTCATCGCCGCAACCTCCTTCCTCACTGGCAGAACCCAGTGAGTCCACCTCCCTCCATTCCGCTCGGAAGCCACCAAAATCACACAGGGATCGTCCCTCAGCCCGACCCTCCTTAACGTCTTCATGGATCCGCTCGCAAACATCGTCCGATCTCACAACCTCAACATTGTCTCATACACCAATGACACCCAGCTGATCCTCTCCCTCACTAAGGACCCCACCACCGCCAAAACCAACCTCCCTGAAGGAATGAAGGCCATCACTGAAATGGATGAAGAACAGCTGCCGGAAACTGAATTCTGACAAAACTGAGGTCCTCATCCTCAGCTCCACCCCTGGGACGACTCCTGGTTGCCTGCCTCACTGGGAACCACACCGACACCCACCGCCCCCCACGCAACTTGGGATTCATCCAGGACTCATCACTATCAATGACCCAGAAAGTCAACTCTGTCTCTTCCTCCTGCTTCAATACCCTTCTTATGCTTCAGAAGATCTACAAATGGATCCCCACTGGAACCAGAAGGACAGTCACCCAAGCCCTCGTAAGCAGCAGACTGGACTACGGCAATGCCCTCTACACAGGAATCATGGCCAAGCTCCAGAAAAGACTGCAACGCAGTCTTGAACGCCTTTGCATGCCTCATCCTAGACATCCCCTGCCACAATCACATCACAGCCTACCTGAGAGACCTGCACTGGCTCCCCATCAACAAGAGAATCATGTTCAAACTCCTCACCCATGCTCACAAGGCACTGCACAACACTGGACCAGAATCCCTCAAAAGACGGCTCTCCTTCTACACCCCGACCCGACAGCTTTGCTCCGCTTACCCTGCTCTCGCCACCTTCCCATGCATCCACAGAACGACCGCCGGTGGCATATCGTTCTCCCATCTTGCCGCCAAGACATGGAACACTCTTCCCACTGATCTGCAACAGACACAGGACCTACTTACCTTCAGGAGACACCTCAAGACTCGGCTGTTCAAGCAGTAGCAGACCCCCACTCAGTGCCTTGAGACCCTCACGGGTAAGTAGTGCACTTTACAAATTATTTGATTGATTGATTGGTTCCAGTGCCACGTTCCAATTCAATGAATGATCACCCACTAGCCTCCTGCATCTGGTATGCCCCTTCCATTTTATTCCAAGCGTTCAGAGCTACCCTCCACCTGGGTCTCTAAGAGTGCTTTTCCCATTGCTAAATTATGGGCTAAAACATGTTGGCACTTTAAAGAATAACACTATAGCTCTTATGATTAATCTTATTTCTGAATTTTAATCCTGTACTGTGTACCCAAATAAAAGAGTTCCTTTGGGTCTACACAGTGGATGTTTGTCAATAATCTAAGGGGGTCATTCTGACCCTGGCGGTCATGGACCGCCAGGGCCAACGACCGCGGGAGCACCGCCAACAGGCTTGCGGTGCTCCCATGGGCATTCTGACTGCGGCGGTACAGCCGCGGTCAGAAACGGGAAACCGGCGGTGTCCCGCCGGTTTCCTGCTGCCCAAGGGAATCCGCCATGGGGATTCCGACCCCCTTACCGCCAGCCTGGTTCTGGCGGTTTTGACTGCCAGAACCTGGCTGGCGGTAACGGGTGTCGTGGGGCCCCCTAACAGGGCCCCACCAAGATTTTCAGTGTCTGCCAAGCAGACACTGCAAATCGCGACGGGTGCAACTGCACCCGTCGCACCCCTTCCACTCCGCCGGCTCCATTCGGAGCCGGCATCCTCATGGAAGGGGGTTTCCCGCTGGGCTGGCGGGCGGCCTTCTGGCGGTCGCCCGCCAGCCCAGCAGGAAACTCAGAATTACCGCGGCGGTCTTTTGACCGCGCAGCGGTATTCTGCCGGCGGGACTTTGGCGGGCGGCCTCCGCTGCCCGTCAAAGTCAGAATGACCCCCTAAATCTCTTGTTTATCCAGTTATATTTATTTCAAACTAACTCCGATTGAAGTTGAGGCTGCCACAACATCATCATCGTATTAGGATGTGAAGAGTCAGTCCATGATTAAGCAAGCCACAAAATTATAGGTGAGATTTTCTCATCCGTTATAAACAGTCATGTTTCTTCTGGTCCCTTGTCCTGTTAACAAGATTGGTTTCTCCGGTACATTATCCCATTGCTTCTGTAGTCCATGATTGATGTTAAGGAGAATGTACAATAATTTTAAAAATCTCTTTCTGTGTCGTTATGGTGTACTACTAAAATAAAGTACATTTCCTGTAAAGGCTATTAATACCCTTTGATATTTAAGTTACTATTCAACTAAAGTGACTCTGAACTTCAAACAAAGAGGGTGGTGACATCTAAAGGAAAGTATTTTATTGATGTTCTATGGTGTGACTGGCTTGTTACCTCTTTTTATAATGTCTATTTCCCAATCTGGTGGAAGTTCAAGTATGTTGAATGTTTTTGTCAGTCATTTCTACCTGTGCAAGGTGCTAAAAGGGATGTGCTAAGGACCTCCAGTGTTCGTAATAAAGTTTGTGTTTGAACATTTTGCATACATGTACCTATTTATTATCTATGTGAGCAGACTGTTTGCGCAACATAACAGTGACAAAGGGCTTTTAGTAGCAAAGTAGGAGCACATATGTTCCTTCGAATGTGCACACAAGAGTGTGCACACATGGGGACATGTTAAGGGTTTTGGGAACTCCGGGCCAAACTTAATTTGGGCCCCCCTGCTCAGAACATCTTGATTATCCATTTGCAGCTAATTCAAGCCCTCAGCAACTATGCTCTAATCATTGACAAACCCATTCTTTGGCCTCCCAAACCTTAAAAGGGACCCTCCATTCAGTGCAAAGCCTTTAAATATTTAGGATAAATTTGAGACCTAGGAGTCCCTTTTCATAATGTGCAGGTGCCCCATCATTTTTGTGTTATGCCACTGTCTGGGACTGTCATGAAAGCTTAATGATAGGGCCATTAGAAAGGTGGGGGCCCTGGTCGGGCCATTAGAAAGGTGGGGGCCCTGGGCCAGTGCCCACTTTGTCCATTCCTTAAAACATCTTTGTGCAAACAGGTTCCTCTGCTCTTCCACACACAGGGACTATCAGGACACCCACACATACCCACTTGTAAAACTCAGACAAGAGCGTGGAATACCTGATGTGCTGTCAGGGCCGCTTTAGTGCGCTGGGAGCGGTGCGGCTGTACAATGTACTGACCTGGATTGGGGGTGCTGACTGTGTTTAGCAATAACTTATGAAACTTGTGATTTAAAAGCACCTGCTGATAAGTTCTTTGTGCAGCCAGCCTTCAGGAAGAAAATTAAAATATCAAGATACTTCTTGTGATTAATGTTCTTGCTAGAGAGAGAGAGCAGAGTTTTGTCTAGTGATAGTTTTGACTGGACATAAAGTAGCGCAGAGGGACAGTATGCCTGCTGTAAAGAACAGAGCTATGATTATGTGGATAGCTGGGTGGATTAATAAAGCCAGTTTTTACTAGCACGTTAAAACAAATGAATTGTAAGTGAGACAGGGGCTTTGGAGAGATGAGGGGCACTTTTTCCAGGCGATAGTGAGGTGGGAGGAGGTCGTGGTGGGGGCTCCAAAAACGATTGTCGCACCTGGCCCCACTAATTCTAAAGCCGCCCAGTGTGCTGCTGTGTCTGTGTGTTGCTGTACTGTAAAAAACCTAAATTCACTTCTAAGCTGATGTGCAGCCCCTTGATTAAGATCGTTTTCTGTTCCTCTTGTCAAGTAGATCAGCTGATATTGCTGTAATCCTGCTCTCTCCATGAGACTACTGCCTATCAAGTATTTCCATTGGTATTTAATTGCCTCATTGCAGGCTCGTCATCTTCAGCCTCTTGATTAGGGAGATAACATGGCATTATAACCAGAGCTTCTGCGTTTAGAACTGGGGAGTCAGGCTCGAGTCCCAGCATTGGCTCAAGATCCCTTGATTTTGAGCAGAATACTTAGGTCCTCATCAGACCACCAGCCTTGCCATGGTGGTCTTACCGCCGCGGACCCGGCAGCAAAGACTGCCACATCACAAATTGTGGGGTTTGGCCGATGCCAAACCTTCACAACACCGCCTTGCCCGCCGGTGTAGTTGGGTTGGAGGTGCTCATCGCCAGCTGTGGTGGTGCGACTGCCTCTGTCCGCCAGGCATATTGTGGAGGTTTGCAGTCTGCCTTGTGATGTGGCAGTCATTACCACCGGGTCCGCAGTGGTAAGACCACCACGGTGCATGTGCCGGTGACCTGAATGGGGATACCTGTCAATGGGTGCATTTCTGTTAGGGTTTTTGTGGTAGGGTGACCGCCACAGAAAGCCTGGTGGTCTGCAGCCTTGTAATCTGGCTGGAGGAGGCCTGCTGCCAGGTTGGAAGTGCTCACCGCCGGCTGCAGCAGTGTGACTGCCCCAGCGGGCCAGGCACGTTGTGGAGGTTTGGCATCTGCCAAACCCCACAACTTGTGATGGGGCAGTCATTACCACCACATCCACAGCGGTATGACCGCCACAGGGAGGCTGGCGGTCTGATGACAGCCAGCCTCAAAATGAGGCCCTATGTGATGTTGGGGAAGCACTCCAATACTCTTGGTCTAACTTCGTGCTATTTACACCTGCAAAATATAGAAAAAATAAAGGTAAGCAGAGCTCTGCATACAAGTGCCAGCCTGCTTCAGCAAAGCCCCTAAATATTGATCACACAGAGGTTACTGATTATAGTCATTGTAGTGAAAATGTCTCTTATATCAGGCAGAGCTTTTCAGTATTCTTTTTTTTAAATTGTTTTGTGTTTTCTGGAAACAAACATATGTCTTCTCTGTGGGCAACATTGAACTTTACTGGGAAATTGTGCATTTCAGTGCAGATTGGTCAAAGGAGGTCACAGAGTCAAGTACTCCATTAATCTGCTCCTTATTGCAGCAGACCCTTTTAAATAAAATTTCCCACCACAAATTATTCCTTAACTCATTCATTGCTAAATCAAACAATAATTTTCTAACTACTTAGAACACCTGTCTCAAGATTCCACAGAAGAATTTGAAGTGCAGTTGAAACAACAAACAACATGTGACCTCCACCATCATTCTTTTTCCATTCCGTGATATTTCCATGTCAAGCCTTCACATCTAACCATCTCTATTTTTGCTGAGTTAAACATTTTTTGGGTTACATTGTGGTTGTTCATTTTACTATTTAACTATTTAAGTGGCTGTACTGTACTGTAGGTAATGAATCTGATTGGATCATCCTGTGGAGAAACATTTCTTGGTTCTTATATCTGGCAATGGAAGATGTGTTGTAGACTGTGCAATTCTTGTATTCTTCACAAGTGGCATCAACTTCCTGTGCACAAACTAACTCCTGCTGGGCTTACAGCTGTGTCATGCTTGTCTAAACGTATTTCACAGATGTGTCAGGTGCCAATGTGCCTACAGCAGAGATTCAACCCTCCAGCAAAGTTTCTTCAAAAATATGTTGGAACTCCCTGAGGCCAAAACAATTTTGGGGTCAATATACATATGTTTTTATTTACTATTTTCTACAAAAAATGTACATGCTGCAAGAGCGTGGATTATTGTAAAATGTCAATGGAATATGTTAATTTAAGATCTGCTCCCAAGTAAGCGTACAACTTTCTTTTAGAAAACGTGTAATATACTGTTTTGTACAACAATGTAGTTTTGAGAATACCTTTCAGTAGTGTTCTATTGTCTATCTCGGAAATTATACAGCACTCAATTTCAGGACCTGTTTTCCTGATATTCTGATGACTGAGACTTCAAGCTCCAGAAAAGCCTTGACTGGATCAGTTATTCACACATGGAAATTAGAAATGTTAGAGCTGTGAAGTATCATTGCTACATTGTTTGGTTGAATTTACTGCATTAAAGAAGGAAGCTCTGGGTCTACCATTTCTACCATATCAGCATTCGCCTTTCAAAAGGTTTTGCTGCCAGGTTTATCTACCCATGACACATGTGACACATCAGCCATTATAAGCTATTTGTAGAATTGTATGCTGTGTTTGAAGTTTTGCTTTGGCATCACAATCATGTTTTCAACAATTCCAGCATGGAAAATTCTGCTGTGTAAGGAGCAAGGATTGACAGAAGGTGTCACTACATATTTGTAGAAAAGATAGGCCAGGGACCTGACCACTGGAAAAATCAAAAACCAGATCAGCATTACTAGTGTCAGGAGGACCAAGAGAAGGACCAGATAGAGTATGATCAGAAGAAGGAGGAGACACTCGAACAACATGACCACCAGATGGTCTAGGACCAAGAGGACCAGGACAATGAGAAGCAAGGCTATGATAACAAGAATCAGCAGGTCCAAAATCAGGTAGTCTGGGGGACCCAGAGTAGAAGAGTCAATAAAGGAGAAAGACCTGAGCCAGACAAAGGCAGACCATTAAGAGTACTCAGAGGCCCACCATCATGATGAGAAACAGGATGAGGAGAAGTAAGGACCACAAAAATCAAGAAGATCTCAACCAGAATGGCAAGGGTTAGGAGGACTGGGACCAGGAGGCCTACAGTCAGGAGTAACAGGACCACGAAGACCAAGGACCAAGAGAACCAAAAAAGACCAGGAGCACCAGGACAAGGAGGACTAGTACCAGGAAGAGTAGGAAGGCACTAGTATGATTCTATATCATCTGTATTTATACGTAGTTGCAGAAGCCACAACTCATCCAAATGATTCCTTTACAACCTCCTCCAATCTTTAAACCCTACCTAAACCACTGGGAATATCAGTCATTTAAATAAACTGTTGTAAAGGATATTTTCCAGCCATAGAAAGTGTTTGGTAACTTTTAACAGATTCATTTGTACTTGTTATTATGAAAAACTTAGGGAAATACCAATCCCTTCCTAGAAGGTAGTAGCTTCCTCACTTTGCTTTACATGATACTTTTGAAGCCAAAATGTTAATTAGACATATTAATGAGTGTTTATGCATTTTAAATAATAATAATAAAATGTAGCAAAAATAATGTGGAAAAATAATATGCACGTTTGAAAATGTGCCCTCGGAGAGTGGCTACCAAGATTCACAAAATGTACTAATAATATAAATGACATGAATAAATCATAGAAAATTTATTAAATAATGTAGTAGTATGTCATATTGAGATATATAACGTATGGTTTGCATTATATTATAGAGTTAACTTAGCCAAAGTTGTGGCCTAGTTTTTCCAGGCCTCACGCAGAAGCTGAATTACTAGTGCGATGTAAAGAGCTAATGTGCTGAACTGACCATGAACTGCTTATTGTTTAATAAAATCTGCTCAGCAAAAAAAATTAAAAAATCCTATACGCGAACTGGAGATGGCGGAATCGTAAATGTAACAAGGACTGTGTAAAGCAGACAAGATGTACTTTCCCAGGATTTGAACAATGGAGACAATGACTGGAGATGAAGATGCAACATTTTTGATACCTAACGAGCTGGATGATAACATCGTACAGTGAACCAATCAACACTTTGAGAATCGTGTAATACTAGAATCCATAGATTTGAAGAACTGGAAGTATTGGGTAGCGTCATAACTGCTGACTAATTGACCAATTAGGAATTTGGGGATAGTTTGAGTGACTTTGATATAATGTTGTGACAGAAGGAGAAGTTCAGAGATGTTAGGGTTAGATGTGGATGTTCGAAGAGATTTGAGATTCTGTCATTGGGCTCATGCTCTTGAGAGCCTGATGTGATGCTGATGGATTGGTGACCTGAAGAAGAAGACTGACTTTGTTGCTGATCCATACCGTGGATAGGTAGCTATGACAATGTGACTGACTTTTTGTGCCTTTTTTTTCTAGGTTCCAAGTGCGCTGTTTTACATTTTTCCTTCTAGTTAGATGTTTTTCCAAATTCATGTTCTAAACTGTTTTTGCATGAAGTCCCACATGCTTATGCTAATCTGGGTTAGGTAGGGTTCTTCTTCTGAGACGTTGACATATATGGTGACAATTGATTGACGGACTGATTTGCTGAACTCTGCTTCTCATGTTAACATATTCATCACTATTGGCTTATGTTGAGGCATTAGAACACATGATTTCTCAAGTTTTGATTAGATTATGTTACTGGTAGTCACTAATTAATTAATCTTGAACAATAAAGTTTGAATTAACCTCATGACTTTATATTGTAACAATAGGGAATAAAAATTACTAAACGTATACTGCGTTGTGGTTATTAATGACTAAAGGTCATGGCGTGATTTATTAACTGTTGATTAATGATTTACTTAGTGGTTATTGATTCTTGTTATTGACTATTGAATCACATTGGCTACACCGTAACTAGGGTACTCCATGCAAATCAAAAGGTTTATCAACCTATATGCGTCTCCTTATAAGTTTACTTATTAAGGACCAGGCGCACATGCACTTTTTGGTAGCAGCTTGATGGTTAGATTCCTTGGAGAACTAGTTATGTGATGACCGATGGTTATGGTGGTAGTTTAAATTAGAGTTAGTTATTAATTTTTATGAGAGTTGCATTTTGTTTTCTGAAATGGCAATTGTAGCAAGAATGATGTCCCCTTAAGCCCAGAAGTGACTTTCCCAGGTCCTGGATCCTGCCAGTAAAGTTGGGTATGTTCTCTGTGTCTTTTGTGATGGTGTGAAAGTGGTAGATTGCGCTTGCATGGGCTAATGCAAATCGTAGGTGAATTGTGATGTATGTGAGGGAAGTAGGGAGTCTGCGTAATCCAGTTGAGGTTTAGTAGTATGAGAGTAGGGAAGTCATCGAACTTCACATGTGTGTGGAACTTTGTGCAAAAAAATTGTCCACATGGTTGTTGGTGATATGTGGACCCTGCGTGGTCTAAGACTCCGGAGTATATTGACAAGTGCAGGAGACACTTGGTTATATGTTGTAATCTGTCAGATTTAATAGGTTAATCGGGCGTGGTCAACAAGCAGGTGTGTGAGTAAAAGAGAATAAGGAAATTTTGACTGAGATTTGGTGAGTCCTATGTGCACCAGGACAGACCCATTGAACAGTTGAGAGTAAAATTTGCTGGTCGAATTTTGCTTGCAAATGTGGGAGACAGAGAAAGAGGAATAACTGCATGAGCTAAAGGGCCATCAGTGAAAATCTGTAAGGTCTCTGAAGCGATTGTGTACCTTCCTGTAGTAAACCAGCAGATTTGTTTTTGATTATTGTTTTTTGGTTAGTGCTTGCAATAATTTGCATTAGTTTCTGTGAGTCGGAGAGTAGGAGGACGAGCCACAAGACTTTGTCAGCCGCAGTGTGTAAGTGTGATGTCAGAATGAGCCATGCAGGGATAGGTTGGTTAGTAAGAAGAGTCGCAAGCGGATTGGCAGCCGTTCGTAAGAGACAATTGGTTGAGAAGGCGGGTCAAGGGAATCCTGGGTGTAAAAGTAATTTCCTTATTGAATCGAATAAACACAACAGACAAAGATGAATTTTTTTCAAAGCATTTAGGAGTGCCATGAAGGGTGATACATACATTAGGGCGACAGTGGGGGAGCCTACCCCACCAGCGAAATTCGCCGGCTTATATTGTGATGGAGGAGCGAGGTGTTGCGCCATGTCTTCGGTTAAATCAGTGGTGCAAGTTGAATGAGAAACAGGGAGCTTTGTCATTTCTAGAGCATGGCATGGAACATTTAATTTGAGAATTTTGGATCAAGTTCATATGACACTGTATTAGACAAAGCCTCTTCCGAGACCAGTACAGTTTGAGGAATTAGCAGTTTGGGAGCTCATAGCGAGACAGTAACACAAAATCCAATTCCAGAGAAGGATAAGGAAGGTAGAAAAGTCTCTAGCAGAGGCAAGATGGGATTGGGAACAGAAAAGGTGGAGAAGTGAGACATTTCAAGGTGTTAATTTGTTTCCTGCTATCACAGAGGAAGATGAGTCGGAAGGAAAAGAAGAAACAAACAAGAGTGATAAGAGTTCATCAGAGGGTAAGAAGAAGAAAAAGACCTATGTAGAAGAGGAAGATTCAGATGTTGAGGATCTTATTACTCAGGTGTTGAGAGACCAACCTCCACCATATGCGATGCATGAGGGGGGCCCAAGTACCAGTTCTGTTCCAACTGCCCCAGCCCAGGTGTTGGGGACAGCGGGACCAATGTAAGCAGATAATGGACATGTACAAGGGGTAGTGCAGAGTACTCTGAATGCAGTGACTATGTCGGTAGTCCAAGCACAGATGCAACCACCACTGATACAGAGAATTTATCCAGAGATAACGATTCTCAAGACAACCTCCAACTTAGTGGTACCTACGGAGCAAGTGGTTCCGAGGCCGATGGTAGTTCAGACTGAGCCGACTCCAATGTTGATGCCTCAGGCAAAGCCAAAGGTTTGCCGAAGTTTACACCAATGACCAGGACACAGTCAGATGTGACACCAGTAATGAGTCAGAGTATGGGAGTAGCCCTTCCACAAAATGCGGGTGTCAGAGCGGCACCAGATGCAATATCGCTGCCAATTACTATTAGTCTAGCGGTACCTTTGTTTGGCCGAAGAAGCTGATTGCAGGAGAACAGGGTGAAATGCCACAAAACCTCGTGAGGAGAGGGGTGAGAGAGCATGTGCAGGTAATTTCATCTATGGGTCAGACCTTTGATGGATCTAGGCCATTAATGGACCTTAGTCCACTTGTGGCGCTTCCAGATGCCGTAAATGGCCTGACTGTAAGTCAGAGCTTGAAGCGTTTGACACCACAAGCTCCGGGTGCAGTGGTACAAAAGGTGCCATTGCCGAACGCAAGTAATATTTCATTACAGGGATTGATGGCACAGCAGTTGAATGAGTAGTTAGATAGCCTGAATCCTCCACAGAACATGTTCAAGAGTGAAGAGCAAATTGATCGCGTAAGGCTGGCTACAGAATTGACTGAACTGGTTGAGGGATCAATGGGAGTAAATAGGTTACAATCCTATACCGAAGCAGAACTGAAATACTTGTGTCCGAGAATTGCGACAGAAGTGGGCAAGATACATCAGAAATTGGCAGATTTGGCAGAGAAGCATGATATAGAAATTGAGAAAACAAAGCATTTGAAACGAAGTTACAGATTTGATTTTGAGGGAAAAGATTTTGAACACATGAGGTCAGCTGGGATGAAAGGGCATCTTAAAGAACTATTGCAGAGTGTTCAGATCTGGGAAGCATTAGAGAAGTGGGAAGGTAGATGGGCAAAGAAGAAGGATAAATGAAAACGAGAATCACAAGAAGAGTGAAAGTGTTCAGAAAGAAAAGGATCCAGTAAAAATCCTAACAATGAGTGAAATTCCAGGGGGGCAGTTTGTTCACTTTACATGGCACAGGAGTGATATTTTGTCATTCACAAATGATTATCCAAAGCTGAGGGAGAAACCCGTTGAATGATACCAGCAGACAGATAGATTTGTGAAACTTTTGAAATGTCTGTGGGAAGACCCGAATACTTTTTGGAGATAGTAGTGCCAGCTAATTTGTGGGTTGAGTGCAAGAGAGCAGTAGATTGGCAGACGGGTGAACTGGAAAGAGATAGAGTTACAGGTGCACCATCACCTGAAGTGATGCAACATTATTATAAAGTGAATGAGTTCCTGAAGACAAGAATCTCGCCTAAAATTATTGATAGGCAGACAACTGAAAGGACATGGTAGGAGGTAAAAGAGTCAATACATGCGTACTATGAGAGGTTGTTGAAAGCGTTCAATGAGTACCATGGCAAGGAAGCGATGGAGCCGAAAGACATTCTACACTTTGTGTTCAGGTTTGTGGAAGGATTGAGACCTGAAATAGGTCAGATGATTAAGAGTCATTTAATTTGTTGGCAAGCAAAACCGGTTGATGAGGTGTTGCAGTATGCGAAGTACTGTAGTGACGAGATTGAGTTGAAGCAGAAATAACTGAAGGAGAAAGCAATGGTGATGCAAATTAAGGCAGCTCAGACAGGAGTGCAGGGAGCCTTAGTTCAGCAGATGCCACAACCGCAGGGAACTGTTATGTTCCAACCCCAGGTGAGAGGTAGAGGTCATGGAGCTAATATGAATGATGTTCCAGATTTGAATACCGTAGTGGTTCAAAATGATGTGCAAGGGATGAAAAAGATGTTGCCATGCCATCTTTGCGGAAACATGCAACACTGTAAGCGGAAGTGTCCGCTGATGGTGCAGGATGGTGTTGTTCAGCCATGTGGTGGGTCAATACGTTGTAAACTGTAATGGTCCCTAGAATGAGAGGACTTAATCCGAATTTTCAGAATAATATGAATCAAGTGCAGAATTTTCAACCTACGCAGCAGATGCAAATGCCACATGCACAAATGACACAGTTGCAACCAATGCAGCAGCAGGTTCCTATGGTACCTACACAGCAAATGGAAATACCTCAGGCCCCGATGGAGCAGCAAAAGATGATGCTTACTCAGCAGGTCACAGGTCAGAGACAAGACAGAAGTAGTGACACAGTGAACGAATTCCCATTACATAGTGAGAATGAAATAAGTGATGAATGGATGTGTGAGGGTTCTAGAGAAGAGCCATGCATGCTGGCATCATCCCTAAAGGTCGATCAGAGAGGATCTTTTGTGAAAGGAAAGGTGAGGGGTCATAGGGTCTCATTTCTAGTGGACTCAGGAGCTAAGCGCCCTACAGTAAGATGTGCAGAAGTTCCAAACTTACCTCTTTCAGGCAGGACAGTTGAGGTTGTAGGAGTAGCGAATAGACAGTTGATAAATCCGATCACAGATCCAGTACAGGTTGAGATTGGTAACTTCTAGGGACTGCACAAGTTTGTAGTTTGTGACTCAAGTCCAGTATCCCTACTGGGAAGGGACTTGTTGTGCAAGACCAGATGTTCGATTAGTTGTTCAACTGCTGGAATAGAGGTTCAGACGAATAGTGACGACGAGGAAGAACAAGCTCCTGAAACTGAAAATGAAACCATTAATGAAGAATACCCGTTGATTGAGTTTTTCCTGATGTTTCTTGTGGAAGAGTTACATGCAGACTTGCAGGGAACAGTGCAGGAAAATGTGTGGGACCTGACAGGTAAAGAAGTGGGCTTGATTAAGGGAGTGGAGCTGATTAAGTGAAGCCAAATGTAGTGTTCCCGCAACTTCCACAGTATAACATGGCACACGATGTCCTGATGAAAGTGGCACAGATAATTGGAGATTTTATTAAACAAGGGGTTTTGAAGGAAGTGTTGAGCAGTCCATGTAATTCACCAATAATGGGCCTGAAGAAACCTTGTGGGAAAGTACGAATTGTACAAGACATGCGAAAAATAAATGACATGGTGGTCAAGTGTTGTCCTGTGGTGCCGAATCCAGCGGTAATATTGTTTCAGATTCCATGTGATGCAGAATGTTTCACAGTGGTTGATTTGTCACCAGCTTTCTTTTCTGTTCCTCTTCATGAGGATAGTCAGTTTCTTTTTAGTTTCAAGTTCTACACAGAGTCCACAGCTGGTGCAGGCTTCCTCTAGGATACACAGAGTCATCGTCTTTGTTCAATCAGATTTTGAAAAGAGATCCGGAGTCATTGGAATTGCCATACCAATTGACTCTGGTGCAGTACATTGACGACTTACTGATTGCATCCAAAACAAGGGACGAGTGTAAGTACGACTCAATTGCCCTGTTAAATCATATGGGAAAATTCAGACATAAAGAAGTCAGTGAGATATCTGGGACACCAAATTGAGAAGGGGTCAAGGAGAATTTCTAGAGAAAGGATTACAATGATATTGCAGAGAAGTCCCCCGACTTCAAGGAGAGATGTCAGAATGTTTCTGGAAATGGTAGGTTATTGTCGTCAATGGATTCCAAATTTTGCTGAGATTGCCAAACCATTACAGCAGCTGACACATAAGGATGTTACAGATTCTATTACCTTAGATCAGGATCAGATGAAGGCGTTCACTGAGTTGAGATAGAGTTTGTGCAGAGCTCCAGCAGTGGGAAGCCTGATTACACAAAGCCATTCATATTGTTTTGTCATGAATGTGATGCTTGTTCTTTGTCTGTCTTGAGACAGGTCCATGGAAGTGCCTATCACTCAGTAGCCTATTCTTCATCTACCTTGGTCCCAGTTGCAGCAGCCTTACCAGGTTGTTTGCGTGCAGTCACTGCAGTTGGTCAAAGCCTTTCACAGTGTGAGGGAGTAGTGATGGGATACCCTCTGATGGTAATGGTACCTCAATCTGTTGAGATTTTACTGACAAGGACGAAAACACAGTATTTGACTGGTGCCAGACTGACAAGTTATGAGAAGAGCATTCTGTGTGCTCCAAATGTAACATTGAAAAGATGTACAGTGCTGAACCTGGCAACATTGCTTCCAAGTGATACTGTTGAAATTGAAAAGGAAGAAGACATTGAGCATGATTGTCTTGAGGTAACTGAATTGTGCACGAAACCCAGACCTGATGTCAGAGTTACACGATTAGAAGAAAATGACCAAATTGTCTTTTTTAATGGTTCATGTCTCAGGGATGGTACTGGAACATTGAGAGTAGGATATGCTATTTGCACAATTACATGTACTTTAGAAGCTTCTTGGCTTCGAGGTGTACATTCTGCACAAGTAGCAGAATTGGTAGCTCTTACTAGAGCATGCCAGATATCTGCAAGATTGAGAGTTATCATCTACACAGATAGCCAATATGGATTTGGAATTGTCCATGATTTTGGTCAGTTGTGGTCGCAAAGAGGTTTCCTAACCTCTACTGGTACACCAGTAAGAAATGGTGACAGAATAAAAGAGCTGCTGTATGCAATACAATTCACTTAAGAAATTGCGTGGTGAAATGCAGTGCACATCTAAAGTCACAAGACTACATCTCACTAGGAAATGGATATGCAGATCAAGTCGCAATGTTTTGCGCATTGAACTTGTATAAAGACAAGTGGGAACTGATGTCAGAAGAAGATAATACATGTACGAGTTTTGCATAAAAGTGATCGATACTTTGGGAGAGTTGAAAACACTGCAAAATAATGTTGACAAAGAGGAGAAATGACTTTGGTCTAAACTAAAATGTGTTCAAAGGCCTGATGAGATATGGGTTTCGGAGGAAGGTCAGATGGTCCTGCCAAATAGATTTTTGTAGCAAATGGCCAGGTATTACTATGGTCAGGCACACATTTGAAGGGTTTGCAATGGTACGTCTGTTCTAAATGGACTGGTTCAATCCTAAGTTTAGGCAAGCAGCAGAAGCAGTATGTCATTGCTGTATAATCCTAGCAGCTAAATGTGGGCAAAGGGACAGTAGTGAATTTGAGACACATTTGAAGAGCAGGAGGTCCATTCAGCAGGATGCGATTGGATTTCATTGAGATACCTGGGTGTGGAGGTTTGAAGTATGTGCTGGTGATTGTGTGCATTTTTAGTCACTGGATTGAAACATACCCCACAAGAAGGAATGACAGTCTCACAGTAGCAAAGCTGTTGCTCAGGGAGTTGATACCACGTTTCGGGTTTCCGATCTCTTTAGACTCAGACAGGGGGACTCACTTCAACAACGAGGCGATTAAACTCTTATGTCCAGCAGTGAGCAGAAGTTGCATTGTAGTTACCGCCCTGAACCATCAGGACTAGTGGAACAGATGAATGGTACTTTGAAATCCAGAAGATGTGTGCAGCTACGAATCTGAAATGGCCAGATGCATTGCCTTTGGTGTTGATGTAGATGAGAAATACACCTGACAGGAAGGCAGGGCTGTCGCCCCACAAGATCCTCTTGGGCAGAGCAATGAGATTACCAGCAGTTCCAGCAAATGCACTTATAAACATTACAGATGATATGGTGTTGGACTACTGCAAGGGTCTGGCTGATGTGGTTTGTTCTTTCTCTCAGTAGGTGCAGGCCACTACCCTGCCACCCATCCATGATCCAGGACACAATCTGCGAGCCGGTGACTGGGTCGTTGTACGAAAACATGTTCACAAGACGTGTTTATAGCCACAGTGGAGATGGGCCTTACCAGGTGGTATTAACAACTACGACAGCTGTGCAGTGTGCAGGACTTCCGAACTGAATTCACGCAACTAATACAAAGAAGGTGGCATGTCCACTGGATCACAAAGAAGTGTTGTCGAAAGCACCAACAACAGTGAAACAGGTTGTCGCACCTGAGCCAGAAAAAGAACCAAGAGAGCCTGAAATTGAACGAGAGCTTGTGGAAGATGGTTCTATGACCCCTGTAAGAGACGGAAGTGAAGAATTACAGGAGGGTGCAGCATTATCATTCTCCAAGGATACAGCAGGAGAGCCTAGCTGAGCAGGGGTTCTCCCAGAAGCAGATGATGCTGAAAAACAGACAGAGCAAGTGCCATACCACGAAGGAGAAGGAGTTGAGACGGAGCAAAGTCAAGGTGATCCGACTCCTCCTGAGCATGTTGCAGGTCCATCAAGAGAGAACACCATAGAAAAAGAGAAGGACAAGTCCAATCTTGAGACAAATATTAACAGAAGGATTTAGAAAAGGAGATAGTTGGCCTGAACCACAATTAGAAAAAGGAAAAGAAGTGGTCATAAATGAAACAATAGAGGAAGAAGTAGATACCATGAGAAAAGAAGACTTAAGTGAAGGAGAAATAAGTGGTGATCAAAAGTTGAAAAGAAAGAGAATAGCAAGTCGGTGTTACGCAGGTCCTGAATGGGCATCTGCAACTACTAATGAATGGCAACATGAGTTTATGTCCTTTTGCTTTGATAGAGAGGTTCCAAGTCAGTACTTCGATGTAACCTGAAGGTGAACAAGAAGCTGAATTGTCGAACCAATCTGAAATACCTTAAAGATACTGTTGAAAAATAAAACGAAAAAGACATAGATAACCTGAGTTGACATAAAACCGGATGTGGCAAGCTGCCTATCAATTTTGACAAGGAAAAGGGTTCCTGGATGTGAGATTGAACTGAGAGAGAATAATTTTTCTGTATTTTTGATTTTTTTACTGCACTTATATACGAGTTTCTTCTGCTTTCTGATTCTTTACAGATCATGGCTGAGAAAAATAATCAAGTTAGGAATGCTAGGCGATGTAGATTTATGAGCATTAGATTGGCGATTATGTCTGGGATTTTTTTTATAGTAATGATTGTGGTAATGTCTGGTCTTGAAATGAAAGGAGCCAATCAAACTTCTGTTCCTGAAACTACTACACTAACGGCTTTAGAGAGGTTTAAGTTAGATGAGAAGTATTTGCATGACTATACTAATGCTCAAGGAGAGCTTTCTTCTAACGTCTTCTATCGCTTGTTGAGTGAATATATTGAGATGATGGATGCAAGGGATTGTCTTGTGTGTACGCAAATTCCTTCATCAGTAGAGAAAGGAGTTACATATCACAGCCTACCATTAACCTACGGAATAAGCTGTAGTCTGTTACTAACAAGGTTCTATAGTCAAGAGTATATACAATATTTGTATTCTAATTATGATGTGGTGTTTTGGTTTATTCCTATTATTACGTATTTGGGTAGAGTATCTAAGGATCATGATATAGTATTAGTTAGAGAATTCTTCAAGCCTACACTAACATTTGGGACTGCTTACGTACATAAGAATAATCTCACCTGCTTGCTTACTCCCTTTGAGAAGAGCTTTACAGTGCATACAGATGATAGGAGAAAAGCACTAAAAGAGAAATTAGAAAAAGGTTTAGAGAAAAGGACTTACAAAAATGATTATGCTCACACTGCAATTAAGACACAAGGGAAACTAGCTTTAGATGCTTTACATGTGGGGAAGCTGTGTATATACATAGGCCAAAATCACGCATTGACACTTTATTTGTGGGAACAAGTGAATGTAGGCATGTGTTTTTATTTCAGAATAAATGGGCTTTTATGTTGAAGGGTCAGGACCCTGAAATTCCTGGTATCTATTATATCTGTGGACTTAATGCCTACTACCGTCTTCCATGAGGATGGAACGGGACATGTTCCGGGGACTGAAAGTGCTCCTAGGTGAACCAACAGTCGTGGTTCCACTTCAAACTGTAATGAAGTTCTAAGCCTGATGCTTCCCCGACGGGGCCCACCAGTAATACTTGGAGGGTTTTTTGACCTCCCTAGCAGGGAACTCGGATTATAATTTTTTTCATAAGGATTAGGTATGTACTAAGGTCCTGAAGAATCGCATGAGATCATTTTTGACGAGAAAAGCGAGAAACATGTTGACCCTTTGATAGAGTGACACAGGGATTCTGTGTTCGCTCCCTTTGTACCTTTCTCACTACAAGAATTATTCAACTGTATATTTTTCTAGGGAGGGTAGACATTATTTTACCATATCCCTTTATATTGTTTTTAATCATGTCAGGGGTTTTAATATCAAGAACAAATAGTTATTTTTTAACCCCTAGTCATTTTTAACTTTTTCTATACCAGTCCTTCCTCACGTCTTGACCGGTTTTTCAACAATTTTCAAAAGACCTCCGGCAAAGAGCCCCCCTGAGGGGCCTGTCAGGCATTGCAGTGCCGGCCTGATGAGGAGCATGGCCCTATGATGAAGCATGTCACTGGAAGGTGAGTGAGGGCCCTTGCTCTAAGCATATTGCTTGCCCGCCTTTGTGGAAACCTTTGTTCTAAAGAACCCCCTTTTTCTTGTTGTTTTGGAACTGTGTGTACACTTTTTGAAGCTGTGTATATACATAGGCCAAAATCACGCATTGACACTTTATTTGTGGGAACAAGTGAATGTAGGCATGTGTTTTTATTTCAGAATAAATGGGCTTTTATGTTGAAGGGTCAGGACCCTGCAATTCCTGGTATCTATTATATCTGTGGACTTAATGCCTACTACCGTCTTCCATGAGGATGGAATGGGACATGTCATTTGGGGATAGTTTTCCCGAAGATTTATCAGATAAATGACTTAAAGAAGTTTCCAAAATTGACTGAATTACATCATAAGCGACAGAGGAGGGAATCCTCTTCTGCTATTGTGGGAGACATATTTGGTGCGGTGATTCCTTCACTGGGAGTCATCCTGAACTCAATCAAGATACGAAAGTTGTCTACTATTGTGGATAACATGCTGACAAATTTTACAGGGGCAATACTCCTGAGAGATACAGAATTAACTGCGGATAGAGCTATGATGCTTCAGAATCGCCTTGCTTTAGAAATCCTTCCAGCAAAGAATGGCTGAGTCTGTAAAATGATTAACTCTAGGCATTGCTGTTCTTATGTACCTAACAATAGTAAAGAGATAAGAGACTTAGGCCCTCATTATGACATTGGCGGTAAGTGCTGCTTACCCCCATGCTGACTGCCGCCAACATACCGCGTCTGCGGTGGTATACTGCCACCCATATTATGACACACACATAGAAATCCACTGCCATACAAACACATACAAGTCCACCACACCAAAGGTCGGGGATAAAATGGCAGTACCAAGACCCACACCGTTACACCAACAGAAATACGGCCACAGCATTATAACCCACAAATCACTGTGGTGGACGCTCAACCACGGTAAACCATTGGCGGTACATACCGCTGCGCTCAAAATACACACACACCTACAAAACACCACTACATTGGTCAATTTAAATGACACGCAGCTGACACCCATACACACACCAAACCCACACATTCACACCACTATAAAACATACACCCACATTACCCACAACTCTTTACCACTACAAACAATTTACAACAGGGAGAGAGAGACATGCCAGGAGCACCAATAGAACCAGAGTCACAGAACACCATAACCCATACACCATCCATGCACCTCACAGCACACACCCCAACACATAACCCCACACACCCTCAGACACACCATTCACACTACACACATGGCACCACAAAGACACCCCAGGTTCTCAGAGGAGGAGCTAAGGGTCCTGGTGGAGGAAATCATCCCGGTAGAGCCATAGCTATTTGGATCACAGGTGCAGCAGACATCCATCGCTCAGAAGATGGAGCTATGGCGGAGAGTCGTGGAAAGGGTCAACACCGGGGGACAGCACCCCCGAACAAGGGACAACATCAAGAAGAGGTGGAACAACCTACTGGGGAGGTCCGTTCCGTGGTTGCAAGACACCAGATAGCTGTACAGAGGACTGGCGGTGGACCCCCACCTCCTCCCCTACAACTAACAACATGGGAAGAACAAATCTTGGCAATCATGCATCCTGAGGGCCTGGCAGGAGTAGCAGGAGGACTGGATTCTGGTAAGTCAAATCTTTACTACTATCACCCCCCTACCTACATGCCATCACATACCCCCACCCCTACCCCCACCCCCATCACCCCACTACCTCACATAAACCCCACCATCACAACCTACCCCTCCCAGTACCCAGCACTGCATGCAACACCAATGCACGGACACCTCTCACAGCCCTGCATGGACACCCATCACCTCAGCATGCAGTCTAGAGACAATCACCTAGCCCACCTAATTACAACTCACAAAAGCTAAAGATGCCTTGGTAATAACAACCATAGAGGGAAACAGGCAGTAACAATAACACTGCATTTATATCCCCACAGGACCCCTACACAACGTCACTGGAGATCAGGTACCAGCAACATCCAGTCCTTCCCCCAGAAGAGGCCCACAGTGATGACAGCACCTCTGCACACCTGGATCAGGATGACCAACCTGGCCCATCAGAGACCTTAGGACAGTCGGTTACCCAGGCACAGTCCCATACCACCACAGAGCTTCCCCACTCAGGAAACACCAGCACAGCACCCACCCAGTGGGCCCAACCCCTGTCCCCAGGACACATCAATCAGCAGTGTGTCCACCACTACAGGGAACCCAAGCAACCCCACAAACACAGGACGATCAGGGACCTGGGGTCAGTGGCAGTGGGCACACGGTTCAGGGAACAGAGGCACATGACAACAGGAAAGCTGGGAGGACTGCTGTGCAACAGGGGGAGGACAGGCCCACTGAACCGACTCTCCACGAGGCACTCACCAACATCCTTGGAGCATACCACCATTCCCATGAGACGATGGGTCAGATACTGGCCAAGTTGCAGGAGACCCAGCAGCTGCAGGAGGGACAGTACCTGGGGATCAGGGAGGACTTGAGGGACACCCACACCACCCTGGTCACCATAGCAGAGGTGCTGGCAGACAAGGCCAACACCATGAGGGAGGCAGTGGCATACCAACGGGCCCTGACACTAGCCACACCGATGAACAGCATTCCACCTCCGCTGGTGCTAGTGGACAGGAGGCCATGCAACAGAAACAACAGGCCACCAGCACCCCACCCCCTGCAGAAGGAGAACCATCCCGCAAATGGACCCTGCGATCCATGCAGAAGCCAGAGAACATTGCCAAAACCCCCACCAGGAAATAAGACTCTCCTAATTGTCACCCTTGTGTCCCACTCTGTCACCCTGTCCACCTTGAGCTGCCATTGCTCCCCTTCCTATGCACCCTTGGACAATGCACCTGTGATACAAATGGACTGGATTCTATCCTGGTGTTTCCTCCATCATCACCCAAGCCCATTGCACATCCCTATTTACTTTTCAGCACTGAAATAAACTCCCTTTAAAAAAACTAGTATGGAGTATGTCAACTGAATTAAGAATGTAGTTGTTTAACAATCAGAAGACATTGCAAATAGACTGTACAGTGATGTATACATACTTATGATCTGTAATGATCTACAGTCAATACACCAGGAGCCACAGGCGGGCACAGATATCTGCAAATAGACATGTTAAAGGGTACAATAAGTGGCCTTTGTAGTGTGAACAGCAGCCAGCCAGAGAAAATTCACTTCACAAAGTAGCAATGAAAGGTGAGGTTACAGTGTCTTACCTATGTGTCACTGGAAGTACTGTTGTATTATAGTTGTTCTGTTGTCCACATCCTTTTCCTCTGCCTCCTCTTCGTCACTGTCCACAGGCTCCACCGCTGCCACACGACCATCTCCGGCGTCCTCCTCCTGCAGAAAAAGCACCTGGGTCTCAAGGCCAGGTTATGTACCATGCAACATGCAACAATGATCTGGCAGACCTTCTTGGGTGAGTACCACAGGGATCCACCTGTCATATGGAGGAACCTGAACCTGGCCTTCAGGAGGCCAAAGGTGCGCTCAATGATCTTCCTTGTTCGCCCATGTGCCTCATTGTAACGTTCCTTTGCCCTTGTCTTGGCATTCCTCACTGGGGTCAGTAGCCATGAGAGGCTGGGGTAACCAGAGTCACCTGTAAATATCGAGGGATACCTGTTGGCCAGACAGTCACCCTTAGGGTCGACCCCACACCTATATACCAACATACACTGGATGGGGACCACAGGCTCACCTATTAGCCACACCCAGTGCCTCTGGAGTTGAGCCATTACATTTGGGATGCTGCTTTTCCTCAGGACAAAAGGCATCATGCACAGACCCAGGATACTTTGAATTCACATGGGAGATGTACTGGTCAGCCAGGCACACTATCTGCACATTCATAGAGTGATAGCTCTTTCAACTTCTGTACACCTGTTCATTTCTTCGGGAGGGGGGGACAAAGGCAATATGTGTACCATCAATAGCACCAATGATGTTGGGGATATGTCCCAGTGAATAGAAGTCAGCCTTCACTGTAGCCAAATCCTCCACCTGAGGCAAAACTATGTAGCTGCTCATGTGTTTCATCAGCGCTGACAACACTCTGGTCAGCACGTTTAAGAACATAGGCTGTAACATCCCTGCTGCCAGGGCCACTGTCGCGTGGAAGCAGCCACTTGCCAAGAAATGTAGCACTGATAGGACTTGCACAAGAGGGGGATCCCAATGGGGTGAAGGATAGCTGAGATAAGGTCTGGCTCCAATTGGGTACACAACTCTTGGATTGTGGCCGTATCAAGTCTGTAGGTGAGGATATTGTGCCTGTCCTCCATTGATGCAAGGTACACCAGAGGTCTGTACACGGGCGGATGTCTCCATCTCCTATTCATTCGCAGCGGTTGAACTCTAAGGTGAAAAACGGTGAGCAGATGGTCATATTCAAGTGTATCCTTAGAACAAAATGCTTTGCATGTGCTGACAGAAACAGTATGTGAATGTGTAGTTCCCTAAATGTGCCTATGTGTGCTGTGATACAGTTAGGTGCCTTGGACTGCACCCTTCTGAAATGACAGCTGCCTGACCTGTGTGGTGGGACAAGTGGAAATGAGGTAATTCCGCTGACGTTATGTGCCGTTGCGGGAGGCAGTCGAGGACTGCTGTGCAACACCTCATTGGTCATCATTGGGCCCTATGGGTTCCAGTAGCCAATGGTGATGTACACCAGCGGTAACGGTCTGCACCACCGCAGACGTGACCGCCATTTTCTATCTGTTCTCTCAATTGCTATCTGACCTTCAACAGAAGATGACCTACACTGCAAGTGCTACTGTGACCTGTGTCTGGAAGCAACCATGGCTCGAGTGTCTGGAGAAAGGGCCCCTCATTCACTTCAGAGGAGTTGGAGAGACTGGTGGATGGGGTCCTACCCCAGTACCATTTACTTTATGGTCCTCCAGACCAACAGGTGAGTACACTGTGTGCACAATGCATGGGGCATGAATGCATGGAGCTCTGTGTGTGTAAGCCTCGTGTAATGAGGGGTGGCTGAGGGGTCCTGGGCAGAGTGCTGCATTTATGGTCATCAATGTATGTGTGTAAGGGGATGGGAGGTGTATGGTGGGCCAGGAGTGTAACAGTCTGGACAGTGTGACTAACACCTTTTTTTATGTGCCTTTTTCTGCAAGTCAGCGCCCATCAGAAAAAGGATATTTGGCGTGCCATCGCCAAGGAGGTATGGACCCTGGGGGTCTTTGATAGACGGAGCACCCACTGTCACCAATGATGGGAGGACCTGCGCCGCTGGGCAAGGAAGACGGTGGAGGCCCAGCTGGGGATGGCCTCCCAATGAGGAAGGGGTGCCTATTGTACCCTGACCCCTCTGTTGTTCCACATCCTGGCGGTGGCCTATCCGGAGTCGTATGGGCGCTTGAAGGCATAACAGCAGCCACAAGGGGGTGAGAAATGCCAGAAAATAATGCGTGTTGAGGGGTTATCTGGGTGGGTGATGTGGGTCTGTGGGTGCCCCTAGGCCAGGATGAACATGCCAGGGTAGGTTCCATGATGGGCAGGGTCTGATGCACTCCAACCCCAAATATGCTCGTGGGCATCTACTACTGGACAGGGGTCTGTGGGTTTTACCTGTGCTACTATTGGCATTGGGAATTATACTTCATGGCCTGGTGACTAGCATTGTAACTGGTAGTGCATGGCCTAGTGCACAGGGCTGTTCCCTGTGTGTAGTGTGCACCAACAGTGGTGTTGTTGCTGGCATTGACCAAGTGTATCCTCTGTCTCTTCCCCCCTTTTTGTTTTGTTACCCTGTCCTTATTTACATTAGCATCATCTGGCGGAGGAGCAGAGGCACCGGCGATGGAGGGAGCTGCATCTCACATGGCCCATGAGGCCGAATCCACCGACAGTGAGGGCACCAGTGGGATGGATGCATTGGAGGATGTGTTAGACAGCGACACACCCTCCAATGGAAGCTCCCTGGTGGTGTCGGACACCTCAGTGGCCACCCCAACTACAGGTATGCACCGCCCTCCCAGCAGCCCCTCAGCGAGTTTTCAGTGCCCCCTCACCCAGGAGGGTGGGCATCTCCTTCGCCCCAGGCACCTCAGGCCCTGCCCCAGTCAGCCCTACTGCCCTCAGTGAGGAGTCTATTGACCTCCTGCAATCCATCTCTGTTGGGCAGTCAACCATAGTGAACGCCATACAGGGTCTGGCAGGGCATTTGCAACAAACAAATGCATTCCTGGAGGGCATTCCTTCTGCTGTGGCGGCCCAACAGAGATCATTCCAGGCTCTGGCCAACTCACTGATAGCAGCCATTGTCCCTGTGTTTAGCCTCCCCCTCCAACTTCCTCTACACAGTCCCATTCCCCTCAACCCCAGCTTATCCCAAGCACACCTTGAGACCAGCATGCACCCAAATCAACACACAGAAGTGGCTCAGGCAAACACAAGCACCAAACTTCCTTCCACAGGCACTCACACAAGCACCATCCAGATGCAGACACACCAACATCCACTGCCCCCACTGTGTCCCCCTCCTCCTCGTCATCCACTCCCTCCCAGTAGTGTCTCCACTCACATCTGCATGCACCACATCCCCCACATCCATGCATATGTCCCCTGTGTCCTCTCCCACTGTGTCTGTGCCCACTCCTCCCAAAGTACTCAAATGCAAGCACTCAGACACCCAACAGCCATCCACCTCACAACAGCATCCAGCCCATGCACCTGCACCCAAACACAGCAGACAGGCATCTCCTACCACCACTCCCTCTTTCTCCACTCCCAAATATTCTCACTCTTCCAGCATCAGTGTCCCTAAAAGGCTTTTCCTTTCCACCCTTGACCTATTCCTTGACCCTTCCCCCCGTCCTTCACTTCAGGCCATGGTGGTCAGGACCCACACTAGCACCTCAGCCAGTTGTTTCTGAAACCACTGCAGTTGTGAGAGGCTCCATGAAGACACCCGTCCACACAGCCATTGTGCCTACACCAGATGCCAAGGGCAAAAAGGGAGCACCAGCTGTCAAATCCACAAAGGGAGCACAGGCTGGCAGAAGCAAGGAGGCACCACCAGCTGGCAGAAGCAAGGAGGCACCACCAGCTGCCAAGGGCAGGAAGGGCACACCAGCTGGCAAGGGCATAGACAAAGGCACAGACGCCGCAGGAAGGATGGATATGGAGCTTGGTGCTGGAGCACCATCTGAAGATACACCAGCCGTGGCACTTTAGCCGTCCGAGGCTGCGGGGGAAGGGATGGAGCCTCCCCCCACCACAGGCAGCACCGCCACCTGCACTGCCACTAGCACCACCACCTGCACTGCCACCAGCTTCACTGCCAGCAGCAGCAGTCCCAGTGGGCAGCCGTCCGAGGCTGCGGGGGAAGGGCCAGAGCCTCCCCCCACCAAAGGCAGCACCACCACCTGCACTGCCGCCAGCACCACCAACTGCACCAGCACCACTCCCAGCAGCAGCAGCCCCTGTGGGCAGCCATCTGAGGTTGCAGGGGAAGGGATGGAGGCTCCCCCCAACACCAACAGCACCGCCGCCAGCCCCGCCACTGCCACCATTGAGCAGCTGTCACCGCCGGCGGGCAGTGTGTAGTCGTGCCTCCATGGGCTGTGGTGCGTCCTGCCCCTGCAACGACTGTAGGTGTGACACCCAGGTGAGGGACTGTGACCTTGCACCCTCCAAGATCTGCATCACAGGGCATAAGGCCCCCTCCAGAACCAGTGGAAGAAGGCATCCACTCACCCCCTCCTTTCCAGGATGAAGCACACTAGGCACAGGTCCCCCTCCAAAACCAGTGGAAGAAGGCATCCACTCACCCCCTCCTTGCCAGGATGAAGCACTCTGGGCACAAGGCCCCCTCCAGGACCAGTGGAAGAAGGCATCCACTCACCCTCTCCTTGCCAGGAAGAAGCACACTGGACACAAGGCCCCCTCCAGAACCAGTGGAAGAAGGCATCCACTCACCCCCTCCTTGCCAGGATGAAGCACACTCGGTACAAGGCCCCCTCCGGAACCAGTGGAGAAGCCATCCACTAGAGAGACTGTGGCTTTGGACTCCCCAGGACCAAGCAGTGGGAAACCACCCACTTGAGAGACTGTGGCCTTGCACTCCTCAGGACCGAGCAGTGGGCAACCCACTCACTTGAGAGACTATGGCCGTGCACCCTCCAGGACCAAGCAGTGGGCAAACCACCCACTTGAGAGACTGTGGCCTTGCACTACCCAGGACCAAGCAGTGGGCAAACCACCCACTAGAGAGACTGTGGCTTTGCACTCCCCAGGACCAAGCAGTGGGCAAACCACCCACTTGAGAGACTGTGGCTTTGCACTCCCCAGGACATCACAGAGGGCATGTGGCCCCCCTCCAGGAGCAGTGGCATTGTACTATCTTCCGGCTGAGGTGCCCCCCCCTTTCCCTTCCTCCTGAGGTGCCTGTGTATTTTCGATGTGATGCCTCAGCAGTGCTCTCTCCATATTGAGGCAGGAGTCAAGTGGGGCCTTGGCCCATGTGATATGGCCCTGTGGCCATGGACAATTTGGACTGGGCAGTGTCCCTCCATTTGAATATATTGTAGATACTGTTTTGTGCTTTGAGGATGTATTTATTGCAATTTATATTATTACACTGACTTTACTCACTTCCTTTTGTCCCTGCGTTATTCCTGTTGGGTACTGGATGTATATGTAATGTTGTTGCATCTGTTTGTGTGTTGCGTGTGTGTGTGTGTGTGTGACTCTCTTTTTCTTCCCCCCTCCCTTGTGTGCTAGGTGTGGTGCTCACCGTGGTCATCTTCGCCGCTGTTCATGTTTCTGGTGTAGGAGGAGGTAAATCAGCATTGGGGAAGATCTGCAAGTTAGGGCTCCATGGCGATGTGGTTCTTCCTTGAATGTCCAGAGGTGAGTCGTTTCCCTTCTGTGTACTCTTTCCGCCGTTCTTTTGATGGTGTTCGTACCTCCCCAGAAAAGGTGGTGGATTGGTCTCATAATACAGTGGGCGGACCCTTGTCTTTCTCCTGGCTGTTGGCGGTTACCGCCGCAGTGCTTGTTGCTACAGTCGTGGCAGTCGGTGTGTTAAAGTGGCTGTCTGTGTTGGTGGTTTCCGCTGTGGTCATAATTCAAATTTTTCACCGCTGGCCTGTTGGCTGTGTTACCGCCGCTTTATCACTGACTGCCAGAATTGTAATGATGGCCTTAGTTACTAACCTGACTAACTCAAATAAGGATTTGAAGGAACTGAAGGAACCAGGTGTGTGGGAAAAGGTTGGAAAAGGATTTGCTTCAGTGGGGAATTGGCTAAGTAACATTTGGAATGGGGTACTATTAAAAATCATACAGGGAAAATGAATTGTGACTGCTGGCATATTAGGATTATGGGCTGCATGTTAATTGTGTCAAAAGATTAAATTGAAAAGGTCTAAAAATAATCAGAGGAGGGAAGAAAGAAACAGGGACAGAATTTATGGGAAGATTTGAGAAGGAGACAAAACACTGAAGAAACCGTGCTATGAAAATGTTGATAGGATAGGTAGTGTGATTACATATTTAGTCATCAGAGGAGGGACTGTTGAAGCCAATATGTTATTTAAAAATATTAATGAGTGCTTATGCATGTTGAATAATAATAATAAAATGTAGAGAAAATAATGTAGAAAAATAATATGCATGTTTGAAAATGTGCGCTCGGAGAGTGGCTACCAAGATTCACAAATTGTACTATTAATATGAATAACATGAATGAATTATAGAAAATGTATTAAACAATGTAGTAGTATGTTGTATTGAGATATATAATGTTTGTTTTGCATTATATTGTAGAGTTAATTTAGTTAAAGTTGTGACCTAGTTTTGCTAGGCCTCATACAGAAGCTGAATTACTAGCGCGATGTAGAGAGCTAATGTGCTGAACTGACTCTGAACTGCTTCTTGTTTAATAAAATCTGCTCAGCCAAAAAAAAAAAATCCTATGCATGAACCGACAGACCGGAGATGGTGGAATCATAAATGTAACAAGGACTGTGTAAAGAGGACTCGAACAATGGAGACACTGACTGGAGAAGAAGATGCAACATTTTTTAAACCTGACGTGCCGGATTATGAGAACATCGTACAGTGAAGCAATTAACACCTTGCGAATTGTGTAATACTAGAATCCATAGATTTGAAGAACTGAAAGTATTGGGTAGCATCATTACTGCCTAATTAACCAATTAGGAATTGGGGAATAGTCTGAGTGACTTTGATATAATGACGTGACAGAAGGAGAAGTTCACAGATGTTCGGGGTTAGGAATGGATGTTCAAAGAGATTCAAGATTCTGTCATTGGGCTCATGCTCTTGATATCCTGGTGTGATGCTGATCGATTGATGACCTGAAGATGAAGACTGACTTTGTTGTTGATCCATACCATGGATAGTTAGCTATGACAATGTGACGGATTGACTTTTTGTGCTTTTTCTTTCTAGGTACCAACTGAGCTGTTTTACAGTTTTCCTTCTAGTTAGATGTTTTTCCAAATTCATGTTCTAAACTGTTTTCGCATGAAGTCCCACATGCTAATGCTAATCTGGGTTAGGTAGGGTTCTTATTCTGAGACTTTGACATATATGGTGACCTACGGGGGAAGGTGCGTTCCCTGGTCTCCAGACACCAGATTGCTGTACAGAGGACTGGCGGTGGACCCCCACCTCCTCCCCCACAACTAACAACATAGGAGGAGCAAGTCTTGGCAATACTGCATCCTGAGGGCCTCGCAGGAGTAGCAGGAGGACTGGACTCTGGTAAGGCAAATCTTTATTACCATATCACCACCCCACCTGCATGCCATCACATACCCACACCCTCCCCCTCACCCATCACTCCAACACCTCACATATGCCCCACTATCACAACCCACCCATCCCAATACCAAGCCCTGCATGCAACACCAAAGCATGGACACCCATCACCAAAGCTTTCCACTACAGATACCCACACAGACCTCAAACCAACTATCACACAAGGACCAAGCCACCAAGAATGCAAGCACTGGAGTACAGGGTCACTCACTCATTGCACACAATGGCACACACAGATGCAATAATTATGCCTTTACTCCCCTACAGGACCCCTACCCAACGTCACTGGACAGGAGGTGCCAGACATATTCAGTCCCCCCACAGAAGAGGCCAACAGTGATGACAGCAGCTCTGCACAACTAGATCAAGATGACCAGCCGGTTCCCCTGACATTGGCACAAGCCACCACAGAGCCTCCCCCCTCAGGAAACACCAGCACAGCACCCATGCAGCGGGCCCATGCCTCTGTCCCCAGGACACGTCAATCAGCAGTGTGTACACCACTACAGGGAACACAGGCAACCCCACTAACACAGGACGATCAAGGACCTGGGGGCATTGGGTACACGGTTCAGGGGACAGGGGACAGAGGCACAGGAAAACAGGGAAGCTGGGAGGACTGCTGTGCGACAGGGGGAGGACAGACCCAGGGAACCCACTTTCCACGAGGCACTCTCCAACATCATGGGAGCTTACGATTATTCCCAGGAGACATTGGCAACGGTACTAGCCAAGTTTTAGGAGATCCAGCGGCTGCAGGAGGAACACTACCTTGGGTCAGGGAGGACTTGAAGTCCATTAACAACACCCTGGTCACCATTGCAGGGGTACTGCAAGACCTTGTCAACACCTGGATGGAGATAGTGGCACAACAAGGGGCCCCTGACACTAGCCTGGACGATGAACAGCCCTCCACCTCCGCCGGCGCTAGTGGACAGGAGGCACCACCACAGGAACATGGCACCAGCGCCCCACTCCTTGCAGATGGCGAACCACCCGACAAACGGTCCCTGAGATCCAGGAACAAGACAGAGAACATTGCCAAGACCCCCACCAGGAAATGAGACCACCCTGAATGTCACCCTTCAGTTCCACTTTGTCACCCTGTCCATCCTTCAACTGCCAATGCTCCACTTCCTATGCCCCTTTGGACAATGCACCTGTGAAACAAATAGACTGGACTCTGCCATGGACATTCCTCCACCATCCCCCCAGCCCATTTTACATCCCCCTCCACTTATTTGCACAGAAATAAACACACTTCAATCACAAAACAATCTGGAGTCATCTGTGCTTTCACAAATGTGTAATTGCAATGACCATGGAATATAGCAATGTCAATTTACTTGTG
This sequence comes from Pleurodeles waltl, assembly GCF_031143425.1. Taxonomy (NCBI): domain Eukaryota; kingdom Metazoa; phylum Chordata; class Amphibia; order Caudata; family Salamandridae; genus Pleurodeles; species Pleurodeles waltl. The sequence goes on along the minus strand of NC_090437.1, from coordinate 528,404,075 downwards.
CACATACCCATGTAACACAGCTGTAGGCCTGGAGGAAATATAGCAGAGGGAACAAAGTGGGACCCACATCTGTGAAATGGAAAGGCAAAGTGACAAGTCAGGGTCCATACACTAAGTGAAAAAGACAGAATCATGCTAGCTCCAGAAATTTTATGAGATGTGGGAGGCAGTGATATCTTCTTACCTGTGTCTCACTGGAAGTATTGCATGATTATGTTGTTTCGGTTGTTGATATCCTCTTCATCTGCCTCCTCTTCTTCACTGTCCACAGGCTCCACAGTTGCCACAAGACCACCAGCTGGCCCATCCTCCTGCAGAAAAGGCACCTGCCGTCGCAAAGCCAGGTTGTGCAGCATACAGCTGGCCACGATTATCTGGCACACCTTCTTTGGTGAGTAGTAGAGGGAACCACCTGTCATATGGAGGCACCGTAATCTGGCCTTCAGGAGGCCGAAGGTTCATTTGATCACCCTCCTAGTTCGCCCATGTGCCTCATTGTAGCGTTCCTCTGCCCTTGTCCTGGGATTCCTCACTGGGGTCAGTAGCCATGACAGGTTGGGGTAACCAGAGTCACCTGCAAATATCGAGGTACAACTGTTAGACACACACTAACCCTTAGGGACAACCCCATACCCAGACACCTATTCACACTGTATTGGGTCCTTGGCCTCACCTATTAGCTACACACGGTGCCTCTGGAGTTGCCCCATCACATAAGGTATGCTGCTATTCCTTAAAATGTAAGCGTCATGCACTGAGCCAGGAAACTTGCCATTCACATGGGAGATGTACTGGTCTGCCAAACACACCATCTGCACATTTATCAAATGGTAGCTCTTCCGGTTTCTGTACACCTGTTCACTCCTGCGGGGATACCAATGCCACATATGTCCCTTCAATGGCACCAATGATGTTGGGGATATGTCCCAGGGCATAGAAGTCACCTTTCACTGTGGGCAAATCCTCCACCTGAGGGAACACGATGTAGCTGCGCATGTGTTTCAGCAGGGCAGACAACACTCTGGACAACACATTAGAGAACATTGACTGGGATATCCCTGATGCAATGGCCACTGTTGTCTGAAAGGAACCACTTGCCAGGAAATTGAGTACTGACAGGACCTGCACTAGAGGGGGTATCCCTGTGGGATGGCGGATAGCTGACATCAGGTCTGGCTCCAACTGGGCACACAGTTCCTGGATTATTGCACAATCAAGTCTGTATGTGACTATTATGTGTCTCTCTTCCATTGTCGATAGGTCCACCAGCAGTCTGTACACCGGAGGATGCCGCCATCTCATCACCTGCCCCAGCAGATGTGCCCTATGGAGGAGAACAGCGAGCAGAGAGTCAGCCAACACTGAGGAATCCCAAAATGTCATTTGCACAAATTTATTAATCCACAATGTGCCTGTAACTGTGTGTATTCCAGGCCTACATAGGTCTGATGCAGTTATTATTAATGCCATGTGGCCCCCTGAAATGGCGGCTGCCTGACCTGTAAGGTGGGACAAGAGGATATGAGGTAACTGCGCTGGCGTTGTACACCATTGCGGTGGGCAGTCGAAGACCGCAGCACAATTGTGCATTGGTTAACATTGGGCCCTATGGGTCAGAGGAGCCAATGACGATGTACGCCGGCAGTGACGGTACGCACCGCCGCGGATGTGACCGCCATTTTCTGTCTGTTCACTCACTTGATACCTGACCTTCAACAGGAGAGGACCTACACTTCAAGTGTTGCTGTGACCTTAGTCTGGAAGCGACTATGGCTCATGTGTCTGAGGAAAGGGCCTCTGCCTGCATGGACAGTGCCTGTTTTGAGTGGTGTGGATGGAAGATACATGGGGGGGCTGAGGCCTGCATTTGCGGACGGTGAGTGTATGTGCGTCAAAGCAAGGGTGGGAACGGGGCAATGAGTTTGACGGTCCGGATGGGTAAGTAATTTCCTTTCCCCCTGTACCATTCCTCTAGGTCAGCACCCACCAGAAGAAGGGTATTTGGCGTGCCACCGCCAAGGACGTCCAGACCCTGGGGGTCCACCACAGACGGAGCACCCACTGCCATAAAAGATGGGAGGACCTGCGCCTCTGGACCAAGAAAGCGGCAGAGGCCCAGCTGGGGATGGCCTCCCAATGTAGGATGGGTGCCCTTCGCACCATGACCCCCTGATGTTCCGGATCCTGGAGGTGGCCTATCCAGAGTTGGATCGGTGCTTGAGGGCATTACAGCAGCCACAAGGGGGTGAGTACAGTCTCATTCAGCTTATTTTTCACGCGCATCACGAGGGGTCTGGGTGGGGGAGGTGGGCAGTGGGTTCCCCTAGGCAAGGGCGATCTTGGTAGGCAAGGTCCCTAGTGAGGCAGGCTATGTGGCACCCCATCTCCACTAGTGGTTAGAGCCATCTACACCTAGTCAGGCTCCTGTAACTTCCAGGTGTGCAGCAATTGGGCTTAGGCCTCGTACCCCATGGGCATGTGATTAATCTAGGAACTATGAGTGCATGGCGTAGTGCAGAGGGCGACTCACTGTTTGTTGTGTCCGCCAACGGTTTTGGTGTTGCATGCACTGAACATGTCTTTCTTCTGTTCCCCCCCCCCCCTTTTTGTGGTCTCCCTGTTCTTATGTACAATAGCATCATCAGGCGGAGGAGCACTGGCACCAGAGCAGGAGAGAGCAGCATCCCACTTGGCCCTGGAGGGGGAAGCAACGGAGTCTGAAGCTGCCAGTGGGACGGAGGGCGAGGGGAGCTCCACGGCGGGGACAGGAGCAGAGACCAGCGACTGTGACTCCTCCTCTGATCGGAGCTCCCTTGCGGTGGTGGGCCTCTCTGTGCCCACCGCATCAACAGGTACAGCTGCCACCCCCCTACCAGCACCGCCCTCCCAGCAGCCCCTCAGCGTGTGTCCCATGCCCACTCACCCAGGAGGGTGGACATCTCCTTCGCCCCAGGCACCTCAGGCCCTGTCCCAGTCAGCCCTGCTGCCCTCAGTGAGGAGGCTATTGACCTCCTGAGATCCCTCACTGTTGGGCAGCCTACCATTCTGAATGCCATCCAGGGTGTTGAGAGGTATTTGGAACAAACAAATACATACCTGGAGGGCATTCATTCTGGCCAGGCAGCCCAACAGAGAGCATTTCAGGCTCTGGCCTCAGCACTGATGGCAGCCATTGTCCCTGTGCCCAGCCTCCCCCCTCCAACCTCCTCCACCCAGACCCAATCCCCTGTACCTCAGCCTATCCCAGGCACACCATTAGACCAGAATGCACACACATCAACACACAAGAGTGGCTCAGGCAAACATAAGCACCACACATCCCACAGGCACTCACACAAGCAGCATACACATGCACACATACCAACATCCACTTCCTCCACTGTGTCCCCCTCCTCCACGTCTCCCTCCTCCCTCCCAGTCTCGTCTCCACTCACACCTGCATGCACTATATCCTCAGCCACTACCTCCATCACCAGCACGCCCTTCTCCACACACCGCTCACGTTCACTCACCACCCCCCACTACCATTCACACATCCCTAGTGTCCTCTCCCAGTGTGTCAGTGAGCCCTCCTCCCAAAGTACACAAACGCAGGCACACACCCACCCAACAGCCATCCACCTCACAACAGCCTCCAGCCCATGCACCTTCACCCAAATTCAGCAGACGTACACCTCCTACAACCACTACCTCTTCCTCCACTCCCAAACCCCCTCCATCTACCCATCACAGTGTGTCGAAAAAATCTTTCCTGATAAACCTTGCCCTCTTCCCTTCACCTCTCCCCAGTCCTTCCCCGAGGGCCAGGCTTTCCAGGTCCCAGCCCAGCACCTCAGCCACCACATCCCCAGGCACAGTGGTGCCAGCAACTGCGGGGTCATGGAGTGCGCCAACCATCAGGGCTGCCAGTGTGCCACGTAGCGAGGCAAGGACATTCTGCCACCTGCCAAGGTGAAAAAGGTGTCCACATCCCGGAGGGAGAAGCCAAAAACACCTGTCACCAAGGGGTCAGCGAAAACGAAAGGGGATAGTGGCAAGACAACTGTGCCACCATCAAAGTTTGGGAAGGGACAAAAACTGAAGGGCAGGTCAGGAGAGGGCATGGTGGCACAGACTGAGGGACCAGTGTCACACACCAACCTGTACAGAGGCGAACACTGCCACCTGCACTGCCACCTGCTCCACTTCCAGCAGGTCTACAGCCGCTGAGACAGTCCCCAGCCTCCCCGGTGGGCAGCCGTCCGAGGCTGCAGGAGACATCCTGCTTTCTCCCTCAGCAGGTGCTGACACATGCCCGCCACCACAGACCGTGCAGCCAGCACCGCCACCACAGACTCCGCAGCCAGCACCGCCACCACAGACCCCGCAGCCAGCACCGCCATGACGGACCCCGCAGCCAGCATCGCCACGACAGACACCGCCGCAAGCACCGCCAGCGGCCCCGCGACGTCCTCAGACAGTGGCACCACCGCAGATATGCCTACCATCCCCAGTGGTCAGTCGTCCGATGCGGGCGGTGAGTTCCAGGACCCTGGGCAGCTTCCATGAAGCATTACTGTCATCACTGTTGTCACCTGCAGGTGGAATGCGTAGCCGCTGCAGTGTGGGGTATGCCGCTGCCTCCATGGTGTATCATGCTAACTGTACCTCGGCAATCTTGTGGCACACATACCCAGGTGAGGGAATTGTACTGGCCACACTGCACGTGGAGCACTCTCTTGAAGCACTCTGGTCACAAAGTCCCCTCCAGAGCCAGTGGAGTATCATATCCACTACCTCAGTCCTTGGCAGGATGAAGCACTCTGTTCACAAAGGCCCCTCCAGAACCAGTGGAGAAAGGCATCCACTTGAGAGACTGTGGCTTTGCACTCCCCAGGATAAAGCAGTGGGCAAATCACCGACTGGAGAGACTTGAGAGACTGTGGCTTTGCACTCCCTGGGATAAAACAGTGGGCAAACCACCCACTGGAGAGACTTGAGAGACTGTGGCTTTGCACTCCCCAGGATACATCAATGGGCATGGAGCCCCCTCGTGCAGCAGTGGTGTTGTGCGTTCAACTGGCTGAGGTGCCCCCCCTCCTCTTCCCCTGAGGTGCCTGTTTCATTTTGATCTGATGCCCCTGCAGTGTTCTCTCCATTTCCAGTCAGGTATCTAGTGTGGGCTTCGCCCATGCATTTTGGGCCCAGTGGTCCACGGACAATGATTGGTGCACTATCTGGAATTGTGTAGTTGGTGTACATAATTGCATTTACTGGATTTTGAACTTTGAAAATGAGATTTCACATGATTACATTTGTTCAAATCAATTCCTTTTGTCCTTGCATTCTTCCAGGGGGTGGGGGGTGTATGTGTACTGTTGCTGCATGTATTTCTGTGTATGGTGTTGTGGGTGTGGGTGGGGGTGTTGCGTGTTGCGTGTGTGTGTCACTCTCTTTTCCCTCCCCCTCCCCCTCCCATGTGTTGTAGGTGCAGTACTCACTGTGGTCATCGCCGCCATCGTTGGTGCTCCTGATAGAAGAGAAGGAAGACCAGCATCGGCAGTATCTGCAATTCGGGCTCCATGGCGTCCTGGTTTTGTGTACCGTTTCCGCCGTGTTTTTGTTCGCGTTAGTTCCTCCCTGGAAAAGGTGGCAGATAGGCATTTTATGATAGGGTGGGCGGTACATTGTCTTCCGTCTGTCTGTTGGCGGTTACTGCCGCGCTGTTTGTTTGTTTGTGGCTGTCGGAGTGTTCAAGTGGCTGTCTATGATGGCGGTTTCCGCCACGGTTGTAATCACATTTTATTTTTCACCGGCCTGTTTGCAGTATTAACGCCGCTTTAACACCGACCACCAGGGTTGTAATGAGGGCTTTAGTATTGTAACAATAGGGAATAAAAATTACTAAATGTATACTGCTTTGTGGTTATTCATGACTAAAGGTCATGGTGTGATGTTTTAACTGCTGATTAATGATTTGCTTAGTGGTTATTGATACTTGTTATTGACTATTGATGCACATTGGCTACACCGTAACTAGCATACTCCATGTGAATCAAAAGGTTCATCATCCTATACGATTCTCCTTGTAAGTTTACTCACTAAGGACCAGGCGCGCTTGCAATACCTAACACCATCACTTGGTTGTGCAGAATTGTGACTGAGAAAAGTTTGCACACAAAGGCCCATATTATTATTCCCTTTTGAGCAAGATTAGCGCCATTTTTTTTTACATTAAGTCGGCGCAAACTTAACACCATAATTATACTTTGATGCTAGACCTATCTAACATCAAAATATCCCAGTGTGCGCCATTTTCTGCATGCGTGAAACCACCCTGCGTCAATGAGATGCAAGGTGGGCGTTCCCGTCTAAAAAATGTCTTAAACACCCTGCGCCATATTTATCCAACTGCGCATACAAAGGCGCATGTCTGGTAGGCGGAACCGGAAAATGGCGAGAATCCTGATTTGTGCCAAAATTTACCTCCTGGATCAGGGCAGGCGTTAAAATGGGACAAACACACCACTACTTAAGGAAAACTCACAGAAGCAACATCAGAGCTCAAAAAGAAAGACATGGAGATGCTATTCATCCGGCATGCTTGAAGACACAGAGCACAGAAGCAACAGCAGCAGCTATCACCACACCAACAGGGACCCCAAAGGCAACGCAGAAGGCAGGAGAGGATATTTAGGACCAGGACAACCCTTCAGGGCCTCAGGGAACATGACATCATCCAGAGGTACAGACTAAACTGGCAAGCCATACAGCAGCTTCTGCGCCACATTGAGCCACAGTTGGCACCCAGCTTGCAGACACCCCACATCATTCCACCGGGGACCAAGCTGTTAGCTGTCCTGCTCATGTTGGCAAGTGGCTCTTTTCAAACCACTGGTGCCCTGGTTGCCGGGATGGCACAGCCCTCATTTTCTGCCTTCCTTCCCAAGCTACTTGATACCATCAACTCCCTCACACCCCACCACATCAGCTTCCCCAACACACAGCAGAAGCAGCAGGAGACCAAACAAGGGTTTTATCAAATGAGTGGCCTCCCGCACGTGCTTGGTGCCATTGACTGCACACATGTCCGGATTGTGCCACCTGCTGCAACTGGGCACCTGTACCGCAACAGGAAGCACACACACTCCATCAACGTGCAGGCCATTGTGGATCACCGTGGATTGTTCACCCGCATCATGGAAAAGTATCCTGGGAGTGTACATGATTAATTAATCTTCCACCACAGCTCCATCAATCAGCACTTCCAGGATGGACTAAAAGGCAATGGCCTACTTGTTGGTAATTACAGAAACCTAGTTATTTACACACAGCACAGCAACCCTGTAGGACACACAACACATACACCACTACATTGACACGTGGCCAGGAATACATTGAGGTTGTGACAGTGGTAGTCATGTTTGATATCCTGACCCAATGGGATACACACCCATGGACAAATGACAGATGCAATTAACAAGAGATGCCACTCCAGAGACACACGGGACCAATTTAAAACCACACAGTGACAATGACATAGCCTTAACTGGCAGAACAACTTGGAAGATGAATCTTTCAATGTCACATAAATAACACTCAATCACACACCCTTCCAACTAATACGTCCTGTGTTTTGCTGCAGGTCAAACACCATGAGACACATAGCATGATGATGCTGACTCTAATGAACGTGACATGGAATCATTGAGGCAGTACTAATATCTCACATCACTCCTGGGGTGACATTGCCAGCTAGCAATAAGGAAGTGGACTGTGCTCTGAAAACATGTGGATATGACACTAATGCAAAGTGCACGCTGCTACACATACGGATTGAGACAATTCCCCACATACAGAACAGATTTACAGACAGATGGACCTTCTGACACTAAAACCTTCACCCCCACAACCAAGTTAGCAAGCTTACTTGGAGAAGGTTCAGTAGTGTAGGTACACGTTTGCACATGAGCCAACTTGGTGAGAGCACAAAAATAGGTTTGCATAGAACTTGTCACACATGGGATAATTGTGCATTGTCAATTGTGAACACTTCAGTGCTGCCAACGTATGGAGATTTGTTGTGCATTATCACCTAGCCAAATCAAAGGGCTTCACTATTGCATTTCACCTGCAATCATATATGCCAAATTGGATGGGATGTTCAGGCCACATAATACAACAGTGTTACCACCAAAGTGTAATTGATTGTGTGTGTGGAAGTATCATGTAACCTCCAGTGAAGGCACACAGACACTTCTTTCACATAAATAATGCATGGGATATACACACTGAACTGCAAGTTTCTAAATATACCACTGATATCATGTCAATCAGCCAATCACCAGTTTTGATAGTTAAACAACCCAATGCAGAAAGAACATCACAGAAGCCTAGGATCACACACAATACCACAAACACTGTGCCATGCAAAGTGATAATCACGGTGCAACCAAAAACCAAATACCTTAATTTTCTCTTTCTGCTGATCAGGGTTACGGGATCCAGCCATGGATCATGACCCCAATTGCCAACCCAAGCACAGCAGCAGAGCGTGCCTATAATGAGGCACATCGTAGGACTCGCACCATAGTTGAGAAGACATTTGGCATCCTGAAGTCCAGATTCAGGTGCCTGGACATCACCGGAGGCAGCCTCCTATATTCCCCTGAAATGGTCTGCAAGATCATTTTGACCTGTGTCATCCTGCACAACATTTGTGTGAGGAGGAACATTCCCCTCTATGAACCAGATCCACAAATGCCTGAAGAGGAGGAAGAGGAGGATGCTGTCCGTGAAAATAAGGGGGAACATCCAAACACAGCTGCTGGATTGCGTAGGAGACAACACATCGCACCAAACTTCTTCTAACTGTAGTCACCATCACCACTTTGTTATCATATTATATATAATATATAATTAAACACCTCACATTGTCACTCAGTCATGCTCTGGGTAATTATTTATGCATCACATGATCCCTAGGAATCATAATAAGAGTTTAGCCTCATGGAGCTTTGCAGAAATATAGATTAGGAAACTGAAAAAGCCACATCACATTTGATAGGTATGAATGTACAACAAACATCACACACCGTGTAAATGACATATATCCTGTCTATTTCATATTTGAAGGGCAATATCAGAGGACCACAGCTATGAGACACATCCATGTTGCCAACATGGTCCATTGCAGCACATGACACACAACTAAGACACCATCAATAATAAGGTAAAAAAGTGTTTCATACATGATGCAGTGGATGTGCTATTGCATTGGTAACAGGAATGTATGACCAGACCCTTGACAGCAGTAAGTGTGACATCAGCTATCTCTGCAAGGAGCATGTGTGACAAGAAGTCCACATAAGCTGAAAATGGACAGCCAGAGTGATCCAGGTATGACAAGCAGTGCTCACAATACATGCCCTGCGGAGTCCATCCCAGGTAATAAGTCCTGCCACTGCCATGTTTTCAGTCTCTGCCCACCCTTCTCTAGGGGACCCTGTAAATGGACTATCTGTACCCTGAGAATCTTCATCTACACAAACCTAGACTCCCATTCTGACTCCTGTGTGCTTCTCTCTTCAGTATGGCATGCCATAGTCATACTTCATCAGTCTGCATGGACTTCAGGTCCGATAATGCACTGCCTGGTAGTCGGTAGGACCTGTAATCAGCTGTCCATTGCTTCCCATGTGAAAGGTCCAGTTGGCCCTTTGAACTTGATTCTCAACTCCAGGACTTGTGAGAGACTGAAGCTGCACACACCTTTGAGCACTTCCATGCAGACCAGCCATTTGAACCTGCCCTGCCACTGCTGCTGCCTGGAACTGCTTAGAAGCTGCCATTTTCTGAATCTCCTTGTTCTGCATTAGTGTACAAATCACTTGTGTACCAGAGCCCTTGGGGGATTGTGTAACGTTGCAGACCACAACACAAACTGTTTTTTAGTTCCCACAGTGTTGTTCCAGCTTTTTACAGTCAGAGTATTCTCACTGTGTATTTGCCTTGTTCATGTTTGTTCCTGACAGAGCCTGCATCCTGTTAGCCTGACTGGTTTCTGTCTTTGCGTTAACCATAGAGGATCCCTGTGGCTACATTTGTCTCATAGTTGCTTTCCATGCCCTCTCTTTCCTCCTGGGGTATTGTGTCAGGTAGTTCTACACTGAATCCTCAAATATATAGTATAGTTTAATCAGTTTACTTATCGTATTCTGTTCTGGGACATGTATTCAAATGGCCTAATCCAGCCCCCATCCCTTGTCTGGTTCTGCATGTATTCATTAGTGCCAAACAGTGACAGGGGGTTTTGGCTGTCTGTATGAATTCGGTACGGTGCCTCCAGCACAACAAACAAGGGTTGCTAATGTGTATGTAAGGACAAAACATGTTTGTGCCCTGATGGTCCACACACAGATTCACTTCTGCCGCCACCTTTTGATGGTGCTTGCTTAGTGACTAGCTGTGAGATTAATCCCTGTTGCAGTGGAAATTTACAAGCCCACCCTGTGTACAAATGTTGTGATGAAAGCTGCCTGTTTCCTATTACTGATCCATACAGTTTTTAAGCACACCGAGGTTGCCCTGTCGTGAGCCTTTTTAAAGTTCTGCAGTGCCATAGCTGGACTATCCCCATGTGTGTCGTTAGCTGATCTTTGGCTTTAGGTCAAATCTGCTTTGAAGGATACTCTGTTAATTCAGGGATTGGCTCCACAGACTCGTGACTAGACCTGCACGTAACTGTGACAACATGGAGGCCAATACTGACACAGGGTACACATGGCCACACACTTGAACTGGACACCTTTGTGCAATGAAACACTGGAAATATGTGAACACATGCAGCATGGTCTGCTGGTCCTCCACAGCCACAGAAGAAACATAGGTCATTTACATGAGTCAAATTGTGGATTGGATTTGAGACTCTGTGTCACAAACACTGTACCTACCTAGCATGTTCAAATGCCTGACTCATGGGTAGTATACACACAGGTGACCATGAGGTGGTATTCAACATTTCATTAAATGTGATGGGTTGCAATTCTGACATAGCCATGATCAACCGTCCTCTATCTATCCTGTGTATAGTTCATCATCAGAAATGTTTTGTCCCCAAAGTCAAGGAAGTGTACACAACATAAGACGCAACAGATATAACAGACACATATCATGACTGATGTACCTCAATGAATGGCATCTGATGGTTATTCACAATTATAACACAAACATGCACATTATGCAAAAATGTTCTTGTGACGTTCACACAGTGGCACAACAACAATTTATATAGCCAATTCACAGACATAAACACACAGACTATGAGTCTATTTGTTTAGTTGTGTAGCCTTGCTATCCTGTATTGATGCAACACCTGCTCAAACTTGGAAATACAAATTGTATTCCAAAGGTTTGTGTTGCTGTTGCGTCAGTTAAGAGAGCTAATCCGGCACAACAACATGAGTATTATGGTCCGCAGTAGTGTAGTCTGCCACATGTGCCCAAACATTAGAACACACTAGAACACACAATGCAGGTCATACCATCCTATCTTTGTATAGTTATAGGCTGCATGCATGTTAGAAAATGAAAAATGACACAAACACAGTTAAAGGCAGATTGCAAAAGCATCAAAAAAGACGCATATGTGTCAAAATATCATGCATATGCGTTAAAAAATGACGCTCACACCCATAATACATCGATTGGTCCCTAGCATTAATTCCAACACCGCATCCCATGAAATCGGTTATCTATTAAAAATGTATTGATCCTTGAATGCGGGGGAATTTTTATGTGCATGCGTCAAAAAATATTGACGCAAACGCCGTAAGCGTCATTAAATTTCACTTAATATAAAACAAAAGCACCACAATTGAGACAGGAAGTAATGTAATAGGATATCCTGTTTACAGAAATGGTACAGTAGGTGTACTTTCAATTTGCAGTCTGTGATTATTCTAGACTGTGTGGCTGTGTATTGAGTTGTGTCTGTGAATATTGTGCTTTTGTCTCCTGTGTGCTATTGCTATTGAAATCTATTTTTTGTAAGTGTCTGTGTTAATCATTGTAAGTGTGTTTTTGTCATTAATTTTGATTAGATTTGTCTTTGTACTGTTGGGAGTGTTTCTGTGGGTATTGTTAGTTGGGGTAATGTTGGGCTGTTTGTGGGTTATTTAAGTTTCCTTTCTATACCTACTTTCCCTGTTTTTCCCTCTTTACTCTTTCCTATCCTAATTGATTTTTAGATGTTGGGTAGGCCACGTCTGGGGAGAATGGGTGAGGAGAAGCTTGGGGCTTTTGTGTGGCTGGTGTGCCACTTCCTCCCCCTGATGTTGGAGGCAGGGGGCCAGGCTATACAGGGGTATCACACGGAGGCAAGGAGGCTCAGGTGGGCAAAGGTGCTGTTCCACCTAAGAAGACTCTTCAACAGCCAGCGCAACAACCACCAATTAAAACATCGCTGGGCTGATCTGGTGGCCCGAGAGCAGGACCTGTTGGACCACCTGGATGTGGTGATTGGTGGCCCTGTTGGTCAGTACAAATTAGACTAATGTGTACAGTACAATGCTCTTTAGTGACAGTAGCAGATTTTGTGACATGCTGCATGCAATGTTTATGGACATGTGGAATGCAAGTTGAACAAACAGTGGCCCTGATTTATACAATTTTTGCAATGCATTACCGTCATTTGTTGACGCGAAAGCTGCACAAACTTGCAAAAGACAACTTTATCTTGTAAATTAGTGCTGCTCTGGCGTCAATAGATGATGGTAATGCAGCAAAAAACACTTTATGATCCAGGGCCTGTGAGTGTACAAGGAAGGGGATGTATTTCACATGCTAATACGAGGAACCAATGTAGTCCCAATTTTTTTAAAACCATGTCCGAACAGTATTCATGGCCATACGTACAAAGATTCTCCTAACCTCTATTTCTACTTTTTTTGTGCAGCATTTGCATAATTTCTGGATGCCAAAGTATAGCACACTTGCTAATATCAATTTTTTTTGTGCTACTTTCCATAGCTGTAGCGTAAACAAATGAAGCAAATGCTACACACAAAAAAACTAAAACATCAGGCCCTAAGTTAATTGTTTCTGTGTGTTTACGTCTGGACAGAAAATCTTTCACATGGCCAAACCTAAATGTGCCAGGATGCTACCGGATTGCAGTAGCACAAAACAGGTTCATCTCGTGGCTTTTTGGAGTAGGCGTAGAAATCCTACCATTGAGTAGCATGGCCAAACAACATTTTTGCATTGGGCACAATTGCTGGTACAGAGCTGGTGCAGTTACCATCTGTGTCACTTTATTGCCAAACAATTTCCTAAAGTGAATGGGTCATCATGGGATCCCTGCTCTTTGTGAATGCATGGTCACAAACAATTTATTTGCATGATGTTGTGCAAGGGACCACTGACTGCTTCCCTTATACATTTTCAGTGACAAAATAGTTTGTTATTTTACGTTTGGTACACCCCTGCTGATATAGTGCAGCATATGTACAATTATTAACTTCTCAGTATGAAGGCTATCACAGACATGGTGGTATGCTAGGATCAGCAGGCCAGCATTCCTGTGAGTGCTGCCATTCCCAAGGTGCTTTCAAATAGAGACCTACCTCATCAAGATTGCAGAAGTAGGACATTTGCTAACCCATGTTTTAATTAGCGGACACTTTCAGTTCGGTTGTATTACCACAGATCACCCAACTTGGCAATTCTAAGTTAATGAATGTGGCAAAGTGTGATTTACAATTCCTGATATAGGTACACAGGGCCCAGAGTAACACATTTCAGGTGCAATGACGACACCTGTGCCCATTCATTCTGTCACGGATTATCAAATTAGACACTGTCAGCATTTATATTTTTGTTGTTTTGATTCAGATAAATGGCCAATCCATGTTTAGTGTAACATTGTCATCAAGTAACACACAGGATCCCTGCCATCAAGTTGTCATAGGGGGCATATATTGCTCTGGGGACCCTGCCAATGTGGCATATGTAACCTACATACAACACTGGCACACCTATAATGGACCATTGAAAGCACAACAATTCCTGAACGAAACTCAACCCACATGACCAACACACAGTAACTCATTGTCCCTTGATGCACAAGCCACAATACCTGAGTGACTGGTATTGCAGTGGACTAGGAATGTAGCATTACATGTCTCTCATAATAACAAATGATGAAATGGAGTACCCTCTAGAATTAATTAAGCACAACATTGAGTAATCATGTTTGACACCATAGGATTGATAGGGCCAGTGCATGTGTTCATATTTGTGTCTATCACTCACCTGAGTGACAGTGTCAATGCATGTTTGCATGACTATGTCTGTTGGTGTGTCTGCATGCCTGATGTGCTGCTCTATCATATAAAATGTCACACACAGTAATTTGTTGATCCAAGTTTTTAACAGTGAGCAGACATTAAGCGCATATCACCCTTCCATGTTTTACAGGTGGACCCCCCTTCTACAATAGGTGAAGTGGCTCGATTTGCGGACCCAAAAGTATACAGTAAATGTATGTTTGTCCTGTGTTGTGTTTGCAGCTGTTGTGTGATTCACTCCTGTGTGTTGGACTCATTGCAAGGTATGATGTGCTGGCACATGATCTGATATGTGACTTGACTGGAGGTTGACATTTTGTTCCATGTTCGAGTTGGACATTCTGTGGCAGAGAGTCATATATTGGGAGTCGAGTGCTGCGCTACAGGCATGGGCAGGTGAACAGGGTGATTTGTTACTATATGTAGACCAATGATTAATTTGGAGGTTCCCAGTGTCATGATTTAGTCAGCAAGTCATACCCTGATTCACACAGACCAGTGATGCCAAAGTTTTACCCACAGATTTAAGCATCCCTGTTAAGTAATTAACACGTAGGACTGTATGGTTGACTTTCTGGCAGCATCTAGCTCCACATGTTGTGCTCCGTTTATGTGGCACTTGAGTGAAATGTCATAGGCATGCATGCAGGTCAGGGCCAGATTGGTGCTTGCATCAATGAGCATGATTTGAGAAAGGTGTCAGTGAGATGTAATGATGTAGACAATTGTCCACATTTAGAAAATTAGTGTGGATGTGATTGTCAAGTGTTTGAGTCAATCCTAGTTTGCATCCCTCCTTACCTGTGGTGGACTGACTAAACCAATGGACAGCTGTCCAAAGCTTCCTGGCTGACCTTGATGTTTGAAAGTATGTGTTGCATGTCCATCCCCCCCTGAGGCACAGGGTTAGGGGTAGGAAATATGTGTACCTAGGTGTGATGATCCAGTGTAGAAGACAGACATATAATTCAAACATTCATGTGTTGCAAACTACAATGCCCCCTCATGATTACCAACTGCATACCGCCCAGCCAGTTCCATTTACAAATCAAGGCCCATATTTATACTTTTTTAGCTCCACTTTAGCACTGCTTTTTGACCCAAAAACGTTGGAAACTTACAAAATACAATCGTATTGTTATGTGTGTAAAAAAAAAAAAAAATATATATATATATATATATATATATATATATATATAATATATAGATATATAAAATAAAAATACAAAAAAATATATCTTTGTTTAGGATAAGTTAGTATGTGTTTAGATTAGTATGTGCTGTCCTAAATGTGTCCCGTCATATAAGGGGGCAGGGGGTTGGTGGTTAGAGTGTTTAGTTAAATGTGGTAAGGAAGTTTAGCTTAGGGTAGTTAGGACCAGTTGTGGGTAATGTATAGTTAGGATAGGTTAGTTAAGGTGTTTCCCCTAGTTTAAGTTTCCTTTATTACTGTAAAATAAAGTGTTAGATACTCCTTTACAGTATGTGTCATATGCTTGGTGATCAGGGTCTTGGCATGGGTGTACAGTGTATATTTAGTATGTGCATTTGTGTTCCATCCTGCATCAGAATCACATTTTTGACATGGTTATTCCCTATTCTAAATGAGCTGTCATATTGGCAGCTACAACAAAGCTACTTCTCTATGCATCTGCCATCCATTACACCCACCACTCAAGGTTACTGTGGTTCCCAATGTGTTGTAAAGGTTGGTGTTTTTTCAAATCTGTCGTCGTTTGAGTCCTGAATTGGAATCTTGGGCACTGTGGGGCATCTGCCTGCAGCCTGATGTTCATGTGAACCCTGATAAGCTGAGTAATGTTATAATCTTATGTAGTTCTGTATACATAACTCACACCTATTATTTCTTACATTGTACTCCCAGGTTACATAATTGTCCATACACTGGTACACATCCATTCCTGCTCTATGGTGTTTGTGTGATTAAAGTTTATAGTCATATGTCACATACATAAAGATTGTCTTGAAGGGAATGTTGGCCACATTGAGTTTCAGCTTATACATACTTTGGAGCTGACTTTTTCTGTTCTACACAACATTATGCTGTTTGTTCTCATTTCACTTCAGAAATAAGCCTAAGGAACCACAGATGATGATAAAATCCAGACCCCAGTGCATAGTTATCAGCCCACATTCTTTCTACACTGTTGTGTTGACATTCTATGGCCATTGACATGTTACATACATCACATATCTCCTACACAGTTGATGTGTCACATTACACAGAGACAAAGTGGTTCTGTAAGTGCAATTTATTTTGAAGTTCTGTTGTGCAGTATTTACATAGTCCAGGATTGTAGGTCCATTAGTGTGACACCTTCTATTGTGATGCAACACAAGTGCAATAGTGAGGGACATGTCACTGGACATGCTGTGGTGAAGTGTCATTCAGTGCAGAGGTACATGAATTGCCAATGAGCTAGTGAGAGATAATTGCTGTGGATAGTGGTAAGGTAAACAGTGTGCTGGAGAACAGTGCATGTTACCAACTGTAGCAAGACTGGCATGTTAACAAGCAGAGGACCTAGGAAATCAGTGCCCATGTGGCATGGACTTGTGATACTGTGTACTCCTACGGGTGAAGGTGATCTGTTCCATGTCCTCATCTTCTGATGTGTGTGTCATCTCCTCTGCCCTTGGTGGGTTTGAAGGGGCAACACACACTTCAGTGTTTGAATACGTGGACTCAGAATTCCCGGAGCTGCCAACTGTGGGGCTATTAAGGGCATAACTGCAGCACAGAGGAGCTGCTGGTTCTTGAGAATAGCAGCTACATCACCGTGGTAGGCAGCCAGGTCGTCCCTGAGGGGGTCATGATTCCATTTGTGCACACAGTGAAAGGTTTGGGATGCCAGATGTTGTGGCAACTCCCTAACTGCTGTGGTGGAATCCCTCACACATTGTTGTAGTCCTTGCAGGACGGATGGTAGCGCTTGCATGGCTGCTGCCTGTTGTGCAGATGACATCATGAACGTGCGCATCCCCTCAAGGCTGGCTGCCATATTTTGCAACCCCACCCACACCTCCTTGGCCAGCTCCTGCTGTACTCCCACTACTGCCCTCTCTAAGGTGGTACCAGTGTCCTCAGAGTCCTCAGCTGGGTTGGAGCTGGCAGGTCGTACTATTGGGGTGGTGGGTAGGTCCTCTGTAATGGCTGTTGCATCTGTACTCCTCCTTGCGACTGAAGTTGGGGTCTAGAGGGTTCCAAGGACATCTTGGAGGGTTTGCTGGCTAATGTTTGTCAGCTTGTCATCCATGTCATCAGGGAAGTCCAGGACAGGCATATCCACAGGAGAGCCATCGTTCTCTGCAATGAGATATTGTACAATTAGTGTGTCTGTGTTGTGGCAGTTGTAATGTGGCATTACTGACTTCCTATTAGTGAGACATTGTAATATTGGTTCCTATTCATTGTTCCTGTCATTAATATTAGCATTCTCACAGGCCTATGCCCCACCTGCATGTCACATGTATTGTGGGCAGTTTGGGGAATTGTCTGCATCACATCCTCTAGGTGTAGGTTCTGTCCAAATTGTATGTTGTCACCTTCTTGTCCTACTCAACCCTCTGTCTACTTCCATTAGCATGGTGAGGCCTTGCAATGGCTGTGGGTGTTCTGATGCCACTTGCACCACACTTAACAATATGGAACTGACCCAGTCTCTGATATTTCACATACACCTATTTGTTGCTGAGACCAAGCACATACTATGTTAGCATTGGCATGGCACGATTCAGGTGTCACCATTGGTAGTGTGTCATGTTGATGTTGGGGAATGTGTGCTACATTGGATTGCACTGATGGGCCTGGCAGTGTTCCATTTCCTCTTATGACTGTGCGGGTGTGTTTAACTACTAGACACATATGTCCTCCCCCTCAATGCTGTTGTCTTAGCAGTATGACAGTTGGGATATTGCAAGGTGGCATTGCAGCTATTGTAACACAGGCACAGGGTGGACCCTATAATGTGTAGCATTGATATGACATTACTACTGTGTAACTCATAATGTAAGTAACAATACCGGATGCTTATTGTGCCTATAGACATGAGCATTTGACAGGATTTACAATTTGTTAGGAATTACAGGGGATTGATAACGTTGACATCCTGAACCCTCTATTTTGGGTGTGTTTGATCCATGGGCACCTAACTGCCATTAACCACTTGACCTGCACACACAGCACAGGTGGTAGTGGCAAATTTTGTCAATGTTAAATACTACTTACGGATATAGCCTGAGACCGGAAATTGAGCCCTAGTTCATGTTGTGGCAATACTAGCTGTCGTGTGACAGCAGGCCAGTTTTATGTTGTACCCTACACTCCTGGACTGGCTTGGCCTTTCCAACAGGCTTGGCATGGCAGAGTACCCCCATGCAAAGGTTGTTAGTTTTGTGTTGTGCTGTGCCCCTGGTTTCTCCTGCACAGCCCATTCATCAGTGCTGTGCCCCTTGCCCTTTCCACTGCCTGATTTTCAGGGATGACATGCATTGTGTAGTAGGAATGTCCCTCCCCCTGCTTGCAGGTAACATTTAGGCCTTTTTAGTCCCCCATGCAGTTTACCCTGCATCTGTGTTGTTTCCCGGTAGTCTGCGCTGTCCTGTCCTTGAATCCCTGTGACGATCTCCTACATCTGGTCCAGGGCCTCCTGCGGTGCTGGACTCCCACCTCCAGTCTGCAGTGCTGCCTTCCTGTTCCTTGCTATTTTATCCTTGGTTCTGCGCTTGCAGTCATACCTTCATTTCTTGAACTCAGTGACTATTCTCCGTACTTCTGCCACACTGTTTATCTTGTCCACAATTTGTTGCCAAATTGCCTCTCTCCTCCCAATTGGCAATTTTGAGGTGACAAAAAGTTCATACTGATGTTCCGTCACCTCTTTCACCAGTATTTCCTGCACCTCTGCACTGAAAAAACCCTTCCTTTTCTTCTTCTCCCTCTCCTGGGTCTTGTCTGGGTCCTCCTGGCTGGTTCCTGGTCGATTGGGGTCTTCCTGGGGTCTCTCCTGTCTTGTGGGATCCATTTTGGGGCGCCTTTGCACATTTTGCTGTGTTTGCGCCACTTTTTGACGCTATTGCGGGGAAAAATGGGACGTATCCAGTTTGCGACGTCGTAAACCGGATTAAAGTCATTTTCCCTGCATTAACGTCATTTTGCCTTACGATGTGGCGCAATGGTTTGAGTTTAAAAAAATGACTCTAACCCGTGGTTTGCGCCACGGAGCGTCAATACACCCGGTGGTGCAAAGAAATGGCGTTAGCCGGCGTTAAACTTTTTGCCGCAAAACTGCATCAGTGCAGTTTTCCATCAAAAAGTATAAATATGGCCCAAAGTTCCAGTTTCGGCACACAGAGAAAAATAATTATAAGCAAGATTGAACAGCATTGACATATATTTGTTAAATACCTTACCACTACACTTTGATGCATATTCTTCTATTGGTGTTAATATTTCCCGACTTGCATAGTTGTTTTTCATGTTTAGCAGTTGTTTCCAGGGCAAAAGTATGACACATTTGTTTACGCAACATGATATGTGGAACACTATCTCTGACTAGTTAGGAATAATAAAGGTAAATTTTATTCTTACAAGGCATTATCAGATACGGTTTAAGGAGACATTTAGCACTGTACATTTCAGCACTGTGAGCACAATCTGCTCTTCATCACATACTAATCGCCTGTATACTGTGCTCCATTCAGGAGCCTCATCTCTTCAGTCCGTTGCCTACATACAAGGATGTCCTGGAAGACTTGATAGTTGGCGTTACAAGGGGCAGCCTGCTCCTCCAGTCACTGAAGGTCATGGCATTTTTGGCCAACTGGTGACTGGCTGTCACAGCAAAAATGAGGGCTTGAGAAAGTGGTTTAAGGACCAGCAGGAGTTACATGTCATCTAGTTGATGCTCTCTAAAGACAAGATGGTTCTGAAAGCAGATTCTGATTATTATGGGTGTAGTTTTTCATGTGGACCAGTAGAGTGGGGCTAAATCCCAATCTTTCCTCACTTGCCATTCTGAATGGGTCACGAACTGAGCTGGCCCCCAGGAAAATATGCCAAACCGTTACATTTTTTAAAACTAGAAGCCCAGAGGAGTCAAAAGTTGGTGAGCATTGTTGGAAACCCATTAAGGTTTTCTACATACAAAGCCCTCCAAACATCAAACGCTGTCTAAAATCACACATTTTCGTCTAATTTCTGTAGGGAAAAGTCCAGAATTTGTGTGCATCCACAAAATTCCCATCACCCAGCATCGCAGTACTCATCCTAGTAAAAATGCAACTCCACTTTTGTGGCACCCACATCATCAACAGGCCTGAAAACAAAATGTAGAGACATCAAAATTTCATATACATTTTTTTACCGGAATTGGCGACTAGATTAGCCGCGATATTTGGGCCTGAGCTACTCTGCCCACAGGGAAATTCTACCAAACCTAGACATTTCTCAAACCTAGACATCCAAGGGAGACCAGGGTGGCCAGGCCTGCATGCCTACTCATATGTTGTCTTGCCCACAATACCCTGCAAACCTTAAACTTTGTCTAATATCATGCATTTTTGTCACATTTTGTGCAGCAAACCTCTGGAGCTTGAAAGTGAAAGTGATTTTATTTTAGTTGTATATCTCAGCTCTCTGAGCACAAATTTAATTGAAGAGGTTTTGTTGGAAAGGGGAGACTCTCCCCTTTCCAAAGGTATCTCTCGCTGGTAAATCTCTGCATGTGTAAGTGAGTTCTCTTCAAACTGTGGCACTTTCGTTATCTCTGTATTTTATTGGGGTTGTCAGTCAGAAAAAAGAACTGAAGATTGGCAGTTTTTCTCTGACTTTTATTCTTACTTGCTGTCATTAAAATAAGCAAACTTTAAGATCCAGGGGACATTATTGCAGCCTAGCCTTAGCTAACCAAGGATTCACGAGGTGATTCATTTCACTTGCTATGTTGCATATGTTACAAGAAAAAATGGGCTGAAAACCCTAAATAGAAACGTTCTTGGCCAGAAAAATAGTTTAATAGAGTTTGTTGTGTAGTTGGTGTATAGTTGCATTCCTAGTGCAGTGGCTACAGCCGCTACCCTACAACGTAAAGGGTAATTTTAAAACAATGTAACCCTCACAATAAACATTTTGACAAATAATAGGTTTCATATTGTAAAATGTCATTCGATAATAATCAGCAAGGTCCATGTGTCTTTTGTTAAGGTGCTACTTTTATTCACTGGAATCCTCTGTTCAGTTTGCAATGTGTACACCCTCTGGGTGTGCAAGCCCAGAGCTTAATCAAGGCAACCAAAAGTGTGGCTAATTCACAGGGAGCTCTTCTGAGTTGACGTAAAATTAGCCACGTGTTGGGTAAGGCTAGATCTTGCTTGCTTGGTCGTCTTTTGCAGTCTGAAAAGCGTTTCTAGATTGCGAGAGACAACCACATGGTAGACCTACTCTCCTTGTTCCCACAGACCAAATCCCGCACCACAACAAGACAGTTACTCTTCCTTCTAGGCCTCTTGATCAAGATACATACAGCTCTTGCTGATTATTATGATCGTATTGAATGACATGGTTTACATAATGTAACCAATTATCAATCAAAGTATTATGGTGTGAGCATGTCATCGTTTTAAAAATAATATTCTGCATTTGTGGAGTTGGATCACTCTCTTGTAATCTTGTTCAGATCGTCAGAGGGAGTATTTCAGACTTTTATTATTCATATCAGTGACTCCATTTTATATCACCATGTTTAGCTCCTTCCGATGTACCAGTGTTACTCACGCGTAGTATTTTCATTTCCTGGAGCAGTAATAGAGGATACCAAGATTCTGACTTGTGCAGCATTTAATATGAATTTCGATTATAAAGGATGGTAAACTCTGGTCCAAATGTTTCGTGAATTTGTTCCCACGGGCTTAAGAGTTATAGAAATATTATTGAAAGTCTCCCAAGTTTATCTTCTCCATTTAGCATGCAAGCTATCTCTGAATCACATCTGAGTCAGTACGGGTAAATAATTGAACACTGATCATTCCATTACTTTATCAGCCATTTTCAAATTACTCTGTAGCAACTACGATCAGCCACATGAATGCTTTTGTCTCATGGAATTACATTTAAACTCGAATAGATTCTCAACATGCCGAGACCTTGTCTTCTATGTTTCCTTGGCAACTAAAGTTTATTTTTTGACGACAAAATATTCTCTGCCTGCGGTATGATTAACTAAGATAAGTAATAATTAATTGCACTGCGAAATGTACTTACACATTCTCCGTACCCATTATAGTTTAACAGCACATGATTTTCCAGCAACATTAATATTACCTGAAATAATATGTGACAGAAAAATAATGATCTTTATTCCAAAATTGTAAGTGCGAATCTACACTGTTGCGACCTGGTGTAGGAATATTGTGAGAATACTAAATATCAGAAAAAGTATCCAATTATGAAAGTTTTAATTCAGCTGATAGTTGAAAAATAAAACAAAAAGTTGTTTATGTTAATGCTGGCTGAACTTCCTTAAAAAAAAAATTATTTGTGAAATTAAAAGGAAATTAACTGTAAATAGTGGTGCAGCCTCAAGATGTATTAAAAGGCAAGATGACATTACAACTGATTTGTAGTTATTTAAGGATGCTATTTAACATAGCAATAATAATAGAAAAAATGTTTAACTCTGTCTCTTGGATAGTGAGTGAGAGTCTGTTATACAGCATTACAGTAATAAACACCACTTCACAGCCCTTGTGGTGTGAGACGACTGTACAACCAACTGTTAGAAATTGGGTTTCTGTTTGGCAGAGGTAAGCACCCTGTCCAAGCAGGAACCACAATACTAGTCACGGTAAGTCAGATACAAACCATAAATTAACCTGTGCTCACCCTCTAACAGCTTGGCACAGAGCAGGCAGGCTTAACTTAAGAGGCAATGTGTAAAGTATTTGTGCAACACTTCAAACAGTAAAACAGTGAAAACACCACAGCAAAAGATACCACACCAGGTGAGAAAAATAGATCTTAATGTAATGAACAAAACAAGACAAAAACAACAAACAACAAGTAGAAGCTGACATATGAATTGTTAAAGAATAAACTTAGGTGTAGTGCTAGAAGCATAAAGTGCCAACTGGGGCTATCTGGTTGCACTAGACCGGGTCAGACCTGAAAAGTCAGGCCGACCTCAGTGGAGGGTGGGTCGGACACAGGGACAACCCTTGTCCCGCTGGAAACAATACTTTGGTTTGGAGTTGTGTCAACATTAGAGCAAAATGCGAAGAGCAAATGAGGCGATGAATTGGCATTGATCCCATTGATGTTGATGGTTATTCAGTTCCAAACTGCACAAAGTCGTAGATGCATTGAGAATGGAGTCAATCAGTTGTACAATCAGCAATGTGGGGCTCACAGTCCTTGCAGCAACTGTGATGTGCCAGCGTTTACTGCCATTTTGTGTCCTTAACCCTCACAGCAGTGGCAATGCATTGGTGCCAATGGAGATACACCGGTTCTGGTCAGCAAATTGGTGTTAGTGCACAAGTTCTAGCAGTTGTAGCACTTGAAACCCACTTCCAAGGCCCCATGACTGGAGTGCCACCACTTGGCAAGGTTGATGGCACAACACTAGGCAGTCAGCGAGCCCTTGGATTCACTTTAGTTCTGTGTTGGGGAAATTCAGGTCCAGTCTTTCTCACTACCAGGCAAAAAGGAAAGTAGGCAGCAGATCAGCAGAGTAGGGTCC
This sequence comes from Pleurodeles waltl, assembly GCF_031143425.1. Taxonomy (NCBI): domain Eukaryota; kingdom Metazoa; phylum Chordata; class Amphibia; order Caudata; family Salamandridae; genus Pleurodeles; species Pleurodeles waltl. The sequence continues at coordinate 528,379,990 of NC_090437.1, read as the reverse complement.
AGCAGAGTGACAGTCTGTTTAGCAGCACAGCAGTCCTTCTTACTGGAAGAGTATCCACATGTCCAGAAGTGTACTGAGTTGATGGTATCTGAGATTCAGTTCATATACTCAATGATGCCTTTGGGGCATGGGAGACTTCAAAGAGACGCAATTGAAGTGCACAGAGTCCCTGCACTTCCTGCCCTGGCTTTAGACTCACTAAGGGCATTATGCAGACCTTTGTGTAAGATCAGAACACAGCCCATTCAAGTGTAAGTGTCAGCTCCTGCCTCCCATCCTGCCCAGAATGGCCCATCAGGGTATGGCTGGCCCGTCCGCCACACCTTAGCTCCCTTTGTGTGTGGCTGTCCGGAGGGAATTCACAAGAGCCCAACTGCCACCTGCTCAGACATGTAATCAGAGACTGTTAGAAAGCACCTGGCGCCAGATGTAGGAAAATTGCAAATTGCGACTTGCAATTTGCGAGTCCTTCCGACTCGCAAATTGCAAGTCGCAATTTGCAATGCAGAACGGTGTCTCAGACACCGTCTGCGAGTCGCTATGGGGTCGCAGAGACCCACCTCATTAATATTAATGAGGTGGGTCGCAAATTGCGGCCCCATACCGACTATAGGCACTCGCAAACATGGAGGCCTGCTGTAGTCAGCAGACCTCCATGTTCATGACTGCTTTTAAATAAAGCATTTTTTTTTTTTTTAAGTGTAGCCCGTTTTCCTTAAAGGAAAACGAGCTGCACTTAAAAAAAAAACGAAACCTTTAGTTTCGGTATTTTTTCAGGGCAGGTAGTGGTCCCTTGGACCACTACCTGCCCTGAAAAAATAGTTTGGGGTCCATTCACAAACAGGAAGGGGTCCCATGGGGACCCCTTCCAATTTGCGAATGGGTTACCATCCACTTCAAGTGGATGGTAACTGCGACACCATTTGCGACCGCATATGCGGTCGCAAATGGTATTGCATACCACTCCGAATCGCAAATAGGAAGGGAACACCCCTTCCTATTTGCGATTCTGAAATGCATTTTGCGAGTCGGTCCCGACTCGCAATATGCATTTCTGAATAGGAAAATGCGATTTGCGAGTCGCAAACGGCAATTTTTGCCGTTTGCGACTCGCAAATGCTTTCCTACATCTGGCCCCTGATGGTTAAAGTAAGAAAAAGCTAACTTTCGAAATGTGGTATTTCTAGGATTACAATTTAAAATCCAACTTCACCATCAGGTCTGATTTTAAATTGTGATTCCAGAGATACAAAACTTGGGGGGTCCCATCTCTTCCCAAAAGGAACTTACACTTATAAAATGTAATAAGGTAATTGCAATGTTATCCTATGGGAGATATAGATTTTGCAGTAGTGACAAGCAATGTTAATCATTTTTCACTACTAGGACATGTAAAACGTAAAGGTACATGTCCTACTTTTCAATGCACTGCACCCTGCCCTTGTTCTGCATGGCCTACCTTAGCAGTGACTTATATGTATTAGAACGGAAGGTTTGGGGCCTGGCAAGTGGTTTATCATACCAGGTAGACATGGCATTTTAAAACTGCACAAACAGGCTCCGCAACGGAAGACCTGAGACATGTTTGAAGTGGGTGGCACAATTAGTGCTGCCGGCCCAATAGCAGCATTTCAGTTATAGGGCCCTGGCCACATGTAGTGCACTTTACTAGAGACATATAAGTAAATATGCCAACTGTGGATAAGCCAATGTTGCTATGTTTGAAGCAGAGAGCACATGCACTTTAGCACTGGTTAGCAGTGGCAAAGTGTTCAGAGTCCTAAAGTCAGCAAAACAGGAGGCCTTGAAGCAAAAAATGTTAGGAGAAAACATGCCAAGGTTGCCAAGTCTAACAACAACCAACACCACTGCTTCTGTAGCTTTTACTTTTCAAAGTTTCAATGAAAATGTTTTCTAAGAATTACGCTTTTTACCTTTAAAAGGTTAAATGACAAATGTCAGGGTTAAACCTGGTGTCTATTGGGGCTTTCACTTTTATTTGGACATACATGCAAGGACATTTGATTAAGCCTGAAGGATATATTTATAGCCAAGACTTGTCACTTGACGATGCACTTCACATGAAATAGATAAAATACTACAGGCTAAATCAGTGCCAAGTAAACAAAATGATAACGGCAATAACAACTGATGACATAATGACAAAGTTGGAAATTTTGAAGGTGGTAAAGTTAGTCTTGCAGATATTATCAGAAAAAGTGTGTTTTCAATTTATTATTTTTTAACTTTTTACGAAGGAGCAGGTTGATATTTTGATCCCAACACTTGTTGGTGCTTTGCAAGAAAATACTTAGATCAATGTTTTATATTCTTTCATTTTCATGAGTTCAAGGAGCAAACCCTATTTACTTCCTATATTGTCCTTTTTCCTGTGAAGAGAGGTTTGTGTTTTGCAATTGTTGATAAGTTCTAATTTCTTATCTCCTTTTCAAAGTCAGGCTGCAGCATGCAGGATGCCTAGACACAAAGCTGGGCAGTTTTTAGAACACCGGTGACTGCTGCAATTGCTTCTCTGTGTTCTATTAGAGAGTAGTATGGGTTCTCTAAATAGGGCATGAGTTTATCAACCAGGGAGGCAGATGTTTTGATCTTTGCCCCCTGGATGGATGACAGTCTTCCCACCTAAACTAAATCAGGCCTTTTGCAATTATCATTACCTTCACTATTATTATCTTTAAGAAGCTCCCCCTCAAAAACTGCTGAACGGAATTATACCAAACCTGGTAGGAAACTAGACCTTGGTCCACTGATTGCTCCTTTTGTGATTTGGTGTAAATCCATTTAGTGTTTTTTGAGATATTAAGGTTGAAAGATATTTGTATATGTAGACAGTTGAGTTGGAGGGACTCTTGCAAGAGACCCTCTAACCCAATTTTAAAATACAGAGCATTCAGTTTGGCCAAGGGAGCTATTTTTCCCTTGGGCCATCTTGCTCCAAAGGGAGCCTGTCTCTGATGGACTGCCAACAATAGGAGTAGAATGTTGTTGGTAGTCATTGCAGGTCTCGGGACGCCTGTGATCTCCCTTTATTAAATTGATTGGGCCTGGGGTGTTGGGTCCCTGGGGCCAAAACGGCTCAGGGAGAGGGGCTATGCATCTTGGGGAGGTGGGCCACATGGCCCCCACCTCTTTAAAAAGCACAAGGGCCTGAGGGGTGGGGTCCCCAGAGCCTATGGAGACTCAGGGAGGGAGGCATGTGGCTCCTCCTCACTTTAATATAAGTATGGCCCTCTATTCTTTAAAATAAAAAGTAGATGGTCCCGGGGGATCGGTTTCTTGGGGCTTCAGAAGGCTAGGGGAATGCTGCATGGTACCCCCTCCCCTTTCATAAACATACAGCCCTTGGGTCTCCAAGGCCTAATGAGGCTCAATCGGGGGGGGGCAATTGGCTCCAACTCCTCTTTAAAAAAAAATGGAGCCCTGGGGAATAGGGTCCCCTAGGCTATTTGAGAGTTGGGTAGGAGACCACACAGCTGCAGCACTGGCCCTGTGGCTAACCCTACACCCTGCAAGAGCAAAGGCTGTGTGTGCTGTGGGATTGGCTGCCTCCAGTGCAAGCGAGGCCCTCCAGCCAACCCCATACCGGGTGTGATGAAAGGCCATGTGCAGTGTCAGATTGACTGCCTGTCAGAGGTTTGGCTGCCTCAGAGTGGGTTGGTCACAGTGCCTCACCATAAGCCAGACCCTGTTACAAACCACCTGCTGTGCATGGCCAAAGGCTGTGTGCAGTATGGGGTTGGCTGCCTGTGGGGGGGGGGTTGACGTAGGACCACAAACCCCAATTGCTCACGGCCAAAGGCCATGTGCGACAGGGTGTTGGTTTTAAGTATGGTAATAAAATGTTACTTTAGTAAAAACAAACTGGAAATTCACTGAACAATTAAAGTGATGTTTCAGTCCCCACCAAATATTTGTGGTTAGGTCAGAGAACCTTTTGTTTTGCTAACAACTTCAATGCCGTTATAGGAATCTTTGCAAACTTTCCAAACACATTTCAGCCACCTTAGCTTCTTCCCGGGATGTTTCAGGTGATCCATCAAGTGGGGACTGAGAAAAAGTGGGGTTCTCAAAATGTCAATTTCCAATGTTAATTCCCCAAAGAAATTTTAGGAAACAATACAGAAAGGATGGATGTATGAAATTGCACCAAATTCGACTGAAAGTTAGAACTAAATTAGAAAGAGTGCTTTTTAATATTTGGTGCATATTCATTAAGTAGTTTTTCAGATATTCACATTCAAACATCTACTTGGGTGCCCCTAAAGTTTCTAAAAAAATAGATATATCTGGACGGTTGAATCCAAAGGAGTCCACAGGGTGTCCAGCTGTACCAAAAATTCAGAAAATATAGACATTTGATTGGCCAGTGTAGACTTTCTACCATCTCAGTCCGAGAGACTGTTAATGGTGCTGCAGGACCAAGGGGTCAGATAGGCTGGCCACAAGCTCTAAAAAAATATTGCAGTGGCCATTACAGGATGGGTGGGCTTGGTCAAAACGTCCTGAAGGTAATTTAAAAAAATGGAGCAGGATAGGGATATCCTGATTGGCTAGTACTTATGTAGGTGTCCCAGAGGCATCCTCACCCAGATGTAAAAAATTTATTAAAATACATTTTGTGTCATGAATACCACAGTACACATCTATGGGACCCGGCGCAGCCCTCACGTAAAGTAGTATGGTACTCCTGTAGGAGGTGTGTCACAGGACCAAACAAGCTTCCCTCGCAATTTAAAGTCAAGAAATTGACAAGTATACATTTGTCATAGTTATGACACATATTTTCTGGGCCTATGGACAACACTTCATAGTTCAGGGCCTCTGGCAACACTCCATAGTTTACTAAAAGATACAACACACATACCTGAATTGGGCACCATGTCATACAAATCTTACAGTCATGCATGCAACACCAGTGAGAGATAAACCACCTCTAGGTGGGACACATCAACATTCTATATTATTCAACAATACCCAACTTAACAATCTTGAGTAAACCTCTGTAAATAAACAGCCTCATTTTATAAATATCCTCACTACATAGAATATGTCTATTACACTGGATTAAATATATGTATATAGGTAGTGAAGAACAGCAGCCCAGGGGGAGGTGGTTTGGGCTAATACCCCTAGCTCATTGGTACACATCAACAACATTCAATAAATCTTTGTCTTAACAGTGCTTTTACTTAGAAAGAGAATATTTATTACGCACTCACTACTAAATATTATGCAATAATTACACAAAAATGCAATCAGGTAGATGGAAATATCTTTGATGACTGGTCTCAACTTATTATATTTTTGCTATCTTTCTAAGTTGGTGTGAGATTTTACTCGCATTCTGTTTCACTTTATTACTGCTTTGAAATGCTGCATGAACACTTTGCACCTTGCCCCTAAGTTACGCCTTAGTGCTTTTGTGCGAAGCCATCAGAGGGTCCAGGCTCACCTAATTCCTCTACTGTGTGGCTGTCTGAGAGGAATAAACAAAGTCCAGACTACTCCCAGTTATGTGGCCCAGGAACAGGCAGTTATCGCACTTGAGACCTACTTACAAGGCCCCATGACTGGAGTGCCACCACTTGGCAAGGTTGATGGCACAACACCAAGCAGTCAGCGAGCTCTTGGATTCACTTTAGTTCTGTGTTGGGGAAATTCAATTATATGCAATAAAAGACCAGTTTAAGGCTTGCCAAAGGGGGTATATTGCCAAGCAGAACTGGCATTTTACAACTGCATTCAAGCTGCAATGGCAGGCCTGGCACATGTTTAAGTAGCTACGGAAGAGGGTGGTACAATAGGTGCTACAGGCCCACAAGTAATATTTTATTTATAGGTCCTGTGTATGTGATGTACCACTCTAGAAGTGACTTATTAGTAACCTAAATATGACAATTAGGTGTAACCCACTTTTATCATATTTCATTGATCACAAGCACTTTAGCACTGGTTAGCAGAAATAAGGTGCACAGAGGCCTAAATTCAGCAAACATAGGAGGGGTGAAGGCAAAATGTTTGGGGTTGACCCTGGAGAGAGGGCAAAGTCTAACAACCCATTTGTGTGAGTGTAGTCAAGTGCCAGTCCACAGAAGTCTCAGGAGTACCCCCCAGGGTTCCTCCAGGAGATCCATTCCCCTACTTCCTCCTAATAGAGCACAAGGGGGTCAGCACACAGGCCGTAGAAACGACCCATTCACAACACTCACTAACAAATACACATACATTCATGCACGCACCAAAATAAAAAAATAAAAACTTAGCTCAGCAGCACCAACAGGAAAGCCTCAAAGGTCCCAGGAGAGTTGGGACTGCTGCCTTTGCTAGGAAAGGCAGCAGTCCCAAGCCTTGGAGGTCCCAGGAGGGTTGGGTCTGCTGCCTTCCCTCACTGGCTGGCATATGGTCAGCCAATGAGGGAAGGCAACAGTACCGATTTGTCACAGAGTGGATGGGGTCAGTGAGACTGCTGAACCCACCCCACTCTGTGACGAGGAGTCACTGATTGAAACTCAGCCCTGAGCGATTCAGGGCTTACAACTGAAGCGCCCAGGTCCAAAGCAATCAGTGACATTCCCCCTCATCATGAGGGGGAGGACCTTGAGGCACCCTTGCTAGGTTAAAAAAGGTCACACCCACTGGGCTGTGACTTCTTTGGTCAGCAAAGTTCAGCTCAAGCAGCCCAGAGTCTGTGCATTTAGTGCATGTCCAACTCCTAGCTGCCTGACCTGTACCAGAGAGAGTATCTGTCAGGCTGCCTTTTGTTCAGACTGAGAGATACTCTTCAGGTCAGGAATAAGGTGGGGGGGTGTGGCCTCTCTACCCATATGGACGGGCCTCTGCTGGTCCCTGTGATCCATAAACCAACTATCTTCAGGTCTTTGAATCACAGTTACCCAAACTATCCATTTTTGATTGTGTGAAGTGCGTGTTACTGATTCTGCACAGCCCTTTCATTTGCTGGTGAGCTACACAACTGTAGGCCATGCTGCATTCAAAAATGATCTCAAGATCCTTGTTTTCAAAAGACTGTTTGGCTAAGACTTTGATCTCCCATACCCTCACTAAACACTTGTCGGGTTCAGCTTGTCTGGTTTTCTGGCTTGCTTGGTTTTAATTTCAATGCTTGATCACAATGATTGTTTATTGTTTGAATGTTGCCCTCTTTTATAGTTCCCTCATGCCTTCAGGCCTTGTTCATGCCATAAAACAAACACCAAAACAACATACCTAAATAAAAATTTCAGAGCCTGCGTGCTTCCTATTTCAGTGCCTACGAGCAAAATGCATTACCAGATCCATTCTCATTCTAGTGCCTATTAGCAATAATTATTATTTAGCTTGTGAACTTTACCCTTACCCAGCCTGTGAGTTCTAGACACTCCTGCACCACTGAAGCTTCCAATCTTTCATTAGTTAACTAAACTTTCAAGATTAAGATTTACAAATGAGACGCACATTTCTAAACCTCAGGGTGACAACTTTGGAACTTGCAGGTTTTCCACTTCTGATCTTGCAGAATCTTTCCATTTTCCCACTCCTCCAATCCTAGGGCCTGATTTACAGTTTGGCAGCAGGGTTGCTCCATCTCACAAACGTGAATGATATCCTGTCTGCCTTATTTAAATTTCAATAGACTATAACGGAATTGTAATATGGCAAACGGGATATCTGTCATGTTTGTGAGACGGAGTAACTCAATCCACCTAACTCTAAATCAGCGCCCTCAGTCTGAGGTGCCCTGGAAGCATCCTTTGAACCCAAGTCATTGCACAAACAGATTCTAGTAAGTCGAGCCCCAGCACCCCATTTATTACTTCCAATTCCAGTCTTTGCACCCCAACACGTTATCAGTTATGCTCCTATTTTTGTCACTACAATGCAGCCATAGAGAGTTAATAATATGGATGCCATTACTATTTCCTCTTTCTGACGGGCAATGCCCAATATGCTATGGGCTATATTTACAAGGCCGTAGCATCATTTTTTTTTACACCAATGTGGCTCAATGAGGCAAAAATTGCTGTGCCATAAAAACAAAGTGGTGCAATGCATGCATTGTGCCGCTTTGTGACCCCTTGCACCACATTATGCCTGCACCAGGCATAATATATGCAAGGAGGACTTTCCAGTGTGAGGAGGCCTGCAAAAATTATGCAATTAAATCTACAAGATTCATTGAGCTATTTTTGCCATCATTTTTAACACCTATGGGCATCAATGGGCATCCTTGCAATTTTCTGCACTAGTGTCAAAATGTTTTATGCTAGTGCAGCAAAGCGCCACAATAGCATAAAAAATGTTGACGCTATTCTCCTAACGTGCGCCATGGTGCTCCGTATTGTAAATACAGCTCAACCATGGTGTCATTAGATGGCGCTAGGGGCACGTAAGAAAAGTGGTGCAAGGTGGCGCAAGGGGCTCATAAATATGACACCTATTATGCCTGACTCTGGCATATTGTGGCCCAAGTGGTTGCAAAGTGGCACAATGCCACTATGCCGCTTTGTACATACAGCACAGGGGAAAATTCACCTTAGCATAAAAAAATGACACTACTGAGGCAAAAGGTGGCGCTAGGAGCTTGTAAATATGTTCTCATGTTTCTACATGCAACTTGTACAGTTTCCATGATATGACACATTCTACATGGCTTAACATTGGACCCTTGCGTGTACACATGTGTACCAGGTGTACATGGAGAACACATGTCACTTAACCCCTTGGGTGCCCAGGACGTAATGGTTACGTCCTCATTTGCACCGCTCGGGTGCCGAGGATGTGATCGTTACATCCTGCTATGGGCTCTCGGGGGAGTGCTAGAGCTCCCACCGATGGATAAGCATCCCCCTCCCAATGGCAGGGATGGAAGGGGAATCGCTTCCCCTTCCTTCTCTCCCCTGGCCTCCTGTGGTATCTGATGACATCAGTGCATGCTGACCTCATCAGAAGCTGCCCCCTCTACGCAGGAAGCTCAGGATCGGAAGAGAAATGCAAAAGCATTTCTCTTCCGATCATGTAGAGGGAGCGAGAGAGGCATCAAAGGAAAGGAAATGCCTTTCCTTTCCTTTGATGTCTCTCTCAGCATTTCTGCTGCCCGATCGGCAGCAGAAATGCTCACTAGACACCAGGGAGTTTCTTTTTTTTATATATATATATATATGCATAAGGGGAGCAGCCCCTTGGGCTAGGGCAGCTCCCCAGGGGGGCAAATTGTTTTTAGGCTTTTTGTGCCCCCTTGGGGGCAGATCGGCCTCTTCTAATTAGGCCGATCTGGCCCCCGGGGGGGCAGAATCCGCTAGACACCAGGGATTAATTTTTTTTGTTCTTTTATTTTTTTATATGTGGGGAGTGACCCCTTAGGCAAAGGTCACTCCCCTGGGGGAGCAAAATGTAATTTCTGCCTCACTTGGGGGCAGATCAGCTTATTTTTATTAGGCAAATCTGCCCCCAAGGAGGGGGCAGAAACCACTAGACAAGAGGGATTTTTTTTGGGTCAATTTCACACAAGGGTAGAGACCCCTAAGGCAAAGTTCGCTCCCCTGGGGGGGGCAAATTTGTTCTAGGCCATTTCTGCCCCCCTTGGAGGCAGATCGGCCTATTGTAATTAGGCCGATCTGCCCCCAGGGGGGCATAAACCTCTAGGCACCAGGGATTTTTTTTATTTATTTTTTTCAGACGTGGGGAGCGACCCCTTAGGCAAAAGTCGCTCCCCTGGGAGGGGGGAATATTTTTAGGCCATTTCTGCCCCTATTTTTATTTGGCTAATTTTCATGCTAATTTCACACAAGGGTCTCTCCCCTGGGGGGAATGTATTTTAGGCCCCCCTTGGGGGCAAATATGCCTATTTCTATTAGGCCAATCTGCCCCTGTGGGGTAGAAGCCACTTGGGCACCAGGGATTGGTGTGTGTGTATGTGTGTTCTCTTTGGGGAGGCAACTCCTTGGGGAAGGGTCGCTCCCCATGGGGCTACATTACTGTTGGCCATATCTGGCCCCCTTGGTAGCAGTTTGGCCTATTTTTGGAAGGCCCATCTGCCCCAAAGGGGGGCAGAAATCCCACCAGGGAAGATTTTTTTTTCAAAAAAAGAGGGTGGGTATATGGCCATACCCCCACCCCAAATGAATGCAGCCAAAATTGTTCTGCACACCGGTGGGTAGATGGGGAAATTACCCACAATCCACTCCCGGGGGGGGGACAGAAAACCTACTAGATGCCAGGAAATTATAAAAAAATATAAAAAAATAGTGGGGTGGTGGATACCAACCAGTATGGGCATGGTTATGCCCCTATCCCAACTGAATGGGGTAACAGTCTTTCAGCTCTTCCCCGCACACTAAAACATCTTAACCCCTGGCCAGCAAGAGGACATTTGATTAATTTGGGTTTTCGTTTTACATTTGGGCCAAGAGAGATTGTCTAGCTCTCAAAATCATTCCACATTAATGGTGAGGGATGTACTTTTTGGACTTTGGGACACTGCCATGTAGAAAAATCCACAAGACCAGACACATCTTAAAACTAAACATCTGGGTGAGTCCAGGGTGGTGTGCTTCACATGCACCCCACACCATTTTCCTACCCACAATGCCCTGCAAACCTCCAACTTTGCTGGAAATCACACATTTTTCACACATTTTCATGATGGATCCTTCCGGAATCTGCAGGAATCCACCAAATTCCTATCACCCAGCATTGTTGCATCCATACCGATAAAAAATCTGCCCGACTTGTCGGCCTAAAAACCCGCTTTGGTTCCTCCTCATTTTTGACATGTTTTTGTCTCTTCCCTGTCACAGGTACTTGGCCCACCTACACAAGTCAGGTATAATTTTTACCGAGAGACTGAGGGAAATGTTGTGTGGTAGGAAAATTGTGCTGGTGTGGTGATCCCACTCATAAATGTGGGAAAATGTCATTTTTTAGCTAAACTTGAGATTTGCTGAGGATTCTGGGTGAGAAAACAATAGGGGATCCACGCAGGTCACACCTCAATGGATTCCCTTGGGTGTTTAGTTTCAAGAAATGTTTGGGTTCGGTTGGTTTCCCCTAGATGGCTGCTGAGCCCAGGACCAAAATCGCAGCCCCCCTGCAAAAACAGGTAGTTTTGTATTTGATCATTTTAATGTGTCCACATAGTGTTTTGGGGCATTTCCTGTCGCGGGCACAAGGCCAACCCACACAAGTGAGGTACCATTTTCATTGGGAAACTTTTGGGAATGCTGGGTGGAAGGAAATTTGTGGCTCCTCTCATATTCTAGAACTATCTGTCACCTAAATGTGAGGAAAAAGTGTTTTTTGGACACATTTTGAGGTTTTGCAAAGGATCCTGGGTAATAGAACCTGGTGAAAGCCCCACAAGTCACCCCTTCTGGATTTCCCTAGGTGTCTAGTTTAAAAAAATGCACAGGTTTGGTAGGTTTCCCTAGATGTCGGTTGAGCTAGAGGCCAAAATCTACAGCTAGGCACTTTGCAAAAAACAGCTCTGTTTTCTTTAGGTAGATGTGATGTGTCTACATTGGGTTTTGGGGCATTTCCTGCTGTGGGCACTAGGCCTACCCACACAAGTGAGGTACCATTTTATCGGGAGACTTGGGGGAACGCTGGGTGGAAGGAAATTTGTAGCTCCCCTCAGATTCCAGAACTTTCCATCACCGAAATATGAGGAAAAAGTGTCTTTTTTGCCAAATTTTGAGATTTGCAAACGGTTCTGGGTAACAGAATCTGGTGAGAGCCCCACAAGTCACCACATCCTGGATTTTATCAAGTGTCTAGTTTTCAAAAATACACAGGTTTGGTAGGTTTCCCTAGGTGCCAGCTGAGCTAGAGACCAAAATCCACAGCTAGGCACTTTGCAAAAAACACGTCAGATTTCAATGTAAAAATGTGATGTGTCCATGTTGCATTTCCTGTCGCAGGCATTAGGCCTACCCAGGAAAATGAGGTACCACTTTTATTGGGAGACTTTAGGGAACACAGAATAGAAGAACAAGTGTTATTGCCCCTTTTCTTTCTCTACATTTTTGTATTCCAAATGTAAGACAGTGTGTGAAAAAGACGTCTATTTGAGAAATGCACTGTAATTCACATGCTAGTAGGGGGACCCCGGAATTCAGAGATGTGCAAATAACCACTGCTTTTCAACACCTTATCTTGTGCCCATTTTGGAAATACAAAGGTTTCCTTGATACCTATTATTCACTCTTTATATTTCAGCAAATGAATTGCTGTATACCCGGAATAGAATAAAACTCATTGCAAGGTGCAGCTAATTTATTGGCTCTGGGTACCTAGGGTTCCTGATGAACCCACAAGCCCTATGTTTCCCCGCAACCAGAAGAGTCCAGCAGACGTAACAGTATATTGCTTTCAAAAATATCACATTGCAGGAAAATGGTACGAAGTAAAACGTGGAGTGAAATGGCTGTTCTTTTCACCTCAATTTCAATATTTTTATTTTAGCTGTTATTTTCTCTAGGAAAACCTTGTAGGATCTACATAAATGACCCCATAGTGAATTCTGAATTTTGTCTACTTATTAAAAATGTTTAGCTTTCGGGGATCCAGCATTGGTTTCACACCCATTTCTGTCACTAACTGGAAGGAGGCTAAAAGTACAAAAATAGTAAAAATGGGGTATGTCCCAGTAAAATGCCAAACTTGTGTTGAAAATTGTGTTTTTTGGATTCAAGTATGCTTGTTCCTGAAAACTGGGAAGATTGTGATTTTAGCACCACTTACACTTTGTTGATGCCATTTTCAGGGATAAAACACAAGCCTTCTTCTGCAGCTCTTTTTTCCAATAGTTTTTTTTTTTTTAACTAAATGTTCGCTGTATTTTGGCTAATTTATTGGTCTCCTTCAAGGGAACCCTTAAACTATGGGTACCTCTAGAATCCCTAGGATGTTGGAAAAAAAGGACTCAAATTTGGTGGGTAGCTTATGTGGACAAAATGTTATGAGGGCCTAAGCGCTAAGTGCTCCAAATAGCCAAAAAAATGACCGGCACCTGAGGGGGAAAAGGCCTGGCAGCGAAAATGTTAAAGAACTACTTGCTGGCATTTGCGCCGTAGCGCTTAACAGCCCAAGAAAGCAACATTTTAAGCTTCAGCATTGTCAGTGATATCATTAGCTCACTAATCCTTATAAATACAGCTGCACATTCTTTTTTCATTTTGCACAGCCCTATAAAAGTCCAGGCACTCCAAGGCCCATACTTATACTTTTTGGCTCAAAACTGCGCTAGCGCAGATTTGCGTCAAAAAGTTTAACACAGGCTACTGCCATTCCAAAGCACCAGCCAAGTGGCCCTGCAGCCTGGTTAGCGTCAAAATAAATTATGGAAACTGGGCAGCGGAGGCAAAGAGAAGTCTGGGGGTTGTGCACCAAAGAATGGTGCAAGTCAGGTTAGAGTCAAAAATGTTGGCTCTAACCTGACTAGCGTCATTTTTTGACGCACAACCCCCATGGAAATGACTCCTGTCTTAGCAAAGAGAGGATTCATGTCCCCCTGCCCAATGGCCATGCCAAGGGGACTTCTGTCGCCTAGGCATGGCCATTGGGCACAGTGGCATGTAGAGGAGCCCAAGTTATGCCCCTATGCCACTTCTACGTAAATAAAATAATACTTACCTCTACTTGCCTCTACATACCATAGATGGGTCCCCCCATCCATGAGTGTCCTCCAGGGTTGGGTGAGGGTGGCAGGGGGTGTCCCTGGGGGCAGGGAAAGGCACCTGTGGAATGCTTCCATGGTCGGAGACCATTTGAAATGAGTCCACAGGTCCCTTAACGCCTGCCATGACCCAGGCGTTAAATGACTCTAAACGGGTTTAGAGTAATTTTTAAGACCCTCCCGTGCGTCATTTTTGCACAGGAGTATAAATAAGGCACAGAGGTCTCAGAGTCATTTTTTGCCCTGGAATGCCTACCTTGCATCTCATTAACACAAGGTAGGTTTCCACGGTAAAAACATGACTCAAACTCCATAAATTTGGCGCTAGACAGGTCTAGTGCCAAAGTACAAATATGGAGTTCGGTATGCGCCTGATTTGAGTAAAAAAAAAATGACGCAAATTCGGCGCAAACAGAGTATAAATATGCCCCTAAGTGTGCTATTTTTTCTGTCCGAGTCTCTGTGCATCTATTCCAGCGCAATTCTCCAAAACTACATGTGGTTTATGTTCAGCTCGTGTTTTTGGAAAAAGGAGGATATTGGAAATTGTTCTACTGAAGTATATTATACAGTTTGCTAAAACTGCTTATGGTGTGGGTTGTCTGTGTCACAGTCAGAAGTGACATGTCTCTAATGGGATTAAAGATCATACCCTTTTATATCCCACTACATGTCCAGAGATAGCTTAAATGTAACTTTCTACGCACCCGTTCGCCGGAAATAACTCACTAATCTGCGTACTCGGACATTACAGCGCGCGTATCGTTCAGTGGCATTTCATTTATTGGACATTGTTCGCAATCAATGGCTTCTAATCTGTTCTCTCGATCATTTTTCCTAAAAGCATTTTGGGGTAATGTTTCACGGTAGTTATGCGGTAGGGGTGTATGATTATCAAATGAGTGTGCCATGTATTACAGCAGCAAATGCTCATGTTGCATGGAGACACGTTCTTTGTTTAGTGCAAATAATGACAGCTTACCACGGAGCCTCACAGCAGCCAGTATTCAAAACAAAATGTGGAAATCAGATAATGGCTGTGCTGGGAATACTCTCGGCTGATGAATATGGTGGTTAGTGCAGCTTCCTGCTGAGGTATTATGGGATGGAACGTTGCTGTCAAACGCATAGTGTCATGTTCAGCAGCGGTCATTAATCAATGTCGCGTGTACAATTAATTAATAAACGGCTTCGTAAAATGGGATGAATTTGCATCATCTACGATTTTTCTTTTTCTAGCTTTTTGCTTTCCCGCTCAAAATGTGAAACGTGGATTTCGAAGAGGAAACAAAGCAAGTTCACAAAATAATTCCATTGTTATTATGACCTAAGGCTGTGTCAAATTAAACATCTCGCAGTCACATTAGTTTTAATGGTTCCGCCGCAGTAATGCATAAAGATGCATGTTTAATGAAGCTGAATAAAGATGCTCAAATGATGGCTGCAAATGACTTGTGTAAAGCTCGAGTCCCAGGCTGGATATGTGCCTCAATGGAGTGCATGTCATCCTTCAAGTTCTTTTTGAGAGCACACTACAGACCTGATTCAAAAAACAAAATTGTGCAAAGAATTGAAACTTACCTGACCTACGAACTTACTTAAGCAACCAATCTGCTATTTTGGCACACTGTCCATTAGAGTGAATCGATTTTGCCTAGCGGGTAATATTAATTCTATCTTATTGTGTAAGCAATATTTTGCAAAGGCTGTGCAAGCGTACAGTTAAGGCCACTGTCACAAACTCCTTTCTATAGGATTTTATCTTGCGTCCGCCTCCAACTGACTTTCCACAGAAGTTGTCCAGCAAACATTTTTCCAAACCTGCAAGCTCTTGAATGTGGTGGTTTTCAGTGGGTTTTTCTGGTAGTTTCTTATCACAGATTCATACTCTTGAAAAGAGCAGCAGGGTTCGGTGGAATCACTTTCCACGCTGGAGAAAAAAGGATTTCCTTCGTTCGAAGAAAACAAAATGAGAAGAGAGTTCGCTTGAGTACGAGGACAAGGAGTATACCTGAAAACCAAGAATTGTCATTCATTTGTGGATATACTTCCTACTTGGTTCTATGAAACCTAATTTAGGGGTCCCAGGGCATTCAAGGTTTATTGCGCTTCAATTGTAATTATTTGAGTTATTTTCCACTGACGTTATGGGCAACCTAACTACTGTACCCCAACCTGATAATCAAGTATTTCTCTTCATTACTCTGCTCTCTCTAGATAGTGAATCAGAGCAGGCCAAGGTTTCTAAAGGAGGTGATGCTAACTAGACACCCTGAATAGAGTAAAGCAGGCCTTAATAAAACAATGTGCAGTCCAGTCAGAGCTTCACTTTTATAAAAACAAAAGTACATTATTATATGTAGACTTTAGTAGAACATGTAAAATGAAGAGGACCAGAGAAATCCAGACATCTCTAGTCCCTACTTAACCTGAGGGATTTCACAACGTGTCAGTATAGGTTGTAGGCTCTAAATTATTTTACCATCCTATTGGTATGGTATAAGATTATCTTTGTCAGTGTCACACACTCACCTGGTTCCAACTGCAGGGACGGTGCCTGACCTCAAATCCCACCTGGGGCAACCTAGAGTAACAAGTAACAACTTTCTGGTTCCAAAAACTGCCCCCAGAGGAAAGGGGAATGGGCTAAAACAAGGAAAAGATGAGCTTGCGTCACTGAAGGGGCTGCTCTCCTATCTTGCCCACTGCCTAGTAGGATCGGGACTCCCTGGACCTCGTTATCTTCAACACAATTGTGCAAACTAAAAATAACAATAGGCAATGTTACTCATAGGTTCATAACTCAGAATGGTCTATCAATGGTGTACATTATATGTACACTTACAGAATTCATCATAAATATCACATGAGAAAGAGCAGAAACCACTTCAAGAATAAATTGGAGATTTTCTGGCATTCCGGAACATACAGGGTTCAGAATCAAACTCTAATACAATTTCAAGCTATAGAAGTTTCTCCCGAAATTCTAGATACAACTTGTCAAGAAACAGTGACAAACTTTAAGTAGGGTACAATAGAGGTCAGAGCACTGCAATGAAAGAGTCCATAGTGCTGGGCTTCCTCAGTGGTTAGTACTCAAACAATGTCCAATGTCCGAAAACGTGCTCACTCCCTCATCGGAATAAGTCTTTGAATAATGTGCTAGTCTACAGACTAGTGCGCTCTAACCTCAGGGGACAGTACTTAACCATGTCTGGTACTTCAACTGGAATCTGAAAATGTTAGTAGACTTAGTGCAAGAAGCTCAAGAGGAGGCGGAATAGTAGCTCATAAAGGAAGACACTGGGAGTGTTGCAGATGCCAGAATCACAGGATCATCAGGAAGGCTTGGAAGACTAGAGCACTGGAAGTTTCTGCGACTCAGGAGGTGAGTGCAGGGATTATGCTTGCACAGGACTGGAATGAGGCCAAGCCCCGATGCAGGTTCAGAGGGGGTATTTATGTTGGGAGAAAAGAGTGTTCCGAAATGCACATCTCACATGGAAGCGTGGAATATGCCAATGAACCTGGGGAAGATCATGTGTTACATACAACAGATTTGAGGCCTTGCAGGTGACAGATGTAAATGGTAATTGGCAACAATAAACAAGTACAACAGAAACCCAAGCACATGATGGTAGAATTCAATGGTTCACAGTGGAAGTGTAAGTATCACATGATAATTTGCAGGTGCAAAACAGACTAAACTTGCCTAGCAACAGAACAGGGGGGGTTAATAGTTCAAACTTTCTGGGAGGGTGAGCATGGAGTACTCAAGCCTGGAAGGTGCCACGTGGAAAGGATGTCTTGAAGTACTTGGGGCAGAGAGCCACCACAAGGGAAGGGTGACATGAGCCCAGTGAGTAAAACCCACCCCACACAGGGCAAAAGATGGATTCCTGACAATAACAATATCATCTCATGCACATATTATTTCCTTAAAACGATTTGCAAAATATCACCCCACTGAAAATAATAGCTGTAGGAAAGTGATTTATTAGCTGGGGTGGATGTGAGTCCATCAGAAGTAATAATGTCACTATTCTTATTAGATCCAGTAAAGGTTTTAGGCCCATATTTATACTTTTTTTAGTGCCGCATTTGCGTCATTTTGTGATGGAAACGCAGCGCAAACTTAAAACATATAATTGTATATTGTAAGTTTGCACCAATGTTGCGCCAAAAAGTATGCAAATTAGGCGCTAAAAAAGTATAAATATGGGCCTTAGTATTTTAAACAGGAGCAGACAGGCGGGCAGAGAAACAGAGGAAACGATTGATCTCACAGACAGGGAACTGCATGTTTAGCATCTCCCTGTCTGTGACAGGAATGTCAGCTCCCGCTGGAGGCTGGGAGCCGGCTGGGACCACAGGGGCCTTGAGGCTCCTCCCGTTTAACCCACTTAGCCCCGCACTGCTTGCCTTACTAGTATGCATATGTCTTCCCCCCTTTTGCCAGGATGATGGACAGCTTTCCAAAGGGCCCCTCAGTGCATTTCCAGCCCATTTTGATGGCACGTTCTTCATGCAGAGGCATATGAGGATATCTCCACAAAACAAAGAAGCACCTACTTCATTTAGATAAAAGGAAGGACCCTGGTTTGGTGGAGATTTATATCTTTGTAGTAATTTTGGCCTATCTATAGGAGGATTCATCTTATCACACAATTATGGAGAAAGGTGCATGAGGAACAATCACATTGTCAAATACACACATGGTCACTGGTCACATTTCCTTGTGCTCCATTACACAGCTGTAGTGTTGAATATACACTTGACATTTATCCAAGGAGGTAGCAAGAACTCTATTTGGGTAGATATTTCATGCAAATGGATAAAAAGGCAGGTGAGGTTCCTTTGTGGCATAGTCACTCACACAACTACTGACACACCCACACTGACACTCACACACCCATACACCCACTCATAGATGCACTCAGACATTCAGACACCCACTCACAGACTCATTCAGAAACTCACGCACCCACAAACAGACCAGCTCAGACATTCACTCACCCGCTCACAGACTCACTCAGGGACTCATGCACCCACTCACAGACCCACTCACACACTTACACACTCACTCACAGAACCACTCAGACACACGCACTCACTCACAGACCCACTTAGACATTGATGCATCCACTCACCGACCCATTCAGACTCTCATGCATACACTCATTGACCAGAGGCCATGCACTGCTTGGGGTTAGGTAGTTACAGGGGTTGGTCACAGGGACTGGCTGCAGGCCAGGTCCTGTGGCCCATCCCCACCGCACATAGCCGACAGACATGCATCGGCACAGGGTTGGGTGGGTATAGGAGGTTGGCCAAAGGGTCATACATATACGAAAATCAGGCACATGCGACAGGATTTACTTAATCGAGTTCCCACTCTGAGAGTCCCAGGTTTTAGGGTTCAGCAGAATGAGTACGGCCTAGAAGTCCCCGGACCTTAAGGACACAACTTAGAGGTCAGGACTCACTCCAGTAGAAACCAAGATCAGGGTCCAACATCAGGGTCCAAGGCAGGTCCAGACCATCTGTGAGGCTCTCTCTGCTCCTCACAGCCTCCCTTGAATGGAACTCCTTGCAACAGACTTTGAGAAGGTAACTTTTTCATTGCGACTAACATGGTCCCCTTATCTGGCCCTTACTCTATCGCTATCAGCCAGAACTTGCGACTTTCCCCTAGTCAAGCATGATCAGATGACTGTGAGTGGCACTGTGTGGTTTTAGGTACTATTGTTGCCTAAAGCTTTGAAAATACATTTGTCTGGTTGTACTGATTGAAATGTTGACATTCTAGTATCATTGTATTCATTAAAATGTACTCTATTCTTTAAATTGGGTTGTGATTTTTCTTGTGCTGTGTTGTCACTTTATTACTGTTGGTGCACTGCCTAAATACTTTACACTTTGCCTCTAAGTTAAGTCTGACTGCTTTGTGCCAATATATCAGAGAGTTAAGCACAGTTTAGTTTAGTTACTTTTGTGGTTCATCCTGACATCGATTGTGGTAGTTGCTTGAGTGGCACTTTCACCCCCCTGAACCAATAACCCAATGTTATAGCAGAGACAGACTCTGCTGCCTGCAGTCCCTGCCCTGTCTCAGTACAGACAGCTGCCTAGATGTAAAAGTAGCACTTTATATAGGCGAGACATTTACAGCATTAGATAAATCAATTACATTTTCTACAGGTTCGTTATTAGGAGGCAACTGTTGTGATGGCTCATAAGTGTCCAGTAGTATGTTGGGGAAAGGAATGTGGAGCCCTGCTGGAGTCGGGATTCTCAAGAAAGACGGTGTGAAGCCAAAAAGAAGAAAAATGATTCTCAGTGGTCTGGTCCTTCACTTACACAAAACAAATACATTGACAAGTTGTAGAACAAGAAGGATCAACAAGTGCAGCTGACAGTTGGTTACCCAGTTGGCTCTTGTCATTTTGAAAGATGGATGAGCGTTCCAAGCTGCTAAAGAGAGGATAAATCATAATTCCAGCTCTGCTGGCATTAAATGTGGAGAAAGTTAGTGAAAGTACCTTAGAGCCTCCTGCACACTCAGGAGGGGGCGCACTTGCAAAATGGAAAGGATGCAATTGGGTTTGATGTCACGCTCCTGCCTGTGTTTATCAGACCACACAACATGACCTTACTTAGCAGCTATTTTGGATTGGTTGTTTGCTTTACATTTGACAGTTGTGATACATTGTGAGCACCTTGAATCTCGTGCTTGGGCATGCAAACACTTTAATGAATTAAACTCTGACTTGAGTTATGGTTTCGTAGGCTCTTGCAATGTGAAACAATCAAGCTATCAGTTTTGAAAACAATCCGTCAGCTGTGATAAGAGCATTTAACTTGATATATCACATACCACTGTTAACGAGACATACGCTGTACATAATTGGCAGGAGTAGAGTGGTAATGTGGAGTACACAGGATTGTGACATGAGATTTAGAGTGCATTCTAGCTTTTGTTCTATGTTCAGTGAACCCATATTTCTTTCTGTAATACTACAAAGTGAATGGGTAACAGTGTTGTGGCATATTATTGTATACAAAGCATTTTGAATGTTTTTGTTTTAAAAAGAATAACATTTTGGTTCTTGTGATTATGAGAAATGTGTGCTCAAAATTTCACAATTAGTCCACCTCAATCCTTTTTGGCTTGTTGATGAAACACCTACCATGTGATGGGTTTAAAGGAGAACGTATCTCCTTAATTATGTTGCAGCAATAGAAACACTAAATAACATGGTAATGGTACAGAAAACAAAATGATTTTATGGCATTCTTTGGGTCCGTAGGGCTTAAAGCATACAGCCACATGTTAAAACGATGAGTTAGTGGAGACATTACTGTTTTCAAGGTTGCATTGGTGAATTTTCATAATTATGATGTGCCATATAAATATATGTTTTTTGAGAGAATATAAACGAAAGGAGAATCTATTGATTTCAGCTTCTTAGGGGAGGCAAATGTAAATGCAACTGCCTTGAAGAGTTATGTTCCTGAAGCACAAAGTTAAGTGACTCCTAAGCAGAAAAGAAATTGGTGTGGTAATTGTGGTGTTTAATAGTCAGTGAGTGGAAAGTATTATTGCATATGCTTTCAGATCATTGTCACCAGCCTAAGTGAAATATTCAGTTATTGAAGATGAACATGAAAAGCTGACATGCGTATCGGTGCTAGAATATTTTAAGATATACGTGTTGTAGGTTGTACATTGTACGTTGTGACCACAAACCTTTGGTTAAGGTATTGATGACTAAAGGTGGAGTGAATGTGTTAGCAATGATTGCTAGGGTTTCAACGAGATTTAAACATTTCCATTTTACAGTACATTGTGTTCTTGGGAAAGACAATGGAGTTGCAGATATTTATGTCTTGCTTGCTGAGACAATTAGAAGAATGTGAGGAAGAGGGTGGAAGTGAGTGGCATGATGCACTGGTGCAGAATGATGGTGTATAATCAATTAGCAAAGATGTGAGGGAAGGTAAAAGTTGGGAAGCTGTGATGCTGCAAATGGTATAGAGGTATGTGAAGAAGGGTTGGAAAAGAAAGGACAGTTGAACGTGAAATTAAGTCCTATTGGGGAAGTGAAATCTGAGTTGTGATTTGAGAAGTAAGTAATGTTGAGAAGAGGTTTTGAGATTCTGAGAAAAATAGTGCTAAACACAGGACACAAAGAATATTTTGCAATTTTGAGAACAAGGGGTCAAATAGTCAATTCAGTGGCCTGGTATGGATATTTTTACTGAAAGAATAGTAAGAGAACATACAAAATGTGGTATGCCCGGTAATTCTTTGAAAAGTTTGAAACTACTGGTGTGTGAAGGTGGATTACCCCCAAATCCTTGGTATAACTGTGGATATCATGGTGCCCTAGGTTCAGCAATAAAGTTCATGATTGCTATTACTGACAGATTGTCATGATGGCAATTGGTAAAAGTCTTGGAGAAAGTGGAAGCAGATACTATGTTGAAAGTTTTTGATCAAGAGTTTCTGGAGGAGTGTACAGTGGCAGTGTATTAAGCAACTGATGTGTACAATTTGCATCATGGAAAAGGCCACAGGGCTTGGGCCCCACCCAGGGCACCGTATATGCACTTTCATACTGAAACATGGGCTAACATGAATCCTCGTATAGAGGAAGCGGCTAGACTGCAAAGAGTTGGATTTCCTCCAAACAGGGTCATATCTGGCTAATTAGATGAAGTAAGTGCTTTGTTGTTTGGTGGAGATGGGCTTATATTCCTTTGCACTACAAACACTCAGGAAACCTTTTGGAAAGATGTCCAGCAAGGTGGAAAAAGGCAGGAAGACCACTGAATACCACTAACCTATATGGGACTGAGCCAAACAGGCAGAGCTTGGAGGTCATTTTGCACATTTCCATACTCGTAGTAATTAAAAGGATGAATGATGGGCTCAGATCTTACCAGGAGATGACAGAAGTAAAAATCCAATTTGTCACAGTCACTGCAGTAGAGATTGCACTACAATGCAGCAAGGGTGCTTTCGCATCATGAAGTATTTCAGAGCTGTTTTCAATGTTGTGGAGAAAACACCCTTGCTTTGGATAAGTTCAAGAAGTTGGGAGAATTTGTCCTTTACAGAAGCAGATCTTCAACTGGGGCTCCTGCTTTGTTTATATTTGTAAGTGATTCCTGTTGAGGTTTAATTTCTGTCATATGAGCATCGGTTCCATAATAGGACTTCACCTGCTTATTTATCCAAGAAGAGTCCACAGTTTTGTGCAAAAATGGTCTTTCATAGACTGCGGGAGAGCCTCACGTCCCCCAATGGTTCATTGCTTCTGCATGCCCGAAGCACAAAGAAAGAAGGTGGTGACCCCAGGGACTAAAAACAGCCCAGGAAAGGGACCATGCCCCCCTCCCTATGGTAATAATGGCCTGTCCATGGGGAGGTGGTGGTCTCCGGGGCTGTGAATGGCCTGGTAGGGGGCCATGCACTCCCTTCCTACTTTAAGATCAAAACATTGGCACCGGGGAGGTGGTGGACCCTGGGGCCTTAGTGGGCAAACGAGGGGGTTCTGCATGCCCCCCTTTTACATATAGGCCATGCTCCAGGAAGTGGCAGTCCCCAGGGCCATAAACGACCCCCCTCCAACATTATTTTGTTTGCCTGCCCCCAAGAGGTGGCAGTCCCAGGAGCCAGAAATGGCTAATAGGAGGAGGGCTGTGTGCACGCCCCTCCCAAGAATAAATAAAACATTTTGCCCCAGGAACCTGGCCCACCAGGGTGCCAACTTTATACAAGCACAGGGGATTGCGCTTGTTTTTTTAATATTTAGAGATTTGTGGATCCTCTATGATATCACAGCAAAAATGTTTAAAAATGCTTTTTGGTCTAGGCGGGATCCCTGGAGGACCCCAGAAACAGGCCTAGTGGGGTCAGGGTATTCCTACCCTGCCCTTTTTCTTTATTTATTTTTTGGAACTCAGCTCAGTACAAGTCCAAAAATGGCTGACAACCTCATTGAAGTGTTGGCAGCCAATGAGATCAGCATGAGGTCTGTCGTATCTGCTGAGGGTCCACATCCCTAAATATACAATCTTGTTTTTTCTTTAATTACTAAAAAAACTACTGAATAGATTTACACCAAATCACAAAAAGGACCCTTTCTCTACCAAGAGTTAGCTTTCTGCCACATTTATTGTAATTCCGTCCAGCGATTTGGGCTATAATCATGTCTAAAATCACTAAGGGAAATTGAATGGAGAAAGTGCGTTTTGGGACCCCTCCTTTTTCTTGGTCCATGCTTTACGTGTCATCCCAAAACTTTCAGGACAACAGCTGATGTGAGTATCTTACTAGTTTTGAAAATTTCATGAAGAATCTATCTATCTATCTATCTATCTATCTATCTATCTATCTATCTATCTATCTATCTATCTATCTATCTATCTATCTATCTATCTATCTATCTATCTATCTCTCTCTCTCTCTCTTTCTCTCTCTCTCTCTATATATATATATGGTAGTCGCCACTTGGTAAATATAGGTAGTGCAACATTTCTATACAAAGAGCGTTTTATACTTGCCTATATCTTTGGCGCAGCTTGAAGAATCTTCACAAAACTTTTTTTTAAACTTTGCCAGTTCCATCAGCTGCTGCGTGGAAAGTTTCAGGGTGATCTGTCCAGGGGGGCGAGAAAAATGGGTGTCCAAAAACATGCTTTCCCCGATTCATTTTTCCATAGGGATTTTGAACAGCGATAGCGCAAAAACTACTGGACAGAATTACACCAAATTTGGAAGGCAGGTAGGTCCTGGTCCAGAAAGGGTGCTTCTCTTGTTTTGGTGTAATTATGTTTGGTAGTGTTTGAGAAATTTAGGGGAAAACAAAGTTGTATATTTAGGGAAGCAAAGGATTCGCAACCCCTAACAATCTTGTGCTGAGATCTAATTGACTGATAACACTTCAACAGGAGAAGTTGTGTCAGTGACTGTATGCAGGAGTCAGTGGGTGTATGAGTAGCTGTATCGTAAACTGAGTGGGTGAGTCAGTTTTTATATACAATAGTGAGTGGATGAGTGAGAACTTATGTTGGTCAGTGAGTGGCTGTGTGAATGGTTGTATGGGTGACTGAGTGTGCATGTCAGTGCCTGTTCATATGAGTGAGCTAGTGTGTGAATAGTTGTATAGTTGAGTGATTGCATGTATACGTGACTGTAATAATGAGTCAGTGACTGTGTCAGTGACTGTATGGGTGAGTGTGTGGGTGTGTCAGTGTTTCTGCAGCTGATTAACTGGCTGTGTCACTACAATAGTGATCTATTAATTGGCTGCATGAGTATGAGTGGGTGTGTCAGTGGGTGTATGAGTGGGTGTGTAAGTAACTGTATGAGTCTGTGAATTCCCCCATTAGTAGTGTATTTGTGAGTGACTGGTTGTGTCAGTGTCTGTTTGACTGAATGAATGTTTGTATATCACTACTTTTATGCATCTCTGAATAATTATGTGAGTGGATTTTGTGTGGGGGGAATGCAGGAGTTTAAATCAGCAAATGAGTGGGTGTATGACTGTGTGGATGATGTCATCAGTGATGTTATATGAGATGTCATCAGTGATGTCACTGACCATGTCATGAGTAATGTAATATGTGAGGCCATAAGCAGTACATTACGGGAGAGCCAGTTATAGTTATCTCAGGTAACCATAACTGCTGAATTTCTACGGTTTTGTGTGAGTAAATTCAGAACCTAACTATAACATCCATGTAACCTTTGTTTTTTTTCAGATGGAAAGGGCATTTTTAGGGTTTAGGTGGGCATGGGTGATTGGGTAGCAAGGCATTTTTAGGGTTTAGGGTGGGAATTGGTTTTCAGGTGGCAAGTGTATTTTAGGGTTTAAAGTGGGTACCAATTTGTGGATGGCAAGGGTATTTTTGGGGTTTAGGGTGAGTATGTGTTTTTGAGTTTATCATTTAATAGGCAAGAAATATACACATATATATGTTTTGAGATACATAAACACACACATATGTATGCTTATAGGCAGAATAACTTTATTTCGGTCATTGACCATAAACGTCACAGTTCAAAAATACAATACTTAAGACTAGTTGCTAATACAATTGAAAAGCAGAAACATTTAAAATGCAATGTGGGCTCGCTGAAATAACAACATACACTCGCCTTTAAGATCTCAAAACCGTAGGTTAGGATAAACATTAAAAACAACCATGTGGTTACGTGTCAGTGCAACCCAATGCTGGCGAACACCCAATAAGCGAAGCAGAAAGACTATTCCTGCTTTGAGTAGAGGGGACAAAAGAGCAGCAAATAGTTGTCAGTTTCCTCACACCCTTTGCATGCTGGACAATGTTTGCTTCCCCCAAACTGTTTTTCCATTTGAAAGTAAATGAGGCCAAGAAAAGTGTGCCCAAGCTGAACCTTAAATAAAGGGCTTTAGTGAAAGGTGGGGCAATTTGATCCATATAGGCCTCAAAAGCTGGTCTGGGCTTAAACCCTAAAAAGTGATCACTGTAGTGCCCAGGGTTAAGTTGATTTATCAATTTCAACTTCTCATTTTCTCAGTAAAGGGACTTAAACTTTTTGACAGAAGATGATGCAATGTCTGATGCGTCTACCCAAAACTCCTGCAACCCTAGGAAATGAAGGGTCTGCTTGATGTAAGTCATCCCTTTTTTTTGCTTGTCTACGACATCTCTCAGGCTTGTCCTATAATGTGAAACTCGGGAATGAGTATGGAAGAGGTCTGAGCAATGCCAAGGGAATAATGGAGTGGATACCTTGATCTTGCTTAAAGATCAAGGGGGTACTTTGGGGTAATTTAAGAGCTATTCTCAACAATATATTTTTAGGTGTACCCAATGCATCTATTACTATGCCCCCAGAGTTTGTGCCATAGACAGCAGCTGCTACTGCCTTGGCTCTCCAGACTTTTAGAAGTGGGGAAATTGGTTGGAAGGAAGTTCTGTCAGCAAATCTTAAGACAGCAACTGCCCTGTGGTTTAGTTTGAGTGTGCTCTTGGAAACTTGGCTAACCCATGTGTTAGAATTTGATAGCCAGATTCCAAGATAATCAAAATCTTGGACTCTCTCCAGTTTGAACCTCTATAAGGTTACTGCCCATTTGTGACCCCTATGAGGTGGCACAAAATGATTGGTACCTTAGAAGGAAGGTTTTTATGCCCAAGTGGAGTTTTAGAAATCAGCAGTGTGTTGTCTGCAAACAATAACAATTATATTTTAATATCATTAGCACCTTGGAGTCAGTGTCACTGTCCATAAGGAAATTGACACAACTGTTGATAAAAAGAAGAAACAGGGCAGGGCAATAACTCAGACCTGCCTAACTCGCTTATCGACCCCAAAATGGTCAGTGGGTTCCCCATTAACTCCCCAACAACCTTGGGCATAATTATTGCTCTGGAGTCTAATTATGATGTCATACAGAGCTCCAGGAAGAACTGGAACTTTAAGGGTGGATCAAAGTTTAATCCTGTGGCTGTGGGGGGCTGGGCAACCCCTGCATTCAATTTTTTTAAAGTCCTAGGGAGGTGGCAGTCCCCAGGGCAGTGGGGAGCAGGTACGCCCCCCTGCAGAGAGAATGTCTTTGACCCCAGGGAGGTCATTGTCCCCAATGCTGCGGAGGAGCCAGGTGCCCCCCGCACACATAATGAGTTTAGCTCCAGGGAGGTGGCAGTCCCCCGGGTTGCGGGCGGCCAGATGGCCCCTGCACATATAATGAGTTTAGCCCCAGGGAGGTGGTGGTACCCAGAGCTGCTGGGGAGCCGGGCAGCCCACTCTGTACAAATAATGAGTTTAGCCCCAGGCATGCAGATGTCAATGACCCTGGGACCTGGCCCACCCAGGAGCTGCTTTTCAACATGCACGGAAGCCCACACTTTTATTTAAATTTTGGGCGGATCTGCTGCGTCTCCCACTGAAAAAAAAAAAAAAGCTTTTTTGCTCTGGGGGAGTCCCCCCGGCAGCCCAGCACCAGAGCTAGGGGTCAGGGTGTCCCTACCCTACACCCTTATCTTATTTTTAATCTTTTTTTTCTGGGACTAGGCTGAGGCCGAGTCCCAACACGGCTGCCAACAATTCCTTGTTGAACTGTTAGGAGCCATTCAAATCTCAGCACGAGATCGGGAGGGTTTGTGGAGCCTTTGAGTTCCTGTATATACAAATTTGTTTTTTCTTTAATTTCTCAAAAACTACTAAACAAATTTACACCAAATAACAAAAAGGGCGCTTTCTGGACCAAGAGCTGCCTTTCTGCCAAACTTGGTGTAATTCCATCAAGTGGTTTGGGCACTATTCCTGTTGAAAATCCATAAGGAAAAATGCCCAGAAAAAAGCATTTTGGGCCCGGCTTGATGGATCACCCCAAATCTTTCCAGACAGACGCTGAAGTGTGTGTCATATTATCTTGGAAAGGTTTGTGAGAATTCATCAAACAGGTATTAGCAAAACAAAAAACGCATATTCCTTAGAAACTAGGTCATAAGTGTAACTACCTAGTGGCGACCGCTACTAGGTAATATATATGTGTGTGTGGTTTTACAATTCTGAAATGGCAATTTATTTTTCAAATTGTTATTTTTGAATCTCAGCATGCAATGTGGTCCTGCTACCAAGCAGCAATTTCTTGAAAAGCACTACTTTTATTTTTTGTGATATCTTTATTTACATTTTTCATAACAAACAATGGGTCCATTAAAAATATTCAAATCCATCATGACCAACACCCTTAGTGATTGAATAGCACATATTTGGAAATTACATGTGCCTCGTCTTTACATTTCATATTTTGAGTGGCATTTATTAGGAATTATGTGAATCAAAAACTAGTGAGTAGAGCAACAATAGGTGTAGTACATGAAGGAAATTGTCAAGGGCTCTGCTTGAGGTTATACCTGAGCGCACGGTTCACTGGATTTCTTCTAAATGAGGAAGTCTACGTGCATTGCTCTTTGGCCTATCTCGCTTCTCGTTGTACATTGCACAATGTCGATTTGTGCAAAATGGTGTGCAAAATGGTTTGGCACAGTTTTGTTAGTATCTGCTGCCCTGTACAATCCATATGTTCCAATTTGCTATTTTATTTGCAAACTATAATGTGACACGGTAAACCATTTCAGGTTTCCCATCATCTTATTAGAATACTGTAATTCCTACGATACTGTCCATTGCTAGATCTAAACAACATCATAAACTGTTTGCCGAGCAATAACGTACTAGGCTCACTGTTTAGTGCATACAAACTCACTGCTTTAAAACACATCAATCATACTGGCCTATTTATGGCAACACATTTAAAACGTACCAGTGTTTTCACTCTTAAAGGACATGTGAATGTTTTTTTATGCAAATTGTGGTCTACCACCACACAAGGTGAATTCCCAATGGTGCAATGCAAGTTTCATGCACCAATTGGCTCCCTCGGGCTCAGGTAAAAATAAAAAATATGTTAAAATACCATGAACGCATAATACGCCAATCAAGATAAGTTTTGAATTTGTTTCAAGAATTTTGCTTGTGTCTATATGAATCCATAAAAGCCTCGGTTTAAAGTAGATAGAATGCTCTCATTTGGGCCCTTGCATTCCATTGTTCTTGTAACGAAAGTATAATTCAAGTGTTATATTTCTCAATTAATGTAGGAGGCTACCATGTACCGTACACAGTTTAATGAAAGTTTGATGATATCAGGAACAAGCTCTACCTCTACAATATTGTGTGATAAAAGGATAGGTTGGGAGTGTTTTTCATTTAAATCTTGTGCAGACTCAATAGCAAATAATAATACTAAGGGCCTCATAATACCGAGGACTGCCAGTGCCCCAGTGGCAGTCGGCCCACCACACTCCAGGTGTCCGACTTTCATGTGACGACCCTAGTGGTCTGACTGCCAGGGGACCGCCACCCTCAACAGGAGCATGGTTTCTGACAGTGGGGCGGCTGTAGTTGTGGTCAGCCACAGCGGCACGAGTCCAGCTTCTGCCAGCCTTTTTATGGCGGGGACCTCGTTATGAAAAGTCTGGCTGAAACCTAATGCTGGGGGCCAAATGACGGCCCCTCCACTGCCCACAACCATGTTGTGGGTAGTGCAGGGTACCCCTGCCCAGCACCCTCGAAATGCGCACTGTACGCCGCTGCATGGTTTCCACTGGGCTGAACAGCCAAAACCTTCAATTTCAGAGTTTTCTGCCGAGCAGCCCAGTGGAAACCTTGTAATGGGCCCAGGAGGCAGGGAGAACACCAGCTCCCCTGCGGTCTCCTCTCCACGCGGCTGACGGGCCAATTGTCGGCAAGCCAACCTTGTAATGAGGCCATAAATATTGATTCTAATACTATTACCACAACTACTACTACAACTATTGCTACTATTAGTTCTTCTTCTAGTAAGAATAATAATAATAATAATAAAAAGAATACCATTGTTGTTGGGTTGTTATTTTTATTACTATTGTTATTGTTATTATTATTATTATTATTATTATTATTATTATTATTATTATTATTGCTAATAATAATAATACTACTACTAATAATAATAATAAGCCCTTTGCTGCTAGGCCTTCCCCTAGTTCTAAGCCAATTTTTGGCTATTTGAGGTAGTTTGCGCTTAGGTCCCCCAGAATGTTTTGTCCACATAAGGTATCCATGCAAATTTGCATCCTTCTATTCCAACACCATGAGGATTCCAAAGGTGCCCAGGGTTTGTAGATTCCCCAAGAGGGGACTGAAAAATTAGCCAACATATAGCTAAATTTGTTTTTTGGGGGGGAAAATGGGAAAAAAGTGCTGCAGAAGAAAACATCTGTTAATTCCCTGTAAATAGTATCAATGAAGGGTTTGTGGTACTAAAATCACCATCTTCAAACCTTTCAGGAACAGGCAAACCAGAATCAGAGAACCACATTTTTCAATACAGATTTTGCATTTTACTGGGACATACCCCATTTTTCCTCTTTTTGTGCTTTTAACCTGCTTCCAGTTAGTGACAGAAATGTGTGTGAAACCAATGGTGGATCCCAGAACACTGCAGATTTCTGAAAAGTAGAAAACATTTGAAATTAAGCAAGGGGTAATTTGTGTAGATCGTTGAGGATTTTCCTATAGAAACTAACAGTTGAATTAACCTGTTTTGTGCGGGCGTCGGCCACACTACCTACCTGGTGCGGGTCACGACCAGTGGGCGACACAAGAGAGGAGGTTAAAAAATCGTTGGGTGCGTTGAACCCAAGAATTTTTTTTTTTAGATCTTCCATGTCACCCCCGCGGTGCGCTGACATCACTGTTTTGTTTTCACTATTGGAGCAGGAAGCGCCTGCAAGACCGCTTCCTGCTCCAATGGGGAAAACGGTCCCAAACTGCCTTCCCGATATTCAGGAAGGCCTCGTTTGAAAGAGACCAAACAACGCCTTCCTGAACAGGTTTCCTGGCCGCTGCGATCGAGGGCCCAGAAACCCCACTAGACACCAGGGATTTCACTTGGGGGGTTCGACCCATCAGCAAACAGTAGAATTAAAGACTACCTTATGAATTAGAGGGCATTTCTCAAAATGACTTATTTCTTACACACTGTCTAACATTTGGAAAGCAAAATTGCAGAGTAAGATAATTGGTAATAATGCTTACTCTACTATTGTGTGTTCCCCCAAGTCTCCCAATAAAAATGGTACCACATTTGTGTTGGTAAGCTTAGTGCCCGCGACAGAAAATGCCCCAAAATGCAATGTAAACAGAATAAATTTTTCCACTGAAAACTGACCCCTTTTCTGCAAAGTGTCTAACTGTGGATTTTGGGCACCTAGCTCAGCAGGAACGTAGTGAAACATAGCAAACCTGTACATTTTATTAAACAAGACACCTATACGAATCCAGGATAGGGTGACTTGTCTGGCTCTTACCACATTTTTCTACCCAGAACCCATTGCAAATCTCAAAATTAGTTAAAAAAACACATGTCCTCACATTTCTGTGATGCAAAGTTCTAGATTCTGAGGGGAGCCACAAGCTTCCTTCCACCAAGCATTCCCCCATGTCTCTGATAAAAATGGCACCTCACTTGTGTGGGCAGGCCTAGTGCCCGTGACAGGAAATGCCCCAAATGCAATGTGAACACATCACAATTTTCCTATGAAAACAAACTGTTTTTTTGCAATGTGCCTAGGTGTGGATTTTGGGCCCTAGCTCAGCCGCACATAGGGAAATTGTCTCAAAATTTGTCTAAAAACACATTTTCCTCATATTTCTGTGATGCAAAGTTCTGTAATCTGAGGGAAGCTGCAAGCTTCCTTCCACCCAGCATTCCACCAAGTCTCCCAATAAAAGTGGTGCCTCACTTGGGTCGACCTAGTTCTCGTGACAGAAAAACACCACAAAACAGAACGTAGACACATCACATGTTTCCACTGACAACTGACTTTTTTTTTGCAATGTGCCTAACTGTGGATTTTGGGCCCTAACTCAGTCGGCACCTAGGGAAACCTAGCAAACCTGTACATTTTTGAAAGCTAGGCACCAAGGGGAATCCAGGATACAGTGACTTGTTCAGCCTTTACCACATTTTTCTACCGAGAATGCTGTGCAAACCTCAAAATTGTCTAAAATAACTGTTCTACATAATTCTGTGATGGAAAGTTCTGGAATCTGAGGGGAGCCACACATTTACCACCACTCAGTGCTTTTCTCGGTCTCCAAATAAAAATGACACCTCACTTCTGTGGGTAAGCCAAGTGCTTGTGACAGGGAAAAATGTGTAGAGATTGAGGGGGCACAAAGCGTGTCCATAAGCGCAGGGTTTTTTATACGTTTTTAGGCTGACTGCTTTGGGCACCCACACAAGTGAGGTATCATTTTTATCGGGACACCAAGGGTTATGCTGGGCAGTAGAAAATTTGTAGTTTCTTTCTGTTTCGGGAAAGATATGACACAGGAATATCAGGAAAATGTATGATTTGTGTCACATTTTGAGGTTTGCAAGGCATTGTGGATAAGGAAACTTGTTGGGATCCAAGAGAGGCACACCACTGTGTACTCCCCTGGGTGTCTAGTTTTCAAAAATATCTAGCGTTGGTAGATTTTCCCTAGACAAGAAGCGAGCATGCTACCAATTCTCCAGTAATTATGTGATGTTTGGGACAATGATGTGATGTCCCAAACACTCAAATTGTGAAAAAAGCAGCCATAGGTTCTGTTAAAAAGACCTCTCACCCACCAACCTAGTTGGTGGCATGCTTTAACATTGGGGTCCCACCTGAGACACCTGGCATGCCAGGGGTGTGCTTTGACGTCTTATTACAGCAGAGCAGGTTTTTATCTTGAGTCGAATTCTCAACTGAGAGGAAAGTGCAATAAAAACAATCTTGTGGCTGTCCACCATGAGGGTGAATGGTGGTTGAATATATAAAATTTGCAAAGTGCACTGTTAATAATTGAAAAATAAAAACAGCTTGTGAGCTGTAAAGCCGCAACAAGGCACCAAATGCTTTACAGACCATACACAATCCTTTCATGTGTGACATCCAGAAGACTGTGCCTGCCGTGGGCACAGCACATTAAAACATTCACAACACAAGACAATGAAAAGACAATGTACACCCTGGCAGAGAAAGAGAGACTAGACAATTATTACTGCACAACCATATATTCATCAAATACACACATACACTTGGATTTAGTATGAGGATGAGTGATGGTTCAATACATAAAATTTTATTAACATGAAATTTCACAAAACTAAATGCACTGTTAATAATTGAATGGTTGAAAAACTGAACCAATGAGTCACAGCTTGTGCACTGCAAACCTGCATCAAGGCGCCAACCGCTTTATAGTCCATTCACACACCTTTCATGTGACACACAAGATCATTCATGCCGCCAGCCACGGGCCCACCACATTAGAACACACACATCAACAGACATCGCCATTCAAGGGCCTATCACTTTCGTACACACACATGCGTGACACAGCAATCACACCGGCTGATAAAGTGTGTGGACTGGGGTTTGGTTGGCAGTGTGTGTAAAAACCTGCAGCAAGTCCCTACTCACACATTGCCAGGCAAGCACCAGCTCGCAGACACCACCAGCCAAGCACCAGTCCACACTTACTGCCAGCCAAGAGCCAGTCCATGCACACCCCCAGCAAACTGTCAATACATGTACTCCACCAGCCAAGCACCACTCCAAGCACACCGTCAGCTAAGTGCCACTCCACACATACTGCCAGCCAAGCGCCAGTCCACGCACACCACCAGCCAAGTGCCAGTCCACGCACACCACCATCACATTTTTTTTAACAAATAAGAAAACACAAAATAATAGTAAGTAAATACAAAACTACAAACACAAAAGCTTTAATTAAATGCATGACACTAATGCTAGTTGTGAAACTAAACAAAAAATATACAACAGTATAGAACAGGCAGTTCACTTTTGCGCTCACGGTAGCTCCCGAAATTTATATTAGGTGTGTTACATTCTGAAACAAGCGGGCACACACAGCCCAGATTTACAAGGACAGTTGGGGCAGTACATACAACTCTCCATCTGTGCACCTCTTTGCACACAGATTCTACATCTCCTTCAGGGGAAGTCTTTTTTGGGCATTGGAGGAGTGCGATCAGGAAAATGGTGATCTTTCAATCTAGCCACATCCCCCATCACTCCAACTCTAGAAACACTTGCCTGTTTCACTACAACAAGACTGTCTATCACAGACTCCTGAAACTGAACAAATGTCATATTGGACTCTAGAGAACAATCCTTAAATCCAACAAAAGCATTAAAGGTTGCTAAGTGGAAAAGATAGATAGCCAACTTCTAATACCAAATGTATGCCTGATGAACAGCAGTGTAAGCTTCAACCACTGATCTACTCTGTCAACACCACCCAAGTGCCTATTATATTCTAAAAAGCAAACAGGTTTGAGCACTTCATCAACCTGATGCCAAAACGTCACCGGTGGAGTACTTTCATCATGGATGGTAGTGAGAATCTAGACATCTGCAAATTTAACATCTAGAAGTTCATCACTACACAAAGCACTGCACAGTCCTCTCTCAAGTTTTTTTACAAAGATACTCTCTTGGCTGACCTTCATGGTTAGAGCGGTGTGTGCCACAATTCCCTAACAATTGAACACCAGTGTAGAAGTTATCTACATATAAATGGGGATCATTGTTAAAAAGTCCTCTACGAAGTTCCCACACAATCTTCTCACAAACTCCAATAGAGGACGGGCAACGAAGGGGGTTCAATACTGTAATCCCTACCAGTGTACACCCTCAAATTATAGACATATCAGCCCTACTCTCATACATCATATACATCTTAATTGCATAACGTGCCCTCTTGCTAGGAATGTACTGCCTAAAAACCCAACTGCCCTTGAAAAGTACCAAAGGCTCATCAACAGCTATTTCTTTTCCTGGAACATAGATCTCTGAAAAACGATCTATAAAGTGATCAAGGACGGGCAGAATCTTAAAAAGACAGTCACTATGAGAGTGATCTTGTGGTAATGCTAAAACATTGTCAACAAAATGCAGCATCTGAAACAGAAGCAAGTACCAATCATGACTCATGGTTGCAGGAAATATAGTTGCTGCCATCAAAGAACTAGTAGACCAATATGAAGACTGCAACTACTTCCTTATCAAGCCCATCAAAAAAGTTAAACGCAAGTACTTCTTCAGATCATCCTGGTTTGTAGAAGTCCACCGGGTAGCTCTAGAGTCGGGTTAAGTCTGGCACTGTTGTCCCCCAAATACTATTCAGCATACAAATTAGTCTGCTCAACAATCTCATCCAAAAATACATGATCCATAAACAACTGAAAGAAATTTATCAGCAAAAAGTTTTCAGTATTCACTCTACCACCTGCAGTACCAGTAAAGGCAGGAAAAGCCGAGTGCACCATGTTTGGGTCAACCTAAATTTCAGCTCTTCCAGTGGGAAGCCTTTTAGCACCAAGCTGCAATCCAGGTGCCTCTGACTGCACATCAGTGTCATCTTCTAATAGATGCACTTTGTCTGTACTGAGAGTGACTGCATCATCAGATGATTCCTCTTCCAGGAAATGAGACTCTCCTGATTGTCCCCCTTGTGTCCCACTCGGTCACCTTGTCCACTTTGAACTGCCATTGCTCCCCTTTCTATGTCCCCATGGACAATGCACCTGTGCTACCAACAGACTGGAACAATACCCTGGACATTCCTCCATCATCACTCCATTCCATTGCATGTTCCCCTCTATATATTAGCCCTATAATAAACACCCTTTGATAAAATGTGATTTCAAGTATGTCATGTATTTCAAATATGTATTGATTGAAACAGGTTCAACCATTGCAAATGAACTGTGCATACAATGAGCATAGAATGAATGACCTGTAGCTGGCTGTTGTGATCACACCAGGAGTATTTGTCAAATCGCCAACATCTGCAAAAAGAATATCCAGAGGTAATAGTAAGTAGGCATAGAAGTGGGAAATACTAGCATGCCAATGCCACACAGAATACAACCAAAGTCATTGAAACGTAAAGTTGCACTCTCTCACCTGTGTGTCGTTGGAAGTACTGACGGATTACAGATGTTCTGTTGTCCACTTTCTCATCCTCTGCCCCCTTATCCTCACTGTCCACAGGGTCCATGCCTGCCACAGGGGCATCTCCAGTCTCCTCCTCCTGCAGAAAAGGGACATGCTGTCTGAGGGCCAGGTTGTGCAACATGCAGCATGCCACTACTGTCTGGCAGACCTTCTTGGGTGAGTAGCACAGTGATCCACCTGTTAGATGGAGGCACCGGAACCTGGCCTTCAGGAGGCCAAAGGTCCTTTCATTGATTCTTCTGGTTCGCCCATGTGCCTCATTATAACGTTCTTCTGCCCTTGTCCTGGCATTCCTCACAGGGATTAGCAGCCAAGATAGGTTTGGGTAACCAGAGTCACCTGCAAATATTGAGGGACAACATTTAGCCACACACATATGGCCAACACCATAGCCATGCACCAACTTATACTGGGTGGGAACCAGGGCTCACCTATTAGCTCACCTATTAGCCACACCCTGTGCCTCTGTAGTTGGGCTATCACATTTGGGATGCTGCTATTCCTTTGGACAAAGGCATCATGCACCAACCCAGGATACTTAGCATTGACGTGGGAAATATACTGGTCCGCCAAGCACACCATCTGCACATTCATGGAGTGGAAACTCTTATTATTGCTGAATACCTGCTCATTCTGGCGGGAGGGACAAATGCAATATGCGTTCCATCAAACGCCCCTA
This sequence comes from Pleurodeles waltl, assembly GCF_031143425.1. Classification (NCBI taxonomy): domain Eukaryota; kingdom Metazoa; phylum Chordata; class Amphibia; order Caudata; family Salamandridae; genus Pleurodeles; species Pleurodeles waltl. The sequence continues at coordinate 528,342,989 of NC_090437.1, read as the reverse complement.
TTATATTGGGGGTGTCCCATTGCATAAAACTAGGCCTTTACAGTGGCCAAATCCTCAACCTGGGGAATTCAATGTAGATGCACATGTGTTTTATCAGGGCAAACAACACTCTTGTCAGCACTACTGAGAACATTGGCTGTGACATTCATGCTGCCAAGCCCACTGTCACTTGGAAAGAACCAGTTGCCAGGAAATGGAGAACTGGTAGCACTTGCACAAGAGGGGGGATCCCAGTGGGATGACGGATAGCAGATATCAGGTCAGTCTTCAATTGGGCACACAGCTCTGTGATTGTGGCCCTGTCCAGCCTATAGGTGAGGATAATGTGCCTATCCTCCAGTGTAGCCAAGTCCACCAGGGGTCTGTACACGGGACTATATGTCTCCATCTCCTATTCATCCAGAGTGGTAGGAATCTAAGGGACAAAAGAGTGAGGAGGCTGTCACAAACTGAACAATGGAGCCACAACAGTAGACTGCAAACTGTAAACATGTTATGGGACAGTGTGATTTGTCAAGTATGTGCCTATTTATCCTGTGACGCAGCATTATTCTATAGGCCTATCCACCCCCGAAATGGCGTCCGCCTGTCCTGTGTGGAGGGAAAGGTGGAACTGAGGTAATGCTGCTGACGTTGTGCGCCGTGGTGGGAGGCTGTCGGGAACCGCTGTGCAATTCCTCATTGGTTAATATTGAGCCCTATGGGGTACAGTGGCCAATGGTGATCTAAGCCGGTGGTGACGGTATGCACCGCCGCGGACGTGACTGCCATTTTCTATCTAAGTCTTCACTTGTTTCCTGACCTACCATAGGAGAGGACCTACACTGCATGTGCTGCTGTGACCTGTGTCTGGAACCTACCATGGCCTACGTGACCGGGGAAAGGGCACCAGCCTTCACTTCAGAGGAATTGGAGAGACTGGTGGATGTGGTCCTACCCCAGTAAGGACTACTGTATGGGCCTCCAGACCAACAGGAGAGTACACTGTGGGCATGATGCAAGTGGCAGGAATGTATGGAAGTGTGTGTGAAGGCATCGTGTAAGGGGGAGGGATGTCCTCTTGACTGGGTACACATTGAGTGCTGGGCTTTGTGTGTGCCAATAGTGATGGAAACAGGTATGGGGGGTCATTTGTGGTACAGGCAGGACTGTTTTGGCTAATGGTGTTCTCCTGTCTGTATTGCCTCTGCAGGTAAGCGCCCATCAAAAGAAGGGTATGTGGCGTGCCATCGCTAAGGAAGTGCAGACCCTGGGGGTCTATGGCAGGCAGAGCACCCCTGTCGGAAACGATGGGAGGACCTGTGACTCTTGGCCCGGAAGACCTCAGAGGCCAAGCTGGGGTTGGCCTCCCAACAAGGAAGGGGTGCCTGTCGAACCTTGACCCCCCTGTTGGCCCGCATACTGGCGGTGGCCTATCCAGAGCTTGATGGGCACTTGAGGGCATCACAGGGGGTGAGTACAGTGGCCATCATTGAAGCTCACGGCTGGAGGGGTGGTATCCAGGTGGTGGGGGGTGTGTCCTTGGGTGCCCCTATGGACAGGCCAGACATAGCAGCGTAGGTCCTCCAGTGGCTAAGGGTCTGAAAGGGAAATACTGCCTACCTAGCTTGTAAGCATACACTACTGGTCAGGGCTGCGTGGGTCCTAGGTGTGCTGCAGTTGGCGGGGTGTGCTCCTCCTCATGTCTTGGTGGCTAGCAATATCACTGGTAGTGCAATGCATAGTACATAGGCCTGTTCCCTGTGTGTCGGGGTGCTGTGTACGCCAACGGTGGTGTTGGTGCAGTCATTGACCCAGTGTATCCTTTGTCTCTCTCCCCATCTTTCTTGTTTTGTCATCCTGTCCTTATGTGCATTAGCATCATCTGGCAGAGGAGCAGAGACACTGGCGATGGAGGGAGCTGCATCCCATAGGACCCTGGAGGCAGAGTCCACGACGCAGAGGGCACCAGTGGGACGGAGGGCGAGGGGAGCACCATGGCAGAGACTGGAAGGGACAATACAGACTCTGATACCTCCTCCGATGGGAGCTCACTGGACACCTCTGTGACCATCCCAGCTACAGATACAGCCACCATCCCCGTACCAGCACCACCCTCCTCAGCAAGTTGCCCCTTGCCCGCTCACCCAAGATGATGGGCTTCTCCTTCGCCCCAGGCACCTCAGGCCCTGCCCCAGTGAGCCCCGCTGCCCTGAGTGAGGAGGCTAATCACCTTCTGAGATCCATTTCTGTAGGGCAATCAACCATTGTGAATGCCATCCAGGGGCTGGCAGCCCAGATGCAGCAATCTAATGCATTCCTGGAGGGCACTCACAGTGGATTGGTGGCCCAAAAGAGATCGATCCAGGCTCTGGCCTCCTCCCTGATGGCAGCCATTGTCCCTGTTTCAACCGTCCCCCCTCCAACTACCACTTCCCAGTCCCATTCTCTTCAACACAAACCCATCCCAGGCACACAGCCAGACGAGCATCCACACAAGACAACACCCAAGATTTTCACAGGCAAACACAAGCACCACACTTCATCCCACAGGCACTCACACAAACACCAGTTACAGACACAAAAACATCCACTATTTCCACTGTCTCCCCCTCCTCCTCCTCCACCTCCCACCCAGTTACATCTACACCGACACCTGCATGCACTACATCATAATCCATTATCTGCATCATCACCACACTAAGCAGAACACACACCTCAGTGCCAGACACCTCCACAACATCCATGCACATGTCCCTGTGTCCTCTCCCACCGTGTCTGCCCCCCTCCTAAAGTACACAAATGCAAGCACTCAGACACCCAACTGCCATCCACCTCACAACAGCATACAACCCATTCACCTGCACCCAAATCCAGCAGACAAACACCTCCAACAACCTCTCCCTCTTCCCACCCCAATGTCCCTAAAAAGCTTTTCCTTTCCACCATTGACCTCTTCCCTACCCCACCCCCCTTCCTGCACGTATGGCTAGGGTATCAAGGACCTAGCCAAGCACCTCAGCCAAACTGTCCATTGGCCCAGTTTCATCAGCACCTACTCATGGTGAAAAGGATTCCAGGCCACAAATACTGAAGGGGAAGGAGCCTGCACCAGCTGCAAAAAGGGGAAGGAACCTGCACCAGCCAGCAAGAAGGGGAAGGAGCCTGCACCAGCAGCTGTCACAGAGCCCCCACAGCCAGCCGTGGTTGTGCAGCCATCAGTGAGTACAGGGGCTGAGCAGGAGCCTACCACAACCACCACCACAGTGTAGCCATCGGAGGGTGCAGGGTCTGGGCAGGAGCCTCTCGCAACCACCACTACCGCAGTGCAGCCATCAGAGGGTGCAGGGGCTGAGCAGGAGCCTCCCACAACCACCACCACCACAGTGCAGCCATCGGAGGGTGCAGGGGCTGAGCAGGAGCCTCGCATTACCAACACCACCAGAGTGAAGCCATCGGAGGGTGCAGGGGCTGAGCAGGAGCCTCCCCTACCACCACCACAGTGCAGACGTCACCGCCGGCGGACGCCATATGATCCAGGCTCCATGGGCTGCTGTGCAGCCTGACTCTACCAGAACCAGTGGGCAAGTCACCCACTCCAGAAACTGTGGTCCAATCCTCCCCAGGACCAAGCACAGGGCATGTTGCCCCCTCCAGAACCAGTGGGCATGTAACCCACCTGAGAGACTGTGGACTTGCACTCCCCATGACCAAGCACAGGGCATGTTGCGCCCTCCAGAACCAGTGGGCAAGTCACCCACTCGAAAGACTGTGGCCTTGCACTCCCTAGGACCAAGCACAGGGCATGTTGCCCCCCCTCAGAACCGGTGGGCAAGTCACCCACTCCAGAAACTGTGGCCTATCGCTCCCGAGGACTAAGCACAAGGCATGTTGCCCCCTCCAGAACCAGTGGTCTTGTTTCCGCATCCATCTGAGGTTCCCCTCATGCCTCTGAGGTACCTGCCTATTTGCCAACTGATGCCCCTGCAGTGTTCTATCCGTATTGGTGCAGGGATCGAGTGGGGCCTTGGCCTTTGCCCTGTGGTCTTGTGGCCCCTGTAAACTGTGGACTGGGCAGTGTCACTTTTTTGTACATTTGAACATATCTATTGCATTGCCACATTGACTTATCATTTTGGATGTTGATCTCATTACAATCAATTTAGTCAATTCCTGTTGTCCTTGCATTATTTAGCCGATTTACAGGGATCAATTGTTTTTTTGGTGCAGCTGGTTGTGTGTATGGTGTGTGTGTATGGGGTGTGTGTGGTGGTGTGTGTGTCACTGTCATTTTCCTTCCCCGCTCCCTTGTGTGCTAGGCGGCTGTACGCACCGTAATCATCTTCGCCGGCGTTGGTGTTCGCGGTGAAGCATAACGTAGAAGATCATCGGAACGACTTGTAGTTCTGGTTCCATGGCGGTGTGGTTCTTCCCTGTGTCTCCAATAGTGAGTCCTTTCACTTCTGAGCTCTGTTTCTGCCAGGCTTTTGATGGTGTTGGTACCGCCCCGGAAAAGGTGGCGGTTTGGCATGTCATAATATGGTGGGTGGAACTTTGTCTTCTGCCTGGCTGTAGGCGGCTACCGCTGTGGTGACTGTTGTTTCCGCCCTGGCGGTCGGTGTGGTACATTGGCTGTCCATCAGAGAAATCACCACTATGGTTATAATTTGGCGGTAGTTACCGCCAGCCTGTTGGCGGTATTACCGCCACTTTATCACAGACCACTAGGGTCATAATGAGGGCCATTATGCCACCAGCGGAGCGACCCTTGACTAAAGGGTTTCTCCCCCAACAATCATGACAGAAATCCATGGTGACCCAATGGGGGTAAATTCCTGCTCCACAATCGCAGCATCACCTGCGATCGTGGAGCACAAATCCACAGTTTACAGGTACATGGGGAAAGTGCTTTCTCCCTGCATCTGTAAAACCAAACCCCCCAAACCCCGTCTAGGAGAAGGACTTACCAAAGCATCCTCTCCCTGGATGCATTAAAATAAATGGCTTCCAGCACGTCCCCTGCTGATCACCAACGAGGTGTTGGGCATTCAGCAGAAGCACTTTTCACTGCCATCCCCTGTAGGGTAGTAAAAGTGGGCTGCCTACAGGGGGAGCACCAGTGCTTCTCCCACAGGTAGGTGTGAGGATGGAATAGTTCTGTCCTCAGCACATGCCCCCCAGTGCTCATGACAAAACTGTTCTGTCATGAGCATCGAAGGGGATAATAATAACAACAACAACAATAATAATAATAATAATAATAATAATAATAATAATAATAATAATAATAATAATAATAATAATAATGGTGAAGACAATGATGATAAATAGAAATAATAATGGTAATAATAATACCTCAAAGATTGCACAAAGGTGAAATGGTAAAAAATATACCTTGTACATCTCATGAAATCAGGCTGGGAAGTTGGGAGTTAATGAGCCCATCCAACATTGATCCGCAGTTATTCACCAGACTATCAGAGAAGAACAAATCTCATATTTCTTTAGAGATAAGCCCAAACATTACATTTGGAATTGGGTAGCTTAAATCTCAAGTAAACAAATGCAAACAACTAATCAAATACAAAATACTAATTAAATTAATTTAAAATATTTGAAAGTATAAATAAATTTAAATTACTGATACACAATATATATAAAAATACATATGTTACGGTGTATTATTTAATTATAAAATATTTAATATCCTCTTATGAAATTATCTTAAATTTAAAATTGGTTATAAAATGTGCTGGTGCTAATTTTGTATATTTTTTAAACATTCATTTCTATTTATCTATTCTTTCAATTTGTTTATTTTGAATTTAAAATCCATAAACTATACATAGATAACAGTTATATAATACCACAGAGGTGCCACAATGGCATTGGGCTCAGCAAAGATTCTCACATATTAAAATTCAATAAATAAAGGTTTGACTGATTTTTCTAACATAGATTGCATCAAAATCACGATGCTGTAATATGAATGCAATTCCAGCAATAGAAGTGTAGGGGTGAATGGACAAAGCAAACCTGTTGTGAAAAGATGTTTGAGAGGCATAGCCTTACAAAAATATCGCACATCAAAGTTTTAAAATGCTAGCAGTACAAAAATATAAAATAGATTGAAATCAGATAATAATATCAATAAACATAAAAGGATGATCATGCTCTAGAATTTTCTTGTGTATAGTCCATACAGAATGTAACAAATTGGCACCACTGATGACAATCACTTAATTGGTATTAGTTCTCAAAATTCTTAGTGCAATTTCATATTGTCTAGTTCCCATAAAGTGATACACAGGTTTCATCCACGTGTTACGTGGGATTGAATAAACGTTACAGAAGTAAAAGAGATGGTGCAATCTTTCAATCTCTTATCTGCATGACAGACATAAAGTGCTAGTGCAATATTTCTCTCCCTAGCGGATAAAGAAACTAGTGATAGCCAGGGTCCAATATTGAATTTGGTGTACAACTGCTTTGCAAGAAGGCAGGGAATCTCATAATCCATATAGAGGAATAACTTTGTTATCTAAAAATCTCTTTATCAGGCTACCTGGCTTGCATCTACATAGTTCCTTATGCCGGGGCTGAGCCTTTCATTTCTCTTTAATCACTAATTTTGTCACTGAACTACTGTCAGTGGGTGATTTTCAAAGAACAGGAAGATCCAATCTTTTGATATAAGCTAGCCAGGGGTTTTTCAATTGATCATTCAAATGTAGTATCTCTGTTAGTGGTGGCCTGCAGGGACCTAATTTGCCAGGATAGCACAATCCATGCCAGTACAATAGGGGTCTTAATTTTAATGTTAAGGAGATTAGTTACAACTACATTGAGAAACTGGGGGAGGCATGGGACACTCTGCTGAACATTTAATAGAGATCTAATAAACCTTTTTTCAACCACAGCAGGCCTATTGTTTTTACATGCCCCAGTAACTCTGAGCTGTATGAAGCCAAACCCTTAGGTTTAATGTTGTACATTTCTACAGCTGGGGAAAGAATTCTGATCTCAGTATTTTTTTTTACTAGCTTCACGACAGCCACAAATTTTTGCTGTAGCTTTAGTTCACTCCTATTGGTTTGCAACTGCGGTTTGAATTTATTAGTCAGTCTAACTTCTAAACAATCAAAGTCTTGGATTTGCTCAAGCAGTTCATTCTGAGCTTTAATGCAACTCTTCACAGCTTTAAAATGATTGAAGAACATCTATTTGGTCTTCCTAATGTTTACTTCTAACCCTCTCTCAGAACAGAAAATTAAAAAACAATCTGCAAAGGCCAGCAAATCAGCAGGAGTTTTGGGTATAAGGAGTGTGTCATCTGCAAACAATAGCATTGGGATTTTTTAAAAAGCTCCTATTTTTGGGGCATCGTTGCCAGGGAAATCTAAAAATCTAAAAATTGTACTAAATCATTTCTGTATAACATAAAAAGAAATGGAGCCAGAACACAACCTTGGCAAACTTCGATCTCAATTCTAACCAAATTGGACAGCTCTTCCATTTTATCCCATCTTACACATACATATTTGGTTTAATGCAGCCCGCTTAAAACTGATAAAAAACCCTTTTGACTGAGGGTGCCCCAGAGCTTGTAGCGAGGAATTGAGTAGAAAGCTGATATTAGATAAATAAAGATCACATACAAGTGTCCCTTTTCCAGTACTATAGTTTTCCAATATATTGCACAGAAATTGAAAATGTGGTATATTGTGCTAATCTTATGGCCAAAGACTGCTTAGAAGTTAAATAGATTTGGCAGCTGAAGAGCTTCTGCACCCCATAAACCAAACTGATAGGCCTATAGTTGGGGACCTTCTCGGCTGCCTTTCTTATAGGTGCGGTAATCTTAGCATATTGCCAAGGTTTTGGAAGGGTTCCACCCTCCACTTCAGATTTGGAGGATAAATTGAGATACAGGTCTCAAAAAAGTGATTTATTGGTGAGCAAATCACCTGGATGCAGTCAGGTTCAGTGGCCTTGCCAAGGACTGTGGCAGACAGGGTACCAGGAGACTCTTTGTCATTGAGTGATATCACGAGGGGACATGTTGTTTATTTTGGTTAAATTAATCTGTAATTAGGTGCTTCACCTGCGGTCCTATCAGTTTCTGAACATAACCTCTCCAAGTGTTCAAACCATGTCTAGGGCTGTAAATGGAAGTCAACCTGGCAAATGGCTTGACGGATATCATGAGCAAGTACTCTCTAGAATGTCTTGTTAAACACTACTTTTACTGCTTTTACTATATCACTCCATACTTCATCATCCTAATCTGATCTAGCTTTAGCCTGACTGTCCTTATAATTTCTCTTGGCTAGTAGAATTTGCTCCCAATTATTGGCTTTGATGGACTTAATCAGAGCAGCCTTACCAAGTCTACACTGTCTTTTGTATCATGGATATTATGGTTTCTTTTAAGGTGGACTTTTGTGATCTCTAGTTAATAATTCACAAACTTGATTAAACAGGTCTTCATGAAGCCTAAGTAGAAGGTTTGCACCTTCACCAGAGGGAATAATACTGCTCATACTCTGAATGCCATCAGCCACTTTATTGTTTATTTGAGCCATAAAGCTATGTTGTCCAGATACATATGACCACTTTAGGGCCTTCTTATTATTTGAGAAATTGAGTTCCACCCGAAGCCTAGATTTATGAACATTACTGTTTGATGACAGATGCCCTTTCATTGTGAGTTTTAACATTGTGGTCACTGTCCATCGATCTATGATTTTCATGTCATCATATGCAGTCACAGTCGTAGGGCTTACAATTCTGATGGGTTGATTATGTCTCTTGAAAGTATGGGCACCTGCAAAATTTGATGGGGATCTGCAATTGCAGGCTCTGAGTTCCATTGTTAGGCCCAATAAGTGGGTGGATAGTGCAGATCATCTTTACTTGGGTGAGGTCTAATGTGGAGCTTCTCAAACACCATATTCCTTCTCCGTAATGCCTTGCTCAGAATTGTCAAATGGCTCAAAAGCTAATTTAAGACACTCATGCCTATCACAGGCCCCCTCGGGGAAAGATGATCAATAAAATAGTTAAAGGTGGTAAGGATGCCAGATTCCTTATTCAGCCCTTCAATCCTATAGTAAACATTCAGGGGCTGTTTAAGAGTTTGGTGATCGGACTGTAAGACTGCCGCGTTTGTGGCCACCAAAAGACTGCCATGTGGGCCGTCATACAGACCGCCATATTACAAGTTATCCAGCCAAGCCCGCCAAAAGACAGCCATATTCTCAACTGCGCCAGGACCCTGGAGGGTGGGAAAGAGTTGGTCCTATCACGGGGACTGCCAGCACGCCAAACAACCACCGAACCTATTACAATTCAACAATCGCGATGGCAGTCTTGTCACACTGGATTGAAAACAACACAGCTGACACACATACGCACACTCGAAACACCCACTAACCACACTATAAAACACAACCCTTCACACACCACAATCCTTTGCCTCTACAACACAAAACACAACAACAGTAGTACAAACAATAGGATAGGCACCACTCACCTCACATAAGCCACACATCCCACATCCGTACTGCACCCTCAAACACATATTTGCACACTATCACACACTTCACTGCATGCCACCCACTCATCGCACAGCACCTACAGAGTTTTTCCCATTTTCTCACTTCTTTCTGGCTGTCACCACAAAAACACCCACGATTCACTGATGAGGAGTTAAGGGTCATGGTGGAGGAAATCATTAGAGTAGAGCCACATATATTTGGAGCCCAAGTCCAGCACACTACTATGGCTTGGAAAATGGAAATGTGGCAAAGAATAGTCGACAGAGTGACTTCTGTAGGCAGCTACATGTGCACAAGGGACAACATCAGGAAGAGGAGGAATGACCTCAGGGCGAAAGTGCATTCCATGGCTACCAGGCACCAACTGGCAGTACACAAGACTGGCGGTGGTCCCCCACCTCCACCCCCATAGTTCACATCATTGTAGGAGAAGGTCTTGGCCATCCTGCATCCTGAGGGCTTGAAAGGAATATCTGGGGGAGTGGAGTCAGGTAAGTCACAACTACAAAATGTGACCCGAAATGTATTGTCATACATGCCCACTGCTCACCTTTACTCACTTACAATGTCACCCTACTCAAAAGTCCATTGTCCACCTGTCCATAGACCTCTATCTGGCCTCCAAAATTTTAATGAAACCCACCTGGGGGAGATAACATACCAGTAAACCCTGTGTACCTCAGGGATTGACAACACTACAACTCCCAGAAGACACAGTGCTACTATCACCAATGCCAGAACACAGTACCCTTCAAAAAATTCTCCCCTTTAACAACTCCACTTTGGAGTGTAACTACCTGAGGGGCATTTAAATGAATACTGAGTGAGTAGGACAGGCCATGACAGCAATGCTAAGGCCAGAAGGCACTGGGAATGTGTTTCTTTTTGCGTTGTGTGACGTGGGAATGTGTGGTGTATGATTTGTTCCCATCATATGGGCGTTGTGTACATGTGGTGTGTGTGTTCTTGATTTTTGTCAGTGCAAACCTGGAGTGTGTTGATTTGTGGTAGTTTGCTTTGTATGTGAGTGTGCATGTGTCCATTTAGGTGTGTGTTCCGGGCAGCTGGTTGGTGTAGTAGTATGTCCCATGGAGTGTGAGTTGTAAATGCTTTGTTGCTTTGCCCTTCCCCCGTTAGAGAAAAGTGCTTGGTAATTGTTATTAGTATTGGTTGTCCCTGAGATCCAACTTCTTGTGCACATGTTGTTTGGGGCCTTGCTCAGGATGATATGTGTCCCAATGCAGTCTCCTTCCATGTATGCTGTGCAGGTGCTGTTGTGGTGGTTCGCTTTGTGTCTTTTGTGTGTTTCTTACCAAGTGAATTGTGCATGGCATTGTTGATGCATTGTGCCATGTGTACATGTTATGTGTGTGTCAATTGCAGTGTTGTTTAATGTTGGTGCTGTATGTGTGCCATGGCAGATGGATGTATGTGTGTTTTATGTGTGGCCTGTCCCTGGCCAGTGTGGTGTGTGAGTGTGTGGAATGTATTTGCATTTGTGCATTAGTTGTGTTGTTGTTGTTGTGTGTGTATGTTGTGTGGCCTTCGGTGTCGGTGATCGAGAGTTGTGTAACCATGTGTATATGCGTGTTATTGCCATGTAGTGTGTGTGTGCTGGCTGAAGTGTGCATGTTGTGAATGTGTGGGTGTCCATTTTGCAGTTTGTGAGTGTGTGTCATGAATGATACGTATAGGTGCTGGCCTTGGCATCCACCCCTGAGGATGCGTTTGCTAGCGGTGTAAGTTTAAAAAAAAAAAAATAATACCAGTAGGTGTATCTACTTACAGTTGTTGTACACGTTGGCGCTGATTTTGTTCTATTTTGGCAAGTAGGAACAGCGGCATGACAATGATGTATGGCTCCAGGTCAGTCCTGGATGTGTATTGCAGTGTTCAGGTGTGTGTCTCCCTTTATACCTCTCGTTTACGCCTGGTGCTCCATGGTAGTTGGACCACGGTGATCACATTGGTGGTGTGCAACCTCGTAAGAAGACCTGTGCTGGTCTGTGATGCCTGGTGGTGGCAACGGACTGCTGGCGGTCTCCTATTTCCTATGCTGTCTATCTGGATATATGGCGGTCGGACCACCACCACCAACATGGCGGTCACGGGACTTCCAAATTCTTAATCAGCCCCTAAAGATGCAAAGATACTTATCATCTGTTGAGCTAATTGATAAGATGAGTAGCTCAAGAGAATTTAAAGGGAGCCTCCTGATTCTACACTTTAATGTGTTTTTGACCCATGTTACTAGTCTGCCAGCAGACCATTCAAATTTGTGAAGACCGCACTGTACACCGACTCCACTTTCCAAGATTCTTGAAATAAACCAATGTCAAAAGACTCAAACATCTTGGATTTGATGTTTTAGATTCAGGACTGGCAATGTTCCAAGCGAGAAAATTCCACTTATCATTAGCAACAATAGAGAGAGTGGAAGCACGTTGATTAAGATCAAGTATACAGAGTCAATCCTCTTTTTAAGGTTCTTTGTGTAAGTAGGGGTGGGTGAAGAATTCGACTCTGCCAGCGGAGTTTGTGGAGTTTTGCCCACCAACATTATGTTGGCAAGCGAGAGAAATTGCTCCCGCCCGCATTGAGAAAGCTGCTGCTCAAGTTGAAGAAGCTGCTGCTCAAGTAGAAAATCTACTTGAGCGGCAGAAAGAAGTTAGCACCCTCTGGTGCTCTGCATGATGCAGTTCGTTCTGATTTTACAGCAGAGGAGAAACTTCTGGCGCTGAAAATCAGCATGAACTGTGTGACTTATGTAAACTCCGCTGCTCGCAGAACGCTGGGTAGCGCGGCAGAGTTTTTTCAGCACTTTGAAGAATTCTGTGTAGCAGAGCTCTGTGAACTATGCCAGTCCTAGGTAAAAGGCCTCTGAGGGTTTTGAGATGATGTTTTGGATAGCTTGATAGGAGTTTATACTTTAGACTTATATTAGTGGACACTGGGCAAGGAAACAGAAAACTCCATAGCAAATAGCTCATCTATCAAACCCTGTGATTCCAGCAAAATTTCAACATGATTAGGTTCATCTCCAGGTTTCCATCTCAAATGCCCCTCACTATGGGTGAACAAATGAGTGAAGGGCATTTAAGAACATTCTAGAAACAGTAGCTCACTTTGTAAATCAATGATTCACCATTGTCTCTTGTGCCTTGCAGTAGCCTAGGTACATTATGCATGTTTATAACCCTACCCGAGTGGTTTTCATGCCCATGGGTTTGTGGAGAAAACTCTATTGAACAAAGACACAGAGCTGTTGAGATTCTGGGGAGTGAGCTTGTTCGTAATAATTGAGCCACCATGTTAGGAGAGCTGTATTGAGTATGGCCATTGTCTTGACCAATTAATGGGTGTTCCTTGCAATGAAGGAGGAGGCAGTCTATGGGAAGCCATATGGACCATAGTGGAGGGACTCACGTTAGAGAAGGGACAGTAATTGCAGCTGAGCTCAGAAGCTTTGAAAGACTATTGGCCTCTAAGGGTGTAGAACATTGAACAACTAAGGGAGCTTGATTTTTAGAAGGAATTTGGATTGAGAATCTACAAAGGCCACTTGCTGTAACACAGGCATATTTGTAGAATATTGAGTTGTTACTAGCTTGACTTGTGTCTTGAGACCTAATCTGAATCATGGCAGTTCATAGGAGCTTGCTGCATGGTGTTTTTAGAAATGGGGGGGAATACTTGCTGGATCGCGCTTGCAAAAATGGTGCGTTCTTGCACTGACAGAAAAGAGAAATTATTTTTGCATGCCACTGTCACTTCCTAGGGAGGCATTGCAGGAGTAGGTTAAAAAACTGACCCGATTTGAGGAGGCTCCGTCATAACACAGCCATTCATGAGAATGGAGGGCTTGCTGGACCGGGGGTAATAAGGGTTGCAAGGTTTGCCAGCCTTTTAATAAAAACTTTAACCAGGGGTTTCCCATTCCCCTTAGGCCTAGAGGGTGAGGTAAGTGTAGAAGAGGTTGGATTTAGAATAGTGTCAACTACCTCAATTAAATCATTGATTTCTCCCAGCATGTTGCTACTGTTGAACTGTTTTGCCATTTTCTTTGGTGAAAATGCCCTCTTGGGAGTCTCAGAAACCTTCATTTTCCCCATTCTCTTAAGGAAGGAATGCTAAGGAGTAGTGGGGCTCTTGCTTCAGTGTTTAATAACAATAGTGACCTATAATGGTAGGGCAGCAGGGGTGGACAAAGTAAAAGATTCTGTCACAGGATATGTTTCATGCTAAACAACAACCTCTATTGGATCCAGAACAGATACCTTTTTAGAAGGTGCCAAAGAGGTTGGCCAATCCCAGCCTCTGCCAGGCAAAGACATACGAAGACGGGACCGTTCTAGGCCCAGTCTTCACCATGGTGCATGCCCTGGTTCGTCCTGTGCTGCAGAACTGATGCACAGTTTTAAAAGACATCACACACCCCCAATGCCAGTGATCCTAGGCTGCCGCTGCTACTACTAATACTACTATTACTACTACTAATAATAAAAATAATAATAATACGGGGCACAAATATTTTCGTTTAAAGTGTATCCAGAACAAATAATAATAATAAAAATAGTAATAACAAAATAATAAAAAGTAACAATAAGAACAATAATAATAATAATAATAATAATATTAATAATAATAATAATAATAATAAGAAGAAGAAGAAGAAGAAGAAGAACAATAACAGTAATATTAGTAATAATAATGATAATCACAATAAGAATATGAATCCTAATATTATAACCACTACTACTATTACTATTACTACTACTATTCTAGTACTACTATTACTGCAGCAAATTCTGCTACTGTTCTAATGTTTTTACTTTTACTACCTCTACTATCTACTAAAATTAGTAGTAACGACTACTAATTGTAAATTATTATTATTATTATTATTATTATTATTATTATTACTATTATTGGTATTATTTGTATTATTATTTTCATAAATGTACTATGTTGGGGAGACCAGGAACCCAGGGGAGTGGAAAGGAAGGGAAAGTTCAGAAGATAGGACTGACATACTCCACCAGGAAGCATAAACAGGCCGGTGGAGCCTGTGTTAGCGCCAGACCCATTACGACCCATTACGAGGTTGCACACTGCCAATGTTAACCTCAATGTGTCAGAAGGCAGAAATGGACAGAATAAAGGGAGACACTCATCTGCAGGCAGCTACACACATCCAGAGCAGCCATGGAGCCCTTTGAAAATGTCATGCCGCTGCTCATGCTCAACAACAGACAACGGAATCAATGCCACCATGGACGACAGCAACTGTAAGTACAAACATCTACCTGTATCATTAACACTTAGAAACTGCACGTAGCACCAGCAAACACAACATAGAGGGGACGCCACGGGCAGCAGCAACACGTTTCATACAATTCCCACTCACTGACACACAGCAAAATGGGGACACACACTCACAATACACACACTTTGGCCAGCACACTCACACTGCAAGGCAACACCACACAAGTACATATGGCCACACAGCTACACAGCATTGTCACACACAGCAACAACAACAGAAATGCAGCACTTATACAATGACAGCTCACACACTCACATTCCACACTGGCCAAGAACTGTCCAAATATACAACAAACATACCTATTGATGTGGCATGCAACACAAACAACACCACTATGAAACAACCCTGCAATGGACACACACACACACATCACACACATCACACCACAATGGAAGCTCAATGGCATACACAACATACAGAGAGACAAATAAAGAAAATAGACAAACTGCACCATACCAACAATACCTGTACAGTTGGAATGCGACCATCAGGAGCATACATGGAAGGAGGCTGCACTGAGACACATGTCATGTTGAACAGGCACCTCAAACAACATGCACACAGGAAATGGCCCCACACGGATCTCAGGGAGGGACAAACAATACCAAAACCTAATGTCATGCACAGCCAACACAATGGGGAAGGGCAAATCAACAAGGTGCATACTACTCCAACACCATGGGACATACCTCTACAAAAACTAGCTGCAAGGGACGCATACATGCACACCCAAATGCTAAGCAACCTAGCACAACTGAAAACACTCCATGTCTTCACAAACAAATCTCAAGAATACACACATTACATGTATACAATAGCCATATCAGGGGGATAGTCCAACACCATACATACTCACCTTGTCGCGTAGGCTCTCATTATCCTAATGAGACTACTGGATTTTTGGGTAGCAGAGTCGTTCACAGTGTGAGGGACTAAGTCTAACCCACGGGGAAGGACCCTTGTCACCCTCAATCCGGTTTTGCTCCAGCTAACTAGCAGTGCCTCATCTCTCCCATGGGGAAGAGATGATTGGGCATCCGAGCGCATGACATCTTCGTGCTTCCCAGGGAAGTCGTGGTCACTCAGATCCCAACCAGTTCTCTCACACACAGTGCGGTCTCATATATAAATGACAAAGGCAGTTTGAGTTTTAAAGATTGGTTTAATAAAACGACTGCATTTTAGATAACAAAGCGTGAGCCGCAATAACCAGAACCATACAACACAGTAGGATTGAAATAGTAACGAGGAGAGTGAAACATAAGAATAACGCTATCATAGTGCTACTAGATTACGTTCTCTCTTCTAAGTTCTATTTTGAGCACAGCATGTTAAGCTCTAAGCCTGCCTTTTGGGTTCCCCGGGAGGACATCAACCCTCATACCTGAGCAAAGGCCTGTGATCTGGATCAGCATCTGCAACAGGGCAGTCAGCGTCTAGTTGTGGTTCCCTGGTCGGAATCTCCCTCTTACGTGTACCAGGACTAGGAAGTGTTTTTATAACTAACACGCCAGTGTTCTAAGAAACGTCCCTACGTAAGAATGTGTACTTTCTATGAACCCTAAAGACTAAACTTCTACCACGTCTATCGGCAATGTACCAGACTGTATCCTTGACTGAAGCACAGAGCGAGCAAGAATGTATTGTTTGAGAACTCCGGTGCTGAAGTAAGCTAAACAGTGTGATAGAAGAAAATGAAACAAGACCGTGAAACTGGCTATTGAAAAATAACAGTGCGAGGCTAAATAAAATGCATCTAGAACAAAGTGCACAGAGGCCTAATGCTTTAAGCAAACGCACAAAGGCTATATTAAAAATGGCTACACTACAACCTTACACAACACAAAAAACTAATACTTATCATACCAAACAGTGCACAATGCCATAAAACATACATTGCATATACACACACAGACACAACACACAACATATACCCTTCCCTTGGGGACAAAAGCACTGCACACAAACTCACATACTGTAGACAACAGCACATGGAGCAGCGAGCATGCACAAACACACACAACTGGACGCACACAACCCAAGTCACTCAGGAACAATATCAACCTAGGAAATCAACTCCTTGGCTTTAATGCCAACAACAAGTATGGCATGAACTATGTACAAATGCCATTGGCCAGTCTAATCAAAGAATAAATCATGGGACAGTGTTGTGCCCCTACCTAACTCCTGACTTCCATGTAGCCTCCATAGTAAGGAGCATCAAGGGGGCAGGCAGACACCTCAGGGTTATCCAGGTGTGAGTATCAGATTTGGGAGGGGTGTTTTGGGTTTGGGCTTGGGAGGAGAGCTTCTTTTGGGAGTGATGGCCTTCTTCTTGGGGAGAGGGGGTATGGGTCTTTGCAGGGCGCAGGAAAGGTAAAAGGTAGGGCCTTAGGGATGGATGCAGACCTTTTGGTGTGGTACATGGGGAGAACAGGGGTAAGGTTTAAGTCACAAAGGAAAAGCTTTTTGGACACACGGGACAGTCATCAGAAGGCAGTCGGAATTTGGAGGTTGTGGGAGTGGTTATCTGATGTGTAGTTGTGGATGTCTTGGGTGTATGCTCATGGGAGGTATGTTTGTGTGTGGTGGATGTCTGTTGGGTGGGTGTGTGAGGGCATTTATGTGTCTTGGGGGGTGGAGGTATTGTGGGATGCCATGCTGGGTGGGTGGATGTCTGTTGGGGTGGGAACTGCATGTATGGTGGATGTGCTGGATTCAGGTGTGTCAGTTGCTGTGGTGTCCGTAGGTGTGGTGTTTTGGGGTGGATGTCTGCGGGTCTACTGGGGTGGTGACTGTGGGTAGGATGGGTGTGGTGGCTGTGTCTTGTGATGGTGTTTGTGCATCGGCACAATGTCATATGTGTGATGCTGGGGATGGTGGGGGTGTCAGGAAGCATAGGGACTGTTGCTCTGTCTGCAGGTGGATGTTGTTTGTGTGCATGCCGGTGGTGTGCCTCGTGGTGCTTGTGTTTGTGTGTGCTAGCTTTGTCTGTTGAGGTAGATGACTGAGGATCTGTTTATGTGCTTTGGGTAGGTAGGGGAAGGGGAGATTTGGATTGGGAAGAGGGAGGTAGATGGGTGATGGAAGGTGGGGGGTGACTGGCTGTCCTCATTGTGGAGGCCAGAGACTGAAAAGATCTCTGTAGGGCAACCATTACACCATGAATGCCTTCCAGACATGCATTGGTCTGTTGGAGTTGCCCTGCCAATCCCTGGATGTCATTCACAATGGCGGACTGATCCACAGAGATACTTCTCAGGAGGGCAATAGCCCCCCAACTGAGGGCAGCAGGGCTAAAAGGGGCTTGGGCAGAGGTGCCTGCAGCAAAGGAGATGCCCACCTTCTTGGGTGAGTGGGCACAGCCAACTGGGTGGGGAGCAACGGGGAGGGTGGTGATAGAACGAGGGTGGGGAGGACAAGGACCATACAGGGGGTCCCCGATGGGTCCACCACAACTAGATACTGGCCACTGGAGGAGGAATCCAATGATGATGAAGAATGTTCAGTCTCTCCCATGGCACTCCCCTCGTCCTTCAGGCCACTGGGTCCCTCTGTGTCGGTGCTATCTTGATCCGAGGTCCCATTGCCAGATGCTTCCCACTCAGCTGTGCCCAGTCTCCATCAATTGCTGGTGCTGATGCTGCAAAAGGAAGGAGAAAAAGGGTCACAACATGTACCTGATAACACTTCAACTACAACTCTGAGTGACAAAGAATACCATCAGGTCTAGTAGGCCTCAGCAAAAACTTAAACCTAAGTGGCACAAACATAACCACACAACAACTAGGTGACCTCACCATCTCCAATGCTGTGCCACATGCAGTAGACTCTAGTTAACTTGTAGCCAACAAAAGTATCATATTGTAAAGTACACACCCATTTTTCACACATAAGTTTGTGAACACGTCTATTTTGCACTTTCATAATGTACAAACATTTTGGGATGAAGCCAATGACATCCAGCTGACTCTGATACAAAAGTGCAATATCTTACAGTATTTGAAATGGTAATGCCCATGTTATAATGGACACATGTCAACAATGTTCAGATCTGCAAGTGACACCTTTCCCAACAGCGTCAAGGAGCTACTATTAATGTCACACACAGAGGCTTTACATGTGTCAATGAAAGGAACACCATTGACGTTAGGTTCAATATGTCAGGAACTAATGTCTCAAGGATGCACACAACAAAGAATCAGTAAGCCCCGTGATAGTCACCACTAAAGTCTGACACCAATGACAATAACAACATATAAGAGTGTCAGTAGTACACATCTTTCCCTTGAATGTTGTAAAGACACATACCTCACGGTCACAAATAGAAGGACTACAACTTGTTGTCCAATGAGAAGCAACATCACTACCCACATCGTGGACATTCCAAACATGGTAGCCATATGTGTATGAATGCATGAACCCAAATACATGTGATGCCAACATCAAAATAAGACACTCCATGATGCATAATCAACACACATGTGCAGTAAACTCTTCCACATGAAGACACATCAAGGGCATAGATAAACGCAGATTGGTCCTGAAATCTTGGGATACCTGTCATATCCCTCATTGCTACAGCAGTTCTACATTATATGCCAATTGATATACCATGACGCATAAAAGTATCTGTCAGACAATGCACGAAATGGACAATCAAACACACTCCTGTCTGTTACACAACATGGAATGTACCAACATTATACATGTACCATTCCACTAATAGTTTGCCTAGCGCATGTATTTGAGGGGATACAGAAATCATACCATTTACTGGCCAGGACATTCATGAAAATTCAGATAATGAACGTTTCTCAAAGGGAAATGGACATATGCTGACATGTAGGCACAATGAATATTGGCAAAGTCCTCTTCCATTTCAGGGGACTCTGCATACCCAAACCTTCCATGATCGTTGACATCAGTGGAGATCCCAACTACTCCAGGGCAAGTCCCTTTAACAATGCCCATGGAAGAACAAGATGTATCGTGGAGCGGGCTTTTGGGCTCCTGAAAGCCATATTTAGGAGCACAGAGAAGATTGGTGGAACCCTCCTCTACTCACCCAAAAAAAAGTATGTATGATCATTGTAGCCTGCTGCATGCTTTATAACATTGCCCTGATGAGCAACATCCCATATATACCAGATGAGGGGGAGCTAGTAGTGCCACCAGGTGAGAATCTTGAAATGCCCAGTGAGGATGACAGTGATGAGGAAGAAGGTGAAGACTTGCGGGTAGAGCTCATTGATCAATACTTTACTTGAGTGTAAGTGTGTGATAATATGTGATTCCTGTGATTGTATTTGAAACTGTAGTTGACAGGATGTGTTGAGTAGGGCATGTTTAGCACAAAGGACAGGGGATCCCACACCATGCAGTGTACAGCCAAGGTGTAATAGAAAATTCTGACTGAAAAAAAGCTAATACCATCATTATCTTCCTTGTTTCTGTCATTCTCATAAAAATGTGTATGGATCTGCTGAACTCTGATACAAGGTTATGGTCATATCTAAGTGTCTTTCCTGCCTGAACTCCTTGCCTTGTGTTTTATTCAGGGATCTTCGCCATGCCATCCTCATATTGGCATTTCAGAATTGTGACATTGACATGTACCTGTTGCTGTCCTGACATATGAAGTGGACATGTGTTGATCCCGGTAATGTTGCTCACAGATTTGTGGTGTATGAGACCTTTGCCAAAAGCCACGAGGACAGTTGGTGAGCAGAATTCTGAAGTGCACAATACACTTGTTTGATGAGTTGTGTTGATCCAAATGTCTCATGTGTGTGATCATATGGCCTTGATACATGTTGTCATCCAGTGCAAGCGATACATTTTCCCTTCACATAATGTTGACAATCGCCTATATGACCTGTCTGTAGCTGTTGAAGCGCCTGCGCTACAATACTAACATAGGTTAGTATGGTACCACAAGATGCTAGTTCATTGTAATGGGATGGACCTACGATTATGGACTGTTGTACTGCCCACTGACTGTGTCATGACATATGTCAAGTTGGTAGATCTGGTTTTGGCATTTGATGAGGCTCAAACTGGTGACATTATGCCCAAAACTGTTAGCCTATCCAACAGGATGAGGTCTGAAATTTCCAGTTTTTCTGTGGTCTAGGGGACGGTATCTTGAGATATCTACCCTGACTTGACATAGTTCTGCCAATCTTGGCTGGGACAGACCGGACATTTTAACAGCCTAAGTGCTGTGCAATAAAATCTTTGGTATGACTTGTCACTGGTGTCATTGTGTAGTGATACTCTGCATACAACTACCTTTGCCATTTTCCTCCAACCGTTCTCATCTTATGTATTCTTTCTTTGCATCACAAGGATTTCACATTCAAAATCTCAAAATGAAGAAAAATTAGTATTAGGCATCGTTTTAGTGTTAGATGTGTTTATTTACATGTGTACAGGAAATTAATGTTACACTTCAAAAAATTAACTGACCGTGAAAGAATCAGTCATTGTTGATATAATCATTAGAGTAGATGCCACAACATTTGGATTCCAAAGTCCACTGTCCTACTTGCATGGAAAATGTTAAGTGGTTGGAGAACAGTCAATAGAGTGAATCAGTGTCAAACAAAGGGGTTTCTTTAGGAAGGGCTTACTTGCTGGCAGTGGTTTGTGTCTTGCCATCTGTACCAGCTGGATGCTTGAGTGGTCGTCCCTGCTTGTGAAGGGGGCTGATCTTCAGCTACATAGGCTAGTCTGTCTAAGGCAGGTCCTTCACCTGGCAGGGCCTCCCTTCCAGTGGCTGCCACAGATGTAGTAGGGGCTGGAATTGACCAGCCAATGGAAAGGGTCCGGTGTTATTCACAACCCCTGCTCAGGGTGGTGTTAATGTCTCTCAGCACCCCTGTTAGGGAGTCCATGTTGTTATTGTGGGTCTCTCACTGTTCACTGATTTCCTGATGAAAGCCCCACTGTAGCTCCTTGATCTCCCTGAGTTTGGCAAGTACGTAGTTCATCACACCTTGGATTGTTGGTATGCTCCCAAGACTTGGGTGACGGTGTCCTGGCCAGAACCATCCCCAGCAGCCACATGCCACTGGCCCACACAATCCCTCTCACAAACCCTACCCCCACATGCGCAGCTTGTCCCCTGCGAATAGTTCCAGGACGATCATTGTCAGAGGTGTCTTGCTGTGACTCAGGATTCTGTACAGGGAGTCATAAGATTGTTGTTACAGTCATTGGGACACATGTTTGGGGCAACTGGTTGACTGAGATGTTGATGCAACTAGGCTGGGAGGAGTCGATTTGGTCATGGTGAGGCTTAAAGGTGTCATCTGGCCAGGTTGCCTGGATGGTCCAGAACCATCCTCAACATTCAGTCATCCAGGAGTGTGGTCCTGACAGAGGGCTTCATCCATGGGGGGTAGTTGTAGTCTCTTCAGTGGTCTCTGTGTTCCAAGTGGCAGGTAAACCTGTTGATGTGAGAAACAGAATATTGCAGGTTGTATTGTGACATCTACCTCCAATTGTTAAAAGTGGCATTTGACTAAGGCCATTTACACATTGAATATGCCAAGTTGATTTATGCAACAGGCACA
Organism: Pleurodeles waltl; assembly: GCF_031143425.1. Lineage (NCBI taxonomy): Eukaryota > Metazoa > Chordata > Amphibia > Caudata > Salamandridae > Pleurodeles > Pleurodeles waltl. Next base: position 528,320,544 of record NC_090437.1, on the reverse strand, counting down.
CATGCTATCAACTGTGTCGAACAGGCATTTGGGTAACATACCAATTCAATTTCAGTCAACTAGCATCAGAAAGTGTGAGTTTATTGGCACTTGGAGGGATTGTCATAGACTTACATCTTGCCAGCAGTGCAGTGAAAACAATGGCTGGGCAAGATGTGGTTTAGGTCATCTTAAGACCAAGTTGACTGTCATGCAGGCAGATCCAGAACCTTGTTGTATATGTGATAGGTGTCATCACGTGGTCAGTGCTTTGGGAATATGAATGCTGCTAATAACATTCATTTGATGCATTCTTGTGCCTTTGATCTGTCTTTGATGTTTTTTGGCACACAGTTTGAACTGTCCTTCCTTTCCACATTTTTGGCATCTAGGCATAGCTGCTCAAGATGGGTCTAGGTGGTTAGCAACATCACGGAGTACACCATGATCTGTATCGTGTTCTCTCCCAGGTGGGTAAACGTCATCTGTGAGTTCACAGGCAGATGTACATTGTGATATGAACTTACGTGGTTCTTAAAGTTACAGGGACAGGTCCTCCTTGGATATACAGTCATGTTACTTCAAGATATGCACACAATATACATAGGTCATCCCCTCAGGTGAGTACAGTTTACTGGTTGCATAGAGGGAGAGGGGTCTTAACAGCAGAGGACAGTGTGGTGGCTGAGTAGAGTGAGAGTAGCAGTGCCTCCTGGCTTTAGCATTGCTGTCAGTGCCTGTACTACCCATAGACTGTACAGATGTCATCCCCTCAGGTTAGTACAGTTTACTGGTTGAGTAGAGGGGGAAGGGTTATTGGAGCAGAGTACATCGTGGTGGCTGAGTGGAGTGAGAGTAGCAGGGCCTCCTGACCTTAGCATTTCTAAGTGTGCTTGTCCTACCCACAGACTGTATAGATGCCATCCTCTCAAGTGAGTACAGTTTACTGATTGAGAAGAGGGAGAAGGGTCACAGTGGTATAGGACAGTGTGGTGGCTAGTAGACCTCAGCAAAAACTTACACCTAAGTGGCACATAAACAGCCATACAACAACTAGGTGACCTCTCCATCTCCAGTGCTGTGCCACATGCAGCAGTTTCTAGTCAACTTCCATCAACTCAGGTGAATGCAGTTCACTGGTTGAGTAGAGGGAAAAGGGTCATAGTGGCAGAGAACGGTGTGGTGGCAAAGTAGAGTGAAAGTAGCAGTGCCTCCTGGCCTTAACATTGCTGTCAGTGCCGGTCCTACCTATGGACTGTACAGATGCCATCCCCTCTGGTGAGTTCAGTTTACTGGTTGAGTAGAGGGAGAATGGTCATTGGAGCAGAGGACAGTGTGATGGCTGAGTGGAGTCAGAGTAGCAGGACCTCCTGGTTTACCATTGCTGTCAGTGCCTGTCCTACCCACAGACTATACAAATGCCATCCTCTCATGTGAGTATACTCCAATGTGGAGTTTGTAATAAATGTTAGTATTGAGTGTGATACACTGTTCTGGTTTTAGTAATGTTGGGACAGTGCCTGCTGGCATTTGTAGTGCTGTCAATCCCTGACTACACCCACTATACAGAGATGTAGGTCCCCAGGTGGGTCTAATAAGCATGTTGGTGGCCAGACAGGGATCTGTGGATATGTGGACACTGGACTCTTGAGTGTTGCGACAGTGAGAGTGGCAAAAGGTGAGCATGCATGCCAATACATTTTGGTGCCATTTTTCTTATTGTAACTTACCCGACTCCACTCCCCCAAGTATTCCTCTCAAGCCCTCTGGATGCAGGATGGCCAAGACCTTCCCCTCCCATGATGTGAGTTGTAAGGGAGGAGGGCTATCCTTTGCCATATTTCCATTTTCCTTGCGATAGTAATGTGTTGGACTTGGGTTCCAAATAGATGTGGCTCTACTCTAATGATTTCATCCACCATGACTCTTAACTCATTTTCGTTGAAACAGGTATTTTTCTGGGTTGACATGGTGGTGACATGAAATAATCAATGATAAAAATAGGTGCTGGGAAATTAGAAGGTGATGGGTGGAAAATGGAGTGGAGGGGTGCAAATGGGTGTGATGTGGGTGTGTTGAGGGTGTGGGATATTTGCTCAGTGAGAGACGGAGGGGTGATAATTAATTTTGAATTTTTCTTTTTTTCGGCACTCTGGATGGTGTATTCTGTGTGAGAGTTGCACAGGATTGTGGTGTGTGAAGGGTGTGTTTTATAGTCTGGTTTGTAGGTGTCTCGGGTGAGTGAATGTGTGCCAGCTGTTTTGTCTTTTAAATCATCCAATGTGGTTTTGTGTATTATTGTGGTGACCGCTGTGATTCGGACCATCATTGTAGGATGGCCATGGCATGACAGCCAATACAATTTGGTACTTGTAATAGGTTAAGTGGTTGATTATCGGGCTGTCGCTGCTGGTGGTCAGGCTGCATATTTCCCGTCCTCCAAAGTGCTGGTGGTGTCAATTTTTGGGCTGTCTTTTGTCAGTCCTGCCTGTGTGACTCATAATACAGCTATGGTCCGACCGCCATACTCATAATCAGGCCCCCATTAAGAGGAATGTACCATCCTCCCATTAAGACTATTCAGAATCTCAATAGGGTATGCAAACATAAGTCGATATGCCTCAAGCAATACAGGCAAGAGCACTGCATGTTATGCAAAAAACAAACAAGTGCAATGATATAGTTTAATTTTAATTATGTGTTCTCACAGAGTCCTGGGTTGTCATCTTTTTGGCACAAACAGAGTGATTTACAAGGTGTGCATAAGATGTGCACAGACCTGACAGTTCCATCAGGAGTGGGAATAAATGTACTTGATAGCATTATCCTTCGAAAAGATCGATGACACTCTTAAGCCACCTTGCATGGCCCTTGACTGGTTTGATAAATTTATACTAATGCAAAGTAGTGCAAATCTCTGTAATGCATTACTCTGCCCTGGGAAGGCTTTCCATGAGTGGAGTGTGGGTGTTCCAACGCATCCACACATGGATTTTGGTGCATTCCGAGATGTACCATTAATGGTTGACCTGGGAATGCATCAAAATGCTATATTTCCACAGGTGAGGCGTAACGAGGAGAAATATATTTATTTCTCCTTGTTATTTCCTCTTTCTATGTGTGTTGCATTCTGTAGCACACATAGAAAGAGGAAAATGCCCCTCAGGATTGTTTTTGTGCAGGACGGTGCCCTTTCCTGCACAAAAACTATCCTGCTTACAATACAAGCACCCTTGAGCACAACGTACCTTGAAGCACATGAATGGGCCCTTGTACTTTTGTCTTCTTGTGTTTCATTATCGCTACAAATGAACCTTGACTATTAAATGACATCGATGCAGCCAATGTATACATTTTAGTTTTCAATGGTCAGTTGTGGCAATGGCGATAGTTCATTGTATTTCTCCTCAGGCAATGTTTATTGATGCACCACTGTTGATAATGAAAGGTATCGAACACTTGTTTATTTTCAGTGTAATATTCAGATAATGATTGAATGACTTTGGTGCTTTTTCATGTCGACTCTTCTCAGATTGGTATTTTTCTTTACACATGCACACATTTTTCTGAGGTAAACATCAACCTTGCATCGTCTTCTTCACTTTCACTTGATTTAGGCCAGATGTACGACCTTTTGTTTTGCAACTCCCAATTTGTGTTCCGTTTGTGAATCGCAAATTGCAAGTCGCAAAACAAAATTTACAACAGTGTTAATCACATTGTTTGCGATTCCCAAATAAGTTGCAAGAGACCAGCCTCATGAATAATCATGAGGCAGGTCACAATTTGCGACAAATTTGGGAATGGCTGCACTCACACGAAAGATGGCCTACTGGGGTGAGCAGACCACTGTGTCTGTAACTGCTTTTCAATAAAGCAGTTTTTTTTTTTTTTTAAATGCAGCATATTTTTCGTAAAGGAAAACGAGATGCAATACAACAATAAAAATTATATTTTCTTTTCATGTTATCAGAGCAGGCGGTGGTCCGTGGACCACTGCCTGCTCTAAAAATAATTTTTGCTACTATTCACAAATGGGAAGGGGTCCCATGGGGACCCTTTCGCATTTGTAAATAGGTTAACACCAATTTGAAATTGCAACTATTTTGTGACCGCATTCACGGTCACAAAACAATCATACATCTCCCTGCAAGTCGCAATTTGGAAGGGATGCCCGGGGTACTCCCCTTCATAATTACAAGTCACAATCCCTATGTTACGAGTCGGTAACTGGATCTCGACAATGCTATTTTACAACCCCAAACTGCGATTTTTGACTTTTGCGACAGCAAAATCATGTCGTACATCAGGACCGTTGATACTGAAGACTTTTTCGATGGTGATTTAGATGATGATCAACTTTGTTTGGTGTCGATTAGTTTTAACTGGTGTTGTCGCTTGGCCTTGTGGGCATGCGTGAAATGTTGCTTCTGGAATGTTTGGTCACCCATTTTGTCTTCTTGCCATGACACACTTACTTTTTTTTCACCTTCCAAGTTATTACAAGTTATTGCAAGTTTATTCCTTCCATAGCCGCCACATATCTGTCCAACGGCGGGACACTTACCTTCGTGTGAAAATGGAAATCCATACCTGAAACATAACATGGTGACAACACTTTATGTCCTTCACCCTAGTCATTTTTGCTTAATTTTCATGTTCATGACTTACTCACTTTGGGCACCTCTGGCTTCCATGTCAGCAGCTTGTCGATCAGCATGCTTTTCAGCTCTGGTAGCCATGAGGACTCGCTCTAGGCTAAGAGTTTCTTTCAGCATTCATCACCTGAGTGAATGTGATAGGCATCCATCAATAACTCTGAGACGTATTGCTTCCTCATCATTAAATGTATTTAGTTTACAGTTTTTGTTCAGTGTATCCAGTATCTCAACAAATCTGTCTGTGGTTTCACCAACGCTCTGTTGTTCTTAGTTTTTTCTAGTGCATCATTGAAACCATCAAATATCTCTATTCAAGCAGTTCATCTATTGCCAATATTTTGCTTTTTGTCGGTATAGGATGGAGGTTGAGGCCACAGCATTATAACTGCTTCTAGGATTGGCTGATGCTGACAGTGGAACTCTCACTGATACTGGCTGCTGGCTGCTGTCTGCTGTCTCCTGTCTGCTGTCCACTAAGATCTGTTTCATCAGTACCATCTCTAAAGCCTTGAACCATGCTGGCCTCTGGGTCATCTTGGTCAGTCTGTGGAATGGTGACCTGTGTCTTAGAGTCCTTTGCTTTCTAGAGACCTCTGGAGTTGTTCTGAGCCACCACCAAGCAATTTTGATGGTGTGCTGCTTCAGGTATCGGACAGATAAGTAAGCATAATCTCTTTGCTTCTTCTTGGGTCTCCCCCATGTTGCTGAGGCTGTCAAGCTCTTCTTTTTGAAGCTCTGGTAAGTGCAACAACAGTATGCTTTATTGTCAATTATTCTGTCAGCTTGCACTTTTTTGCATTCTACTCATATCTGACTATGGTAGTTTTCGGCACTTCTTTTCTATATCTGTTTGTGTCTGCCTTTAATGTTTTCTGTTGCAGAGTGGCTTGGAACCTTTTTTCATGGCCTTGCCAGCAGTTTCTTGGCCAACGATGTGAAGCTTTTGTTATCTTTAAGTGCTTCACACTGGTTGGATTTGGGTTTCGACTCCACGTACACAAGACTTTATTTTCGCACTTTGACAAAGGCACACATGGCACTCATGTGCAGTTTGCTGGGACCATGGCAGACTCTGAGAGAGCACTGTTGATCATTGGGTTACTTATCCTTTATCTCATTGTCTATCTCATTGTCAGTTGTAGCGTCTTCCTCAGCCTGAACCTCCAATGAATAAGCTGCACAAGGATCTATGCTTCACATGTCTTTATTCATCTGCGTGTAACCGTAAACTCAGCATTCTAAACCTGCATTCACTTCATTTATGCTCTAACACTTACGTCACAGTTCTACAGAGTCCACCAGGAGCCAAAAGGGTTCAGTCATTCATAACTAACATGACACTACAGAATGTATTTCTGAAACTGGAACATTTGTGTAAGTTTGACTTTTTCTACCTTAAAATCCACTGGAGTTTTTTTTCTTTATTGTCACAGATTCTCTCTTTTCAACTCTTTAATGTTGAAGAACAGACAATTCCTATTGTTACAGGCATTGAACAATTGAAAAATGCAGTTACGTATGAAACAATAGGTCATCTTTACAAAGTCTTTAACTATTTCAAAGTTGCTCCTTACGTCAGCCATATACAAATAAAATATTGAGTTGGCCTCACTGATATTGAAGACTGTGAACTGCATGATACTTATAGGTCTCAGCAGCACACGTGCTGACCACCTAAGCAGCTTGACTGAGTTTTCAACCTGTTATCTGTAGCAGGAAAATATTCTCCTCAGTTATCCTACTGAGTCCAGAAAATTAAACGTGATAGGGACTTACAGAGCTAAGGGGCATAGCTGTCAATGGTGCAACAGGGTAAATGGTACCAAGACCCATTCAAATCCTGAAACCTGATTATTATGACATTGTACTACCTGTCCAGTGGTGACGGGGGTTCTTTTTTCCATTCTTGCACTGGGAACCATGGGCCCTTGCTATGCCATCCCATCCGCCATAATATGATCCCATTATAGCCTATGGAGTTCATAATACAGCACATAGGATATCCGTCATGTTTGTGACGGAGTAACCCATCAGCCAAGCTCTAAATCATTCCCTTAGTTTTGAAGGAACTTCAACACACAAACTTCACTTGGACCTTGACTAAGAGTGCTGTGGTGCCAGATGATAATTATTGTGCCCAATAAAATACAGCAATGGGGAATAATGTGTGTTTTGATGCTTACCACACTAAAATCTGCACGGCCCGGTATTTACTGGGCATTTTCCTAAGGAAAATGTTACCTAATTTGATTTCTTTACTTTGCGCCCACTCTACTCTTCTTTTTCTGCCCCATCTTTACCTTCCTGTGCCTCAGGGGCATAGCTCATGGTGATGCTTGCGGTATTACACCCCCCCTGATAAATGTATAATTTAATAAATAGTTGGGTACAGGAGTTTCAGTCTGTATGGTAAGATGTCTGTTCGATTTCACCTGGGATTTTTAAATACTCACTCAGGCAATCACCTACACACTCTTTCTCTGTTTTGAAGTTTGTAAACCAGGTTGGTTTACAAAATACTATTTGGCAGATTTAAGAAAAGTACCCAGTGCAGCACCACTTTCCTTGCGCCCCTTAGCGCCTCGCTACCGCCACCATGTGTGCACCAAATTTAAAATGCAGCGCACCGTGGCGCAAGTTCATGGGCAGTCGTGTCATTTTTTATAATGCTATTGATGTGCTCAGCAGGAGTAGCACCATAAATTTGGTGCTACTCCTGCAGAGAGACCATTGAGGTCCATTATAAATAATGGTGTGCCCCCTTTTAACGCCTGCTCTGAGCAGGTGTTAAAAGTGCCGAAAAAAAGGGCGCAAGGAAATGTCTTAAATCTCCTAGCCCCTTTTTTTTGCACCCCCCTAATGGGGGAACGCCCCCCTTGCATACATTATGACTGCAGCATAATGTGGCACAAAGGTTTACAAAGTGGAGCAATACATGCAGTACGCCACTTTGGAAATATGGTCGGGGAAAAGGCCACTTTAGTACCGCCTTAGTATAAAAAAAATTATGCTACGGTGGCACTAAAGTGGCGCTAGGGGCACTTAAATATGCCCCCATGTTTTAAGTACCTTTCACAATCCACACTCCTTTCTCTTTACACTTGCCCTTAAGCCTTCCTCATGCCCTTCTTCCCATATAATGATTAACATGATATGCCAGTGTGATTGTCGGAGAATCACACACCCTTAGTCATACTGATCAAGCTAGACCCCCTGCTCTGGCTTAACCTATTAATTTCTTTCTTTCCTCTAGAATCCTGCTTCCTCCAAAGGGAGGATTTCTCTCCCTTCTCTGTCGCCTTCATTTAATCTCCATTGCTGATTATAGTGGCTGCATTGAAAGGACAGCAATGTTCTGTCAGGCACTTCCATCTTCCTCATATCTTGGAATAAATGGTGTCCGCCATTTCTGTTGGTCTCAATACACTTATTAAAATATTTTGTTCCGTCTCTTACTTCTGCTCCTCTCTTCCATCTTTCACTCTGTTTAGAATGGCTTTATGCATTCCTCATTCCCATCAGTTCTCACTCCTCTTCAGGCCATGCTGATTGTTAGAATTGACAGCCTTAGGATAGTCTTCCTTTAAACATTTTGCCTGTTTGCCTCATGTTTTTGCTGCTTGCTTTGTGTTGGCCTTAGGACTTTGAACACTTTACTACTACTGTCCAGTACTTAAGTAAATGCTCTTTTTCTCCTAAACATGTTTTGATTGGTACATTCACAATTGGCATATACATAAATTAAGTCCCTAGTAAAGTGTACTACATGTGCTGAGTTCCTGTAAATTAAATGCTATCAATGGGGCTGCAGCACTGCTTGTGCTACCCACTCAAGTAGCCCTTAAACATGTCTCAGGCTAGCCATTGCAAGGCCTGTATGTGTAGTTACACTGCCATGTTGACCTGGCATTTAAAACCTCTTGCCAAGGCTTCAAGTCCCCTTTTATCACATATAAGTAACCACTAAAGTAGTCCCTGAGTAGCACATAGGGCAGGGTACAATGTAATTAAAATGCAGGACATATACTTTTAATTTTTACATGTCCTGGTAGTGAAAAATCCAAACTTCTATTTTCACTACTGTGAGACCTACCTCTCTTATAGGTTAACATTGGGGATTCCTTATTATACTTAAAAAGAAGCACTTCCTGATTGATAAGGAGTAGGGAGTAGACATATCATGTTTAGTACCTATGGAGTTGTAATAATAATTCCTCTTTAATGGTAAAGTCAGATTTATTGATTCAATTATGAAAATTACACTTTTAGAAGGAGCTGCATTCCCCTCTGTAGCCGAGTCTTTGAATTCACCCCCACTTCAAAGGCACAACTGTGAATAAGTACTGGACCTTTGACAGGGAAAAGAACTGCTGTGCTGCTACAAAAACTGCCACTCTGGTCTGCTGGTGAAGAACTGCTTTTCTGCTCTGCTGCCCTTCGGTTTGCTGCCCTTTGTCCAGCTGAAGAAGGACTGACCCATTTCACTTGATTCCAGAGTGATTCCAAAGGCTTTCTGGCTTGCCTCCTGTTCTTCTGATGCCTAAGGGACACAAAGATGTCCAACCTATCATCAACAGCACCTGAACTTTGCTTGCTGAAAGTATTGCCCTGCCAAGTGGTGCCAATCCAGTCCTCAGCCCTTTGAAGTCGGTATAAAGCACTGCAACTGCCAGAACCTGAGGATTAATGCTGTTGCAATGATCAGAACTGGCGTATCATCATCAATGCCAAAACATTGACGCTGCTGCAAGGATCAAGGACAGTGCTTTGCCATCAATGCCAAAGAATCACCGCTGCTGTGAGGATCGGGAGCACTGGCCTGCTGACTCTGCATGGCTTAGAGACGACGCATCACCCACATCTTCTGGACTGATGCCAACACATCACCTCCCTTGCTCCTCACATCTCATTCTTAACGCATCTCCAAACCAAGGTACCGTTTCAGCGGACCATGGCTGGTCCATGTATTCGACTTCCGCTCCAATGCAGGTGGCCTGCGTTTTCAGATTTGATTCAGTCTAGTCTGACTAGTAAAAGCCCCAGTAACTTGACTTCTACTTATTGGATTTTAGTCATTTTGGTCTTGTTTTCTTCAGTTCATAAAAATGTAATCTATTCTACTAACTTAGTGTGGAGTGTTTTAGTGGTATTTTCACTGTGTTACTGTTTGAAGTGTTGCACAAATACATTACACATTGCCGCATAAGTTGAGCCCGACTGCTCTGTGCCTACCAGAGGGTAAGCACAGGTTAATTTATGTTGTGTATCTGACTTCCTCTGACTGGAATTGTGATTCTTGCTTGGACTGGGTGCATACCTCTTCCAACCAGAAACCCTATTTCTAACATTGTTGATCAGCGGTAAGGATAGGACTTGTGTATGTCCAGTGCCATACAATGACTTGGGGTACACCACTATTCCATATCTAGACCAATTCAATCAAATTCACCCAAACAGACATTTATTTATTTTTCCAAAGTTTTCATCATAATTCTTTTCTGTGGTATCTTTGCCCTCACCTGACAAGATGGAGTTTGAGCTGGCTAACCTGGAGAGCTACTCTGTGGCCCAGCTCATAGGATTCTGTCAAGAGGATATTTTCTAAGGGGAGCTCTAGCAAACCAGAGCACCAGAAATCTTTAAGAGAATGGGCAGATGCCCACCAGGTCAACATAGGCAATGTGTAAGGACCAGGATCTGAGGAGGAATCAGAACCAGGAGAGGGGTTTCTGAGCATAATACTTGTTGAGGGGGAAGGAATGTCTTCCCCGGACTCGAAATCCATCCATGTGCAGGGAACAGCATGTCATTCAGGGACTTGTCCTAAGAGCAGTTCGAGGACAGAAGAAAGGAGAGGAAATTGAGGCTGGAGCTTGCAAATTCAGCGAAGGGACAGACTCTAATGGGAAAGGGACTTGTCATGTAGGAGCACAGAGTGGCACGTGAGCTCAGTGTCAAGAGAGCTGGATCTCAGATATAAGCAGATGGATTCCAGGTGCAGTGGTGGCAGCATACCTACTGTGTCCACTGGGGAATTATGGGCCTGCATCCTAAAATATTTAGGGGCATATTTATACTCTGTTTGTGCTGAATTTGCATCATTTTGTTTACGCAAATTCAGCTCAAACTTAACTCCATATTTTGATTTTGGCGCTAGACCCGTCTAGCGTCAAAATATTGGAGTTAACATCATTTTTTGGATGCGTGAACCCACCTTGCATCAATGAGATGCAAGGTAGGTGTTCCCATCCAAAAAATGACTTGAAGCCCCTAGCGTCTTATTTATACACTTGTGCAATAAAGATGCATGGGTGGGAGGCGGACCTAAATAATGGCGCTAAGCCTGCTTAGCACCATTATTTAACTCCTGCATCAGACCAGGCATTAGGGGATCTGTGGACCCCTTTCCATGGTCAAACACCACAGAATGAGCCCACAGGTGCCCACCCCAAGCCCCAGGAACACACACACCCACACCAGAGGGACACCAGAGGATGGGGGACCCCATCCCAAGTAAGTAGGGTAAGTATAGGAGAAAGGGCGTGATGTGGGAAACCAGCCTCTTATTGTCTCCCAGCTTAGGTGGATGGGGCATGGAGGAGGTGGCCCCCGGGCCCAGTTGAGAGGACATAGCCTTCCATGATGACCTAATTAAACTTGCTGGATGGCAAGTGGAAGGGGGGCCCACCAGGGAAAAATTCTGCCAGGTGCAGAGGGAGTGCCAATCCTTGGAGGGCATAAGGCAACAGGATAAAGCCCAGGCAGCAGATGATGCCTTTGGTAGTCACTGTATTTACTGGGAGGACAACCTTCTGTATAGTGAGCCTAAGGTACCTGTGCATGGGGAACAAGTGCCCTGGTGGTCCCCCCATGCTACAGAACCTTCCAACTGTAGCTGGCTCACTAAATACCCATGGTAGGTCATCTGGGTCAGGGCAAGACCTTTGCCAGGTTTGACCACACATCTACTGGCCCTCGATGAAGGTTTCCTAAGATACCTTCTGTGGGACCTGCTTGACCTGCCAGGCCAGTGGGAAGTCAGGGTTGAAGTTGAAAGCTCCCCCGAGCCCCTAACGGTCATTGGCACCCACTTGAAAAGGGTGGGCATTGACATTGTTGGGCCTGTTGATCCCCAGGCAGCCTCTGGCTGCAGGTTTGTCCTGGTCCTCGTGGATCATACCACAAGATACTCAGAGCCCATACCTCTGAGGAATGCAACTGCACCTGCACCTGCAGTGGCTAATACACCAAAGGGGATTTTTGCTTAATTGGGGTTCCCCAAGGAAGTGGTGTCTGACAGGGGCACTAACTTCATGTCTGCTTGTAGGTAGTTAATGTGGAGTGTGGACTTACCTTCTCCACTCCCTTCCATCTCTAAAAAAAAAGGGCTTGTTTATAGATTCAACAAGACCCTCAAAGGCATGACAAAGGACCTGAAGGAAGCCCTGAGGCATAAGTGGGATGTTCTCTTGCTATGCCTACTATTTGCTTAAAGAGAGCTACTACAGAAGGTGGTTGGATTGAGCCCCTTTGAGCTTCTGCATGGTTATCCTGTAAGGGGTCCTCTCAGCCTGGTAAAAGTGGGGTGGGAGCAAGCTCCGAAGAACCTCTGCCCCAGATATTGTTAGCTACATGCTAGTCTTCAGATGTCAGATGGACAAGTGGTAGAAGCAAACCTCTGCACTTAGAAGCCAGCCAAGAAGTAATGAAGCCGTGGTATGACCAAATGGCTACCCCTGTGGAGTTCCAATCTGGCCATAAACTGTGGGTGATGGAACCCTTGGAGCCCAGGGCCCTCCAAGATCATTGGACTGGGCCCTATGAGATTGCTGAGAGAGAAGGGAAGGTCACCTACCTGGTAGTTCTGAAGCCTCCCAGGCACCCTCAGCGGTTGTTCCATTTCAACTGTCTCCAACCACACTTCAAGAGGTCTGAGGTCAATATGTTGTTAGTGACAGAAGGTGGGGTAGGTGGAGGAGAGTGAACATCACCCCCACCTCCTGGCATCCAAAGAGAAGGATGGTTCAGTGAAAGTCATAAACCTTTCCCCTACCTTGACTTCAGAACAGCAAAGAAAGTGTCACCATTTACTGGGGCAATTCTCCTCTACGTTCTCCCTTAGTCTTGGCATAACCCACCTGTGTAGACATGATATTGGGACAGGAGACAGACCCCTGCCAAGAATAAAATCTACAGGCTGTCTAATAAAGTGAGGACCGGTATCAAAGATGAGGTTTCTTATGCTGGAGTTGAGGGTTATTGAACCCTCCAGTAGCCCCTGGTCCAGCCCTGTAGTGCTGGTTCCATAAGCTGCCCCACGGGCAATATCCCTGGACTCAGGGCCTGTATATATAACAGGGGGCCCGATACAGTCACCAAGACTCATGCTCATTCCATCCCCAGGACTACTGAGCTGATTGACAGGTTAGAAGCTGCTCAGTTCCTGAGTACTTTTGATTTTACTTTAGGATACTGGCAGATTGCCCTAACTGAAGGTGCCACAGAGACGTCAGTCTTCTCCACTTCAGAGGCCCACTACCAGTTCAGGGTGATGCCCTTCGGAATCAAGAATGCCCCTGCCACCTTCCAGTGGTTAGTGAACCAAGACTTTGCTAGTATGGAGGCCTTCAGTGCTGCTTACTTAGATGACAAAGCTGACTCCAGTAGCAGCTGGAATGACCACCTGTTTCACCTGCATGAAGTGCTTCTGGCCCTGCAACTGCAACAGGCAAGCCTGACTATCAAGATAAGTAAGTACCAAGAGTTTCTTCAGGGGATACGGTACCATGGCTGCCATTTGACAGAGCTGACTTTGAAGAAGCAGCCCAGAAATGAGATTTGGATAAAGGCATGCCAAAAAGCATTTGCCTCCCTAAAGCAGGCCATTTCCACAGCCCCTGTGATCAATATCCAAGACTTCTCCAGGGAAATCATTGTTCAAACTGATGTCTCAGAACATCACATGGGGCAGTACTTTCACAACGTAATGATGAAGGGCCTAGATCAACCTGTAGCTTTCATATCTAGGAAGTTACTTCCCAGGGAACAGAGAAAGAGTGCTATTGAAAGGAAGCATTTGCTGTACTCTGGGCACAGAAGACATTGCGACCATACCTGTTTAGTACTCTTTTCTGAATTCAGACAGACTACAGGCACCTCAGGTGGCTACGCAAAATAGGGGTGAGAATCCAAAATTGTTAAGGTGGTCCATCACCCTACAAGGTATTGACTTTACTGTGGAACAATGACCTGGGTCAGACCACGCCGATGTTGATGGCATCTCTAGGTTCTTCCACCTTAGTGATGAAAACTGCCAGGAGGTTGGGAAGTTCTCCTCTATTTTAGAGTGACATGTGTTCGACATGACAGCCTTAGGGAAGTCTTCCCCCAAACATTTTGCCTGTTTGCCTCACATTTTTATTGTTTTCTTTTTGTTGGCCTTTGAACTCTAAGCACTTAACCACCTGCTGACCAGTGCTAAATTGCCATAAGCTGTCTCCCCTAAACATGGTTTGATTGGTATATCCATAATTAGCATATTTAATTTACTTATGAGTACCTAGTAAAGTGTACAACATGTGCTCAGCGCCTGAAAATTAAATGCTACTAAAGGGACTGCAGCACTGCTTGTGCCACCCACTCAAGTAGCCCTTAAACATCTCTGAGGACTGCCACTGCAGAGCCTCTAGGTGTAGCTACACTGCTATGTTTTGGGCATTTATCAATTCTTGCTAAGCCTTACAATCTCCTTTTATTACTTATAAGTCACCCCTAAGGTAGGCCCTCAGTATCCCAATGGTCAGGGTGCTATGTAATTAAAAGGAAGGGCATGTACTTTTAGGTTTTACATGTCCTGGTAGTGAAAAACACCTAACTTAATTTTTCACTACTGTGAGGCCTACCCCTCTCATAGGTTAATATTGGGGATTTCTTATTACACTTAATAGGCTGTAATTCCTAATTGAGAAGGAGTAGACATATCATGTTTAGTACCTATGGAGTTGTAATAATTCATCTTTAATGGTAAAGTCAGATATATTGATACAATAATGAAAATGGCAGTTTTAGAAAGCTGGCATTTTCCTGCTCTTAGCCCCGTGTGCCTGCAGCCTTCCTCCAATACACGTCTAGGCTGGTTGACAGCTGGATTTTGTGCACTCCCTCTAAATAGCCAAACAAAGAGGGAGTTTTGGTGTGAATGATTGGCCATCAACATCCTGATGGCCGACCCTGGGCAGGAGGGGACACTTATACCTGATTAGTGTCCTGCTTCGACACAAAGGGCTGCATAACCCCCTGTAGTGAGTCTGGAGTCAGGGGAGCAAGAAAGGACCTCTGTACACTTCAAAGACCCTTCCTTGAAGCCACCCCCACTTCCAAGGAACAACTGGGTATAAGTACTGAACCTTTGACCCTACCAAATCAGTACAGTCCTGGACCTGTCAGGGAAAAGGACTGTTGTGCTGCTAGAAGGACTGCCACTCTGGTCTGATGCTCTGGAAGAACTGTTTTTATGCTGTACTGCCCTGCTGCCTTCTGTCCCCTGCCTGCTGAGGAAGTACTGGACACATCTCACTTGAACCCAGAGTGACTCTAAGGACTTACTGACTTGCCTTCTGTTTGTCTGAAGTCCCAGGGACACAAAAGACTTCCAACCCAACATCTACAGCACCTGGACTTTGCTTGCTGCAAGATTTGCCCTGCCAAGTGTTCCCAATCCAGTCCTGGGCCCTTGGAAGTGGGTATGAAGTGCTGCAACTTATAGAACTTGTGCATCAACACTGTTGCCCAGCTCTGACCCGGCGCACCTTCATCAATACTGATGCATCGCTGCTGCTGTGAGGATTGAGGACATCACATCAATATTGACTCCAAAGCATTGTCGTTGCTCCGAAGATCAGAAGCACCGTGCTGCAAAGAGCTGACGCATCACCTACATACTCGTGATCGCTGCTGATGCATGGCCTCCCTTGCTCCTCCTATCTCAACGTTGTCGCATCTCCAAACACAATGTACTGTTTCAGCAGACCAAGGCTTGTCTCTGTATCCAGCCCGCACTCCATTAAGGTTCGCCTGACTTTTCATATTTAACCCAGTCTAGTGCAACCAAATCGCCCTGATTGGTGTTCTAAGCTTATAAGCACTACAAATAATTTTTCTTTGAAAGAGAAGTGGTCTTTGAACTGCGTCCATCACTTTCTCGTTACCTTCACACAATTTTCCTCTGCAGTCTCTCACTGTGAGACACTTAGGCCCTTTTTGTCCTTAGATTTTCTAATGTCCCCTTCCTGTCATCACTCAAATTAGTTCTACTTCTTCAGCCCTGTCTTTTCACTCCCTCCTTCTGCACTTCATTGCACAAACAACCATTACCTCTCTCCTCATCATCAAATAGCGCATTTTAATTTCCTTTTGTGCTGTCCATATTTTGACAGCCTCCCACCTTCACATCTTTTCATATACGCTCTGTGTGCGATGCAGAGAGGCCAAGGATTAGATGAGCATGAATTCTGAACACCTGTTTCGTTCATGTTGTCTGCTGTGCACTGTGAGAAACTCTCACTACGTTTTACCTCAACTCGAGCTCTAACTTGTGCCATCCCTTGAAGTCTCCCAGACACTTAAGTGCAACCCTGTTCATAGTATGCACTGTAAAAGAGCCATATGTTGCATTACAAAATGTACAGAAACAAATATGAAAAAGAAAATACTGGTAGGGCCGGGGACGTAGGTTCAAGTAAAACAAAGGAAATGTATACAGGCACTGCTTCGGTGACATAAAATTACCTTTAGGGATTTTACTGTCATTATTAGAAATCGATCAGTATTTTGGCTGCAAAGTTAATGACATGAATATAGAGCTTGACAGGCACCTGTGTTGATGTCAGCTTAGAGGCGTGGAGACTAGATAAGACAATCCTATTCACACTTTCATTGGCTCACTGCGGCTTGGGCAGTGGCACATGCAATGTGAATGGCTTCATGTGCAGTTGCACTGCACCTGACCATTTTACAGCGTCCGCCCTACCCTTAACCAATGGAGAAACCCAGTACCTGAGGGCAGGAAAAGGTGAACCTTCTTTGCATTACGTTGGCTGTGACTCTGCGCTGCCTATGTAAATGTTAATTAATATGTTATGGCCGAGGGGCGACCATCCGTCAAAGCTAGAGTCTACCCCCACCCCATGACAAGGAGAAGGGTGTCCCCACGAACCCAGGGCAGGCAAGCACAAAACATTGTTATAGTGGGAACCGCTTAGTGGCTTACCCACCCTACCCCACACCGCGGGGTCTATAGGCCTTACATTACGCCCCTCCTAATGTGCTCTATTAAAATTAGATACAGTCTGGGGATGAGATGTAAATAGGTATCTTTGTCTGTGACCTTGAAGCAATGAGCGTTATACTTGAATGAGGTGATGTTGTATGGACTGATGCTGCAATGAAGCCCATTATCTGAAGTTCTGCCATTCTCAAAGAGATGAGGCTTGTTCCAGGACCGTTTCTTGTGGCAAAGTTCCATTCCTCTGGACACTGCCCTGTCCTGCAAAGTTCTGAAAGCATACACTCACAGGTCCTGGATTTTGTTAGTGAAGGCCTTTGTTTGAGCCATTGGTACTTGATGAGAGCAATCATACTTATGATGAAACCCATTTTGAAGAGAATGTTTATCTCCAAACCATTGACTGCAACCTTACTTTTGGGGTGTGTTAATATGTTAATTTACACCTTCATGTTTCTTTCTCTTTAGAAAGATCCTGGTAGAAGTACCCAGTTGAAATCTGTTGAGTGAATGCTTGTCCCTTTGAACATTTGATATTCTATGTTCCTGCTTACTCTTGAAAATGTTTATCGTGCCAAGTTTGGGCCCTATTTCCTTTATATTGTATGCATTTTGAAGGGATGGAGTAGCACTGCAGAATCTATAGAAGAGTACGCTCATTCGAATTAGTGGTCTGTGTAGCATCTTGTTGGCTTGTCTTTGAGCATTTTCCTCAATTGACCTTGATATGAAAGGAAACACAATGACCTGAGACAGATCAAAATTTATCCCATCAGGATCTGTATTCTCACCTTCTCCTTGGAGTAATTTACTGTAGATATGCTTACCAGCTCATTCAAGAAGGCATAACAGCAGTGCAGAGATTCTCCCGGTGTCTAGTAGCACACATGGAGCAGAATTATTTCATTGAATTGATTTGCTTATCTATTCAAGGTGCTGACGGCTGCCAGATGTTGTCTTCCGACAGCATTGGAAATGTTACAGCAGTTTCACCCCTGCAAAGTGTAGCAGAAGCACTTGCTTTAGCATGTCATCCATTTTCTGAGTTGTCAACAACTTTTCCAGAGCCTGTTGAGTGACTGCCCCCCAAGGCCTCTGTGTTTTTGGATGGGTTTATGCGTGAAATTTGCATAAAGAGAGGCAAATGTCAGGGATGGTGTCCAGGTCTGTGTAGCCTCTTTGTCATTCTAAGCCTGGTATTCCCTGACCCACATATGTCTGTGTGAAATGGGTCATTCACTCCCCAACCACCTCATTACCCAGCTCCTCACCAGTTGCTAGGCGATATCAGCACACCTGATAAAGAAGCCGAATCCTTGGTGGGCAGGGGGGCAGTTGTTTTGCAGAGTTCACAGTGTGACATCTACACTCAGATCAATAGTTTGGGAGTCCCACTAGTGTTTAGAGAAACCCATGTTATTCTTTCCAGGATCCACATCTGATGTCCTAGGTGTGTGGTTTAAAATGCTGACTTTCTCTGAGTTATGAATCCAGTGTATGCACCGCTTAACAAAGAACAGAAGTTGAGGTGAGGCTAGGCTGAGTATAGGATAGCTGCTAACACCTATCTGTTGTGGCTGGCTGTTTTGACTATGGATCTGTTCACCTGTTGCCCAGTTTATTGACATTTGAAGTAGCATTCAAAGCATAAAATCCTTCTGCACCGTAACATACCTCTTTACTGTAGGTAAGTGGGCAACTTGAGTGTGATCCCACCTGATACTGAAACACCTCCCTTCCAGAAAGATGGACTGGACTATGCTACATTATGCTTTATGAAAAGTCTTACAGTGCCATTTGTTGAAACTACAAGTACTGAACTCATGCAGATTGTGAACTAAGGGGCATGTACTGCCACAAATTTCCCCAAGGCTCTGGTAAGCCTCCTCACTTGAATATGACCCTCAGTGTAACAAAAGAGCCAGGGCACAGGCAAAACCATTACTGGCACACCTATATTCGGCATCAAGCCTACCAAGGATATTCCCAGACTAGGCACTTGCCTCCTGACCCACCACCCCCTGGCCAAGGACTAGCAGTACTTGTTATATCTGCCTGGTAATAGCTTTGATATTGGATTGGGACCACAGCAGTTTGATTGAGATCTTCATGCCTACTGGAGGAAGCCATCTTTAGATACAGCTCAAGATGTTGTGTGTATCACGTGCTTGCATCCGGCTATAGACAAGTCCAAAGAAGCAGCAAATATCCTTGTCTATGATGTACATGGGAATGATAGGTAAACAATACACATACCTGTTAATCCTACACTTTAAAGTGCCATGGTTTTCCTGACCAATTTTCAGCTGCTATCTAGGGCATTATTGGCTGTTTTTCAACCTATGACTTTGAAATCCCTGTGAGCCTATGCTAATTGATGAGCTGCTCCTCAGGTGTTCTTGTGGCAGTCTTCTCCACTACGACACTTCATTTTAACATGAATAATGCAGAAAATGGCATACATGGACTGATACTACACTGACCTCGACTTACAGTGCGCTACTTTTAGATTCACTACAAAATATCGTGGGGCCTAAAGTATCTTGCAAGTTACTTTTGTCAGAAGCCCTTTTTGGCAAAACAAAAGGCTCATGAATCACTGTACCCAAGATGACTGCATCGGCTGTCATTTTGCACTCCCTAATGACTGATTTAACTCCAGGAAATGATCAACCCACACTGTTGCACACTACACAGCTGAAAAATTGTGAAAATGAATAGATGAACTTGGAGCTTGATGCTTTCAAAATAAAGCTGGCAGACAGCACTAAAAGTATGGGAGACATGGATAAGAAATGGTTTGCTAATCCTGATTGGATGGATGGTGTGTGGAATCTGCATAGGAGAGTGGTGAAGTTAGAAGATTGAAGTGGACATACCAACATATGCATATTTTGATTTTCTGAAAAATATTGTGAGCCATTGACCATATTCATTACCAGGTTAAGCCTGTAGGTCCTAGAATTGCTTTTCAGTCCTCATTCTTTTTCAGTTCAAAATGGCACACAGGACCTACTTACACTTGATGCATAAAAAGTTGGGCAAGCCCAAAATCACTAGCTTGTTTCACTACCGCCATTAAATAAATTATATTGCCAGCTAATAGGCCTGGTACTTATGAGAAAGGCCTAGACCTCCAGATTTGCAGTGGCCATCAGGACTTCTACTGTTGTGGCAGTCTGGCCACCACATTACAACCCTGGCGGTCAGACTGTCAGGGTACCGCCGTCTCTGCCGGGATTGGTGATCTCGACAGGTTGACGGCGGGTGCAGGTCACAATCCGCAAGGGCGGTGCTGCATGCAGTGCCACCCTGCTGATTATGACCTGGTTCTCCACCAGCCTTTTCATGGCAGGAAAAGGCTAGAGGAGAACAGGTGCAGGGTGTTTGTTATGTGGGGCCCTGCACTGCCCATGCATTTGGCATGGGCAGTGCAGGGGTTCCCTGCCCAGTACCCTCATAGTGCTCACTGTCTGCTATACAGACAGTGAGCATTGTGAGGGTACTGTTACTCCCTGCTGGCTGCAGCATTGCCGCCAGCTCAATTACGAGCCAGTGACAATGCTGCTGCCACTTTCCCACTGCGCTGATGGTCGGAAATCTTGGTTTCTGCCTGTCAGCCCAGCAAGAAAGTCACAATGGGCCTAGCGGGGAGGTAGCCAGTAAAGCAGCGATATCCCCGTCGGAAGTTCGGCATATGGGTCATCCTGTCCGCCAAACTCATAATCAAGCCAAAAGTCTCCATCCCAGCTCACATCTCTCAAGATACCAATTAATTTCAGAAAAAGATTCTAGCATTGAGACTGGCTCTTAAAAAGTGGGACACTGGATCTGGGCAAGTGTCTATTATGAAAAAAATGACAGATGGAAAAACAAAGGGACATCACGATCCTACAGACCTGGAAAGACTTTTAGAATCCTAGATGATTACGCAAGGGACATGACATTCTGCTGCACCCAGAGATGGTTATACTGTGAATGTCTCAGAAAGACAAAGACTAAAGAGATAGGTTAGATTGCCTCCCCCCATATAACACTCCTTGAAAAGGGACATGAATCATCGTCACTCATCAGATGACAAACATCAGCCCTTGAAAATCCCAGATGCACGGATATACCTTAAAAATGTTGTTGATGTTTGGCCAAAATATTTCAGTTTAAAATATTGTGGATTATAAAAATCATTACAAATATATTGTTACTACCTAAATGCTATGGGACAGAATGTCGTAGTCAAGAATGTTGTTTTCTGGTGTAAAAAAAATAAGAATGTTTTTGCGAAAACACCTGTTTTTAATATTGTTTCTTAAAAGTAGCTGTATAGCTGTTTTTAGATAATTTAATATGTTTTAGTTAATATATTAATTTTAGATGTGGGTAAAGTTAGTGCAATTATTAATAATTTTTTTTTTTTAATTATTAATGTATTTTTTAATGTAATTAGTAATTTAAAGAGTAGTAGTGGCTTGTTGGGTTTGTAGGGGAGTAGGGTGGGAAGATAAGTAAATTATAAATAATTCTAATTTAAATAATTTGTTTTTATTGTCAATTAATTAGATAATTGTTTATTAACTAGATACATTGTTTAATTTTTGTATTTTATTTTTAGCTTAAATCGTTATTTTTTATGTTCATTTTCATGTTATTGTTAGCAATAGTAAGTTATATTTTAGGAGCAGGTTGTTGGGCTTGTATGGGAATAAAGTGAGATTTTAATTAGATTATAAGTAATTTAATTGTAATGGTAATTTGTTTTATATTGTCAATTAATAATTTAAATGATTAACATCAATTGTTCAATTGTTCTATTATATTTTGTATTTAAATTGATACTTCTAATATATAATGTGTTATCAGTTATAGTAAGTTTTATCTTAGTAATGGGTGGTTGGGTTTATAGGGAAATAGGTGGGAAAATAATTTAAGTAACATATTTAAATGTAATACAAATTATTTTTAATTTAATTTAATATTTCATTGAATATTAATTATGTGAATTAATTTAAAATATATTATACATCGATTGTTTTGATTTGTAATAGATAAATTGATAATAGATTATGCATGCTTTTACTGCTTTTTATGTTATTGTGTTATTTTTCAATTATTAACTGGTTCTGTGCTGGGGATGTAATGGTTATGTCCCGTGGCTAGCGCTCCCTCCGTGGGCGTCCCCCCCCCCCCCATGACAGGGCTGGGAGGGGAAGGGGAATCGCTTCCCCTTCCACCCTGACCCCTCCAGTGACATCTGATGACGTCAGCACGCGATCACGTGCTGACCTCATCAGAGGTCACCTCCCATCGTGCTGGAAGCATGCTTCCAGCGCGATGCGGAAAATAAATGCTTTTCATTTCTTTTCCACTCAGGAGGAGGGGGCAGGCAGAGGCATGAAAGGAAAGTAACAGCTTTGCCTTTCCTTTCATGTCTCTGCAAGCATTTCTGCTGCCCGATTGCGATTTCTTTTTTTTTAGACTTACTCATAAGAGTAGCAACCCCTTGGGCAAGGGCCGCACCCCAGGGGGGCAACTTATTTTTATGCCATTTCTGCTCCCCTGGGGGCAGATCGGTCTAATATAATTAGCCCGATCTGCCCCATGGGTGGCAGAAACCCCCTAGACACCAGGGAACATTTTTCTTTATGTGGGGGAGCAACCCCTTAGGCAAGGGTTGATCCCCGGGGGGCAAATTGTATTTAGGCCATTTCTACCCCCCTCGGGGGCAGATCTGACTAATTTTATTATCAGAGGTCACCTCCCATCGTGCTACAAGCAGGCTTCCAGCGCAATGCAGAAAATAAATTCTCAGCATTTCTCTTCCACTCGGGAGGACGGGGCAGGCAGAGGCATGAAAGAAAAGGACTTTCCTTTCCTTTCATTTTTCTGCAAGCATTTCTGCTGCCCGATTGCGATGCGATCAGGCAGCAGAAATGTCCACTAAACCACAGGTTTTTTTATTTTTTTAGTCACATAAGGGGAGCGGCCCCTTGGGCAACCACCATGCCCCACCGGGGCAAAATATTTGTAGACCTTTTCTGCCCCCACGGGGGCAGATCAACCTATTATGATTAGGCTGATCTGCCCCCGGGGGGCGGAAACCTCTAGACAGCAGGGATATTTTTTTTATTTACTTTATGTTTTTATGTATGGGGAGCGACCCCTTAGGCAAGGGTCAATCCCCTGGGGGCAAATTGTACTTTGGCCATTTATGCTCCCCTTGGGGGCTGTTCGGCCTTTTTATATTTGGCCAATCTGCCCCCAAGTGGACAGAAACCACTAGACTCCAGGGATTTTTTTTTTATACTTGCGCATGAGGGGAGCTGCCCTTTAGGCACGGGCCACTCCCCCGGGGGGCAAAATATTTTCAGGCCTTTTCTGCCTCCCCTGGGGGCAGATTGGCCTATTATAATTAGGCCGATATGCCCCCGGGGGCAGAAATCCCTAGATAAGAGGGATATTTTTTTTGTTTACTTTATGTTTTTATGCAGGGGGAGCGACCCCTTAGACAATGATCGCTACCCTGGGGGGCAAATTGTATTTAGGCCATTTCTGCCCCCCTTGGGGGCAGATCAACCTATTTTTATTAGGCCGATTTGCCCCCAAGGGGGGCAGATAACACTGGATCAGCCTATTTTTGGAAGGCCCATATGCCCCCAAGGGGGGCAGAAAGCCCACCAGACACCAGGGAAGATTTTATTTTCAAAATAGAGGGTGGGGTATTTCCATACCCCACCCCAAATAAATAAAGTTGTTCTGCCCACCAGTGGGCAGATGGGGCAATTAGCCCCGATCCACTCCCTGACGGGCAGAAAGTCTACTGGATGCCAGGGAATAAAAAGAAAATAGTGTGGTGGTGTCTACCAACCAGTATGGGCATGGTTATGCCCCCACCCCAGCTGAAGGGGGTAACAGTCTTTCAGCTCTTCCCTGCACACTAAAACATCTCATTCCACAGCAAGCAAGAGGATATTTGATTATTTTGGGTTTTGGTTTTATATTTGGGCCATGAGAGCTCGGCTAACTCTCAAAATCGTCCCACTTGGAATGGTTAGGGCTGCACTTTTTGTACTTTGGGACGCTGCCTTGTAGAAAAATCCACAAGACCTAGATGCATCTGAAAACTAAACAGCTGGGTGAGTCCAGGGTAGTGTGCTTCACATGCACTCCACACCATTTTCTTACCCACAATGCCCTGCAAACCTCCAACTTTCCAACTGGATATCACACATTTTTTCCACATTTTTGTGATGGAATCTTCCGGAATCTGCAGGAATCCACAAAATTCCTACCGCCCAGCATTGTCTCATCTATACCGATGAAAAGTTTGCCCCACTTGTTAGCCTAAAAATGTTTTTTTTCAAACTGCCCTTTTGGACCCGCTTTGGTTCCACCTTAATTTCAACATGTTTTTGGCTCTTCCCTGTCACAGGCACTTGGCCCACCTACACAAGTGAGGTATAATTTTTACCGGGAGACTGAGGGGAACGTTGGGTGGTAGGAACTTTGTCCTGGTGCGGTGATCCCACCAGAAATGTGGGAAAAATATGATTTTGTAGCTAAATTTGAGGTTTGCTGATGATTCTGGGTAAGAAAACATTGGGGGATCCACCCAAGACACACCTCCCTGGATTCCCTCTGGTGTCTAGTTTTCAGAAATGTTTGGGTTTGGTAGGTTTCCCTATATGGCTGCTGAGCCCAGGACCAAAAACGCAGGTCCCCCCTCCTACAAAAACAGGTAGTTTAGTATTTGATCATTTTGATGTGCCCACATAGTGTTTTTGGGCATTTCCTTTTGCCATTTGTATTGGGAGACTTGGGGGAACGCTGGGTGGAAGGAACTTTGTGGCTCCTCTCAGATTCCAGAACTTTCTGTCACCGAAATGTGAGGAAAATATTTCTTTTTGGCCAAATTTTGAGGTTTGCAAATGATTCTGGGTAACAGAACCTAGTGAGAACCCTACAAGTCACCCCATCTTGGATTCCCCTAGGTGTATAGTTTTAAAAAATGCACAGATTTGGTAAGCTTCCCTAGGTACCAGCTGTGCTAGAGGCCAAAATCCACAGCTAGGCACTGTGCAAAAAAGAGGTCTGTTTTCTTTGGGAAAATGTGATGTATCCATGTTGTGTTTTGGGGCCTTTCCTGTCACGGGTGCTAGGCCTACTCACACAAGTGAGGTACCATTTTTATCAGGAGACTTGGGGGAACACTGGGTGGAAGGCATTTGCAGCTCCTCTCAGATTCCAGAACTTTCTGTCACCAAAATGTGAGGAAAAAGGGATTTTTTGGCCAAATTTGGAGGTTTGCAAAGGATTCTGGGTAACAGAACCTGGTGAGATCCCCACAAGTCACCCCATCTTGGATCCCCCTAGGTGCCTAGTTGTCAAAAAATGCACAGGTTTTGTAGATTTCCCTAGATGCCGGCTGAGCTAGAGGCCAAAATCTACAGCTAGGCACTTTGTAAAAACACGTCAGATTTCAATGTAAAAATGTGATGTGTCCATACGGTGTTTCCTGTCGCGAGCATTAGGCCTACCCACGCAAGTGAGGTACCAATTTTATTGAGAGACTAGGGTGAACACAGAATAGCAAAACAAGTGTTATTGCCCCTTGTCTTTCTCTACATTTGTTTCTTCCAAAAGTAAGACAGTGTGTAAAAAAGATGTTTATTTGAGAAATGCCCTGCAATTCACATGCTAGTATGGGCACCCCAGAGTTCAGAGATGTGCAAATAACCACTGCTTCTCAACACCGTATCTTGTGACCATTTTGGAAATACAAAGGTTTTCTGATACCTATTTTTCACTCTCTATATTTCAGCAAATTAATTGCTGTATACCCGGTATAGAATGAAAACCCATTCCAAGGTGCAGCTCCTTTATTGGCTCTGGGTACCTAGGGTTCTTTATGAACATACAAGCCCTATATATCCTCCTAACCAGAATAGTACAGCAGATGTAATGGTATATTGCTTTCAAAAATCTGACATCGCAGGAAAAAGTTACAGGGTAAAACGTGGAGAAAAATGGCTGTTCTTTTCACCTCAATCTTAATATCTTTTTATTTCAGCTGTTATTTTCTGTAGGAAAACCTTATAGGATCTAAACAATGACCTCTTGCTGAATTCAAAATGTTGTTCATTTTTCAAAAATGTTTAGCTTTCCAGGATCCAGCATTAGTTTCACACCCATTTCTGTCACTAACTGGAAGGAGGCTCAAATCACAAAACATAGTAAAAATGGGGTATACTCCAGTAAAATGCCAAAATTATGTTGAAAAATGTGGTTTTCTGATTCAAGTATGCCTGTTCCTGGAAGGTGGAAAGATGTTGATTTTAGAACTGCAACCCTTTTGTTGATGCCATTTTCAGGGAAAAACACAAGAATTCTTCTGCAGCCCTTTTTTCCAATTGTTTTGAAACAAACAAACTTTTTGCAGTATTTTGGCTAATTTCTTGGTCTTCTCCAGAGGAACCCACAAACTCTCGTTATCCCTAGAATCCCTAGGACATTGGAAAAAAAGGACGCAAATTTGACGTGGATAGATTATGTGGACAAAACGTTATGAGGGCCTAAGCACGAACTGCCCAAAGTAACCAAAAAAAAGGCTTGGCACAGGAGGGGAAAAGGGGTTAATTGATTCACTATGATTTCTGGAATTTTATCTTGAAAATGATTTTTGCTTTTTGATTTATTGTTCTTTAATATTAACATACATTAAATAATTTGGTATTTTAAAATGTGGAACTTTTTCTGTGTTTAGGTAAGTGAATGTTGGTATAGGTATTTTTTAGAATAATTTTCATTTTTTTTATATTTTTCCTAATATTACATTATTATTTTTTTCTATGTACTATGATGTATTGATTTTTTATTCTGTATTGAAATATTTTTAATACGTAATTAGCACTTGTATTTTTATATGTAATTCTTCTAAAGTCTTAAACTTTCCTTAATGTTGCTTAGATTGGAGTGGACTAGTTAATCTAAACCGTCACAAGTTTAACGCTTTCCCTGCTGTTGCTTAGGCTGGAGTTGAAATAGTAAATTTAATCCCTCTGAAGTCCAACACTTTTCCTACTGTTGTTTGGACTATAATGTGAATGGTACATCTAAACCCCCGTTGTCCAATGCTTTTCCTTCTGTTGCTTAGAGTGGATTTTAATATTTTTAAAAATGTTTTTTTCAAATGTTTTAATAGATTGTGCTTGGAAAGTGAGTATTGCTTAGATAAATATTTTATATAATTATTTTTAATAATTACAATATTAGTTTAGCTAATAATTTCTATAGTTTACTTTTTTTTTTTTGTTCCTGACTTTGTGTTTTTTTAAATGTACATTTGTTAAAATATTATTATTATATGTTAAACGTGTTTTTCACTTTTTAATTAGATTAAATATTTTTGTTGGTTGAATAAATATTAGTTAATTCTTAATTTACTTTACTGGTAATATTTCAAATTAAAATATTAGAAACATGGGTTATTTATCATTAGAAGTGTTGTAAATATTTTTAAACATGTCCGTTTTGTCTAAAGAGCCTTTATAGTATGAAATAAATACATTTATTAAATAAACATAATGGGCCTAATCACGAGTTTGGAGGATGTGAACACCCGTTCACCAAACTTCCAACAGGGTGGCCGACACTGTGGTGGCGAACTCACTGCCGGACCTATTTTGATTTTACCGCTGTGTTGATGGGTGGAAACTAATGTTTCCACCTGCCAGCCCAGCAGGAAAGTGGCAGCAGCATTCTCACCAGCTTGTAATCGAGCTTGCGGCAATGCTGCCTTCCGTGGGGTGCACCAGCACCCTCGCAGTGCTCACAGTCTGCCCAGCAAGTGCATGGGCAACCGCCATGAACAGGCTGCTGGAGAACCAGGTCGTATTCATCATGGCAGAGGTGCATACAGTGCCACCCTTGCAGTTTGCAATCTGCCGTCAACCCGTCGGGATCACAGCATCAGAAGCCCTGACTGCCACCATGAGTCTGGCGGTCGAGTGACCGCCAGACTCGTAATTAGTCCCTATATCACTATTACATATTACACTACTCTCAAATCAATTATTATAAAGTAAATATTCATTAAGAAGTCAATATTTTTACCTGTTTCTGGTTGATATTCTTGGGAACCATGGGCCAGATGTATGAAAATATTTTGCACTTGCAAACAGTAAAATCGGCCGTTTGCGAGTGCAAAATAGTGGTCTGCAATGCATGAAAGGCATTCGCAGACCACAAAGTAGAAATCGCAAAAATTTTGATTTTTAGTATTGCGACCTGGATTTTGCAATTTGCAAAATTCAGGTCGCAAAGCAATGCTGCAAAAAATCGCAAATTGCGATTTTTCGCAGAATGGTATTTTGCACATGCAAAATACCATGATCTGCAACCAGGTGGTAACCTGGTGCAAAATTTTAAAATGCAGTAAAACTGCATTTTTAAATTGAACATGTAAAGCACACATGCCCTTTTGGCATGTGTGTACCTTACATGTTAAAAAAAAAAAAAATGGGGTGAAGGAGAGGGGGCCTTAGGCCCCCAGCACCCTGGCCTTTTGCATTTCCAAAATTGCGATTTCTGGTTCAGAAATCGCAATTTTGGAAATGCAAAAAATTCGCAGCTATGAGCCAACAGGCCCATAGCTGCGAATGGGACTGGTATCGCAATTTGCGATTCGGAAATAGCATTTGCGATTTTCAAGAAATCGCTATTACCGAATCGTAAATGTGATAAATGGCCCTTTGCGAGTCGGTAATAGCGATTTCTTAAAAATCGCAATTACCGAATCGCAATGGGCCGTGATGATACATCTGGCCCCATATTTTTGACACAATATTTTTGTTGTTGTGATGATAACAATAGGACTAAGATAATTGTGTCACTCAATATTAAGGTTCACAATCATTTATCAGTAAACCATGTTGTTATATCTACATAACAAATTGAGGACCTGACTTTTAGGACAGCTTTTCTCAGTCACAAACATGAAGGTTTTCCCTTCTGCCTTATTAGAAATGCATAATATCCTATGACATTTGCAATAAGATGTATAGAATGTCTGTCACTTTTGTGGCAAAGGGCCTCATTAGGATTATGGCTGTCGGACCACCAGACCGCCATGGTGTCGGTCCTGGAAAGACCAGCATGCAGGCGATCTTCCAGACCGCCCTATTACGAGTTACACAGGCAGGACCGCTGACCACCGAGCAAAAAAAGAGGACTGCCAGTGGCATGGTGGCCTGGAAATAGGCAGTCCGACCACCAACGCTGTCAGCACCGCGGCCAAACACCAAGCATATTACAAGCATATAGTCGCCGTGGTGGACCCTTCATGGTGGTCAGCTAATGGCAGTCTGTACCACGGTGGTTCGCAGTCAGGAATATAATAGAAAACTCTACAAACTGGATGACTTGTAAAATAACTCAGCTGACATACAGTGCCAAAATGGAAACACCTGCAAAGGACCCTATAAAACACCCCCCTTAACAAACAACAATCCTTTACATTTTCAGTGCAAAACACAGAAGCCCAAGCACTTTATTTCCAAAATACTTCATAGATCAGGCACCCTTTCTTTTCACCATCTCACTGAACACCCTGCACACACTTCTGATGAATTACACCTTTTTTCACTTCCCCTGTTTAATAAGTCACCTTTTTTTCCCACCATGACACCGTCACAAAATCCACTTTTTTCAGAATATGAGTTCAGAGTCATGGTGGATGAAATCATAAGAGTAGAGCCACAATTGTTTGGAGCACATGTCCAGCACATCTCTCTCAGAAGGAAAATGGAACTGTGGGACTGGATTGTCAACAGAGTTAATGCTTTAGGCACCACCCTGCTCACAAAGGACATCAGGAAGAGGTGGAACGACCTCAGCGGCAAGGTCTGTTCCTTGGGATCCAGGCACCAGCTGCAGGCCAAGAAGACTGGAATTGGCCCAGAAGACTGGGAGAAAAAGGTTGGAGCCATCCTGCATCTTGAGGGCTTGACAGGAATACCTGGGGTTAACTCAGGAAAAGGATAGGGACAGCTGGGGTGAAAAACTGGTAAATTACAGCACAGAAATGTCTCCAAAATGCAATGTCATGCATGCTCACTGTACGTCTTTAACCACTATCTTTTTTCATGTACTCTACCAACATTCAATACCCAGAGTATCTGGGTCTAAACACTGTCAATCTGCATGGTTGGACCCAACAGCACAGCTACGAATGCCTATCACATGCTATATGTCAAAATGGTGCCTGTAAGCCTTTCCATATAAACAAACAACAAGACGCATGGTATGTCTCAACAGGTAAATTTATGCCCAAACCCAAATGCAGTCTGCATAAAGATATGTAATACACACCATTTGAATAGTGTGTGTAGTACATAGAGTTACCTGACTGCAACTCCCAGGAGGCACTGTTTCAGCAACTTGAAACATCAAACCAGTGTTCACTTGTACATATACCCCTGTTTGGCAAATCATATATGAACTCCATTCACCTGGGAGGATACCATTTGTCAAGTGTTGGAAGTAGAGAGAGTTACCTGGCTACAACTCCCAGGAGGCACTGTTATAGCATTTCCAAACACCAGGCCAATGCTCACTTGTCCAAAGATCCCTGTTTGGTAATTCTCAATTGAAGTGTACTCACCTGGGAGGATAACATTTGCCAAGTGTGGGAAGTAGAGGGACTAATGTGACTGTTAAGGCCAGAAAGGCCCTGTGTCTGTTAATCCAACCACCAGCTCAGTATAGTCTTGCCCAAGCACCCCTGATTGATAACTCTCAATTGAAGTGTTGCTAACCTGGGAGGATTCCATTTGCTAAGTGTTGGAAAGTAGGAGTGACATGACTGTAAAGCCCAATATGCTGTGTAACTTTAACTCCAAACACCAGCACAGTGGCCACTTGTACAAATACCCTTGTTTGTTAACTATCAATTGGAATGTATTCACCTGGGACTGATAAAGCACAGATCATGCCTAAATCACAGATGTATCTGTTAACATAGCTCCATCTTGCTAACCCAAGATAAAATACTAGAGGACAGGAATGATACATTAACCACTGTGTATAACAAGAATAAATAAGGCCTGAAGATGCATCACCAGATTGCTATTGGCAGCAGACACATTCACACTGCACTGTGCACATGATGACTCCAGTCACTTATAAAACCATGTCCTGGGCCTGCCTTCATCACACTCAACTAGGTCTCCAAATGGCCAAATCCATATCTTGCCTAGTCACTTTTTTTCCTGCACAGGTGGCAAGATGGCATTTTCAGGTCATCCTCCCCAGTGCCAGTGATCTGCACATCACCACCATGGACATATCACCTACTGAACTTCTGGACCCCATCACCAAAGAGGACACCCAAAGACTGATGAACTCCATCCACTTGGGAGCACCCTCGGATCCGGGCCCTCGTCATGTCTTCAACATGGTCAGTGCCACCATAGCATCAACGCTGTGCATAACTATCAACAGATCCTTCGAGACCACCACCTTCCCCTCAGACTGGAAGCAAGCCAAAATCAACCCGCTACTCAAGAAACCCACCACCGACCCAAGGGAGCTGATGAACTATAGACCCATCTCTCTGCCCCCTTTTCCAGCCAAGGTAACAGAGAAGGCCGTCACCCAGCAACTCACCGAATTCCTAGAGACACACCGTACCCTGGATCCTTTCTAATCCAGATTCAGAAGCAACCACACCATGGAAACCGCACTCTTAGCAGCCACCGAAGACATACACATTATACTGGACCGCGGAGGCACGACCGCACTCATCCTCCTCCACCTCTCTGCTGCATTTGACATCTCCCACTCCACTCTCTGTGACAGACTACACGTCGCTGGCATCCTAGATAAAGCACTGGATTCGATCAGGTCCTTCCTCACCAGAACAACACAGAGGGGGTTATTCTAACTTTGGAGGAGTGTTAATCCGTCCCAAAAGTGACGGTAAAGTGACGGATATACCACCAGCCGTATTACGAGTTCCATAGGATATAATGGACTCGTAATACAGCTGGTGGTAAATCCGTCACTTTTCCGTCACTTTTGGGACGGATTAACACCTCCTCCAAAATTAGAATAACCCCCTTAATGTCAAACTACCGCCGTTCACATCACAACCCAAAGACACATGCTGTGGAGTACCCCAGGGATCTTCACTCAGCCCAAACTTTTCAACATCTACATGGCCCGCTTGCCAAGATCATCAAACAACACAGGGTAAGCATAGTCTCCTATGCCAACAACACCCAACTGATCCTCTTCCTGTCTGAGGACTCTGCAAAAGCCAGGAGAAATTTTCACAATGGGATGAGAGCAGTCAGTGCTTGGATGGAGGCCAGCTGCCTCAAACTTAGCTCGGACAAGACAGATATCCTCATAATCGGCTCTATCCCTTCTGCCGATACCATACTGAATGATTCCTGGTGACCCACCGCTCTGGGGAACAACCCTGCAAACGACGCACATAACCTGGGCATCATCCTGGACTCCTCTCCATCCATGACCCGCCAAGTCAACGCCGTCTTTTCTGCATGCTTTCACACTCTCTGACTCCTGCGGAATATTTTCAAGTGGATTCCCTCCAACAAGAGGAAGATAGTTACCCACACACTCGTCACCAGAAAACTGGACTACGACAACGCACTCTATGCCGTCATCACCAAGAAACTTCAATCAAGACTACAAGGAGTGCAGAATGCAGCATCCAGACTCATCCTTGACATCCCCCGAGACAGCTGCTTCTCCTCCCACCTCAGAGACCTACACTGGCTCCCAGTCAACAAGTGCATCACATACAAACTCCTGATCCACACCTACAAGTACTGCACAACATAGGACTGGCATACCTCAACCACTACCTCGCCTTCTACATACCCAACAAACATCTCCACTACTCCAGGCTTGCCCTTGCAGCCGTCCGTCCCCATGGTCTGGAAAAGCACAGCAGGAGGAAGATCCTTCTCCTACCTGGCAGCCCTGACATTGAACATGCTACCTCTCAAGCTCAGGCAGATCGCTTCACTTAAACAGTTCAGGAAGGACCTCAAGACCTGACTCTTTGACTAAGCAGTACACCAACAAACAGAACCTTGAGGCCCTATGGGTGATTAGCAGTGCTCTACAAATATATGATTGATTAATTGATTGATTGATTTCAGCATCTGCTTGAGTCAAAATGAATTGCCATGCTTCACACATGGTATGTCAATACACTGAATACCATGCTTACTTACCAAAATAGGATTAACTGCAACTTAAGTTTGTACAAGGTCTCTGTTTACTGTAACACTAAACTGTTGGAGACCGTCACAATACAACCATGACATTGCATGTTTTACATCAACAAATGGAGCAGTAGCTGGGTATGCAGAGGACACAGAACAGACTGCCACTACCCCCCTGGATGAAGCCCTCAGTGAAGAAGTCACTCTTTGACATCTGGATGTGGAGGACGGTTCTGGCCCATATGAGCAACCTGGTCAGATGGCAACAGCGAGTCTCACTTTGGCCGCTATATCACCTCCCAGCCCGGTTGCCTCAACATCACAGGAAACCATTTGCCAACAACCTGTGTACCTAACACAATTTCCAACATCTGGTGCCCCTCAGTCCTGGGTCCTGAGTTACAGCGCAACACTTCCAACAATGAGGATCCAGGAATAAGTTGGAGAGGACACCCTGTGGAAAGGGCACAGGCCTGTTGTGGTAGGGTGCGCAGAAGGGATGCTATGGACCAGCGGGGTGAGGCCACTGGGGCTGATCTTGGCCAGTACACCATCAGCCATGTCTGGCGGTCTATCAGGAGCCCTAAGGCCAGATGGGCCAGGACTTGACTGAACTCCAGAAAATCAAGAAACTACAGAGGGACATGCACAGAGACATGCGGGAACAGATGGAGGCCAAAAATACCAACATGGCCTCCCTACAGTTTTGTTGAGGGACATAGACACCCCCACAGCAGGGCTTTTCAACAACAGTCTACTGCTTCCTTTGAACCATCAACACCTGGCACATCAACATCAGTGCCAGCCACTGGAAAGGAGGCCCTGCCAGAAGAACAGCCAAACCCAGACACCCCTACCTCTGTAGCAGCAGATCCCACCCACGCAAGCGGAAACATCCAGCAAATAATCCAGGAGGTGCGGATGGCAAAACATCCACCACTGCCAGAAAGTGACCTCTTCCTAAAGGATCTCCTTTGTGTGCCACACATTGTCCTGTAGAATAGGCAAACATTAAAGTGATTGATGTCAGCAGTTTGAGCCTTATCGCATACCACACCAAAGTAATCCAATTTCACATAATCCAAGATACCAACAGATGGCAGTGCAACAGCCCCTGCTCACAGGCCCATCAAAATCCAATTCCCATACATCTGGTGGTATGACACAAATATATGTCAATGTTGTGGCATAGACACTGTGGCCTGTGTTGATGAAACACATCTACAGCTTTCTACAGGTCATAAAAAAGAGTGTTTAACCAATGTGAAAGACAAATGATTTGATCAAAAGCTAGGACTACATATTTTCACACCACATTATGATAAAAATGATGCATCAGGCCCACCACAAGACACAAAACAAGTGCTCTGTGCACATCTGTACCGCTATCCAAACACTGTGTCAGCTGTCTTGGTACAGGTCTCATACATCCGAAATCTGCGACCTATGTTACCTGGATGTAGATGGAGCATTGATTTTAGCCACAAGGCCGCCGGCGCGCCGTTTATCGGCTGTGTTGCAAATGGTGCATAAAAGGTTTCCCCTGCACAGCGGTCTGTGCATGGATTTCTGTCCTTTTCCACCAGCTTCCTCTTTCCAGGACCCAGAGACAGGTTAGGGCACCACTTGGCACGGCAGGAGTCTCAGCAGAGAGAAGTCTTTGATGTCCCTGCAATGTCATCCAGCTAGGCTGCACTGAAATCATCCAGCCCAGTCAACATCTGGTTGACCAACCTCTGAAAGGTGACAGGGTCATTCTTCATCCCAAAGGGAATCACCCTAAATTGGTAGTGCCCATCTGGTGTGGAGAATGCAGACCTATCCTTAGCCCCCTCAGTACGCAGTAGGATGGCAAACTGCCAATACCCAGAGGTAAGGTCAAATGTACTTAGGTATTTGGCAGCCCCCAACCCGTCGATAAGCTCATCAGCTCGGGGGATGGGGTGCACATCACTCTTACTGACCGCATTGAGTTCCCGGGAATTCACACAGAACTGAAGTTCTGGAGTGGCACCAGAAGCAGCAGCTTTTGGGACAAAGACCACAGGCCTGGCCCAAGGGTTACTGGAAACCTCAATAACCCTTGACAGTAACATCTTAGAAACTTCATCATTGATGTTAGCGCAAACCTTGTCAGTCACTCTGTAAACTTTGGGCCTGATTATGACCCTGGCGGACGGCGGAGGCCATCCGCCAAGGTACCGCCGCTGAATGACCGCACCGCGGTCAAAAGACCGCGGCGGCCATTTAGACATTTCCTCTGGGCCGGCGGGCGCTCTCCAAAAGAGCGCCTGCCGGCCCAGAGGAAATGCCCCTGCAACGAGGACGCCGGCTCAGAATTGAGCAGGCGGAGTTGCAGGGGTGCGACGGGTGCTGTTGCACCCGTCGCGTATTTCAGTGTCTGCTTAGCAGACACTGAAATACTTTGCGGGGCCCTCTTACGGGGCCCCTGCCGTGCCCATGCCATCGGCGAACCGCCAGGAACAGGATGGCGGTAGGGGGTGTCAGAATCCCCCATGGCATTCTAAGGGCAGCGGTAAACCGGCGGGAGACCGCCGGTTTGCCTCTTCTGACCGCGGCCGAACCGCCGCGGTCAGAATGCCCTGCGGGGCACCGCCGGCCTGTCGGCGGTGCTCCCGCCGACCCTGGCCCCGGCGGTCTTAGACCGCCGGGGTCAGAATGACCCCCTTTATGTTTAACAGGAGGATTGTACCCAGTGTCGACATCATGGTACACATGTGTGTAACCTCTGTTATCAAGGAGAACAGGGATGTGAAAAGATCCTCTGTTATTCTGGGGTCTGGGAGGAGGAGAGATTCACACCCTTCACAGATCCGTTCTTCTCCTTAGCAAACAGGAGGTAAAGAAGAGGCTCACTCTCTTCCTCCACCCCATCATCTGTTGCTAAGAGCATTATTAACTCAGTTCACTCAAAGTGTGGCTTGAGGCGGATCACATGCAGGACCCTCAAAGGGTTCCTGGGAGTCCGTAAGTCCACCAGGTAGGTGATTTCACTCTTGTGCTCCACCACCTCAAATGACCCAGTCAATTTGTCCTGGAGTGCCATAGACTCCACTGGAGCCATCAACCACACTTTCTGGCCAGGCTGAAACTTGGCTAGAGTGGCATTCTGGTCATACCAGCGCTTCATGTCCTCCTGGCTTGCCTGTAGGCTCTCTTGTGCGAGACCCCTAAAACGGGCAGTCTGGTTTCTAAGAGTCAGCAAGTAGCTGAATACACCCTGGGGTGTTTACTGGGAGCTTTCTCCAAAGCCTCCTTTCCCAGACTCAAAGATCCTCTGGCAGGGTGGCCATACAATAGCTCAAAAGACTAAATCCAAGCCCTTTTTGAGGCACCGCCCTGTAGGAGAACAGAAGGCATGGCAAGGCAAGAGGACATCCCTCTTACGCCTCAAGGGCTCTGATAGGCCCATAATCATACCCTTCAAGGTGTGGTTGAACCTCTCAACCAGGTCATTGCTTTGGGGGTGGTAAGGAGTAGTAAACGTATATGTTACCCCACACTCCCTCCATAGAGACTTCATATATGTTGATGTGAAGTTGGTACCCCTATCAGATAACACTTCCTTGGGGAACCCCATGCGGGGAAAAACACCCATCAATGCATGTTCCACCACAGGGGAGGTGATTGACGACAGAGGAATGGCTTATGGGTACCGGGTTGCATGATCCACCAAGACCAAGATAAGCCTGTTACCCATGGTTGCCTTTGGATCCAGAGGCCCCACAATGTCAATACCAATCCTTTCAAAGGGGGTACTAACCCCAGGAAAAGGTTGGAGGTAAGCCTTTAATTTTCCCCCACTCTTAACACTTGCCTGGCTAGTTTTGCAAGACCTACAGTGAGCATCCTAATGCCTGTGCATTTGAGGCTGGTAAAAGTGGGTGACAAGCAGCACAAAGGTCTTGTCCTGCCCCAAATGACCAGCTAAAACCACTTCACGAGCCAGACGCAGTAGGATGGCTCTGAAGCACTGGGGTACCACCAGCACACAGGCTGACCCAAGATCAGGAACGTTAGACTCACTATATAGGAGGCCATCCGCCCAATAAATCAAATGTGATCCAGGCTCCTTGCCAGATGCCTAGTCTGCAGCTTGCTGCCGCAAACCATCCAGGGTGGGCCATACTTTCTGTGCCTCACAGAATGCCTCCCTGGTGGGCCCCCCTTCCTGCTGCCACTGTGACAGCTCAGGGACCTCCCCCAGTTCAGCCACCTCATCCCCTGTAGGCTCCGGCACCGCCCCCTCAGGTTCAGCCTCCTCCTGGACTGTGGGAACTTTTGGAGATGGTTTCCTGCACTGTTTGCCCTTCCACTTTGGGCCATTCTTTCAGTTTCCATGGTCTCCTGATCACCCTGAGGGGGTGCCATGGACCAGGTAGACACACACATCCACCCAGGCAGATCTAACATCTCCAAGTGTGACCTGCATTCCACCTCCTTCCATGGGGAATCCTCCAGGTCATTGCCAAGCAAACAATTCACAGGCATGGTTGGACTCACAGCTACCGTCAAGGAACCTGAGACCCCCCCATTCAAGGGGAACCTGCGCCACTCTGCACAGGCACTTTGAGTGGTCCACTGCAACTACTTGGTGAAGTACACTGGGATCTATCTGCTCTTCAGACACCAGGTGATTCCTCACTGTAGTCACACTCAGAGCCTCCACCCTCTGTACATTGATGGTCACCCACCGCCTGTACTTCTTAGTGTTCTCAGGCACTATAGTTCTCTGGACCATCTCACTGTCCCCTAGTGAGACAAGGGTAATCTCAGCTGTCTCCCACCCTCCTGGAAACAACTCCTCCCTAAGCGCTACACTGGCCAAACCCTGTGACTGAGCACCAGTGGGTGCCGGTGTCCACTTGGGACATTCGGGGTCCCACCTCATGTAACCCTCCTGATCACATGAAAAGCACTTGCGGGGCACCCTCTGTGCAGGCTTCCCTGCAGAGAACCATGGTTTCTTTTCTACTGGGGGCTGGGATAACTTACCCTGGGAACTAGGCTGGGACCCTTTAGAGAACTCCTCTTGTTTACCCCTATCCCTCCACTTCTTCTTCTAACTCTTTCTTTTTGTAGTACCTAAACGTGTCCTTATACTGCTTGGGGGTCAGACCACATCTTGTGACTTAGTCGTCCTTCGTTATGGGGTAGGTGAGTCCCTGAGGATCCCCTAAGGATGTCAGAGTGTCCTTCCCCTCTACCTCAAAGTGCTTCCACAGACCCATCCCCCAATGTGCCTCAGGGACCAAGTTCATATGGGGAGCAGACTCATGTCCCTTGAACCACAAGTATATGTCATCCTCCCTTTTATAGTCCTTCACTAAGTCTTTAGGAATATGTACCCTTCTCTGAGACTGCATTGAGGTACTGCTGCCACCATCCCTACTCAACTGGCTCCTCTGATCCAGCTCCCTCAAGCTGAGCTCATGTGCCAGCAGTAACCTTTGCTCTTCAATGACCAGTCTCCTCTCTTGCATCTCCCTTTGCATCCTAAACTTTTCTATTTCTAGCTGCTGAGCCCTCTCTGCCTATTGGTCCTGTAACTCTTCAGCAGTCAGACCCTTCGATGACATACTGCACCTGCCCTTGAGACTCTCCCCACAGGCATAACAGGTCCACCCACTACACCAATGTGTATACTCTGCACCTCCTCATCCTCATCCTCCTCTTCTGTGTGCCCCTCAGCCTCCTTGGCTGTCACCCACGCCCTCAGTGCCTTTTGCAGCTCTTCCTTCCAGGTGGAGCTCTTAATGGGACAGGTAAGATCCTTACAGAACTGTTTCAACTGAGCAACTGTGTAACTTTCCAGTTTCCCTAACTCAAAAACAGCTCCAGCTGGTGCATCTCCAGATTGGGACATGATTGCAAATCAAAAGTGCAAAGTTCCATGGCAGAAAAAAGAGTTCCCAATGGAAAGTTCAGAATCAATAAAAAGATCACCAAAAATATTAAGTAGAAAAAAGTCCAAAAGAGAAAAAGCAAAATCTCAGAGACAAGTAGTATGTGGTCACATATGGTCTGCACTGAAAACAGTAGAGTACACTCACTGTATGTCAAGTACATATACAAATCCAATCCCAACCGCTAATCACCAATATTGGAAATTGAGTATTTGGTTGGCAGTCAGGTTATCCCCTGTCCAAGCAAGGACCCTCACTCTAGTTAGAGTAAAGGAGAATCAGCCTGTTAACCTGTGCTCACCCCCGTGGCAGATTGGCACTAGCAGGCAGGCTTAAGTTCAGAAGCAATGTGTAAAGTATTTGTACCAAAACACAGTGTAATACAGTGAAACACTAAAACATTGACACCACACAAGTTTAGAAAAGCAGGTAATATTTATCTAAATGAAACAAGACCAGAATGACAAAAATACAACATACACAAGTCAAGATATGTATGTTAAAAAGAATAAGGCCCTCATTACAACCCTAGCGGTCGGTGATAAAGCGGCAATAATTCCGCCAAATAGGCCGTCAGTAACAAAAATGGAATTATGACCACAACGTAAACCGCTCAGAAAGACAGCCACTTTAACACACCGACCGTCAGGGTGGATTCAACAAGCACCACGGCGGTGACTGCCAACAGCCAGGCGGAAGACAATGTTCCGCCCACTGTATTATGACCGGACAATCCAGCACCTTTTCCGCGGTTGTACCAACGATATCAAAAGCCTGGCAGAAACACTGCACAGAAGGGAAACTACTCACCTCTGGAGACTCAGGGAAGAACCACGCTGCCATGGAGTCCGAGCTGCATATCTTCCCCATGCTCGTCTACCTTCTGCTTCATTATGAACACCACCGCCAACGAAGACGACCACGGTGAGTACTTCCGCTTAGCACACAAGGGAGGAGGAGAGGAAAAAGAGAGTGACACAAACATGCAACACTCCCACCTCCACCCCCAACACCATACACACAACCAGATGCAGCAACATAACATATTTACCCCATACCCCTCAGGAATAATGCAAGGACAAAATGATTTGTAGAAAGTGAGGGTAATACGATAAAATACTATAATTAAGTGCATCAAAATCCAAACGTATATACATATTTACAAATGTAGGGACACTGCGCAGTTCTCAATGTCCGTTGTCCACAAGGCCTCAACACATATGGCAATGCCCCACCTCACTCCTGCAACAACAGGGAGAGAACACTGCAGGGGCATCAGGTCGAAAAACGAGAGGCACCTCAGGGGGACGGGTAATGGGGTGTCACCTCAGCCAGAAGATGGTACAACGCCACTGGTCCTGGAAGGGGCAACATGACCCTGTGCACTGTCCTGGAAAGTGAAAGGCCACAGTCTCTCAAGTGGGTGACTTGCCCACTGCTTGGTCCTGGGGGGGTGCAAAGCCATTGTCTCTCAAGTGGGTGGTTTGCCCACTGCTTGGTCCTGGGGAGTGCAAAGCCACAGTCTCTCAAGTGGGTGGTTTGCCCACTGCTAGGTCCTGGGGAGTGCAAAGCCACAGTCTCTCAAGTGGGTGGATTGCCCACTGCTTGGTCCTGGGGAGTGCATGGCCACAGTCTCTCAAGTGGGTGGATTGCCCACTGTTTGGTCCTGGGAGTGCAAGGCCACAGTCTCTCAAATGGGTGACTACTTCCACTGGTTCTGGAGGGGGCATTGTGCCCAGTGGGATTAATCCTGTGGAGGATGGGGTGAGTGGGTGTCATCTCCACTGGTTCTAGAGGGGGCATTGTGCCCAGTGAGCTTCATCCTGGGAAGGATGGGTTGAGTGGATGGCTTCTTCCACTGGTTCTGGAGGGGGCATTGTGCCCAGTGGGATTCATCCTGTGGAGGATGGGGTGAGTGGGTGTCATCTCCACTGGTTCTAGAGGGGGCATTGTGCCCAGTGAGCTTCATCCTGGGAAGGATGGGGTGAGTGGATGTCATCTCTACTGGTTCTGGAAGGGGCATAGTGCCTAGTGATGCAGATCTTAGAGAGTGCAAGGTCACAGACTCTCACCTGGGTGTCACACCCACGGGATTTGCTGGTGCCAGGCCGCACAACTGCCCATGGATGAAGGACTACACATTGTCTGCCATCGGTGACGGCTGCTCAGTGGTGGCAGTGGTGGTGCTGCTGGTGGAGCTGGCAGTGGTGGGGGGAGGCTCCAGACGATGCCCTGCAGCCCCGGACGGCTGCCCAATTGGGCCTCTGCTGCTGGTGGGGGTGATGGTGGTGGTGCGGGCAGTGGTGGAGGGAGGCTCCAGCCCATCCCCTGCAGCCTTGGATGGCTCCCCACTGGGGCTGCTGCTGGCAGTGCTGGTGGCGGTGCTGGCAGTGGTGGGGGGATGCTCTAGCCCATCCCCTGCAGCCTCGGACGACTGGTCACTGGGGCTGCTGCTGCTGGTGGCGGTGTTAGTGACAGTGCTAGCAGTGGTAGGGGGAGGCTCCAGCCCTTCCCTTGCAGCCTCGGGTGGCTGAGCCACCATGGTTGGTGGTGGGGCTCCGAATGAGTCCCAGCACCAGGGCCTCCTGTCCTTCCAGCCTGCTGGTGCAGGCCCCTTGCCCTTCCTGTCAGCAGCCACGGATTGCTCCTTGCTCTTCCCTGCAGCAGCTGAGGGTACCTTGTTTCCCTTCGTTGAGGCAGCTGGTGGTGCCTCCTTGCCCTTTCTCTCAGCACCTGGTGCAGGCACCCTTTCATTGTGGCTGCCTGGTGCCTGGTATCCTCTCCCACCTGGAGTAGCTATTGACACTACTGTGGCCGTGGACTGGGTGGCTGAGGTGCTCGCCTGGGTTCTGACCACCCAGGCCCGACGTGAAGGATGGGGGGAGTGGTAGGGAAGAGGTCGAAGTTAGAGAGGAAAAGCTTCTTAGGGACATTGAGGCAGGAAGAGGGAGAAGGTTTGGGAGTGGAGGAAGAGGAAGTGGTTGTAGGAGGTTTCAGTCTGCTGCGTTTGGGTGCAGGTGCATCGGCTGGATGCTGTTGTGAGATGGATGGCTGTTGGGTGTCTGAGTGCTTGCTTTTGTGTACTTTGGGAGGAGGGGGCATAGACACAATCGTAGAGGATACAGGGGACACGTGTGTGGATGTGAGGGTGGTGACTGCCAGTGAGGGGTGTGTAGTTATAGGCGTGCTGGTGAGGGTGGTAGTGGATGAGGATGTAGTGCATGCAGGTGTGAATGGACACGCAACAGGGGGGAGGCTAGAAACAGGGACAAAGGCTGCCATCAGAGAGGAGGCCAGAGCCTGGATTGATCTCTGTTGGGCCGCCATGCCAGTGTGAATGCCCTCCTGGAATACATTGGTCTGTTGCATTTGGGCTGCCAGCCCCTGGATGACATTCACAATGGTTGACTGCCCAACAGAGATGGATCACAGGAGGTCAATAGCCTCCTCACTCAGGGCAGCAGGGCTAATTGAGGCAGGGCCTGAGGTGCCTGGGGCGAAGGAGATGCCCACCCTCCTGGGTGAGTGGGCACGGGAAACACTCTGAGGGGCTGCTGGTGGGGCGGTGCTGGTATGGGGTGGAGGCTGTACCTGTACTTGGGATGGGCACAGAGGTGTCCATTACCACCAGGGAGCTTCCATCGGAGGAGGTATCACTGTCAGAACTGTCCCCTCCAGTCTCCGCCGTGGTGCTCCCCTCACCCTCCGTCCCACTGATGCCCTCACCGTTGGTGGATTCTGCATCCTGGGTCCTATGGGATGCAGCTCCCTCCATCGCCGGTGCCTCTGCTCCTCCGCCAGATGATGCTAATGCACAGAAGGAAAGGGTGACAAAACAAAAAGGGGGGGAAGAGACAAAAGATACACTTGGTCAATGGCGGCAACAACACAACCGTTGGCGTACACGAC
Source organism: Pleurodeles waltl (assembly GCF_031143425.1). Classification (NCBI taxonomy): domain Eukaryota; kingdom Metazoa; phylum Chordata; class Amphibia; order Caudata; family Salamandridae; genus Pleurodeles; species Pleurodeles waltl. The sequence continues at coordinate 528,277,535 of NC_090437.1, read as the reverse complement.
ACACACACACACACAGGGAACGCACTAGGCAATGCACTACCACTCACAATGCTAGTCACCAGCCCATGGACAGGGACACCTAACGCCAATTGCAGCATACCTGAGACCCACAGACCCCTGCCCAGTAGTGGATGCCTACTAGCTTGGTTGGAGGAAGTTGACATCAGACCCTGCCCAACATGGGACCTACCATGCACCTTCCGGCCTGGCTAGGGGCACCCACAGGCCCACATTCCCCACCCGGACTCCACCCCATCTCGCGCAAGTAATATATTGGGGCACTGTACTCACCCCCTTGTGGCTGCTGTGATGCCCCCAAGCTCCCATCTGGCTCTGGATAGGCCACCGCCAGTATGCAGGCCATCGGGGGGGTCAGGGTTCGACGGGCACCCCTTCCTCGTTGGGAGGCTATGCCCAGCTGGGCCTCCGCCGTCTTCCATGCCCAGCGTCTCAGGTCCTCCCAATGTTTCCGACAGTGGGTGCTCTGCCTGCCGTAGACCCCCAGGGTCTGCACGTCCTTGGTGATGGCACGCCATATACCCTTTTTCTGATGGGTGCTGACCTGCAGAGAAATACACGTAGGAAAAGATATCAGTTAGACCGTCCTGCCTGTTACACTCATGGCCCACCATAGCCCTTCACATCCCCTTACGCACAGACATGGCCCAGCATACATGCTGCACGCTGCCCAGGGTCCGTCCTCCAACCCCCCCAACACGAGGCCTTCACACACAGCACTCCATGCATTCATGCCCCATGCATCGTGCTCACAGTGTACTCACCTGTTGGTCTGGAGGCCCATACAGCATTCAGTACTGGGGTAGGAGCCCATCCACCAGTCTCTCCAACTCTGCAGCGGTGAAGCCAGGGGCCCTTTCCCCAGTGACACGAGCCATGGTCGGTTCCAGACACAGCTCATAGCAGCACATGCAGTGTACGTCCTCTCCTGTTGAAGGTCAGGTAGCAAGTGAGTGAACAGATAGAAAATGGCGGTCACATCCACGGCGGTGTGTACCGTCACCGCCGGCGTACATCACCATTGGCCACTGTTCCCCATAGGGCCCAATAATAACCAATGAGGAGTTGTATGGCAGTTCTCTACCGCCTCCCGCAATGGCGCACAACGTCAGTGGAATTACTTCATTTCCACATGTCCCTCCATAAAGGACAGGCGGATGCCATTTCAGGGGGGGGCAGGCCATGGCACCTAACTGCGTCACAGTACACATGAGCACCAAATCCAACAATATACTGTTACAATCACAACATGCAATGAAGTGTAGTGTTTGGAAATATGAGAGACTGACCAGTTGCTCACCGTTTTACGCCATAGATTGCAACCGCTGTGGATAAATAGGAGATGGAGACATTGTCCCGTGTACAGAACCCTGGTAGACTTGGCAACGATGGAGGACAGGCACATTATCCTCACCTATAGACTTGACAGGGCCACAGTCACAGAGCTGTGTGCCTAATTGGTGCCCAATTGGAGCCTGACCTGATATCTGCTATCCATCACCCCACCGGGATCCCTCCTCTTGTGCAAGTCCTACCTGTGCTCCAATTCCTGGCAACTGGCTTCTTCCAAGTGACAGGGGCTTGGCAGCAGGAACGTCTCAGCCAATGTTCTCAAGAGTGTTGTCTGCCCTGATCAGGACATGCAGCCTACACCCCAGCTCCCTTTGTGTCACTGTCTAGAGGGGATTCACAAACAGCCCAATTGTCAAACTGACCCAGACAGGCAATCCACAAATAGGCAGAGTCACCGAATTATTTAAGCACGAAAATGCCTACTTTCTGAAAGTGGCATTTTCAAACTAACAATCTAAAAAACAACTTTACTACAAGATGCATTTTTAAATTGTGAGTTCAGAGACTCCAAACTCCACATTTCTATCTGCTCCCAAAGGGAATCTTCACCCCCCATGTTAAACTATGAGAGAGCTAGGCCGTGAAACAGTGGAAACTGAATTTAGCAGTATTTTTACTGTTAGAACATGTAAAACACATTGGTACCTGTCCCACCATTAACATACACTGCACCCTGCCCATGGGGCTACCTAGGGCCTACCTTAAGGGTGCCTTACATGTATAAAAAGGGAAGGTTTAGGCCGGTCAAGTAGGTACACTTGTCAAATCGGACTGGCAGTTTAAAACTGCACACACAGACACTGGAGTGGCAGGTTTGAGCCATGTGTACAGGGCTACTAGTGTGGGTGACACAACCGGTGCTGCAGGCCCACTAGTAGCAGTTGATTTACAGGCCCTGGGCACTTTACAATGGACTTACTAGTAAATCAAATATGCCAATCATGAATAAGCCAATTTACACATAGAATTTAGACAGAGCACTTATACTTTAGCACTGTTCCGGAGTGGTAAATTGTCCAGAGCAGACAAAAGAGGAAAAACAGAGCCCAGTACACAGAAACAACCAGGTAAGTAGAGGCAAGGATTTAGGGGAGACCACGCCAAGGATGCCAAGTCTAACAGTTACAATTAACCCTTACAGCTGGGTTTTTATCAGGACTATAAAGAGCAACCTACAAAGAGGGGGAAACACACCAATCAAAATTGTCGAATGTGTTTATAACGTACGGTAATGCTCCCAAGGAATACTATTCATATAATATTCCAAATACATGGTCTCCCCAAGGTCCAAGGAATATGTGAACTAGGAAAGTTACAAACCAATTTCACAATCAAAAAGCGAATACTCACATTAATGTCAAAGACCTCCTTCTAAAAGACACCCAAGAGGATGGTAATGACTCACCTAACTTAATGAAATAAAATTGAGACAACTGTTGCTTGGCTCCTCGTCTGTACACTTTAATTAACTGCAAACAATTGTGGTACAAAAATGCAAAACTAACTTTTCTATACAGTTCATAAAATATTTGATTATATGTACAGATAAACACTACCATGTACTCCCCATTATAAGCAGTACTTCTCATGTATGTAAAAGGTTACCATCTGAAGCAATCAAAGTTCTAAAAATAGAGGTAATGATCACAGTAAATCCAAATGATTTAACCTGAAAAAACACTTAGGCTGAAAAGGAATCAACCACATAAATAGTTTCTCAGTAAACAGCAACAGTCTCTATCTGCACAACATCATTCACTGAAAGGGCTGGCGCCTCCAAAATGGAGTTAAATGAGGTTACGTGAGGTCAAACGTGCACACGGTAAATTTGCGTCGCCTGGACAACAGCTAAGTGCTGAAATGTAAAAGAGCCTCTGCATCACACATGCAGCAGCTAGATGCTGTGAATAAGTCAAACAACATGCCTTGAGACTGACTTCCTATGTATGCGCAGCTCTCCCTGAATCAACCCCTTCGCTGCAAGGCCTTTTCCACCTCCTTAGCCAAGCGTTCTTTTGGCTATTTGTGGCAGTTAGTGCTTAGGCCCTCATAACTTTTTGTCCACATAAGATACCCACACCAAATTTGTGTCCTATTTTTTCAACATCCTAGGGATTCTAGAGGTACCCAGAGTTTGTAAGTTCCCCTGGAGGAGACCAAGAAATTAGCTAAAATACAGCTAACATTTCATTTAAAATTAAAAATGGGAAAAAAGGGCTTCAGAAGAAAGCTTGTGTTTTTTCCCTGAAAATGGCATCAACAAAGAGTTTGCGGTGCTAAGATCATCATCTTCCCAGCTTTTAGGAACAGACAGACTTGAATCAGAAAATCTCATTTTTCAACACAATGTTGCCATTTTACTGGGACATTCTCTGTTTTTACGATTTTTTGTGCTTTCAGCCTCTTTCCAGTTAGTGACAGAAATGGGTGTGAAACCAATGCTGGATCCTGGACAGCTAAACATTTCTGAAAGTTAAATAAAATTCTGAATTCCGTATGGTGTCATTTGGGTAGGTCCTTTAAGGTTTTCCTACAGAAAGCAACAGCTAAAATAAAATAAATATTGAAAATGAGGTAAAAAAGAGCCATTTCTGTCCACATTTTCTTCCATAACTTTTTCCAGCTATGTCAGATTTTTGAAAGTAATATATCGTTATGTCTGCTGGACCATTCCGGTTGCGGGGATATATAAGTCTTTTAGGTCCATCAAGAACCCTAGGTACTCAGAGCCAATAAATGAGCTGCACAAGGGATTTCATCGTATACTGGGTATTCAGCAATTTATTTGGTGAAATATAAAGAATGAAAATTAGGTATCAAGGAAAGCTTTGTATTTCCAAAATGGCCACAAGATAAGGTGTTCAGAAGCAGTGATTATTTGTACATCACTGAATTCTGGGTTCCTCATACTAGCATGTGAATTACAGGGCATTTCTCAAATGGATGTCTTTTTTACACACTCTTACATTTGGAAGGCAAAAATGTAGAGAAAGATAAGGGGCAATAACACTTTTTCTTCTATTCTGTGTTCTCACAAGCCTACCTTCAGTGGTACCTCACTTGTGTGAGTAGGCCTCATCCCCGCAATAGGAAACACAACATGGACACATCACATTTTTACATTGAAATCTGACGTGTTTTTTGGAAAGTGCGTAGCTGTGGATTTTGGCTCTAGCTCAGGCGCCACCTAGAGAAACCTACAAAACCTGTGCATTTTTTTTAAAACTAGACACCTAGGGGAATCCAGGATGGGGTGACTTGTGGCGCTCTCACCAGGTTCTGTTACCCAGAATCCTTTACAAACCTCAAAATGTGGCAAAAAACACTTTTTCCTCAACTTTCGGTGATAGAAGGTTTTGGAATCTGAGAGGAGCTACGCATTTCCTTCCACCCTGCATTCCTCCAAGTCTCCTGATAAAAATGGGAGCTCACTTGTGTGGGTAGGCCTAGTGCTTGTGACAGGAAATCCAGCAGGGACACATCACATTTTCAAAAAGAAAACTGACCTGTTTTTTTGGAAAGTGCCTAGCTGTGGATTTTGTCCTCTTGCGAAGCCGGCACCCAGGGAAACCTAGCAAACCTATAAATTTTTAAAAACTAGACACCTAGGGAAATTCAGAATGGGGTGACTTGTGGGGCTCTCACTAAGTTCTGTTACACAGAATCCTTTGCAAACCTCAACATTTGGCAAAAAAACACATTTTCCTCACATTTTGGTGATAGAAAGTTCTGGAATCTGAGAGGACATTTCCTTCTACCCAGCATTCCCTCAAGCCCTCAAACCTCCTGATAGAAATGGTACCTCACTTGTGTTGGTAGGCCTAGTGCCCGTGACAGGAAGTGCCCCAAAACACAACATGGACACATCAATCTTTTACATTGACAAACAACGTGTTTTTTGGAAAGTGCCTAGCTGTGGATTTTGGTTTCTAGATCAGCCAGCACCCAGGAAAACCTGCCAAACCTGTGCATTTTTAAAAACTAGACAACCAAGGGAATCCAGGATGGGGTAACTTGTGGCACACTTACCAGGTTCTGCTACCCAAAATCATTAGCAAACCATAAAATGTGGCAAAAAAACACTTTTTTCCTCACATTTCGGTGCTGCAAAGTTCTGGAATTTGTGGAGAGCCACAAACCTCCTTCTACCCCACGAACCCCTGGGTCTCCCTATTAAAATGGTACCTCACTTGTGTGGGTAGGCCTAGTGCCAACAACAGGAAATGCCCCCAAAACACTACACGGACACATCAAAATTATCAAATACAAAACTACCTGTTTTTGCTGGGGGCACCTGGGTTTTTCTTCCTGGGCTCAGCAGCCATCTAGCGAATCTTACCAAACCCAGACATTTCTGAAAACTAGACACCTTAGGGAGTCTAGTAAGGTGTGACTTGCTTGCAATCCCCAGTGTTTTCTCACCAAGAATCCACAGCAAACCTCAAATTTAGCTAAACAAAATCAAATTGTTCCCACATTTCTTTGTGGGATCACTGCACTGGCACAAATGTCCTAGCACCCAACATTCCCCTGATGCCTCACTTCTGTAGGTGGGCCAAGTTCCTGTGACAGGGAAGAGCCAAAAACATGTTGAAATTCAGGGAGAAACGAAGAGGGTCCAAAAGGGCAGTTTGAAAAAAAATCATTTTAGGCTCACAAGTGGGACAGAATTTTTATTGATACAGATGTGACAATGCTGGGTGGTAGGAATTTTGTAGATTCCTGCAGATTCCGGAAGGTTCCATCACAAAAATGTGGGGAAAATGTGTGATTTCAAGCAAAGTTGGAGGTTTTCAGGGCATTATGGGTAAGAAAATGGTGCAAGGTGCATGTGAAGCACACTAATCTGGGCTCACCCAGATGATTAGTTTTCAGATGTGTCTAGGTCTCGTAGATTTTTCTACATGGCAGCATTCCAAAAGTATAGCTCCCACCATCTCAAGTGGGACTATTTTGAGAGTTAGACAAGCTTTCATGGCCCAAATGTAAAACCAAAACCCCAAATATTCAAATATCCTCTTGCTTGCCATTGAGATAAGATCTTTTAGTGTGCGAGGGGAGAGCTGAAAGGCTGTCATCCCCTTTAGTTGGGGTGAGGGCATAAGCATGCCCATACTGGTTGGTAGCCACCACCCCACTATTTTTTTTTTATTCTCTGCCCTGGCATCTAGTAGGCTTCCCTCACCCCGGGGGGAGTGGATCAGGGGTATTTGCCCCATCTGCCCACCGGTGGCAGAATGACTTTGTCCCCATTTATATGGGGTGGGGTATGGCCATACCCCCACCCGGTTTTTGTTTTTGAAAGAAATTCTTCCCTGGTGTCTGGTGGGCTTTCTCCCCCTTTGGGGGCAGATGGGGCTTAGAAAAATAGGCTAATCTGCCCCCAATGGGGGCAGAAATGCCCAACAGTAATGTGCCCTCATGGGGAGCGACCTTTGCCCAAGGGGCTGCCCCCCAAACAAAACACACACAAACACCAATCCCTGGAGCCTAAGTGGTGTCTGGCCATATCAGCACAATAGAAATAGGCCTAAAACAACCCCCCCCGGGGAGTGACCCTTGCCTATGGGATTGCTCCCCATCTGTAAAAAATTCAAAAATTCTAAAATAGCCTAAAATAATTTGCCTCCCAGGGGAGCGACCCTTGCCTAAGGGGTTGCTCCCCTTATGTGAAATTGGCGCAAAAATAATCCCTCATGTCTAGTGGTTTCTGCCCTCCTTGGGGGCAGTTTGGTCTAAAAAAAAAATAGGCTGATCTGCTCCCAAGGTGGGCAAAAGTGGCCTAAAATATAATTTCTCCCCAGGGGAGTGACACTTGACTAAGGAGTCACTCCCCATCTGTAAAAAAAAGTAAAAAAATAAAAAATCCCTGGTGCCTAGTGGTTTCTGCATCCCTGGGGCAGATCAGCCTAATTAAAATAGGCCACTCTGCCCCCAAGGGGGGCAGAAATGGCCTAAAATAAGTTTGCCCCACAGGGGAGCGACCTTTGCCTAAAGGGTTGCTCCCCTTGTGTGAAACTGACCTAAGACAAATGCCTGGTGTCTTGTGGTTTCTGCCCCCCCCTTTGGGGCGGACTGGCCTAAGAAAAATAGGCATGGCCTAAAAAAAGTTGCCCCCCCAGGGGAGCGGGCGTTGCCTAAGGGGTCGCTCCCCACTCTAAATAAGTAAAAAAATGGCGTCTAGTGGCCTCTGCCCCAACTGGGGGGCAGATTGGCCCAGTTAAAATAGGCCGATCCACCCCCAGGGGGGCATAAAAAAGGCCTAATTAAAAATGTCCCCCAGGGGAATGACCCTTGCCCAAGGGGGCACTTCCCTTCATTGTTTACATAAGGTAAATAAACATCCCTGGTGTAAACAATCGTGCTGCAGAAATGTGCAGAAAGACATCAAAGGAAAGGCCTTTCCTTTCCTTTGATGCATCTCTGCCATTCCCCACCCCCCTCCCATCGGAAGAGAAATGCAGGCATTTCTCTTACGATTGCGCTGGAAGCTGAGCTTCCAGTGCAATGGGGACAGCCCCTGATGAGGTCAGTGCGCAATCGTGTGCTGACATCATTAGATGTCACTTGGGAGGACGGGATGAAAGGGGAAGCAATTCCCCTTCCATCCCTGCCCAGGGGAGGCGGGTGGGAGGCCCTCCGGGGGAGCGCTAATGCTTCCCCTGAGGGCCTGGTGCAGGACGTAACGGTTACGTAAGGTCAATGTGCATACCATAAACAGCAGCTAAATGTTGTAAAACCGATGACTACTGTGCTGTATCCTCACTAGGCACGAGTGTTATGTTCCCAAATATATATACTCAAGGAGTGATTTTGACCTTGTACTGTTGCAGCCAAGTCATCTTATGCAATAATAAGCTAGACAATTAAAATTACTTCAACAAACCCAAATTGTTTATGTGCCGAACAATAATGAGCCAGAGGAAAGGAGATGTGTCATCAGGAACTTTCCACACCTAATGAAAGGAAACTACATATCTTTCTCATAACCAGGGTATACCTTCCAATTAACAGTACCCAAAGGGATGGTTTGACAAAATACCACTAATTATGCCCTAGAACCATAATGGATGGCGACCTCCAATTGGCCCTGTAAGTACATCCATCTCAAATGACATGACAACAGGGACAATGGTAGTCCTTAATTACATTAACCCATCAGCCATTGCTCAGAGATGCTGCTTGCCACAAAGGCTCTTCATATTAATTTAGCCCATGGACTACCGTGTCCAGAATGTGAATCCATTTGCATTCACGCAGGCTTGAGAAATCTGTCAAACTCCCACACCTTGGGTTCAACCTGACTAACAATCATCAACCACCTCAGACTGTCTGTTCGATGGTTGAATGTATTGAAGGTCTCATCCAAGGGACCCCCCTCCACACCACATAGAATTCTGCTGTTGTGCTTAAGTATTCGTACTTTAACTTTTTGGTGAGTCTGATCCACATTTAGAAAACCGCATGGGCATCAGATTATATAGATTACATCTATGCTGTTGCAGTTAATGTGTCCACCTAAAGTAAAGGTTTTGTCATTGTGGCTAAATGTTTTTGTTTCTATAGTCATCTCACATGGCCTACAGTTTCCACATTTAGGCCCTCATTACGACCCTGGCGGTCATTGTTAAAGTGATGGTAATACCGCCAACAGGCCGGCGGTAAAAAAAATAGAATCACGACCACGGCGGAAACCGCCAACAGAGACAGCCACTTTAACACTCCGACCGCCACAGCGGTAGCAACAAACACCGCAACGGTAACCGCCAACAGACAGGCAGAAGAAAATGTACTGCCCACCCCTTCACAACCTGCCAATCCACCAGCTTTTCCGGGGCGGTACCAATGCCATCAAAAGCACGGCAGAAACAGGACACAGAAGGGAAACCACTCACCTCTCAACACTCAACGAAGAACCACAACGCCATGGAGCCCCAGCTGCAGGTCCTGCCCATGCTGGTCTACCTCCTCATCTACCAGGAATACGAAAGGCAGCGGCAACGACCACGGTGAGTACTGCACCTAGTACACAGGGAAGGGGGGAGGAAAAAGAGAGTGACACACACACGCAACACACAACACCCCCACCCCACCCTCACCCACTACACCATACACACAAACACATGCAGCAACATTACATTAACACCCCGTAACCCCCTGGAAGAATGCAAGGACAAAAGGAATTGAGTTAAACAGTGATATTTTAGAAATAGGCAGATATACGTGATAAATAGAAAAGCAGTGTATACAAAAATATACAATATGAACATAAGACAGTACATTGTCCATTCAAAATGTCCGTGGGCCACTGGGCCAAATATCATGGGCCAAGCCCATATTTGACTCCTGCCTCAATACGGAGAGAACACTGCAGGGGCATCAGGTCAAAAACACACAAGCACCTCAGGGGGATGGGAAAGAGGGGGACCTCTGCCGGAAGATGGAATAACGCCACTGCTCCTAGAGGGGGCTCCATGTCCACTGCTTGATCCTGGGGAGTGCAAGGCCACAGTCTCACAAGTCTCTCAAGTGGGTGGTTTGCACACTGCTTGGTCCTGGGGAGTGCAAAGCCACAGTCTCACAAGTCTATCAAGTGTGTGGTTTGCCCACTGCTTGGTCCTGGGGACTGCAAAGCCACAGTCTCACAAGTCTCGCAAGTGGGTGGTTTGCCCACTGCTTTCTCCTGGGGAATGCAAAGCCACAGTCTTGCAAGTCTCTCAAGTGGGTGGTTTGCCCAGTGCTTGCTCCTGGAGAGTGCAAAGCCACAGTCTTTCAAGTGGATTGGTTCTTCCACTGGTTCTGGAGGGGGCCTTGTGCCCAGTGTTCTTCATCCTGCCAAGGATAGGGTGAGTGGATGCCTTTCTCCACTGGTTCTGGAGGGGGCCTTGTGCCCAGTGAGATTCATCCTGCCAAGGATAGGGTGAGTCGATGCCTTTCTCCACTGGTTTTGGAGGGGGCCTTGTGCCTAGTGATGCATCACTTGGGGTGTGGCAGTTCACAGTCCCTCACCTGGGTGTCTGAGGCACAAGATTTGCAGGGAACAGGTTGCATGATAGTCCATGGAGGCAGGGCTAGATCCCATTCTAAGGGGGCTAAGGCTGCAAACTGTTTATAGTGCCGGTGCTGGTGGGGGTGCTGCCAGTGGTGGTGGGAGGTTCCAGCCCTTCTCCTGCAGCCTTGGATGGCTGCCCACTGGGGCTGCTGCTGCTTGTAGTGGTCCTACTGTCAGCAGTGCAGGTGGCAGTGCTTGAGGCGGGGCCTGCGGCGGTGCTAGCGGTGGTACAGGTGGCGGTGGTGCCAGTGGTGGAGGGAGGCTCCAGCCCTTCTCCTGCAGCCTCAGACGGCTGCCCACTGGGGCTGCTGCTGCTGACAGTAGTGGTGCTAATGGTGGTGCAGGGGGTGGTGCAGGTGGTGGTGCTAGCGGCGGGGCTGCTAGCGGTGCTGACCGCAGTGCAGGTGGCGGGCCTGGCGGTTGTGCTGGTAGACACCAGACCTTCACCTGCAGCCTCCGACGGCTGAAGTGCCTTGCCTGGTGTTTTCTGCCCCTTCCTCACCCTGGCAGATGGTAGTGAGACCTTGGCTCTGACTGCTGGAGTTTTTGAGGAGGCCTTTCTGGGTTGTTCGTACTCCTTGGCCTTGCTGCATGCTGTCAGCCTCTTCACCTTGGCAGGTGGTGGAATGGTTTTGTCCTTTGCAGGGGTTGGTGGCACACTGGTTGGGCTGATGGGTGCCCCCTTTGAGCCTCTGTAACTTGCAGGTACCACAGCGGACGTCGACTTGGTGGCTGAGGTGCTGGCCTGGGTTCTGAACACCCTGGCCCGAGGTGAAGGACGGGGGGAGGGAGAGGGAAGAGGTCTATGTTTGCCAGGAAAAGCTTCTTAGACACATTGGGGCGGGAAGAGGGCGAGGGCTTGGGAGTGGAGGAAGTGCGAGTGGTTGTAGGAGGTGTCTGTCTGCTGTGTTTGGGTGCAGGTGCAGGTGCAGGTGCCGGTGCAAGGGCTGGATGCTGTTGCGAGGTGGATGGCTGTTGGGTGGGTGGGTGCTTGCATTTGTGTACTTTGGAAGGAGTGGTTACAGACACATTGGGAAAGGACACATGGGACGTGTGCATGGATGTGGAGATGGTGACTGCCCGTGAGGGGTGTGTTGTGATGGGCGTGCTGGTGATGGAGGTAGTGGATGAAGATAAAGTGCATGCAGGTGTGAGTGGAGACGCTACTGGGAGGGAGGTGGGCGACGAGGAGGAGGGGGACACAGTGGAGGCAGTGGATGTTGGTGTGTCTGCATGGTGATGGTGCTTATGTGAGTGCCTGTGAGATGAAGTGTGGTGCTTGTATTTGCCTGAACAACTTTTGTGTGGTGATTTGGGTGATTGCTGGTCTAAAGGTGTGCTTAGGATAGGCTGGGGTTGAGGGGATTGGGTTTGGGTAGAGGAAGTTGGAGGGTGGAGGCTAGAGACAGGTACAAGGGCTGCCATCAGGGAGTTGGCCAGAGCCTGAAATGCTCTCTGTTGGGCTGCCACGCCAGCGTGAATGCCCTCCAGGTATGCATTTGTTTGTTGCAAATGCCTCTCGACACCCTGTATGGCATTAAGTATGGTTGACTGCCCAACAGTGAGGGATCTCAGGAGGTCAATAGCCTCCTCAATGAGGGCAGCAGGGCTGACAGGGGCAGGGCCTGAGGTGCCTGGGGCAAAGGAGATGCCTATCCTCCTGGGTGAGCGGGCACGGGAAACACGCTGAGAGGCTGCTTGCAGGGTGGTGCTGGTGGGGGGGTGGCGGTTGTACCTGTTGTTGGGGTGGGAACAGAGGTGTCTGCTGTCACCAGGGAGCTTCCATCAGAGGAGGAGTCGCTGTCTGTGGTCTCCTCTCCTGTCCCCGTCGTGGTGCTCCCTCGCCCTCCATCCCACTGGTGCCCTCACCCTCGGCGGATTTGGCCTCCAGGCCCATGTGGGATGCAGCTCCCTCCATCGCCGGTGCCTCTGCTCCTCCACCAGATGATACTAATGCACACAAGGACAGGGTGACAAAACAAAAACGGGGGGAGAGATAGAGGATGCACTTGGTCAATGCCAGCAACACCACTACCGTTGGCGTACACAACACACAGGGAGCAGCCCTATGCACAAGGCCATGCACTACCAGTGGCTAAGATAGTCACCAGCCTATGGCATCTCTATTTTCAGATATCTGTGCCCCACTCTGCCTCCTGCTATGTGTACTGCTGCCCACCAAAGGTCATTCAAAAGAATATTTTACTGTACATATGACTTGCATTGCTTTGATAATGTCGATCTAATACATATTTGAATCATTGGACAGACTCCAGATTTTTATTTGTTCCAAGGGTGTTTATTTAAGTGCTTATAAGTATAAGGGGATGTGCAATGGGCTGGGGTGATGGTGGAGGAAGGTCCAGGGTAGATTCCAGTCTCTTGGTATCACAGGTGCATTGCCCAATGGGGCATAGGAAGGGGAGTAATGTCAGTTCAAGGTGGACAGGGTGACAGAGTGGGACAGAAGGGTGACAATCAGGAGAGTCCTATTTCCTGGCGAGGGTCTTGGCAATGTTCTCTGGCTTCTGCCTGGATCGCAGGGACCATTTGTGGGGTGGTTCTTCTTCTGCTGGGGGTGGGGTGCTGGTGGCCTGTTGGTCCTGTGGCGGGGCCTCCTGTTCACTAGCGCCGGGGGAGGTAGAGGGCTGTTCTTCAGTGTGGCTAGTGTCAGGGGCATGTTGTTGTGCCACTGTCTCCCTCATGGTCTTGCCCATGTCAGCCTTCACCCCTGCAATGGTGACCAGGATGGTGTAGATGTTTTTGATGTCCTCCCTGGTCCCCAGGTACTGTCCCTCCTGCAGCCGCTAGGTCTCCTGCAACTTGTACTTTAACTGGCCATGGTCTCCTACGAATGGTGGTATGCTCCCAGGATGTTGGTGAGGGCCTCCTGGAGAGTGGGTTCCCTGGACCTGTCCTCCTCCTATCGTACAGCAGTCCTCCCAGTTTCCCTGTTGCCCTGTGCCTCTGTCCCCTGAACCGTGTGTCCACTGCCACTGACCTCAGGTCCCTGATCATCCTGTGTTTGTGGGGTTGCCTGGGGTCCCCGTAGTGGTGGACACACTGCTGATTGACATGTCCTGGGGACAGTGGTATGGGCACGCTGGGTGGGTGCTATGCTGGTGTTTCCTGAGGGGGGAGGCTCTGTGGTGGTATGGGAGTGTGGCAGGGTAGCCCACTGTCCAGAGGTCCCTGATGGGCCAGGTTGGTCATCGTGATCCAGGCATACAGAGCTGCTGTCATCACTGTGGGCCTCCTCTGGGGGAGGACTGGATGTTGCTGGCACCTCCTCTCTGGTGACGTTGAGTAGGGGTCCTGTGGGGATAAAATTGCAATGTTATTGTATCTGCATGTGCCATCTTGTGCATGGGTGTGTTTCCCTGTACAGTTGTGATTGCCCTGTCAGCTTTGCCATGTGTGCGTGGTGATTTTGTGGGCTAGGTCATTCTCTCTAATGTGCATGTTGTGGTGATGGGTGTCCATGCAGGTCTGTGATGGGGGTCCATGGATTGGTGTTACATGCAGGGCTTGGTTTTGGGATGGGTGGGTTGTGATAGTGGGGTATATGTGAGGGGGTGGAGTGATGGGGTGAGGGTAGGGGTTGTTGTTTGTGATGGCATGCAGGTAGGGTGGGAGAAATAGTAGTAAAGATTTGACTTCCCAGAGTCCAGTCCTCCTGCTACTCCTGCGAGGCCCTCAGAATGCATGATTGCCAACACTTGCTCCTCCCATGTTGTTAGTTGTGGGGGAGGAGGTGAGGGTCCACCGTCAATCCTCTGTACAGCTATCTGGTGTCTTGCAACCACGGAATGCACCTCCCCCGTAGATCATTCCACCTTTTCCTGATGTCGTCCCTTGCTCTGGGGTGCTGTCCCACGGCGTTGTGTGAGGATGTGTGGGGTGATGTGTGGGGTGTTGTGTTGTGAGGTTCGTGGATGGTGGATGGGTGATGATGTATTGTGCCTCTGATTGAGTGGGTGCTCCTGGCTTGTCTCTCTCTGCTTGTTATCTTTTTTTTTTCACTGTATGGGGTTGTGGGTAATGTGGGTGTGTGTTTTATAGTGGTGTGGGTGTGTGGGTGTGGTGTGTGTATGTGTGTCAGGTGTGTGTAGTTTGAATTGTCCAATGTGGTGGTGTCTTGTAAGTGTGTGTGTATTTTGGGGACGGCGGTGTGTATCACCAATGGTTTACCATGATTGAAAGACCGCCACGGTGATTCGTGGGTCCTGATACTGTGGGCGTATTCCTATTGGCGTAACGGTGTGGATTGTGCTATCGCCAGCTTATCACTGACCATTGGGCTGGCGGACTTGTGTGGGTGTCTGTATAGTGGCGGATTTCTCTGTGTGGTTCATAATACCCGTAGCGGAATACCACGTCTGTAAGGTATGTTGGCGGCCGTCGGCACGGTGATAGGTGCCATTTACCGCAAGGGTTGTGATGAGGACCTTAATTTGGCCAGTGACTTGAGGTAAGTTCCACATTGTAAATAAGCAAGGTTTTGGTGGACATCCTAACAAAGGGCTCACTACACAATATTTGATGCTCTTCCAATTCTTGAAAGAATGCATTGGTGAATCTATAATGCCAACCTCATCAGCCACTAAGGTCAAATGCCGATTTTTGATCTGTCTGATTTCATTACTTCATGTGCAAAGTGTAGTAACACAAATCATTCTATCCTGTGGAATCATGCTCCAATGTTTAGGCTCCAGTGGTGCCTCTGTAGGGAAAAACAATCTCTCTTACAGGCTCTCTTAACCCCTTCGCTGCCAGGCCTTTTCCCCCTCCTGTGCCAGGCCTTTTTTTGCCTATTTGGGGCAGTTCGCGCTTAGGCCCTCATAACTTTTTGTCCACATAAGCTAACCAAGCCAAATTTGCGTCCTTTTTTTCCAACATCCTAGGGATTCTAGAGGTACCCAGACTTTGTGGGTTCCCTTGAAGGAGGCCAAGAAATTGGCCAAAATACAGTGAAAATTTCGTTTTTTTCAAAAAAATTGGAAAAAGTGGCTGCAGAAGAAGGCTTGTGGATTTCCCCCTGAAAATGGCATCAACAAAGGGTTTGCAGTGCTAAACTCAGCGGCTTCCTAGCTTTCAGGAACAGGCAGACTTGAATCAGAAAACCCAATTTTTCAACACCATTTTGGCATTTTACTGGGGCATACCCCATTTTTGCAATTTTTTGTGCTTTCAGCCTCCTTCCAGTCAGTGACAGGAATGGGCATGAAACCAATGCTGGATCCCAGAAACCTAACCATTTCTGAAAAGTAGACAAAATTCTGAATTCAGCAAGGGGTCATTTGTGTAGATCCTACAAGGGTTTCCTACAGAAAATAACAGCTGAAAAAGAAAAATATTGAAATTGAGGTGAAAAAAACATAAATTTTTCTCTACATTTTACTCTGTAATTTTTCCCTGCAATGTCAGATTATGTAAAGCAATATACTGTTACGTCTGCTGGACTCCTCTGGTTGCGGGGATATATAGGGCTTGTAGGTTCATCAAAAACCCGAGGAACCCAGAGCCAATAAATGAGCTGCACCCTGCAGGGCGTTTTCATTCCATACCGGCTATACAGCAATTCATTTGCTGAAATATAAAGAGTAAAAAATTGCTATCAAGAAAACCTTTGCATTTCCAAAAAGGGCACAAGATAAGGTGCTGAGGAGCAGTGGTTATTTGCACATCTCTGAATTCCGGGGTGACCATACTAGCATGTGAATTATAGGGAATTTCTCAAATAGATGTCTTTTTTACACACTCTCCTATATTTGGAAGGAACAAATGTAGAGAAAGACAAGGGGCAATAGCACTTGTTTTGCTAATCTATGTTCCCCCAAGTCTCCCGATAAAAATGATACCTCACTTGTGTGGGTAGGCCTAGCGCCCGCGACAGGAAACACCCCAAAGCGCAACGTGGACACATCCAAAATTTTGGAAGAAAACAGAGGTGTTTTTTGCGAAGTGCCTACCTGTAGATTTTGGCCTCTAGCTCAGCCGGCACCTAGGGAAACCTACCAAACCTGTGCATTTCTGAAAACTAGAGACCTAGGGGAATCCAAGATGGGGTGACTTGCGGGGCTTGGACCAGGTTCTGTTACCCAGAATCCTTTGCAAACCTCAAAATTTGGCTAAAAAAACACATGTTCCTCACATTTCTGTGGCAGAAAGTTCTGGAATCTGAGAGGAGCCACAAATTTCCTTCCACCCAGCGTTCCCCCAAGTCTCCCGATAAAAATGATACCTCACTTGTGTGGGTAGGCTTAGCGCCCGCGACAGGAAACACCCCAAAGCGCAACGTGGACACATCCAAAATTTTGGAAGAAAACAGAGGTGTTTTTTGCGAAGTGCCTACCTGTAGATTTTGGCCTCTAGCTCAGCCGGCACCTAGGGAACCCTACCAAACCTGTGCATTTCTGAAAACTAGAGACCTAGGGGAATCCAAGGAGGGGTGACTTGCGGGGCTCGGACCAGGTTCTGTTACCCAGAATCCTTTGCAAACCTCAAAATTTGGCTAAAAAAACACATGTTCCTCACATTTCTGTGGCAGAAAGTTCTGGAATCTGAGAGGAGCCACAAATTTCCTTCCACTCAGCGTTCCCCCTAGTCTCCCGGTAAAAATGATACCTCACTTGTGTGGGTAGGCCTAGCGCCCGCGACAGGAAACACCCCAAAGCGCAACGTGGACACATCCAAAATTTTGGAAGAAAACAGAGGTGTTTTTTGCGAAGTGCCTACCTGTAGATTTTGGCCTCTAGCTCAGCCTGCACCTAGGGAAACCTACCAAACCTGTGCATTTCTGAAAACTAGAGACCTAGGGGAATCCAAGATGGGGTGACTTGCGGGACTCGGACCAGGTTCTGTTACCCAGAATCCTTTGCAAACCTCAAAATTTGGCTAAAAAAACACATGTTCCTCACATTTCTGTGGCAGAAAGTTCTGGAATCTGAGAGGAGCCACAAATTTCCTTCCACCCAGCGTTCCCCCAAGTCTTCCGATAAAAATGATACCTCACTTGCGTGGGTAGGCCTAGCGCCCGCGACAGGAAACACCCCAAAGCGCAACGTGGACACATCAAAAGTTTTGGAAGAAAACAGAGGTGTTTTTTGCGAAGTGCCTACCTGTAGATTTTGGCCTCTAGCTCAGCCTGCACCTAGGGAAACCTACCAAACCTGTGCATTTCTGAAAACTAGAGACCTAGGGGAATCCAAGGAGGGGTGACTTGCGGGGCTCGGACCAGGTTCTGTTACCCAGAATCCTTTGCAAACCTCAAAATTTGGCTAAAAAAACACATGTTCTTCACATTTCTGTGGCAGAAAGTTCTGGAATCTGAGAGGAGCCACAAATTTCCTTCCACCTAGCGTTCCCCCAAGTCTCCCGATAAAAATGATACCTCACTTGTGTGGGTAGGCCTAGCGCCCGCAACAGGAAACACCCCAAAGCGCAACGTGGACACATCCAAAATTTTGGAAGACAACAGAGGTGTTTATTGCGAAGTGCCTACCTGTAGATTTTGGCCTCTAGCTCAGCCGGCACCTAGGGAAACCTACCAAACCTGTGCATTTCTGAAAACTAGAGACCTAGGGGAATCCAAGGAGGGGTGACTTGCGGGGCTCGGACCAGGTTCTGTTACCCAGAATCCTTTGCAAACCTCAAAATTTGGCTAAAAAAACACATGTTCCTCACATTTCTGTGGCAGAAAGTTCTGGAATCTGAGACGAGCCACAAATTTCCTTCCACCCAGCGTTCCCCCAAGTCTCCCGATAAAAATGATACCTCACTTGTGTGGGTAGGCCTAGCGCCCGCGACAGGAAACACCCCAAAGCGCAACATGGACACATGCCAAATTTTGGAAGAAAACAGAGGTGTTTTTTGCGAAGTGCCTACCTGTAGATTTTGGCCTCTAGCTCAGCCGGCACCTAGGGAAACCTACGAAACCTGTGCATTTCTGAAAACTAGAGACCTAGGGGAATCCAAGGAGGGGTGACTTGCGGGGCTCGAACCAGGTTCTGTTACCCAGAATCCTTTGCAAACCTCAAAATTTGGCTAAAAAAACACATGTTCCTCACATTTCTGTGGCAGAAAGTTCTGGAATCTGAGAGGAGCCACAAATTTCCTTCCACCCAGCATTCCCCTTAGTCTCTCGATAAAAATGGTACCTCACTTCTGTGGGTAGGCCTAGCGCCCACGAAAGGAAAGGGCCCAAAACACAACGTGGACAGAACATATTTTTTCACAGAAAACAGAGGTGTTTTTTGCAAAGTGCCTACTGTGGAGTTTGGCCTCTAGCTCAGCCGGCCCCGGGAGGGGGGGGGGGGCAGAAATGCCCTAAAATAAATTTGACCCCCCAAGCCCCCCCTGCCCCTGCCCGGGAACAACCCCTGCCTACGGGGTCGCTCTCCCTGCATGACATTGGCGCCAAAAAACAAATCCCCGGTGCCTAGTGGTTTCTGCCCCCTTGGGGGCAGATTGACCTAAAATCGGCCAATCTGCCCCAAGGGGGGCAGAAATGGTCTAAATACAATTTGCCCCACAGGGGAGCGACCCTTGCCTGATAGGTCGCTCCCCATCTCTAAAAAAAGAAACAAAAAAAAAAAAAACACACAAAAAAATTGCCCTGGCGCCTAGAGGGTTCTGCCCCCCCTGGGGGCAGTTCGGCCTAATAATAGGCCGAACTGTCCCCAGGGGGGGCAGAAATGGCCTAAAATAAATTTGCCCCCCCAGTCCCCACCCCCGCCCCCGGGAGCGACCCTTGCCTACGGGGTCGCTCCCCCTGCGTGACATTGGCGCCAAAAAACAAATCCCAGGTGACTAGTGGTTTCTGCCCCCTAGGGGGCAGATTGACCTAAAATCGGCCAATCTGCCCCCAGGGGGGCAGAAATGGCCTAAATACAATTTGCCCCCCAGGGGAGCGACCCTTGCCTGATGGGCCGCTCCCCATCTCGAAAAAAACAAACAAACAAAAAAAAAACACAACAAAAAAATTTGCCCTGGTGCCCTGAGGGTTCTGCCCCCCCCGGGGGCAGTTCGGCCCAATAATAGGCCGAACTGCCCCCAGGGGGGGCAGAAATGGCCTAAAATAAATTTGCCCCCCCAGCCCCCACCCCCGCCCCCGGGAGCGACCCTTGCCTACGGGGTCGCTCCCCCTGCGTGACATTGGCGCCAAAAAACAAATCCCAGGTGCCTAGTGGTTTCTGCCCCCTTGGGGGCAGATTGACCTAAAATCGGCCAATCTGCCCCCAGGGGGGCAGAAATGGCCTAAATACAATTTGCCCCCCAGGGGAGCGACCCTTGCCTGATGGGTCACTCCCCATCTCTAAAAAAAGAAAGAACAAAAAAAAAAACACAAAAAAAAATTTGCCCTGGCGCCTAGAGGTTTCTGCCCCCCCAGGGGGGGCAGAAATGGCCTAAAATAAATTTGCCCCCTCCCCAGGCCCCCCCCCCCGGGAGCGACCCTTGCCTACGGGGTCGCTCCCCCTGCGTGACATTGGCACCAAAAAACAAATCCCAGGCGCCTAGTGGTTTCTGCCCCCTTGGGGGCAGATTGACCTAAAATCGGCCAATCTGCCCCCAGGGGGGCAGAAATGGCCTAAATACAATTTGCCCCCCAGGGGAGCGAGCCTTGCCTGATGGGTCGCTCCCCATCTCGAAAAAAACAAACAAACAAAAAAAAAACACAACAAAAAAATTTGCCCTGGTGCCCTGAGGGTTCTGCCCCCCCCTGGGGGCAGTTCGGCCTAATAATAGGCCGAACTGTCCCCTGGGGGGGCAGAAATGGCCTAAAATAAATTTGCCCCCCCAGCCCCCACCCCCGCCCCCTGGAGCGACCCTTGCCTACGGGGTCGCTCCCCCTGCGTGACATTGGCACCAAAAAACAAATCCCAGGTGTCTAGTGGTTTCTGCCCCCTTGGGGGCAGATTGACCTAAAATCGGCCAATCTGCCCCAAGGGGGGCAGAAATGGCCTAAATACAATTTGCCCCCCAGGGGAGCGACCCTTGCCTGATGGGTCGCTCCCCATCTAAAAAAAAACAAACAAACAAAAAAAAAAACACAACAAAAAAATTTGCCCTGGTACCCTGAGGGTTCTGCCCCCCCCCCTGGGGGCAGAAATGGCCTAAAATAAATTTGCCCCCACCCCCGCCCCCGGGAGCGACCCTTGCCTACCGGGTCGCTCCCCCTGCGTGACATTGGCGCCAAAAAACAAATCCCCGGTGCCTAGTGGTTTCTGCCCCCTTGGGGGCAGATTGACCTAAAATTGGCCAATCTGCCCCCAGGTGGGCAGAAATGGTCTAAATACAATTTGCCCCCCAGGGGAGCGACCCTTGCCTAAGGGGTCACTCCCTTTGCGTGAAATTCACGCAAAGAAAAAACTCCCTGGTGTCTAGTGGTTTCTAACCCCCTTGGGGGCAGATTGAACATAGCGCGCCCCCATGTTCCCCTGTGCCATGGACGAGATGATCTCGTCCAAGGCACAGGGGAACTGTAGCCTTGGACGAGATCATCTCGTCCAAGGCACAGAACCGGTTAAGTAAACACGTGAGGTAACCTCTCTCTGCCAATCTTGCAAGTAAATCATCAGATTATCTGAAATAATCACTTTTTAATTAACAATTTCTCAGAAGACAGAGAAATTGTCCAAATGGCAAGTTTTTTCCCAGGTTTCTTGAGTGATGGCTTGAATAACAGAGAAGAGCATTCCTTTCACTATTCTTCCTGAACAACGTCATATAGTTGCCTGTAGTGGTGAAGTGGAGAAATTGCAGGGAGAGATCTTGATGGGCAAGGGAGTACGCAATAAATCGTAGTTTATATTCAAGAAAGAAACTCCAGCAGCCAGCATAAAAAGCTCCTTCAGACTCCAACACTCCGTTTCAAAACTAAACATTCCACAACTAGAATCTCACATACACTTAATTAAACAAGCACATTGCAATACAAAATAAAGAGGAGAGAAGAAAAGGAACAAAACGTAATGACCATAACATTGAACGGGATACCACACACCCCTTCACTAACCCAATTATAATTTTACAGAAATAATAAAATTTCATTTTCACATTACACATATTGCAGAAAAAATTAAATTGCCTTTAGTTCAGCTTCACAACTCTATTCATATTCCATATGCGTCCATCATCAATTTTAACGGCCCCTTTGAACACTTTTACCATACTACATGGTTTACTGAAATTTGACTGACCACTACCACCAAAAGAGGCAATTTGATCTTCACCATATCCCCTTCTTTAACATCCAACTTTTTAACTGCCTCACGCACATCATAGTTTCTTTTGCTTTGCTTGTGAATGCGATTTTCAATTTTTTTGGCATCCTCCATCTATTCCTGCAATTGCAATTCAGGAAATTCTTTTGTATATGCTTTAATCTATGGAGGACTCATTTTGGTGTTGGGAAGATGTTTCCTAAAGAAAACATAAGGTGACAAACCTGTGGTAGAATGTGTAGTATATCTATATTCTTCCACTCTTAACTTAATCATTTCCCTCCAATTTGTCCCCTGCTGTTTCACAATTTGTATGGTTTCTTTAAGAGTTCTGTTGAATCTCTCTATCATACCATTAGTTTCTGGATGATAAAGAGCAGATTTTTTGTGTGCAATGCCCCTCTCTGTCATGAAAGCCTGCATAACTTTGGATGTAAATTGCACACCATTATCCGTTAAAATACTTTTAGGGTTGTCCTCTCTAGCAAATATCTCATCCAATATAGAACGTGTAGTAATTTCAGAAGTGGCCATAATTTCTGGCCATCTAGAAAGAGAATCAATCAAAACTACAACATATTTACTTGAAGCACCACAACATGTGGGACCCATTAAGTCCATGAAAACATCTTCCCACACTTCTTTAGGAATCTCTTTGACAACCAAGGGGTTGGTTCTAACTATAAGAGATGTATCAGATAACTTACACTCCAAACAATCTCTGACCTTCCTTTCTACTGCTAAATCCATCCAGGCCACCAACATGTAGATCTCAATATCTCCTTAGTTTTACATATACCTTGATGATCATTGTGAGCAAATGCCACTAGACTATAAGGAGGAATCAATTTACCCCCTTTCACAACAATATCATTATCCACAGAAAGCTCATTCCTTATTTTCCTAAACTTCAACAAGTGCTTATCTGTACTCGTCATAGAATTACCACAAATAATACAATCTCTCACACAACTTACTTCTTCATCTTTGTTCAGTTCATTCAACCATTCATTCTCTAAAATGCAACCATTTGTTAATAAACACACTTGAATGTATTCTTCCTCCCACTACCCATCTTCTCCAACATCTCCAACTTGATCTTCCTGTGTTAAATGTGATAAACAATCAGCTGACTTGTTCTCTAGTCCAGATATATCCTTTACTATAAACTGATAATCTTGCAAACCCACACTTCACTTGCAGATGGGAGAAGAAACACAATCTAACCATTTTTTTCCCGATAATTTCATGTAGAGGTTTATGATCAGTTTGTACTAAAAAACATAAATACATTTCTTCAAGGCGCAAAAAACAGCCAATGCCTTTTTCTCTCTCATAGAATACTTTAGTTCAGCACCCCTGAGTGCTCTTGAAGCAAAAGCAATAGTAACTTCTTTACCTTTTTAAATCTGCTTGAGAATACAATCTAACCCTTTATTGGAGGTATCTGTTACAATACAACACGGAAAGCCAGATTTAAAACCTTTAAGAGACCGGGCTGCAGAGAGAGCTTCTTTCATATCTTCAAACTCTCTTTGACAAGAGCTTGTCCAACAAAACTCAGTTCCTTTTTTGAGTAATTCCCTGATGGAACAAGAACGTTCAGCAAAGTTCGGTACATATCTGGCATAAAATTCAGCCATTCCCAGGAATGCTTGTACTTCTTCTTTCTTTTCCGGGCTTTTCAAATCAGTAATAGCCTCTACAAACTCTTGTTTTGGTTTCACCCCTGCCCCTGAAATCACATGGCCTAAGTAAATTATTTCTGAAGAACCCAACTTACATTTTTCACTCTTAAGTGTGATTCCCTTAGAACAGATTATATTTAATGCTTCTTTCACTTTAGAAGTGTGATTTTCCATAGAATCAGAGAAAATAAGGATATCATCTTGAAAAACGTTTACCCCTTTGACACTATCAAATATGTCATTCATTAACCTTTGAAAGACTGATGCAGCAGAACATAACCAAACGTCATTCTGTTAAACCTGAATACTCCAAAAGGTGTAATGAAAGATGTCAATTTTTTGGATTCTTCACTCAAGTGAGTGACGATGATAGACGGAACCTAAATCCAACTTTAGAAAAAACTTCACATCATCTAACAAACTGATCATTTCTGTGATGTTGGGCAAAGGGAACTTATCTTCAACTACTGCCCTGTTAAAATTTCTAAGATCAATACAAAGACGAATATCGGCTGAACCTTTCGTGGCTACTACTACTGGAGCTATCCACTGTGAAGCTTCAACTGTTTCAATGATCCCTTCAGATTGTAACCTTCTAAGTTCAGAGGGTACAGCTTCCTGTAAACTGAAAAGAGTACTCCTAACTTTGCAAGTTACAGCTGTTGCATCATCTTTTACACATAAATGGTGTTTGTGTCCTTTGATGCAACCAATTTTGGAATTAAACACATCAGACATTCATTTAGTAATTGATCCCTCAAAATGTCAATTTTTGTACATAAACTTGAGGAACTGCATTAGAATCCAAAAAATTCCTAGCAATTTCTGATGTAGCCAACTCAAAATAGTAACCCTCTTCACAGGTACATACATTTTCCCTGTAGTTCTATTACCTTTGAAAACAATATCAGCATTAAAATAGCCTATCAGTTCAATGGGTTTACCACCATAACTATAAGGGGTAACATCAGGTTCTAGTAACTGGACACCATTTATAAAATACTTAGCAAAATCAGATTCAGGAACCAGCAAGAGTTTTGCTCCTGAATCCATCATCATGGATTATTTTACACTATTCAGCATAACTTCATCAGATGGATATTCACAACGTACATTGGAAATCCAATTCATATCATTCAGAACTTGCAAAATAAAGTCAGAGTCTTCACTGCTTCCGATTTCACTAATCTGCAAATTATTAGGTACAGATTGGCAGCACTTTGCAAAATGTCCTTTTTCCTCACAGCAATTACATACAACTTTAACTGGGGGACGCTCTTTTGAGTGAGGTAATTGACTGATTGATCCACATCTATAACATGACAATTTTCCCTTTGAAGAAATGTTAATCTTAGGATTGTTTTTAAGTTCCGGTTTTTGTACACAAGAAGTGATTTCTGTAATTCTTTGATACACGACATGGAATGCTCAGTTTGCTTTGCTATAGTTAACACTTCCTCCAGACTGGGGTCATTCATACTCCATAACTCTTCTTGAACCTTATCACTTCTACATTCCAACATAAATTGATCCTGTATCCATTCTTCCACTGTGTTGCCAAAAGCACAGGAAGCAGCTAATTTTCGTAAAGCTGTAACAATATTTTCAATGCTCTCTTCATCATTCTGTTTGAGTTTGCCAACATTATATCTTTGTAATATAATAGATATTTTGGGCAAATAATGTTTATCTAATCTCAGTAGAGTACTTTCAAATTCATTTAAAGCTGCATCACCACCACTATCCTCGAATGAAGTAATACATGGTAAAGTTTCTAAAACTTCTTGACCCTTAGCATCTAAACAATACTGTAATAACGAGGTTTTCTGTTCAGCTGATAAAGTACTTCCACAAACACGGATTTAAGTAAAAAATACTTTTTTTCCATTTAGGCCATGAAATCTGTGGTTCACCAGGAAATGGTAAAGAAACAGTGTTGGGGTAATATGCTGCATTTTAAATTATGAAGCCAATATGTATATTTGTATTATTTGTAAATAGAAAATAATAAACTACTATTGTAGTATTACTGGTTTAGTAACTTTAACAGGAAAGAAGTCCTTTGTTAGTTTCACTTAAAATTGTATTGAGCTTGTGCAAGTCCTCTTTCTTTTGTTACCTCTTGAAAGAAAAAAATCGAGACATGAAGCAGAATAGTTTCATTAATGTCGGTAAAAAAAAGAGACGGAAACAACGATGTGTGAAAACACACCCGCTGCTCCTGCATTTCACTCTGCAGACCACACAGGCACCACATGTGGCGATACCAATATCGGAAAAAATTAAACTGAAAGAAGACAGACTTCAGGAAGAATTAAGACCAAGGCCCGTAAGCGTTCTTACTACACAGTGTGCTCCGTTATCAGTGCTCGATGAAAGGACAGTCTTCCTTGAAGTCCCTTCTTAGGAGGTTGAGTTGAAGTGAAGACCACTTTGAAGATTTGACATTGGGATAAGCCCAATCGTAGCCAATTTGTAGTGGTGAAGTGGAGAAATCACGGGAAGAGAGAGATCTTGATACACATGGGAATATATGATAACTGGTAGTTTATTCCCAAGAAAGAAACTCCTGCCGCCAGCATAAACATCTCCTTCAGACTCCAATACTCCATTTCAAAACTAAAAATTCTACAACTAGAATCTCATGTGCATTTAACTAAACAAGCACATTGCAATACAAAATAAAGAGGAGAGAAGAAAAGGAAAAAAACATAATAACCATAATAATAAACAGGATACCACGGTGCCCTTTTTCAACTTTGATAGTAATATCCAAGAAATCAGTAGTTGTGGGGTCCACTGAACGGTAAACTGGATGTCCGGTGATATTATATTTAACCAATGATGGAACTTAAGAAGGTCTGCCTCATTACCTGCCAGATCAATAGAACGTCATCAATATAACGTCTCCAAAGAGTCATCTTTTCATAATAATGATTCTCATTATTAAAGACAAAACAATTCTCATAATGGTCCATATACAGAATTGTTAGATTTTGCTCAAAGCTGGCCCCCATTGCAGCTTCCTTTGTCTGGAGGTAAAAATCCCCCTGGAAGTAAAAAAAAAGTTTTATCATAACAATCTCCAACAGTTCTATGATAAAATAAGTAGGGACCTGTACTGGTTGGGGTCTTCTATCCTAAACCAACCTAATCACATCCAATACCTGTCTCTGTGTGATATTAGTATACCATGATATAATGTCCATTGTAGTCAATAGTTGTTTATTAGGATTGAATGCCAATGTATCAATCCATTTTATAGTCTTTGTCGTATCTTTCAAACATACCATGGTTGCTTCCACATTCTGTGTAAGGAAGAAGTCCACATATTTACACAAGAGTCCCAAGATGGACCCACAACCTGATACTATCGTCCAACCTGGTGGTTTCTCCATATTCCTATGGACCTTAGGGAGAGTATAGATAATAGGTAATCTATGTTGTTTTTTATTCAACAATTCATATTCCAATTTATTCAGAAAACCTTCCTCAAGCCCTTTGTCTGGTACCTTTTGATCAGTTCTGTAATATCTTTTGTGGGATCAGTAGGTAGCTTCATGTAAATCACTCCATCCAATAACTGTGAATTAATTTCAGACTTATACTCCTATGTGTATTGTATGACTATTGCTCCCCTTTGATCTGATGACTTTATTTCAATTTCAGTGTTATTCTTAAGCGTTCCTAATGCTTCATGTTCAACTTTGGAGATATTGTAATTTATATACTTCTTCCTAGAGATCAAATTCATAACACTCCTCATAACCACCTGCTCATATGCTAATAATCTATGTGACACACATTGTGCCAGTGGGGTGAATGTGGATTGGGTTCTCAGACCCGTATTGGAGGCAGTCGGTCAGGCAGGTATTTTGTTAAAATAATATCTCAACCGAACCTACCGAAAGAACTGATGAAGTTCCAGTTTGAGATTGAATGCATTTGGTAGGTACTATGTACAAATGAAAGACCTTTCTGCAAAAACTGTGGCTCACCCTGAGAAATTTCATAATTTGGTAAGTTAATTATAGGGCTAACATGGATGGATCCTACCACCTGTAATGTTGTCTTCATGTCTAAATGTCCCCATGGCTCTCCGGTTGGAATCGTACCTATCTCCTGCCCCGACTCCTGCCCTTCCTCCAATCCTCTTCACCACTGTCATCCTCACTTAGCATTTCAGGGTTCTCACCCAGTGACACTGCAGGCTCCCCCACCCCTGAGAAGTATGGAATATTCCTCCTCAGGGCAATGTTGTGGAACATGCAGCATGAAACAGTGGTCTGACGCACTTTTCTGGGTGAGTAGAGGAGGGCGTCACCAGTCTGGTCCAGACAACGGAATCTGGCCATCAGGAGCCCAAAAGCACGCTCCACTGGCTGCTGTGTTCTTTCATCTGCCTCCTTGAAGCAGACTTCCCCTGGCGTAGTTTGATTCCTCAGCAGCATCAACAAACACGAACAGTTTGGATATGCTGACTCCGGCCAAGGAATGGGACATAAGTGCAACAATGAGTCTGTCACTTCATGATTGTCGCACCTGACATTGCACATACACAATCAGGACAGATGTGACTTACCAACCAGCCAGGCTCTCTCAGGGTGCATTTGTGACATCAGCTGGGGTATGGTGCTGTTCCACATTATAAAAGAATCATGAGCTGAACCTAGATAATGGGCACAGACATGTAATATATAAAGATCCACGAAACAGACAACTTGCATGCTGATGAAATGGAAGTTCTTTCTGTAGTGATAGACTTGTTCAGTGGCCTGCGGTGGCACCAATCCAACATGTGTGCCGTCAATGGCCCCCACCACATGTGGGAGCAACCAAAACCATAGAAGTCAGCCTTCACATTGGCTTAATCCTCAAGGCAGGGGGAACCTGATATAGCTGTCAATGTATTTCAACATTGCTCAGAGGAAATTCTTCAACACCAGACTGAATATAGGTTGAAACATACCAGCCAATTGGGTCACTGTATGTTGGAAGGATCCTGTGACTATGAAGTGAAATACTGACAAAACTTGCACAATCGGTTGTTACGTTGGTTGGATATCTAATAGCTGACATCATATCTGGCTCCAACTGACGGCATAAGTCCACTATTGTTTGCCTATTTAGATGGTAGAGCTGTATGATGTGGTGTTCTTCCATGGTCTGAAGGTCTGGCAGTGGACGGTAGACAGGAGCTTGTCATACCCTCCCTCTCCCAGAATACATATGTGTGACACAACATGATTTGTAACATTAGTCAGTGTGTCCACAGCAACATACATGATGCCTGCCAACAAAATCAGGTGAAAAAGCACTTCTGACTAGATAGACATGACACACAGTACGTATCCGAGATGGCAACTACACAAGGGTCACATGTGACCCCTATAGTTTTCAAGACATGTGTCCACGACATGGATTTGGATGGAACTCAAAGATATGCTACACAATTGCCCATTGAAATGTGACAATATATTCCAACTGCCAAAAAGCCCAACAGCCTGTGGTGGCCCAAACACTGCTGTTAAATACCATCTGTGCACGGCAACAAGCTACAATGGTGATTTAGTGGAAGGACCAACATGACAAGACAGAATAAAGATGTTTGTGTTACAACTAATTATATATTGTAGGTGTGGTGCAGTTTCTATAGCCAAATACAGCATTTCAGCTCGCCAAAATGGCAGATGCTTGACCAACTCCAGAGGACATTAGGAACCACCTGTGACCACTGGCAGAAGTCTTCATGGCGGTAGGCTGATCCAACCACAGCAGACACAGCCATAGGCTAATGGAAAATATTTTGATAGTGCACCACTAATTTAAATATAGCATGAAAGTCCAGAGATCACATAACGTCACTTTGTTATCTTCTTTTTATTCAACTTTTCCTTGAAACAAATTCATAAAAAACATCAGGCAACGCGTTTCGTCCTCCACATAGGATTTCTTCAGGGCTGCAATACAATAAGAATAATATCCTCAATACAATAAAAAATATATGTCAAATAAATACTCAAAGAAAAAGTGTTCTTTTTTAAAAAATATAACGAAATATCCCATCCTTAACAGTGCAAAAAACAACATAATCTCCAATAGCAGTAAACAAGAGAAAACAAGAAAGCAAGGGACACTTACATTCAATATCAAACACCAAAACAAAACATATGTACAAAGTAAATCTATAGGCTAATGTTGCCTGTGGTGGTTGTGGCCTAATGGCTGTCTCCACCAGTGGTGATGACCTTGTAGGTGGCTGATGTGACCGCCATGATGTGCAGATTCTCTCACTTGACTCCTACACTGCTGCCAGCAACACCTCCGCAACCTGAGCTGCTTTGTGTCACCTCTGGGAGCAATCATGCCATGTCCAGCAGGTGATAGGGCCCCTGCCTACTCTCCATAGGAGCTGGAGAGGCTTGTAAATGAGGTCCTACCTCTATATGAACAGCTCAATGGCTCATCAGAGGAGCAGAAAGGAATCCCAAAGGCACAATTGTTACTGTCAACACCATCCTTTCCCTCCTCACAGGCTACAGTGTTCTCCTGTGTGCCGTTTAGACTTCTTGTGTGGTTGTTATTGCAGTCCGTGTCACACCAATGGGATGTACATGGTGCAGGTATTGGTGGCCAGTAACATATGTTAAGTTCAGTCACATTGTGTTACATGAGGTTTTTGGGGTCCTAGACCCTCCTTGTGTTAGATGCACATAACTAGGTAAGGAGACTTTACTGCCATCTACTGCCATCTTTTTCATTACGATGATTGTAAATGTTAGATAAATGTGTGTGCATGAGCTGTGTATGCATTTTGCATGAGTCATTTGGGCATCTTGTAAGCAATGTGTATAGTACTGTCACGTAGTCTCTTATTATTCTAAAGACACTACTGAATTTGGGAGGCAGAATCACTTGCACTGTGGGGGAGTGAGTCTGAACCCACTATAGGTGACACCTGTCGGCCTAATCCGGGTTTTTCTCCGGTTAACTAGCAGTGCCTCATCTCCACCCAAGAGCCGTGAGGACTGGCCAGCTGAGCGCATGACACAATTGACTCCTCAGGAAATCGTGGTCACTCAGATTGCATCCGTTTCTCTCATTTACATTAGCCTCACATGTACAAGGACAATCCGACGCAGTATGTTTCAATAAGGTTTTAAAGAAGCAACTGCATCTTAGATAATAAAGCATGTACTGCAATAAACAGGACAATAAAGCGTGACAGGATTAAAATTGTGACAAGGAGAGTGAAGCATAAAAATAACACTACCATATTGTCACTAAAATCGTTAAAATAATTCCTACCTAGGACATGTTAGAGCACCGCATGTTATGCTCTATTTCTGCCCTTGAGGTTCCCCTGGGAAGACATCATCCCTCATTCCTGAGCAAGAGGCTTGTAGTACAAATAAGCAGCTGTAGTGAAGCGTTCGGCTGTCAGTATACAGTTGTGGTCATCTGGCTGGAATCTCTCTCTAACGTGTATGGGACAGAGAAGTGTTTTTATGATAAAACAACTGATCTTCCAAGAAAGGATCCCTGCGTAAGAGTGTGTATGTTTCTATGAACACTAGAGACAAAGCGTTACCACGTTTACCGGCAACCTATCTTACTGGAGCCTTGAGAAAAGCACAGAGTGAAAGAAATGTCTTGTTTAAGAACTCAGTGCTGGCCTAAGCAAAGAACAGCTAGATAGAGAGAAATAAAACAAGACTGCAAATGTGGCTACTGTTAAAATAATAAACAAAGCTGAATAAAATATATCTAGGTGAAAGTGCACAGCAGCAGGCCTAGTTTGCTAAAATAACATGTCTGAAGCTATAACTAAAATGGCTACACAAACAGTACCACAGATCTTTTACTCCAAATCTGGCCTTGTCAAATCGTAATCTTGAAAGCATATCCTGACTCTCTCTGCCCTTCAGGTTGCCACACAAACGGCATGCCAGATTGCTTATGACAACGTGATGTACTGTTATTCAGGAAAGTGATGCAAATGGAGTGTCATGTAGATTATGTATGCTCAGCCTGCAGAGATCAGGGCCTGTAAAATGTACCTCCCAGTATGAGACATAGTCCAGGCTGTGATAGAGTCACTGTGGCTATGCCACTGTGCCCACTCCACGTACACCAGCAGATCCTGTTATGTGGCCAATATGAGACTCTAGTTGCCCTGAATACCTCAGTCCATTGACTAGATTAGGAATGGGTGTTGAGGATAATTCATGAGATAGTTGATAGGTGCATTTAGCATCATTGTTAATGCGTGTCTTTGACTTATAACAGGTCCCTCACTCCCAAGGCTCGGTTGTCACATTCACATAAGTCACATTTGTCTTGTACAGGCTTATTGCACTGATGACAGTCCCACAGTGCAGACATTGTATTGATTCCTGGGACCGTCATGAAATGTGACTCAGTAGCTTGGTCACATAGAAGAAATTGTACAATGCATACCTTTGTATGTTGGATGCCATCTCTGTGGGACAGACACATAGGTCTAAAGGAGTGTTCTGTGGTACAGGCACATACCACAGAACCCATACCCTGAAGTGGCACCAGTCTGCATTTGGTAGGCCACATGTCCACACATGCACAAGGAATACACTTTCTGTACACACTATGCCAGCCCCTTTATTGTCACTCAGGTGTAATGGTGAAATCTTTACTATGGCAGGTGCCAATAGGGACTGTATACAGTGAGTCAATCTCACAGGGTGTGAATGTGTTGGTCCAGTCAGGCCTCAGGCGTTTATCCTTCTGAAGTCATATATGTGTGGTGTTCCATTGTGACTCACATCACAGTACATGTTCCTGGAGTATGGGCTAGCTGATGTGAGTAGGCTTGCTTAGTCATTGCAGGAAACTGGTTTAGTCTGCAGATGGATACAAAAGTGTGTAGTGATGTTGTAGGAAAGTGGCCTCTTTCTAGCATGGTTTCCCCCACTTTTGGCCCTTTTGTGAGTGTGTGTCAGTGTATTTTTACTGTGTCACTGTGATCCTGCTAGCCAGGACCCCAGTGCTCATAGATAAAAACCTATATGTCAGTGTGGTTTGCCTCTCTCACTGGGATCCTGCTAGCCAGGACCCCAGTGCTCATAGTTTGCGGCCTAATGTGTATGCCTGTGTAGTGCTTAACTGTGACACTGAGGCTCTGCTAATCAGAACCTCAGTGCTTATGCTTGCTCTGCTTTTAAATTTGTCACTGTAGGCCAGTGATTACATTTACCAATTTCAATTGGCATACTGGACCCCCCTTAAAAGTCCCTAGTATATAGTACCTAGGTACCCAGGGCATTGGAGTTCCAGGAGATCAATATGGGCTGCCGCATTTCTTGTGCCACCCATAGGGAGCTCAGACAAACCCTTGCACAGGCCTGCCATTGCAGCCTGTTATTTCACAGCCATTTTCACTGCACTTAAGTAACTTATAAGTCACCTATATGTCTAACCTCCACTTGCTGAAGGTTAGGTGCAAAGTTACTAAGTGTGAGGGCACCCTTGCACTAGCAAAGATGCCCCAACATAGTTCAGGGCCATTTTCCCGGACTTTGTGAGTGCGGGGATGCCATTACACGTGTGCACTACATATAGGTCAATACCTATATGTAGCTTCACATTGGTATCTCCAAATATGGCAATGTAACAAATCTAAGATCATGGAATTGTCTAACCATTCCAAATCTGGTATTGGGCATGCTAATTCCATGCATCCTGGGGGCTTCACCATGGACCCTCAGTACTGCCAAACCAGCTCTCTGAGTCTTGCACTGCAGCTACAGCTGCTGCCACCTCACAGACAGGGTTCTGCCCTCCTGGGGTCTGGGCAGCCCAGTCCCAGGAAAGCAGAACAAAGCATTTCCACTGAGAGCAGGGTGTTACACCCTCTCCATTTGGAAATTGGATGATTCAGGCTGGGGAGGGGTAGCCCCCCCAGCCTCTGTAAATGCTTTGAAGGGCAAAGATGGTGCCCTCCTTGCATAAACCAGTCAACACCTGTTCAGGGACCCTTTCTCCCCTGCTCTGGTGGGAAACTGGGCAAAGGGAAAGGGAGTGACCACTCCCCTGTCTATCACCAACACAGGGGTGGTGCCCAGAGCTACTCCAGTGTGTCCCAGACTTCAGCCATCTTGCTTTGCAAGGTGTGGGGACACTCTGGAGGGCTCTGAGTGGTCAGTGCCAGCAGGTGACGTAAGAGACCCCGCCTGATAGGTCCATACCAAGTAAGGTAGCCAATCCCCCTCTCAGGGCTATTTAGAGTCTCTCCTGTGGGTTTCTCTTCAGATTCTCCTTGCATGTTTCCTTCAGGAATCCTTTGCAACAACTTCAGCATCCTCTGACCTCAGATCAACCACAGCCTACTCCAAGAAACGTTGTGACTGCAACAAAGTGTCTACAAGAGACACATTTCTTCAGCAACCTCAGCTCCAAGTCAGCAACAGTTTCCATGGTGTGCACGCTCTGGGGACTCCCTGTCTTCATCCTGCACCAGAAGGACCGAAGAAATCTCCTGTGGAATGACGGAGTCACTCCCCTGCTCCAAGCAGGCACCTTCCAAGGCGATGACCAGTACCCTGAGACTCCTCTCATGGCAATGTACGTGCTCCTAGGGACACAGAGGGTGGACATCATCAACATAGACTGTCCTGAGGTCTTGCTGACGCAATTTGGAGAAGGTAAGACCCTGCCTTCCCTGAGAATGACAGAAGCCCTGTGTTTTGTGTCTTCTTTGCCTATTGAGGCCTCTGTGCACTCTTTGCAAAATTCCTTCATGCACAGCCTGGCCCAGGTCCCCAGCACTCCATCCTGTGATGCTCAACTTGCTGAGTTGTTCTCTGGCGGCATAGGACCTTCTTTTGTTGTGCTGTGTCAACTGTGTTTTGCACCTCCTTTGAACCCAGATCTGGTGGCTTCTGGGGGTGCTGGCTGGCATTTTGAGGGCTCTCTAAAGTACTGAGAGCCTCCTCTTCCTCCTCACACAGAGTTGAGGCACCCAGGTCCCTCCTAGGTCCATCCATCGCCATTTTAATGAAAAACACACTTTTGCTGCAGCCAAGGCTTGTTGGTGCCTTCCAACACGAAATCTTGTCTGCAACAATGTTCACACCGTGGGACACCTTGTTTATCATGCAGGAACCTGCTGGAATTTTTCTAAGGTGCATTTCTTCAGTCTTCAACTAACCAGGCACTCTTCTTTTGCATCATCTTCTGGGTTAGCAGGGGCTCCTGTCGTTCCTGGAACTTCTTTCGACTTCTGGACTTGGTCCCCTTTCTTTTCAGATCTTCAGGTCCAATAATCCAGCAGTTGTTCTTTGCAGACTTGGTCGGCTGCTGCAAAATCCCAAAAACGAGGTGTAGTGTGTCCTGAGTAAACTTGCAGTACTTTACTCCTGCTTTTCTGGGCTCTGGGGTGGGGCAAATTACTTACCTTTACTGTATTCTTACTCTCCCAGCGATTCTGCATGCACTACACTTGTCTAGGGAAGAATTTGTGATTCACATTCCACTTTTTTAGTATATGATTTGTGTTGCCCCTAGACCTATTTTCTCCCATTGCATTCTATAGGATTTCCTAATGATTGCATTGTTCTATGACTATTTACTTGTCTCATTTTGGTGTCTAGTGTATATATTGTGTATAGTACTTACCTCCAGAAGGAGTATTGTCTCTAACGTATTTTTGGTACTGTGTCACCCAAATAAATACGTTTATTTTTGGCAACACTGAGTATTGTCTTCACTTGTGTATAAGTACTGTGTGACTATAAGTGGTATAGCATGAGCTTTGCATGTATCCTAGTTCAGCCTAAGCTACTCTGCTACAGCTGCCTCTATCGGCCTAAGCTGCTAGAACACTACTACATTCACCAACAAGGGATAACTGGACCTGGTGTAAGTACCAAAGGTACTCACTACAAGCCAGGCCAGCCTCCTACATTGGTGGTGCACCGGTCGGATAAGTACTTGCAAGTGCTTTACCACTTTGTTACATGTGCTTTTCACAAGAACAGCTTGCTCCAATACTTAGAGCATATATAATGTATACCTAGAAACAATTTTCTAACTTTCTTAAAAGTTCTTTAAACCTTGCAGAAGTTTTTACAAAGTTCTGAAACGTTTTCTTCTTTTCTCTAAAACATTAGCTCTGTTATTCTACTAACATTTTACTCACTTTCCTAAACTTTATTCTTTCAATATGTCTTCTGTAGAAGCCACCCCTAGAGATGTCAAGACTATATATGACAATTTAAACTATAAAAGCTTGGAGGGGCTCTACATTGAAAGAAATTTAGGGATTGGGAAGAACCCCAATAAGGAGTACCTCTTAAATCTTCTCCTCCAGGATGACCAGGGAATTAGCACTGAGGAAGAGGTAGAGGATAACTCCAACCAGGAAAGCTCAGAGGAGCAAGATGACAATCCTGGGGAGGGTCCTTCCACAGACCTATCTGGCAACAAGCCCCCTAATATAACTGGTAGTGGTAAGGGTTCACACTCAAGTAGGGCTCCCTTTACCGCTAGAGGCCAGCTCACTAGAGAGACCCCTGTTAGAGATAGGTCTGCCTCTGCACACTCTCATCTTACCTCTTTTTCAGAGGCTTCACATAATTCTAACCCTGAGGACCAGTCTCTAGATAGGGAACTCAGAAAGCTGAGGTTAGAGGAGGCCAGACTGAAGCTAATGCAGCAGCAGTTGGCCTTAGACAGGGAATCCCTGGCTGTGAAGAAAGAGTGGCAGGGTTTGGGCTTAGTTCCCCATGGTGGCAGCAGCAGTTTTAGGAATACAAATGTTAAGGAGCTATCATTTAATCCTAGGAATCTGCAAAAAGTTGTCCCTCCTTACAAGGATGGTGATGACATCAACAAGTGACTTGCTGCACTTGAGAGGGCTTGTAAAGTTCAGAGGGTCCCTCAAGTACAGTGGGCTGCTATCCTTTGGTTATCCTTCTCTGGCAAAGGTAGAGACAGACTTCTTATTGTCAGAGAGGATGATGCAGATAATTACCATACAAATGTACTCTTAGATGGTCTGGGCATAACCACTGAACAGTATAGACTTATGTTCAGAGAGACCAGAAAGGAGTCATCACAGGACTGGACAGACTTTGTGGACTGTTATATGAAGGCCATAGAAGGTTGGTTACATGGCAGTAAGGTGACTGATTCTGAAAGCCTATATAACTTAATTCTGAGAGAGCATATCTTGAATAATTGTGTGTCTCACTTATTACATCAGTATCTTGTGGACTTAGATCTGACCTCTCCCCAAGAATTGGGAAAGAAGGCAGACAAATGGGTCAGAACAAGGGTGAGCTGAAAAGCTCATACAGGGGGTGACAAGGATGGCAATACAAAAAATGGTGAAAAATCTCAGGACAAGCATGGGGATAAAAGTACACACAAATATCCTTCTTCAGGGCCAAAACACTCCTCTTGGGGTGGGGATAAAACTTATTCATCTTCTTCAAACTCTTCACACCATCAGAAAAAGCCTTGGTGTTATGTGTGTAGAAATAAAGGCCACTGGCCAGGGGATAAGTCCTGCACAGGTAAAGCCCCTGAGCCTACCACCATTAAGATATCAGACTCTAGTGCCCCTAGCAGTAGTGGTAATAGTGGTGGGACTACTGGCAATAGTCAAACTAAAGGTGTAGTTGGGTTCACTTTTGGGACCATAATAGAAACTGGGGTAGACAGTCCCAAGATAGTTTCTGTCATACCTGGTGTCCTTGGCTTTGCCACCTTGGCTGCTTGTCCCCTTAACTTAGATAAGTACAGGCAGTCAATCTTAATAAATGGTGGTGAGGCCCAGGCCTACAGGGACACAGGTGCCAGTATCACTTTGGTGACGGAAAACCTGGTGTCACCTGCACAACACCTACTTGGACAGAAGTACCAAGTTACTGATGTCAATAACTCCACTCAGTCTCTCCCCTTAGCTGTAGTTCAACTTAGTTGGGGTGGGGTTACTGGCCCTAAGCAGGTGGTGTTATCACCTAGCCTACCTGTAGGTTGTCTCTTAGGGAATGACCAACAGGCCTCAGGTTGGGCTGAGGTAGAGTTTAATACCCATGCATCCATGCTGGGTATCCCTGAGGAATTACTTACTCTCATTTCTGGTGAAATGAAAAAGCAAAGGAGAGAAAAAGGCCTGAAATCTCAGGATCCCTCTCCACCAACAGGTAAAAAGGGTATCAAAGTATCCCTTCCCCACCCTGCCACTAAGGATATCATTCCTGTGGTGGGAGAAACTTCTCCTGGGGTGGAACCTGTACCAAAGGAGCAATCAGCTACCACAGCTGGACTCCCAGAGGTAAAAGTACCTCTCCGTGGAAGTAATAATCCAGATGTGCAAAATTGCACCATTTTAGTAAATACGGAGCATCTCTCCAGCCCTCTCAGAGAAACTTTAGTGCAGCAACCCTGCACTACCTCTAAACACTTAGGATACCAGCCCTGTCCTAGTGTGGAGCTTATGGGACAGCAGCCCTGCACTGATCCAACTGAAGAGAAACAGCAATCCTGTTCTCTCTTACTGCCATATGGACGAAGTTTTTGACCAGCTATGTCTTTATTGCGACAGCTTCCCTGTCTAGGATTTCCTGCATTGGACATAGGCCCAGTGGACCAATCCCACTGCCCAACTTTAAAACATACTCATAGGAGCTCTGAGAATTTACACTCACACTGTTGGTTGGGTAAAAATCTCCAAACAGGGTGGTTTACATCCCCACAGGGAAGTAACCATATAGTGGATGTTAGAAATGGGGTCTTGGTTGACAGTCAGGTTACCCCCTGTTCAAGCAAGGACCCTCAATCTAGTCAGGGTAAAAGAGAATCACCCACAGCTAACCACTGCTTACCCCCTTGGTAGCTTGGCAGAGCAGTAGGCTTAACTTCAGAGTGCTAGGTGTAAAGTATTTGTACCAACACACACAGTAACTTAATGAAAACACTACAAAATGACACAACACCAGTTTAGAAAAATAGGAAATATTTATCTAAACAAAACAAGACCAAAACGACAACAATCCCCCATACACAAGTCAAGTTATCAATACAAATGCAAAAAGAGTCTTTAAGTAGTTTTAAACACACACCAGCACTGCTAGCGTGAAAATATACCTGGTGTGTGTCAAAAATAACCCCCACACAGGCAGGTGTATGTCAAAAATAACTCTGCACGGCGGTACGATGATCCGAAATCCCCGCAGCGCAGGTTGTGAACTCCTAGCCTCCGTCAGCGAAGCTGCGCGTCGTTTCTCCTGCTCGGTGCGTTGATTCTACGGTCGCATTTCCTGCGAGCGTCGTTTTCTCAGCTGCGGAGCCGGCGCACGTCATTTTTTTAGCCACAGATCAGAGTCGCATCAATCTTTTCCCCGGACAGCGCTCTGTGCGTGGATTTCCTTGTCTTTAGGCTGCCAGCTTCTCCTTTCTGGGTCCCAGGGGAACTGGATTGGCCTAAGCTGCTAGAAGACTACTACATTCACTAACAATGTATAACTGGAACTGGTGTAAGGTCCACTACAAGCCAGGCCAGCCTCCTACACATGTCTCTGTGTGCTTTACACTTGTGGTGTGTCAATAAATTGAAAACTTCTAGCTTGATTTTTCTGACATGTGAGTGACTCACCAATTTGTGTGAAAACTTGTGATTGTAATTGCTTGGGTTGTCTCCATGCAGGTCAATGCCCATCAGAAGCAGGAGATTAGGAGAGCCATCACCCAGAAGGTGCAGACCCCAGGCATCTACACCTGCGGAGCGCCTACTGTTGTAAAAGTGAGGAGGACCTGAGACACTTGGCCCAGAAGTGTGTCGAGGTCCAGCTGGCGCTGTCCTCCCAACCTGACAGGGAGCACACCGGACCATCACCCCTTAATGTCAGGCATCATGGTGGTGGTGTACCTTGAGCTTGATGGGCATTTTAGGGGAGCACAGCAGCCACAAGGGGGTGAGTACAGAGAATAATCTTGCCTGTCGCATTTCCATGTTAAATTGCTGGTTTTGACATCTCCTCCTGACAATTAGGGATGTGCCATGTGTGACACAATGGATGAGTGACTGTGTAGATATGTAATGTGGTGCATACTGATGTGCCTTACCTATTGGCCCAGGGACCTAGGACACAACTGTGTGCAATCCAAAAACAATTTGCTCTCCAGGGACAACACATGGCTGTGTTTACTGATCAATAAAGTACTGTTTTGTTGTTGTTGTGGTTGTAAATTCAATGCAACAGACTACTATTCCTCAGTGTTGCAGGCCAAAGTAAAGCAAGTGATGGATAACT
The DNA here is from genome assembly GCF_031143425.1 of Pleurodeles waltl. Lineage (NCBI taxonomy): Eukaryota > Metazoa > Chordata > Amphibia > Caudata > Salamandridae > Pleurodeles > Pleurodeles waltl. The sequence goes on along the minus strand of NC_090437.1, from coordinate 528,237,904 downwards.
GTCCTCAGCAATGTGTCTGTTTAAGTGGTTATATTGGCATCTGCAACCCAGAGGCTACTAGTCTTCAGCGTGTGACTGGTGCTGGTGCCTCACTACTGTCTGTAATGTGAAGATGGCCATCATACATGTGACAGAGCATACATTTATCTTTGGGTGCAGCTACAGATCAATCCTTTCCCTTGGTAAGTGGAGAATGTCCATGGGCATGATTTGTGTGCCACGACTGTTGCCTACAATCTTTGTGCCTACATGTTAGCGTGTGTCCCTTTCTTTTTTGACAAAATGTGTATGCTGCTATTTCATGCATGGTCTACTTGCATTCATGGGAGGATTCCTGTATTCCCTCACGTATATGTGCATGCCAACCTTTGTTTGGAATAAGACATTATCAGCAGGACTACATTTCATACGGTGTCACAGACAGGCAAAAGTGTGTCACCATTCATTGTTGACTGACACATACCCTCTGCCATTATTGCCTGTTATTTGGCATGTACAACTGCAGTAGCAATGCGGGACAAGAAATGTATGACTAGATTTGGAAGGCACAATGTGCATTTCCAGGCCATTGATGCTGCATCATGTAGCAAAGTGCACTGCACATGTGTAATGGGGAAGGTTTTTTTACCTGACTGTTGGCATGCATCATGGAATGTCTTGCAGTTGTGTTGAAATCATACATGTTTAGGTACAACCATTCATCCACAGACATCTGGGTTTGCAGGATCAAAATAGAGACAATGATGCAGCTTCCCTTTGGGCAACATGTTGATGGCCTTCTACAGGTACTTGCAACTCTATGTGCCTCTTCAACATACAAAGGACAAATGGCTTCTACTGATGCAATCAGCGTATGTCATGTGTGGGGTGTTAGACATTAGTGGTGATTTTCCTGGGGCTTGCTGATTCATTGTGTTGTGGATTTTGGGGACATATCTTCCCTAACAATTTGCACATGATGTCTACACTATACATTTCCATGCCAAATGTGTGGCCTATCAGAGCAACGTTGGTATTACCTCCATGACTCCTTTGGGACAAAGTTCACTTGTTGAAGTGTGCATTGTGGATATGTTTCCAGAGTGACATGAGTATGTCCATGTCACCCTCTCAAGGCTACTGTACTGTTGCCAGCAACATGGCATGTTCTGGAAGCATAATTTCTTATTGTAATACTATTGTGTCTGAGACAAATACATGTCTACATGACCTTGTGTAGGATCTGTGGGAATGCATTTGGCATTGGGCTACTATTGTATGACAACAGGTAAGTGATGTATGTTCCATGAGGCAAAACTTTGAAAGTGATGTGGTCTCCTACTTGTTCAATGGTTACTGTGATTGCACAACTTCAGTCATGCAATTGTAGTTGTTTGAGATCCTGCTTTTCTTCTGGGCAACTGTTGACAGTTCAGATGGCATGCATGCATATGGTATGGTGCATATAGGGGCCACTTAGGTGTGGTTTGTTGCCAGGGCCTACTCAACATCATGGCAATGTTTGCTAATCACAGCTGTTGTTCAAGTGTGATCAGGGACATGTTGTGACTCTATTTCTCTTTGTATTTGCAGCATCAGTCCAGGCAAGTGAAGGAGACAGGACACAGCCAAGTAGGGAAGCATCTGGCCACGGGACCTCAGGTCAAGACACCTCTGACACAGAGGGACCCAGTGGCCCAGAGGGTGAGGGGAACGCCATGGAGGAGACCGGAGCTACATCCTCATCATTGGATTCTTCTTCCAGTGGCCACTTACTAGTGCTGGCAGACTCATCAGGATCTATTACAGTACCATCTTTATCTGCCACACCAAGTTCTATCACCACTCTTCCTGTTGCTCCCCACCCAGTTGGCCATTACCACTCACCCAAGAGGGTGGGCATCTCCTTTGCCGCAGGCACTTCCACCCCACCCCCTATTACCCTTGCTGCCCTGAGTGAGAAGGCTATTGACCTCCTGAGGAGTATATCTGTGGGTCAGACTGCCATTGATAACACCATCCAGGGGTTGGCCTGCCAACTTCATCAGACCAATGCTTTCCTGGAAGGAGTGCATAGTGCCATGTCTGCCCTACAGAGATCTTTTCAGGCCCTGGCCTCATCAATGACAGCAGCCAGTCACCCCCTATATTCAACCCACCTCTCTCTTCCCAATCCAAATCCCATCCCTCTACCTATCCCAAGCACTCAGACAGATCAGCACACACCCACCTCAACACACACAAGAAGCACACAAAAACACAAACACCACAAAACACACCAGCAAGCAAGCACACAACATACACCCACACACACATCAATAACCACTTCTACAGACACCCCAACCACCCCTACCAATCCAACACCACATCAAGCATACCCACAGGCACCATGTCACAGGCAGTAACACACCCATTATACCTGCAGACACCACCCCAACAGACACACAAACATCCACCACACCCACCATATCCACAAGCACCACCCCAACAGACACACACACACATCTACCACTAAAAGCATACCTGTAGATACCACCCCGACAGACACACACACATCCACCACTCGCACATCACGCAGCACCTTCATCTCCCAGCCCCCAAGACACACAAATGCCCACACTCACACATGCAACAGAGACCACCCAAACAGAAGCATACCTCACATGTGCACACACCCAAGACATCAACAACACAGAAGACAACCACTCCCACAACCTCCAAATCCCCAACTCCTTCTGATGACCGCCCCATGTTCCAAAGGAAAGTTTTATTTTTAACTTGCCCTTTCCCCTGTTCCCCCACCTTGTCTCAAACCCAAGAGGCGCTGATCCACATCCCAACCCATCCCTTCCACATTGAAGCCTTCCCTGTCACACCTGCTCCCCCTGCTAGCACCCATACCTCTCCCCCAAGAAGAAGCCCACATCTCTTAAGAGAGAGTCCACCCCTCCCAATCCCAAACCCACCCATCCCAAACCTGAATCAGCTGCCCCACCGGATGATCGATGAGGTGCCTGCCTGACCACTTGATGCCCCTTCCTGTGGAGGTTCACTTGCAGCAATAGGAGTCAAGTGTGGGCATAGTAATATGAATTGAAAGACTGCTGGAGTGGCCAATGGACTTGGACAATTTGGATTTAGTTAAAAATAAACCCAAACAGATGTTTTTTGGTTGCACATTTGTCCTGGAATTCCTTTTCTACCTTTTGTTGTTCCTGAGTAGCTTGTGTTGTCTGCCTACAGTTTTGTATATTTCAGCCTGCTTGTTGAACCATTTTCTGTTGTTTGCAATATCTGACTTTGTGGTCACCCAAAACAAAGGTAGATGTTGACTGTATGGCTATGTGGGTGTTCATGCAATTGTGGTGTTTTGTTTGGCATGGTAAGTATTTCATCTTGTGTTGTCCAGTGTCAGCATGTATAGTGGTGATATGGATTGTCCGTTCATCTCATGTAAGGGAGCTCGAGTTTTATTTGTCCAAACATGGAGAGTGTTCATTTGTGCTACCTTTGTTTGCATTTGACAGTGAATGCGTGTACCTTGCAGCTTCTTCATCTAGATGTATGGGCCATGCCATTACTGTTGAATGTGCTTTCTTGACTTGTACTTCCACATTGTACAGATAGACATGTCACTTGGCTCTACTATTTTTTGTCATAGCAATATCTGCAAGGCCAGTTCCTGTGCAAATGTTGTTTTAGTGGTGCGTGCAAAGTGATATGTGTCCCAGTGTAACATCCTTGCCTGTGTGCTCCTGATACCCCTATCCCCATTGTGCAAGTATTTTTTGCATTGGGATCTTTGTATATTTGTCTCTCTGTCTATTCTGCATCCGATTGTCCATCCATTGTGTTGCAAAGGGGTTAATGTGTGAGTCCATTGCAGGGCTGGTTCCTGGATGGGTGTTTGTGTTCTATTACACATTTATACATATGTGTGTTGAATCTGACGGCAGTCCATGGCATGTGTGTAATGTATTGTTAGATGTGATGTTGCTTTGTTGTTTGTGTTGTGTGACACAATTTTGTGTACACTTCACTGTCCTTGTGGCTAAGATGTACAGACATGTGTTTTTGTATAGTGTTGTGGTGCAGTGTGAGTGACCTGCCCAAAGGGGGCATTTTGTGGCTGTGAATGTGTCCTTCTTTGTGAATTACTCTTTCTGTGCACACGATGACAAGTGTACTTGGTGCCCATAGCATGAGCCCCATCTCATGTGGATGATGGCGTTATGATCTGTTGTTGAGGGTAATTTTACAGGTAGCTGTGTGTACTTATGGTTGGTTGTGTCCATGGCGGCATGGATTTTGTGCCCCATTGTGATGGGCTCCCTGGTGGCACAGGATGTGTAACGCTGCCTGCAGGTGAGTTGCTCCCTTTAAACTCTCTGTTTCCTCCTTCTGATACATTGTGGTTGGACTGCCACAGTCACATTGGTGGTGTGCAATCTCATTTCGTGTCCGGAGGCGCGACGGTCTGCGCTGCCTGGTGGTGGCAGTGGGACTGTGGCGGTCTTTGCTCAATAGGCCAGCGTGACTCGTAATACGGTGGACGCTATGGTGGTGCACGGACTGCCAAACTCGTAATCAGGCCCAAAGTAACTCTCCACCAAACTTTAAATCAGGCCCGATGGTCAGATTTATAAAGATTTCCTGCAATGCAGCAAAGCAAGATAAGTTATTGAGCTGCACTGAATAAAAGTGAGAGAGCAGAACTGTGTCATATTTACAAAGATATAGGGGGTTATTCTAACTTTGGAGGAGGTGTTAATCCGTCCCAAAAGTGACGGAAAAGTGACGGATTTACCACCAGCCGTATTACGAGTCCATTATATCCTATGGAACTCGTAATACGGCTGGTGGTATATCCGTCACTTTACCGTCACTTTTGGGACGGATTAACACTCCTCCAAAGTTAGAATAACCCCCATAGTATAGGTCAGCTCTCTCCTTATACTGGCACATTTTGGGCTGCATAACACCAACACAGATACCCTTGCTACTTGGCACAAGGGTGACTGAATTAAGGTCATGATAGTTTTTGTGCATGATGGGTATCTTTTTGTGCAAAAAAGGAGTACCTATCCTTTCAGGTTTATTGTTCTTTCTTTGTGTGAGGCATAAGGCAGCATACATACAAAGAGGAAGCAATGAGAAGAATTAATGATATTTATCATCTTTTAGGCAGACTCTGGTAGGAGCATAATTTTGGCGCTAACCCTTGTCTGCAATTCTTTGTAAAGATGGGTTTGTGTCAAAATCGATGAGTCGATGCACGAGAATGCCAATGCACTATCCAACTAACTCCTACTGATGCAAGGTAGTGCAAGACAGCGCTGTGCAATGTGTTGAGTTACTTTTGTTTTTATAAGGTCTCGCAAATTGGCTTTTGCATGACTTTGTAAATCCCAAAGTTGATGTTATGTTCGGGTGCATCAAAAAGTAACTCCAATCCATGCAAAACTACTTTGTATTACTGTACCTGAGTCTTTGGCATTTCACTTATCCGCAGACCATAGGCTTTGCAGATGAAAATTGACAAGGAGGTGAAAACGCTCGTCTGGTGTTGTAAAACCTTGAGATTTAAACAATCAACAATCTACGCTATGATAGATTCTGAAGGTCTCTGTTTGAGATTTTGAGCACCGGTATATTGCACGAGTAAGCAGGATAGTCCACTTGCCTCCCTAAATATTGGGCCCATTGTATATAACTGACTACTACTGATTACTTGACATAGATAATTGAGCATCTGTTCTTTTCATTGCGAATATGCAATACTGCAGTGCCTAACTGATGCGAATCCCTGCGGATACTTTTTTGGTTTTCCACTCATGCTACAATCATTATTCGATGGCGTCTGGTCCTGATTCTGTTTTGTTGCAAGTTCCCATACGTATAATTCCTTCCACTTTTCTTGTGTTTTTATGTCAAGTCTGTCAAAAGTGAGGGAGCCACGTAGAGCACCCATCATGCTCTGTGACTGAGGCTGTTCCAGCATACTAATGGCAGACTACGGCATCCAACCATTTTTGCTCCGCGCTCCGCTCTGCAATATGCCTCGCTACACGGTTGCCCTGTGGAAAATGTAACCTATATGCTGTTGTGATCTATGTGCTATGGGGCTGGCTTTGGGTAGCTGTCTCTCATTCAAATCCCAAGAGACATCCCCGTTGATTGTGCTAATTACTCGACATATCCTTGTGGGGAAAAACATCATTGATGCTTTTGAGAGTGGGAGAGGCGCTCAGGCTCGGAGAGAAGATAATGCGCCAGAAGACGAGCAAGTACAGCAACCAGGTCCAGGCTTCAAGTTATTGTCAGGCTTTGTGACGATTTGATGACATCCACGTCTTTGTGAGAGGTTCCCTGTTTTATCTGCCCGGCATCAAAGGGGAGGGTCTGCATGAAGATAGCTATATGGGGACTTAATACCACTTGATGGTGTATTTCGTCACGTATTGCATGCATACCATAAAAGTATTGGCCCGACCGAGTGAGAGAGTGATGTTAACCTGGTGAGGGGGGAGGATCCAGAATGGTGATAAGGAGCTCAAATACACAATACAGGCATTTTTGCGAGGCACTCAATCAAGAGCTTGTCCATCAGGGGGGCATTTACAAATATTACTGGGGAGGCGCTAACTCAGCCAGCATAATAGCAAGGTTATACTCACAGCCAACAGCCGAGGAAGAGCTCTATAGCAAGTGAACCTAGCAGGCACCCCTGTGGGGGCATTAGGCCCCCATGGAGGGGTTGTATTCAGTGATAGCGGCAGAGGCAGTCTGGGTAGCTACAGGTGTGGCTTGTGGCTCCCACAGACATCCCTCATTTCAGGTCTGTGCAGAGGTTTGTTCATAAGATGAAGAGGCTATCAAAGGAATTACCTATCAAGAACCGAAAGATCACGAACCCAGTGTTAACTGTGAAGCTGTAAAGCATCGCATTTATACCGCTGTTAAAGGAGTCAGCCCTAAATTATCTGACGCAACAATTAAACGTATCTCCCTGATACATTGCAAGTACAGAAGAGCCACTCAGAAATGGACAGAGTAGCCCTTGAGTCTTTGGGAAAAGCCTCACATGTAATAAAGCAACCAACGTATTCACGGAACTGAGTGACAGTGGTGCTACACCTTCAGGCATTCCAGACAAAGGCCTGACTGTGGTGCAAGTGTCAAACTGAGTCGTATGATGGGCTGAAAGTGGGAGAGAGCCAAGCCTAATACCCGCTAATTCACCAGCAGTGAAGCAAATACACCTATCCCCTGTTCTCCAGTAATAATGCTAAAGAACAACATAAGGGACAGAAGGTATGTGCTAAGAAAGGAGAGCTCTATTGCGGAGGAACACAAGAATGTAGCTGACCTAAGCTTAGTGGACAGGGCTCCTATCCCCCTCTCACCACTGAATAATCTATAGAGAAATTAGGTGGACACAGTGGAAACGCCAGCTTCTGTATTCAAGATGCAGAAGGTGCAGGTGGTAGAGCACACTACCAGGGTCAGGGAAATCCCATGAAGTGTCAACAAACTCACTCTTCCACCAAATTCTATGTGAACTAACGCAAATGAAAATCTTGCAAGAAGAAATGCATAAAAAAACAGGCCGTATTTATACTTTTTGGCGCACAACTGCGACAACGCAGTTGTGCGTCAAAAAATTTAACGCCGGCTAACGCCATTCCAAAGCGCCATGCGGGCGCCTTATTTATGGAATGACGTTAGCCGGCGGAGCTGCCTGGTGTGCGTAAAAAAAATGACTTACACCAGGCAGCGCCGGCGTAGGGGAAAATGGAGCTTGGGCGTCCAAAAATGGGGCAAGTCAGGCTGAGGCAAAATTTTCGCCTCAACCCGATTTGCGCCATTTGTTTTGACTCCCAACCCCCATTTAAATGACTCCTGTCTTAGCAAAGACAGGAGTCATGCCCCCTTGCCTAATGGCCATGCCCAGGGGACTTCTGTCCCCTGGGCATGGTCATTGGGCATAGTGGCATGTAGGGGGGCACAAATCAGGCCCCCCTATGCCACCCAAAAAAAATACTTACCTGAACTTACCTTAAGTTCCCTGGGATGGGTCCCTCCATCCTTGGGTGTCCTCCTGGGGTGGGCAAGGGTGGCAGGGGGTGTCCCTGGGGGCATGGGAGGGCACCTCTGGGCTCCTTCCGAGCCCACAGGTCCCTTAACGCCTGCCCTGACCAGGCGTTAAAAAATGACGCTAAAACGGCTGGATGTCATTGTTTTTGACCCGCGTCATTTTTGCCCGGGAGTGTAAATACGGCGCACATGCCTCGGAGTCATTTTTTAGACGGGAATGCCTACCTTGCATTTCATTAACGCAAGGTAGGTGTCCACGCTAAAAAATGACGCAAACTCCAAGATCTTTGGCGCTAGACGGGTCTAACGCCAAAGTATAAATATGGAGGTAGTTTTGCGTCGGATTTGCGTAAAAAAAAAAAAGAGACGCAATTCCGGCGCAAACAGAGTATAAATATGCCCCTCAGTGCCTGATTATGAGTTTGACAGTCAGACAAGCAGTCTGCTGCCGTGGCGGTCACAAGCACACCGCCGAGATGGAAGAGATGGAGGTTGGCCCACCAGAGAAGCAGCAGACTGCAATGTTGGCATACGTACTCAGTCGTAGCAGAGAGAGAGCTTGCCTATTATCATTACCAATTTGTGTTGTTGCAGATGGGATCACATGTATCAATTAACATCAAAAGCCACTTGTTGCAATGGAATCTTTAAGGGTAGTCCAACAAAAAAAAAAACACTAGTTAGAAGCTATCATATGTGTCAATTGTTAACTATAAGGACCCTACTGAAATTAAGTTTGTGAACAGGAATGTTTCACTAACAATTTTTTAAGTGTTGGCTAGTAGACATTGAAATGACTACAACTGTCACAAGGCCATGTTCTTGCACCTACAAACATTTAGAAAATGTAATTATGAACACTCTCACTTGTCTGACATTTCACTACTGATTCAGATACAGTGACCAATCAACAGACAATGTTCCAATCAGAGGAATTTCTGCCTACTCTGTATCATGTTGTTCTTCTCCCCCTCATTTGAAACAATTGATGGAAAGACTGAAATCATAGCACGTATGTGGGTCAACATTTAGATAGGCATGAAGTCAGCTCAATTCTCTACTTGTTACAGGAGAACCATTGTCACAGCACCTGCCACATAGCGAGTAACGTGAAATATGCAAACAAGATGTGCTCTTGCCTGTCTGGTACACAGCTAGGACTTGGTGAGTGCACCTTCAATTGAAACAATTGATGGCAGGAATGACATCATAGCAAGTATGTGGGTCAAAGTTTAGATAGGCATGAAGTCAACTCGGTTCTCTACTCATTACAGTTGAACCATTGTCCCAGCACCTGCAAATGTTGAGTAATGTGAACTATGCATACAAGTTGTTCTCTTGCCTGTCTGGCACACAACTAGGCTTTTACAATGCTCAGATAGAAATGTGAAATATCCACTGTGTTGGCTCAAATGTTGGGGAGATGTCATGTGCAGACATCAATACAAAAGGGAAATACCTCAGGACATCCAAAGAGCTGCAACATTTAAGTAAATAAATCCCATGTCTACAAATGTCTTCACATCAAGTTTAATACCAACAAAATATATCACAATAGTAATCTTTATCTTTTTCTTCTCCTAGGTTTGTACTCACTGTGTCACAAAAGATCAGGATGTAGCCAACACACTTCGAAGAATAACATTTCTCTATCTCACAACAGGTTTATCAGGCAGAACCCACACCACCCCTGGACCGAGGTCAGCCTGGATGAGGCGGACAGTGCCTGTCCATCTGACCCACCTAGGCAGCATTCAACTGTGAGTGTCACTGGGCCCACAACAACAGCTCCATCCCAGCCACAACATATGAGCAAACATCATCCAGCACCACCTGTGTACCTGGCAAAGTAACCACCATCGTGTGCCCCCAGTCCTGGATCATGATGTGATAATCACCACCCCAGTTACAGAGGAGCCAGGAACCAGGAGGAGTGGGCACCCTGGGCCAATGGCACTGGCTTGTGGTGGGAGGAGTTATGGGAGGGTAACTGTAGGCAGGCAAAGAGAGGCCACTGGGGACACTCACAACCATCGGACAAGTTTTGGGAGTCTACCAGGAGTCCCAAGGTGTGATGGGCCAGGTACTCACCGAATTGAGAGAGATGAAACAGCTACAAAGGGACATACACAATCAATTGGAGGCCCATAGCACCATCATGGGGTCACAAATAGGGGTGCTGATGGACATCTACACCCACCTGTGCAGGGCTTTCCCAGCTCCATCAACCTCTAACTGTGTGTCCACTGTAGGAAACGGTGAGAGGACCTGAGGTGCTGGACCCAGAAGATCACAGAGGTCCAGCTAGGGAAGTCCCCCCAAGAAGGACTGGGTGCATGGCAGCAGCTGACCATCCTAATGGCCTGCATTCTGGAGGTGGCCTATCCAGAGCTGGATGGGCAGTTGAGGCCCCGACAGCAGCTTTAAGGGGGTGAGTACTGGTCAGAGTTGTCCATGATACCTTACAAAGGTTTGTTTTTCAGGGAGCCTTTTCCCCAAAACATTGTGGGTGTGCCATTGGCAATGCACAGGAAGAGTTCTGGATTATGTAGGTCTTGTAGTGGGTGTATGATGATGTTATTTGCCTAATGTTTTTATGACCAAGAGGCCAGCAGAGTCTGTTTTGTCAGACACATGGCTGAGTGAGGTCATGATCACCTCATGTTGTTTGATGTTCTGGGAGAAGGTTGTCCCAGACAGACCACTTGTCTTGATTGTGTCAGGAGGGATGCTCAATGATTACTGTATTTGGTGTTCTGGGACCCATATTACATGTGCCATAGCATACAGTGCACTTTACCTGCAGTAACTGACCTGCACTTCCCATTGGTACGTAGAGTTTTCTGTGACATGAGTATGCAAACATCACTGGTGACATCAGCAGTAGTGGCTACATGTTATAGAGTGTACCTTTTCCTGGAGTTGTTTCATGTGCAGTACTGTTTGAAGGTACATTCATTAACTGGTGACATACATCAGGGAGTGATATGTGACAATGCTAGCTTCATATGTGAGTGTCTGCACTCATTTTTACAGGGCCATTGTTGTTTCATGTCCCAAATGGTGCTGTGCTTTGCCATCCTATGAAAACTGAAGTGTGCCCACTTCTTCTTGTTATTGTCATTCACTGACATACTATAGACATCAAAGGTGTATGGACTTCTAGAAATGCAAGCTTAGAATGGTGTTGTCACCAGTTCCCATCCGGATTGGTAATGTTCCTTGTGCATATGGACTAATACGATTTGTACATTTGTAATGGGTATCTCCCAATGTCTAAGCCATGATTCTCTCCAGCCCACTTTTCTATGTTACATGTGATAGATAGTCGAGCTACCTCAGCACAGTTTTCATTGTACTATCTTGAAATGGAGAAGTGTCATCAGAAAAATGTAATCAGTGTGAACTGTACATTTGCATTTGACATGATTCCTGCCACAGCACATAATGCGTCTACCTTGCTGAATGACTTGCCCATCATCACATCATTATATTTTTCCAGAAAAATGAGCACTAGGGGGTATCTGGGGCTTGTGTGGACACTGTAAGGATGTCATGTTACTAGGCATCATATCTTGTGTCATCGATTCAGCAGTGTATGCTACAAGGACTGAAGTATACAAGGTTGGCAACAGTCTGAATTCATGGATGATGAGGAAGTGTTCATATTAAAAAATCTGGTCTAGGTTGGGGGGTTTCTGACATCACTGTGCCCAACTATTTTCAGATTATCCAGCATGCATGCATATGCCCCTGTTAATGTTGGGTGACATGTAGTGAGCCAAGCAGATTCAGTAGTCTGTGCCCTCCTGTGATATTTTGTTCTTGAATCTGATGAACAGGTATGTTTAAGCAGATGCAAACAACCCTTCCTAATGTGTAATTTCAGATACATCCAGGGCAAGCAAAGAAGAGAGTGCTAACATTGTTGGGGAAGCTCCTTGCAACAGTGGTTCCGGCTATGAGTCGCAGGACATTGGGGGACTCGGTGGCCATAAAGGTGCAGGGAGTGCCATGGATGATGCCAGCTCATGTTTTTCATCTTCTGAGTCTTCCTCCAGTGGACATCCCCGAGTGGTGGTAAACTCTACAGAATCAGTACCATCCTCATCCCTATCTGCCATCACTAGTTCCAACAGCTCCCTCCCTATAGCTCCCCACGCAGTTGGCCGAGTTTGCTCTCCTAAGAGAGGCTAGTCTCCTTTGCTCCAGGCACCTCAGCCCCTGTCCCTGTCCTAACCACTGTACAGAGTGATGAGGCCATTGACCTCCTGAGGTCCATCTCTGTGGGTCAGACAGCCATTTTGAATGCCATACAGAGGCAAGGCAGCCATCTGGCCCATAGACATCCTTTCAGACTCTGGCCTCCTCCCTCTGTACAGCCTCCCATATCCCAACCTAGTGTCCCTTCTCCTGCCCCATCCCCATACCAATACCCCTTCCCCTGCCTGTTTAAAGCACATGCACACATTTCCACTCACACACCCATTTAGACCTAAGCAGCACATTCACACAGAGACAGACACACATGAAAAAACAGGCACACATCCAAACACACTGGCACTACCCACATCACAACCACCACCACAGACTCCACCACATGCATTATTACATCCACACCCACCATGGACAACACAACATCCAATTACACACACCACTCCCCCATCTCATCTACACACAGCACATCAGACACTACACGCACATACACATAACATACACCCACCACTACATCCATTTCTGACAACACCACACCCATATGCAGCCCCCATCAGTCACATGCAGTCACACACCACACACAAACACACCCTCTACCACCTCCACAGCAACATCTACCACACCGACTCCACATCCACATCCACCACACCTACTCCACCACTCACCACTTCAACATCAATCAGCTCAGACACATCCAAAAAATAGAGATGCACACAAGCAAGCACCCAGCACACCCCACCTTTAGTTGACACACCCATACTTGCAGCACATTCACCAGACACTCCTGCACCAACAACACTCCCGGGCACGTGAGTCACACTCACTCCCTTTCCCTCAAAAACCACACCCCTTCCCAAAACCACTTCTACATTTCCTGTGGAGGACCTATTCTTTTCCCTGGCCCTGAACCTTCCCATACCTCCTACCTCAACTACAAATAAGGATCCCGCCCCTCCCTCACTCATGACCACATCTTACACCTCCCAACCCACCACTATTATCCCCACATCCACACCTTCCAAGTCCCCAGTAACCCCTTCCAAGAGACTTTCCACCCCTTCTAATTCCCAAACACCCCCCAAGCTTCGACCCATCCCATCCTGTTCCACACCTACCACTTCCCATCCTAAGTCCACCCCAAAACCCAAATGTCCCCAACCCAAATAATGTCCCAGAGGTGCCTGCCCTGCCCGATGGCTGCCCCTTTGTGAGAAGGTTACCTGGCAGTGTCTGAAAAGGCACGTTTTGTGGCAAAGCACTGTGCACAACATATATAAATAGAACTGGTCATTGGCCTTTGTTTTTTGTTTGGACAATCTTTGATGTATGTAAAGATTTGTCTTCCTCTTGAACACCTTGGTGCTTGTTTTACTTTTCTCTAGCTACTTCTGTGAGCATCCAAATGTTTTAGTATTGTTAATGTGACACAATGTTGAGTCTACAAATTATGGCTGGTTATGCCCCTAATATGTTTATGGTGTACTTTGCTATGTGCATGCAAATATTGTGATGGAATGGGTTGGGCATGGGCTTTTCTGAGCAGGCACTCATCATGGTGGTGAGCGCTTGCCCCATCTAATTTCTGTGCTTTGTGTCATTACGGTGTGGGACTGCAGGTGTTTTATTTTCACCCTTAATGGTGATCAATGTGACCGGGTTTTTATATTTGATTTCTGTGACTACTACAAGACTTACATAGGTTAAAGGGCACTGTTGCATAGATGTATAGGTGTGATGTATCCAAATTGGGCCTGGCATTGATTTGTGTGGTATTTCAAATTGTAAAGTGTTTTGCTAGTCTTGTGCCTTGTCATCCTCAATTGGGTTGCACTTCTCCCTATGGTGTATGTTCGATATGTCTTGACTGTGTGCAAGTTATTCATTTATTTCTCCATACCTGTTGGGAGGTTGGTTGTCATGGCTTTTTGACTTCTTTTTGTGACATGTGTCCATTGTTCTGCGTGTAATTTACACCTAATTTAGTTGTATGTGAGGAATGCAGTTACTGATGTGTTTGTTCAAATATCTTGCACTTCCACATAGCGCACATGTACATAGCACTTGGTGATGCTATTGTATGTCCTGGCTATACCTTGAACCTGTGGGTCTGAGCATGGAGACGTTTAGGGGTATGGGCATAATTGGGCTGTGGCCCAGGGACCCAGACATTCGGGGCCCACTTATTGTAACGAGCCTGTCCTGCAGGGGGTGTTTCCATGGTGGGCTTGCATTAGTTCTTAGATGTATTGTTTAGGATAGCATTTTCCAAATGTGATTGTTTGATGTGCCTAATGTGTGAGGGTCTAGTGCAGTACTATTGCAATAAAGGTGTGTTCGATTTTAATGCTACATCCCTACTTAGGTTTGCTGTCTATCATTATTCGACATAGCTTGTGCAAAGTTTGAGGGTGTCAGAGTGTTTATTTGCTGTGATGTTAGTGTGAACTTGCTGTTGTGTGTGACAAACACCACTATCCTGGTTGCTTATTGAGGCACACATTTTGATAATGGGGGAGTGTCCCTTTGCTGTGTCAGTGAGCTGGCCAAAGAGGTCATCATAGTGGTGGCTTAGGTGCAAACATTGTTGGCTGTTCCGGACAGGGACACAGCACTTTTCTTTTGACCGAGGGCCACACTGGACCTTATTTTGCACCTGGCTGTGCATCTGTGAAATGGAAAGCAAATGTAAATGAGTGAGATGAGGACTTAACATTGGTTACGTCCACTATGGTGTGGGTTTTGGCAGCCATCAAGCAGCAGCGGCAGAACATGTAGTATCGGCTCCATGACGCTGGGGTACGTATACAGGTGAGTGAAGGTGAGGTTCTGCCTTTTACCCCACCATTTCTGCCAGCTCAGGTTTGGTGGTTTGGATGCCACAGTCACATCGATGGCAATGTGCATCGTGATTGGACCAGCAGTGGCACTGATGGTCCGCACTCAGACATATGTATTGGCCTTGACTGCCACTGTTGCTGTCTATATTTCCTGACAGTGACGGCAGTGTCACGCCTTTCTTTCCTATGTGAACCTGCTTAACTTGTCATTTGGGGGGTGGACAGACGATTTGGGAGAACCACATTGTTTCCACGTGGTGACCTTCCCGCCAAACTCATAATCAGCCCCTTAGCCTGATTTACTTTGAAATACAGAAGCTTACAGTCCGCATTTTAGGCGTGGTCAATGAATCTCTGATTTGGAGGTTGCAAAACTATGTCAGAAAAGTATAACTAGGAAACTGCAGGCTGAATTACAGGAGCTTAAGATAAGGGTGGACGACTTGCAAAATAGATCTCATCACTCCAATTTAAGGTATCCAGGGATACCAAAGGGGCATGACAAAGGCCAGTCAGTTGCTAACCTGGTCTCTGATTTTTTTCTTAAACAGGTGTACCCGGAGGCTGCAACACAAAAGATACACAATTTTGCAAACTCATTGTGTCCCAGCAGTTCAGCCCCCCCCCAATACTAAATACCCTTGTATGATCGTTGATAACTTTGGAGTCTACAGGATAAAGGAATGCACCCTGGCTAATGCTATCAGAGATAAATCTCATCAGACTTTGGAAAACTCTCCGTCAAGATCTTTTCGGCTGTTTGGCTAGATGGAGTAAAGAGTTTACAGCTATGATTTTTTGTTTTCAAAAGCTGAGCATCCTCAAAGGTGTCTCCCAACAGTCCAATCTAAAAGTCTTACACAAGGGGAGGGAGCACATCTTTTTTTCAACTGGAGAGCAGGCACAAGTCCTTCAGCACTCTGGGGGTGGGGTTTGGCAGGGAAAAGAATCCCCAAATGAATGTTGAGCTTTGATAAGGGGTGAATAAGATGTGATTTTGATTTCTTCACTAGACAATGGTATGACGGCCACGTGCTCTAAAGATGTAGCCTAGTAATTAGATGTTTCTAATTCTGCTGTCAGCAGTTCAAGACAGTGTGAAGGTGCCATGCGAAGATGCCATAATCAAAGGGAGGGGCTTGTGAAATTGAGGGCAGGAGGGCTTGCACAGAGGGGGGGAAGGAGGGAATTCTCCTAGGGGCCCCAGGTGTGTAGGACTTCAGGGAAATGGATAATTGAAGGGGAGCAAGGGGGCACTTTGAGGGAGAGGAAGGAAGACAGAAGCACTACGGGGAAAAAGGATAATCAGGGGAACAAATATAACTCAATTAAGGTATCTCCAATTTTAGAATGCATATTTAAAAAGTAGATTTGTGGTACATCCTAGTGCTGGGTTTGAAAGATCTGTACTGTGTCAATAGACCAGACTACAAAGGCGCTAATGGGCGAATTTTACTATAACCACCCCAAGTTCTAAAGGGGAAATATTTAGGGCCATCTCATGCAACACAAACAGATTAATAATTAATAATCTGAGCAAACATAGATTGATCCTATCATGGCTCAAATCAACAGGCACCCAACTAATCTTTCTTCAGGAAATGCCTTTGACGGTTTCAACTAAGCAGCCAGCAATGCCAAGATTTATATTGCAGGCATTTTTTACATTCACAAATGAGGCTGTGAGGGGGTCACCATTTTATTAACTCAAAGATTTATGGAAGAAATGCTATGGGTGGTGCGAGATCCAAAAGCTAGGTGGGTTTTGGTGAGAGTAAAACCAACAACACAGTGATTCATCTAGTCAGCTTCTATGGGCCTATTGAAGATGAGGCAACTTCATTACAATAAATTTATTATACCTTAACCCCCCCTTACTGGGATTAATTCTAATGGGAGGTGATTTTAATCTTATCCAAGAGGTTAACCATGGTTGTTCTTGTCAAAACAAACTTCAGAACAAACCAAAATCAGCAAGGATTTAGGCCCAGTGGGGGCAGGACCTTGCTTTTATTAACCCCTAGTGCGCTGGTCACCCCAGGGGACGCAGCTACATGTGTTTCTCTCAATTCTTCAATTCCGGATCTTGTATCAACTGCTTTCTAACATCACATAGTTGGAGTAGAGCTGGGTCAGGCATATATTCAATACCCTTCTGTAAACACTCCGCCCGTACGTAGATTTGAAAATGACCAATCCTTCTAAGGAAGTTGTACAATAGTACCTGGAAATATTTTCACTGTCCCAATAAGATTTGGTAGCTAATATGCAAGCAGCCATAACTGACTTCCTACAAAGGAATCCGGGTACAGCCTCAAACTCTTTATTTTGGGTGCGTGTAAAGCTTTTATGTGGGGAGTAAACATTGCCTATACAGCCCATTTAAATAGAACAAGACATGAGTAAATTGCCACTTTACAACAAGAATTTGAACAGGCTAGAAGGGAAGACATCAGCTTAAATAGAATTCAGTCTAAAGGCAGATTGGCAATGTCAAGCCAGAACCTTAAAGACTACTTTGTTTTGAGATATACAATCACCCAAAGGTCCTGTTTCCAGAAAGCTTATGAAGAGGGTGTGCATATTAGACACTTCGTATCATTGCCAATTACGAAGAGGTATAATCAGGGAGTTATTAGAGTGATCTTAGATATGTTGCAGAATGGAACAATAGATCTTGATCAACTCTGTAGAGTTGTTTTAGACCATTATGCCAAACACTATTCCTCTAGTGATAATCCCTCGCCCAGAACAATTGAGGCCTTTTTTTATCCAATTGAGCTCCCTTTATTGGATAACGAACTCTGGGA
Organism: Pleurodeles waltl; assembly: GCF_031143425.1. NCBI lineage: Eukaryota > Metazoa > Chordata > Amphibia > Caudata > Salamandridae > Pleurodeles > Pleurodeles waltl. The sequence continues at coordinate 528,219,966 of NC_090437.1, read as the reverse complement.
AAGGTTAGAAGCTCCCATTATACAGGCGAAGTTCAGGATGCCCTCAAAAGTCTCCCTAATGCTCAAGCATGCAGCAAAGATGGCATACCATCTGAATTCTATAAAATATTTGCAGCCCCAATATGGGACTTTTCAGTCATTTTTTTCAATGAATTCCTGAATGGAAGCAAAATCTCAAAAGACTTCACAGAAGCAGTTATTGTTAGCTTTCTGAAGAAAGATAAGCCTCTCGATCTACCAGGCTTTTATCACCCTATTAGTCTTCTGAATGCCGATTATAAGCGTTTTACTAAAATCATGGTGCTAAGGGTAGCTCCAGCTGCAACGTCAGTGGTACACAGTGACCAGAATGGATTTTTGACGGGAAGATCTATATTCATCAATACAAACTTTCTTGTCCAGACAATGGATTACTTCTCACCTACCATAATAATGCTTGATGCTGAAAAGGAGTTTGACCATGTTCAATGGGTGGTCCTATTCTTTTTCTTTAGCTTCCCTTCTAAATTAATCGGGCTGCTGCATAATCTATTTGTCAAAACAGAGGCCAAGAAAATGATTAATTCTCAAGTAGTATGATCCATCTAAATAAGTAGGGGCATGCACCAGGGTTTTCTGATGTCACTGGTTCTTTTTTTTCTCTGTGGAGCCACTGACCTCAGCTATTAGACAGGATCCTGAAATCCTGCCGATGCTATATGGCGCACCAAAATTAAGATTATTTGCTGTTCTCCATTCAGCAGGAACAGTCCCAAATATCCATAATGCTTTGTCTAGAATTTAATATTTTTCAGTTATTGGGGGCACAAGATCAAACAGGCTAAATCAGAAGCACTGTTGTACCATTGCTCATTAGAGATACTACACAGTGAGGTGCAACAACATTTTTTGGGCACTCATCCACTATCTAGGTATTTTTGTCACTCATGATTTCTTAGACCTCTTCAAACTGAACTATATGGCTGTCCTAAAAAAAGACATGCACCATTTTGGCTAATTGGCATAACTACCACTATCCATCATATGACGGGCCGTGGTAATTAAAAAGACTATTCTCCCCCTGCTTACCTTTGTTTTCTTGAATAGTATGATTGTTTTTTCTAGAAATTAGTCCGATGATATAGGAGTTCTTATAGAAAAGGGAAAACAACCTGTAACACACTCACTACGCTCCATCTCTCCATTGAAGATGGAGGTCTGGCACTACTACATATGAGCAAATAATATCAGGCTGCATTTTTAGATTGGCTGAACCGGGCTGCCGTAGAAAGTACTTCGGCAAGTTGCTTTTATTTGCAGAAAATGCTTATCGAGACAGAGATGCAGTCACCTGTATTTTTGAAAATCCAAAGGCTACCCAAGAAGTCTCTTTTTAAGCTCCCTAAGACACTCGTAAACATTTTCTCGCTACTCCAAAATGAATATCAGTTCCCTCTGGTGCATTCCCGGTTGTCATTGAAGGAATGTTGACTTATAGGTTTATCCTTGCTCTATAATATCATAAAAAATGTGCTAGAGAAGGGTATGATAAGTTCGTGCTCTTTTTAATAGCCGGCCAGTTAAAACTTGGAGACAGGTAGCAGCGGGTAACGCGAATATCTTAACTGGTCTCGCATTCGCCTATCTCAAGATCCATAAATATCTTCGGGCCTATATTGAGGCATCCAGTTTAGCAAAATAAGAAGGCCCATTTTTGTAAATAAACGTATTGATTTGGGAAACTGGTATCGGACACTATATTTATGTTCGCATAATTCAAGTGTTTTATGGCCTTTTATTTTACTTCACAATTTGGGGCAGATTTAATCACATGTCCCATAAAGCCCTTCAAGATGCAAATTACATATGTATGGCCTTCTTTTCTAAATGGGCTTTGTACTAAACTCCGTCTCGCCAGTAGCAAAGGTTTCCAGCCTCTTCGGCTACTATCCAAGAGGAGACTGGGCTCCTGTAGGGTTTTTAGCCCCAAACTGATTTTGGAAAAACATCTTTAAATTTATGGGTGAAAAATTGCAGGTATATATTAAACTAGATGTACAGGAGGCATTGTTTGGGATTCCTCTATTTTATTGTAAATTAAAGCTGCAACAGCAACAATATTTCTTTATTGGATCCCTAGTAGTGAAGTCATTGATTCTACAACGGCGGAAATGCCCGACTACCTCTATATTCAGAACCTGGATATTTAAAATGGTTCCGGTTAGGAAGTTAGAAGGTATGCTCAGAGAGTAGGTGCGCTGAGAAAAGCTAAGGGAATTTGGGATTGTCATAGTGAGGTGGATCAAGGCATAATAACTGATTAAGATTATACGCTCTGTTTATGCTGTACTAGCTGATGAGCTATGAATAATAATGAGCTTCTCTCTTTTACTTGATTTATATTTAGAATTTTATAGCTGATTATTCAATAACAAAAAAAACAGAGGGCCTCATTTACGAGGCTCGTGGCGCAGGGCAGCACAGCAAGTGACTTGCTGTGCTGCCCTGTGCCACTGGAAAAGGCCAGAAACGAGCCGTATCTACAAGATAGTGCACATTTCTATCCCCCTCTCGTGCTGGTGCACAAACTTCTGCTATGCTCCAATGCAGGCACCCTGGTGTAAGGGTGCCTGTGTTGCAGGGATGATAGATTTTGTGCAGGAAGGGACACCTTCCTGCACAAAAACAATCACTAGAGGTGTTTTCCTCCCTCTGTGTGTGCTGCACAATGTAGCACACACACAGAGAGGAACAAACATGGAGAAATAAAGTTCTTTCTCCCTGTTGCGTCACTCTTACGCCACCTCCTGACGTGGCGTAGGAATCTGACACATCCCCAGACTTGTAAATCTGGGAATGCGATATGGTCCTCTCGGTTATATGAGTGTTGCACAGGAACACCCCAAACAACACCCATGGAGCGTCACTTTCAGGCAGTGTTATGCTTGAAAGGGATTCATATGTACAAGGCCATGAAAAGCAAAGCAGGTTGGCTTTGTGTGGCCTTATAAATATGGGCTGGCACACTGTTCCACGGGAGTGTAAAAAAAATGACGATCCAGTGGTGCAGTGTGCCGCTAGGGCCTTCGAAATGAGGCCCATAGTGTGTCAAAAGTGCCTTTACAAGATGAGTAGTAGTAGTAATTGTTTTGACTGGATATTTTAAAAATTGTGTCATACGGGACGTTTCCTATAGTATTTCTCTTTCCTCTGTGGTTGCAGCAATATGTTTATATCCACTTTTCTTAATTTAGAATTGTATCAACAAAAAAAAAAACTGAGAACATAAAATTAACGTCAGCAATTGCTAGATATAATAACTGCTTTGCCTCCTTTTCATGAGGTGTTATATCACCCATGTTTTGCTTATGGTGCTTCCACTTTGGTGGCCCATGAGGAGATTCGGTTATGGCATGGAGCAACGCCTGAACACAGTGATCAGCATAAATATTTGCTTTATTGCTCTGTACTAAAACCTTAAAGCAAAAGAAAGCATTTGTAGTTATAAATTTTAATCCTAAACATGAATGTGGGGTTCTCCATTAACAGGAGCAATAGTCTCAATGTGGAAAATATTACCTTTTCCTCTTGATTTATAGGCGAAGCCAACAATTCATTTAGTATGATAATGTGTTTATGACAACCTCATACCAGAAGAGGGAGCCATTCCCATTGATTGGAACATTTCATGCAAGGAAACACAGCCTTTTCTCAGACTTCCTTCACGTAATCGCGGTTTTAATTAGATGCACGCTGAAGAAGAACTGTTGTAGAAATGTCAGTCCAGAGAGTCTGACTATTCAGCAAAGATTTGATTTCTGAAGAACAAACGAGACGCGTATTTTATTCCAGTTTTCTTAAATGAATTGCATTATACCTTAAAAAGTGGGTACTTATATAAAGCCCTAAACATCTTGACTTTTTTGTTGTGGATCCATATTTTGTATCTGCTTGTAAAAAATAAGCAGGAAGTCACAAATCAGGGGTCGGATTACATAGAATATAGTGATGCTGCAACAATTTTGTATCCGTATTTACCAATTATACAGAATGCATTGCATTAGTTGTACTCAGTCGTAGAAGTCTATTAAAACGAATGAGGACTGTTATGCTGTGCGCAAGAGTGGCACGGTGAGCGAAGGTGGAGGTGGACGCATAGGCATGGGTAAAGAAACAAAATATTCTTTATCCTTTCTTGGTCTTTCACCTCCAGGTAACTACAAGTAAGATAAGACACAGATGAAATGAAATGTAAATGCAAGTTAAGTTAATCAGCGGGAAATGCACTATGAAACCTATGTTAGATAATGCACTGGGGCAGACTGTGTCTGTAACCAGAGGGCCACAGAATTACAATGGAGAACAGCACGTCCGTGAATGAAAGCACGGAGGCCATGATTTATACTCTTTTTGCGCCACATTACCGTAATTTTTTGACGCAAAAGCGGCGCAAACGTACAAAATACAATTGTATTTTGTAAGTCTGCATCGTTTTTGCGTCAAAAAGCGGAGCAAATGCAGCGCAAAAAAAGTATAAATATGGGCCAGAGTATGTAAGTCATTATTTTAAAATTGCATAACACACAGTAGCATACACTGCTACAAAATGTGCAAACATGTTTAAGATATGAAAGTGCTTCCAAAATATAGATTTTAGAAATACCCAAACTGCACAGAGTGATTTTTTTCAGCACTGTCCTTTTTAGGACAGGATTGCAAACCTTTAATTCACTTCAACATGTTGCAACATTAAACATCTTTAACGTAAACCCTTTAATCTCCCCCACCATTCTTTCTTCACACTGAGCATTCACCCCAGCACACCACCTTACTTCACTCTTCCCTTCACATTTCTTTCCATAACCTCCTTCTATTCCCAGTTTCCATCTCACTTCCTTTACTCAAGCATCCTCAGATGAATCCTCCTAGCCCTATCCCAGGTGTCCCACACTAGTCTTCCTTCGCCTACGCTCCTTGTGCTCCTTTTGTCTCCCCTAGGGGTGGATACGCTCTCATCTGACTCCCCACCCCCGAACTGCCAAACCAAATATGCCCTTGCAACCTGTCCTATCGTGGCAACCTACTAAGGCAAAAAACATGCCTTTTGCCCACCACAACCACAATACCCTTTAGGGTGGGTGGGCCGACAAACTTTTTCCCTTTTGGTAATGCGAAAGAGTCAGGAAGAGGCTGAACACTCCCTCATTGAACGCTTATATTGGTCACCTAAAGCCCCACTCATCCCATAAACTACCAATCCTTGTCCTGCTTATGTCTCCCCACCTCACAAAACTTCCCAGGGGGAAGACTAGGCTGCCCCTCTGCTTCACCCAGGACGGTGAGAAGGCCGCTTATTAGGACAGGATTGCAAACCTTTAAAGCACTTCAACATTTTGCAACATTTAACATAAACCCTTTAATTGCCCCCACCATTCTTTCTTCACCATGAGCATTCACCCCAGCACACCACTGTGCTTCACTCTTCCCTTCACCATATTCTCCCTAACCTCCTTCAATTCCCAGTCTCCATCTCACTTTGTTTAGCCAAGCATGCTCCTATGAATCCTCATAGCCCTATCCCAGGCATCCCACACCTTGTCTTCCTTCGCCTGTGCTCCTTTTGTCCACCCCTAGGGGTAGTAATGCTCTCATCTGACTCTCCAACCCCCAACTATCAAACCAAATATGCCCTTGTACTTGTCCTATCATGGCAATCATCATGCCACCTTGCTTCACTCTTCCCTTTACCTTTCTCTCTATAATCTCCTTCCATTCCCAATTTCCATCTCACTTCTTTTACCTAAGCATCCTCAGATGAATCCTCTTAGCCCTGTCACAGACATCCCATACCTTGTCTTTCTTTGCCTATGCGTCCTTCGTTCCCTCCCAAGGGGTGGATACGCCCACATCTGACTACTGCCATCCAGGAAAACCCCGGAGGGCATTTTACTACCCCCACCAAAGGACCCATTGCAACACACGAACTCATTCATCCCTTCTTGTGTCCCAAACCAATTCTTTCAACAAGTCACCCAGCACATCCCTCAATACCAGCATGTAATTAGCTTTGGCCAAATCAGAGAGATGTACTCCATCAGAACAAAACAAGCCAGCTTCTTACTCCTTAACCCCCTGTGTTTCATCATCTCAATGACATTTGACATGCAAAAAAAACCTCATTGCCCGATTAAGTTTCGTCCTGGCTTTTTCAATTGCCATATGCTTAATTATCCCCCTTCACTTTCTGCGTGGAAAAAATTCAGTCTAAACAATGCATGTTCCAGCCAAATTGCATTATAACAAGAGCAAGTCCTGTTGCGTGTGTTGCTTTAGGGTCAGCCCTGACAGTTGAACCAAATTATTATTTCCCAAGTGTAGAAAGAGCATGTATGGACAAGCCCCAAGGCGGAACCCCAGGCGCTAAAAAAGGCAACAGATTGCCCCACCTTATCCTGCTCTTCCCCCACCATAGCACCTCATGCCTACTGCTGGGCAATCCCAAACTTCGTTCATATATCTGGCGCTCTGCATATTTAGACGCCCAGTTGATAAAAGAATGTCCCACCGTCTATGTCACCCTCTTGTGATTCCCAGGGCTGTTCACAACCCATACGAGAAAAAGAAAAAATTAGCATGCATCCAGTACTTCCCACCCATAACCCGGTAACCAAACCCCTTCTTACTTTCAAAAATATATCTCTCACAACATTTTTGCCTGCATCTCCCTATCCTGCGAATCTGTGACCAACTGCAACCCAAACATACAGCTGCAGTTGCTGTCCCAATCCGGAAGGAATGAGTCCCAAAAGCAGCAGGATTCCATCCCAATTTTTCCAAAACCTGCCTCAGCACCGCCAACAATTGAAAAGCTGTAACTATGTTTCCTCTCTCGTAACAAAATATTGCTTCCGGTCTACAGCCTGGCCACTCCTGAAAACTCCTCCATTCGTTCACTGGGCATGCTTCCGCACTCCCTCCCTAATGCAGCCATAGCCACCTACCTCTCCCTGCTTTGTCTGCCATGGACTTATACAGCCAAATCCCCAGTTGTCCTTGCTCAAGGCATATCTCTCCATGCAGCACCTCCTGCTTCATGACTTGCACCCAATAATTCAGACATTCAGAAAGCACCAAAAAACATCCGTCATGCATAACCAGAACAACGCCACATCGTACTTTTCAGAACAACACTATGGCAAACATCAGAGAATTTTCAACAAGCAGTCAAATTTTATGGCTTCCCTTTACACCCTCCCCCCTTTACTCTTACACTATCCTTTCAACAACATCTTCAAAATCCCATTCCTTGTGGGGTCAAACCCCCACACCAACTTTCCGTAAAAAGACAAACCTGCTAACTTTCCAGCTATAGTGGCAGGTCACAGTCTCAATCAATCAAAGGCAGAGCAAAAGATATAACCCTGCCTTCCCTCTCACTGTGGCTCTGACTCAATGTCTCTCCCTTGTCCCCTTCGAAAGACTCAAATCCGCTCCAAGCAGGCTGGTAAATTCTATTGGTAGATGCCGCTAACGACATCTCTACCAGCCTAATCACTCTGAAAGGCCTCATTCCCAGACCTCTGCAGGAACAAGCGTTTTGGTCTGCTTTGCTCCTGGGACCAGACTGAGAAAACAGTGCTACTGTGAATAAGATAATGAATCAGCTATGGCGTTGTTAACATTGGCATATGTTTTGCCTTGAATACAATATTCAACTGCAAACAGAACATCATAAAACATTGCAAGTCTAAGCACCCTCATATCCCATGCCTTTTGCTTATTTACCAACTCCACTACAATCATGTTAACCACATTAAACATCACCGTCCTGTTTGTCAACTCACTGCCCCAAACTTTCAGAGCAATCAGCAGCAAAAAAATATCTAAGAAGGCTGTGCTCCATTCTTGTTGCAACCGCTGGCTAGGCCACCTTTCCGCACAACAGCGGCTGGCCCAGAACAGGCCAAAACCCTGAGCACCTGAAGCAGAAGAAAAAATCTGCACCTGCCACACAGAGTTCTCCTCTTGGAACATCATAGACACCCCACTGAACACCTCCAAAAAAGACCTCAACATGCAAAGATCAGGCCTCACTACCATGGAGGTGTGAATTCTGTGGTAGGACAAAACTGCACGTGACATGGCCATACCTAACCTTCTGCAAAACGTCCTGCCACCACGCACCACTCTGGAAGCAAAATTTTTAAAACCTAACAACTTCTGCACTTTCCTGAGTGCCAATCTCTGTTCACCAATCACTTCCCTCATGAATTTTTGAATCTCTTGAGCTTTCACTCTAGGCACTCTCGCTCTTATGCTGCCTGTATCCAGTTCAATGCCCAGAAAGGGCAACACCATGCTAGGACCTTCTGTTTTCTCAGGGGCAGATGGAACCCCAAGCTCTTCTGTCAAGGACTCAAAACACCTTAATACCCTGTAACATGTGCCAGACTCTGCCCTTCACATGAAAAGAAAATCATCCAGGTAGTGCACTGCCCAAAGCCCACTCTGCAACCCTGAACTCCTGAAGTAAGGCACAAGAGATTACACAACTCATGGGTAGCATTCTGTCAATGTAGATGGCACCACCCACTTACATGCCCAACAATGGAAAATCATCACAGTGTATGGGCAACAGCTGTAAAGCTGACTGGATATCACACTTTGCCAATCCTGCTCCCCAACCACATTGCCTGACCAAGCTAATGACATCATTAACAGGTGTGTATACCACTCTTGTATCCTCTAAAGCAATTAAGTCATTCATAGATGTACCCTCAGGCCAAGACAAATGGTGAATCAACCTCAATTCCCCTTCCTGCTTCTTCCACACCACCCTCAAAGGGGAGATGAGCAAGTCAGGACAATGGGCAGTCACAGAATGGTCCCACAATCCTCCCTTCAGTAACCTTTTTCTGCAGTTTTGCATCTAACACCTCTGGCACCACCTTGGCTGTCCGAAAATTGTCAGCCCACCTCCTACCCCTGGTGTCTTGGTTACCCACCCCAAAACCTTCCTGAAATCCACATTCCAACTTCAATGCAGTCGCTTCATCCAGATATTGTGCAAGCCATGGCAGTAGACCTCCCAACGTATTTGGTGTAAATGCCCTTCGACCCAATAGTGTCCCAGGGGCCTCTCCCTCTCCATGCCTTCCACTGTTCAGATGTGCTGGCCAGTGAGAATCACTGCATGATGGGGTGTCTGGTACCGCACTTCAGGCTTTAGTGCTTGTATTTGCAGGGGTGTCTGGAGCAAAAACCTTTATTGAAGTTCCAAAAGGCACCTGCATTGGTGTCTCGGACTTGGATTGACTATCCACCCCATGCTGAGTGGGGTAGGGTTGAAAGGCCTTATACATCATAGAAAGTAGGGGTAGGTGGTGAGCTCCACTCTGCTGGTGGAGCTTTACGGAGTTTTTGGTCCTCCGTGCTCCACTCAGAATGTGGAGTATGACCAAAAACCTCTCTAACCCCACCAGCGGAGTAGAGCTGACCGCATGCGCACAGCTGCCCAGTTATGGTCCACACAGTCTGTGCTTGTGCTGTGTGGCCCATAACTGGGCTGCAATGCGCACTCACTCACCCGATGTCAGCAGAGTCCAGGCCTCCCTCCGACAGTGACTGCCAGTGCCAGTCCGGGCACAGGGCACAGAGGGAAGCAGAGACAGCCAGGTCTCTGGCAATGAGGACCCCCTGGTAGAACCCAGGTAAGTTCTAATTTTTTTTCCATGCTAATGTGCACACTAGTGCACAAGAGGCATGAAATGGCAGTTTTCACTGCCTATGGCCCTGGCCTGAAGGCAGCAAAAGCTACAGTTTCAGGCCTCTTGTGCACCACTCTGCACAGGCCTCTTGTGTACCAGCCTGCCCTGTGTGTATTGACTGCACATGGGCAGGCCGGTGAGCCACAGGCCTGAAAACAGCAGCTTTCTCTGCTGCCTGCCCTGGCCTGAATGCACCCAATCTCCGAAGCACAAAGCAGGGCTGATCCTGTCAAGATCGGGCACATTCAGGCCAGGGCAGGTGGCACTCCGCCATGCACAGAACTCCACAGAACTCCAGGAGTTGTTTACCATCTCCGCAGAATTCTGAAAAGCAGAGTTCAGAGAGCTCCACCTACCCCTAGTAGGAAGGCTGTTTGCCATATGGGTCGAGGCCAAAGACTGGGACAATGATATCCACTGCATCCAGATCTCAGAATCGACATCCCCCCATGATTTGTCCGGGTTTAGACTCACCCTGTCCCTAAATTCCTCATCATCACTAAGCCAGGGATAGCCCCCGAAGTCCATTTAAACCTTCTGTATATATATAATAATGGAATGGCTCTGTCAGCATACTTACCACAATATATGCTGGCATGGATCAAGAAGGCTTTGTCCTCTTTACTTGCCTCTGTCGCTCTCCATGTGGCACCATTGTTGTTCCCGTGCCCTTCCCCTTCTTTACAGTCCTTCATGTCTTGTGTTTGCCCCTTTGGCCCTTCAGAGACCTTTGTTTGCGCCCTAGCTTCCTCCATGAGCCTGTCTTCAACACTGATTGATTTGCATGAGTTAGCCTCATTGCCACCCTCTTGTGTATGCCACACCACCCACCAGCCCTTCTTACCTGCGGGTACCTCTCCTGCTTCCATTCTCTCTCTGCGACCTCCACTGTGAACCGCCATCTGCTGCGCAGAGGTGTATCCATTGTCTGTACTTGACATCTACAAAACAACAACTGACCTTTCCATTGCACCCCTGTAGGAGGCTGGCCTGGTTTGTAGTGGGTACCTAAGGTACTTACACCTTATACCAGGTCCAGTCATACCTTATCAGTGAAATGTAGGCAGTATCTAGAAGTCAGCCTCTCTACAGGTAGCTGTGGCTGAGCAGCAAAGGCTTATCTAGGAGACATGCAAAGCTCATGCAATACCACTGTATCACAGAGTACTCACACACATTAAAGAAAATACTCAGGGGGTCATTACGACCCTGGCAGTCGTTGTTATAGTGGAGGTATTATCGGCAACAGGCTGGTGGTGCCTACCTCCACTATTATGACATTGGCGGTTTGGCCAAAGCCAAACCACCAAGTTAACACACCGACCGCCATGACGGTAATGACCACTGAGCTGGAGGCTACATTCTCCAGCCCAGCGGCTGTCACTAGGCCACCCATGGCATTTTGACTCCGCCCACCGCCATGGTTTCCGTGGGTTCTGTACTGCCATGATAACCATGGCAGTAGGCACTATCAGTGCCAGGGAATTCCTTCCCTGGCAATGATAGGGGTCTCCCCCGCCCTCCCCAGAGTTCACCCCCACCTTCCCCCTCCCGACCCCCCCACATATACACATATACATTCACATACAAACACACCCAGGCACACATTCACCCACGCATGCATATATACACATTCACAGCAAAATTCACAGACATACATCCAGACACACACGCAAGCACACAACACAACATGCACGTACACACACACCCACTCATGCACACATGCATTACACACACATGCACGCATTCACTCACAGTCACACCCCCACCCCCACATGCACACAACACCCCCCACCCACCTCACCTGTCGGAGAACCCGACTTACCTGCTTGCAGGGGGTCCTCCGCAGGAGATGGGACGTGGCGCTGTTGCCAGCAATAGCATCCGCCAGCAAAACACTGCCAGGCCGTATCATGGAACATGCCACCTTACCGTTGTCAGCCGCCATGACCATCAGCATAATTCTGCCAGCCTTCTGGCGGAATTCCAGCTACAGTCATAATGGCATGGATGGTCGGTAGCCACGGCAACGGTATGTTGGCGGCCGTCGCAGTGGCGGTAGGCAGCATTTGCCGCCAATCTCATGATGAGGGCCTTAGTGTTACAAAAATAAAGGTACTTTATTTTGGTGACACAAATACCAAAAATACCATAGAGACCACACTCCCTTAGGAGGTAAGTTATACACAAATTATATACACTAGTATACGAATCAGGTGTCAAATCAGTTAGAAAACAGCACAATTAGTGAAAATCACATAGTTAGAAAGGGGCCAGGGGAAGCACAAACCATATACTAAAAAAGTGGAATGTGAATGTCATTTTCCCACCGAGGTAAGAGTAGTGTGTAGAGGGGAGATGGGAGTACTAGAAAACCCCAGCGGAAAGTACTAGAACCCACCCCACTGACTAGAAAACCCCAACGGAAAGTACTAGAACCCATCCCACTGACTAGGAAAGCAGGAGTAAATCACAGTAACTTTCACAGAACACACACAGAAATTAAAAGAAAGATTATGCAAGAACCAGAAGAGACTGCAAGGCATCAACAGTGGATTCCTGGAACTGAAGCCCTGTGGAAGAAGGGTACCAAGTCCAAGGAGCACAGAACAACAGCCCCTATTAACAAGGATAAAGGTGCAAAAGAAGAACCACCATTGAAAAAGAACAGTCAGTATTGCACCCAAGAAGACGGAGTCGGGTTCCTGTTGGTGCAAGTGATGTCCCACGCCGGCTGAATGATTGCATTCTAGTTTGCGTCGCTGGAGTCTGCCAACAAGCCTTTGCACATGCAAAACTTGCAGTTAGTAGAAAATGGCGCTGCCTGGGACCAGATAGGACCAGGTGGACTATACCCAGGAAGGGGAGTCAGAAGGAGCTCTCAGCAACTCAGAGAGCCCACAGAAGACCAGGCAGCATGCACAGGAGTCCCACAGCATGGGGACAAAGAAGATGCAAAAGTGGCCCATGCAGCTCAACAAAAAAGGCTCCCAGTCTGCCGGAGAACCACTCCGGAAGCTGTGCATCGCAGGATAGAGTGCTGGGGGCCAGAGCTGAAAGATGCATGAAGAACTTCATGGAAGGATTCCAACAAGCCTTGGCAACTGCAAAACATGTGGTGCATGGAGTACTATCTTGCGTGGGGAGGTAAGCTCTTACCTCCACCAAAATTGGACAGTAGGAAGTCAGGACCATCGGGACCACTTCAGTCCACCAACCATGATGCGGATCCACTCAGCTCAGTAGGAGAGGGGATCCACGCAGCCAGTCATCATTGCAGTAGGTGCCTGCAGAAGCAGGGAAGTGACTCCTTCACCCCAAGGGAGATTCCTTCACTCTTCTGGTGCAGGCTGAAGATGGGCTGTCCTCAGAGGATGCATGACTGGGAAACAGCTGCAGTTTCTGGCAGGATCTAAAGATACAATGTTGCAGAAGGCATCTTTCTTCTTTGTTGCAGTTTGTATAGTTCCTGGAGGGTCCAGATGCAGTTTATTCGGTGAGAAGTTGAAGTGGATGATGCAGAGGATTCCTGCTGGAGTCTTGCAATCCGAATCTGAAGAACCTCTCAAAAGAGAGACCCTAAATAGCCCTGAAAGGGTGATTGGTCACCTAACCAGATAAGCACCTATCAGGGGAGGGCTCTGACATCACTTGCTGGCACTGGCCACTCAGATTCTCCCAGAGTTCTCTGCCAAACTTGAATCTAAGATGGCAAAACCCAGTGACTCTCTGGAGGAGCTCTGAGCACCACCCCTGTGGTAGTGATGGACAGGGGAGTGGTTACTCCCCTTTCCTTTATCCAGTTTCATGCCAGAGCAGGGTCTGGGGGTCCCTGAACCAGTATAGACTGGATTATGCAAGGAGGGCACCAAATGTTCCCTTCAAATAATTTCGAGTGGCTTGGGGAGGCTACCCCTCTCAAGCCTATAACACCTATTTCTAAAGGGAGAGGGTATAACACCCTTCTCCCAAAGGAAATCCTTTGTTCTGCCTTCCTGGGCTTGAGCTTTTCAAGCAACAGGGCAGAAACCTGTCTGTGAGGTGGCAGCAGCTGGGGCTGCCTGGAAAACCTCAAAAGGCTGTAATGGCAGAACCATGGGTCCTCTAAGAAGCCCCCAGAGTGCATGGGATCATACAACCAATGCTTACAAAAGCATGGGGTTATGATTCCTACATGTTTAATATCAAACATGCCTGTGTTCGGAGTTACCATTATGTAGCTGGACATAGGTAGTGACCGATGTCCAGTACACACGTAAAATGGCACCCCGCACTTCCGAAGTCTGGGAAAATAGTCCTGGAGGTTGTGGGGGTACCTCTGCTAGTGCAGGCGTGCCCTCACACACAGGTACTTTGCACCCTGGCCTCAGGGCTGAAGGTCCTGCTATAAGAGTGACTTATAAGTGACCTGGTTCAGTGTAAATGGCAGTAAAAAGGTATATGCACCTTTTCACGCAGTCTGCAACGGCAGTCCTGCAGAAGCCTTTGCATAGGCTCCCTATGGGTGGCAAAATATATGCTGCAGCCCATGGGATCCCCTGGACCCCCAATGCCCTGAGTAACTAGGTACCATATACTAGGGACTTATAAGGGGGCACCAGTATGCCTATTGTGGGTGAAAAAGTGGGTAACCTGTATGTAGCAATCAAATTTAAAGGAGAGAGAGCATAATCACTGGGGTCCTGGTTAGCAGGATCCCAGTGAACACAGTCAAACACACTGACATCAGGCAGAAAATGGGGGTAACCATGCCAAGAAAGAGGGCACTTTCCTACACACTCCCCCCCAAACAAGGGACAATAAGGCTAAACTTGCCCAGATGAGTCTTCATTGTCTAAGTGGAAATATCTAGAGAGTCCATCTGCAGTGGAGTGGTTACTCCCAGGTCTATGTTTCACTGTATAGTCCAACCCCTGTAGGGAAATAGACCACCTCCACAATTTAGGGTTTTCTCCTTTCATTTGCTTTAGCCATCAGAGAGGTTTGTGGTCTGTCTGAACAATGACGTGAGTATCAAAAAGGTATGGTCTCAACTTCTTCAAGGCCCAGACCACAGCAAAGGCCTCCCTCTCTATGGCTGACCAACGCTTTTCCCTGGGGGTCAACCTTCTGCTGATAAAAGCAACTGGCTGGTCCTGGCCCTCTGTATTAAGCTGTGAAAGAAGTACCCCAATCTCTACCTCTGAAGCATCAGACCGGAATATGAACTTCTTGGAGTGGTTTTTGACTTTTTAAGACAGGTGCGGAGCACATGGCCTATTTCAGCTCCTCAAAAGCTTTTTGACAGCTGGCTGTCCACAATACCTTTTTAGGCATCTTTTTAGAGATGAGGTCATTAAGAGGAGCAACGATGGAGCCATTGGCCCATATTTATACTTTTTTAGCGCCACATTCGCGTCATTTTTTGACGCAAAAGCGGTGCAAATGTGGCGCTGAAAAAGTATAAATATGGGCCATAGTTCTTAATGAACCTCCTGTAATACCCAGTGAGACCAGGAAAGGCTCTGACCTGGGTCTGTGTTGTATGGGGAGTTCAATCTAAAATAGTCTGGATCTTTCCCCTGCAGTGGACAAATCTGTTCCCCACCTATTAGGTGTCCCAGATAAATCACCTTCCCCTGCCCTATCTGGCACTTTGAAGCCTTGACAGTAAGGCCTGCGTTTTGCAGAGCCTCTATAACTTTCCAAAGGTGTACCAGGTGGTAATCCCAGGTGAGGCTAAATACAGCTATATCATCTAAATATTCTGCACTAAAAGCTTCCAGACCTAGGAGGACTCTATTCACCAACCTCTGAAATGTGGCAGGTGCATTCATCAAACCAAAGGGCATAACTGTAAACTGATAATTTCCTCCAATGGTTGAGAAAGCAGTTTTGGGTTTTGCATCCTCTGATAATTTGATCTGCCAATACCCTGCAGTCAAGTCAAAGGTGCTTAGACACTTTGCAGATGCCAGTGTATCTATCAGCTCATCTGCCCTGGGCACAGGGTGAGTATCAATCTTAGTGACTGTGTTGAGCCCTCTGTAATCTACACAGAATCGTATTTCCCTTTTCCCATTCTGTGAGTGAGATTTTGGTACCAGCACCACTGGTCTAGCCCAGGGTCTGTCAGAGTGCTCACTCACTCCTCCGTCAAGCATCCTTTGAACTTCAGCCTTGATGCAATCCCTAACATGATCAGGTTGCCTATAAATGTTACTTTTAACAGGCAAACTGTCTCTTGTGTCAATAGTGTGTTCACACTATGTAGTCGGACCAGGTGTCAGAGAAAACAGTTCAGAGAACTGGCCTAGCGGGTTCCGACAGTCTTCCTTCCGAGATTCAGTAAGGCAGTCTACTAAAACGGCACCATCCACTGAGCCACCAGCTGTAGTGCTGGAGACGAGATCAGGGAGAGGGTCACTCACTTCCTCGTGTACCTCATCAGTGGCCATGAGCAGGGTTAAGTCAGCCCTGTCATAGTAGGGCCTTAGGTGACTCACATGAGGTACTCTAAGAGGACTCCTTGGAGTGCTAAGATCAACTAAATAAGTGACCTCACCCTTCTTTTCCACTATAATGTGTGGTCTACTCCATTTATCTTGGAGTACCCTTGGTGCCACAGGCTTCAGGACCCACACTTTCTGCCCTGGTTGGTACAAAGTCAGGACAACCTTCTGGTCATACCATTGCTTCTGCAATTCTTGGCTTGCCTGAAGGTTTTTTAGTGGCCTTTTTCATGTACTCAGCCATTCTAGATCTTAGGCCAAGCACATCATCCACTATCTCTTGTTTAGGGGGCTCCAGTGGTTGCTCCCAACCCTGCTTTACAAAAGCTAATGGACCCCTAACAAGTTGACCAAAGAGGAGTTCAAAGGGACTGTACCCCAGTCCTTTTTGGGGTACATCCCTGTAGGCAAAAAGGAGGCATGGTAACAGGACATCCCATCTCCTCCTGAGTTTTTCAGAGAGTCTCATAATCATGTCTTTGAGTGTTTTGTTAAAACGCTCAACCAACCCATATGTCTGGGGATGGTAAGGTGTGGTGAATTTATAAGTTACACCACACTCTTTCCACATTGCTTTTAAGTATTGCTACCCCTGTCTGATACTACCTCTTTTGGGAAACCTACCCTGGAGAATATTCCCAGTAGGGCTTTGGCCACTGCAGGATCTGCAGCGGCCCTAAGAGGTATGACTTTTGGATACTTGGTGGCATAGTCCACCACCTCCAGAATGAATCTGTTTCCAGAAGCTGTGGGAAGGTCAAGGGTGGCAACAATATCAACCCCCCCCCTTTCAAAGGGTATCCCAACCACTCTCAGTGGGATTAAAGGGGGCCTTTGGAGTGCCACCTGTCTTGCCATTTGCTTGACAAGTGACAGAGGAGCCAAAAACTCCTTGGTATCTTCTGACATGTGAGGCCAGTGAAAGTAAGGGACCAGTCTGTCCCAGGTCTTACTTTGCCTCAGATGTCCAGCAAGGGGAATATCATGTGCCAAGGTTAACAAAAATTCTCTGTATTGCAAGGGAATTACCATTCTCCTGGTGGCACCAGGTTCCGTGTCCCTTGCCTCAGAATACAAGAGATTGTTCTCCCAGTACACCCTGTGGGTGTCACTGATATCCCCTGCCTCTTCTTTGACTGCTTGCTGTCTCAGACCCTCTAGTGTGGGACAAGTCTGTTGAGCCTCACTTAACTCCTCCCTGGCAGACCCCCCTACACCTAAGAGTTCAGCTGTATCAGCTTGAAGTTCTTCAGGTGCAGGTTCTGTCCAGGGAGTTGACTCCTCCTCCTCCTCCTCCTCAAAGGGGAAATAATCAATGGAGGAAGGGATAGTGGATAACATTTTACCCTTTCTACCCCTGCTTTTGGGAAGCTCTCGGTCCATATTTTCAGGGTCCACTTTTCCCTGGCCTCTTTGGTTCTTGGCCTGAGCCCTTGTCAAAGCAAAGATATGACCAAGAATGCCCAACAAGGCTACATGGGCCTCCAACTTCACTTCAGCCCAAGCTGAAGTATCCAAGTCGATACCACAATGTTTTTTGGACCAGTAACCCTTCCTCCCCCCAGCTGAGATCAGCAACAGCCATGGGGTGGCTTTCAGTGTTGTTATGGGGGTCAGTCACTTGGTACTGATGACCAAGTAGGTGATGCTCAGGGGCCACCAGTTTTTCAGTCACCATCGTGACACTGGCACCTGTGTCCCTATAGGCCTCAACCTGAACACCATTTATTAGAGGTTGTTGCTTGTATGTATCCATATTAAGGGGACAAGGAACAACAGTGCATAGACTAAAACAGCCTCTGTGGTTTCCCTAACTAAACCAACCCCCACTACACTTCCCAGAGTGAGCCCTGCTACACCCTTGGTTTGACTATTTGTAGTGTTAGTTTTCCCACCACCACTGCTATTGCTAGGGACACTAGTTGAAGCAGTGGGGGTTGTGGTGGTGGGAGGCAAGAGCTGTCTCCTACCCTATTGCCTTTATTCCTACAGATATAGAACCAAGGTGTTTTATTCTGATGGTTGTGAGAAGAGGATTTAGACCCACCCCTAGAAGAGTTTTATGGGCCTGTTGAAGACTCTTTGTTTTTATCTTTGTCCCCACCTTTGTCATGAGACTTGCCATCCTGCTACTTGTCCTTCTCACCTCCGTATGAGCTTTTCTGCTCACCCTTGTTCTGACTCATTTGTCTTCTCTCCCAATTCTTCGGGAGAGGTCAGATCTGAGTCTACCAAGTATAAGTCAGACACACAGTTATTCAAAATATGCTCTCTCAACAACAGATTATACAAGCACTCGTAGTCTGACACTTTGCTGCCATGTAACCAGCTTCTGAAGCTTTAACAGAACAGTCCACAAAGTCAACACTACCCTATGAGGCCTCTTTTCTGGTCTCCCTGAACTTAATTCTATATTGTTCAGTGGTGAGACCAAAACCTTTAAAAAGAGCTGTAGTTGTCTGCATCATCTTCTCTGACAGTGAGAAGTATATCCCTCCCCTTGTCAGAGAAGGACAACCAAAGAATAACATCCCAGTGCCTTAGAGGGACCCTCTGAACTTTACAGACCCTCATATGTGCAGCAAACCATTTGTATATGTCATCCCCCACTTGTATGAGGGGATAATTTTATGCAAATTTCTGGAGTCAATGGAGTCCTCCCTGACTCTATAATCTCTGAAACTATTGCTGCTGCCACCATGGGGTGCTAACTGAATCCCTCACTTTCCCTCTCCACTGCCAAGTCCTCCCTATCTAGGGCTAGCTGTTGCTGCTGCAGCCTCAGCCTGGGCTCCTCCAGTCTTGGCTTTCTGAGCTCCCTCTCTATGGAGCTATGGAGTTATGCAGTGTGATCCCTCAGACACTGAGATGATATGGGAATGGGCAGAGGTGGATCCTTCCCTAGTCTTTGTGACCCTAGCTACTGGGTTACCAGTATGCAACAACCAAATTTACAGGAGAGAGAGCATAATCACTAGGGTCCTGGTTAGCGGGATCCTAGTGAACACAGTCAAACACACTGGCATCAGGCCGAAAAATAGGGGTAACCATGCCAAGAAAGAGAGTACTTCCCTACAACCACTCCTCCTAGAGGACTGCCATCCTGGCTGTCTCACCACAGCCTCTTCATGCACCTCTCCTTCTTCCCACCTATCTCACCCTTCATCATAATCCAACTCCACCTCCTCTGCACTCACTTCTAACACCAATTGCGCAGACATATCCACACTCTGCACACTTGGCACCATTCTATCCAAAGAGGTGTGTATTGCAGTTTGGGTATGACCTGGCAGCTACCCTGGTGTAGGGAAGGCCGTCAAGGACCCCCATATTGCTTCCAACCAACATCATGGGGCTGTCATGTGCCCAGCTGGTACTTCCAACTGTCTGCCAACCTCTTCTGCTGGCATTGTCACCCTGTCAACCTACTGGCTGCATAAACCAGAAGGGTCTTCCTCATTACCAAACCCACAGGTTGCACCAGCCCCTTTAAATTCCACTCCTACCTGGTCCTCATATTGCACTCAAAACCAGTCCCCCCAACCCCCTCCCACGCTTCCCTTGCCAGCCTGAGCACATCTGAGTACTCCCTGCAGCATACACACCGATCACCTTCTTCACCTGCCGCATCTGGTCAGTCACCACCTCTCTTTTCCTGCAAAGTCACTCCCAGCACTCTTTGATCTCCGGAACCATTTTGCACAGTTCCCTTATATGTGCCTCCATGTCAATGCCTTGACATCTGTTACCAAGGCAACCCCCCAGGTCCTGCTGCTCATGCAGAACTCTGGAGTCAGTGGTGTGTAAAGCCTGGCTCACCTCCATAAAATTCCCTTCCTTCCTAGGACCACCAGTGTGCCCTGTTGCCTGTACAGCCTCACCTACACCTGCTTCTGAAAAAGCTACCCCTTCGTGTCACCCTTCAATTTTCATTTGCTGGACAGGCGATTGGCCAATTCCCACAGCTTACCATTGACCCCTGGGACCATTTTCCTTAATACATCAATAGGCCACGCCTGTAAAAAGGCCCCACTCCCTGGTAGTGTCACAGTCCCATTTTTCATTTCTTTGCTGTTATCAACATTATTAGCCCCACCCCCCCACAAACGGGTTCTTCATCTGCTCTGCTTTTAGATGTGCTAAAGTGATGGAGGAAGGTTCTGCTGCCTTCCCTGCCTCCTTCCCTTTTGTCGTGGCAGACAAACTGTGGCACCGCCTGGCCCCTGGCCCCCACTCTTACCAGATGCCTTGCCTTGTGGATAGGATCACACAGCCACCACAGTTGCAACACCACTGGATTCAGACCGCATCGGGCAGCACATGCCCACCCAGGCCCCTTGAGGATTATATCAGCACACCGTGCTACACTGAGGGTGCACAGGGCAGTCCTCACCACATCCAACTGCTCCGCTCCCAACATCGCGGCAATACTGACTTGAGTTATGAAAACAACACTCCACAAATAGGCGTAAATTGCTAACCTGCCACGATCATTTTCCCTTTTGGTGATGCACGAGAGTCAGGATGACTCTGAACACCCCCTTCCTGAACTCTTATATTGGTCACCTAAAACCCCACCCCTCCCATAAACTACCAATCCTTGTCCTGCCTATGTCATTTCCCACTCACAAAACTTCCTGGTGGAAGGCTAGGCTGCTCCTCTGCTTCTCCCATGACTAGGGTGACCAGGCATCCTGGATTTGCCAGGAGAGTCACGGTTTTTCACCAGCTGTCCCTGCAGATTTTGGAAAATTTAGCTCATGTCCTGGCTTTTAGAGAGGGTTGGCTAAAAATAGTGGGAGGTGTTCTTTTTTGTTTTTCAAAGCAGAAATAGTTAGCAGGTGTTATCAGAAAGCAAATTAATTAACAGGCATGAACTGGCTTTAAAAATTGCATTTTATTTATGTTCTTAGTGCCTCTTCTGCAATTCCTCTTTGATGAGTGCTATCATTCTGTGCACTCGGTTGAAGTAAAATTGTAGTCCCTCTTCTATTTTTGTGAAATGTCATGTATTTTGGCTTGAAAATTCTGGACACCCTACCCAGGACCCTCCATTTTTAAATTAAGAAAGTATGGACACATCGTGCCCCTCCGATCTTGCCCGGTTCAACCACTGATTTTATTGCATTTAGTATTTGTAGAGTCCTTTACTACCACCAGTGTGGTCTCAAAATGCAGCCACGTGTGATTTTCTACTGATGTTTGCATGACAATTTAACCAAATGGCTCTTTTCATTTTTGCACCAGTCAGTTGCTGCAAACCCAGTTTTATACTTGCCATTAGGTGCAAATGTCTGTGAAATTTTTCACCAGTGCATTTTATGCAATCTAGACATGTTATTGACAAATATGTTAACCACAGCTATAGCTATTGTGCCATGGCACTGCCAAGCCTTATTGTCATAAATTCAGGGCCAGCTCTAGGCATGGACAGTGTGGCAGCTGGCTAGGGCCATTCTCTCAGCACAGGCTTACCTTCATTGGTGGTACATGCCACCTTTAATTTGTCCGCGAGAGCGCGTCCCGACGCAGCTTTTGCGGGTCGGGACACCAGAATCAGAGTCTGCGGAGACGACGGCGAGGGAGAGCGGCGGCAACTGGGGAAGAGCCACTCTTAAGGTGAGGAGATCAGGACCCTCACGTCCAAGGTCGCGCTGAGAGGCACGACCGGGAGCACTCTAAGAAGAGGCAGCACAAGCCGAGGAGTGACGCAGGGAGTTGCTGCCATCTAAGAAGGGGAAAGAGACTCTTCTCTTTCCTCGAGTAGTGGGGGAGACTGACACTTCGTATAACTTAAACACCGTCTTCCAGGTACCGGGAGGAGGGGGAGACACCTCAAACTTTGTTGCCTTGGGGGGTTCGAGGCAGGGGACTTTTTTTCACCAAATTCTGGAAAAGGAGGGGGGGCTTTTTTGTGAGGGAGGCATCTTTGGGTCTCAGGGAGGTAGCTTGGTGGTCTCTCCCGATGAAATTTCCAAAGAAACCATACTTATTTCAGGGAAGAAAATAAACTGCCTGACTCAGAAAAAATCAGGGGGGAGAAAAAGGCAGACTTCCCCCCAACAGCGGAGAACTATGGCTTCTCTGAGGTCTTACTTTAAGGCCAAAAATCTACTTGGCGCTATGGCCACTTCCTCCCCTCCAGTTTTGGCATGCAGTAAAGCCTTGCAGAATGAGCTGGAGGGGGGAGGGCAAATAAACTTGCCTCAGACTTCTCCGACGCTGCAACCTTCCACATCCCTAGGAGTAATGGCTTCTGGTGCGCCTGTTTTTGGAGGCCAAATACAGTCTTTGGATTATATGGGGGAAGAAATGGGCCCCTCTCTGGAGAATGTCATCTCAGTGAAGTCAGCAGTGAAGTCAGTCAGATGTCAGATAGGGCTACTTGACTAAACAAACTCATCATCCTCTCAGTCAGGTTCTTTGGAGTCCGTACTTTACTCTTTGACAAGGGAAGTCAGGCAGGGTTTTTCAGTCTCTCAGGTAAATCAGAAGGGGGTTCAGGAAGTATGTGAAACCTTAGCGAACAAGATGGATCTACTGACCCAAAGAACTCAGGCCTTAGAAATACAAGTCGATCAGTTAAATGAAGCTGTAGAGAACAGTACTAGAGAAATTGACAAACTGAAGACCAAGAGTAAATAGGGTACTGAGAGACTGGAATCCTTGGAGAATAACGCAAGAAGAAATAATATTAAGTTAATGAATATTCCGGAAGGGAGTGGAGGCGAAGATATTAAGATATTTGTGGTAGAACTCCTGAAACAGAGTAGGGCGTGGGAAGGGTCGGAGGAAGTCTTAAGTAGAGATATACAGTGTGTCCATAGGGATCCTTTCCGGAAACCACCAAATAGGACAAAGCCTAGGTGGATTTTGGTGAACTTTCCAACTTATACAGTTAAAGAAAAGATTCTGTTAAAAGCTTTAACACTGGGAACATTATGTGTGAAAGACTGTTCTTTTGAGGTTAGATCTGATATTTCCGGTATCACTTCAAACGGGCAGTGGGAGTTAGGCAAGAGGATGGAAGATTTCAAGAAATAAGGAGCTACGGTTCAATTGAAATTCCCGGTAACCCTGAGAGTGATGAGAAATAACAAAATGTATCATCTAAGAGACTTCCAGGAAGCGGACACTCTATTGGACAAATTCAAGGATGGCTAGCCTGGTGGTGGCCCCTATGCCTGTTTACTCCTCTCTTTACTCTCTTTTTTCTTCTGAGTTCCGGTAGTATGATAATGTGGCTCAACAGCGCCAAAAGGCTTAATAGCCGGTTAAAGTTGGGTGGGAGTGGTTCCCCAGGGAGCGGGGTCAAGGGTATTCAGAGTTGGGGAGGGGGAGTACTCAGGGGGAGGAAAGAGTGTCAGGAAAGGAAAAAATGTGTACCCCATTATAAGGAGGCCCGGTTGGTAGTATTTTTTATAATGGAGCCCGTAAAAATTACTAAAGATAGAGGATATGGTTGGGAGTGGGCTTCAGATTCTCTTCTGGAATGTGAATGGTTTGCAGGTTAAGCCTAGGAGGAATGATATTTTTCAGTATATTCGTGACTCTCCAGCCCAGATTGTAATGTTGCAGGACTCTCATCTTGCGGCTGTAGAAGCTCATGACATCTTTAAATCTCAGAGATGGATTAAGCAAATGGTATGCTCAGGTAACACTTTTCATTCTAAGGGGGTGTTGATTTTGGTGAAAAGCGGGTTGAATGCCTCTATTTTGCATTATAAGGCGGATGTGAAAGGCTGATGGGTTATGGCTGACATTAGATTCAATGAAAATCTTTATACTTTGGTATCCTACTACAGCCTAAATCTGGACGACACAACACCACTACAGGATTTATGTAATGAAGTGTTAGATGTCTGGTACCCAATTATAATGGCAGGTGATTTCAATGTAGTGTTGGATCATTTATTGGATATATCCACTGGAAGTAGATCGTTAGGATGTCAGAAGTCGTTAGCATATATTAAGATAACAATGAAACATTTTGCATTGGTGGACATCTGGAGAGAGTCTCATAGGCGTTCCCGTGGCTTCACTTATCATAACAAGAAGTACAAACACTACTCGAGGATAGATTACTTTTTAATAGCTAGTTCACTTAGGAAGGTCGTTGTGGACATTCAACGTATTCCAGCACATATGTCGGATCATGCTACGTTAATTTTAACATTGGAGTGTGCAACAGTACATTATTCAAGAAGATGGACGTTGGATCGATCCCTTCTAAATGACACTATGGTGGTGGAGTGCTTTGAAAGTGACACTAAGGGCCAGATGTACGTAGCATTTTGCATTCTGCAAGCTGCGAAAATCAAAGTTTGCGCCATGCGAAATGCGCATCGCGATGCTCATTCACATTTTGCAAGTTGGTACCGACTCGCAAAATGTGAATGTGACTAGCAGATAGGAAGGGGTGTCCCCTTCCTATTTGCGACTCGCACCGTGATGCTAAATTGATTTGTGACCGCGAGCACGGTCGCAAAGCAATTCGCAGCTACCACCAGTGTCACACTGGTGGTAACCCATTCGCAAAAGAGAAGTGGTCCCCATGGGACCCATTCCCCTTTGTGAATGTTGCCAAAAATATTTTTTCAGAGCAGGCAGTGGTCCAATGGACCACTGCCTACTCTGAAAAAACAAAAACAAATAGTTTCGTTATTTTTTTTGTATTGCAACTCGTTTTCCTTTAAGGAAAACAGGCTGCAATACAAAAAAAAAAACTGCTTTATTTAAAAAGCAGTCACAGACATGGAGGTCTGCTGTCTCCAGCAGGCCGCCATCCCTGTGAGTGCAGGGAATCGCTATGTGGTCGCAAAATGCGACCCACCTCATTGATATTAATGAGGTGGGTCTTTGCGAACCCATAGCGATTCGCAGATGGTGTCTGAGACACCGTTCTGCATCCGAATTTGCGATTCGGAAATTGCGAGTCGCACCGACTCGCAATTTCCGAATCGCAAATTCGGAAATTGCTACATCTGGCCCTAAGTCTTTTTTTTTGTTTAATATGAACTCTGCGCCCCCTCACATGGTTTGGGATTCCTACAAGGCCTACATTAGGGGGATTTTGATGAGTATTTCTGCTCAGAGAAATGGAGATTATAGTAAAGAAATACAGAACTTTGAGAAGGATTTAGCCAGTTTAGAAGAAAATTTAGGGAAATTACAGTTGGAAGGGAGAAACGATGAATCAATATTATTCAAACTGTTATCTAAATGGGCCTCGTTGCTAGCTGTAATAGAAGCAAGAGTAAGGAAAAGGTGGGAGGCAAGCAAACTTGCAAACTTTGAGTGCGGTGAGAGTGCTGGAAAGTTGTTGACCTGGAAAGTGAAATCAGATCTTGTAAGAAACGAGGTGACAGAGATAAGAGACTCCACTACGGGGGTGATTTTAAGGGAAGCCTCAGAGGTCCAGAAAGCATTTGTGAATTTTTTTGAAGCCTTGTATATAGAAGATTCATTAAACACATGTGGGACAGGATGCTAGGAGTGGAAGATTTAAAGATGAGAAAACTCGATGATGAAGGAAAGACACTATTGGAGGAAGAGTTTTTAGAGGGCGAGTTAGTCCAGGTTATCTCCAAAGGTAATAGGGGGAAGGCAGCAGGAGCTGATGGTTTGCTGACTGAATTTTATGTAAAACTGCAAGG
Organism: Pleurodeles waltl; assembly: GCF_031143425.1. Classification (NCBI taxonomy): domain Eukaryota; kingdom Metazoa; phylum Chordata; class Amphibia; order Caudata; family Salamandridae; genus Pleurodeles; species Pleurodeles waltl. Next base: position 528,194,073 of record NC_090437.1, on the reverse strand, counting down.
AGTGCTAACCCCAGCTTTGAAAAATCTTTTTAACCTTATTCTTAAGGGGGAGCCTTCTCTCCCAAAATCTTGGAATGAAGCAGTGATTACCCTAATTTTGAAACCTGGGAAGGACCCCTTACTTTGTGAATCAGCTAGACCAATTTCCTTGTTAAACAATGATTATAAACTATTTACTAGTATTTTGGCTAGTAGGCTGGGTAAGATCATTTTGGAGCAGATTCAGGGGGACCAAAAGGATTTCTTAAAGAGTAGACATATGCACCAACTGTCCCATGAATTGATTGGGGCAATTGATTAGGCAAGTGCACATGAACTACCACTGGCAGTTATAACTTTGGATGCTACCAAAGCATTTGATCGAGTAAACTGGAAATACTTACATTTTATTTTAATACATCTTAATTTCAGGGCAACCTTCCATGGGATTTTGGAAAGCATCTATAATGCCCCATCGGCCAGATTATTGTTAAATGGGAACTTAACTAACCCTTTCTCTATTACTATTACAGGCAGGGCTGTCCCCTCTCACTGCTACTGTTTGACTTGCATATAGAACCATTGGCCCTTATGATTAAAAAGGATCCCCTGATTAAGCCATTTGCCTACATGGTTTGGGGGAAAAGAAATTCTCTGTATGCAGGTGATAGCATGAGTTTTATGGAATATCTGCCCTCTGCGTTAGGAAGACTTGAGATGTTAATGAGGGACTTTGAACAGAAATAATGACATGGAATATGAATAGGAAACATAGGTTAATAAAAGAGGAAATAAAATACTTGGGTGTTAAGATCTGTAATAAACTGGAGGATATCCCTCTAGAAAATCTGAAATCTGTGGCGCGTGAAGTAGATATACTTCTGTTAAGTTGTTCACATTTACCATTGACTTTATATGGGAGGGTAAACCTAGTAAAGATGTTCATTCTTGCCAAGCTTACTTTCCTTTTTAACATGATCCCATTAAACTTTAAGACAAAGGGGATACAAAAACTTCAGGCAAGAATTGACAGTTTTATCTGGTCCTCTAAGGGAGTTAGGATTGCAAGAAAAAAACTTAGAAGGAAATATGATAAAGGAGGGATTACCGTCCCCGATATCCAACTGTATGCATGGGCCTTTCAGCTAAAGAAAGCAAAAGATTTATTATCTGGAAAGGAGGTTATCCACCAGAGGAAAGTTATGTTGAAAGGGGAGGGGAAGGACAAACAAAAACTTATGTATAAATTTGGTCATCCGAAGTACTATAAAGGAGTAAGACTGAAGACGTTACAAGCAGCTGCTTTATTATGGGCGCAGATAAGGAAGGTCGCAAATCTATCATACTATAGTGTTTATGCTCCTATTTGGGGCTCCCCAGGAACTCCAGAATGCTTTAAGGACGTCTTATCTCGACCTTTGAAGGAAGCTGGTATTGTGGAGTGGGGGCAGGTATTTCAGGAAGGGATTTTAAAATCTTGGGATACATTTGTGATAGTGACACAGGGCTTACTATCCAGGTTTAAATATTACCAATTACAAGCTTGGGCTTGCTCCCTACAAGAAAGAGGATATGATACTAATGAGTAAGAGGAGTTACTGAGTAAGGGTCCACCTGGTAGGATGGAAGTTGCAACTTATTACAGGTTATTCTTAGATAGTTTAGACCAGGATCAGAACTTTCCTGGTTCTTTATGGGATGATGTGGTTAACTGTGAGGAGATCAGTAAATTATGGGCAAGGTCTTGGCAGCTCCTTTATCGAGTGGTAAAACCCACGTTTCTCAGGAAAAATCATCTCTTCATGTTACATAGGGTATATTATATGCCAAACAATTAACAAAATTTAGTTTAAATGCACAGGTGGCTTGTAGGAAATGTGGCCTAGTCGGAGCTGATGATATTCATATGTTTGTGTCTTGCCCTTAGATTTCGATTTCTGGTTCGAAATGTTTGAAGTTATGACTAATGTGTTACAGTTGCAGCTTAGGGTTACCCCTGCATTAGTTTTGTTTGGTTGCTCTCCTGAGCTACAAAACTTGCCTAGGCCCAATAGAAACCTACTGTTTTATTTGATATTGTTGGGTAGGCGGGAGATCTGTAGATATTGGATATCCCCTATCCCACCCACTCAATTAGAATGGGTGTATGCAGTAACAAAAATGTGCAAGTTAGGTCTTAGTCAACCTGGGGCAAAAAATACACAAACATTATGGCAACTTTGGGTAAACTGGGTGGACCAGAGTGCTCTTCCTTTGGTTTGATGTTCGATGATTATCTTCATAGGGGATGAAGATATTTCAGGTCTTTTTCCCCCTTAGACTTCCCACAATGATGGCTTGGACTCCTCCAGGATACACTGGTATATGGGCCTGGCTTAAATCACAATGGAAGTATATAAAGTAAATGAAGACACGAAAAGAAAATCTCTCTTTTTCTCCTCCCTCTGCTGCGCCTCACAGTGTATAGTCACAGCTGCGAGAACCAGCAGAAGGAGAGAGGCAAAATGATCCCCCCCCCGGACCTCATAGGGCTAAATCATGGTTGCAAGGCCCTGGGCAGTGGGGTCTCCTGCCCTGGGCTCGTGTAGCACTGTACCATGGCTATGTGTATGAGCCCATGTCAAGCATAGCCATGAAAAATGTAGTAGGTAAAGTGGAGCCAGACGAAAGGTTATGTACTCAAATTATGGCTGTATATTTACTCTGAAACCAGTGGATGGTGATTAAGAAATGCACTTTACTTTGCACAAAGGCCCATGGCAGTCTTGATGTTCTATTTGCCCCCTACCATAGGCTACACAGTCATATTCTAGTGCTGCAAGGTCCAGGAGACATCCTCAATAGGGGACACATAGTGCAGCAGATACAGTGGCACCAGGGCTTATGGATATCAGGGACTCAATGCACCTAAATTATGTTTGTATTTTAGTGACCAGCAAGTAATTTTCTTTGCTTGTATTAAGGTCCATAACACCACTGACCTCTCATCCCTGAGCCTCATTGCCACAATTAATGGATGTGAGGCTGAGTAGAGGTTCATCCTCAATTGTACCTTGCAACAATGGTTCAGTACTGTAAGGTCCAATGGAGGGAGCTTTCCAGTGCTGTACCATGGCAAAATGGCAAGGAGAAGAAATCCATTTGAGACTATCAATGTCACATCAAGTCCCATCATTTCCCTGTGGGGGCCCTTGATACACAACATATGGGTGTACTTTACTGTCATGTCAGTAGAAAGATGAGTGGACTTACCCCTTTACCTGGTTCTCTAATTGGCCTCACGCCAATGATCCAGTGTTATAAGGCCCAGAAGAGGTTCCCCTCGCTTGGGCCTCACAGCCATGGCCCAATATTGTGAAGACCATTGAAGAAAAGTGGATGGTGCAGGAGTATCTAATTTAAAGTGTTTATCCTGCATCCTGCAGGGGAGTCTGTGGTACTACAGCTGTCCAATGTTTTTGCTAGCTAATGGACTGATGCTGTTCGGCTGGCTTATCTATGGGGGATGCAAAACAAAAAGGTCAACTGTCAAGCCTGGATCAGCCTAGCTTAGCAGGTTATCCCAGTACTGACTTTGGTATCTACTGTGTAGAGGTGTGAGGGTCAATCATTTGTTAACATGGTACCTGGGAGGAAGCACAGGTTTATTTATCATTTTTTTTTTTACATTTAGAAGTGCCCAAAAATTAGGCATGTAAAAACTGAGAATGAAACATCCCTAAAAGAGTAGGTACTCACCCTAAAATCTTTCAACTTAGATAATGGCCTGTCGGTTAACGAACTGAAGGTAAATAAGGGGACAAAGCTCTAGGGATTAAAATAGTTTACCAAAGGACATACAATTTGTTTAAGTAGGTGAACAAAGATTTCAGCAAAGGGCTGCTTGTTTCAAAACCCTTTACTTTCCCACTATAAAACATGTTTTATCTTTTATTTTTTTATAAATTAGTGGCCTGAATATGATAGAGTGCTATGGAATGAAAACCTATAAATTAACCCATTGATTCTCAGTAACCCCCTTAACCACAACCACAAGTGTGCTACGTGTCCTGCTCAGTGGTAATGGAAAGTTGGCTGCTGTGATTGAAAGGGAGTTCTAGGGTTAGAGTGGGTGAGGGTATAGACGTTTTTTAAATTTTTTAAGTTAGTGACTGAAGGCCATTGGTTGACTCTTGTCATGAAGGACTCCCAGCCATGGCAAGGTGCAGCAAGACCCAGTGGTAAGGGAACCCTTTCCTGGTCTCTGAAGCACTACTCTGTGGCTGTGAACCCCCAATAATGTCCCTCCCTCCTTTGGGGTTCATACACATTTTCAAGCACTGCAAGGCTCAAGGGAGTCAGGGGAGGGATTCAGATGTGAAAGGCAAAATATGATCAGAGTGGATTCCATGCACATACAAAAACTGACCCCAGAGTGCTGTAGGAGAGAGGATTAAAGAGCAGTGGGGAGACCATTAACCCCTTGTGATGGATTACCAGGTACATCATACCCTCAGTCCACCCTCCTCTTTTATAGAAGGAAGGACCTTAAGTATTCCATCAACAGAGTCCATTGGCTTTGTCGACAGAATACTTCCTCTGATGGCCTCACATTGTAGAGGCCATCAGAGTAGGACATTATTTCACCCACATTATTTAGGGTGGATAAAGTGATGTCTTTTGTTTGTAGCAATTATTTATTGGCATAGATACAGGGACCCAATAAGAGTTACAAGTGTTGATTGCATTACATGCACTAATATCAAACAATACTGATACATGATAAATGATGAAGGAGAGGGGCGGGGGAAGTAGTTCACAGAGGGAGGAAAAGAGAAGAAAGGAAGAAGGCAAGAAAAGGAAAAGGGGGAGGAACTATGGGAGGGTGAGCCGGTCAGGCAAAGTCTGTGCACAATAGAGGTAGGAGGATGGTTTCAGCGACAAACTGGGTAGGATGGCGATAAAGAGGAATCAAGAATAACCAAGATGTTAGGGTGTGTTGGGGGGGTTGTCCTGTAGAAAGAAGACCAAATGAGAAGGACACACCGCAAGCCATTCTTCATGCAACAGCACTTGCGTGGAGCACCAATTCCACAGTATAGAGATCTTGATGCTGCAAGGACAATGGTGTGTAGGCAGTGGGCATGATAGGTCAATTGGAGGAGGTCCTCCAGGTCATGTAGGAGAATTAGAGCATTCAGAAGTGGCAAAGGCGGGTCCATGGATTCCCAGAGGGTAGACCCCACTGCTGTCCAGAAGGAATGGATTGTATGGCAGTCCAGTGGGAAATGAACAATATGCCAGGGTATGTGATTGTATTGCCAACAGGCAGAGTGAAGGAGCAGCCCCATGGCTTGAAGCTGTGCTAGTGTCCAGTGCCAGGCCTGAATGATCTTAAAAAGCTTAAGTTTCACATGGGCCTCCTTGATTTTCCAGTCCAGATCTGCCAGGTATTCTGCCCAGTCCTCCTAATCATACTCCACTTGCAGGTGAGCTCACCAGGTTGTCTTAAGGCTGGCTTGTTGCAGTTGGTAGTAGAGGTGATGGGTCAGAAGGTTGTAAAATCCAGACATCATGCCCTTAAATGTGCCCCAGGTATTAAGGTAAGAGAGCACCGGAGAACATGAGTTGTTTCAGGGCTGATGGCCCAGCCTGGTCAGCAGGCAGTATTGTGGTTCTGTATATACCCATTGTTAGATACACAGCAGTCAAAATTCATCCCATAGCACCATAAAGGATTTGATTGTGCCACTGTAGACCAAGTGAATGAGGGGTAGGATCCAAGCCCTGCACCAGGTGCTCCAGTCAAGCATGGTCTCTCCTATTCAAATACAGGTTTTGTTCCAGAGGGGGGCTTTGTTGTGGAAGTATGCATCCACCCAAAGGAGCTTGTGGGCCCACACCCAGGTGGCATGCATGGCCTTCAGTATTGGGTTCAGGGTCGCAGCATTGAGAGGCTAGGAAGCTGAGATGTTGCAGGCCTGGCAGGTCCTCCTGGAGTCTGTGTTAGAACGTGACGTATAATGGTGGATCTTTGACCCACATGTACTTGCATGCCAATTGGGCCAGATCTAGGACCAGGCAGTGATGTGCCACTGAGGGTGGTCTGAGGGTGGTCCCAGTCCCCCTGCAGATCTGTGGGGGATAAGCTGCCGGATTGCCAGGCATGGTCTTGTGGGCCCTAAATGGAGGCCTTAATAGCTTTGTCTTTGACGGAGGGTCAAGGGGGTATCAATTGGGGGAGCACACCCAATACATATGTGAATCGGGGACAGGTAACCATCCTTCCTGCCTGCGTACTGCCCCAGGGAGAGAGGTTTCAGGTGGGACCATTTGTGAAGTATAATCGATTTACCTTCACTGGGATTCCAGGTTGTCCACCACCATGTACTCCTGCCCTTTTTTGACCAGGATGCCCAGATATCGGAGGCCAGAGTTCTTCCATTGAAATGGGTAAACATTAATGGCAGTGCATGTAGTGGCCTGTGATAGTGGCAGGGCCTCGCTCTTCCCCCACTTCATCTTGTAGCTTGAAATTGACGTAAATGTATTAATGGTCTCCAGCACCATGGGGGTAGAAGAGGACAGGGCCAACAGGGTGAGTAAGATGTCATCCCCAAATAAATAGAGTTTCGCCAGACCATCAAGCATTGGAATGTCACCTATCCAATCTGACTGGCGCAGGGACACTGCTAATGCTTCATTCACAAGGAGAAATAGCAGAGGGGACAGTGGGCTGCCCTGACGAGTACTGCTGCAGACCAGGAAGGGGTCATAAAGAAAGCCTCTGCAGCTGACTGTGCTGAGAGGGAATCACAAAGCCATCTCACTCTGGAGATAAAGTAATCACCAATGCCTTATTTCCAGAGTGCAGGAAACAGGTAGTCCCACTCTACCCTGTCGAAGGTCTTCTTAGCATCCAATGACAGTGCTAATGTGGAGGCCTGGGCAGAGCTCGCAGATTTCTGCTACACGTAAATTCGCAATGAGGGTGAAAAAGTCTGCAAGAGCACTGTCTCACTCCGTGAACAGGTGGAGTTGTGCTTGACCGCCCAATCGCGCTAATTGGGGCGAGTAGTGCATTCCACATTGCGAAGCGAGCATGAACGGCTCCACACTGTCACATGCGCTGGTGATCATTATGTTTTTCCTGTAATGTGCATGGTGCTGGGCTTAATTTTCATTCTAGTCTCTATCTCAGTAATCTTTCCATTTTCCCACTTACCACCCCTGTTTTACCTTTACTATATTTGTGTGCGCATTTCTGTTGGTGTAGTTTATGTTTTTGTGTTTTTTTCTGTGACTTTTTGTCCTTTTTTGTTTTCCCTTAACTTCCTCATTTCCTCCTTTTCATTGCTTCTCTTTTCTATTTGTTTTTTGCCCATCCAGTGCCATGGCAGAGCATGGGTTAGGCCGCGTCAGTGCAGGAGGTGCTGCTAACTGCACATCTTGAGGCTGTCAGCAGCACAAAGGGGTGTAGCCCCACACCATTTTTTTATTGAGGCAGAGGTGGCTGCATTACTTTTTTTGTACAGCACCATCACCCCTCAATGCTGACAGCAGGCACCAGGCCCAGGAGTGGGTACAGCCTTCCTGAGTGTCAGCTGCTGTGGGGGAGAGTACATCAGTGTATGCAGAGGTGTACTGGAGTTTGATGCACCTAGCAGCTGTTGAAGCTCCACTGGACTGATATACTTGACCGGGAGCAGGACCTGCTCGACCTGATGGATGTCCAGGTTGCGTGGCTTGGTGAGTAATTACTAGTTGTGTATTTGTTGTGTCCTTCAACTCTATTATTTTTCCAAATAGCATGCTGATCAAACTCAGAGGTACATTAAATTGATGCAGCATTACAAATATTATGTGATCCACTTTGTGTGAGCCGGGTGCTAGCTAGTTATACACATCGCTGTAGGTGCTTGCTTGGGCTGAATATTTAAGACGTCATCCAGACTCCTCAGCCTTTTCACTAAGAAAGTGGTGGTACAGTAGTAGTAATATCAATGAGTTAGCGTTCTCTGTGTGTTTCTTTTTATGTGGCTTGCACAGTTCCAAGCAATATCGCAATCATGTGTAGTATGCATCTGTGTATTAAAAGGGAAACTGATTGAGTTGGCCCATCAAAATGGGTTGCGAATAGAGCTTAGGTAAGGTTTAGGAAATCAGGAATAGGTCAACTTTATACCAGTAACATAGGTGATCTGGTTTAGGACAGTACAATTTCAGAATGTTACTGCGTTTGCCTTTGACAGTCAAATTTTTGGTAGGAGATTAATTGTACCACTGGTCTATTTTTGTTATCTTCTTTATTTCTTACATCAACACCCAAGCAAGCTGTTCTACACTTGTTTGTTGAGAAGGCCTTCAATTTCTTGCTCATACTCAAGCGATGAGAGAGTGGCCATGTGGTCAAGTGGCCATGTGGCCATGGTTATGGTGACCCCCCCCCATGTTGTGTTATATGTATTATTCAGTATCTCAGCAGTTTCAATGACAGTGCAGCATGGCAGGAAAGTAGTATGAGGAGGGTCTCATACATTTACCAACCAAACCCATATGACCTTCATTGACCAATTTATTCCACCCTTTCATTGTGCTTCAAATGACTCACAATAATCATCATATCTCTGCCCCTCCATTACAAAACATTTTCAGTTGACTTGACTACCTGGCTTTTCTAACTTTATCAACCAACACAATGCCATAGTGATCATTTTGATAGAAGAAAAGATACTGTGACCGAACTCTAGTCATGTATTCCGGGTGTATTTTGTTAAACAAAAAATAAAAAGAATAGGTGTATCTGGCATCTGAAGTGTGTAATGTTTTGAAGGGGAGGTATACCCACTGTATTTGTTAACTGAGGCAGATACCATCCATCATCATCCATGACTTCCTTGCCCATGGCATTTCGCCACCGATGGGCCATGACCCCACCTAGGCACAATGGTTCAATTCGACACTGCAGAGTTGGCTGTGCAATGTGCAACCGCTTCTGTTAATTCAGCATTTACAAAGCTTTCAATAGATTGCAAACTGAAATGAAACCAAGGTCCCTCAGTTGTATACTAGTACTTCACTCCTTTATTCATTCATAGGGCATGTCCTAGCCTACCACAAACATTGAAAACAACATTCTTGGCATTTGTCACATGTTACAGGCCAAGTGGTTCATATATTTATTTAACGGCTTCTTCCATAATGGATTTACGCCTGTTCAACTTTTTCCATTTTGACATTCATCAGCTTTTATTTTCAATTACAGTAACTGACTAAGCTTAAGCTTAGGCACATGATGATCAGTGACACTCCACTAAAATAGAGCAAAACCTTCACTGTACCTACCCAGCATTTTCCCTGTAGCTTACCCTGTAGTAGAGTAAGTCAAGTTTCCTTTCCTTACTGCCAAATGTGCTTTTTGAAAATAATGTATATTTGAGAGCAAGGCCAGGAAGTAAAATGGGATTAAGTGCCTGTGATTTTGTGTTTTGTGGATGGGATACTCTGTGAGAAATGTGTCCACTAAAATCTATAGCCTGTTCCTTTCCCTGTACTGCAGTACATCTTTTTTTTCCCATTGTCTATTTGCGGGAGACAGGATATCTTTTATTATCAGCATGTTGCACATGACATGTGCGACATATATTATTCATGTGCCTCTTTGGAGTCAGGGTGGAAATGAAAGGCATGTGGAGAAGAACAGGTTATTGGAATTGTTGGACTTTTGGCCATACGCATGGTCATCCCTAGTCTTTTTGCCTCCTTCCTCCTGGTTTTTCTGACCTCTCGCTGTTGGCTCTAGGACTCTGAGCACTTTATCACTGCTGACCAGTGCTAATGTGCAGGTGCTCTCCCATCTAAAGTTGGTATGATTGGCTTGTACCTAATTGGCATATTTAATTTACCTATAAGTCCCTTGTACAGTGGTATCTCTATACCCAGGGCCTGTAAATTAAATACTACTAGTGGGCCTGCAGCGCTGCTTGCGCCACCCACTGAAGTAGACTTTCAAACCTGTCTCAGGCCTGCTAGCGCAGGGCCTGTGTGCGCAGTTTTCTGCCACAGGGACCTGGCATCTAAATTTACTTGCCAGGCCCAGAACTCCCCTTTTACTACATGTAAGTCACCCCTAAAGTACGCCCTAGCTAGCCCTATGGGCAGGGTGCCATGTATGTAGAAAGGCAGGACATGTGCCATATTGCATGGCCTGTCCTGGTAGTGACAAACAGCCTAACTTGGTGTCTCACTGCTGTGAGTGCTGCCTTCTCATAGGATTGCATTAGAAATGCCCTGCCTTATGTGTAAGGGGTATTGTCTGATTTATGAGGGGTAGCGTAGGTGTGTTTGGTATGGTTGTGATGGTGATAATAAATACTGCTTACTGGTGTGGGTGTATTTTTTATTACTATCACAGAAATGCCACTTCTAGAAAGTGCGCATTTATCTGTGCTTATAATTCTGGTGTTTTGCAACTTGACTCCAATCCACGTCTGGGCAGAGTGACAGTTGGGGCTTTGTGCATACTTTTCAGACAGCCTGTACACAGGGAGGGTGGAGGTGTCACCGAGGTGCATCCGCATACTGAATAGTCTTCCTGGGCTGAGAGAAGGGAGAGGCGGGGCACACCTACATTTGTAAAGGCTGTGCCCTGGCCTCACACAATAGGGTCGTTAACCCCCCACTGATGTTTGGAGCCTGTGCTGAAAGGAGAGAGGGGGCACTCCCAGAACCAGTTGTAACTGGCTGAAACCTCCTCTCCCTGGCATTGTAAAACACTGTAAAAATGGACTATAAGTACAGGGGAATTTTCCCCACAATTTGAACATTCTTGGAACTTGAAACTGGACACAGAACGCTGATGAATGGACTCACCAGGAAACCGCCATGGACTGCTGCTGCTGTGCTGACCTGTGACCTGCCTGGTCACTAGGAGGAACTGCCACCATCTGCACCCCTTGTGCTGGCCTGTAGCTGGACCCACCAGCCCTGTGCTCCTTCTTGTTTAGTTGTTCCCAGGGGCAGGGTGCTGTGGCCCCTGACCCCTGCAACGATCTTTTACATCTTTGCCAGGAGGGAGCGCGAGGCGCCCCCCTCCCCTTTAAAGGATTTCCCTGACTTGGGCCCCCTCTTGGAGAGGGCCGGTGGAGGCCCGGGGGGCCCCCCAGTGATCACGGGTCCCAGAAGGGGCCCGTCAAAAATTCAGAGAGGGTGCGTGCCGCCCCTCTCGGTCTGCCATGTTGAGGGAGGCCCCCGTTTTTGCGCAGAGGAGCGCCGGGGGCCCCATTAGTTGTTTTAGGCACTGGAAGTGCCTCCCCATCAAGACAGGTACTTTTAAATGGACCAATATGTTCCTAATCTAAAGTTCTTTCTACAGACTTTGCTATTATGATATATTGCCTACCTGTTCTATGATGCTTTTACATATGTGTGCACATGTTCCTTTTATGGGCGTGACTTGCTAATATGTTTCCCTAACTTGCCATAGGTTTTCTAATGTTCCTACTATGGGCGTTTTATGATATTCTTATAACAAGTGTTCTAATGTGATTACGTGTTTCCTGACTACTGCTTATGTTGCAGAATACTGAGTAACCTGTGTGTTATGTGTGACTACTGCTAGTTTGCAGAGTAACTAATGTGTAACGTTCTGACAACTGCTAAGGTAGCAGGATAGTACTATTATGTGATGTTGGTCTGATAATTACGTTGTGTACAATACAGTATATTTTCATATAATCTGGTGTTGTGTTTCCTTTGTGGTGGGGATATTGCGTCACAGGTGTGTGTGTGTTGTGCAAACGCTTTACACATTGCCTCCGGGTTAAGCCTGACTGCTCGTGCCAAGCTACCAAGGGGGTGAGCAGGGGTTATCTTGGACGTGTAACTCCCTTGCCCTGACTAGAGTGGGTAAGTTCTGCCTGGCTGAGGTGCATACCCTAGCCTACCAGAAACCCCATTTCTAACATTGGAAGTCAGCGGTGAGGATAGGACTTGCGCTTGCACAATACCATTGTGACTCATTATTTCACTACAAGGATTGCGTTTAGACCATCACATGTTTGGCTTCTCTTAACTTTCTCTCTTTGGTCATTTTTCCTGTTTTCAGTTCTCACGCTTGGGTATTGTGGTTGTCACAGTTGAGTTATTTGTACCTTTTCAAGATGGGGCTTACCTTTGATTTAGAGGACCTGCCGTTTTACACGCAGGGGGAATTAGAGGGGTTCTGTAGAGAGAGAGGGCTGCCTGTAGAAGGGGACCTCAGGAGATCTCTGAATTTCTTTGAAAGGTTTGTGACATTTACCCAGGGAGGGAGTGTGCGTAGGGGTTACCCAGAGGATCCTGAGTGTAGCGAGGGTTCCCAATGGGAGGGCTCCCAGACCTCATCCCTAGAGAGTGGTAGAGAGACTGATCAGGAGGGTGAGAATGACCGGTTGGGGACGCCAGTTGACAGGGAAGGCCCCAGTGATAGGGAGTCCCTTGCTGGGTCCAGTGTAAGAAGCAGGGCTACCTCACATTCCTTGACGCCTGATGAGCTAAGAGATAGGCGGGAAGAGAGGGACCTGAAGTTGCAGTTAGCGCGCCTAGCTGTTGAGGAGAGAAGGGCTGAGGTAGAGAAGGCCTTAGTACAGGAGAGAATGGCAGAGGCAGAGAAGGCCTTTGCCAGAGAAAGACTCACTCTAGAGCGCAGTCTGAAGGTTCTGGACTCACCAGCGTTGAAGGTGGAGTCCAGTGGTGGCAGCAATGTACAGTGCTGTAGCAAAGATGTTCCTCACATACCCATAGATCTGGTACCTAGGTTCCAACAGGGGGGTGACATACGTCAGTGGTTAAAGGAATATGAGAGGGCTCTGGTAGAGCGCAGTATCCCTGAGAAGGATTGGGGAACTGGCCTAGGGAGTTTTATTCCTGAGGAGGGGAGGGATGCCCTACTGACTCTAGAAGAGAGTGACAGGGAGGGGTACTCCGCTGTGAAGAACGCACTGATTGTGAAGTATGGTTTTTCCCCTGAGGAATACAGAAAAAGGTTTAGGGGTGGTAAGAAACTGTCCCACCAGTCTTGGGAGGAGTTTGTGGAGGATTGCTGCATTGCACTAGATGGATGGGTGAAGGGTATCACAGTAAACAATTTTGAAGGGCTGTTTAATCTGATTCTCAGAGAGCACCTGTTTCGTTGTTGTTTTTCAGAGTTACGCCAACACTTGTCAGTGTGTGAGCTCTCTGACCCCAGGGAGCTTGCAAAGGAGGCAGACTTCTGGTTGCGTACCAGAGGGTCTGGTGTGACATTAGGGGGTGTTCCTAATGAGAGTGGTCTAGGTGTTTCCCAACAAGGTGTGGTGGGAAAGGAATGGAGTGTCCCAGGTAGGTCCCAGTGGACTGGGATGGGTGAGGGACTCCATGTCCCGTCTCCGAGGAGAGGGAATGGGGCTGGGCTGAGGCCCAAGGTGCCCAAGATACCGTCCCAGGCCCCTGAAGGTTCCATGAGTGAACGCCAGGAGGTGAGCCTAACCTGTGCCGTAGGGCCAGCTGTTCAGAAGGATCCCATTTTGTCATTAGGACTTAGGCGGGTGGCTGGTGATAGCGTTCCGCCGGTCCTGGTGTCTGGTAGTCTCGCTCTACAGCGGAGGAGGCGGAAATCCAGACATAGGGTTGAGAGGGGGCTGCGGGCCCCAGTGGAGAACCTGGAGGGTCAGGGGTCAGCTCTGAGAGCCGAGCCCCCCAGGAATGACCTTGGTGAGACCATTTCTGGGCTGGGAGGAATCCAGACTCTGTCCGATGGGCAGAGGTCAGGAGACCTGCGCCAGCCAGACTCTTGTGTGGCCCTTGGGGAAAGTGTTTCCCTGGTGGGGGGTAGGTGTGCCCCCCAGGAAGTCCTGGTGCGCCAGGCAATGATTCAACCGCAGGGTGGTGACTCTGGGTTGGATGATCAGGTTCAGGGGGTAAACTCTGACCTGATGGGGAGTAGGTGTGCTCCCAAGGAAGTCCTGGTGCGCCAGGCAGTGGTTCAACCGCAGGGTAGTGACTCTGGGTTGGATTACCAGATTCAGGGGGTAAGCTCTGATCTGGTAGGGGGTAGGTGTGCTCCCAAGGAAGTCCTGGTTCGCTGGGCAATGGTCCAGTCTAAGGGTGTCGTCCCTGGACTAGATAGACAGGTTCAGGGGGTAAACTCTGACCTGGTTGGGGGGGCGGTTAGTGTGCTCACCCCCCTGTGTGAACTTCTGGTGGCTTCTCCCGAGGTGGGGAGACGCAGGACTCTGGAAGTGGGGTTCAGGGAGGGGGAAGCCCGCCCCGGACCCCGGTGCAACCCAAGGGTGTCGTCCCTAGGTTGGGTGGTCAGTCGCCAGGTAGTGATCCTGGGCTGGCGAGAAAGTTGTGCAGGGCTGCTGTACCCAGCACCCTGGCAAGTGTGGATTCTGGTGATACCCCTCCTAGGAGAGGGGGGCGGGATCCTAGAAGGAGGGGTAGAGGGAGGAGAGCCTCGCCTCTAGCCCCTGTAGAACCTATGGGTGCGGACCCTAGGTTGGTGGATCAGTGGCAGGGTAGAGCCCCTGAACTGATCAGAAATGGAGTGGAGACAGGTTGTTTTGCACCTGGGGCTACCGCCCCCCACTCATTATTATGGTTTCAGAGACCAGAGGCTCCTAGATGGCCTGGGGCCTGGTTCTGGCCATTGGCAGCTAGAGAATCCCCGTGGGTTGGTCTAGGCTGCTTGGGACGCATTGACAGAGAGATCCCAGTGGAGTCAGGAAGGCGTAGAACTGGAACATGCCCCTGCTGTTGTGGGCCTGGGTCCTTGTTCTATCGCCCCAATCAGGAAAGTACATCAAGGTATTGATTGTTCTCCCCTGGATTTTGGCTGGTAGGGGGTTGTGTTGGACTGTTGGCCATACGCATGGTCATCCCTAGTCTTTTTGCCTCCTGGTTTTTCTGACCTCTCGCTGTTGGCTCTAGGACTCTGAGCACTTTATCACTGCTGACCAGTGCTAAAGTGCAGGTGCTCTCCCATCTAAAGTTGGTATGATTGGCTTGTACCTAATTGGCATATTTAATTTACCTATAAGTCCCTTGTACAGTGGTATCTCTATACCCAGGGCCTGTAAATTAAATACTGCTAGTGGGCCTGCAGCGCTGCTTGCGCCACCCACTGAAGTAGACTTTCAAACCTGTCTCAGGCCTGCTAGCGCAGGGCCTGTGTGCGCAGTTTTCTGCCACAGGGACCTGGCATCTAAATTTACTTGCCAGGCCCAGAACTCCCCTTTTACTACATGTAAGTCACCCCTAAAGTACGCCCTAGCTAGCCCTATGGGCAGGGTGCCATGTATGTAGAAAGGCAGGACATGTGCCATATTGCATGGCCTGTCCTGGTAGTGACAAACAGCCTAACTTGGTGTCTCACTGCTGTGAGTGCTGCCTTCTCATAGGATTGCATTAGAAATGCCCTGCCTTATGTGTAAGGGGTATTGTCTGATTTATGAGGGGTAGCGTAGGCGTGTTTGGTATGGTTGTGATGGTGATAATAAATACTGCTTACTGGTGTGGGTGTATTTTTTATTACTATCACAGAAATGCCACTTCTAGAAAGTGCGCATTTATCTGTGCTTATAATTCTGGTGTTTTGCAGCTTGACTCCAATCCACGTCTGGGCAGAGTGACAGTTGGGGCTTTGTGCATACTTTTCAGACAGCCTGTACACAGGGAGGGTGGAGGTGTCACCGAGGTGCATCTGCATACTGAATAGTCTTCCTGGGCTGAGAGAAGGGAGAGGCGGGGCACACCTACATTTGTAAAGGCTGTGCCCTGGCCTCACACAATAGGGTCGTTAACCCCCCACTGATGTTTGGAGCCTGTGCTGAAAGGAGAGAGGGGGCACTCCCAGAACCAGTTGTAACTGGCTGGAACCTCCTCTCCCTGGCATTGTAAAACACTGTAAAAATGGACTATAAGTACAAGGGAATTTTCCCCACAATTTGAACATTCTTGGAACTTGAAACTGGACACAGAACGCTGATGAATGGATTCACCAGGAAACCGCCATGGACTGCTGCTGCTGTGCTGACCTGTGACCTGCCTGGTCACTAGGAGGAACTGCCACCATCTGCACCCCTTGTGCTGGCCTGTAGCTGGGCCCACCAGCCCTGTGCTCCTTCTTGTTTAGTTGTTCCCAGGGACAGGGTGCTGTGGCCCCTGACCCCTGCAACGATCTTTTACATCTTTGCCAGGAGGGAGCGCGAGGCGCCCCCCTCCCCCTTTAAAGGATTTCCCTGACTTGGGCCCCCCCTTGGAGAGGGCCGGTGGAGGCCCGGGGGGCCCCCCAGTGATCACGGGTCCCAGAAGGGGCCCATCAAAAATTCAGAGAGGGTGCGTGCCGCCCCTCTCGGTCTGCCATGTTGAGGGAGGCCCCCGTTTTTGCGCAGAGGAGCGCCGGGGGCCCCATTAGTTGTTTTAGGCACTGGAAGTGCCTCCCCATCAAGACAGGTACTTTTAAATGGACCAATATGTTCCTAATCTAAAGTTCTTTCTACAGACTTTGCTATTATGATATATTGCCTACCTGTTCTATGATGCTTTTACATATGTGTGCACATGTTCCTTTTATGGGCGTGACTTGCTAATATGTTTCCCTAACTTGCCATAGGTTTTCTAATGTTCCTACTATGGGCGTTTTATGATATTCTTATAACAAGTGTTCTAATGTGATTACGTGTTTCCTGACTACTGCTTATGTTGCAGAATACTGAGTAACCTGTGTGTTATGTGTGACTACTGCTAGTTTGCAGAGTAACTAATGTGTAACGTTCTGACAACTGCTAAGGTAGCAGGATAGTACTATTATGTGATGTTGGTCTGATAATTACGTTGTGTACAATACAGTATATTTTCATATAATCTGGTGTTGTGTTTCCTTTGTGGTGGGGATATTGCGTCACAGGTGTGTGTGTGTTGTGCAAACGCTTTACACATTGCCTCCGGGTTAAGCCTGACTGCTCGTGCCAAGCTACCAAGGGGGTGAGCAGGGGTTATCTTGGACGTGTAACTCCCTTGCCCTGACTAGAGTGGGTAAGTTCTGCCTGGCTGAGGTGCATACCCTAGCCAACCAGAAACCCCATTTCTAACATTGGAAGTCAGCGGTGAGGATAGGACTTGCGCTTGCACAATACCATTGTGACTCATTATTTCACTACAAGGATTGCGTTTAGACCATCACATGTTTGGCTTCTCTTAACTTTCTCTCTTTGGTCATTTTTCCTGTTTTCAGTTCTCACGCTTGGGTATTGTGGTTGTCACAGTTGAGTTATTTGTACCTTTTCAAGATGGGGCTTACCTTTGACTTAGAGGACCTGCCGTTTTACACGCAGGGGGAATTAGAGGGGTTCTGTAGAGAGAGAGGGCTGCCTGTAGAAGGGGACCTCAGGAGATCTCTGAATTTCTTTGAAAGGTTTGTGACATTTACCCAGGGAGGGAGTGTGCGTAGGGGTTACCCAGAGGATCCTGAGTGTAGCGAGGGTTCCCAATGGGAGGGCTCCCAGACCTCATCCCTAGAGAGTGGTAGAGAGACTGATCAGGAGGGTGAGAATGACCGGTTGGGGACGCCAGTTGACAGGGAAGGCCCCAGTGATAGGGAGTCCCTTGCTGGGTCCAGTGTAAGAAGCAGGGCTACCTCACATTCCTTGACGCCTGATGAGCTAAGAGATAGGCGGGAAGAGAGGGACCTGAAGTTGCAGTTAGCGCGCCTAGCTGTTGAGGAGAGAAGGGCTGAGGTAGAGAAGGCCTTAGTACAGGAGAGAATGGCAGAGGCAGAGATGGCCTTTGCCAGAGAAAGACTCGCTCTAGAGCGCAGTCCGAAGGTTCTGGACTCACCAGCGTTGAAGGTGGAGTCCAGTGGTGGCAGCAATGTACAGTGCTGTAGCAAAGATGTTCCTCACATACCCATAGATCTGGTACCTAGGTTCCAAGAGGGGGGTGACATACGTCAGTGGTTAAAGGAATATGAGAGGGCTCTGGTAGAGCGCAGTATCCCTGAGAAGGATTGGGGAACTGGCCTAGGGAGTTTTATTCCTGAGGAGGGGAGGGATGCCCTACTGACTCTAGAAGAGAGTGACAGGGAGGGGTACTCCGCTGTGAAGAACGCACTGATTGTGAAGTATGGTTTTTCCCCTGAGGAATACAGAAAAAGGTTTAGGGGTGGTAAGAAACTGTCCCACCAGTCTTGGGAGGAGTTTGTGGAGGATTGCTGCATTGCACTAGATGGATGGGTGAAGGGTAGCACAGTAACCAATTTTGAAGGGCTGTTTAATCTGATTCTCAGAGAGCACCTGTTTCGTTGTTGTTTTTCAGAGTTACGCCAACACTTGTCAGTGTGTGAGCTCTCTGACCCCAGGGAGCTTGCAAAGGAGGCAGACTTCTGGTTGCGTACCAGAGGGTCTGGTGTGACATTAGGGGGTGTTCCTAATGAGAGTGGTCTAGGTGTTTCCCAACAAGGTGTGGTGGGAAAGAAATGGAGTGTCCCAGGTAGGTCCCAGTGGACTGGGATGGGTGAGGGACTCCATGTCCCGTCTCCGAGGAGAGGGAATGGGGCTGGGCCGAGGCCCAAGGTGCCCAAGATACCGTCCCAGGCCCCTGAAGGTTCCATGAGTGAACGCCAGGAGGTGAGCCTAACCTGTGCCGTAGGGCCAGCTGTTCAGAAGGATCCCATTTTGTCATTAGGACTTAGGCGGGTGGCTGGTGATAGCGTTCCGCCGGTCCTGGTGTCTGGTAGTCTCGCTCTACAGCGGAGGAGGCGGAAATCCAGACATAGGGTTGAGAGGGGGCTGCGGGCCCCAGTGGAGAACCTGGAGGGTCAGCGGTCAGCTCTGAGAGCAGAGCCCCCCAGGAATGACCTTGGTGAGACCATTTCTGGGCTGGGAGGAATCCAGACTCTGTCCGATGGGCAGAGGTCAGGAGACCTGCGCCAGCCAGACTCTTGTGTGGCCCTTGGGGAAAGTGTTTCCCTGGTGGGGGGTAGGTGTGCCCCCCAGGAAGTCCTGGTGCGCCAGGCAATGATTCAACCGCAGGGTGGTGACTCTGGGTTGGATGATCAGGTTCAGGGGGTAAACTCTGACCTGATGGGGAGTAGGTGTGCTCCCAAGGAAGTCCTGGTGCGCCAGGCAGTGGTTCAACCGCAGGGTAGTGACTCTGGGTTGGATTACCAGATTCAGGGGGTAAGCTCTGATCTGGTA
This sequence comes from Pleurodeles waltl, assembly GCF_031143425.1. Lineage (NCBI taxonomy): Eukaryota > Metazoa > Chordata > Amphibia > Caudata > Salamandridae > Pleurodeles > Pleurodeles waltl. The sequence goes on along the minus strand of NC_090437.1, from coordinate 528,174,901 downwards.
GGGGGTAGGTGTGCTCCCAAGGAAGTCCTGGTTCGCTGGGCAATGGTCCAGTCTAAGGGTGTCGTCCCTGGACTAGATAGACAGGTTCAGGGGGTAAACTCTGACCTGGTTGGGGGGGCGGTTAGTGTGCTCACCCCCCTGTGTGAAACTTCTGGTGGCTTCTCCCGAGGTGGGGAGACGCAGGACTCTGGAAGTGGGGTTCAGGGAGGGGGAAGCCCGCCCCGGACCCCGGTGCAACCCAAGGGTGTCGTCCCTAGGTTGGGTGGTCAGTCGCCAGGTAGTGATCCTGGGCTGGCGAGAAAGTTGTGCAGGGCTGTTTTACCCAGCACCCTGGCAAGTGTGGATTCTGGTGATACCCCTCCTAGGAGAGGAGGGCGGGATCCTAGAAGGAGGGGTAGAGGGAGGAGAGCCTCGCCTCTAGCCCCTGTAGAACCTATGGGTGCGGACCCTAGGTTGGTGGATCAGTGGCAGGGTAGAGCCCCTGAACTGATCAGAAATGGAGTGGAGACAGGTTGTTTTGCACCTGGGGCTACCGCCCCCCACTCATTATGGTTTCAGAGACCAGAGGCTCCTAGATGGCCTGGGGCCTGGTTCTGGCCATTGGCAGCTAGAGAATCCCCGTGGGTTGGTCTAGGCTGCCTGGGACGCATTGACAGAGAGATCCCAGTGGAGTCAGGAAGGCGTAGAACTGGAACATGCCCCTGCTGTTGTGGGCCTGGGTCCTTGTTCTATCGCCCCAATCAGGAAAGTACATCAAGGTATTGATTGTTCTCCCCTGGATTTTGGCTGGTAGGGGGTTGTGTTGGACTTTTGGCCATACGCATGGTCATCCCTAGTCTTTTTGCCTCCTGGTTTTTCTGACCTCTCGCTGTTGGCTCTAGGACTCTGAGCACTTTATCACTGCTGACCAGTGCTAAAGTGCAGGTGCTCTCCCATCTATAGTTGGTATGATTGGCTTGTACCTAATTGGCATATTTAATTTACCTATAAGTCCCTTGTACAGTGGTATCTCTATACCCAGGGCCTGTAAATTAAATACTACTAGTGGGCCTGCAGCGCTGCTTGCGCCACCCACTGAAGTAGACTTTCAAACCTGTCTCAGGCCTGCTAGCGCAGGGCCTGTGTGCGCAGTTTTCTGCCACAGGGACCTGGCATCTAAATTTACTTGCCAGGCCCAGAACTCCCCTTTTACTACATGTAAGTCACCCCTAAAGTACGCCCTAGCTAGCCCTATGGGCAGGGTGCCATGTATGTAGAAAGGCAGGACATGTGCCATATTGCATGGCCTGTCCTGGTAGTGACAAACAGCCTAACTTGGTGTCTCACTGCTGTGAGTGCTGCCTTCTCATAGGATTGCATTAGAAATGCCCTGCCTTATGTGTAAGGGGTATTGTCTGATTTATGAGGGGTAGCGTAGGCGTGTTTGGTATGGTTGTGATGGTGATAATAAATACTGCTTACTGGTGTGGGTGTATTTTTTATTACTATCACAGAAATACCACTTCTAGAAAGTGCGCATTTATCTGTGCTTATAATTCTGGTGTTTTGCAGCTTGACTCCAATCCACGTCTGGGCAGAGTGACAGTTGGGGCTTTGTGCATACTTTTCAGACAGCCTGTACACAGGGAGGGTGGAGGTGTCACCGAGGTGCATCTGCATACTGAATAGTCTTCCTGGGCTGAGAGAAGGGAGAGGCGGGGCACACCTACATTTGTAAAGGCTGTGCCCTGGCCTCACACAATAGGGTCGTTAACCCCCCACTGATGTTTGGAGCCTGTGCTGAAAGGAGAGAGGGGGCACTCCCAGAACCAGTTGTAACTGGCTGGAACCTCCTCTCCCTGGCATTGTAAAACACTGTAAAAATGGACTATAAGTACAGGGGAATTTTCCCCACAATTTGAACATTCATGGAACTTGAAACTGGACACAGAACGCTGATGAATGGATTCACCAGGAAACCGCCATGGACTGCTGCTGCTGTGCTGACCTGTGACCTGCCTGGTCACTAGGAGGAACTGCCACCATCTGCACCCCTTGTGCTGGCCTGTAGCTGGGCCCACCAGCCCTGTGCTCCTTCTTGTTTAGTTGTTCCCAGGGGCATGGTGCTGTGGCCCCTGACCCCTGCAACGATCTTTTACATCTTTGCCAGGAGGGAGCGCGAGGCGCCCCCCTCCCCCTTTAAAGGATTTCCCTGACTTGGTCCCCCCCTTGGAGAGGGCCGGTGGAGGCCCGGGGGGCCCCCCAGTGATCACGGGTCCCAGAAGGGGCCCGTCAAAAATTCAGAGAGGGTGCGTGCCGCCCCTCTCGGTCTGCCATGTTGAGGGAGGCCCCCGTTTTTGCGCAGAGGAGCGCTGGGGGCCCCATTAGTTGTTTTAGGCACTGGAAGTGCCTCCCCATCAAGACAGGTACTTTTAAATGGACCAATATGTTCCTAATCTAAAGTTCTTTCTACAGACTTTGCTATTATGATATATTGCCTACCTGTTCTATGATGCTTTTACATATGTGTGCACATGTTCCTTTTATGGGCGTGACTTGCTAATATGTTTCCCTAACTTGCCATAGGTTTTCTAATGTTCCTACTATGGGCGTTTTATGAGATTCTTATGACAAGTGTTCTAAGGTGATTACGTGTTTCCTGACTACTGCTTATGTTGCAGAATACTGAGTAACCTGTGTGTTATGTGTGACTACTGCTAGTTTGCAGAGTAACTAATGTGTAACGTTCTGACAACTGCTAAGGTAGCAGGATAGTACTATTATGTGATGTTGGTCTGATAATTACGTTGTGTACAATACAGTATATTTTCATATAATCTGGTGTTGTGTTTCCTTTGTGGTGGGGATATTGCGTCACAGGTGTGTGTGTGTTGTGCAAACGCTTTACACATTGCCTCCGGGTTAAGCCTGACTGCTCGTGCCAAGCTACCAATGGGGTGAGCAGGGGTTATCTTGGACGTGTAACTCCCTTGCCCTGACTAGAGTGGGTAAGATCTGCCTGGCTGAGGTGCATACCCTAGCCAACCAGAAACCCCATTTCTAACAGGAATCAAATTAAGATATTTGTCCACTGCAGCTGACTCGACTGCAGAGAGTAGCAAATTAGTACCTGATGTGCTAGCTAGCACACCTCCATTAATTTAGCAAAACAAGTATAGAATACTAGTAATCCATAGTGGATGATGCCTTAGTCACAAAGTGTCTGTGTGTTTTACTTTTTTAGGAAATTCTTTACAAGAAAAAAAAAAAAACTCTGTTTTATTAATATGGGGTTATGCTGCCTCCTTTCAGCCATTCAATGCTTTTATGTGAGGCATGTGTTGATAAAATCATGTCCCTGTGGCTCTCCTAATCACATAAAAATTCCAGCGGCACTAGGGAACAAGCAATGTAGATAAGATGAGTTTAAACAAGTGTTTGCACAGAGCATTCTATACAATTCATCATTTTTTTTTTCATGATATAGCTACCCCTGATGGCCTACCACCACCACTGAACTCGCAAGAGATAGCAGCCTTGCTCTGGCAGCAGGAGTTGGAGGCCACATGAGCAGAGTAGCAATGGCCGGTGGAGGAGGAGGGTGAGGCACATGCCCCTGCCTGGGACCCAGTTCTGCCAGCCAGTCGCCTGTACCTCTAGCCTCCAGGTCACATCAGCACCAGCAGCAGTTTGGAGCCACCTGTACCACCATTGCTGCCCCCCTTCAACTGGCTACTACATTGTTGAGTGCTGTGTGAGCTTGCACACTTGGGTCGTAGGGTGGCATGCCTCAAGCCCCAGTCTTAAGACCTGTGGACCATTCTGGAAAATGCCCTCTTCCAAGCCTTTTTACTTTTTTGTTTTGGTGGGAGGGAGTTTTGTTGTTAGTGGAGAGGGTGATGTTTGAAATGGGGTCTTTGATTGTCAGTCAGGTTACCTCCTGTCCAAGCAAGGACCCTCACTCTAGTCAGGGCAAAGGAGAAACACCTCTGGTAAAATCCCACTCATCCCCTTGGTAGCTTGACACGAGCAGGCAGGCTAACTCAGAAGCAATGTGTAAAGTATTTGTATCAACACAACAGTTATACAATTAAAACGCTTGAAAATGACTCAACACCAGGTTGGAATGATAAGCAATATTTATCTGAACAGAACAAGACCAAAATGACAAAAATCCAACATACACAAGTCAAGTCATGAATTTTTAAAGATTAAACACAAAAATAGAGCTTAGAAACTCAAATGCTTCGAATAGGTGATATCGTGACATCGTGATGGAGTAATTCCCAATAATTCAATGCCAATGGTGCTGGTCACGGAGTCACACGGATCCCCAGGTACAGTACCTTGGGAAAATGAGGAAACAAGCTGGTGCACAGAGTTGGGGATCACGGCATTGCTGGATCCGAGGTGGCATCGGTTTCAGTGCTGCGGAGCAAAGGAGCAGAGGTGTCAGGTCCTTGCTGCGGAGCAGTGGAGCTGAGGGGTGTCGGTGTGAAACATTGGATCCAGCACTTATTCTGGAGTCTATGTCTGGTGGTCACGGCAACTTCTACAGAGTCACGGACTTCGGTGGGGCTGCAATGGCGTCAGGCCTGTGAGGTCGTCACACTTCAGCGAGGACCACAGCCGGTTGCAGGCGGCATCATGGGATTCGGCATCTGCATCGGTCCGGATTCGTACAAAGTCGGATCACCTGGTTTTCTTTTGGTTGTCCACCAGCTTCTCCTTTCAAGGGCCCAGGGAGTGGATTAGGCACTAGTTGGCAGGAAAAGAGTCTCAGCAGAGAGTCAAAGTGCTTGTAGATAAAGTATTTGATGGCCCTGATACTTCAGAACAGGGGGCAAGCTCAGTCCAAGCTCTTGGAGATTCTTCTCAAGGAGGAATATACCACAAAGTCCAGTCGTTGTCCCCTTTCAGAGGCAGAAACACCAACTGCAGGAAAGCCCAACAAAGTGCAGTCACAGGCCGGGGCAGCACTTCTTCTCAGCTATTCAGGCTCCAGGCAGAAGCTCCTCTTGGTTCCAGAAGTGATCTAAAGTCTGGGGTTTTGAGTCCAACACTTATACCCTTCTCTGCCTTTGAAGTAAGCAAATTTCAAAGGAAAGTCTCTGTTGTTCACAAGATCCTGCCTTGACCAGGCCAGGCCAGGCCCCAGACACACCAGGGGGTTGGAGACTGCATTGTGTGAGGGCAGGCACAGCCCATTCAGGTGTAAGTGAACACTCCTTTCTCCACTCTAGCAGGGATGGCTCATCAGGATTTGCAGACTACACCCCATCACCCTTTGTCTCACTCTCTAGAGGAGATGCACCAACAGCTCAACTGTCAAACTGACTCAGACAGGGAATCCACAAACAAACAGTCACAGAACGGTTTAAGCAAGAAAATGCCTACTTTCTAAAAGTAACATTTTCAAACTAACAATCTAAAAACCAACTTCACTAATAGATGTATTTTTAAATTGTGATTTCAAAGACCCCAAACTCCAAATTTTATCTGCTCTCAAAGGGAATCTACACTTTAAGAATATGTAAAGGCATTACCCATGGTAACCTATAAGAGGGATAGGCCTTGCAACAGTAAAAACTGAATTTGGCAGTACTTCACTGTTAGGACATGTAAAACACATCAGTAAATGTCCCAGCTTTAACAGACACTGCACCCTGCCTACCTTAGGGGTGCCTTACATATATAAAAAGGGAAGGTTTAGGCATTGCAGTTGGGTGCACTTGCCAAGTCATTGGCAGTTTAAAACTGCACACACAGACACTGCAGAGGCAGGTCTCAGCCATGTTTGCAGGGCTACTCATGTGGGTGGCAAAATCAGTGCTGCGGGCCCACTAGTAGCATTCGATTTACAGGCCCTGGGCACCTCTAGTACACTTTACTAGAGACTTACTAGCAAATCAAATATGCCAATCATGAAAAAGCCAATTACACATATAATCTACACAGGGGCACTTGCACTCTAGCACTGATCAGCAGTGGTAAAGTGCCCAGAGTAACACAATAGCAAAAACAGAGCCCAGCAACAGAAACAACCTGGGAAATAGAGGCAAAACGTTAGGGGAGACCACACCAAGGATACCAGGTCTAACAGGTGGTAATTGGGCAGAGCATTTTGTTCTTTTGGATTTTTATGGACATTTACATTTTGGACATTGGTTGGGTTGAGGAGATACTGTTCTGGGAGAGCGGTGGGCCTGTTGTGGGTGGGGCGGTGGGTTTACTTTTTGAACTTTTGGATTTTTGTTAGTAAACGGAAACATTTCTATTATAGTTTATGTCTGAAGAAGTTGTTTTGTGTTTCACTTTAACTTTGCACTGATGCCTTTTTGCACAACCTATCTTTTCAATTTGTTTCTCAAAGTGTATGCCAGTTAGTTATGGTTAGCTATACTCTTTTCCTGCTAGCCCTCTAATTATATTAACCATTAGGGGGTCATGCTGCCATTCCCTATATTCCCTCCACAAACCCAGATAAACAATTACTTATTTCATCTGCAGTAGAAGTTAGTTATGTACTAACTAAACTAGTTCATCTGAATAGATGAAGTGATGGTAGCTCTCTCTCTCAATCTTCCCACACCTTACAGGAGGGTTTCCCAAGGTGCCTTCTTAATAGTAGTGTGCTAACAGGGAAGGCATCACAAGTGAGGTCCCACTCCCACCTAGGTGATCTTTAACTGTACGATTAATCAAAAGGATTATCCATCACAGGCAAAATTAAAGAAAAACACAGAGTTAGTGGGTTATACACATCCATCTATATTATAGCTTTAGAAAGACTGAGACCAGACTGCTACCACTATGACTCAGAAAAGAATACCAGATATTAAAACAAAACCTAGCAATAGTAAATTATTCTGGGCAATGATGAGCATGGATTTAAGGAAAACCAAATGTACGAAATCCTAAAGGCAGGAGAAGTGTACTCAAAGTCTGGAGTGGACAAGGTTAAGCATTTTCTCATAACATTGATGAATGATGTTCTTTTATTTGTGGTTTGGTAAGTGGGGGCAAAATGGGCTATTGCTCAGGTAATAGATGATCCCGCAGTGAGTTGGTGTCACATTTATTCAGATCGGCCCCACCAAGTGTGTTTACACATTTTGTGTAAATTACTTTTAAACAATATACACAACAAAATACAAACAGTGCAGTAGCTTGTTATCATGTATCATCCAAACATTTGTGTGAAAGTAAAAACAAAAACATAAAAACTTGGTGTGGGGATCCCAGGTAGAGATCAGGAGACAAGAGGCTTAGACAAACATCTAGCAGACACACTCAATCTAGTGTCTTAGAAGGATTATTGTGCAGGGGAAAACCCACCCATAACTCCTAGTGGGACTAAGAGGTGATGGTGGGAGCAGGGACATTTGGGCAGAGGAGGGGTGCTGCCTGTACATACAGTCCAGTCAACACTGGTAGACAGTTCAGAGGGAGCAGCATGATCTTTGGCCGGTGCGTCAGAGTATGAGTCATCACCCCCGTCCGTGCTCTGATTACCCAACCTGTCCATTATGTTCCCATGTATCTCAAGATCACGCTTTGCATTATTATCATTGTGGACCTTCCAAAGTCTACATGCTTCCTCAGCTGCCCATTTCAGGAATTTGGTGAGACATTTAGAGACAGTTGGAGGGGTTTGGCTAGCCCAATGTATGGCTAAGCACTGTCTCACCAGTACTAGTCCCAACTGTGCGAACGTAGACTGCATTTTTTACCATTCTTGGAAAAAGGCAGCAGTCTCAGCAGGGAACCTACTGGAAGTATTAGATAGATCCTATGTAGGCACTGTGGTGTCTTGTAAGCTCTATATATACTAACAAATGTACCTATTTGTATTGGGCATTGTTGGCTATGTCATAGACTTGTGCCAATCCCTGTTCCATTTTCCATCCGTGAGGGGGGTCTCCAACTCCCCATCCCATACAGCCCAACTGGGTACAAAATTTGTCTGCCTATCGCTCTTGAGGACAACATTTAAATGGGAAATACTACTGTTGGAGGAGCCAGGATCTACGATCACCTGCAGGACTTGACACTCACCCGGCTCATCTGGGAATGATGTCCAGATCTCGGGTCGTGCAAGATATGCTTGCGTACTGAAAAAATTGTCCCTGGTCTATGCCAAAGTGTGTTTCAACCTCCTCAATCGACATAAAGAAAATAGGTCTCCCACCCTCTGGCAACCACCCTCCATCCGTTTGGTAACATTCATAGAATCTCAGATATGTAGGAAAGGGTGCAGCCACCAAATTGGAAGAAGACACCCATTGCAAAACTTGAGTGTTAGCTTTTTCCCTCACCTGAGTCACTTGTATGACAATAAAGAGAGTCCCCTCCAGGAGTCTTGCTCCGCACATGATCATCCTGGGAAGCTCAACAAGTATGGTTGAGCCAGATAGCAATGTCCTCTAGGCCTGGGTGTAGAAATCTGCTCCATGGGTGGAGTTTGTAGAATTCAGGTACTCCGTGTGACGACAAGTAGTGCAGAGTTCTCAAATTCCAAATTCTGGGGCAGAGGGGAGTTCATTCAAGCATGCAATATTGGGTTTTGGTGTTCTCTCGTGAGTGCCACATACTCCCAGGGCGCTAACAAGCGTGCACAAGACTTTGTGTTCGATCTCACTGTTTCTGTCCATGGGCGTGAGACTTTGTGTTCACTCACGCTGATTCCAGCTCTGACTGCAGCAAAAACAGTCTCGCTCATGAGCGTGAATGCAGCTCCAGTAGATTTTCCATTCCAGATACATATAAATGTAGTTAAAAAGTGGTTTTTGAGTGAATTTTCAATTCCAATGGATCCTTCAAGTTGTTTTTTAGATTGAGAAGCCTTTTTTTCCAAACAGGAAGGAAGTGCCCCAGAGACTCCAACTTCCTGTTCCGGTCCAGCAGCCTCCTCCAAGTGCTTTGTCCTTCTCCTTGTCACTTTTCATGTGAAGGATCACTTTCTTTGTCTATTGGATCTACATTTGGATTTAAGGACTTTGTTTTTTTGAAATCACACAAGTAAGTAAAAAAACTATTGAATAGGGGTGTTGTTTGTTTGCTTGAGCTTTAATTTGATTCTGCAATTTTTATACTGGTGGGTGGCCTGGTATTTAATTATGGGCCTAGTTATGTATTTGCATTTCATTGATTTTTCATCTTTTGTAAAGGAAAATTGTTGCAGAGCTCAGTACCTTTTCTAGATGTTTGTAAAAAATTGCAATATTATTTTACTACGTGATCTAGAAGTACAAATGGCCATCTAGCCAGAAGGCCCTTTACTAGTAGCCATCAGTGCAGGAAATACATGTTTCAGTTAGTTTTTAGCAGTTCATTTAGAGTAGGGGTGGCATTGGATTAAATTAAAATTGCATTTAATTTTTTTTGCAAAACGTGTATATGTTGTGTGGTAATATTTGATGTCAAAGGAGGATGTGTGTACTGTTTACTCTTTTATACCTGAGTTATATTTTGTGTTTTGTATTGCTGAATTAAGACTAGTGTTTTCTTCCGTCTTACCACTGTGTCTCCTTATGGCCAGTGTATGTGTGTGTGTGTGGGTGTGTGTGTGTTTGTCACCATCCACAATATGTCCTTGTTTTTCATGCCATGTGGCCAAGGGCTATTTTGTATTGTCTATTTCCATAGGTTTGCACGTGTTCTTTGTTCTCCGTGCCTCCTTGTTTGCAGCTGTTGTTTGGCCATGTGTCTGGCGGCTATTTTCTGCAACCAGCCAGGGTTTCTTTGCCATAGGCTTACATGTGAGCTTCTTTGTTCTCTTTGCTCCTTGCTGTTGTTGTTTGACCATGTGGCTGGCAGCCATTTTTTGCATGTAGCCATTGTTCCTTTGCCAGAGGCTTGCATGTGTTCTTTCTTTGTTTGCCATGCCTCCTTGTTGTGCTTGTTTGAACATATGGCTGGCAACCATTTTGTGCATGCAGCCAGTGTTCCTTTGGCATAGGCTTGCATGTGTTGTTTCTTTGTTCCCCATGCCTCCTTGCTCCTTGTTGTTGTTCCACCATGTGGCTGGCAGCCATTTTGTCCATCCAGCAAGTGTCCCTTTGCCACAGGCTTGCATGTGTTCTTTGTTTGCAATGCCTCCTTGTTCCTTGTTGTTGTTTGACCATGTGGCTGGCAACCATTTCATGCAAGCAGCCATAGGTTTGCATGTAGCCATTGTGTGCATTCAGCCATAGGTTTACATGCACCATAGATTTGCAGCCATAGGTTTCTTTGCCAGAGGCTTGCATGTGTCCATTCTTTGTTCCCAATGCTTCCTTGTTCCTTGTTGTTGTTTGACCTTGTGGCTGGCAGCCATTTTGGGCATACAGCCAGTGTTCCTTTGCCGTAGGCTTGAATGTGTTCTTTGTTTGCCATGCCTCCGTGCTCCTTGCTGTTGTTGTTTGACCATGGGGCTGGCAGCCATTTTGTCTAGCCAGCCAGTGTCCCTTTGCCATGGGCTTGCATGTGCTCTTTGTTTGCCATGACTCCTTGCTCTCTGTTTCTGTTTGACCATGTGGCTTGCAGCCATTTTGTGCATGCTCTCAGTGCTCCTTTATCATAGGCTTGCATGTGTTCTTTCCTTGTTCCCCATGCCTCCTTGCTCCTTGTTGTTGTTTGGCCACGTGGCTGGCAGCCATTTTTTACATCCAGCCAGTGTCCCTTTTCCATAGGCTTGCATGTGTTCTTTCTTTGAGTCCAATGCCTCCTTGCTCCTTGTTGTTGTTGTTTGATCATGTAACTGACAGCCATTTTGTGCATGCAGCCAGTGCTCCTTTGTCATAGGCTTGCATGTGTTCTTTTTTTGTTAGCCATGCCTCCGTACTCCTTGCTATTGTTGTTGGACCCTGTGGCTGGCGGCCATTTTGTCCATCCAGCCAGTGTCCCCTTTTCATAGGCTTGCATGTGTTCTTTCCTTGATTCCCATTCCTCCTTGCTCCTTGTTGTTGTTGTTTGATCATGTAACTGACAGCTATTTTTTGCATGCAGCCAGTGTTCCTTTGCCACAGGCTTTCATGTGTTCTTTCTTTGTTTGCCATGTCTCCTTGCTCCTTCTTGTTGTTTGACTATGTGGCTGGGGGGCATGTTGTCCATCCAATCAGTGTCCCTTTGCCACAGGCTTGCATGTCTTCTTTCTTTGCCATGACTTCTTGCTCCTTGCTGTTTGTTTGCCCATGTGGCTGCCAGCCATTCCATCCATCCAGCCAGGGTCCTTTGCCATAGATTTGCATGTGTTTTTTGTTTGTATGCCTCCTTGCTTCTTCTCGTAGTTTGACCATGTGTCTGGCAGCCCTTTTGTGCATCCAGCAGATGTATCTTTGCCACAGGCTTACTTACAAACATCGATAATTATTGATCATTTGTTTATTTTAAATTTCTATTATAATTAGTTTATTTTTGTTTTTCCTATTTTAACTTTAATTTTCATTTTTATATTCTATTATTTTTTGTAATCAGTTGTTTATTTCCTTTTTTATTTTTATTTTTATTTTTTTATTTTTTATTTTTATTTTAATGATTATTTGAGTTTTTATTTAAAATTGTAATTGTAATTTTTCTAATTTCTTGATTTTTATTTTAATTTTAATTTTAGTTTTTTACATTTTTTAATTTTAATTCTATTTAATTCTCAAATTTTACCTTGATTCACCCATTCACATACATTCCTCCATCCACCCACTAAAGACACAAAGCTGTACTACAGCATTCAGTTTCTTTAGGTATATAATAATTCCATTTCCTCTTGGACACCCTGGCTGCGGGACACTGCAGAGAACTCAGCAGCATGAGTCATTTTTTTATTGATTATTCTATTTCCCCTGGACCATCTTGCTGCCACAGGTTTTTTTAATTATTATTCCATTTACCCATGCACCTCTCTCTGACTGTCCCCTTTAGAACAGATGGAAATAAAGCAAAGAGGTATACCTGCATGCTGTGCTTCCTGATTTGAAATTACATTTTATGATGTGGTGTGGTGGTTTGACATTAAAATGTTTGATTAAATTGGTATTTACTACATAAGTAACCAACTTCACTAAGATTGCATTTGTCTGTAGTATTTGAATCTGCAACAATGCCAAATTTTACCAACTACATATTTTTCTTGCTTGGTTGCCCTTAGGTGCAGAACAGAAGAAAACTCACCTGCAGTACTGTCAAAGAGAAGGCCTTACACTTGCTTTGCTCCTCAAAACTCTTTCGCTTGCGCATCTTAGTGCCACTACCAACTTAGAGCTTAACATGGCCCCAAAGAAGATTTCTCACAAGAAAGTGGCAGTAAGAAGATGCAGCTTTCCACCAGTGGTGTGCCAACTGCAACCTTTTTTCGGGAGATGTGTGGCTGCCACACCAGCCTCTGGGGAGGAACCTAGACACAGCATTCCTGCATCAACATCACCACCCCAACCTAAGCCCAAGACCATGTATAGCAGTGAGGAAGCCACTGCAATCATGGCAACACCAACAAGAAGTGACGTTGAATTGTATATGTCCCTTTCACAAAGTAGTACCCAATCGATTTAGGAAACAAAGCAAAGTGGACAGCAGCCGCAGCCAGCAATAGTAGATCTTCCCAAAGTTGAGAAGAACAGAAGGTCAAGCTACCTGCTGAGCACGAACTTACTATTTTAGAATTAATGGCTCATAGAGCTCCAGCAACAAAAAGGAAGGGTACTACTCCACCATCTTCTCAAAGCACCACTTCTGATGATGATAAGGACATAGATTGGACCCTGGCAGAGTCCGAGAGATGCCAAGAGAGGCATGGGAAAATAAAAGTTCCAAAAAGCCTTAGAAAGATGGAAACGGATGATGATGAGGAGAATGAAGGTGATGTGCCAGTCATTGTGGAAGCAGGCACAGAAGAATCTGACATTACTATCAAACCTTCTCGAGGGATGTGGCACAGGCAGCACCACCAGCTCCCATATTTGTAAGACCCCAGCAGAGACCTACACCAACCTGTACCTCAGTAGTACAATGCACTATAGAGAGGCAATGGACACACCCACCTACATCTTCTTCAGACATTGACCCAATAAGAAAGCACTACTCTTCAGTTTGGGACTTTTTTACGATTAGCAAACAGGAGGAGAACATTGTGATATGCTCCATTTGCCACGCAAGTGTTCGTCGAGGTAAGTCTTGTTCACACTATGGTATCAGAGGCCCCATATGAAAAAACATCACGCAAACCAGTGGGAGGAACACTTTAAAAAAATTGTTGAATGTGGTTGTGGTGGTGAAGTTGAGGAAAGCCATAAAACATCAGTTACAACTGGTCAAATCACGGTGGAAGGTGAGGAACAAGAGGGTGACTTCCTCACACAAAGCAGCCTTGTTCTCTGCACTGCACCAGAATCACCCACCTCAGCGAACTCATAATGTCACAGGAAGGCTCAGAGTCAGATGGAGACACCACAGCATATGGTAACTGTACCACAACGCACATTGAGTCTACCACCACCTACATCCAAAAATTCACCTGCGTTAATGGCTCCACAAAACAAGAAAATCCAGGCTAAAATGATTGCCATGCTCAGGTAGGAGGGGCCCTATGATATCAAACACCCAATGGCACATTTGTACAATGTGAAGCTGGCAAACATTTGAGCGCTATACCGCCTCCCTTTGACATTTGTGGATGGAGACGGATTCTTAGAGTTTGTGGCAGCTAGCTGCCAGAAATGGAAGGTTCCAAGTCGGACCTATTTTGCCAGAGTTGCTGTTCCAGTGGTGCACTACAATGTGCCGAAATTGATTGGACAAGCTTTCCAGCGAAGTGTTGTACACACTATCCACCTGACGACAGACATGTGGACCAGTTGTCAGGCGACTGATTACATATGCATCACTGCACACTGGATCTCTTTTGGCCCTGTAAAAGCTTTTTAAGAGCATTCGGTGGCTTGCAATGTAAAGCCATTTTTGCCATGGAGAAATCAAACACATCTGCAAACATCTTGGAGGAATTTAATAGCTAGGTGTCTGAATGGCTGCGACCCAGACATCTCCAAATTGGATTTGTTGCCACAGACAAAGCAGTAAAATTTTCAAGGCAAATGCAGATGGTGGCTATTTCAGGGTCCTGTATTTGGTGCACTGCATCAACCTGGTTATGCAAGACTTTCTAAAAAAAGAAGACATTGTCAGCAACATACTGACTAATGGCAGACGGATCTGCACTCATTTGAGTCATTCTTTTAAAGCCAGGAAACAGTTGCAAATTATTCAGCGTAGTAACAGATTACTAGTTAAAGCCTTGATACAGGAGGTGCCAACACATTTGAACTCAACTTATTAAATGTTGCAATCTCTGTTTGAGCAGTACAGACAGATCAATTATTATGTCATTCTAAGAGGAGGGGATGCAATTGAGAAAGCTATGACCATGCCTGCTACTACTACAACCTATCACCCCCTTAAGATGGAATCTTGGGAAAAACCCTGGAGTAAGAAGACTCTGTCACTTCATCTATTCAGGTAAGAGAAGAACTATGGACTGGAGTTAACTTGTTTAGTTATTAATGAACTCCTACTAAAGAAGATGTTGTCTTACTTGTCTATGTGTATCTACAATTTTATCGGCAAAATAGGCAATGTCAATAATCCCCTAGTTGTCAATATAGTTTTAGAGGGCAATAGAGCAAGGGTATAAGTAGATGATATATACTTTTTAGCAGATTTAAATTTAAAAAAATAGGCTTCACTAAAAGACAGCAGTGCAATTTAAAACACCAAAATAAAAATTTGAGGCAAAAATGAAGTAAACTAAATGTTCCCCTTCATTTGAAACAAATACAAAACCCCACCCTTTCTACCCACAACAGGCCCACCCCTATCCCAAAATAAATATCTCCACCCCCAAACATTTGAATGAGAAGTCTAATATGTAAAGTTCTTAAAAACCCCAACCCAACTCCCTCCCCAACTGCTCCGCCCACAATGTGACCTCCACCAAAACAAAAAATGTAAAAGAGTGAGAAGAGTGTGTTTTCAACATGGGTCAGGAGATCATCATGAGTTGCCTCATGTCTGCCACTTGGCGGTCCAAGAATGCAAGGTGTAGCAGGATGAGGCATTGGAATATGTGGACTGAGCACGGGGGGCAGCACTGGTGGCACAGGCTGATGCCAGGTGGTGGCTGCGTTGGTGGTGCTGCTGGGAGACTGGAGGCACTGGCAGCCAGTTGGAGGAGCCACGGCCGGCGGCCATTTTGACTGCTGCCTCAACATCATCTTCCTCCTCCTGAAGAGTGACCAGCTACCGATATTCATTGCAGATGCCATTCAGCCTCTGACACCACAGCCGGCCTGCTATCTCGTGGCGAGTTGAAGGATGTCCACCAGGAGTAGCTATAACAGGAAAGAAAAAGGAAAATGACAAATTATAAACCGTGCTCTGTGCAAATGTTTTTTTTTTAAGTAGAGCGGGACAGTTGCAGTAAATTGATGGTCCCCTGAGGGCATAGGAATTTTATGTGGCTGATTATGATGAGTCACAGGGTCATTTTTATCCACACATGCCTCACTTTAGTTGACAATTGTCAAAAGGGTAAAATTTTAACTGGCATGAATCCATGATGAAAGCCATGAAATATTAATAAATTATACATAAATGTTGTGTATGCCAAAAGGGATTTTTCATTTTTTTTGTTTGGCTGGGCAGAACTTTGGAAAGAATAAAGGACTGAAGTACTGAGAGGTGACAGAGTGAGCACAGGGAGAGAAGGGAAAAACACCTCTTAAGTTTGCTATGCATTGACAACTTTGTAAATGCTTCATTAACTGAAGCAGATGCATAAAGCAAAGAAAACACTATTCTACTGCCTTATTGAACCACGCTGCATTTAACTAATAGTAGCAATGGTGACTAATGGTGGGTATGATGATGGATGGGAGGATACAAATATGCCTTGTTTAACTACAGTGAGTTAAGTGAGAAGACAGAAAATTTAAATACCTCTCACTTTGAAGCAAAGTTTTGATAACCATGCAAACCAAGTAAAACAGGTGAACAGCAGACACGTCCCTCTCCACAAAAGCTCCCTTATTTCTTGATCCAAGCAATTATAAATTCATCTTTTGATTCATATATTCTATTCACCGTTTGATACCCACCATTTAACCTTTACACTCTGTCAACCAGTCTTTCACTATTCCAATCTAGCAATCCATATTTTTCCACCTGTCCATCCATTCATTCACCTAGCCAGTATCCATCCTTTAAAACTCCCTGCTATCACCTATGTATCCATTTACTTACGTATCGTTCGCTACCATCCACCCACTCCTCACCTGAGCATCGGATTTCACCCATCTACACTTTACCCACTAAGCCATACTTTCACCCCTTTCACCTCTTTCATCCATCCTTTCATCCACACATGCATCTCCTATCATTCACCTATGCATCTGTTCCTTTCACCCACACATCCTTTCACCCATATACCATTTCACCCATTCTTTCTTTTAGACGTTCATCCTTTGTTCACTTCAGCCATCATTGGTAGCATCCATTCATTATCAGCTTTTGTCTGCTGATTGGCAGAGACGAGGTCATTAAGAACTCAAACCCTGCTGCAGCTGCTAAACCAAGGGCTTCACAAGCAACACCCTTGCAGTGAGTATATTACTAATTGATAATGAGCAAGAGCAATATAAATCACCAGCACCCCTCCTTGCTGCCGCCGGTTCTCCATCTCTGACCACTGCTGCATCTGGCGTACTGGTGCTGCCGCTGGCCCTTGCACTGGTGGTCAGTGCAGCTGGAAAAAACGTTACACATTTTAGTTCCAACACAATACAACCACAATAGATCATTACAGTTCTATCTTCTTCTATCATTCACTTTAGGAATTGTGTCGGTTGTTAGAAAAGCCAGGTAGACAAATCAACCACAAACATTTTGTAATAGAGGGACTGAGCTACGTCATTGAAGCAAAATAAAGCAGTGGAAAACTTTGTTCAATCCTGGAGAACCTAAGGTGAGGTCATGGTTGGCAAACACAATAGGCATGAGCAAAGCATATAAAACCTTCACAAACATGCAAAGAAAAGCTGACTTGGGCATGCAATCTTGTCGGTAGAGTACCTGTCCTCAAAAACTGTCCTTTTAGTATTAAGTGCTAGTCCGCAAGATACATAAGGGGAGAAGGGAATGGTAAGCTTAGTAACAAAGCAGAAGAAAGCTAGTGTAGACAGGAGGAAGTCTGGTACAGAAACCTGAAAAATAGATAAATGCAGGGATAACAAAAATTTTACAAAACTTACATAAAACAAAATTAGTACAAAAAAGGTAGACAGCCCCAGTTAAACTAAAATTAAAAATATTCAAAATGAGGAGAGGTGAAAATTAGGGATATAATAGTAATATAACAGGAAGACTTACTGGGGCCAGCAGATCCAACAGCATCCACACTGGTGGTGGCACTGGTACCCTCATCTCCTCCTGGATCTGCCACCAATGCTGTCCTCTTCTTCCCCTTGGGTGCTGAGGTAAGTAATAAAGAAGATAAAACAAAAAAAGATTAGTGGTACAGTTAATATCCCAAAAGATATTTTGCCAAGCAAAGGCAAACACAGTAACATTGTACTTTTTAAAATCTGATCGCCCAGTATGATGTACTCAACTCGAGTTGACCTATTACTTTTACTTTCCTAATTCCTACACCTAAGCCCTACTCCACATTTCCTAAACTACAGCCCATATTTACAAACTTTTGATGCGTGCTGCAAGCCTTCTTGCAGCACTGCCCTGCATCAAAAGAAAAGGGCAGGACTGTGCTGTATCTACAACACATATGATGCATTCCTGTTCTTTGCCCCTGCATTGGCACACAATGGTCTGCCACGAGCCAATACAGGCACCCTTGCACCATGCTGCAAGAGTGTCTGCATTGAGGGAGTGAGGGGATGACTGTTTTTGTGTGCAGGAAGATACACTTGTGTAGAAGGTACACCTTTTCTGGAAAAAGACAATCACAACAGGATGCATTCTGCAGCACACATAAATAAGGAAAATATGAGGTAAAATAAATGTATTTCTCCTTGCTACCTCTCCCTTGCTCCTCCCTTGGAGAGAAGTGGGCTTTTGACGCATTCCCAAGTTGACAAATCCTTGTAAATCTGGACTGCTAAATAGCATGGGTGTTATGTGGGAAGACCCACCGTAACACCCATGGTGTGCCTCTCTGTTGCAGGGTGAGTCAAGGCGGCGACTTGTGCTACTTTGACTCAGTCCACATTTACAAGACCATAAAGAGCCACACAGGGTGGCTTTATGTGGCCTTGTAAATTTGGCCCTGCAGTGTGTGCTGCCGGACCATCACTAAACGTGAATTCCGGAGGCGCAAACGGCCTTACAAATAAATATTGCCTTACAACTACGTACTACTAACAATATATTCATATTGCAACAAATGATATTTGCTTCTCTCAACCACCTTCGATGGGGCGACTCAGCCTCCATTTTTTTCAATGCATAGATGCATACATATTATGATGAATCATACTACATATCACCAGGAGATTGCGATTGGGAGGGACTACATAAGCTACATAAAGAAAGGCACAGAGAAGGGAATGCTAACTCACTGATATTACTTATTACTACTACCACTATCTTATTCGTTGGGACAGGAAAAGTCTAAGTCTGCATGGCTTCCTGAATAATCAGCCCAAATGTGCACCCACGACTACTATTAGGAGGCGCTGACTCACTTTGCTATCTGAAACTGGATCACATAATAAATAAACATGACCTTAACTTACGTCTGAGAGTCAGCACTGCTATTAGCACTGTGGAACACAGACAACAAATAAATAACTATTACTCACCGAGCCCCGACACCTCGATGCCCAGCAGGTCGAACAGGTCCTGTTCACAGTCGATGATGTCTGCCCAACGGTGCGTCAACTACTGCTGGTGGCGTTGGACCCCAGTGTGCCGAGAAAACACCAGCACACACTCCCCCACATCAGTCAATACTCTTGACCGGCGTAACCGCTCCCAGGCCTGCCACCTGCTGCCAGCATGGTGGAGAGATGGCGATGCACAAAAAAGACCATGCTGCCACCTCAACCTCTGTGAAAATGGGGCAGGGCTGCACTCCTTGGCGGTGCTGACGCCCACAAGGTAAGCGACTAGCGGTCGCATTGGTGCCACCACACCCTCTGCCATGGTCCTGGATGGGAAAGAAAAAGGCTAAGAAATAGAAGGAAGGAAGAAAGAAAAAATATAAACGGCAAAGGGAAAAGCAAAAAAACAATAAAGTATTCAAAAGTCACAAAAACAGGCCAAAAAATTGACAGAAATGTAAAATACACAAACACAGAGACACACACTTATGAAATAAAAGAAAATGAGGGATAGGTAATTTAGAAAAGAGTGAGATGGTAAAGACTAAGAGTGGAATAAAAAATTAGGCCCAGCACCATGCACAAAGACAGAAAAAACAAAATGACCACGCCCATGCAAACGGTGTAGTGCTGTTTGCATGATATTTGCAATGCGAGAATGGAAATTGTGCTCTCAAATGTGAAAAATGAAGCACAAATGGGTGCAATTAGCATCTCTGCCCACTGGCGGTATTCAGCAGAGCTTGCAGAGTGTTATAACCACTTTGCGGAATTTGGCAAAGTGAGACTCCACAAGCTTCACCCACCCCTAATGTCTTCTCCTAGTTGGGCCCGTCATCACACCACAGAGCGGCTTACAGCAACAGCCCTCCCATGTAGTATAGTTGGAGGTATGGGAGACCAAGATCACCCTGGGTAGGATAACATTTCAGGATCTCGGGGCAGACCCTGCACCTCTACCCCATCCATATGGGTCACCAGCAATCCATCAATCTGCCGAAACCGCATGGTCTGCAGCACTCAGAACAGATTTTGAATCACATAAAGGCAGCAGGGTAAGAGGCCCATTTTGTTTAAGGCCACCCTACCTATCACTGACACTGGCAGCATGATCCACCACTGAACAGAGGCTGGGAGGTAATCCAGCACCAATCCCATGTTTAAAGCTTATTGTAGGGGGGTGTAATATTTGCATACCCAGAAAACCGAGACACTGAGTTTCCCGTGGTGAAACTACATCAGTGAGATCTGCTGAGTCCACTTTAGCCAACCCCGTCAGGAGGAACTGTGCTGTCTTATAGCAATTAACACAAAGCCCCAATACCACTCCAAAATTGGCCATTAGCGTTGAAAGAAGAGAAACTGAGTCTTTCACATAAATAAGCGCATAATTGGCATACATTGACACAACATGTGTCTCATCTCCAAACCGTGTGTCCCAGTCCTGTAGTTCGGCTCTGAGGTGTATTGCCAGTAGCTCTATAGCAAGAGCAAACAGAAGTTGCGACAATGGGCAGCCCTGTGTTGTACCCCTCTCTATACGGAAGGAATCAAACATCTCATTACCTGGGTGCACTCTCGCACTTGGCCCGTGTACAGGAGTTGTACCTACCTCAGGAATTCCTCACTGAGTCCCATCCAGCGTAAAACCTCCCAAAGATTTATCCAGGACATAAAGTTGAATGCCTTCTCTATGTCTAAATGTTGGACTTTTTTTCCTTCTACAGGGTCATCTCCAATCTGTATGCCTCCTGCCTCCTATTTTCTCTGACCTGTTTTTGTTGTCTTTAGGACTCTAGAGCACTTTACCACTGCTGACCAGTGAGAAAGTGCATACGATCTCTCTGTAAATTGTATTGTTGATTGGTTTATCTACGATTGGCATATTTGATTTACTACTAAGTCCCTAGTACAGTGCACTAGAGGTACCCAGTGACTGTAAATCAAATGCTACTAGTGGGCCTGCAGCACTGGTTGTGCCACCCACATTAGTAGCCCTGTAAACATGGCTCAGACCTGCCACTGCAGTGTCTGTGTTTGCAGTTTTAACCTGCCAATTCGACTTGGCAAGCATACCCACTTACCAGGCCTAAACTTTTCCTTTTCTTACATGTAAGACACCCCTAAATTAGGCCCTAGGTAGCCCCACGGGCAGGGTGCAGTATATATTTAAGTTAGGACATATACTAATGTGTTTTAAATGTCCTGACAGTGAAATACTGCCAAATTCGATTTTCACAGTTGCAAGGCCTATCTCTCTCATAGGTTAACATGGGGGCTACCTTTAAATATGATTAAAGCGTAGATTCCCTTTGGGAGCAGATAGACATGTGGAGTTTGGGGTCCCTGAGCTCACAATTTAAAAATACATCTTTTAGTGAAGTTGGTTTTGAGATTGTGTGTTTGAAAATGCAACTTTTAGAAACTGGGCATTTTCTTGCTTAAAGCATTCTGTGACTCTGTCCATTTGTGGATCCCCTGTCTGGGTCAGTTTGACAGTTGGGCTGGTTGGCACCTCTCTCTAGACAGTGACTCAAAGGGAGCTAGGGTGTAGCCTGCATATCTTGATGAGCCATCTGTGCTAGGAGTGAGGGGAGGAGTGGTCACTTACACCTGAAAGGGCTGTTCCTGTCCTCCCACAATGCAGTCTCCAACCCCCTGGTGTGTGTCTTGGGCCTGGCCTGGACAAGGCAAGATTTTACAAACAAAGAGACTTTCCTTTGAAGTGGGCCTACTACAAAGGCCAAAATGGGTATAAGAAGAACACCCAAAACCACAGACTTTAGATCACTTCTGGACATAAAGAGGAACCTCTGCCTGGAGAAGAGCTGAAGAGCTGAGGAGAAGTGCTGCCCTGCCTGTGACTGTGCTTTGTGGAGCTATCCTGTAGTTGCTGCTTCTGCCTGTGCAAGGGGACAAAGACTGGACTTTGTTGTGCATTCCTGCTTGTGAAGAAATCTCCAAGGGCTTGTCCTGAGCTTGCCTCTCAGGGCCATCAAAGACTTCTCCTGCCAGCACCTGGACTCTCTGCTCAGACTCCTGCCTTGCCAAGTGGTGCCCTATCCAGTTACTGGGGCCTTGGAAGGTGAAGCTGGCAGACCAAGACTGAAAATCCATGCAGACTGGCGTGCGGTGAAAATTTAGATGCACCTTCCGAGACTGGCTGAAAACGACACACCGCCGGCTTCGCAGCAGTAACTGACGCTCCACCTACATTACAGCTGGAAAATTGATGCACGCAGCTGGAGAAACAACACACAACACCCGTTGATGGAGGCTGATAACGTTGCAACCCATATTTTCGAGGCAACATTGCTGGGCGCAGAAAAACGGCGCACTGCTCTCCTGCAGAGAGAAGAAAGGATGCACACCGACGTGATCAGAGGAGGAGAAACTGCACAAGGTCTTGCTTGCGGGTGAGAAATTGACACATCACTAGCCCTTTCCGAAGCACACTCGCCCGTTCGTGTTATTTTGACACTACCCAGGTACTTTTCAACACTAACAGTGTTTTTACTGTTTTCTCAAGGATTTAGGACTCGATTGCTTTTAAAATGAATAACTTGACTTGTGTATGTTGGATTTTTGTCATTTTAGTCTTGTTTTGTTTAGATAAATATTACCTATTTTTCTAAACCTCTGTTGTGTCATTTTGTAGTGTTTTCGCTGAGTTACTGTGTGTGTTGGTACAAATACTTTTCACCTAGACTCTGAAGTTAAGCATGCCTGCTTGTGCCAAGTTACCAAGGGGGTGTGCGGGGGTTAACTGAGGATGATTCTCCTTTATCCTGACGAGAGTGAGGATCCTTGCTTGGACAGGGGGTAACCTGACTGCCAACCAAAGACCCCATTTCTAACACAAAGGCTATTAATGCAGCTCGCATGCAGGTAGTACAAGTTTTGTGTATCACATGAGATAGTCTTCTCAGATACATGTGTGTACCTCGTCCAAACATAAAGCCACATTAATCCTCAGAGACCAGATGCCTGACCACCGGTCATAACCTCAGAGCTGGGACCTTGGCTAATAATTTGATGTTGATGTTAAGCATCAAGAGCAGCCTGTAAGACCCAGGGTCAGCAGTGTCTTTGCCTGGCTTGGGGAGCATAATTATAAGGGTTTCCCACATATGAGCTGGTAATTTGCCAACTTCTTGTGCTTCATGTAAAGTTTGAAGAAGTGCATGGGAGCAGAAAGGCGGAGTATGCCTGGAAGTATTCATTAAGGAGACCGTCACCTGGACAGTTTCCTCTGGCCATATCCCGAAGGGCCTAACCCAGTTCCACCAGTGTGGTGGCTTCTTGGAGTCCATCCGCTTGGGCCTCTGTCAACTTGTGAATGTCAATCTGAGCTATGAACCCCTCAACCATGGGGGCTTCTGCTTGCGCTGGGGATGCATACACCTCCACCAGATGGTCATGAAGGTGTATGTTAATTGCTATTTGACCCATGGTTAATGGTAATGCACCATCAGGTCTGTGGAGAGCTAAGATAATCAGCGGGGGACATTCATGCTTAAGTAGCAAGGCCAACATGCGGCCCGATTTATCTCCTTGTCTTTGAAGATGCTGCCTATAGTCCTTCCGGACATGATAGTCCAGTCTGTCCCAGATGGCTGACCCTCTCCTATGCACCTCTGCCAGGGCCACATTTCCCAGCTCAGGGCCCAGTGCTTGTCCCTGTAATCCCATAAGTCACTCTTCCCCTTCCCTCAGTTCTTCCTCTAGTTTCTTCCTGATCCCATAGGTCTTGCTGAGGCTTTCCCCTCGAATGAAAGCCGAGCCCTCCACTCTGTGCTGTGTGTCTGGGTGGTGCTCCAGTTTGTAGCAAAGAAGCCTTGCAGTACTTCCATTATGTCTATGTTGTATTCTGAATCACCAAGCGTCTCGGACCACAGCCTCCATAAGAGATGGCAAGGTCTATTTCCCAGCACACTCCAATAGTAAAGGGGTGTGGTCAGAGGGAAACCACATGCAATAGCTAACCTTTACAACATTAAGGACACCCTTGTTTGTTAGGTGAAAATGGTCCAGACGACTATGGGCCTGTGAGTTGGGGAATAACAACAGAATTCCATACTTCTGGGGTGGAACTCCGTCCACATGTCAACAAGTTCAATTGTGTCATAGTTTCCCAAAATCCCACCACCACGCAAGGTTTGTGCCCTTCTAGGGCAGATGCCAGACCAGTCACTCATGTGAAATATAATTGAAATCACCCACCCAAATGATAGGCATATCTAGACAGGGAAGTAACTCAGGCTCTAGAGCTCTGAAAAAACCTTACTTGTCAGCGATAGGTGCATATACATTCAGCATGCAAAGTTCCTGGCCATCCAGTACCCCATGTAGAAGTATATAATCCATCCACGTCAGCCACCTGCCCTCACAACTCGAATAGGACCCTCGAGGCCACCCACATAAATACCCCTCTAACATATAAGGAATAAGTGCAAGAATATAGTTGACCTCTCCACTTTTTGTATGGCTTCTGGGCTTCAGCATCCAGGAGGTGCATCTCCTGAAGGAACACAATGTGTACTCCTATCCTCCTAAGATAGGTGTGTGTCCTCTATCATTTTAGAAAGGAATTAAACCCATGTAAAGTCCATGTGTGTATATGTACTAAGACATGATAAAGTGTTGTGCGTGCTATAACAATCATCCCCTGGCCTCCCAACCCCCCAATCTCCCCCTCGAGTCAGACACACAATTGCCACTGCACTAACTATAACTGTACCCCATGAACAAATCCCAATCACCCTCCCTGAGTAAACACGCCAAAACTCAACTAGTGTCTCCCCACACATTGTAAGGTACCTATCCACCCAAACTAACAACCCCAGTAGAACTGCAGTATGTTTCGTTTATTTTGGGCATTTAACTAAAGCTAAAACTAAGGGGTGAGAATGGACAGATGAAAGCCCAGTGAGAGGTACATTCGCTGTTTCACTCCTGTATACCTTATGATCCTCGCTTCACCAAGTTCAAACTTACACACACCATCTTAAAGGGAACGAGCAAAGATGAGAAGATAGGGTAAAAAAAAAAAAGCAGAAAGTAATAAGTGGCAGAAGGGTGGGGCGAGCTCAGTGCACAAGTGCCCTGGCCCCATTAATTGTGGAGCCCCCACGTTCCGCAATGCCCTCTGCTCCTCTCTCGCAGGTCTTGACATTCCCTCCAGGTGTTTGCTACGTGGCCACTCCTGATATGTTGCAGCAACGTCTCCACTCAATCGCCACAAATCTGACTCAGTGCAGGAGGACACAGTGGAAGTGACCACCTCTACTAGCTCCCTCGCCTCCTCATGTTCCTGTTGCTGTATTTTAAATTCAAAATTCTGTCAGTTTGCACTATCACTCTCGCAGTGGAACCTGAATGGTGACTATGTCTGCTTCTCCTCCTTGATGGAATCATGGGCCTCACCACGCAGGAAACCATCTTGAAGCTGTCCTAAGGGCGTTGCTGGAATTCAATCAGCACCTCGGATCTCCACCCAGTCCCAAGTCTCCTTGGGTGTTGTGAAGAAATGGTAGTAGCCACCCTGTATTGCCTTCTGTTTGGTGGGGTAAAGCAATATATATGTCAAGACCATCGCTTTCAGTTTTTGCCTGACACCACTGAAGGATTGTCTGTAGAATTGGACAACGCTAGTATAATTTTGAAAAATGCATATGCTGTGTTTTTCAAATGCGGGGACTCTATGTCTGCCAACCCCTGGTGGGATTTGTCATGGTACCTGTAAATTAGAAACCTTGCTATTACAATTCTGGGTGGGGTGCCCAGTTTTGACGCCAGGGCCAATGACCTGTGTGTCCTCTCTACCGTAATGAATCTTGACAGAGTTACAGAAGGGATAGCTGACTTGATCCACTCCTTCAGGAAGACCTCTGGAGCATTGCCCTCTGCGCTCTCAGGGAATCTCACTAATCTCAGGGTACATCTGCTGGAATGACCTTCCGCATCTTCCATTCTTGCCTCTAGTCTGCTTGAGTTAGCTTTGAGCACAGTCACTGTGGCCTTCACAGTGGAAATATTTTCCTGCATCTCAGTGACCTGATTTTCCATTTCCACGGATCTCTCAGCTACCCTATGTAGATCAGACATGAGCAGGTTTATATCAATTGCCATAACCTCAATCTTTGCTTGTACTGCTACGCCAGTTGTCTCAGTAGCCACCAGCATCAGGGTCCCCAATGGCTCATTTGTCTACTGCTGTCTTTCGCCATCGCCTGTCAGCGGGACTCCACTCGTACTCGGCACGGTGGATTGCTCTATTTGTGTTTGTCAGGTGCCCCTGGTTGGCCTGTCTTTGCCCATGCTGTATTGAAAGGGTTGAGTCGGTTGTGCCCAACATTGGAGCCACTTTATTCATTTCCTAGGTACACTCAATGGCACTGCAGGGATGGTGGTGACTCCAAACACTACAATAATGTTCTTTTTGCAGTCAGGCATCTTCTGGAATAGTTGGACAACCTCATTGGTGTACTCAGCAGCAGACTCTTAGGTGTCATGCCCACATACCAAGAAGCAGTCGCCCCCAGTGGGTACCTCCAGATTAGTGGTGGCACTACAGATCATGTTTAGGAGGAGTACCCCTGGATCACAACCGGCAACTGAGCATTCCATATGGTGGTAACCACAGGTGCCAGACACCTTGGGCAGATGCAAAACACCCACCGCTTTTTCCTTCCATTGCAGGGGGGTGCCTCCAATCACCAATCACTGTCTCTCCAAAGCTTGTCAGGTTCAGTGGTATGTAGGAATGAGCCGGGAGTTCTACAGCTATGTGTGGCATGCAGGTGATAACGCAGGTCACTCCAATGCACCTCTAGCATAGGGGTGGGTTAGATCAGTCTGAGGCCCCTCACCGAGTCTTTCAGTCCCCCAAGAGTCAATTGGTGTCAACTAGTTCTGCAGTTGCCTCATAATGGGGTTATGTACCCTGCTCATAGTTCAGCAAACTGGCACACTCCTGCACACGGCTCAACTCTGTGAGCCCACTCAGACCTACAAGCAGAGAGAGGAGGTGGAGGGGTAGTCCTGAGTGGTCCAATCGGACACTTACCCCACAGTGAATGCACCATGTGGACCCCTCAACAAAGCTTACCTTGTCTGTTTTCACAAGCGTGGGGCCCTGCAGCTCACCAGTACTACTTTCTCCTAGGACAGAGGGATGGGTCTCAGAGGCAGATGTTTCCAATGGGCCAACAGCAGGTGTAAGTGAGGGTGTGACGGGCAGGTGGTGGGGGCCGGTACTGCTCTCAGGCAGCTCCTACAGGGCTTTGCAGCAGCCAGAAATGCTGGTCTGATGTTGGAAACAGGCCATCCCCAGTCTATGTGCTCTGTTGTCCAATACTGCACTGCACCCCTTTGTGCACCTCAGACGTGTCCGGGGAGTGCTTTCTGCCTCAGGGTCTCCAGGGGTAGCCTTGGTGACAAGAACAATCTTAGCCACAGCGGGTGGGCCTCAATGCCTGCTGTTATTGAATCGTGTGAAGCCCTCCTCTATCTAGACTGCTGCTACTCGAGCTCCCAAGCAACCGGGCCAGCTACACCTATCCACTCGTCTTGTCAGTGCAGCAAGGGAAAAATCACAGGCACCGCGTATTCAGTGGGCCATCCACAAGTTAAAGGCTGGCTGGGACGGTGGTCTCCCGAAGCCCGCATCAGGGGCCCAGGTGAATTCCACAGGACAACCCCATATGGGGGAGGCAAACCAAGCTGATTCTGCCTTTGCGATGTGAGTAGTGCCACCATCCAGCACCCTTGCTGCTCTTCCACAGAATTTCAGGTCCTCTTCGAAGCCGCCATTTCTGCCTGGGCCTAGGCCAGGTATTCATTGCAAGACTGACCTCCTCACTGGTGGCGCACAGGGTGTCACAGGGAAGTCTTGGGGGCTCTAATTAAATACCCCCCTTTTGCACCCCAGTATTGCTGTCACACTTGTGGGCACTGTGGGGTCTCGGGATGGCAGAATGGTGAAGGATTTCTTATTCGGGGTTGGAGCTCACTTCTAGTGCTGCCGCTTAGCCATCTTGCTGACCATGCCCCCATTTGGTGTAAATTAAGTCACACCTCAATACATCACACAGCGTAGGAGAAGAGGGTTAGGTATTTGATGAATGGATGAGACACGGCGTTTGGGGGAAGGTGTGGAAAAGACAAACACAACAGAACAACAACATTTATGAGGGCGAGCAGCACATCATCATCAACCTTTGGTGGAAGGAAATGAAGGAATGAGTATGACACAGTTCAGTTAAATGCATTGCAAACCATACTTCTGCCTAAGAGACCCAAGTTATTAAATATTCCAGTGTTTGAAAAATTATATTTATGGAGGAATGAATTGCACCCACTCAGTTCTAAAAATATTAGAGTTAAAAGAAAAATAATACTGTATTGCTAAATTGGACGGTGCATCTGCATTCTTCTTGGAATGTCAGTCATTCTTGGGATTTGGCTGAATCGGTCTGATAGGTAAGAAGGAGTGGTGAGCTCAGCTTTTGCCTTTCACTTGTGCAGGGGAGGAGACGGCCTGGGATCCTAAAAAAACAGAAAATGTATTGTGTAGTCAATGATAAGGAGAGAAGGAAGCTAAGCTTCATGTACTAAGAAGACTTAGAAGCAGAGAAAAAAAAGAGGAGTTTCACGTTTGCAGCAGTGCAGCACACATGCTCAGCAGCATTTCCCAAATCAACACACCTCTCTCCACTCCACATAGTTGAGTACTAGGCATCATAGTCCTAATCATAATGTTTTTCCTTTGAAGTCGAAACATACTTTCCTCTAGCTGTTGAGGTAGTCCCACAATGAGTCCTTTCATCCTCCTCCTAATTCCGAGTAACTACGTACCAGTACTGACCTGAGCAAAATAGACCTGTAGTGCACTGCTGTTGAAGACTAAGTAGAGAAACAGGATTGGAGTATTTTGTATTGATTTGTGTTTGTTAACTAAAGGGACTGGTCTGGTCTCTGAAGAACCAGAAAAAAATGAATGGACCCTGCAGGTAAATATTTGCGTAGTTTCAAAGGGCAAATCACCTTCAGGAAAAATGATCACCCAATAGGCACCAAGCAATGCAAATCATCTAAATCAAGTTTACTAATTAGTTGAACACCCTCCCTCACTGTCTGCTACCACATAAGCCATTAATCATCACTCACAATCATTGAATAATCTAACATCGCTCATTGTTGCAATAATTGTAGCTACCTCTTCCAGTCCAAGCATGATGATAGGTACACAGTTGCATTTTCTCTTTGATGTAAGCAACACATTGTAATGTGGCATTGGCAATCTTGTAAATCAATGATCTTCTGGGGCAGCCCTGCTAGATGATGCAAAAAAGGTTAGGCATGCAAGGCAGGTAGGCATTGTCTCAAATGTCCTGAAAAGAATGTGGAGGCTTCTTCACTGAGCTCTGGTACAACTCCAATCTGGCAATACATGTGACTAAAAAATGATGGGGCAACATAAATCAGACACAAACATAATGTTCCACCAGCTATATCTTTTTTTGGGAGGTGCAAAGAAAGAAGTTCAACAATAAATAATTAAAAAGTACTATGGTGGCATATTCAGTCAGGGAAGTAGAGTTCATCCTCAAACTCAGGTGGTTCACCCAGAAGTTAGTCAGCTAACAATTTTTATTCTGACTAATCATCCTCCTCCTCCTTCTGTTCTGTTTCAGGGATGGTGTAATTGTGTAATATGAAATGTTGGTTAATTTTGATCATGGTCAATCTCGCCATGGTTTTGAGGTGAGAGACTAGACCTTCATACTGTGACAACAGCTTTAGCTTCACTGGAGACATGCTCAGCAGACACTCTGGCTACAGGACAGGTAAGATACTTTGGCGGTCATTCCGACCCTGGCGGTTGCCTACCGCCAGGGCCGGGGACCGCGGATGCACCACCAACAGGCTGGCGGTGCATCCATGGGCATTCTGACCGCGGCGGTACAGCCGCGGTCAGAAACGGGAATCCGGCGGTATCCCGCCGGTTTCCTGCTGCCCGAGGGAATCCTCCATGCCATGGGGATTCCGACCCCCTTACCGCCAGCCTGGTTCTGGCGGTTTTGACCGCCAGAACCTGGCAGGCGGTAACGAGTGTCGTGGGGCCCCTGGGGGCCCCTGCAGTGCCCATGCAAATGGCATGGGCACTGCAGGGGCACCCTAACAGGGCCCCACCAAGATTTTCAGTGTCTGCCAAGCAGACACTGAAAATCGCGACGGGTGCAACTGCACCCGTCGCACCCCTTCCACTCCGCCGGCTCCATTCGGAGCCGGCATCCTCATGGAAGGGGGTTTCCCGCTGGGCTGGCGGGCGGCCTTTTGGCGGTCGCCCGCCAGCCCAGCGGGAAACTCAGAATCACCGCGGCGGTCTTTTGACCGCGCAGCGGTATTCTGAAGGCGGGACTTTGGCGGGCGGCCTCCGCCGTCCGCCAAAGTCAGAATCACCCCCTTTATTGCCAGCCTGCTGAGCAATGGCCATTGGCACATCTTCGCATACCTATACACCAGTGGGGTTTGATCCACATAGTCCTCATTTAGTTCATAAAAATACTCCTGGAACATCACCTCAATGGTCATTAATGCTGCCACCTGCTTGACCTATTTTGCCTTCACCTCTGCACTGGCCTTAAGACCTGCCATTTGAAACCAAGCCATGCAGAGGTTGGGGCTAATTATTCTGTTCCTCTAATAGTATTTTTTACTGGTGTTCTCGTTGCTGGTGTTGGCTGCTGTGTTATGAGACTGCCCTCTCTGAAAGTTGAGGGCACCACCCCTGACCTTCTGCCAGGGAGTGGGATGCTAGTGATTTCCAGCCATTGTTCTTCCAGGTCTCCGGCTTGCTCAACAATCCACCTCTTGTATTTTGAAACATCTGCGTCAGAAAAAGGAATGAAAGTGGCCACAAGTGCTTTGTACCATGGATCAAGTAGTGTGGCACAGATAAACTCTTTGACAACATGATGTCATTTTGTACCCTTGCATTACAAGCCAAGAGAAGGATTAAGCTCTCAACCAAGAGATGCGCTTCTGCATTTTGGTTCACAGCTGTGACTGCAAACCTTTCAGACACCTTCTATGGCTGGTCCTGTAGCAGATGCAACAACAGGATAGTTTGGCCCATCATACTGTCCTCTTACCTAACTTACAGTGTGAAAACATCAAAAGGGAGTAGCATCTGAGTCAGGTATTTGACTAGGCCCCATTTGTCCGCATCCATAGTCATAGCTTTCCCAATTGCATCCCTTCCTCTTAGAAAGACATAACCATCGAGCTTTCTGTACTTCCCAAACAGATGTTGCAACATGTAATAGGTTGAGTTCCAGTGTGTTGGCACCTCCTGTATCAGGGCTTTATTGGTACTCTATTTGCACACTAAATAATTCTCAACTGTTTCCGGGCTTCAAAAGAAAGGCTGAAATGAGTGCAGATTCTTCTGCAGGTAGTCAGTATGTTGCTGACTATGGTGGTCATAACAACCCTGGCGGACGGTGTTAAAGCGGCAGTAAGACCGCCAACAGGCCGGCAGTAAAAATGTTGCAATTACAACCGTGGTGGAAACCGCCAACAAAGACAGCCACTTTAGCACTCAGACCGCCACGGCGGTACAAACAAACAGCTCGGCGGTCACCGCCATCAGACAGGCGGAGGACAATGTACCGCCCACACTATTATGACAGGCCAATCCGCCACCTTTTCCGGGGCGGATACACCGCAGATGTACGCTCACCTCTACCCACTCCACGAGGAAGGAGGACACCATGGAACCGGAACTCCATATTTTTCCTGCGATAGTCTTCCTGCTCCTGTACCAGAAGCACCAACGCCGGAGGTGAAGACCACGGTGAGTACTGCACCTACGACACAGGGGAGGGAGGAGGCAAAAAACAGAGACACACACACGCAACACCCCCACCCCCACCCACACCCACTACAACACACACCAATGCATATCTATACATCACAGTTACACCCGCTAAACTCCCCTGGAAGAATGCAAAGACAAAAGGAAATGAGTGTAACCATTGTAATATATCAAAATTCAGAATGCAAAAATATACATATACACACTATTAACAAAATGTACACCACGATTAGTAGTCCAGGTATTGCACTATTCATAGTCCGTGGACCACTGGGCCCAAAATGCATGGGCTAGGTCCACACACGATACCAGATCAAAACAGAGAGAACACTGCTGGGGCATCAGATAGAAATACAACAGGCACCTCAGGGGGAAGGGAAGGAGGGCACCTCAGCCGGATGAGTGCACAACGCCAGATCCACGAGGGGGCTCCATGCCCATTGATGTATCCTGGGGAGAGCAAAGCCACAGTCTCTCAAGTCTCTACAGTGGGTGGGTTGCCCACTGTTCAATCCTGGGGAGTGCAAAGCCACAGTCTCTCAAGTGGATAACAGTCTCCACTGGTTCTGGAGGGGGACTGGTGCCCAGAGTGCTTCATCCTGTGCAGGACAGAGGTAGTGGATGCATGTCTCCACTGGTTCTGGAGGGGGACTGGTGCCCAGAGTGCTTCATCCTGTGCAGGACTGAGGTAGTGAATGGATCTCTACACTGGTTCTGGAGGGGGACTGGTGCCCAGAGTGTTTCATCCTGTGCAGGACAGAGGTAGTGGATGCATGTCTCCACTGGTTCTGGAGGGGGACTGGTGCCCAGAGTGCTTCATCCTGTGCAGGGCAAAGGTAGTGGATGCATGTCTCCACTGGTTCTGGAGGGGGACTGGTGCCCAGAGTGCTTCATCCTGTGCAGGACAGAGGTAGTGGATGCACGTCTCCACTGGTTCTGGAGGGGGACTGGTGCCCAAAGTGCTTCATCCTGTGCAGGGCAGAGGTAGTGGATGCACGTCTCCACTGGTTCTGGTGCCCAGAGTGCTTCCTCCTGTGCAGGGCAGAGGTAGTGGATGCACGTCTCCACTGGTTCTGGAGGGGGACTGGTGCCCAGAGTGCTTCTTCCTGTGCAGGACAGAGGTAGTGGATGCACGTCTCCACTGGTTCTGAGGGGGAATGGTGCCCAGAGTGCTTCATCCTGTGCAGGACAGAGGTAGTGGATGCATGTCTCCACTGGTTCTGGAGGGGGACTGGTGCCCAGAGTGCATCACTCACCCCGTGACGGTCCCTGTTGCGTCAGTGCCCCTGCCGCTCATGGGCTAGCGGTGCTTGACTTGGTGGTGCTTGCCCTGTTCAGAGTTCCTTGCCCTGTTCAGCGGTGCCTGACTTGGCGGTCCTTGCCCTGTTCAGAGGTGCTTGCCCTGTTCAGCGGTGCTTGACTTGGCAGTCCTTGCCCTGTTCAGCGGTCTTTGCCCTGTTCAGCGGTGCCTGACTTGGCGGGCCTTGCCTTGTTCAGCGGTGCTTGCCCTGTTCAGTGGTTCTTGCCCTGGTTAGCGGTCCTTGTCCTGTTCAGAGGTGCTTGACTTGGCGGTCCTTGCCCTGTTCAGCAGTCCTTGCCCTGTTCAGCGGTGCTTGCCCTGTTCAGCGGTGCCTGACTTGGCGGTCCTTGCCCTGTTCAGCGGTGCTTGCCCTGTTCAGCGGTGCTTGACTTGGCGGTCCTTGCCCTGTTCAGCGGTCCTTGCCCTGTTCAGCAGTGCTTGACTTGGCGGTCCTTGCCCTGTTCAGCGGTGCTTGCCCTGTTCAGCGGTGCTTGACTTGGCGGTCCTTGATTGCCCTGCTGGGCTGGGGCTGGCGGTCCTTCATTGGGCAGCTGGGCTGTGGCTGGGGGGGTCCTCCTGGGCAGCTGGGCTGTGGCTGGCGGGGCCCTCCTGGGTAGCTGGGCTGTGGCTGGCGGGGCCCTCCTGGGCAGCTGGGCTGTGGCTGGCGGGGCCCTCCTGGGCAGCTGCGCTCTGGCTGGCCGGGCCCTCCTGGGCAGCCGGGCTGTGGCTGGCAGGGCACTCCTGGGCAGCTGGGCTGAGGCTGGCGGGGCCCTCCTGGGCAGCTGGGCTAAGGCTGGTGGGGCCCTCCTGGGCAGCGATGATGGGGCTGGCGGTGGCCTCCTGGGCAGCGACGATGGGGCTGGCGAAGGCCTCCTGGCCAGCGGGGATGATGGCTGTCCTCTCCGCCGTGCTGCTCCTCCCAGACTTTACGGGTTTCTTCTGCCCCTTCCCCACCTTGGGAGGAGTCACAGCTGAGTCCTCACTCCCCCCGGGACCCCTGTGAGCGGCTTGGGTGGCTGGATTCTTCCCCCCTCCCGCCGGGCACTGGCCAACTTCTGGTGCTTCACAGGGAGTGGACTGGCTGTGCTCTGGCTCTGTGCCACACTGGCTGTCCTGGTGGCCGGTGCACTCCACATACCTGTGACAACAGGTACCACTGGTGCCGTTGATTTTGTGGCTGAGGTGCTAGATCGGGACCTATGAGTTGGACGGGGGTGGTGGGAAATAGGTTAAGGGTGGACAGGAAAATTTGTTTGGAGACACTGGGACGGGTAGCTGGAGGGGGTTTGGGAGTGGAGAAAGAGGTGGTGGTTGTAGGAGGTGTAACTTTTGTGGTTTTGGGTGCAGGTGCATGTGCTGGAGGCTGTTGTGAGGTGGATGTATGTTGGGTGGGTGTGGGCCTGCGTTTGTGTATCTTGGGAGGGGGCGTCACAGACACACTGGGAGAGGACACAGGGGACATGTGAATGGTAGTGCGGGTGGTGACTGCACGTGAGCGGGGTGTGCTGGTGGGTGTGCTGGTGGGTGTGCTGGTGCGGGACGTAGTGGCTGTACTGGTAGTGCATGCAGGTGTGAGTGTAGACAAGACTGGGAGGGAGGAGGGAGACGAGGAGGAGGGGGACACAGTGGAGGCAGTGGATGTTGGTGTGTCTGTATGTGTGTGATGCTTACGTGAGTGCCTGTGGGATGTGTGGTGCTCATGTTTGCCTGAGCTTCCCTTGTGTGTTGAGGTGTGTGCAGGCTGGTCTGATGGTGTGCTTGGGATAGGCAGAGGTACAGGGGATT
This sequence comes from Pleurodeles waltl, assembly GCF_031143425.1. NCBI lineage: Eukaryota > Metazoa > Chordata > Amphibia > Caudata > Salamandridae > Pleurodeles > Pleurodeles waltl. The sequence continues at coordinate 528,140,094 of NC_090437.1, read as the reverse complement.
GGGTCTGGGTGGAGAAAGTTGGAGGGGGGAGGCTAGACACAGGGACATCAGTGCTGAGGCCAGAATTTGAAAGGTTCGATCAAGGGCAGCCTGACCAGAATGAATGCCCTCCAGGAATGCATTTGTTTGTTGCAACTCGCTTTCTACACCCTGGATGGCATTCAAAATGGTAGACTGCCCAACAGTGAGGGACCTGAGGAGGTCAATGGCCTCCTCACTGAGGGCAGCAGAGGTGACAGGGGCAGGGGCTGAGGTGCCTGGGGCGAAGGTGATGCCCACCCTCGTGGGTGAGCGGGCACGGGGCACACGCTGAGGGGCTGCTGGGAGGGCGGTGCTGGTAGGGGGGGTGGTGGCAGTACCTGTAGTAGTGGGGGGCATAGATGTTGCCCCCACCACAATGGAGCTCCCATCGGAGGACGAGTCCGTGTCGCTGGTTTCAGCTCCTGTCCCTGCCGTGGTGCTCCCCTCGCCCTCTGTCCCACTGGTGTATTCAGAGTCCGTAGTGTGGCCCTCCATGGCCATGTTGGATGCAGCTCCCTCGTGCTCCGGTGCCACTGCTCCTCCGCCTGATGATGCTCTGCACAAAAGAACAGGGAGACTGGAAAAAAAGGGGGGGAACAGAAGAAAGGCATGTTGAGTGCATGGCTTATCGCTACCATTGGCAGACAAGACAGACACAGCAGCCCCCTGCACTACGTCGCGCTGTTGGGCTATACAGTGCAATTCCTGGGAAATGGCCTACAAGGCTATGGACGACATCTGCACATATAGATGACACAGGTGCATGAATAGCTGTACTTAGCACTCTACAGAGGTGGGGTGGGGGGCCACAGGGCCATGCCTTACGAAGGGGCCTAGCCTACGGAACTCGCCCTGACCTAGGGAAACCCACAGCCTTCCTCCCCCACCCAGACCCCTCCACTGCGAGCTAAGTCAGCTGAAGTAGAGTGTACTCACCCCCTTGTGTCTGCTGTGATGCCCTCAAGCGCCCATCCAACTCCGGGTTGGCCACCGCCAGGATCCGGAACATCAGGAGGGTCATGGTTCGACGGGCACCCCTCCCACATTGGGAGACCATCCCCAGCTGAGCCTCCGCCGTCTTCTTGCTCCAGCGGCGAATGTCCTCCCATATTTTCCAGCAGTGGGTGCTCTGTCTGTGGTGAACCCCCAGGGTCCGGACGTCCTTGGCGATGGCACGCCAAATATCCTTCTTCTGGTGGGCGCGACCTACATGAAATGTACAGGGGAAGAAGAGAAGTCATTACCCACTGCGCCGTCAAAGTGAGTGGCCCCCATCCATACCCTTGCCATGTGCACATGCACCCACCGTCTTTCATGCACTCAGAACTCTGCCCCCTTCCTTCTTACAACCAGCCCTCTCCACACAGGCATAGCATATACAGCATGCTCCCTGTGTACTTACCTGTTGGTATGGAGGACAGTAGAGTAGCGTGTACTGGGGGAGGACCCCATCGACGAGCTTCTCCAACTCCTCCGATGTGAAGGCAGGAGCCCTTTCCCCAGATGCACGAGCCATTGTCTCTTCCAGACCGAGGTCACAGCAGCACTTGCAGTGTAGGTCTTCTCCTGTCGAAGATCAGGTAACAAGTGATTCAACAGATAGAAAATGGCAGTCACGTCCGCGGCGGTGTGTACCATCACGGCCGGCGTACATCGTCATTGGCTCCTGGGACCCATAGGGTCCAATGTTAACCAATGCATCATTGCGCCACGGTCTTCGACCGCCTACCGCGACGGTGTACAACGCCAGCGCAGTTACCTCATATCCCATTGTCCCACTTTACAGGTCAGGCAGCCGCCATTTCAGGGGCCCACATGGCTCTATTTTTAACTGTGTCACACATACCTAGGCCTTGCCTCAACACTCTTACAGGGCAAATTTCGGATTAGGATTTGTGTTCTGTGTAAGCTGTGGGTACATACTTCAGAGTTGTTTGACTCTATGCTCGCTGTTGTCCTTCATAGGCACCGTCTGCTGGGACATGTGAGGGGATGGCGGAATCCTCCAGTGTACCGACCGCTGATGGACCTGTCGACAATGGAGGAAAGAAATTTGATAATCACCTACAGGCTTGACCGTGCCACAATACAGGAACTGTGTACCCAGTTGGAGCCAGACCTGATGTCAGCAATCCGCCATCCCACAGGAATCCCCCCTCATGTGCAGGTGCTATCAGTGCTCCATTTCCTTGCAAGTGGGTCATTTCAAACAACTGTGGCCATGGCATCAGGGATGTCCCAGCCTATGTTTTCCAACGTATTGTCCAGAGTGTTGTCTGCCCTTCTGAAACACATGCGGAGCTACATCGTTTTCCCTCAGGTGGAGGATTTGCCTGCAGTGAAAGGTGACTTCTATGCCCTTGGACACATCCCCAACATCATAGGTGCCATTGATGGGACACATGTGGCATTGGTACCCTCCGCAGGAGTGAACAGGTGTACAGGAACCGGAAGAGTTATCATTCGATGAATGTACAGATGGTATGTTTGGCCGACAAGTACATCTCCCATGTGAATGCCATGTTCCCTGGCTCAGTGCATGACGCTTACATCATGCAGAATAGCAGCATCCCTTATGTGATGTGTCAACTCCAGAGGCACCGTGTGTGGCTATTAGGTGACTCTGGTTACCCCAACCTGTCATGGCTACTGACCCCAGTGAGGAATCCCAGGACAAGGGCAGAGGAACGCTACAATGATGCCCATGGGCGAACTAGGAGGGTGATCGAGCGGACCTTCGGCCTCCTGAAGCCAAGGTTCCGGTGCCTCCATATGACAGGTGGATCCCTATTCTGATCACCAAAGAAGGTGTGCCATATCATCGTGTCCTGCTGTATGCTTCACAACTTGGCTTTGCGACGACAGATGCCTTTTCTGCAGGAGGATGGTCCAGATGGCAGTGTTGTGGCAGCTGTGGAGCCTGTGGACAGTGATGAGGAGGAAGCAGAGGAAGAAGACATGGACAACAGGGACTCAGTCATCCAGCAATATTTCCAGTGAAACACAGGTGAAATTACATTCCTGCCTACTACATGTACTTTTACACTTCTACCTCTATCCTGTCTGTCGACTTCACCCAGTGTATGGTCACTGAGTTGTCACTTTCCATTACGGTTTCACAGGGGTGGGTCCCACCGTGTGTCATCTGCTTAGATTCCTCATGGACTAGAGCTGTGTGACATAGGTATATTGACATTACTATTTCAAGAAGATTTTGTCACTGTAATTGCAAATACACTATTTCGAAATCACAGGCAGACTCCAGATCTTTTGGTGCTTTAGGTGTGTTTATTTAACGACAAAATATTGGAGGGGGAAGTTAAATGGTGAGGGGTGATGGCGGAGGAGTGTCCATGGCAGAGTCCAGTCTATTAGTCTCACAGGGGCATTGCCCATATGGGCATAGGAAGTGGAGCTGGGGCAGTTTCAATATGGACAGGGTGACAAAGTAGGACAGTGGGATGACAATCAGGGTGGTCTCATTTCTGGGCGGGGTCTTGGCATCGTGCTCTGTCTTGTTCCTGGATCTCAGGGACCGCTTGCGGGGTGGTTCTCCGTCTGCAGGGGGTGAGGTGCTGGTGTGGTGGTCCTGTGGCGGTGCCTCCTGTCCACTAGCGCCGGCGGAGGTGGTGGGCAGTTAATCGTCCATGCTAGTGTCAGGGGCCCCTTGTAGTGCCACAGTGTCCCTCCTGGTGTTCAGTATTTCCTTCAGCACCCCTATGATGGTGCCCAGGGCGGAGCTGATGGTTCTGAGTTCCTCCCTGAACCCCAAATACTGTTCCTCCTGCATGCGCTGGGTCTCCTGAAACTTGGCCAGGACCGTTGCCATCATCTCCTGGGAGTGGTGGTATGCTCCCATGATGGAGGAGAGGGCCTTGTGGAGAGTGTGTTCCCTTGGCCTGTCCGCTCCCTGTCGCACAGCAGCCCTCCCAGTTCCCCTGTGTTCCTGGGTCTCCGTCCCCTGGACTGTGTGACCACTGCCACTGCCCCCAGGTCCCTGTTGTTGTTGGGGTGGTGGGTTATCCTGGGTTCCCTGTAGTGGTGGACACACAGCTGATTGACGTGTCCTGGGGACAGAGGTATGGGACCGCTGGGTGGGTGCTGTGCTGGTGTTACCAGAGGGGGAAGGTCTGTGGTGGCCTGTGCCTGTGTGAGGGGAACCGACTGTCCGGAGGCCCACGATGGTCCGGTCTGGTCATCTAGATCCAGGTGGACAGAGGTGCTGTCATCACTGTGGGCCTCTTCTGTGGGTGGAGTGGAGATGTCTGGACCCTCCTGTCTGGTGACGTTGGGTAGTGGTCCTGCAGGGGTGGAAAAGCATGATTATTGCATCTGTGTGTGTCATGGTGTGCAATGGGTGGGTGAGCGTGTACCCCAGTGCTGGCATTCCTGTGTGGGGGCTTGTGTGATGATGGTTTAGGGGGGTGTAAGGGTATGTGCAGTGGGCATGCTTTAGTGATGGGTATCCATGCGTTGGTGTTGCATGCAGGGCTTGGTGTTGGGATGTGTGGTTTGTGATATTGGTACATGTGTGAGGAGTTGGAGTGATAGGGGCGAGGGTGGGGGTATGTGATAGCATGCAGGTAGAGTGGGGGATATGGTAGTTAAAGGTTTGACTTACCGGAGTCGATTCCTCCACCGACTCCTGCAAGGCCCTCAGGATGCAGAATCACCAAGACCTGCTCCTCCCATGTTGTTAGTTGTGGGTGAGAAGGTGGGGGTCTGCCGCCAGTCCGCTGAACCGCCTGGTGGTGTCTCTTCCTGATGTCCTCCAGATTTCTTGGGTGTTGTCCCACTGCATGGACCCTGTCGACTATTCTTCGCCATAGCTTCATCTTCCTGGCAATTGAGATGTGCGGCACCTGTGCTCCAAATAGCTGTGGCTCTACCCGGACAATTTCCTCCACCATGACCCTGAGCTCCTCCTCCGAGAACCTGGGGTGTCTTTGCCTTGCCATGGGGTGGTGTAGGTGATGTTTGGGGTGGTGTGTGGGGTGATAAGTTTGGTGCTATGTAGTGGTGTGTGGTGTTTTGTGCGTGGAAGTTGTGTGGGTGATGGTGTTGTGTGCCTGTGGATGCTAGTTTGTGGATCGTGGTGTCTCTCTCTGGCCTTCTCTCTGTAATACTGGTCATAAGGGTTTGTGGGTGATGTGGGTGTGTGTTTTATATTGTAATGGGTCTGTGGGAGTGGTGTGTGTATGTGTATCAGGTGTGTGTATTTCGAATCGTCCAATGTGGCCGTGTTTTGTAGAAGTGTGTGTATTTTGAGCACAGCGGAGTGTACCGCCAATGGAATACCGCGCTTGGAAGACCGCCATGTGGATTCGTGTGTCGTGATAGTGTGGGAGTATTTCTGTTGGTGTGACGGTGGAGGATTTGTTTTCACCAGTTTATCGCTGACCTTTGGTGTGGCGGACTTGTGTGGGTGTCTGAATTTTGTCAGATTCAGAGATGTGGGTCATAATAGCTGTGGCGGAATTCCGCTGCCGAAGCGGTGTGTTGGCAGTCTTCTGTACAGCGGTAAGTGGCTTTTACCGCCAATGTTGTAATGACCGCCTATATCTTCATTTTTGAGAAACTCCTGCACAACCAGGTTGATGGAATGCACCAAGCACAGGACGTGAAGTAGCCATCATCTGCCATGGTCTTGACTATAGTATTGCTGTTGTCTGTGGCAATAAACCTGAATCCAAGACCTCTGGGTACCAGCCATTCACAAACCTTTTCTGTTAAATTTATCCAAGATGTTTGCAGCTGTAACGGATTTCTCTGTGGCAAACATGGCTATTGTTGCATGTCGCAAAATGCCCTTAAAACTAGTAGTTGCCTTACCCGCACTAAAGAGATCCAGTGTGCAGTGATACACATGTAATCAGTCGTCCAACAACTGGCCCAGATATCTGTAGTCAGGTGGATAGTGTAAACAGCACTTTGCTGCAAAGCTCATCCAGCCAATTGCAGCTTATTGTGATAAGCATTGGAGCAGCAACTCTGGTAAAATAGATCTAACTTGGAACCTTCTATTTCAGGCAGATGGCTGCCACAAATTTTAAAACTCTCACTCCTTCCACAAAAGAAAAAAGAAGGAGGACCAGTGCTTACATTATTGCCAGCTTTCTATTGTACAAACAGGTCTTTGGGTGGTTGCGGTCATGGGGCCCCTCCTGCCTAAACAATCACATAATAGTAGCCTCGATCTTTTCTGGGGCGACTGAAACAGGCGAGTTCTTAGAAGTAGGAGGTAGTAGACTCAATGTGCATCTTGAAGCAGTCTGTACGCTGTGGTGTCTCCATCTGACTCTGACTCTTGTGCCAATTTGAGGTTGCTGAGGTGGGTGATGCTGGCACACTGCTGGAGACAGGGCTGCTTTGCATAAAGATGTCACCCTCTTCTTACTTATGATCTCCCACTGTGATAAGAGCTGATGTTTACCAGCTCTCCTCACCTTCACCACCACCACATTCAGCAATTCTTTTAAGGTGCTTCTCCTACAGGATTGTGAGTTGTTTTTTTCATATGGGTCGTTTGGCCTCCCGTACCATAGTGTGAACCAGGATTACCTTGACAAACTATGTAAAATGGACCCTATTGCAATGTTCTCCTCCTGGTTGCTAAGTGTAAAAAAGTCCCAAACAGGAAAGGAGTAATTTCTTAGTGTGCCAGTGCAAATGCCTGAAGATAAACTGGTGATACGTGGGTGTGTCATTGATTGCCTCTCTGCACTGCATATGTCTACTGAGGTAAGGACTGGTGCAGGTCTCAGCTGGGGCTTTACAAATATGGTAGCTGGCAGTTGTACCTCTGCCATATCCCTTGGAGCAGGTTGAATAGTAGGGGTAATGTTGGACTCCTTTGTGCCAGCTTCCACAACAATAACTGGCTCGTCGTCATCCTCCTCTTCATCCTCTTCCATAATTCTAAGGCTTTCATGAACGTTTCTTTTCTCTTTGCTCTCCTTGCATCTCTTGGACACTGCAGAGGTCAAATCATTGTCCTGATTATCATCATCAGAAGAGGTGCTTGGAGTAGATACTGGAGTAGCATTCCTTTTACATACTGGAGATCTGGGAGCCAGTGATTCTAAAAGAGGTGCTCCTGGCTCAGAAGGAAACTCATCCTCCTGTTCTACTCCAACTTCAGGAAGTTCTACTATTGCTGGCTACTCTCCACTTTGCTTTGTTTCCTGAAATGACAGGGCACTACTGTGTGAAAGGGTCAAATCCAATTCAACGTCATTGCTCGCCGGAGTCACCATGATTGTAGTGGCTGCCTCTGACACACATGGGTTTGGGCTTAAGTTGAGGTGGTGCCGTTGATGCAGGAGTGCTGCTCCCAGGTTCCTCCCCAGAGTCCAGAGAGGCAGGCAAACGTCTCATAAAAAAGGTTGTGGATGGCACACCAGTGACGGCAAGCTGCTTCTTCTCACTGGCCCCTTTCTTGGAAGCACCTTTCTTTGGAGCCATTGTGGTGTCATTTGGCAGTGGCACTGAGCTGCGCAAGCGACAGAGACTGATGTCATGTTGTGTGGTCACATATTTTGGACAGGCCTTCTGTTTGGCAGTACTGTCTTTGATGTCTCTTCTCTTGTGCACCAAAGAGTAAAAAAGCAAAAAACACATTTAATGAAGTGCAGCATTGTTGCTGTTTGAATTAGTACAGACAAAGGCAATATCATTATGTGTGGTTGGTTACTTAGGTAATAATTAAAAACAATTTATACAACAATTTTAGAGTCAAGCACCACCACCATAACATAAAATGTCACTTCTAATCAGGATAACACAACATACAGATATAGCTCTTTGCTTTATGTTCAACTATTATAAAAGAAACACCTGTGGCAGTCAGGGAGGTTCATGGGTAAATGGAATATTTCTTTTAAAAAAAGTCTAGTGTGTGCAGATGGAAGGCAATGTGGTCCAGGGGCAAATAGAATAATCATTTAAAAACGAATTATGCTGGTGTGTGTGTGTGCAGTGCACATACTTTATGGCAGGCAGGGTGGCCAGGGTGAAGTGGAATAATACCTAAAAAAAATAATGCTGTTGTGCGTCTGTGCACCTATGGTTGTAAGAAGGTGGATGAATCAAGGCAAAATGCAAAAAATAAAAAATAAGAAAATTAAACAAATACAAACCTAAAATAAAAAAGAATAAATTAAAAACATTAAAACAACAAAAATGAAAAACTAGACACATTTAAAAAAATAAAATAAAAAGTTGAAATATAAAAAGAAATTTAAAAAATGAAAAAATATAAAATAAAAAAATGAAAATTAATTGCTGATGTTGGTATAGGAGTATAAGAAACCTACTGGGAGGCAAGGAAGTGCAGATGAAAAATGCAAGAAAATTAATGTAATATGAAGCACTGTTCATCATAATCACAGTCATAATATACATATGTTAAAATGATCCTCAAGCATTTTATTTAACTAATATCACACGAAAGCCTATGGCAAAAGCACACTGGCTGGCTACACAAAATTGCCACCGGCTACATGGGCAAACAACAACAGCGAGTAAGAAGACATGAGAACAAAGAACACATTAAAGTCTATGGCAAAAACACATTGGTTGAGTACACAAAATGTCCGCCAACCAGATGGTCAAACAACAGCAATAAGCAAGAAGGCATGAAGAATAAAGAACAAACATATGGCAAAAGCACTCTGACTGGATTTAGAAAATGTCTGCTGGCCACAAGGTCAAGCAACAGTGAGCAAGGAGGCCTGGTTTACAAAGAATACATGCAGGCCTACAGACACAGACTACACAAAAATGGCCGCTGGCCACACGGCATGGAAAACAAAAAAAATGGTGGCCTATGGCAAACACAGTTGCACACACATTGGCCAGACAAAGCAGGCATGGTAACACTGAAGAAAACACTACCAATAATTCAGCAATGCCAAACATGAAAAATAACTAAGCTATAAAATTTTACAACAACACACATCCTCCCATGGCATCAACTATGACCCCACATATACCCTTTTTTGCAGAAAGAAACATGAAATACAAATAGCCTACAATTATGATTTAATCCAATGCTATTCCTGCCCTAAATGATGTGTTATCAAACAGATACCACAGAAACAGTTCTTTCATGCACTGATGACTAGTACTGAGCCTACCAGCTGAATGGCCCAATGGTAGAATAGGCTACATAATAAAAAAGAGGCATATAACAAATGTAACAAACATGGAAAAAAGGTACAGAATTGTGCAAAGGTTTTCCTTTGCAAAAGGTGAAAACTTAATGAAAATAAATAACTATGCTACCATTGAAGCTCCAGGCCACCCACCACAATGAAATTTGAAAAGCACATAAAAGTGCAAAAAAATACTGGTGCAGGTCCTATCAAACAAACAACATTGTTATACAATAGTTTTTTTAACTTACTTGTATACATCATAAAAGCAAAGGGGCATATTTATGAGAGGCTTGCACTGCCAAAGCATCACTTTCTTTGATGCTCTGGTGGTGTACGCCTCTCAACCATATTTAAGTGGCCACACAAACCCACTTTGTGTGGATTTTCATGGCCTCATAGATATAGAGAAAGGCAAGGCAATGCAATTCGCCGCATTGCCTTGCTCAGTGCCAGGGGGATGTCCCTTGGGCATGGTAGTGAGTTTTCACATGCAACACCGATGGAATTTGGTGCTGCCCCAGATTTACTTCATGGCATAAAACTGGGGCAGGGCCAAAGCTCAGACTTCCCTAGAGCCGGCATAACAAGGAGAAATAATTTTATTCCTCCTAATGTTTTACTCTTAACATGTACGTTGCATTCTGCAGCCGATATAACAAGCAGAAAATGCTTCTATGGATTGTTTTTGTGCAGGAAGGGGCCCCTTTATTGCACAAAAACAATCCTGCACAATGGTGCAAGGGTGCCTGTATTGGTGCTTCACACAAATTGTGCACCGGCGCAGGGGGAAAGGACAGAATTGAATAGTATTTGATAATTACGGTCCATTCCTGTCCTTTCATACTGGCGTAGGGCAGTATAGCAAGAAGGCTTACAGTGCTGCGCTACACCAATTGGCCTTAAATATAGGCAAAAGTCCTTTAAAGGTATGTGTTCAGCAGACAAAGAAAGTGATCCGTCCACCTCGAAAGTCAAGTGAGGTGGAGCCTGCTGGACAATCACTTCAGATTTAGTCCATTTGTGGAACTCTGAAGGGAAGCAGCCCTCGCTCAGAGTCCTGTGGTCGTGTACGTCCAATATGGCTTGTGCAATCTCTTCTTTGGTGTGCACACCCTGAAGCAGCTGCCTGCCGTTGTCTGTGAGGGGTGGCAAGCAAACGCTATCTAGGAATGCATCCGTCAGCGTCGGGTCATGGGCATTTTCTTGGGAGGAGAAGACGCTGTAATATGATGAAAATGTGCCTGTGACTTCTCATGACTTGAGGCTAGAAGAACAAGGGAAGGAAGGCAGAGTGATTTCCAAATAGTGATTTTATCCATATTGCTATTTGAAATCGCTATTCCTTAAGAATGAAAAATGTGTTTCATACTTGTTGTCAGAAATGGGGTCTCTAGTTGGCAGAGGTATAGTCCAATTAGGAACCACAATCCTAGTGAGGATAAATCATTCAAAATCCAAATTATCCTGTGCCCACCTCTGGTAGTTTGGCACTGAGCAGTCAGGCTTAACTTAGAAGGTAATGTGTAAAGTATTTGTGCAATAAATCATGCAATAACACAGTGAGAACACCACAAAAAAAACACCACACAAGTGTAGACAAATCTAAGATATTTATCTGATTAAATTAAGGTCAAAATGTTCAAGATTTGATCATCAAAAGTTGAAATGTTTTTTGTAATGATAAGAAGAGTCTTTAGTTCTTAACAGAAACAATTGTCTCTTGCAAGCACAAAGTACCTAGTTTGCGTCAAAATTACACACACAAAGACCGCAGAGGAGGAGCTGCGGAAAAAAAGGTAGGTGTGCGTCAGATTTCCAGGTGCACACAGACGATGTGTTGATTCTTTTCCACACAGAAAGGGCTTTGCGTCGAATTCCGGCGTGGAGTCTTTTGACACCCAGGGAAGATGCGTGGATATCCTGGGCACGCGGGACGAAGTCACACCTGTTGCGTCGATCCTGTGGGTGATGCGGCAGCGTTTCTGGCAAACGGCTGGCGCTGCATCGATTCCTCTCACAGGAAGTCAGGCTGTGTCATTCTGACTCAGTGATGAATCGATCCGGTGGGCTGTACGTCAAAGTTCTGGTCTCAACAATGGTGCTGCGTCAATCTCCACTCAGATAGCCGGGCTGCGTCGTTCCAGTTTGGTGATGCAGTGATTTTCTCACCGCTGGGCAGGCTGTGCATTGATTCCGGCAGGCTATACGTCTACTTTTGCCTCACAAGGAGTTTCTTTGCAGAGATGAAGTCTTTTTGGCCATGAGACTTCAGGAACAGGAGGCAAGCTCAATCCAAGCCCTTGGTGAGCACTTCTCAGCAGAGCCAGAGGCCAGCAAGGCGGCAGGACAACAGCAATGCAGCAGTCCTTTACAGCAAACCAGTCCAGGTGAGTCCTTTGGCAGTCAGGAGGCTTCTCTTGGCAGGTTGCAGGTTCTGGTGGAGAGTGTCTTTCCAAAGAAGTGTTGAAGTTGGTAGGGTCAGGGACCCACTTTATATGCCCAAAAGTGTCTTTGAAGTGGAGGAGACTTCAAAGAGTGGTTTTGTCGTGCATAGGGTCCCCTTTCAGTACAACCTGTCTCAGTAGAGGGTTTGGCAATCCATTGTGTGAGGACAGGCCACTGTCCTTTGAAATGTAAGTGTCAGGCCTTCCACCCTTCCATCCCAGGAAGACCCATTCAGTATGCAAATGTGTGCAGGTGCGACTGAGCATCCTGTGTTTGTGGTTGTCTGGGTGGAATGCACAAGGGAGCTGTCAATCAGCCCAGCCCAGACGTGGATTGGAGACAGGCTGTAAGGCACAGAAGGATTTTAAGTGCAGAGGAATGCTCACTTTCTGAAAGTGGCATTTCTAAAATAATAATATAAAATCCAACCTAACCAGTCAGTAGGACTTTGTATTATCATTCTGGCCATACTAAATATGACCTGTCTACCCCCTTCTGATCAGAACCTACCACTCAAACAGTATATGAGGGTAGCCCTAATGTTAGCCTAGAAAGGAAGCAGGCCTCACAGCAGTGGCAAATGAATTTAGGGGTTTTCCACTACCAGGATATATAAAACACACAAGTATATGTCCTGCCTTTTACCTACATAGCTCCAGGGCCTACCCTAGGGGTGACTTATATGTAGAAAAAGGGGAGTTTCGGGCTTGGCAAGTACTTTTAAATGCCAAGTCAAAGTGACAGTGAAACTGCCCACACAGGCCTTGCCATGGCAGGCCTGAGACCAGGTTAAGGGGCTACCCATGCGGGTGGCACAATCAGTGCTGCAGGCCCACTAGTAGCATTTAATTTACAGGCCCTGGGCACATATAGTGCACTTTACTAGGGACTTACAAGTAAATTAAATATGCCAATTGGGTATGAGCCAATGTTACCATGTTTTAAGGGAGAGAGGATATGCACTTTAGCACTGGTTTGCAGTGGTAAAGTGCACAGAGTCCCAAAACCGGCAAAAACAGTGTCAAAAAGTGGAGGGATGCAGGCAAAAAGTTGGGGGTGACCACCCTAAAGCTGTCAGGTCTAACGCTTATGATTCCTAATGGGTCACAAATCAACCTACTTCATGAATATTAATGAGGTCGATCTCAGTTTGAGACCCATCAGTTCTGCCTGCCACCACAGAGATAGTGGCCTGCTCAGATCATCAGACCACCATGTCTGTGATTGGCTTTGAATAAAGTTTTTTTTTTGGTTGAAATGCAGCCCATTTTCCTTGAAGTAAAATGGGAGGCATTTCAACAATTAAAAAAATAAATGTTTTGTTTTAATTTTTTTAAACAGGCAGTGGTTCCATGGGACAACTGCCCGCTCTTAAGAAATGTTTTTCCAACATTCACTAACAAAGGAGAAGGGGTCCCATGTGCAATGCTTCCAATTTGCAAATAAATTACCACCAACTTTGAGTGGTGGTAAAAGATCAAGGTTTTGCAACCACATTTTGGTCACAAAAGCTTGATTCATAGCACTGGAAATCTCTATTTGGACTTGATGTCCTAAACACGTCTTTTCCTAACAGCGCGTTCTACAACCAAACTGCGATTCTGAAGAATTACTGTTTGGATGTTTGTACATTTGGAAAAGCATTTTGATGCCACAAATGGCCCAATTCTGCAAATAGGGCCATTTGCGATGATAAAAGTGCTTTGTACACGTGGCCATTGGTGACCACCATCCCTGAGCCAGTGGTGATAGCTGTGATGGCCATTCCAGACTCCCTCTATCTAAACTGTGCTGCCAATAGTCTCCCTGCTTTGTCTCCCTGCTTATAGTGCTGGTTCTTTAGGATTTGGAGCACATGCTCAGCCTTGGAGGTAAAGAGGGTGTTGGGGTCCATGTGTGCCTTCTCAAGACTGTGCCTGGTAGTAGCAGAAGGGGGGATGTAGGCTTATGTGAGGTGGGATATATCCATGTTCAGCATCTTCTGACCACATCCCTCATCAGCTGTACCTTAATGGATGCCTTCTCCGTAGCCCATTATGTCAGGGTGAAGTCAACCGAGCCATTACTGGGTTTCTGGTAGATATGCACCTGGGTTTTAAGCTAGTTCTTTCCCACTGGGTGATTGTAGTGGGAGAGATTGAGATGTCTGGGCAATATGAGTGTGGTCTGAGAGTTCACCCTCTAGGATAGATGTCTCACAGAAGAGGGGAGCAAGGGGTAGGCCACCAACCAAAAGTCCAGCCATGATTGCATGCTTTGGACTGAAGACAAAGTAAGTGTAGTCCATATCCATCAGAAGTAGGTGACGCCAAGGTGCAGTAGGAGGGTTCTGTCCACAATGGTGAGTCTGTAAATAGGAATTGTGTGGTCAAACAATGCACTCCCAAGTACAGGTTCCAGCCTCCACCCACCACGATGTTGGCTGTGTCTATTTATGTCAACACATGGGTGATTTGGAGATGGAAGGCGTATTTCGGGCTCATGGGTGCATTCACTGAGCTTATGCATAGTATCTTCTCATGGATCTTTAATGAGGCGAATGTGTAGTGACCCTCCATGTCATCCCAGGTCTAGAGCACTGTGTAGGGCAATGATTTCCTAATCAGGATTGCCAGACCTCATTTCTGGCGGACAGCAGCCATGTATCTCCCTGCCTACCCAATCTAGTCTGAGTTTCTCAGCTTCCTCATCAGTGGGGTGCATCTCCTCAAGAAGGGCATGTCAGAACATTTGGAGTTGAGGCAGTAGAGCACTTTCTTTGCACTTGATATGTTGTATAAAGCCATTGACGTTCCAGGAGAGAAGGCTTAAGGATGAATGCGTGGACATGGAGAGTGGGAGAACCAAGGGAGGGGAGATCTGAGGGTCACAAATAATGCTAGGCATCTGGGGAAGCTACAACTAAACAAAGCCTCTGGGGCATCCTCAGAGTGCGCTGAGGGGAGGCAAGACGAACAGTAGGCAACTATGTGGTTGGGAAAAAAGAGGTGGAGACAAGCAATAGAAAGATCCAGCAGAGGAAAAGGTGTGCCTATCCAAACCCGCCAAAAGAGAAGGGGAAAGAGAGAAAAAGCTGAAGAGAAGGAGAGAAGGGGGAGAAGGAACAAGAGGCTGGTAGGGGAAGCAGAAAAACAATGTACAAATAAACACAGTAATGCAATGCAAACAGAGAGAAAAAAGTGCCAATCCAGCAATTGGAAAGACTATTGCATGTCCTAGTTGCTGTAGTAGGTGGGTCTACACCTGAGGAGCCACAACAAAGGGAGGCCTTGGGGCTCACCGTTCAAGAGAGAATGAGGGCTGGGGTAAGTAAAACCTGCAATTGTGTCAGGACAGTGGTAGAGGGCCGTGGGTGAATGGATGAGCGATGAGGTAAAAGAGAGAGGCCACAAGACCACAGGTGGGCCAACACCAACGGAAGTGTTTGACGTGGCACGCAATCAGGAAGAGGGCAGGGATTGCAGTTCCTCTAGGGTGGATAAGGCGGCACTCCATGGGAGTTTGTGGGAGAGCCCCAAGGTGACCCAGATGTGTTTAGGCTGTGAGGGGATCCTGCAAAGCTCACCAAACTCTTCCAGGAGCCAGGTGCTAGCAGCTCCATTGTGTCGGGTCACCTCCCCATGTCACCGTATGGGGGATGTGACCCGTTGATGCAGGCTGAGCTCCTCCCTGCAAGTCCAGGAGGCTTCGCAGGTGGTGCCCTCAAAGTGGGTTCAATGTGGTCCTCCCCCCAACAGGGCATTCCCAGCAATTGTGGTGCCTGGAGGCCAACGTTAGCAGCATTTTCGTGCCCCAGGGCCTCCAAGTGCGATGAAGCTCACAGGTCAGGTGGCCATCTTTATTAGCAGCCAGGATCCACCCCAGTGTACTGTCTTTAAAATCTTGTATATCCCCACGAAAAAAACCCTGGCAGAGAGTGACAGGAAAAAAAAACTCCCAGGGTCTGGGCACCATTATTTGTTTGCATTTGAAAAAGCAAACTTTCACTTTGGCCACCCACCAAATTTTTTTACATTGGAAGGAACTGTTGTGACAGTGGTTATCTTGAATGTAAATTAGTCAGGCAGTAGTCTGATCAGGGTCCTGGGGGTAATGTTCTCTTCCACCCTGACAGAATGATACTCCAACTACCATACTCTAAATCAGACTCCTAATGATGTTTCGAAGGTCAGATAGAAATGATGAAATTCATTGAATGACTTGGCCACCCATCCTCAACCCCCTTCAGCTAGGGTTTTTTCAGGATGGAACGATCGTTAGTATTAAAGGTTGTTGATAGGTGAAAAATACCAGTGACCTACACCTCTATTGTCAGCCAGGTGCTGTAGGCCACCAAAAACCAACAAGATCTCCAATTCCATACTGTCTTGACCAGAATTATCCTTGGAAGGTATCCAAAAGATTGTCTTCAAAACGTTACTGCAACTGTCTTTAACCCAAAAATTAAAAAATGTTTGCCAGGGAATACTAGATGATTGGCTGAAAGCTGTTGAGGTCTTGTGGCTTAAGGGTGCTTCTTGTTTATGAAGGATTTCCAAATACCAGATTTCTGCATGATTGGGAAAATACCTTGCACTAAAGAATAGTTGAACAAGTCTAGCCATTAAAATTTGAAAAAAGAGAAACACATTTCATATATTTACCTGCCCATATACTGGAAAAACTACAGCTTGCAACAGCCGCATCAGGATTGACCCCATTATTTGGTGTGGAAAAGTTTAACGTAGTCATAGTTTAACTGTGGGGAGTCGTTGTAGGAATTATATCAGATACAGGTTTTTTTCCTGCCTGGAAGTTGTCATGTACATGGTAAAGAAGAACTGTGGAAGCACTATCACATAGTTGTTTGGCATTTTCCAGCTTAGCTGCGGAACTTGGAGGAGATTGTAGTTCTGACAAAATGTGGAATAATTATTTGGACAGGGTAACACGTACGATCAGAGAAGTCATTTTTCATGGCTTCCCTGATTTTAAATTTATAGGTGCGAACTATTTATGAGTGTTGTTTTGACAATGCGGCTGTCAAAATGATATTTCACTTATGAGAGCTCACTATTCATCAAACTGTTTCAGTAATTGGCTTTACACTTGACATTCGCATTATGGATGAGCCTAGGGGAACATCAATCTCTCACCTGATCATATTGGCTGCTAGGGTGCATCTTTCTGACTCCAATGCCTTGAAAGCCAAGAAAGTCACATAGCAAAGGAGCCTTCATTATTGTACTTTCTTTCTTCTAGTGTCATTAGATTTGAAGAAATACTCTAATGAAGGCTCCCAACCAATCTGTATGTGACACAGAAATGAAAACAGGACCAAAGCCCTGTTCATATATCTTCAGCTATTTTATTTATATCATAGTTTCTGTGCCATTGTCTTTATGAACTTTGTACTGCCAATTTGAAAGATTGTGGCCCATATTTATACTTTTTTAGCGCCACATTTGCGTCGTTTTTTGACACAAAATCGGCGCAAACTTACAAAATACAATTGTATTTTGTAAGTTTGCGCCGTTTTGCGTCAAAAAACGACGCAAATGCAGCGCGAAAAAAAGTATAAATATGGGCCTGTAAGTTTTCCGAGAAATAAGGAACTTTCATCCTAAGCTGTTCTGATGAGATGTCTGCTCTTTTGCTCTGCTGAGAAAAATAAAAGGTAAAGGCAGATGTCATTACTTGGGCAGGTTTCCAATTCATGTTTTTATTTCACTGTCTTCTCAAAGGAAATGCAAGTAGCCCCAGACTGGTCTCAGCCTTGCTAGGTAAACTCACTGAGGAGCAGGTGAGTACTACAGCCAAGTGAGCTACAGACTCCACATCTGAACATACCTATTGCACTTGTGGAGTTTTTTTTAAAGATCAAAAAGGTGGAATGTTTGAATTCATTTCATCCTCTGTTAATCACTGTAGTACACATCTAAATCCATTGTTGTTTTGCTCAGTGGTATACAATGATGACCAACCATGTGAAAATCAGCCTTGCTCTTCCTGCAAAAAACATAGAAAATATTGGCTTTTGCTCCTTTATCCAATTATTTTTTCTGGTTTCCATGTGAAAATAGTGGCCTTGCCAGCAAAAGATTGCTGATGTACCAAACCTAGAGTGCTAGCCTCTACCCTCTTCATCCCTTAGAGCCATATTGCTGAACTCTGAGGTCAAAGGAAAGGGGACGTGTTTTTCCAGAAGTGTTACAAAATTGGAAAAAATTATTGTATGCAGGTGAAAGGAGATATATCTAAAAACAGTAAAAATGTATAACTGAATCTGCATCATGCTAATTTACAAAAGACAAAAACACACTGGAGCCATCTACGTGTATACTGATACTTAGTATCAGAAATTTTAGGGATGCAGAGGGGGTTGACAGGGACTTTGTAGCCATTTCTCCTGGTATATGCAATTGAACTGTTCTAGCCAGCATATCACTGCGCTATGGAAATTTCATATTTAAGATTGTACCTTTGAAAAATCTCAGAATGCTAATCACTGTTGGAAAAAGCACTAAACAATAATGCTTCAATAGCTCCCTTCTGTCATTTTCCTATGTCTAACCTGTGCCATATATTTTTTCAAAAAAGAGGTAATTACATCAAAACTCAGATTTAGCTCTCTCGATCCCATTGCTTTATTTTAGAATATCCTGAGTACTGCCTTTACTTGATGTCAAAATATTTTCAACTTTTTTGTTTGCTTTTAAATCTTGTACAAAATCTTCTGTGCCACAAAACATATATTCTAATGTATCTGGAAAACCATCTTGGAATTGTAATCCACTGTGCTCCTCTTAAGGACGTTCTATATTCTGCAGCATGCCTCATTAGGACCTGTAGCAATAAGACCACATCACCTCATCATGATGAAACTTGCTGCGGCGCCACGGAATCCTAGCTATTATCTATACTGTATAGTGGATTCTGCGCTAGAGGTCAATGGATCGAAGCAACATAGATTTGAGAGGATGACATCAATGTGTAATGTAAGCATCAACAATAATCAGCATCATCAAAGATATTAAACCTCAAACAATAACCACACCAGTTTATTAAAAGAATTATAAAATGTACTTCCCTAGATTAACAACGCTAATGTTACGAAGATAACTCTCAAACACAAATGATAGGCATATAGAATAAATAATGGTTGATTAGAACGTCTTATATATCTAAGTTTAATCAAAACAACTAAACAAATAATTTCCAAAAGAATTACACTTATTAATAATATCAGAACTGGTAATAATGGCAAAGTATACATTAGCACAACACTCAGAAGATGTCAATGTAAATCATGAGCATTTCAAGTTAATGCCCTCTCTAACCACAAATTATCATTAACATGTTGGGCTTCATGTAAAAAGAATTTAGAAACACAAATTTAGTAAAACTCTTCAACTCAGGTTATTATAAAAAATATCATTGATATGCAGCAATCAAATTATAAGTTGCAGCTGGTACCTGGAAAGCAAAAGAGACACATAAAACATTACAATGTCATAACAATCGATAACAACAATCAGTCTACTTCAGCAAGGGGACACACTCATATATGTCTTCAGAAGAATCGGGCCTAACATCAGCTAAACCCACACTGCTAATATGACTCGAACCATCAGCAGGAACACTGGAATCTAACGACTTCAATCTCTCCCGCTAGAATCTGCAATCATCTCTCTGCCTCTTCTCATCTGACTCTAGAAAATCCTACCTAGGTTGCTATACTAATCTCTGAAACATCTTATGATTGGTCAGTTCATGGGGTGGTTACGTTTCAACCAACAGAAAATGTAATTGCTAACCTAAAATACAACAACATTACATTAACTAAAACATTTTCTCAACAGTACCTTTTCCTCTTCCTTCTCATCTGTAGCTCCATTGTTCCATCTCAACTAAATTTCTCTTCTCAGGAAGAAACTTTTACAGTTGCAACCTTCACTTCCATCCTCGAGGAAGAAATCACGTATTAGTAACATTCTCAAACAATAGAACATTCAACTTATTCAATGCTCAGTTAAAACAAGGCCTTGTAAGACATAATGCAGCAACCCACTAATGGTAGCTGGGGAAACATCTATTAAAGCACTGAATACACTTTTATGTAAGCATTATGGAATTATGGAAAATAACCACAACATTTAGTTAGAATTTTGCTCAGTTAGGAACAGAAAATTAACTGTGACGACCATTTTCAAAAGTCACCCATTTAAAAGTTAATTCATTATACATTTAGTATACCAAAATCATTAATAAATATGTTCGAAAATTCACACTCTCACAATCTCCACAGGCCAAACTTGTGAGCCTGCACTGCTTTCAAGATCTGTCGCATCATGTACAGAGCCATCATGACTAGAACCCCTGCCTACTTGGATCATTAGCTCGCTATCTCCACTGACTCACCCCACATGTTCAAGGAGAGTACTTTCTTAGGGGGAAGATGAAGAAGTGCACAGTATAATGCAAAAGGCCTTCTCTATGTATGTACTGATTATCTGGACTGACATCTCCATATCCATCTGGTCAGTCCTAACCCAGCTTCAATTTCTTCAAGAGTTAAGTATTCAGCTATATAAACTATTCTACAAAGTGTAGTAACAAGATAGGTTTTGGAGGGACTTGGGCCAAGCTTTAATTTCCATTTCAAGTAATATAATGTATTTCTCCAAAATAAAGTTACAAAATTTAATATTTTTTGTAAGGATTTGTATTTTTATTGTATCATTCTAATCACATACATACCAGGTTGGCGTTTCTTTTAACAGCACTTGAGCAGTGTGAGAGTAGTAAATAATATTTCCTGTGATGCCATTTCCTGTGTTTTCACATTTTAAGCACATTAGAGCAGTGCTTAATTTGTCAATAAAAACGTGCCAGTGCTCAAAGCCCTCCTCTTAAAAACACGGCTTCTGCAATGAAATGTGCAAACACAGAATACTGAGGCAGTGTAATCCTGAAGCCATCTCGGGCCTGTTTAACCCATTTATAGCCACTCCCTGCCTCTTCAGCTCACTCTTGCAGCTTTCTGCTTTCTCCCTTTGTGACGCTTTTTCATTTTTCTCTTCCTTTGTCTTTCCTATATGTGTCTTTTGCTCGCAGCTAATGCTTAAGGCAAAAAGATAAGCACCAGCCCTCAGAAATATGTGCCGGTGCTCTGCACCGGAAACAACGAGCACAAATTAAGCACTGCATTAGAGGGCCTAACACATTCCTTTCTTCCTGGGGACCCAACAATCTTAGAACTGGCATATGTAAATTCACATTTATAAAAATAAACCTGAAACTTTCATTGAGCACTTTCTAAAGTACAGACAGTTCTCATTAGAGATGTTTTAAAATAAATACTTTTATAGCTTAACCCCCTCGGTGCCTGAGACGAGCTAGTCTCTTCCAGGCACACGGTGCTCGTGTGCCCTGGACGAGACCAGCTCGTCCTTCACCTGGCCCACGGGGGGAGCGCTAGCGCTCCCCCCATGGGCCTCCCACCCATACCCCAAGCCGAGGATGGAAGGGGAATACCTTCCCCTTCCACCTCGACCCCCCCTTGGCAATCTGATGACGTTACACGCTCACAGTGCGCCAACGTCATTAGAAGCTGCAGAGGACGTGCTGGAAGCCATTTGCTTCCAGTGCGTCAGCAAGAGAGGACTTATTTGGTAAGTCTCTCTCTTTTGGGTTTTTTTGGGGGGGAAAACAGACACTGGGGAAAGGAAAGTATTTTTCCTTCCTCCGTGCCTGTTTTCAGTGGATTCCTGGTCCACGATTGCAGACGGGGCCTGCGATCGTGGACCAGTAATCCCCACTAGGCACCAGGGATTTTGTGCTTGTTTTAATTTGGGAGCGACCCCTTGGGCAAGGGTCACTCCCCTCGGGGGCCATACATAATCCTATTTTGGCCCCCCCTGGAGGCAGATCGGCTGTTTTTTCGGCCGATCTGCCCCCAGCGGGTGTCAAAAACCACTAGAACATCAGGGATTTTGTTTCTAATAAGTTTGTGGGCAGCAACCCCCTAGGCAACGGTCGCTGCCCTGGGGGTATTAATTTTTTATATGTTTCACCCCCCCCCCGGGCTAGGTCGGCCATGTTTTCCCAGGGGTAGGCTCCAGGGATTATTGTGGTATGTGTGGGTGTTTTGTGTGTTTGGGGGCACCCCTTGGGCAAGGGTCGCCCCCCCCAAAGGGGGGAAATTAGTATTGGCCATTTCTGCCCCCCTTTTGTTTTATGCTGGGGGTGCCCCCTTTGGCAAGGGTTGCCATCTAAAAGGGGCAGAGAGCTGTTGGCCATTTCTGCCCCCCTTGGGGGCAGATCGGCCAATTCTTTTTATGCCCAGCTGCTCCCAAAGGGGGCAGAATCCACTTAGGCACCATGGACCCTGTGTGTGTGTTTGTGTGTTTTGTGTGGGGGGGCACCTGTTAGGGTTTGTGCACAGCAAAGAGCATGTCCCCTCTCACTGCACTAGTGGGTTCTGTAATAGCTCCCTTTTAAACTTACTATTGAAAGCCTTTCTTGTTATCTCATCTTCCCCCCCCCCCCCTAGGCTTCTGTGTATGTTGTTTAATGTGCTGTTTTGTTTACACATTGGGCCTTGCTTTTACCAAGGCTTCTTTAAAACACTCCGCTCTAGGCCATGTGTTAATTTAACTCATTTGCATAATAACTGAAACTCTGCACACCTTTCAAGAACATGTGCAGCATGTGAGGACCACACCCAGCTCTTCAAACCACACCCAGCTCTGCACACCTTTCAAGAACATGTGCAGCATGTGAGGACCACACCCAGCCCTGTCTATAAAAGGCAGCCCCCGAGCCTCACCCAGTGCTTGTGCTCGTCTACCTCCCGCTTACCTGAGGACAGATCCCTCGGCGCTGGCACTCCTGCTCTCTACAGACTTTCATTGGCTTCAATGGGCGCAGCTGCTGGCTCTTCCTTCATCCGGTTTCCGGTTCCTCCTTGCCTCAGCCTCTCTCCTACAAGCAACCTGCAAAAGAGAAAGAAGACAAGGTTAGACTGATCAGTATCTCTTGCCAGCAACAAGTAAGTGCAAAACTTTTATTACCTGAAAGAACTTTGACAACAATTTCTGGATTCGTGTATAGACAATTTGAAACAAGATACCTTCCACGAACATTGTGATTCAAACTCTTTGTTACAAGAATACTTTGCGGAACTTTGTGAGGCAAACAGTAAATCAAGGACTTGCACAAATTACATGCTGTATTTTGACGTAAAAGTACAGTATTTGTTTTATAAAAGATTCTGGAAATATGGGAAAAGTGAGTCTGCTATTGGGAATTTAGGCTTTAGTTATATTAAGATGAATGTTTGATATTGGTAATTCTGATAACGGTATTTGTTTAATGTTTTAGAAGCTTTAGAGTAATAGAAAGCACATCCCAGAGCAGTAACACATTCCAAACCTGGAAACTAGAGACCAGGATCCAAGAGGTACTTTTAGAAGATTTTTTTTTATAAATAAAGGGATAGTTAGGAACCCAGTTAGGAATAGGTTGTACTTATCTGTTCTTTGTTTATGTTTCATTAGGCACTAGTTTCTACAGAAGTCAGAGAGGGCCGCAGATTTGTGCAGCACTTCAACAGTGGAAACGCAAGAACGGTGTTGTCTCTTTATTTTATTTTATCCACTTCCCCCCTTCCCTTGAGCTTCTGTTCTTAGTGCACTGTTTTAAAAACTAGTGTGCTGGAACAAGCAGTTTCAGGGTGGGGTCGGATTGTCTTCAACCTCCATCAGAACTGAACAAGGACTCAGGTGAGCTGGGCTTTGACAGAAGCACAAGCCTTAAAAAAAAAAAAAAAAAATTCAGTTCTGGTGGACGATGAATATCGGGGAAGAAATAGAGGGCATTGACGTCACGGATATGGCGCAGGCCCTAAATGAGGATTTGGTTCATAATGAATCAGTGTCTGGCATCTTGCAACATATGCAAGAGGAAATAGAGAGATTAAAGATGGAGAATACCTCTTTAAAACAGGATTTAAGCAGGTATAAATTTAGGGTATCTCAGTGGAACACAGCTTTTACGCCTTTGTTTAAAACCTCCTCAGAGACAGGGGCGCCATCAAAACATACAACTTTGCCTCCCCCAGTTGAGGTCGCTGTTAATCTTCCTAATGCTGTGCCCTTAGCAGCACCTGAACGTTTTCATGGAGATAGTAACAAATTCCATGTTTTTATCAATCAATGTCAATTACACTTCGTTTGTAAGCCACAACAGTTCCCTACTGATGCTACGAAAGTGGCATTCGTCTTGTCTTATTTGAGAGGCACAGCAGCCAATTGGTCAATTCCTTTCGTGGAGAGAGATGATCCCATCCTCCATAATTGGAATCAATTTAAACGTACCATGACCAGCCTTTTTGCAAAACACACTTTCATGCAGGCAAGTGATAATGAGCTTTTAAATCTTAAACAAGGTAACAAGGATTTATTGACCTATCTCACTAGTTTTAATCGTTTACTCACCGAGACACAGTGGCCAGAAGAAAAGCGTGTCTCCCTTTTCTATAAAGGTTTTAGAGACGAGTTAAAAGACGCGCTGGCTCATATCGTTGATTTGCCAGAAGACTATTCGGACTTTGTAGATTTAGTTGTGAAATTAGAACATAGACTAGGAGAAAGAAAGGGAGATAAATACAAACTGGAATCACGGTTAACTTTTATTAGACACAAGAAGAAAGACCCAGATAATAAACTCCCTGAACGTGAGCCTATGTAAATAGGGACACTCAGAGGTCCACTCACATCAGAGGAAAAAGAAAGAAGGAGAAAACTTCAATTATGTTTATATTGTGGAAGGGCAGGTCACTTTGCCAGAGAATGTCCAGTAAAGCCTAAAAATCCACGAAAGGGTGCTGTTTCCTCCACCTCCTTAACTGAATCGGGAAACGATTAAGCTCGACAAGGGGAGAGGTTACTTGTTCGAGAAAACATCTTAATCAAACCTCTAATGCTGCAGCCTTCATGGTACCGCACATACCTAGACATTTCATAATTCAGGTCGTTTTAATTATTACTACCCAAGTGAGGCATTCTCTCCCTGTCCTACTAGACTCAGGCGCGACAGGAAATTTTGTGGATAATAAGTTAGCTTATAACTTAGGACTTCCTATGTGCCTAAAGCCTTGTCCAGAAGTAGTATGTGCAGTGGATGGGTCAGAATTGACCTTTGGATTAATCACAAAACAAACAAGTCCACTTGTTATGGTCTGTCAGAACGGGCACACAGAGGTGATTAGCTTTGATCTGATAGATACTCCTAATTTTGGTTTGATTCTCGGGGTACCCTGGTTAACAACTCTTAACCCAAAAATTGATTGGGTGAATAGAACTGTTACTTTGGATTCCTCTTTCTGTAGAACCAATTGCTATCAAGAAGCAGGTACAGAACAGAGCACAGTATTACACTGTGCTAGTGTTACACAAGATGAACCAAGTCTCCCTCCTGAATATTCTGACTTCAAAGACGTCTTTGATCCAGTAAAGGCTAGTGCGCTGCCCCCACATAGGTCTTATGACTGTCGTATAGATCTTATCCCAGGGGCCCCTTTACCTAATAACAGAGTATATGCTTTGACTGACGAAGAAACCAAATACTTAAGAACCTACCTAGATGACCTACTACAGTCTGGGTTCATCCGTCATTCCACATCTCCGGTGTCATCTCCACTCTTTTTTATCCCGAAGCCGGATAAATCCCTGCGCGCGTGTATCGATTATAGAGGACTAAATAAGGCTACAATAAAGAATAAATATCCTCTTCCTCTAATACCTGTGTTGTTGGATCAATTAAGACATTCTACTGTATACACTAAACTAGATCTGCGGGGAGCTTACCACCTGGTCCGAGTAAAAGAGGGGGATGAGTGGAAGACAGCTTTCAAGACAAAGTTTGGTTTATTTGAGTACACAGTAATGCCCTTTGAGTTATGTAATGCCCCTGCGGCCTTTCAGTTCTTTATAAATGAGGTCCTACACGAATTCCTGGACGTTTGTGTCATAGTATACATAGACGACATCCTCATTTACTCTAAGAACTCAGAAGAACATACCCAACATGTTTGTGCAGTATTATCAAAGTTAAAAGAAAATCATCTTTTTGCTAAGTTAGAAAAGTGTACTTTTAATGTCAGCAAGGTGGACTTTTTAGGATACTGCCTGTCACCTCAAGGAATAACTATGGATGTAAAGAAAATCAGTGCTATTGCTGATTGGCCAGAACCATCCTCTGTAAAAGATATTCAGAAATTTCTGGGTTTCGCAATTTTTATAGGAGGTTTATTGCACATTTTGCAGACATTGCGGCCCCAATAACTACCTTGTTGCGGAAAGGGCAACGATTTCTTTGGACTGATGAGGCGGAACACGTCTTTCAACTCCTAAAACAAAAGTTCACTTCAGCCCCAATTCTGAAACATCCTGATCCTGACTTGCCTTTTTTTGTTGAAGCGGATGCTTCACAAGTAGCTTTAGGAGGAGTTCTCTCTCAACGAGATGCAGTAGATGGCCAGTTACATCCTATAGCCTTCTATTCCAAAAAGTTATTACCAGCTGAACAAAATTACACTGTGGCTGAAAGGGAACTACTAGCTATCAAAGTAGCCTTTTCAGAATGGAGGCACCATTTAATGGGAGCCAAGTACCCAGTTACAATCTTTTCTGACCATAGGAACCTACAGTTTTTTGGATCACTTAAAGCACTAACACCACGTCAGATGCGCTGGTTAAATTTTTTTAGCACATTTGACTTTGTAATAACCTATAGACCAGGTGCACAACAAATTCAATCTGATGTGTTATCTAGATACGGACATACCTCAGACATGAAACAAGATAAAATAGGAGAACCCATTATTCCTCCCCAAAAGTTTTTGGCACCAGTACAACAGAAGGATTTCATCACAGATCTATATAATGCACACATGCAAATAGCACCTCAGAATTGGTTAAAGTATTCCCATAACACAATACAACGAGGTTTATTGTATCACAACAACATGCTGTTAGTGCCCACCTCTGAATTACAAACACAGGTGATAATTTGGCATCACGCCTCACCGTTGGCAGGTCATCCTGGTTGGGTAAAAACCCTGGAAAATGTGCAAAAACACTTTTGGTGGGACACTATAAGAAAGAACATTAAGCAATTTGTCACTACCTGTCCAATTTGTGCAAGACATAAATCTTCTCATAAGGCCCCTGACGGCTTGTTAATACCAATGCCAACACCCAAACAACCTTGGAACACTGTGAGCGTAGACTTTTTTGTAGGTTTACCACCTGTAAAATCTTTCACAACAGTGTTGGTTATAGTGGATTTTTTATCTAAAATGGCACATTTTGTACCATTACGGAAATTACCCACGGCAGCAGAATTTGCCGATATTTTTATAAGGGAAATTGTGCGTTTACATGGTTTGCCAAGCAAAGTGGTGTCAGACCGAGGGAGCCAGTTCAACTCTAAATTTTGGAAAAAATTATGTAAAAAAACTGAAAATAGATGTGGCATTATCCACTGCTTTCCACCCAGAGACAGATGGACAGACTGAACACTGAACCAAACCTTACTTCAAACGCTACGTTGTTTATTGGCTGATTATTCTAGTGAATGGTTGGAAGCTCTCCCTGTAGCGGAGTTTGTTTATAATAATACTGAGCATTCAGCTCTACTTTGCTCACCATTCTATTTCTTGCAGGGGTATCATCCAAGAGCTATACCCATTTTGTTAGAAGATTCTCTGTTACCTACAGTAACGGATAGACTAACGAGGTTAGGTGACATACAAGACAAAGCCAGGAAACATTTATTAAAGTACAAGGAAAGCATGAAAAGACAAGCAGACAAACACAGATCTGAGGCCCCAATGTATAAAATCGGTGACAAGGTATGGCTCTCCACAAAGAACCTAAACATAGAGGGATCCCGAAAGCTGCAACCACGTTTCATTGGACCCTTTAGTATAACTGCCATAGTAAACCCGGTAACAGTAAAATTAGATTTACCAAAAGAATATCCAGTACATACTACATTCCATGTGTCCTTGCTTAAGCCGTACAATCCAAAAACCCGACCTGAACCACCACCTCCACCCATACCAATTAAGGGAAATCTAGAATATGAAGTGAAAAGCATAAAAGACTCAAAAAGAATTAGTGGACGTCTGTTTTATTTAGTAGAATGGAAAGGATATGATGAATCTGAGAATTCATGGGAACCAGCATCATATGTACATGCCCCACAGCTGATTAGACGGTTTTATTTAAAAAAATCCAGGAAAACCCCGTCCGGTAGGAGGGCCTTTGAGGGGGGCAACTGTTAGGGTTTGTGCACAGCAAAGAGCATGTCCCCTCTCACTGCACTAGTGGGTTCTGTAATAGCTCCCTTTTAAACTTACTATTGAAAGCCTTTCTTGCTTCCCCCCCCTAGGCTTCTGTGTATGTTGTTTAATGTGCTGTTTTGTTTACACATTGGGCCTTGCTTTTACCAAGGCTTCTTTAAAACACTCCGCTCTAGGCCATGTGTTAATTTAACTCATTTGCATAATAACTGAAACTCTGCACACCTTTCAAGAACATGTGCAGCATGTGAGGACCACACCCAGCTCTTCAAACCACACCCAGCTCTGCACACCTTTCAAGAACATGTGCAGCATGTGAGGACCACACCCAGCCCTGTCTATAAAAGGCAGCCCCCGAGCCTCACCCAGTGCTTGTGCTCGTCTACCTCCCGCTTACCTGAGGACAGATCCCTCGGCGCTGGCACTCCTGCTCTCTACAGACTTTCATTGGCTTCAATGGGCGCAGCTGCTGGCTCTTCCTTCTTCCGGTTTCCGGTTCCTCCTTGCCTCAGCCTCTCTCCTACAAGCAACCTGCAAAAGAGAAAGAAGACAAGGTTAGACTGATCAGTATCTCTTTCCAGCAACAAGTAAGTGCAAAACTTTTATTACCTGAAAGAACTTTGACAACAATTTCTGGATGCGTGTATAGACAATTTGAAACAAGATACCTTCCACGAACATTGTGATTCAAACTCTTTGTTACAAGAATACTTTGCGGAACTTTGTGAGGCAAACAGTAAATCAAGGACTTGCACAAATTACATGCTGTATTTTGACGTAAAAGTACAGTATTTG
Source organism: Pleurodeles waltl (assembly GCF_031143425.1). NCBI lineage: Eukaryota > Metazoa > Chordata > Amphibia > Caudata > Salamandridae > Pleurodeles > Pleurodeles waltl. Next base: position 528,111,324 of record NC_090437.1, on the reverse strand, counting down.
TTTTATAAAAGATTCTGGAAATATGGGAAAAGTGAGTCTGCTATTGGGAATTTAGGCTTTAGTTATATTAAGATGAATGTTTGATATTGGTAATTCTGATAACGGTATTTGTTTAATGTTTTAGAAGCTTTAGAGTAATAGAAAGCACATCCCAGAGCAGTAACACATTCCAAACCTGGAAACTAGAGACCAGGATCCAAGAGGTACTTTTAGAAGAATTTTTTTTATAAATAAAGGGATAGTCAGGAACCCAGTTAGGAATAGGTTGTACTTATCTGTTCTTTGTTTATGTTTCATTAGGCACTAGTTTCTACAGAAGCCAGAGAGGGCCGCAGATTTGTGCAGCACTTCAACAGTGGAAACGCAAGAACGGTGTTGTCTCTTTATTTTATTTTATCCACTTCCCCCCTTCCCTTGAGCTTCTGTTCTTAGTGCACTGTTTTAAAAACTAGTGTGCTGGAACAAGCAGTTTCAGGGTGGGGTCAGATTGTCTTCAACCTCCATCAGAACTGAACAAGGACTCAGGTGAGCTGGGCTTTGACAGCACCTTTGGCAAGGGTGGCCCCCCAGAGGGGGCACGTTACTTATGGCCATTTCTGCCCACCTTGGAGGCAGATCGGCCTATTTTTTAGGCCCATCTTCCCCCATGAGGGGCAGAATCCACTTAGGCACCAGGGATCTTGCGTGTGTGTGTTTTGTGTGGGTGGGGGGCGGCCCCTTTGGCAAGCGTCGCTCCCCAAAGGGGGGCACATTACTGATGACCATTTTTGCTCCCATTGGGGGCAGATCGGGATTTTTTTTTAGGCCTATCTGCCCCAAAGGGGGCAGAAGCCACCAAGACATGAGGTATTTTCTTTTTTTTCTACCTTTAGTTTTTTTGTGCTGAGGCGCCCCCTTTTGCCCCCTTTGGCAAGGGTCGCCCCCCAAACAGGGTACCGAAGTGTTGGCCATTTCTGCCTCCCTTGGGGGCAGATCAGCCTATGTTTTTTAGGCCCATCTGCCCCCAAGGGGGGGCAGAAGCCACTTAGGCACCAGGGACAATTTCTAAGTTCTTGGTGGTGGGGTGTTTGTCAACCGACGAAGTATTTGTATTTGTGATTATAACAGTTTATTTCGTCTTTTTGTTCTAATTCAAAGCTTTTGCTTCCTGTGCTGTGGATTCTTGCAGTTTTGGCAGTAGTTGTCCTGCGGTTTGCATAGTTGCATGTTTTAGGTAAGTGAAAGCAATTTACTCCAAAAGAGTATTGTTGACATACATGAATGACATGTTTGTAGGTGGTGTACTAAAATCAGTATTGTGTGTGAAATTGGCCTTAGATTTGAGCACAATTATATTTGTGTTGTCATATGTGTAATTTGCTTTTTTCTTTTTAGTGGGATATCATTGGTGATTGCTGTGTCTGTGCAGAGTAGTTGCTGGTGAGTAGCTTTTTCAGGCAAGTGAGTGGTATAGTTTTTTAGTACATAACTGTTTGTGATAAAGCTACACTTAGGGACATATGTACAAACACTTTTTCCCATAGACACAGAATGGGGAAAAACTTTTGCTACATCTGGCCCTTAGTTTGTTACTTATTTTAGTGCTAGTTGTTGTTGGCAATCCATTTGTTGTTAGTGAGGATCATGGCTAGCCGCAGAGTGACCGCGCAGCAGGTTGTTGGCATGCTCTTTGAGACGTCTTCAGACCATGATTACGAGACTGACTCTGCATCTGAGGCAGAGGAGGAAGTGAGAGATTCTGGCAGTGAGTTTTCTGTCCGATAGGATTCTTCTGATGAGGAAGCCACTCTCAGTGCAGATTAGGGGCCTGTTTTAGAGGAGGACATTGATGTGCCAAGAGTGCAGCAGCCTGGGTCTGAAGGATTTCCCATTAGAAGATCTGACACCTGGATTGCCCCAAACATGGAGCAGCCACAGTTACCTGTATTTACTGGTCTCCCAGGGTGTAGAGTCAATACGGAAAACATTTTGCCTGTCAATTTCTTTCACTTGTTTATGGACAATGTATTTTTAGGAGAGATTGTGGAGCAGACTAATTTGTATGCGGAGCAATATTTGAGGGACAACGCTGCCAGACTTAGGCCTCAGTCTGGAGCTACTCAGTGGGCTCCCACATATCTGGAAGAGATTAAAAAATTTTAGGTTTGACTTTTTTGATGGGGTTGATAAGGAAGCCGTCACTGGCTTCTTATTGGTCTACTAGTCCCTTGATGGCAACGGCTAAATTTCCTGCAACTATGACACATAATCGCTATTTGCTTCTTTTTCGTATGCTGCATTTTGTAGACAATGCTTTAGCCTTGCCACGAGATCACCCTGATTGTGACCGTCTTTTTAAGATTAGGCCTGTCCTTGATCATTTTGTAGATTGTTTTTCAGAGGTCTATGTTCCAGGCAAAGAGATAAGTGTGGACAAGTCTTTGGTCCTTTTCAAGGGGCGTTTAGTTTTTAAGCAGTACATTCTTAGTAAGAGTGCACGTTATGGGATTAAATTTTATATGCTGTCAAAAAACAGTACAGGATACGTGTATAATTTCTTGGTCTACACTGGTGGGGATTCCAGTATTGACCCTCCTGGTTGTCCAGCCACTTTTGGAGTTAGTGAAAAAAAAAAAAAAAGGTGGGAACTTGGTAAACGACTGTTTAACAAAGGTCACCATTTGTACGTAGATAATTTCTACACTGGAGTGTAGTTGTTCAAGGAGTTGTTTAGAATGGACACTGTTGCTTGTGCCACAATCCGTTCTTACCGGAAAGTCTATCCAAGGGAGCTTGTCTGTAAAAAACTTGAGAGGGGACAGTGCAGTGCCTTGTGGAAGAATGAGCTGCTAGCTCTGAAATTTCCAGACAGGAGGGATGTGTACATGCTATCTTCCATCCATGATGGGAGTACCACCCCTGTGACTGTTTGGGGTCAGGTTGCCGAAGTGTGCAAACCTGCATGCATTTTGGACTACAATAGGCACATGGGTGGTGTTGATAGAGTAGATCAGAGGTTGGAACCTTACACTGCTCTTCGTAAGTCTTACGTGTGGTATAAAAAGTTGGCCCTACATTTATGTCATTTGGCAACTTTTAATGCTTTTATTGTGTTCAAAGATTGTTCACCTGAGTCAAGGTTGAAATTTGATAAATTCCAGGAGTCAGTGATAGAGAGCCTTATTGTGGTGGAACAGGCAATAGTTCCTAAAGTAGCAGTGGTGGAGGATGTGGCTAGATTGAAAGATCGCCACTTTCCAAATCACATTCCTCCCACCCTGAAAAAGGACTTACCCACTAAGAAATGGAGAGTATGTGCCCGAAGAGGTATCGAAGGGAGACCCGGATGTACTGCCTGATTGCCCTTTAAAGCCTGGGCTGTGTGTGGCCGGCTGTTTCAGAAATTACCAAACAAAGACATTTTTTGTGGAAATACGGTGAGCGTAAACTGCCTATTTTATATTTTCATATGTTCAGTTTCACGATTGGCATTACTGTCATGTTTTTAGTTAGAGCTTTTGTGTTTGTAGTTTTGTACTTATTTTATAATTAGTTAGTGGTTTCTTTGTTGCTTATAAACAAAAAAAAAGTGATGGCGGTGTGTGTGGGGTGGTGCTTGGCTTGTGGTGTGCGTGGGGTGACGCTTGGCTGGCGGTGTGCATGGGATGGTGCTTGGCTGGCGGTGTGCGTGGGGTGGTGCTTGGCTGGAGGTGTGCTTGGGGTGGCGCTTGGCTGGCGGTGTGCGTGGGGTGGTGCTTGGCTGGCGGTGTACGTGGGGTGGCGCTTGGCTGGCGGTGTGCATGTGGTGGCGCTTGCATGGGGTGGCGCTTGGCTGGCAGTGTGCTTGGGGTGGCGCTTGGTTGGCGGTGTGCGTGGGGTGGCACTTGGCAGGCAGTGCCAGCCAAAAGTCAGTCCACACACTCCCATCAGCTAGTGTGACTGCTGTATCAGTTATGTGGGCGTATGTAAGTGATGGGCCCTTGAGTGGCACTGTCTGTCGATGCGAGTGTTGTAATGTGCTGGGCCCGTGGCTGGCGACGTGAATGGTCTTGTGCATGTCATGTATGAAAGGTGTGTGAATGGACTGTAAAACGGTTGGTGCCTTGACGCGGCTTCACAGCTCACGAGCTGTGAGTCATTGGTTCAGTTTTTTGGCCTTTCGATTATTAACAGTGCATTTCACTTTTGTGAAATCTCTTGTTAATACAATTTGATCTACTGAACCATCACTCACCCTTGTGCCAAATCCAACCTGTATGTGTGGTACAAATGACAAAACCTGCTCCGCTGTAATCAGGCGTCTCAGCACACTTGTGACATGCTTGGTGTCTCAGGTGGGACCCCGATGATTAAGCATGCCACCAATTTGGTTGGTGGGTGAGGGGTCTTTTTCACAATTTTAGTGTTTGACACATTACAGACGTACGTGGACACATCAAAATAATATATTGCAAAACTACCTGTGTTTGGGGGGGAGGAGGCACCTATGTTTTTGGTCGTGGGTGCAGCCTTCATCTAAGGAAACCTACCAAACCCAGACATTTTATTAAACTAGACACCCCAATGAGTCCAGGGAGGTGTGGCTTGCGTGGATCTCCCAACATTTTCTTACCCAGACTACTCTGCAAACCTCAAAATTTGCTTAAAAAAGCACATTTTATTTACTTTTCTTAGTAGGATCACTGCTCCAGCACAAACTTCCTACTCCCCAGTATTCCCCTCAGTCTCCCAAGTAAAATGACACTTTACTTGTATGGGTCCCCAAAGCAGAGTTAGCCTAAAGATGTATAAAAGAAGAATATGTCCTTATCAACTCGCTGTGCTATCCCATCTATCTCTACAAGTTTTTGGCATTTTTCTGTTGCAGGCACCTGGCCCACCTAAACAAGTGAGGAAGCATTTTTATCGGGAGACTTGGGGGAATGTTGGGTAGAAGGAAATTTGTGGCTTCTCTCAGATTCCAGAACTTTCTGTCACCGAAATGTGAGGGAAAAGTGTTTTTTTAGCCAAATTTTGAGATTTGCAAAGGATTCTGGGTAACAGAACCTGGTGAGAGCCCCACAAGTCCCCCCTTCTTGGATTCCCCTAGGTCTCTAGTTTTAAAAAATGCACAGGTTTGGTAGGTTTCCCTAGGTGCCGGCTGAGCTAGAGGCCAAAATCCACAGGTAGGCACTTTGCAAAAAACACCTCTGTTTTCTTTGAGAAAATGTGATGTGTCCACTTTGTGTTTTGGGGCATTTCCTGTTGCGGGCACTAGGCCTACCCACACAAGTGAGGTACCATTTTTATCGGGAGACTTGGTGGAACGCTGGGTAAAAGAACATTTGTGGCTCCTCTCAGATTCCAGAACTCTCTGTCACTGAAATGTGAGGAAAAAGTGTTTTCTTAGCCAAATGTTGAGGTTTGCAAAGGATTCTGGGTAACAGAACCTGGTGAGTGCCCCACAAGTCACCCCTTCTTGGATTTCCCTAGGTCTCTAGTTTTCAAAAATGCACAGGTTCAGTAGGTTTCCCTAGGTGCCGGCTGAGCTAGAGGCCAAAATCCACAGGTAGGTACTTTGCAAAAAACACCTCTGTTTTCTTTGAGAAAATGTGATGTGTCCACTTTGTGTTTTTGGGCATTTCCTGTTGCGGGCACTAGGCCTACCCACACAAGTGATGTACCATTTTTATCGGGAGACATGGGGGAACGCTGGGTGAAAGTAAATTTGTGGCTCCTCTCAGATTCCAGAACTCTCTGTCACCGAAATGTGAGGAAAAAGTACTTTTTTTAGCCAAATTTTGAGGTTTGCAAAGGATTCTGGGTAACAGAACCTGATGAGAGCCCACAAGTCACCCCTTCATGGATTCCCGTAGGTCTCTAGTTTAAAAAAATGCACAGGTTTGATAGGTTTCCCTAGGTGCCGGCTGAGCTAGAGGACAAAATCCACAGGTAGGCACTTTGCAAAAAACACCTCTGTTTTCTTTGAGAAAATGTGATGTGTCCACTTTGTGTTTTGGGGCATTTCCTGACGTGGGCACTAGGCCTACCCACATAAGTGAGGTACCGTTTTTATCGGGAGACTTGGGGGAACGCTGGGTGGAAGGAAATTTGTGGCTCCTCTCAGATTCCAGAACTCTCTGTCACCGAAATGTGAGGAAAAAGTGTTTTCCTAGCCAAAAGTTGAGGTTTGCAAAGGATACTGGGTAACAGAACCTGGTGAGAGCCCCACAAGTCACCCCGTCTTGGATTCCCCTAGGTCTCTAGTTTTAAAAACTGCACAGGTTCTGTAGGTTTCCCTAGGTGCCGGCTGAGCTAGAGGCCAAAATCCACAGGTAGGTACTTTGCAAAAAACACCTCTGTTTTCTTTGAGAAAATGTGATGTGTCCACTTTGTGTTTTTGGGCATTTCCTGTTGCGGGCACTAGGCCTACCCACACAAGTGATGTACCATTTTTATCGGGAGACATGGGGGAATGCTGGGTGAAAGTAAATTTGTGGCTCCTCTCAGATTCCAGAACTCTCTGTCACCGAAATGTGAGGAAAAAGTACTTTTGTTTAGCCAAATTTCGAGGTTTGCAAAGGATTCTGGGTAACAGAACCTGGTGAGAGCCCACAAGTCACCCCTTCATGGATTCCCGTAGGTCTCTAGTTTTAAAAAATGCACAGGTTTGATAGGTTTCCCTAGGTGCCGGCTGAGCTAGAGGCCAAAATCCACAGGTAGGCACTTTGCAAAAAACACCTCTGTTTTCTTTGAGAAAATGTGATGTGTCCACTTTGTGTTTTGGGGCATTTCCTGACGTGGGCACTAGGCCTACCCACATAAGTGAGGTACCGTTTTTATCAGGAGACTTGGGGGAACGCTGGGTGGAAGGTACATTTGTGGCTCCTCTCAGATTCCAGAACTCTCTGTCACCGAAATGTGAGGAAAAAGTGTTTTCCTAGCCAAAAGTTGAGGTTTGCAAAGGATTCTGGGTAACAGAACCTGGTGAGAGCCCCACAAGTCACCCCGTCTTGGATTCCCCTAGGTCTCTAGTTTTCAAAACTGCACAGGTTCTGTAGGTTTCCCTAGGTGCCGGCTGAGCTAGAGGCCAAAATCCACAGGTAGGTACTTTGCAAAAAACACCTCTGTTTTCTTTGAGAAAATGTGATGTGTCCACGTTGTGTTTTGGGGCATTTCCTGTCGCGGGCGCTAGGCCTACCCACACAGGTGAGGTACCATTTGTATCGGGAGACTTAGGGGAACATAGAATAGCAAAACAAGTGTTATTGCCCATTATCTTTCTTTATATCTTGTCCTTCCAAATACAAGACAGTGTGTAAAATAGACATCTATTTGAGAAATGCCCTGTAATTCACATGCTAGTATGGACAACCCAGAATTCAGAGATGTGCAAATAACCACTGCTCCTCAACATCTTATCTTGTGCCCATTTTGGAAATACAAAGGTTTTCTTGATACCCTTTTTTTCACTCTTTATATTTCATCAAATTAATTGTTGTATACCCGTGTAGTATGAAAACCCACTGCAAGGAGCAGCTCATTTATCGGCTCTGGGTACCTAGGGTTCTTGATGAATCTACAAGCCCTATATATCCCCGCAACTAGAAGAGTCCAGCAGACGTAACGGTATATTGCTTTCAAAAGTCTGACATTGCAGGAAAAATTTACAGAGTAAAACGTAGAGAAAAATTTGTGTTTTTTTACCTCAATTTCAATATGTTTTTATTTCAGTTGTTATTTTCTGTAGGAAACCCTTGTAGGATCTACACAAATTACCCATTGCTGAATTCAGAATTTTGTCTACTTTTCAGAAATGTTTAGGTTTCTGGGATCCAGCATTGATTTTACACCCATTTCTGTCACTGACTGGAAGGAGGCTGAAAGCACAAAAATTCATAAAAATGGGGTTTGACCCAGTAAAAGGCCAAACTTGTGTTGAAAAATTGGGTTTTCTGATTCAAGTCTGCCTATTCCTGAATGCTGGGAAACTGGTGATTTTAGCACTGCAAACTCTTTGTTGATGCCACTTTCAGGGAAAAAACCACAAGCCTTCTTTTGCAGCCCTTTTTTCCTATTCTTTTCTAAAAAACAACATTTTCACTGTATTTTGGCTATTTTCTTGGCCTCCTTCAGGAGAACCCACAAAGTCTAGGGCCCATATTTATACTTTTTGACGCTAAACTGCGCTAACGCAGTTTAGCGTAAAAAAATTTAGCGCCGTCTAACGCCATTCTGAAGCTCCATGCGGGCGCCGTATTTATGGAATGGCGTTAGCCGGCGCAAGCAGACCGGCGCTGCCTGGTGTGCGTGGAAAAAAACCACGTAGACCAGGCAGCGCCGGCGTTGGGAAAAAATGACGTTAGGGCGTCTTAAAATGGGGCAAGTCAGGTTGAGGCAAAAGAATCGCCTCAACCCGATTTGCGCCATTTTTTTACGACGCCCAGACGCCATTTCATGACTCCTGTCTTAGTAAAGACAGGAGTCATGCCCCCTTGCCCAATGGCCATGCCCAGGGGACTTGTGTCCCCTGGGCATGGTCATTGGGCATAGTGGCATGTAGGGGGGCACAAATAAGGCCCCCCTATGCCACCCAAAAAAAAATAAAAAATATAAAAAATTATACTTACCTGAACTTACCTGAATGTCCCTGGGGTGGGTCCCTCCATCCTTGGGTGTCCTCCTGGGGTGGGCAGGGGTGGCAGGGGGGGTCCCTGGGGGCAGGGGAGGGCACCTGTGGGCTCATTTTGAGCCCACAGGCCCCTTAACGCCTACCCTGACCCAGGCGTTAAATAGTGGCGCAAATGCGGGGTTTTTTGACCCGCCACCTCCCGGGCGTGGTTTTTGCCCGGGAGTATAAATACGACGCATTTGCGTCGCCGTCATTTTTTTAGACGGGAACGCCTTCCTTGCATCTCATTAACGCAAGGAAGGCGTTCACGCAAAAAAATGACGCTCTTTACTCATACTTTGGCGCTAGACGCGTCTAACGCCAAAGTATAAATATGGCGTTAGTTTTGCGCCGAATTTGCGTCGAAAAAAACGACGCTAATTCGGCGCAAACGGAGTATAAATACGGGCCTAGGTATCTCTAGAATTCGAAGGATGTTGGAAAAAAAGGACTCAAATTTGGCGTGGGTAGCTCATGTGGAAAACAAGTTATGAGGGCCTAAGCGCCCTGCCCCAAATAGCCAAAAAAAAGGCATGGCACCTGAGGGGGAAAAGGTCTGGCAGCGAAGGGGTTAAAAGAGCTTTACATTCAATTCGGCAGCCTCTTGAGAGAGCTGGGGAGCATTCATTAATGAAAAAGAAAAGCGCCAGCATGTTCAACTTCCTACACTATATTACAGCTCTCAACAGTTTGTCGTGTCTCTGTCATGCAAATAAATGGCCTGAATCTTTTCATGAACACGCACTCTAAAACGCACAGAAAAACGTAATCGCCCTCATTTGCACATTACATGGATTTAAGGGCTGCAAATGATATTCTGATCGCCATAATGAGGGGGCATTTGATTAGACGTCAATGTATGTTAGAATGTCATGTGAGATGGGTTTGCATAATGTATGTTTACTTTTTATTTGTATGGGTGTGTATTATAATATGTGATGAATCTGACACTCAATAACAAGACCTGTTGAAAATGAAGTGTCTAGTTTTAAATTGGGATATATTAATTATAAGGTCTATCGATATCATGTTCATTCCATGGTTTGGTTATTGCAGAATGCATTTTTTTTACTATTTTACATTTTTTTGAGAAAGTAGATTTACTTATGTCTGTACCTTCAAAATGTATGTCTATTACGAAAATGCCTGTGCTTATGTGTGCATTAACATGTTCTGTTACATAATGTTTTTAAAATGCTATGTTGTGTTTATTCCAGTGTAAAGACAACTAAAATCATAGTGTGCATATGTTACATACATTTCTAATGTCCAGCAGCCATTGTATTTTATGTTGTAGAAGTGCACTTTTCTGCACTGTGGAGTAAGCGTAGACTCAATCTAAGGATTTGTACCATGAACCGAGAAGTTTAGATAAGAATATAGTTAGCACCTATCTGCACATTTTGAATTAGTTCAGCATAGTTTTGTCACAATCCTTGTTATGAGAAAATCTTCACACCTGCAGATTAGTGAATATCAGTTTTTTCTCAGTCATGTGTTCATGCTTCCATTCACTCATTTTGAAACAAATTGTATGAATATGACAAATTAAAGCATGGACTTTAGGATGACATGAGCTTACTGATTAAGGACGAATTCTCTGTTACATTGAAACAGCAATTGCCTTGTATTAACTTTGCCTGCTAGTTAGTTGCTTTGCATTAAACGCATGTTAGACTTTATGGTCTATTCTGAGTGTTGTACTTTTGTTTTACACTGTAACTTGACATGTAAATATGGCAATATTTTATTATATAAATCAGTTAGATTGTACAGGTATTGGGCCGAACAATGACCTCAGATTGGGAGGCACTTGGGCTACATGATTTTCTCTTTATAGGTCTTGGTTGACAATGTAGCTGTCAAAGAGATCTTTTGGTAACAAGAGGTCATTATTATTAGACTGTTTCTGTCATTGGCTTTACCCTTGTCAGTTACATGATGGATCAGGCTAGGCGAACATTAATCTCTACCTGATCATATTGGCTGCTAGGGTGCATATTTCTGCCTCCCATCCAGTGCTTGCACATGAGGGACTAATTTGCAAAAATACGCCTCTCCGTCCACTCCTGCTGGCTCCCTCCTGGCCCTCCCAGGTGACTCAACATTCATTTCTCTCACACTACCATCTAATTTTTTACTACCAGTCCTCCCTCTGTCACCTGTTTGACCCACTGTTGAACATGGCACATCTTGGGGAATTTCCCTAAAACGTTTTGCTTCCCCCTTTGCTGAAGCCCTATGCAAAACTTTAGGACTCTGTGTCCACATGCCACTCTGTGCTGGCTTCTGGCTCCAACAGGGCCTATGTTTGTTAGGCCTCCGGCATGTTGGATGGAGGTGCCAGCTATGCCATGCCATGCTAAAGCCAGGCTTGCTCATCCTGCCGGGGGACTGGCTAATCACTGCAAGGTCGGGCATGGCTGGCTGTGGGCTCTCTCGTCCCTCTGGGGCATTCACAATGCCCCCAAGTCGGTGCTAATGAGGACGCCCTCTGGGTTTGCTATGCGGCCAGCTAGTATTTCCCTCTGCTCCTTTGCCTCCTCCTTGCTGTGTCTCTGCCGGTAGGAGGGCATCAGCTGCATGTCCCGAGGGCGGGTCGCGAAGTGGAGGGAAGCAGATACACAGATCCTGGATGCCTCCATTCTGTGAGTGTCTCCTGCAGAGGTCACTAGAGTCTTCCAGGAGCTGGGTGTGGGAAGCTCTGGTGTGTCAGGTCACTGCTCCATGAGGCCTTATGGGGGATGCTGGCCCTCAATGCAGGCTGGGCTCCTCATGGATGGCCAGGAGACTTCGCAGTTGGTGCCACCAAAGCGGGTCCAATGTGGTCCTTCCCCAACAGATAGCAGAATTTGGGAACTCCACGTTACTCCCCCTAATGCAAAGTGCTCAAATTATGCAAACTCCGCGGGCGGAGTGAATTTTATTGTCCGGAACTGCTAACTTGCAGAGGTGGTCGCTTAAGGTGGGTGGCCAGAAAACTGGTCAATATTTGGACATTTCTGTCCAGCAGGGATATGGGGCGATAACTGCTGCAGGGAAGAAGGTCTTTTCTCGGTCTGGGGGTCTGGGGAGAACCAATATTAGTGCCCTATTGGACAGCAAGTCCAAGGAACCTGAATGATCTGCTTCAGTGAAAGCCTTGTGAAGAAGGTCCATCACTTCAGGCTTAGTCCATTTGTAGAACTCTGCCCAGACGCAGCCCTCGTCCGGAGCCCTATGGTATGGTAGGTCTGATATGGCATGTGTAATCTCCTCATTGGTCAGCACAACCTGAAGTAGCTGTCTGCTGTCGTCTGTGAGACACAGCAAGCAAACTCTATGTAGGAACTGTCATCATCAGGTCCTGGGTAATTTTCAGGGAGTAGAAGGCCCTGTAATATGTTGCAAACAAGTCTGTGATTTCTTGTGGCTTGAGACCAGATATACACACAGGAGGAAGAGGGATTTCCAAAATGCAATTTTGTCTGAATAGCCATTTGAAATCACTGTTCCTTAGGTCTAAAAATGTTGTTTCACTCTTGCAATTCCTAGTGGGTCGCAAATCAACCTACATCATGAATATAAATGAGGTAGGTCACACTGTGCGACCCATTAGGCATGCCTGCCATCACAGTGATACTGGCCTGCTGAGGTTAGCAGAACATCATGTATGTGATTGCCTTTGAATAAAGTTTTTTCTTGGTTGAAATGCAGCCCATTTTCCTGAAAGGAAAATGGGATGCATTTAAACAATAAAAAATCAAATGTTTTGTTTTAATTTTTTAAGAGCAGGCAGTGGTTCAGTGGGACCATTACCTACTATTACATTTTTTTTCCTCCACATTCACAAACAAAGAGGAAGGGGTCCCATGTGTAATGTATTCCAATTTGCAAATGCATTACCACCAACCAACTTTGAGTTGGTGGTAAAACATCAAGGTTTTGCGACTGCATTTTGGTCACAAAACCTTGATACATAACACTGGAAATCTCTAATTGGAAAGGACATTCTATCCACACCCCTTCCTAATAGTGATTTCTACAACCAAACTGCGATTCTGGAGAATTGCAGTTTGGATCTTTGTACACTTGGAAAAGTGTTTTGATGTCACAAATGGCCTGATTCTGCAAATTGGGCAGTTTTCAATGGCAAAAGTGCTTTGTACATTTGGTTCTTGGTGACCAGCATCCCCGAGCTAGTGGTGATATCCAGGATGGCCATTCCAGCCTCCCTCTGTGTAAACTGCACTACCAATTGTCCCCCCAACCTCTCCCCCTGGTGCTTCAGGATTTTGAGTGCATACTCAGCCTTGGAGGTAAAAAGGGTTTTGAGGTCCATGCGTACCTTCTCAAGGCCATGCCTGGTGGTAGCAGAAGGGCGGGCTGTGTAGGCTCACGTGAGGTGGGTAATATCCACGGCCTGCATCCTCTGACGCTCTGCCTGTTGGACAGGGACACATCCCTCATCAGCTGTCCCTTAATGGTTGCCATTAGGGCAGCCCACAAGGTCAGGGCAAAGTCAACCAGGCCATCATTCTGTTGCTGGTAGGTATGCATGTGGGTTTTGAGCTGATTCTTGCCCACTGGGTGATTTGAGTGGGAGAGGATGAGATGCCTGGCCTTGTGAATTGATTGAGAGAGGCCTAAGTCGGACTGTAGTGCAATAGGGGAGTTGTCTGAGAGTGTACCCTCTAAAATGAAAGTCTCGCAGAGAAGGGGAATCAGGGGTAGGACATCAGGAAAAGTCCAGCCATGATTACATGCTGTAGCTGGTGGCAAAGTAAGTGTAGTCTAGTTCCATCAGAAGTAAGAGATGCCACACCTTGCTGAGGGCATGATCGCACCCAAGGTCCTGCAGGAGGGTTCTGCCCATGTTGTTGAGTGCGTATATAGGAATGGTGCAGTCTTAGAATGTATTCCCAGGAACAGGTTCCACTCTCCACCCAACAAGATGTTGGCTGTGTCTATTTCTGTGAACACACGGGTGAGTTGGAGTTGGAAGTCGGGTTTCAGGCTCTTGGGTGCATACACTGAGTCTATGTGTAGTATCTTCTCGTTGATCTTTAGTTTGGGAAATTTGTAGCGACCCTCATTGTCATCCCAGGTCTTGAACACTGTGTGGGGAAATTATTTCTGAATCAGGACGGCCAGACCTCATTTCCATGGCATAAGTGCATTGTCTGCTGTTCGCAGGGGGCAGCAGCTATGTATCTCCCTGCCTACCCAATCCTACCGGATTTTCTCAGCTTCCACCTCAGTGAGGTGCGTGTCCTGGAGAAGGGCTTGTCTCCGCATTTGGAGTTGATCTAGTAGAACACTTTTTTGTGACTGATGTAATGTCTAAGGCCATTGATGTTCTAGGAGAGAATGCTTAAGGGTTAATGCTTGGGCATGGAGATCAGGAGGACGAAGGAGGGGGGGGGATACTGGGCATGCGGGGAGACCTACGACTAAACAAAGCCTGCTGGGTGCACACGGATTGTGCCAATGGGTGGCAAGAACGAAAAGTAGGTGGCTATGTGCCCTGGGGAAAAGGGTTGCAGACAAGCCAGCAGAGGAGAAGGGGTGCCTAACCAATCCCACAAGAAGAGATAGGGGAAGAGAAAAAAAAATTATGAGAGGGAGAGAAGGGTGGAGGAGCAAAAGACAGGAAAGGGACGAAGGAAAACAGTGTACAAACAAACACAGCAATACAATGCATACAGGGAGAAACAAATACTATCAAACAATCAGAAGGACTATACTTCATGTCCTACTGATAGTTGTAGGTGGGTCTACACCTGAAGAGCCACCACACCAGGAGGCCTCGGGGCTCACTGGTCAAGAGGGAATGAGGGCAGTGGAAGTAAATCCTGCAATGGTTTCAGCAGAGTAGTAAAGGGCCATCGGTGAATTGGTGGGCGATAAGGTAAAAGAGAGAAGCTGCAAGGCCGCAGGTGGGCCCACCCAGATAGTAGTGCCTCTCCTTGTTGTGTTGTCGTGATGGGTCTTGTCCTGGTTCTAGTGTCTCAGCTCCTTAAGGCAGGAGAGTCCCCTTCCACAGAGGTAATAGTCCCCCCCCAATGATCTGTTCAAGAAGGCCTGTAGTTCCTCTGGGTCAAAAAAGTCCTTGAATTTGCTGTCCATGGTGATCCACATGCCCGCCAGCTCAAAGAGGCCAAATTTGATGTTCCATTTGCAGAGCAAAGGCCGACAGGAGAGAAAGGCCCTTCTCTGATCACTCGTCCCTTTGCAGAAGTCTGCTGCCACCTGGACGGTAGTGGAAGCCAGAGATCTCAGCACATATTGACTTTGTTTTGGTCCTCAGGGCCACTATCTTCGTGTCCATCACCTCCAACCTTTGATCCACCAAAGCTTTCTCTTTGAGGATCAAGTCTGTTGTGTTCTCCGAAGATTGCTGTCGAGAGGACAAGGTTTTTTTTGGGAGACCACAGCCATGAAGAGCAGCTGCCTTGTCAGTTTTCTGGATGCCATCCTGGGGCAAAGGTGGTCTGTCTTTGGCAACAGACAATTCCCCAGGGGTGTGTGCATTCCCAGGGTGAGATCTTGAGGCAGAGAGGCAGTCACCAGATGGAGCTAGAGCAGGTCTGGCATCTTGCCCCCTCACGGAGTGGATTGGGTTTTAGGGGGACCGGGTGGGCCTGCACTGGGGAACGTATGTCCACAGAGGCATAAGAAGGTGGAGGGAGACACAGGAAGAAAGGATTCCTCAGCCTGCAGCTCCTGGTGTGGCAAGAACAACTGTCAGTCAGCCACTATTTCCTCTACTCCGGGAGGGGGGGGGGGTTCTGTAGAGTACATGTACCCCTCAGCAATGGTCACCTAGAATTAGAGCAGGCCAGTGAGGGTCCCATTCATCACTGGGTCCAGAGAGTAGTGGCTGCTTCCCCTTGGGTCTTTTGGGGAGGAGAGAGTTAAGTACTAGTGTATGCTATGGGTCAGTTGCTACCCTGGAGTGTGGATGCCGTATCCCACTTTGGACTGGTGATCCATGTGACGGTGGAAGAAAAGGGCTCATCCAGCTGTGAATGCCCTCAACCCCATGGGGATGGCCGATGCAAGTGAGGAGGGGTAGGGAGAGAGCATGCCTGGTCCCAAGGGATCTCCCCAAATGGCGGGGGCATTGGTGCTATGACTGTAAGGCTGTGCTGGGCCCCAGCTTAGAGAGGGATTTAGCTGTGGGTGAGATCAGCCAATGAGCCCAAGCTACCTTTGTCCCTGTAGTGCGAGAGTCCAAGTCTGATGGGGGCTCAGGGGGCAAAAGTCCTGCTGTCTGCAGTCCTCCTCAGGCCCTCATAGTGTTTGTAAATGGTGAGCCAGAACAATAGCAAGAGTTGTGGGTAAGGAGTACTCTCTGTCCACACACCCCTCTATTCTGACTTCTGGCTCCAACAGAGGCTATGTTTGTGAGGCCTCCACATTGTAGGATGGAGGGGCCAGCTATGCCGTACTATGCTAATGCTCTGAGTGCTCATCCCGCTCACTGTGAGGTCGGGCACTGCTGCCCGTGGAGTCTCTTGTCCCCCCTGTTTCATTCATGAAGGACCCAAGTTGGTGCTAATGAGAGAGTTTCTGGGGGGACAAGCCATCCGCTTCAGACCTGCTCAGGGACTTCTCTGTTCACCAAGCAGGCAGCTGGTATTTCCCCCTGCTCCTGGGATTCCTGGTTAATGTATCTCTGCCGGTAAGAGGGCATCAGCAAAATGTTAAGGGAGGGTCGCGAGGCGAAGGCAAGCGGAGACACAGACCTCGGATGCTTCTAGTCTTCTTGGGGCTCCTGCAGAGGTTACCGGAATCTCCATTGTGTTGGTCACCGCCCCATGACACCTTATGGGGGATGCTACCCCTCGGTGCAGGCTGAGCTCCTCATGGCAAGGCCAGAAGGCTCTGCAGGTGGTGCCATTAAAGTGGGTTCAACGTGCTCCTCTCCCCAACAGGGGCATGCACAACAATCGTGGTGGCTGGAGACCGCACGTTAACAACATGTTCGTGTCCCAGGGCCTCCCAGTGCATTGTATTTCTTTTTGCTCCTGTCCATCACCATCAGGAAAGCTCTAGCAGAGAGAGACAGGAAAAAAACCTCCCAGGGTCTGAAGATCATTAATATTTTGAATTTGAAAAAGCAAACTTCCACTTTAGCCACCCACCAAATGTTTGGTACATTGAAAGGAAGTGGTTATCTTGAATGTAAATTAGGCAGGCAGTAGTCCATCCGGGTCCTGGAGGTAATGTCCTCCTCAACCCTGACAGATGATTCTTCAACTATCAAACTTTAAATCTGACTCCTAATGATCTTTTGAAGGTCAGACAGAAATGATAATATTTATTGAATGACTTGGCCGCGCAGCCCGAACCTGCTTCAGCTAGGGTTTTTTTCAGGATGTAATGATCTATGGTACTGAATGTTGTTGACAGGTGAAAAAGTATCAGTGATCCACACCTCTATTGTCAACCAGGTGTAGGCCATCCAAAACCAACAAGATCGCCAATTCCATACTGTGTTTTGACCAGATTCATGATTGGAAGGTATCCAAAAGATTGACTAAGTTACCTTAGCTGTCTTAAAAACAAAATTTCAAAAATGTTTGCCAAGGAATGGTAGATGATTGGCTGAAAGCTCTTGAGATCTTGAAGTATTTCCAAATAGCAGATTTCTGCACAATTGGGAAAATACCTTGCTCAAAAGAATTGTTGAACAAGTCTAGCTATTGAGATTTAAAAAAACAGAGAACCACATTTCATGAATTTACCTGACCATAAAGTGGAAAAATTACAGCTCGTAACAGCTGCATTAAGACTGACCCCATTATTTGGTATGGAAGAGTTTAAAGTAACCAGTTTAACTGTGGTGAGTCGTTATAGAAACTATAGCAGGTACAGGCGTTTTTTTGCCTGGCTCATGCCATGTACATGTAAAAGAAGAACTGAGCGTGAATATCAAATAGTTGCTTGGGGTTTTCTAGGGTAGCTGTGGAAGTTAAAGGAGACTGTAGTTCTGGCACAGTGTAGAATAATTCTTTGGACAGGGTAAAAACATACAATCAGAGAAGTAGCTATTCATGGCTTCCCTGATTTTAAATTTATAGGTGGCAACTACTTATAGGTCTTGGTTGACAATGCAGCTGTCAAAATGACCTTTGACTTATGAGAGGGCATTATTCATCAGAATGTTTCAGTTATTGGCTTTGCACGTGTCATTCACATTGTGGATGAGCCTAGGGGAACATCAATTTCTCACCTGATCATATTGGCTGCTAGGGTACATCTTTCTGATTCCAATGGCTTGAGAGTCAAGAAAGTCAGGTAGCAAAGGAGTCTTCATTATGGTACTTTCTTTCTTCCGGTCTCATTAGATTTAAAGAAATAATTTAATGAAGGCTCCCATCCTATCTGTATTTGACATAGAACTAAAAACATAACCAAAGGCCTGTCCATACATCTTCAGTTCTTTTATATAGATCACATTTTCTGCAC
The DNA here is from genome assembly GCF_031143425.1 of Pleurodeles waltl. Lineage (NCBI taxonomy): Eukaryota > Metazoa > Chordata > Amphibia > Caudata > Salamandridae > Pleurodeles > Pleurodeles waltl. Next base: position 528,093,239 of record NC_090437.1, on the reverse strand, counting down.
CATTGTCTTTATAAACTATGCACTGCCAATTTGAAAGATTGTAGATTTTCATAGAAATAAGGAAGTTTTATCCTAGGATGTTATGTTGAGATGTCTGCTCTTACTTGTCATTACTTGAGCAGGTTTCCAATTCATGTTTTTCTTCACTGTCTTCTCAAAGGAAATAAAAGCAGCTCCAGACTGGTCTCAGCCTTGCTAGGCAAATTCACTGAGGAGCAGGTGAGTACTAGGGCCTAGTGAGCTACACACTCCACATCTGGACATACCTTTCGCACTTAGGGAGTTTTTTTGAAAAGGTCAAAAAAGTGGAATGTCTGAATTAATTTCTTCCTTTGTTAATCATTGTAGTACACATCTAAGTCTCTAAGTATCTAAGTGTGATACAATGATGACCAAACATGTGAAAATAAGCCTTGGTCTTCAAGCAAAAAACAGGAAAATATTGGCTTTTGCTCCTTAAGCCAATTATTTTTCTGGTTTACATGCGAAAATAGTGGCCTCGCCAGTAAAAGATTGGTGATGTACCAACCCTAGAGTGCTGGCCTCCATCCCCTTCGTCCCTGGGCCTTACAGTTATAGGCCCTCATTACAACATTGGCGGTAAAAGCCGCTTACCGCCGTGCAGAAGACCGCCATCACACAGCCGCGGCAGCGGAATTCCGCCACAGCTATTTTATGACCCACATTTCGAAATCCGCCAAAATTCAGACACCCACACAAGTCCGCCACACCAAAGGTCAATGATAAACTGGCGAAAACAAAACCGACACCGTCACGCCAACAGAAATAAGCCCACACTATCACGACACACGAATCCATGCGGCGGTCTTTCAACCACGGTATTCCATTGGCGGTACACACCGCCGCGCTCAAAATACACACACTCTTAAAAAACACAGCCACATTGGACAATTCGAAATATACACACCTGATACACATACACACACCCCTCCCACACACCCATTACAATATAAAACACACACCCACATCACCCACAAACCCCCACGACCAAAAATTCCGAAAGAAGGCCAGAGAGAGATAGCACCAGCAAGAACAACAGCATCCACAAGCACACAACACCATCAACCACAAAACTTCCACGCACCTCACACAACACACCACTACATATCATCACACTTAACACCACACACTCCACCCCACACATCACCTACACCACCCTATGGCACAGCAAAGATACCCCAGGTTCTCGGAGGAGGAGCTCAGGGTGGAGGAAATTGTCCAGGTAGCGCCACAGCTATTCGGAGCACAGATGCAGCACACCTCAATTGCAAGGAAGATGGAGCTATGGCGAAGAATAGCGGACAGGGTCAATGCAGTGGGACAGCACCCAAGAAATCGGGAGGACATCAGGAAGAGGTGGAACGACCTACGGGGGAAGGTGCGTTCTGTGGTCTCAAGACACCACCTGGCGGTTCAGAGGACTGGTGGCGGATCCCTACCTCCTCCCAAGAACTAACAACATGGGAGGAGCAGGTCTTGGCAATTCTGCATCCTGAGGGCCTCGCAGGAGTAGGTGGAGGAATGGACTCTGGTAAGACAAATCTTAATTATTACATCCCCGACCCTACCTGCATGCCATCACATACCCCCACCCTCACCCTCACCCCAGCACCCCAACTCCTCACATATGTCCCAACATCACAAACCACCCATTCCAACAACAAGCCCTGCATGCAACAACAAAGCATGGACACCCATCACTAAAGCATGCCCACTGCACATACCCATACAACCCCCTAAACCATCCTCACACAAGGTCCCACACAAGAATGCAAGCACTGGGGTACACGGTCACCCACCCATTGCACACCATGACACACACAGATGTAATAACCATCCTTTTATACCCCAGCAGGACCTCTACCCAACGTCACCGGACAGGAGGGTCCACACATGTCCACACCACCAACAGAAGAGGCCCACAGTGATGACAGCAGCTCTGTCCAACTGGATCTAGATGACCATCCCGGCCCATCGGGGACATCGGGACAGTCGGTTCCCCTCACCCAGTCACAAGCCACCACAGACCTTCCCCCCTCTGGAAACACCAGCACAGCACCCACCCAGCGGGCCCATACCTCCGTCCCCAGGACACGTCAATCAGCAGTGTGTCCACCACTACAGGGAACCCAGGATAACCCACCACCCCAACAACAACAGGGACCTTGGGGCAGTGGTAGTGGGCACACGGTCCAGGGGACGGAGGCCCAGGAACACAGGGGAACTGGGAGGGCTGCTGTGCGACAGGGGGCAGACAGGCCAAGGGAACCCACTCTCCACGAAGCCCTCTCCTCCATCATGGGAGCATATCACCACTCCCAGGAGACGATGGCAACGGTACTGGCCAAGTTTCAGGAGACCCAGCGGCTGCAGGAGGAACAGTATATGGGTTTCAGGGAGGAACTCAGAACCATCAGCTCCACCCTGGGCACCATCGTAGGGGTGCTGAAGGAACTACTCAACACCAGGAGGGACACTTTGGCACTACAAGGGGCCCCTGACACTAGCATGGACGATGAACTGCCCACCACCTCCGCCAGCGCTAGTCGACAGGACGCCCTGCCACAGGACCACCACACCAGCACCCCACCCCCTGCAGCGGGAGAACCACCCCGCAAACGGTCCCTGAGATCCAGGACAAAGACAGAGCACAATGCCAAGACCCCCACCAAGAAATGAGACCACCCTGATTGTCATCCTACTGTCCCACTTTGTCACCCTGGCCATACTTTAACTTCCCCAGCTCCACTTCCTATGCCCATTTGGGCAATGCACCTGTGAGACTCATAGACTGGACTCTGCCATGGACATTCCTCCGCCATCACCCCTCACCATTTCACTACCCCCTCCAATATTGAGCACTTAAATAAACACACTTAAAGCACAAAACAATCTGGAGTCTGTCTGTGATTTCGAAATAGAGTATTAGCAATTACAGTGACAAAATGCTCTTTCAATTGTAATGTCAACATACCTATGTCACACAGCTCTAGTCCATGAGGAATCTAAGCAGATGTCACACAGTGGAGGTGATGGACAGTGGGAAATCGTAAGGGAAAGTGACAACTCAGTGACCATACACTGGGTGAAAACGACACACAGTAGAGAGGTAGTAGTGTTAAAGTACATGTAGTAGGCAGATCTGTACTCTTACCTGTGTCTCACTGGAAATATTGCTGGATCACTGAGTCCCTGTTGTTCATGTCTTCTTCCTCTGCTTCCTCGTCTTCACTGTCCACAGGCTCCACAGCTGCAACAACACCACCATCTGGACCATCCTCCTGCAGAAAAGGCACCTGTCCTCGCAAAGCCAAGTTATGAAGCATACAGCAGGCCACGATGATCTGGCACACCTTCTTGGGTGAGTAGAATAGGGATCCACCTGTCATATGGAGGCACCTGAACCTGGCCTTCAGGAGGCCGAAGGTCCGCTCGATCACCCTCCTAGTTCGCCCGTGGGCCTCATTGTAGCATTCCTCTGCCCTTGTCCTGGGATTCCTCACCGGGGTCAGTAGCCATGACAGGTTGGGGTAACCAGAGTCACCTGCAAATGGTGAGGGACAACTGTTAGACATGCACTAACCTGGAGGGATATCCCCAGACCCAGACAACCATTCCCACTGACTTGCCTCCAGGTGCTCACCTAATAGCCACACACAGTGCCTCTGGAGTTGACCCATCACATAAGGGATGCTGCTATTCCGCAGGATGTAGGCGTCATGCACTGAGCCAGGGAACTTGGCATTCACCTGGGAGATGTACTGGTCTGCCAAACATACCATCTGTACATTCATAGAATGATAACTCTTCCGGTTTCTGTACACCTGTTCACTCCTGTGGGGGGGGACCAAAACCACATGGGTCCCATCAATGGCACCTATGATGTTGTGGATGTGTCCCAGGGCATAGAAATCCCCTTTCACTGTAGGCAAATCCTCCACCTGAGGGAAACGATGTAGCTCCACATGTGTTTCAGAAGGGCAGACAACACTCTGGACAATATGTTGGAAAACATAGGCTGGGACATCCCTGATGCTATGGCCACTGTTGTTTGAAAAGACCCACTTGCAAGGAAATGGAGCACTGACAGCACCTGCACTTGAGGGGGGATTCCTGTGGGATGGCGGATTGCTGACATCAGGTCTGGCTCCAACTGGGTACACAGTTCCTGGATTGTGGCACGGTCAAGCCTGTATGTGATAATCAAATGTCACTCCTCCATTGTCGACAGGTCCACCAACGGTCGGTACACCGGAGGATGCCGCCATCTCCTCACATGTCCCAGGGGACTGTGCCTATGAAGGACAACAGCGAGCACAGAGTCAAACAACTCAGAGGTACGTACCCACAGTTTACCCAGAACACCAATCATACACAAAAGGTGGCCTGTATGTGTGTTGAGTCTAGGCCTAGGTATGTGTGACGCAGTTGGAAATGAAGCCATGTGGGGCCCTGAAATGGCGGCTGCCTGACCTCTAAAGTGGGACAATGGGATGTGAGGTAACTGCGCTGGCGTTGTACACCGTCGCCGTAGGCGGTCGAAGACTGCGGCGCAATACTGCATTGGTTAACATTGGACCCTATGGGTCCCAGGAGCCAATGACGATGTATGCCGGCGGTGACGGTACGCACCGCCGCGGACGTGACCGCCATTTTCTATCTGTTCAATCACTCGATACCTGATCTTTGACAGGAGAGGACCTACACTGCAAGTGCTGCTGTGACCTCGGTCTGGAAGAGACAATGGCTCGAGTGTCTGGGGAAAGGGCCCCTGCCTTCACATCGGAGGAGTTGGAGAAGCTTGTGGATGGGGTCCTCCCCCAGTACACGCTACTCTACGGTCCTCCAGACAAACAGGTAAGTACACAGGGAGCATGTTGTATAGGCTATGCCTGTGTGGAGAGGGCTGGATGTAAGAAGGAAGGGGGGAGAGTGCTGCGTGCATGAAAGACGGTGAATGCATGTGCCACATGGCAAGGGTAGGGATGGGGGCCAATCAGTTTGACGGTGCAGTTGGTAATAACTTCTCTTTTTCCCCTGTACATTTCATGTAGGTCAGCGCCCACCAGAAAAAAGATATTTGGCGTGCCATCGCCAAGGATGTCCGGACCCTTGGGGTCTACCACAGATGGAGCACCCACTGCCGGAAAAGATGGGAGGACATTTGCCGCTGGAGCAAGAAGACGGTGGAGGGTCAGCTGGGGATGGCCTCCCAACATGGGAGGGGTGCCCGTCGCACCATGAACCCCCTGATGTTCAGGATCCTGGCGGTGGCCTACCCGGAGTTGGATTGGCATTTGAGGGCATCACAGCAGCCACAAAGGGGTGAGTACACTCTCATTCTGCTGACTTTGCGCGCAGTGGAGTGGTCTGGGTGGGGGAGGTGGTCTGTGGGTTTCCCTAGGCCAGGGCGAGTTCCGTAGGCAAGGCCCCTCCGTAAGGCAGGCCATGTGGCACCCCAGCCCACCTCTGTAGAGTGCCAAGTACACCTAGTCATGCCCCTGTGTCATCTATGTGTGCATATGTCGTCCATAGCCTTGTAGGCCATTTCCCAGGAATTGAACAGTGGAGCCCAAGAGCGTGGCGTAGTGCAGGGGGCTTCTGTGTCTGTCGTGTCCGCCAACAGTAGCGGTAATGCATGCACTCAACATGTCTTTCTTCTGTCTCCCCCCCCTTTTTGTGTTCTCCCTGTTCTTGTGTGCATTAGCATCATCAGGCGGTGGAGCAGTGGCACCGGAGCACGAGGGAGCTGCATCCCACATGGCCCTGGAGGGCGACACTACGGAGTCTGAATTCACCAGTGGGACGGAGGGCGAGGGAAGCTCCAAGGCGGGGACAGGAGCTGACACCAGCGACACAGACTCGTCCTCTGATGGGAGCTCTCTTGTGGTGGCGGCAACATCTATGCCCCCGCATCTACAGGTACAGCCGCCACCCCCCCTACCAGCACCGCCCTCCCAGCAGCCCCTCAGCCTTTGCCCCGTGCCCGCTCACCCAGGAGGGTGGGCATCACCTTCGCCCCAGGCACCTCAGGTCCTGCCCCAGTCACCCCTGCTGCCCTCAGTGAGGAGGCCATTGACCTCCTCAGGTCCCTCACTGTTGGGCAGTCTATCATTTTGAATGCCATCCAGGGTGTAGAGAGGCAGTTGCAACAAACCAATGCATTCCTGGAGGGCATTCATTCTGGTCAGGCGGCCCTTCAGCAAGCTTTTCAGACTCTGGCCTCAGCACTGATGGCAGCCATTGTCCCCGTCTCTAGCCTCCCCCCTCAAACTTCCTCCACCCAACCCAATCCCCTGTACCTCAGCCTATCCCAAGCACACCCACAGACCAACATGCACACACCTCAACACCCAAGGGAAGCTCAGGCAAACAGAAGCACCACACATCCCACAGGCACTCACGCAAGCATCACACACATGCAGACACACCAACATCCACTGCCTCCACTGCGTCCCCCTCCTCCTCGTCTCCCTCCTCCCTTCCAGTCTCATCTACACTCACACCTGCATGCACTACCTCTACAGCCACCACGTCCCTCTCCAGCACACCCACCACCACACCCCGCTCACGTGCAGTCACCACCCCCACTACCATTCACACATCCCCTGTGTCCTCTCCCAGTGTGTCTGTGACTCCCCCTCCCAAGATACACAAATGCAGGCACACACCCACCCAACAGCCATCCACCTCACGACAGCCTCCAGCGCATGCACCTTCACCCAAAGTCACCAAACGTACACCTCCTACAACCACCACCTCTTCCTCCACTCCCAAACCCCCTCCAGCTACCCGTCCCAGTGTGTCCCAAAAACTTTTCCTGTCCAACCTTGACCTCTTTCCCACACCTCCCCCACCCCGTCCGTCTCATAGGTCCCGAACTAGCACCTCAGCCACAACATCTCCGGGACCAGTGGCGCCTGTAGTCACCGGAATCTGAAGTGCACCGGCCACCAGGGCAGCCAGTGTGGCACGGAGCCACAGCACAGACAGTCCCCCACCTGTCAAGCATCAGAAGTTGGCCAGTTCCCGGCGGGAGAGGGGGAAGACTCCAGCCCCCAAAGCTGCTCCCAGGGGTACAGGTGGAAGTGTGGAGTCAGCTGTGACACCTTCCAAGAAAGAAACCCGGCAAGTCTGGGAAGAGCAGCACGGTGGAGAAGACCGCCATCATCCCGATGCCCAGGAGGGCACCGACAGCACCAGCCCACCTGCCCAGGAGGCCACCGCCAGCATCAGCCCAGCTGCCCAGGAGGCCACCGCCAGCATCATCCCATCTGCCCAGGAGGCCACCGCCAGCACCAGACCACCTGCCCAGGAGGCCACCGCCAGCACCAGCCCACCTGCCCAGGAGGCCACCGCCAGCATCAGCCCAGCTGCCCAGGAGGCCAGCACCAGCCCAGCTGCCCAGGAGGCCACCGCCAGCATCAGCCCAGCTGCCCAGGAGGCCACCACCAGCACCAGCCCAGCTGCCCAGGAGGCCACCGCCAGCACCAGCCCAGCTGCCCAGGAGGACACCGCCAGGACTAACCCAGCTGCCCAGGATGCCACCGCCAGCACCAGCCCCGCTGGGCCATGAAGGACCGCCAGCAAAAGCCCCGCTGGGCCATGAAGGACCGCCAGCAAAAGCCCCGCTGGGCCATGAAGGACTGCCAGCAGTTGAGACCCTGCAATGGAGACCACCATCTCAAGCACCGCTGAACAGGGCACCGCCATCTCAAGCACCGCTGAACAGGGCACCGCCGTCTCAAGCACCGCTGCACAGGGCACCGCCATCTCAAGCACTGCTGAACAGGGCACTGCCGTCTCAAGCACCGCTAGCCCATGAGCGGCAGGGGCACTGACGCAACTGAGTCCGTCACAGGGTGAATTATGCACTCTGGCACCATGCCCCCTCCAGAACCAGTGGAGACTGTCATCCACTACCTCTGTCCTTAGCAGGATGAAGCACTCTGGGCACCATGCCCCCTCCAGAACCAGTGGAGAGATCCATCCACTACCTCTGTCCTTAGCAGGATGAAGTACTCTGGGCACCATGCCCCCTCCAGAACCAGTGGAGACTGTCATCCACTTGCGAGACTGTGGCTTTGCACTCCCCAGGGTTGAACAGTGGGCAAACCACCCACTGTAGAGACTTGAGAGACTGTGGCTTTGCACTCCCCAGGATTGGACAGTGGGCAACCCACCCACTGTAGAGACTTGTGAGACTCTGGCTTTGCACTCCCCAGGATTGAACAGTGGGCAAACCACCCACTGTAGAGACTTGAGAGACTGTGGCTTTGCACTCCCCAGGATTGAACAGTGGGCAACCCACCCATTGTAGAGACTTGTGAGACTGTGGCTTTGCACACCCCAGGATTGAACAGTGGGCAAACCACCCACTGTAGAGACTTGAGAGACTGTGGCTTTGCACTCCCCAGGATTGGACAGTGGGAAACCCACCCACTGTAGAGACTTGTGAGACTGTGGCTTTGCACTCCCCAGGATTGAACAGTGGGCAACCCACCCACTTGTGAGACTTGAGAGACTGTGGCTTTGCACTCCCCAGGATTGAACAGTGGGCAACCCACCCACTGTAGAGACTTGTGAGACTGTGGCTTTGCACTCCCCAGGATTGAACAGTGGGCAACCCACCCACTGTAGAGACTTGAGAGACTGTGGCTTTGCACTCCCCAGGATTGGACAGTGGGCAACCCACCCACTGTAGAGACTTGAGAGACTGTGGCTTTGCACTCCCCAGGATTGGACAGTGGGCATGTGGCCCCCTCGTGGATTTGGCGTCGTGCTCTCAGTGGCTGAGGTGCCCCCCTTTCCCTCCCCCTGAGGTGCCTGTTTAGTTGCTGCCTGATGCCCCTGCAGTGTTCTCTCCGTCATGGTCGGGGATCTTGTGTGGGCCTCGCCCATACCGTGTGGTCCCAGTGTTCCACGGGCTTTCTTAGAGCACTACCTGGACTACTATGCTTGGTATATATTTTGTACATGGTGTATATATATATTTCTGCCTACTTGCTTTTAATATATTACAATGGTTACACTCATTTTCTATTGTCTTTGCATTCTTCCGGGGGGTCTAGGGGGGTGTAACTGTGATGTATTGATATGCATTAGTATGTGTGTTGTAGTGGGTGAGGGTGGGGGTGGGGGTGTTGCGTGTGTGTGTCCCTGTTTTTTCTCTCCCCCTCCCCTGTGTCGTAGGTGCAGTACTCACTGTGGTCTTCGCCGCCGGCATTCGTGCTACTGGTAGAGGAGCAGGAAGACTATTGCAGGGAGAATTTGGAGTTCCGGATCCATGGCGTCCTCGTTCCTCGTTCCTCGTGGGGTGTGTAGAGGTGAGCGTTTTCCCTTCGGGATTCCTGTTTCTGCCATGTTTTTATCCGCGGTGAATCTGCCCCGGAAAAGGTGGCGTATTGGCCTGTCATAATAGTGTGGGTGGTACATTGTCTCCCGCCTGTCTATTGGCAGTGACCGCCAAGCTGTTTGTTTGTACCGCCGTGGCGGTCGGAGTGTTAAAGGGACTGTCTTTGTTGGCGGTTTCCGCCACGGTCGTAATTGCAAATTTTTTACCGCCGGCCTGTTGCCGGTATTACCGCCGCTTTAACACCTACCGCCAGGGTTGGAATGACCACCATAGTCTTGCACTCTGAGGCCAAAGGAAAGGGGCCGTTTTTTTCCAGATGTGGTACAAAATTGGAAAAAATGATTGTATGCAAGTGAAAGGAGATATATCTAAAAACTGTAAAGCTGTTAACTGAATCTGCATCATGCTAATTTACAAAAGGCAGAAACACACTGGAGTCAACTATGTGTATACTGATTCTTAGTATCAGTTTTTTTAAAGGATGCAGGGATTCTGAAGCCATTTCTCTTGCACATACAATTGAACCGTTCTAGCCAGCATGTCGCTGTGCTATGGTTATTTCACCTTTAACATTGTACCTTTGAAACATTTCTAAATGCTAATCACTATCGGAGAGAGCCCAAAACAGCAATGCATGAGTAGCTCTCTTCTTCCATTTTCTTATGTCTGACCTGTGCCATGTAATTTTTCAATAAAGAGGTAAGTACATCAGAACTCAGATTTATCTCTCTAGATCCCTTTGCTTAATATTACAGTGTGAGTACTGCCTTTACTTGATGTCAATACATTTTCAACTTTTTTGCTTGCTTTCATATCTTGTGTAAAATCCTCTGTTTAACAAAACATATATATTTCAATGTACCTGGAAAACCATCTAAGTAGTCAGCTATTTAAAGTAATTTACACAATGGAGCAACAAGATCTTGTGTGGGCCTCGCCCATACCGTGTGGTCCCAGTGTTCCACGGACTTTCTTAGAGCACTACCTGGACTACTATGCTTGGTATATATTTTGTACATGGTGTATATATATATTTCTGCCTACTTGCTTTTAATATATTACAATGATTACACTCATTTTCTATTGTCTTTGCATTCTTCCAGGAGGTTTGGGGGGGTGTAACTGTGATGTATTGATATGCATTAGTGTGTGTGTTGTAGTGGGTGAGGGTGGGGGTGTTGCGTGTGTGTGTCCCTGTTTTTTCCCTCCCCCTCCCCTGTGTCGTAGGTGCAGTATTTACCGTGGTCTTCGCCGCAGCGTTCGTGCTCCTGGTAGAGGAGCAGGAAGACTATTGCAGGGAGAATTTGGAGTTGCGGATCCATGGCGTCCTCGTTCCTCGTGGGGTGTGTAGAGGTGAGCGTTTTCCCTTCGGGATTCCTGTTTCCGCCATGTTTTTATCCGCGGTGAATCCGCCCCGGAAAAGGTGGCGGATTGGCCTGTCATAATAGTGTGGGTGGTACATTGTCTCCCGCCTGTCTGTTGGCGGTGACCGCCAAGCTGTTTGTTTGTACCGCTTTGGCGGTCGGAGTGTTAAAGTGGCTGTCTTTGTTGGCGGTTTCCGCCACGGTCGTAATTGCAAATTTTTTACCACCGGCCTGTTGCCGGTATTACCGCCGCTTTAACACCGACCGCCAGGGTTGGAATGACCACCATAGTCTTGCACGCTGTGGCCAAAGGAAAGGGGCCGTTTTTTTCTAGATGTGGTACAAAATTGGAAAAAATGATTGTATGCAAGTGAAAGGAGATATATCTAAAAACTGTAAAGCTGTTAACTGAATCTGCATCATGCTAATTTACAAAAGGCAAAAACACACTGGAGTCAACTATGTGTATACTGATTCTTAGTATCAGATTTTTTAAAGGATGCAGGGATTCTGAAGCCATTTCTCTTGCACATACAATTGAACCGTTCTAGCCAGCATGTCGCTGTGCTATGGTTATTTCACCTTTAACATTGTACCTTTGAAACATTTCTAAATGCTAATCACTATAGGAGAGAGCCCAAAACAGCAATGCATGAGTAGCTCTCTTCTTCCATTTTTTATGTCTGACCTGTGCCATATAATTTTTCAATAAAGAGGTAAGTACATCAGAACTCAGATTTATCTGTCTAGATCCCTTTGCTTAATTTTACAGTGTGAGTACTGCCTTTACTTGATGTCAATACATTTTCAACTTTTTTGCTTGCTTTCATATCTTGTGTAAAATCCTCTGTTTAACAAAACATATATATTTCAATGTACCTGGAAAACCATCAAAGTAGTCAGCTATTTACAATGGAGCAACAAGATAGGTTTTGGAGAGGCTTGGGTCAAGCTTTAATTTCCAGCGCAAGTAGTATAATGTATTTCTCCAAAATATAGTTTTAAAATGTACTAGTTTTTTTGTTAGGGTTTGTTTTGTATCATTTTAATGACATACATACCAGGAAGGTGCATCTTTGAACAGCACCTTAACAGTGCCAGATTAACAATAATAATTTCCTGTTATGTAATTTCCTGCACATTAGAAGGCCTCACACATTCCTTTCTTCCAGAGGACCCAAAAACTTAGAACTGGCCTATATAAATTCACACACATAAATATAAACCAGAAACTTTTGTTGAGCAGTTTCTAAAGTACAGACTGTTCTCATTAGAGATGCTTTAAAATAAACAGTTTTATAGTTTAAAAGAGCTATTCATTTAATTCAGCAGCCTCTTGAAAGAGCTGTGGGGGCATTCATTACAGAACAAGAAAAGCGCAAGCATGTTCAACTGCCTACACTATATTACTGACCTCAACAGTCCGTCGTGTCTCTGTCAGGCAAATAAGTGGCCAGAATCTTTTCATGAACACGCACTCTAAAACGCAGAGAAAAATCTCACCGCCCTCATTTGTACATTAAATGGATTTAAGGGCTGCAAACGATATTCTGATCACCATAAAGAGGGGACATTTGACTGGGAGTCAATGTATATCAGAATGTCAAGTGAGATGGGTCAGATCTTGTAATGTCAACAAGTTTAGTGCCATCATACCATAGGAAGGCTCAACATGTTTTTTTATGGGTTTAATTCAGTATAAGTCGAAATGTGTTAAAAACCTTACAAGAATGAATCCTTAAGTGAATTTTTGAGGAAGTGCAAAGTGAACTGGAAATCTGACCTCTCTACTGCCCACCACTTTCGCATAGATGCTTAGGTTGGTGTGGGAATAGTAATTCTCATTCCTTCAAAGTCCAACACTTTCCCTACACTTGCTCAAATTGGAGGAGGAATAGTAAAACAAAGTAAAATAAAATAAAACTAAATACAATTTAATTTAATAAAAATGTGCCTCTAATCACCTTAGGACTGATGTGGGCAAAATATTCTGCTCCAGTTTCTTCAGTGTTAAAAAAAATGTAATTACATTGAAAAGTGTAATTGCATTGTCAAGTTCAAATTTTATCTTGGCTGGATATAGCATGTTGCATTTAATGTTCCTATCTTGGGGTGCCTTCTTTACTTCTGCAAATATTTTGCAAAAGACCTGTCAACATTTGAGGCAAACTGAAGGAAAAATAAAACTATATATATATATATATATATATATACTGTATATCACCGACAATATTTTTCCGCTCTAAGCTTCATCTCAGCAGGGCGGCCACAGCGCGCGGGGACAGAGAACCCTCGCATTACATTAACTCCAATTTCTCCACACACAGAGAAGCGCCAAGCCTTCGTTCACAGTCATAGGAGGCACATTGTTCACTACCATCAAACCATTATTACCATGAAACATCACATGCTTCCGCAATTTGATGGTAGTGAACAATGTGCCTCCTATGACTGTGAACGAAGGCTTGGCGCTTCTTTGTGTGTGGAGAAATTGGAGTTAATATATATATATATATATATGTATATATATATATATATATACTGTCAATAATAGTAAGGAGTAGGTAAGGTATGCACCCCCTCTATCTCAAACGGTGTGATGAAATTGGTGTCGTCAACCACATTTAGGGGCATATAGAGTCTATTTTGTCACGGTTAATTGACTGACAAATCTGTGCATTGTGAACACCCTTTCAAAGCTTAATGTATGGTTGACATCATTTTCAAAGTAGTTTCCTTCTGCTTTCAACCTATGCCTATGCAGATTTCATTTTGCTTAAAAATTAGCATTTGTTTTGGTCTGGCTGCCAAATTACCCTTAGTGGAGTTTAGATCAACATCAACAAATTTAAGTCAGCATTCAGATCAGTTGCTCCAACATCGTCTCTTTGTGATGAAGGATTTATCACCAATGGCAATTTCCACATTCCTGCCTTTTTAATTTCACAAAGAGAACTTTGATTGCTGTTCACTTCCTTTACCCATTTTGACATGTGCAATGAGAGAAGTGAATTTTTACAGAATAGCAGGTATGTACTATAGTCATTGTAAACAAAAGAATAAAGGTCAGATTTAAGATCCCCTTGTGTCACTTTAGCGCCGCCATAGCACAATTTTTTTGACACTAGGTGGTGCTAAGGGGGACTTTTCCCCACTCCCTATTTGCATGCATTGAGCCACTTTGTAACCCTTTGCGCCACATTATGCATGGGCCATACATAGGTGGTCATTCTGACCTCGGCGGTAAAAGGAGCTTACCGCCGGTCAGAAGGCCGCCACAACACTGCCGCGGTCGCGGTAAACCGCCACGGTCATTCTGACCCTCAAGAGGCAAACCGCCAAAAACCCGACATCCACAAAAGTCCGCCACACCAACGGCCAGCGTTAAACTGGCGAAGACCAAACCTCCACCGTCACGCCAACAGAAATACGCCCATGCCATTACGACCCACGAATCCACGCGGCGGTCTTTCAACCGCGGTATTCCATTGGCGGTACACACCGCCACGCTCAAAATACACATACAGCTCCAAAACACAGCCACATTGGACAATTTGAAATACACACACCTGAGACACATACACACAAAACTCCCACACACCCAATTAACTATAAAACACACACCCACATCACCCACAAACCCCTACGACCACAAATCAGAGACGAAGCCCAGAGAGAGACAGCACAGAATAGAGAACACCATCACACAGAGGCACACTACACCATTACCCACACAACAACCACGCACAAAACACCACACAACACTACACTCACCACACTCATCACCGCAAACACCACCCCACACCTCATCCACACCACCCCATGGCACCCCCAAGACACCCCAGGTTCTCAGGCGCAGAACTCAGGGTCATGGTGGAGGAAATAGTTCGGGTAGAGCCCCAGCTCTTCGGGACACAGGTGCAGCACACCACCATTGCCAGGAAGATGGAGCTATGGCAAAGAATAGTGGACAGGGTCAACGCTGTGGGACAGCATCCACGAAATCGGGACGACATCAGGAAGCGGTGGAACGACCTACGGGGGAAGGTGCGTTCCATGGTATCCAGGCACAACATTGCGGTGCAGAAGACTGGCGGCGGACCCCCACCTCAACCCCCAGAATTTACAACATGGGAGGAACAGGTCTTGAACATCCTGCATCCTGAGGGCCTCGCAGGAGTATCTGGAGGAATGGACTCTGGTAAGTCTAATCTCAACTACTTCACCCACGCACCAGCATGTCAACTCATACCCCCACCCTCCCCCCACCCCCATCACACATCCTCCTTGCTAATGTCTCACCATCACAACCCACCCATCCCAACACCAAACCCTGCATGCCACCACAAACCATCGACACCCATCACCTAAGCATGCCCACTGCACATACCCATCTCCCCCACAAACCGCCGTCACAACAGCCCCCACAAAGGAATGCCAGCACTGGGGTACACGGGCACCCACCCATTGCACGCTATGGCACACACTGAAGCAATAACCATACTCTTATACCCCTGCAGGACCCGAACGCCACCACACCGCCCAGGAGGGTCCAGAAATGTCCATCCCACCCCCAGAAGAGGCCCCCAGTGATGACAGCAGCTCCGTCTCCCTGGACCCAGATGACCAGCCCATCGGGGACCTTGGGACAGTCGGTTCCCCTCAGACAGCCACAGGCCACAGCAGACCTACCCCCCTCTGGGAACACCAGCACAGCACCCACCCAGCGGGCCCATGCCTCTGTCTCCAGGACACGTCAATCAGCGGTGTGTCCACCACTACAGGGCACCCAGGTTAACCCATCACCCCAACAACAACAGGGACCTGGGGGCAGTGGTAGTGGGCACACGGTCCAGGGGACAGAGGCCCAGGGAAACAGGGGAACTGGGAGGGCTGCTGTGCGACAGGGGGGGGACAGGCCCAGGGAACCCACTCTCCATGAGGCCCTCACCTCCATCATGGGAGCATACCACCACTCCCAGGAGACGATGGCGACGGTCCTGGCCAGGTTCCAGGAGATCCAGGTACTGCAGGAGGAACAGTTTATGGGGTTCAGGGAAGAACTGAGAAACATTAGTTCCGCAATGGGCACCATCGTTGTGGCTCTCAACCAGATTGTCACCACATTGCGGGACCATGTGGCACCACAAAGGGCCCCTGTCACTAGCATGGACCAGGAACAGGCTACCACCTCCGCCGGCGCTAGTGGACAGGAGGCCCCGACACAGGAACAACCGGCCACCAGAACCCCACCTCCTGCAGAAGAAGAACCACCCCGCAAGTGGGGCCTGAGATCTCAGAAGAAGACAGAGTAGGATGCCAAGACCCCCGCCAGGAAAGGATACCCCCTGATGTCATCCCACTGTCCCACATTGTCACCCTGTCCAACCTTAAACTGCCCCTGCTCCACCTTCCACAGGCATATGGACAATGCACCTGTGAGACTGAGAATCTGGACTCTGCCATGGACATTCCTCCACCATCACCCATCACCGATTTTCAACCATGTCCCAAAATTGAGCACTTTAATAAACACACTTATTGCAGACAAATAATCTGGAGTCTGCCTGTATTTTTTAAAATATGTATTAGACATAAACGTGCCAAAATGACCAGTTACATTGTGATGACAACATACCACTGTCACACAGCTGTAGTCCATGGGCAAACAAAGCAGAGGTCACGCAGTGGGGTCCACATCTCTGAAATTGGAAGGGAAAGTCACAACTCTGTTAGCATACACTGGGTGAAAAGGACAGACAGTAGAGAGGCAGGAGACTGTAAGTAAATGTAAAATGCCGGTGTTGATTCTTACCTGTGTGTTATTGAAAATACTGCTGTGTCACTGTGTCCCTGTTGTCTGTGTCGTCCTCTTCGTCTTCCTCCTCTTCACTCTCCGCAGGCTCCACAGCTGCTACAACACCACCATCTGGACCATCCTCCTGCAGAAAAGGCACCTGGCGTCGCAAAGCCAGGTTGTGAAGCATACAGCAGGCCACGATGATCTGGCACAGCTTCTTTGGTGAGTACATTAGGGATCCACCTGTCATATGCAGGCACCTAAACCTGGCCTTTAGGAGGCCGAAGGTCCGCTCGATCACCCTCCTAGTACGCCCATGTGCCTCATTGTACCGTTCCTCTGCCCTTGTCCTGGGATTCCTCACTGGGGTCAGTAACCACGACAGGTTGGGGTAACCTGAGTCACCAATTAGCCACACACGGTGTCTCTGTAGTTGTTCCATCACATAAGGGATGCTGCTATTTCGCATGATGTACGCGTCATGCACTGATCCAGGGAACTTGGCATTTACATGGGAGATGTACTGGTCAGCCAAACAGACCACCTGGACATTCATGGAATGATAACTTTTTCTGTTCCTGTACACCAGTTCACTTTCTCTGGGGGGTACCAAAGCCACAGGTGTCCCATCAATGGCACCAATGATGTTGGGAATATGTCCAAGGGCATAGAAATCACCCTTCACTGTAGGCAAATCCCCCACCTCAGGGAAAACGATGTATCTCCGCATGTGTTTGAGCAGGGCAGACAACACTCTGGACAACACCTTTGAAAACATAGGCTGAGACATCCCTGATGAAATGGTCACTGTTGTTTGAAATGACCCACTTGCCAAAAAATGGAGTACTGACAGCACCTGCACTAGAGGGGGGATCCCTGTGGGTTGGCGGATGGGTGACATCAAGTCTGGCTCCAGCTGGGCACACAGTTCCTGTATAGTGGCTCGGTCAAGCCTGTATGTCAGAATGACATGTTGTTCCTCCATTGTCGACAGGTCCACCAGCGGTCTGTACACGGGAACATTCCTCCATCTCCTCGCAAGGCCCAGCGGACGGTGCCTAGGAAGGACAACAGCGAGCACAGAGTCAATCAACCCACAGGTACGTTCCCACAGCTTGCACAGTATACGATTCTCTATGCATTGAATGGCTTGTATGAGTGTCGATGCAAGGCCTAGGCATGTGTGACGCAGTAGAAATTAAGCCATGTGGGCCCTTGAAATGGCGGCTGCCTGACCTGTGAAGTGCGACAATGGGATGTGAGGTCAATGCGCTGGCGTGGCACACCGTGGCGGTAGGCGGTCGAAGACCGCGGCGCAAAGCCGCATTGGTTAACATTGAACCCTATGGGTTTCAGGAGCCAATGACGAAGTGCGCCGGCGGTCGCGGTACGCACCGCCGCGGTACGCACCGCCGCGGACGTGACCGCCATTTTCTATCTGCTTAATCACTCAAGACCTGATCATCCACAGGAGAGGACCTATACTGCAAGTGCTGCTGTGACCTCGGTCTGGAAGATACAATGGCTGCTGCGACTGGGGAAAGGGCCCCTGCCTTCACTTCTGAAGAATTGGAGAAACTTGTGGATGGGGTCCTCCCCCAGTATGCGCTACTCTACGGTCCTCCAGACCAACAGGTAAGTACACTGGGAGCATGCTTTGGGGGCAATGCCTGTGTTGAGTCGGGTGGATGAAAGATGGTGGGGAGGTGAGCGATTGAGGCATGCATCAAACGACGGATGAGAGCATGTGCCACATGGCAAGGGTGGGGATGGGGGGCCACTCACATCGAGCATGCAGAAAATTATGACAATGTTATTTCTCCCCCTGTGCATGTGACATAGGTCAGCGCCCATCAGAAAATTGACATTTGGCGTGCCATCGCCAAGGACGTCCGGACCCTGGGAGTCCACTACAGATGGAGCACCCACTGCCGCAAGAGGTGGGAGGACATCCGCCGCGGGAGCAGGAAGACCGCGGAGGCTCTGCTGGGGATGGCCTCCCAACGTAGGAGGGGTGGCTCCCATCAGTTGACCCCCCTGATGTCCCGGATCCTGGCGGTGGCCTACCCCGATTTGGATGGGCACGTGAGGACATCACAGCAGACACAAGGGGGTGAGTACAAGCACATTCTGCTGATTTAGCACACATTGGAGGTGTCTGGGTGGGGGAGGAGGGCTGTGGTTATCCCTAGGCCAGGGCGATTTCCGTAGGCTAGGCCCCTCCGTTAGGCATGGCCCTGTGCCCCCGCCCCCCCCCCTCCGTAGGCTGCCTAGTACAGCTAATCATGGCCCTGTGTCACCTATGTGTGGATTTGTCGTCCATAGGCTTGTAGGCCATGTCCCACGGATTGAGTAGTGTACCGCAAGTGCGCGGTGTAGTGCAGGGGGCTTCTGTGTCTGTCCTCTCCGCCAACGGTGTCGCCAATGCATGCACTCAACATGTCTTTATTTCTCCCCCCCCCTTTTTTGTTGGTCTTCCTGTTCATGTGTGCATTAGCATCATCAGGCGGAGGAGAAGTGGCATCGGAGCACGAGGGAGCTGCATCTCACATGGCCCTGGAGGGCCATGCAACCGACTCGGAGTTCACCAGTGAGACGGAGGGCGAGGGGAGCTCCACAGCGGGGACACGTGGTGACACCAGCGACACAGACACGTCCTCGGAAGGGAGCTCCCTTGTGTTGGCGGCAACATCCGTGCCCACCGAAACAACAGGTACAGCCGCCACCCAGCGCACCAGCTCCGCCCTCCCAGCAGCCCCTCAGCCTTCGCCCCGTGCCCGCTCACCCAGGAAGGTGGGCATCTCCTTCGCCCCAGGCACCTCATGCCCTGCCCCAGTTACCCCTGCTGCCCTCAGTGAGGAGGTCATTGACCTCCTCAGGACGCTCATTGTTGGGCAGTCTACCCTTTTGAATGCCATCCAGGGTGTAGAAAGGGAGGTGCACCGGAGTAATGCATACCTGGAGGGCATTCATTCGGGTCAGGCTGCCCATCAGCGATCGTTCAACGCTCTGGCCTCAGCACTGATGGCAGCCATTGTCCCTGTCTCCTGCCTCCCTCCTCCAACCTCCTCAACCCAGTCCCACTCCCCTGTTCCTCTGCCTATCCCAGACACACCTACAGACCAGCCTGCACACACCTCAACACCCAAGGCAAGCTCATCCAGACATAAGCACCAAACATCACACAAGCATTCACCCAAGCAACATCCACATGCAGACATGCCAACAGCCACTGCCTCCTCTGTGTCCCCCTCATCCTCATCTCCCTCCTCCCTCCCTGTGACGTCTCCACTCACACTTGCATGCACAACATCATCAGCCACTACGTCCATCACCAGCACACCCACCAGGACACTCTGCACACGTGCAGTCACCACCCCCACTGCCATTTACACGTCCCCTGTGTCCTCTCCCAGTTTGTCTGTCACCCCCTCTTCCAAACCACACAAACGCAGGCAGCCACCCACCCAACACCCATCCACCTCACGACAGCCTCCAGCACAAGCACCTGCACCCAAAGACACCAGACCTGACTCACCTACAACCACATCCTCTTCCTCCACTCCCATACCCACTGCACCTACCCTTCCCACTGCTCCTAAAAATAAATTCCTGTCCAAAATTAAACTCTTTCCATCACCTGACCCACCCCCTCCATCTCTTAAGAGTCGAATCAGCACCTCAGCCACCACATCCCCTGGACCTACAAGGACAATAGTCCAGGGATTTTGGAGTCCACCACCTTCAAGGGCAGCTACTTCGGCTAGCAGTAAAGGGACAGCCAGCCCACCCACTGTGTGTTATTGAAAATACTGCCGTGTCACTGTGTCCCTGTTGTCTGTGTCGTCCTCTTCGTCTTCCTCCTCTTCACTCTCCGCAGGCTCCACAGCTGCTACAACACCACCATCTGGACCATCCTCCTGCAGAAAAGGCACCTGGCGTCGCAAAGCCAGGTTGTGAAGCATACAGCAGGCCACGATGATCTGGCACAGCTTCTTTGGTGAGTACATTAGGGATCCACCTGTCATATGCAGGCACCTAAACCTGGCCTTCAGGAGGCCGAAGGTCCGCTCGATCACCCTCCTAGTACGCCCATGTGCCTCATTGTACCGTTCCTCTGCCCTTGTCCTGGGATTCCTCACTGGGGTCAGTAACCACAACAGGTTGGGGTAACCTGAGTCACCAATTAGCCACACACGGTGTCTCTGTAGTTGTTCCATCACATAAGGGATGCTGCTATTTCGCATGATGTACGCGTCATGCACTGATCCAGGGAACTTGGCATTTACATGGGAGATGTACTGGTCAGCCAAACAGACCACCTGGACATTCATGGAATGATAACTTTTTCTGTTCCTGTACACCTGTTCACTTTCTCTGGGGGGTACCAAAGCCACAGGTGTCCCATCAATGGCACCAATGATGTTGGGAATATGTCCAAGGGCATAGAAATCACCCTTCACTGTAGGCAAATCCCCCACCTCAGGGAAAACGATGTATCTCCGCATGTGTTTGAGCAGGGCAGACAACACTCTGGACAACACCTTTGAAAACATAGGCTGAGACATCCCTGATGAAATGGTCACTGTTGTTTGAAATGACCCACTTGCCAAAAAATGGAGTACTGACAGCACCTGCACTAGAGGGGGGATCCCTGTGGGTTGGCGGATGGGTGACATCAGGTCTGGCTCCAGCTGGGCACACAGTTCCTGTATAGTGGCTCGGTCAAGCCTGTATGTCAGAATGACATGTTGTTCCTCCATTGTCGACAGGTCCACCAGCGGTCTGTACACGGGAACATTCCTCCATCTCCTCGCAAGGCCCAGCGGACGGTGCCTAGGAAGGACAACAGCGAGCACAGAGTCAATCAACCCACAGGTACGTTCCCACAGCTTGCACAGTATACGATTCTCTATGCATTGAATGGCTTGTATGAGTGTCAATGCAAGGCCTAGGCATGTGTGACGCAGTAGAAATTAAGCCATGTGGGCCCTTGAAATGGCGGCTGCCTGACCTGTGAAGTGCGACAATGGGATGTGAGGTCAATGCGCTGGCGTGGCACACCGTGGCGGTAGGCGGTCGAAGACCGCGGCGCAAAGCCGCATTGGTTAACATTGAACCCTATGGGTTTCAGGAGCCAATGACGAAGTGCGCCGGCGGTCGCGGTACGCACCGCCGCGGTACGCACCGCCGCGGTACGCACCGCCGCGGACGTGACCGCCATTTTCTATCTGCTTAATCACTCAAGACTTGATCATCCACAGGAGAGGACCTATACTGCAAGTGCTGCTGTGACCTCGGTCTGGAAGATACAATGGCTGCTGCGACTGGGGAAAGGGCCCCTGCCTTCACTTCTGAAGAATTGGAGAAACTCGTGGATGGGGTCCTCCCCCAGTATGCGCTACTCTACGGTCCTCCAGACCAACAGGTAAGTACACTGGGAGCATGCTTTGGGGGCAATGCCTGTATTGAGTCGGGTGGATGAAAGATGGTGGGGAGGGGAGCGATTGAGGCATGCATCAAACGACGGATGAGAGCATGTGCCACATGGCAAGGGTGGGGATGGGGGGCCACTCACATCGAGCATGCAGAAAATTATGACAATGTTATTTCTCCCCCTGTACATGTGACATAGGTCAGCGCCCATCAGAAAATTGACATTTGGCGTGCCATCGCCAAGGACGTCCGGACCCTGGGAGTCCACAACAGACGGGGCACCCACTGCCGCAAGAGGTGGGAGGACATCCGCCGCGGGAGCAGGAAGACCACGGAGGCTCTGCTGGGGATGGCCTCCCAACGTAGGAGGGGTGGCTCCCATCAATTGACCCCCCTGATGTCCCGGATCCTGGCGGTGGCCTACCCCGATTTGGATGGGCACGTGAGGACATCACAGCAGACACAAGGGGGTGAGTACAAGCACATTCTGCTGATTTAGCACACATTGGAGGTGTCTGGGTGGGGGAGGAGGGCTGTGGTTATCCCTAGGCCAGGGCGATTTCCGTAGGCCAGGCCCTTCATCTCAAGCACCGCTCCGCTGGGCCCTGCATCTCAAGCACCGCTCCGCTGGGTCCTTCATCTCAAGCACCGCTGGCCCATTGGCAGAAGGGGCAGGGCCGGATCTGTGTCGGGCAGGGCTGCACGAAGCACTCTGGGCACCATGCCTCCTCCAGAACCAGTGGAGTCTGTAATCCACTTGCTAGACTGTGGCTTTGCACTCCCCAGGATGGTACAGTGGGCAATCCACCCACTGTAGAGACTTGTGAGACTGTGGCTTTGCACTCCCCAGGATGGTACAGTGGGCAATCCACCCACTGTAGAGACTTGTGAGACTGTGGCTTTGCACTCCCCAGGATGGAACAGTAGCCATGGAGGCCCCACGTGGATCTGGCGTTGTGGACTCATCTGGCTGAGGTGCCCCCCCTTCCCCTCCCCCTGAGGTGCCTGTAGTTTTGATATCTGATGCCCCTGCAGTGTTCTCTCCAATGGATTCGGGTCTCCTGTGTGGGCTTTGCCCATGTGTTTCGGCCCATTGGCCCACATACAATGACTGATACCCAATTTGGACAAGACAAATTACACATGTATATATAGTTAAAGTTGTTTGTTATATTTATTTACTTAGCCGTACAATATACTTCAATTTTCATGATCATTTTATTTTGTCTTTCCATTCTTCCGGGGGGCTTGGGGGGTGTCACTCTGAGTTGTTGCTCTGCATTGATGTGTATGTAGTTGTGGGTGAGGGTGAGGGTGGGTGTGTCGCGTATGTGTGTGCCCGTAATCTTTTCTCCTCCCCCCTCCCCTGTGTCGTAGGTGCAGTACTCACCGTTGTCTCCTGCGGCGGCGTTCGTGCTCCTGGTAGAGGAGCAGGTAGACAATAGCTGGTAGGATGTGTAATTCGGGTTCCATGCTGTCCAGATTCCTCATGGAGTGTGTAGAGGTGAGCGTTTTCCGTTCGTACTGTCTGTTTCTGCCGTGTTTTTATCGGCGGGGCTATTACCCCGGAAAAGGTGGCGGATTGGTGGGTTGTGATAGGGTGGGCGGTACATTGTCTCCCGCCTGTCTGTTGGCGGTGACCGCCGCGCTGTTTGTTTGTCCCACCGTGGCGGTCGGAGTGTTAAAGTGGCGGTCTCTGTTGGCGGTTCCCGCCAGGGTCAGAATTCCATTTTTTTTACCGCCTGCCTGTTGTCGGGTTGGCCGCCGCTTTAACACCGACCACCAGGGTTGGAATGACCCCCATAATGCATGCAAATGGGGCGTTCCGCGGAAGGAGCCCTGCAAAAATGGTGCAATGAAATCTACAAGATTTCATTGCATTATTTTTTGCATCAGTTTTAATGCCTGCTGAAAGGCGTTAAAAGGAGGTACCCATTGTAACCAAAGGGCCTCTTTGCACTTTGCTCCACTAGTGTCAACATTTTTGATGCTAGAGGAACAAAGCGCCACGATAGCATAAAAAATGTTGATGCTATTGTTCCAAATACCTCCAGGGTGCACCATATCATAAATATAGTGCACACATGGTAGCGTTTGGAGGGTGCACAAGAAAAGTGGGGCTGCATTGGATGCATGGCCACTTTTTTTTTTTAATTCGGTCCTAAATCACATCCATAAACATTGGAAAATGCACTGTATGTGTTACTATGGGACACTCTGCAACTTATCTGTTCTTAGTGTAGGCTGTGAGAAAAAAAATGATGTATTGCAAATTTTGAAGGGAAACTATTGCACTGTTTGTAGAGAACGACCCATCCTACGGCTCCACCAAGTATTTCTGTTTTCAGAAAACTGTAGCCTGATTTCCACTGGGAAAGAACAATACATTTTATGTGACTGTGGAGTTAGTCTCCACATCAATTTAAATACCATGTGTTCAGCTCATCAACTATGTGCAACAACATCATCAAAGCCACAGCACTCAAGTTTAGAAAATTCTTAGCCACGAGAACTGTTAACATATTTGATGGCATCATAGGATGTGATGTCAGGCAAACTCTGATATCAGTTGTAGCAAAGGAACTTATGTCAATTAAATGGTAAAATGATCAACATGAATGTAAAATTAATAAAATAACACCACAACCTCACTAAGGAAGACGAATGTCTGAAAAAAGGTATGGACCAGTAGGATTATCCAAACTTCTCCTCCCATCAAATGAAAGCGTCTACAAGAGGGCTCTTCCTGAAGTGGTGCTGCTTCCTGATGCTTATGCAGCTCCCAGGAGCTGCTCTGTGCAAGCCAGAGCTCTGATCAGAGGTGCATTTAGAGATCAGGTTCTGGCCCTTCCCAGCAGATGTGACATTTAGCCTGGTAACAGTAAAAGCTGAACCTGGCCTACAAATATGCAATTCTCATCCACTATGTGTGAGACTTGAATTGCGTGTGGAGGGCAGAAACAGCTAAGATGCCCAGACTCCCAATGGAACGTGGATTTCAGAGAGGACCCATGTTC
Source organism: Pleurodeles waltl (assembly GCF_031143425.1). Taxonomy (NCBI): domain Eukaryota; kingdom Metazoa; phylum Chordata; class Amphibia; order Caudata; family Salamandridae; genus Pleurodeles; species Pleurodeles waltl. The sequence goes on along the minus strand of NC_090437.1, from coordinate 528,068,246 downwards.
CTGCTGGAGACTACATGTCAGAGTTCTGTGTTGCAGGCATATAACTAGCAGCCATGAGCTATGGTCATGTTTTGGGAATTGTGTTCTTACCTGTTACACCGAATTCCTGAAATTATTTTGTTCCAGTACAGCACATAATTACGCCACTGGTCACCTCAAAATTATAGAGAGAAAACAACACAAGCAGTCAGGATATGAGTTGCCGTTGTTAATGACAATTGTATTGTTCATGCTATGTGTGGTACAAAATGGACGCTTACATCATAAATTGATATAAGGATGCATTTCATGTTAAAACCTAGTGCTGAATGACGAATTGGCATTTCACATAATTATGTTCAGCTCCATGCCATTTCCCAAAATTTATTGTAACTATGCAAAAACAAATGTACAAATTTCACACATCCCTAAGTGTGACCTGGAGCACTAGAAGAACAGATGGGAACCAACACACATCAGGAAGATTAAGAGAAGGATACTGACGAACATAAGATCAAACTTAAGGGCATATAGATTTTCCACTCCCTCCGCAAAAGACTGCCAAGTACAGCCATGCATTTTAAAAGCTCCTCTCCAAGTTCAGATGCGTCGCTCTGGCACATACTGATCTGGTCTACAACGCATCTACTCTTTCTCAAGTTGTATACACCAGAAAATGCCACAGTCAGTTAGACACTGGTATGTTCGTAGGCCAAGATCTTGATCTCGTGTGTCACATGTTATGTAGACACTGAAGCAATAAATATGCCACAGTAAATAAGTCTGAGCAAATTAAGATGGCATTCCCAAAAGACTTGCTGGCAGTCTCTGCCACTACAATGTCTGCAACAGTAGAGCATGCTATGCAGGGTAAGAAAACAGCACCTGAGGTCAAAATTAAGGAGAACACTTTTCTGCATACCTCATTGCTAATCACAATAATACTGTTCACTTCGTGGGGGGTGCAGTTCACTTCATACTGCTGTCTTATTTAGAGCAGGTCTCTTCCAAGCTGCCATGAGTTTGTCTTTATTCTTCAGCGAACATAACGCTTTTCAGCTCTGGGTTTTGACAGTACAGTTTTCTAACAGACCTATTGTTCCTGATACTGAGAGTGGACTTTGTTTAAGTCCACCCGTTTCAACTATTGCCTTTTTTACCATTCTCTTTCAACCATTGGCTTGATAGTTTGTCAATTACGATTTAGCTAAGCCCAGTGGAATATGCCTCACTCGGCAAGAGCAGGTATGGTGCATCCTTTGTCTCCTAGGAAGGGCTTTTATATTCATTTAGAATACCGTCTGCAGTATTAACACTTTCTGAGCAGAAATCGGTATATTTTCAACTAACCTCTGTCAAATCCTCACTGTAAAGCCTCCCTTTAAGAGTTGAGTATGTTCATGTATTTCATTGCTTTGAGTTTGTGAGGGACAGTTCAAACTATTTTAGCCAAATCCACAACCCCTAAATGGCATTAGAGCTCAGGCAACATCCATTATATGACCTGTACATCAAAGATCAATACAGGGCTCAGCAAATGTATTCATATTTTAATCAGTCATTAGCACTTTTTTTTTGCTCAGACTGTGTGTGGTGACCATTAAAACAGCCTGTTATTCCTTGTTTCATCCGAGGTATTTTTTATTGTGTACCATTTTATGTTATCTTTGCTGAGCTCAAACGCGTTTCTAATATGCACTTTTTGTAATTGGCAACCTAAATCGTTTTTGGGACCTGTTTCACCTCCCCTTAGTCCATCTTCAGATACTTCTATAATTTCTTCACCTGTCAGGGCCCAACATGCTGCCTCGTGCAGAAGTGCCTGTCTTGTAGGCAGGATTGTTTTAATGCAGGAAGGGGCACCTTCCTTCAGAAAAACAATGCTGAGATGCATTGCATTTTCTTCTTTCTATGTGTGCTGCAGAATGCATACAGAAAGAAGAAAAAAATGGGAGAAATAACTATAATTCACCAAGTTTAGGTGGAGAGCAGCTCTAGTAAGGAGCACTCTGCAACACCAGCGACAATCTAGATTTGCTCACCTCAAATGTCTGTTTATCTAGCAAAGTTTTTAAGCATTGGATCAGCACAGTGCTATCCACACCGCGCTAGATAGTGACAAAATCTTTTGCCATTTATACAGCAAAGTCTTTAAGCATAGGTTTGACACAGTGTCAACCTTGCCGAGCAGTAAAATGACAAAAGCCATTTACCACTCCAGGTACACTATTGCTAGATAAACAGACATTTGAGGTGAGCAAATCTAGAGTGTTGCTGGTGTTGCAGAGTGCTCCTTACTAGAGCTGCTCTCCACCTAAACTTGGGAACAATCCAGAGTTCTCTATTCTTTTTTTGCATAATTTATGCGTCACTCTAACCCTGAAAGGGATTTGTTTTGACTTATACTGGGTGCTCCCTTGTGTCTGGACAAAGCTAAACCTCTCTGATGAGCACTAATGAGAGCAAAACATGTGTCAGTGGTTGCTTTTACTCATTCCAGGTTGGCTTGGATGGTATTTTACCAGTCCAAAGCTGTAATACTGTGCCTGGAGTGGTAAATGGCTTTTGTCATTTTACAGCTCGGCAAGGTTGACACTGTGTCAAACCTATGCTTAAAGACTTTGCTGTATAAATGGCAAAAGACTTTGTCACTATCTAGCTCGGCGTGAATAGCACTGTCTGATCCAATGCTTAAAAACTTTGCTAGATAAACAGACATTTGAGGTGAGCAAATCTAGATTGTCGCTGGTGCTGCAGAGTGCTCCTTACTAGAGCTGCTCTCCACCTAAACTTGGGAACTACCCAGAGTTCTCTATTCTTTTTTTGCATATATATATATATTAATACACACACATATACATGCATATATTGATTTATAATTTATATATAATCAAAAAATCCAAATAATTTACTTTCTTTAACATATTAACTATGGAATATTTTTTTATGCCCCTGCTTCCAAGAGGGTGTGTTGCGGTACCTGTCACTGGCCATGTGTCGTACTAGACTTGGTCTGATGCTGTGTTGGATTATATTTACCACTTTATTAGGTCTTTTTGGGATGTACTAACTTAAGAAGTGCAGTTTTTGAAATGCATTACTCTAACTCTCCTGGAGGTGGTGTTTGTATTTGCTTTGCATATACCTCCATGAAAACATCCTTAACATTTTCTAGGTCCCTCCTTACCCCTTAAACCTCTTGAAATGACATATTTCTTATCTTTCAGCTACTACACCACCTTCCTCACAAAGTTACTACTAAAATGTATACCTATTAATGCTGAGACCTCCGCAACCAGGGCGTAAAGCTCCATAAAGAAAAGATATGAGCAATAGAAATCTACTCCCATAAGAATGTGAATAGCATTTTGTAATACTAGTTCACATCCTTTATACTGGTCATAAATGCCCTTAAAACGTACAGCACATGCAGACACATCTCACAAATATCTGTTAAAAAATATATGATATACAAGTATAACAGCAATGTAAACAAGCCCGAATTCTGAGGAAACACCACAAAAGGTAATTGTGCATAGCTAAATTAGTAGTGATTCCTAAACAGCAAATGAAATGTCTTCCAAAAAAATAATACATCTTAGTGTCAAAGATCAAATTCATGTAGACGAAAGTGCAAAAGTAGAGCATAAAATTATAACAGCTTGTATAAATTTAAAGATATTGCATGACAGCCGTTTACCAAGTGGTTATGATCAGTGGTTCAAAGCGTTACCCAAAGGGAAAAAAAGAATTACGATTCTTGGCTCAGAACCCCGAACCAAGGAGTGAAAGGTTGTTCGCAATGATGTCCCAGAGCCGATCCAGAACACAAGTATTTTAGAAGGATAATAAAACACCCCTGTCAAGATTTATAGAAACCTAAGGTAACACCCTCTCTGGAAATCCTTAAAGTGGTCTGTTAAGCAGATACGGCTTCTGCCGCACACGCCCGTATCACAGCTGCTCTAGACTCTAGAGAAAACAATCTAATGAGAGCAAATACAATGCGTTCAGAAGTGTCAGAATTCAATATACGCAATGCATCTAGACACTGCTTTATTTCTAAATTATGACATGGGGTCAGGGTCCAACTGGATCTCGTTTTTATTATACAGATTAACAGGGCACCTCGGTTTCTGGTGTATTAAGACAAAACATTCAGTCACACTTCTGTTCTCACTTTTTGCACCATCTTGAGGGTGAAACCCGTGAGTGGCAGAGTGCCAACCTGGAGGTGACTATGCAAAGACTTTACTGAAGGGCGTGTATTCTATCAAGAAATAGCTCATAATGCAGGGAGCATTTATGGCTTAGGAATATATACGGCAGGCCTCGCCTCGCACCTTGTCTTTTGCAAAATATGTTCCCTGTAGATATCTTTGAACTTTTTGATCAAGTTAGACCTCAACTTGTTAGGGTCGTCCCTCACACACCCAAGTTTTAACTCGTTACATGGAGATGTTACAGCTTTAATCCATGCTGGGGTGCATCGCTTGTCTAATAGCAGTGGCTCCTGCAATGCAGCTTTAACGGGGGCCATCTCCTGGGCTGTCTATATTCTAAACCAATAGGTCAAGATTTTCAGACAAGTGCTTTGGTCAACCCTTTTCAGGCTCAGGTCCCATTTTAAGGACGTAAGTGGGGTAGTAACAGGGTCACTTAGAATAGTTCTTATAAATGTGTTTCCTGTTATAATAAGTTGCGAAGTATCCCCTGAGCCCCAGATTTCCCCAACATACAAAGCTCCTCCCAAGGCCACAGCTGTATATGTATCTCAAGACTCTGGTGGTAGATGCTTTGTGTTTCCTAGTAATGGCCGCCGCTCTTTGTGTAAATGTGGAATTGCTTTTTGCTAGCTCAAGGTACCAAGAAAGCTTATCAGTGAGCCTGTCTCCCAAGTAGCCAAAGCTCCTGACCTGGTTAATGTTGGATCCATCCACAATCATCTTATTTCGAAAGGAACTTTAATTTGCCTGCATTAATCTTGAGGCCTGTCCCTGCTGAACTCTATAAAGTAGTTCAGCAGTTTCTGCAGGCCCATGGGGGTACGAGAGGACAGCAGAGTAACCTCAGCAAAGAGCAGAACACAGATATCAACACCAGCTATCTTGGGAGCATCAAGGCTTCTCTACGCCATTCATGAACAAATAGAACAGGTTGGAGGGCCGAATCACATCCCTGTCTCACCCCTCAATTGACAGGGATCCAGGGGGAAAGATCGCCCAGCATGCTCCACCCGACCTGAGCAGATGTGTTTGTATGAAGATTAGCGAGGAGGTGAAGTATATTGACTGGAATTCCGATTCGGGCAAATACCTCCTAGAGGATGTGACTCTGTACTAGATCAAATGCTGCCCTCATGTCCATAAAAGCTACATATCAGCGGCCCTTGCTCATGGTAAAGTACTTCCAGCAGATGGACAAAAACCGAAATATCTGATCCAAGGTACCTATGATCTTGCGGAAACCCACCTGTAAATGTGACAAGACCTGGTGTTCTTCCATACACCCCTGTAAACAAAATAGGACTTGCCTACTAAAGATATTCTGGATGTTGTCAAGGAGGCTAATTGACCTGTAGTTTGCAGGGGTGTCTTCTGGGCCCTTGTTATGGATGGGGGACAATAATGGCAACACACCACATTTCTGGGATTTCCTCTCCATTCATTACAGCATTGCTTAGTTTATTTAGGTAGGGTACCCAAATTTCAGGCTCTGAGTGAAATAAATCCACTGGTGTGGTATGAGAGCCAGGAGCATTCTCTTTCTTCATATGTGAGAGAGCAACCCTAGTCTCCAGCGAGAAATCTATGAAAGGGACACTAGAAACAGAGGGCACATGTAACACTACTAATGTACTGGCACCCATATCCTCCCCTGGGAGCAATTTGCTTATTCACAATTGCACTTACACTCTATAGGGCTTTAAAGTGATCGACCCACAGGCTAACTGGAATGTACACATCAGGAGTAGCAGACTCACCATTGCTACCAGTTACAACTATTTTCCAAGTGGTTCTATAGTCACGTTTCCCAAGGACTTCTAGCATATCATTCCACTGCCTCGCCTTTCAGTGGCCCTTAGCATTGATCAATGTAGCCTTACAGGCCTTCCTAGCATGATAGATATCTGCTTTTGAACCTTCTTTGTTGGCCTTTTTTAAACCCTCTTTTGCCCCCCTGCAGTCTTTGGTAAACCAAGGGCAGCTCAGAGAATCAGTATGTCCCCTCATTATGCAGCCATTAGCAGCCCTCAATCAAGATCTAGGCAACAATGGAAGATTTGGCTTGTGGCTTTGGGCCATTCAATTGCTGGCCTACTTGTGAGTTCAGAAATACCCCATTCCTCATCCTCGCCAACTGTTAAGGTTGAGAGGGGTTCGAGTGGTTCAAATTTGGTAATACAATTTGCAGCTATTATCAAAACCCAAGAATGATGTATGCTGTCTTCTACAAGAGATAGGAGTGAATGTATAATTGTAGATTCTGCACTGTCCTGGACATAGCGTATGTAGATGTTAACCATAGCTAGGTGGTTTAGTACAGCAGATCTGTGAAATATCAGGTGAATACCTAGAATGCCCCTCGAACCAGAATCTAGTACTTTCACCCTATGATTGTTGGAATTTTTAACCAAATTATTAATAGGCTTCCTGAAGATCTCCCAGAACTAGCAGGGGATAGCACTTACAAAAAAAGTGAGACAACCTAGCCTGTAAATTGGCTCTGTGGTTCATGTTTCCTGCATTCAAATTATTTGATGACTATCAAGGAATATCCCCCACTCCAAGAAACTTTGTTTGACATGTAACCCTGCCTCATTCTATGTCATAGCACCTTGTCTCACCTCAACTTGCTAGCACTGGGTTCATATATTTAGTAGAAGAAACAATCTGGGGTTGTTCAGAATATGTTACTTGAACAATCACAGACATACTTAACATCTCTCTCAACAATAAATGACCTGTTGGTTGCTATCCCAGACTTCTCTCCATTTGCAGATAGTCTGGCATGAGGGCTAGTGCCAGCCTGAATAGCATCGTGGGGGCGTCGGTCTATCTGAGATGTGGTCAGGGAACTTGAACTATTCAACCTCATTTAATTTACTGATTTTTGGGTCAGGCCAAGCATCTACGAACTTCAGGGGAAGTTAATGGTGGTGGATTTATTTTGGTACATATTTGAGATGGTATGTAAGGGTAGTCTGTGCTCCAAGGCAATCAGGCCTTCATTTATTTTACTGTTGGTAAACCTTGTACTTTACGTAGCCAGTGAATTGTCTTGTTCACTAGTGCTTCTTTGGTGTCAGAAACCCCTGGGTTTGGTTTACGAACATTTGTTGAAAAGATTTCACTCCAACTTGGGCACTAGCACTACTCTCTTCCCGCATATAGGGGGTTATTACAAGTTTAGCAGTACCAGGACCTCCATGTTGGCGGTGGCGGTTGTACCGCCAAGAGGTTGGGGAGAAGACCGCCAAAATATGACCATGGCGGTCCTTTCCAACAGAAAACAGCCCAACTACCGCCAGTACAGCCAGTGCGGTGAGGCCGCCATGGACAGCAGTAGCCATCATCAGGCCAGCGGGGACCATGTTCCCACTGGACTTATTATGAGGCTGCCAAATGCCAAGGTGTCCTCCACGGTCACACCACCCCAAAAACCCTGGTGGAAACCAATGCTATAAAAGGAGACACTCACCTTAAGGAACACAAACCTGTCGGGAGCCGCCAAGGAACCAGCACTGGAAGTCCTCCCACTGCTCCTGCTCGCACAATGACACCAGAACCAGTGACGGTGAAGAAGACAACACCTGTGAGTACACACACCTACCTGACACTGTAGAGAAAACACAAAGTACACACGCACAACCAACATACACATCTGAGACAGCTGGCGACACACACATGTAACCACACACCCATACGCGCACACACACACACACCTACTTACACACATGCTGTTCGAAATGGGGTCTTTGGTTGACAATCAGGTTACCCCCTGTTCAAGCAAGGACCCTCACTCTAGTCAGGGTAAAAGAGAATGGCCATCAGCTAACCCCTGCTTACCCCCTTTGTAGCTTGGCAGAGCAGTAGGCTTAACTTCAGAGTGGTAGGTGTAAAGTATTTGTACCAACACACACAGTAACTTAATGAAAACACTACAAAACAACACAACACAGGTTTAGAAAAATAGGAAATACTTATCTAAATAAAACAAGACCAAAACGACAAAAATCCACACTACACAAGTCACGCTAATAGTAAAAATGCAAGTCTTTAAGTAGTTTTAAACACAAACTAACACTGTTAGCGTGAAAATGTACCTTGGGTGCATAAAAAATAACCTTGCACGGGAGAGTGTGCATCAAAAAGGGCTTGCGATGTGTCAATTCCACTCACGAGCAGGACCTTGCATAGTTTCTTCTTTCGTCGGGTCGGGGCACGTCGTTATTTCTCTCCACAGGAGAACGATGCGTCGATCCGGTCAGCACTCTCGGGTCCGGCAGGCCTTGCTTTTCCACACCCAGCAGTACTTGCATCGGAAATCCAGCTGCACAATAACTCAAAAACCACACAACGCAGGTTGCGATCTCCCAGCATCCGTCAGCGATGCTGCACGTTGTTTCTCCAGCTCCGTGCGTCGATTCTTCGTCGCGTTTCCGGCGAGCATCGATTTTCAGCCGCGGAGCCAGCGACGCGTTGTTTCCTCAGCCACAGATCGGAGTCAAGTCGATCTTTTCCCCGCACGGCACTCTGTGCGTGGATGTCCTTTTCTTTAGGCTGCCAGCTTCTCCTTTCGGGTCCCAGGAACTGGATGGGCACCACAGGGTAGAGTAAGAGTCTCTCCAGAGACACCAGGTGCTCGAAGAGAGAAGTCTTTGCTGTCCCTGAGACTTCAAACAACAGGAGGCAAGCTCTAAATCAAGCCCTTGGAGAGTTCTTCTCAAGATGGAAGGCACACAAAGTCCATTCTTTGCCCTCTCACTCTGGCAGAAGCAGCAACTGCAGGATAGCTCCACAAAGCACAGTTACAGGCAGGGCAGCTCTTCTTCCTCAGCTCTTCTCCAGGCAGAGGTTCCCGTTGGTTTCCAGAAGGGTTTCTAAAGTCTGTGGTTTTGGGTGCCCTTCTTATACCCAATTTCTCCCTTGAAGTAGGCCTACTTCAAAGTAAAGTCTCTTTTAAATGTGAAATCCTGCCTTCCCCAGGCCAGGTCCCAGACACTCACCAGGGGGTTGGAGACTGCATTGTGTGAGGGTAGGCACAGCCCTTTCAGGTGTGAGTGACCACTTCTCCCCTCCCTCCTAGCACAGATGGCTCATCAGGATATGCAGGCTACACCCCAGCTCCCTTTATGTCACTGTCTAGTGTGAGGTGCAACCAGCCCAACTGTCAAACTGACCCAGACAGGGAATCCACAAACAGGCAGAGTCACAGAAATGGTATAAGCAAGAAAATGCTCACTTTCTAAAAGTGGCATTTTTAAAAACACAATCTTAAAATCAACTTTACTAAAAGATGTATTTTTAAATTGTGAGCTCAGAGACCCCAAACTCCACATGTCCATCTGCTCCCAAAGGGAATCTACACTTTAATCAGATTTAAAGGTAGCCCCCATGTTAACCTATGAGAGGGACAGGCCTCGCAACACTCAAAAACGAATTTAGCAATATTTCACTGTCAGGACACATAAAACACATTACTATGTATCCTACCTTAACCAAACACTGCACCCTGCCCTTTCGGCTACCTAGGGCCTACCTTCCGGGTGTCTGACATGTAAGAAAAGGGAAGGTTTAGGCCTGGCAAGTGGGTACACTTGCCAACTCCAATGTACAGTAAAAACTGCTCACACAGACACTGCAATGGCAGTTCTGAAACATGATTACAAAGCTACTTATGTGGATGGCACAATCAGTGCTGCAGGCCCACTAGTAGCATTTGATTTGCAGGCCCTGGCACCTCTAGTGCACTTTACTAAGGACTTACTAGTAAATCAAATTTGCCAATCAAGGATAAGTCAATTACATACACACTTTGTAAAGGAGCACTTGCACTTTAGCACTGGTTAGCAGTGGTAAAGTGCCCAGAGTAACAAAAACAGTAAAATCAGAGTCCAGCACACATCAACAACCTGGGGAACAGAGACAAAAAGTTAAGGGAGACCATGCCAAGGATGAAAAGTCTAACACGTGTTCCCCCTATCTGAAAATGGGGAGCAACTACCCAACCTCATGGGAGTTCTCATCACTAAGGCAGAAGAACGTGGACAGACCATCAGCATTGGCGTGCTCTGTGCCAGGATGGTGTTTCACCATAAAGTCCATCCCCTGTAGGGAAATGGACCACCTCAACAGTTTTGGATTCTCACCCCTCATCTGCATTAACCATCTGAGGGGCCTGTGGTTGGTCTGAACTCGGACGTGAGTCGCAAACAAGTAGGGTCTTAGCTTCTTCAGTGCCCAGGCCACAGCAAGCGCTTCATGTACTATGGCACTCCACCTACATTCCCTGGGTAGTAACCTCCTGCTAATGAAGGCTACGGGTTGATCTCGGCCCTCTTCATTAAGCTGTGAGAGTACTGTTCCAATTACCAAGCTCTGAGGCTTCTGTTTGCACAACAAACTCCTTGGAGTAGTCAGGTGCCTTCAGCACAGGTGCTGAAAGTGTTCTGGCAAGCCTCTGTCCAGATCACTTTCCTGGGTTGCTTCTTAGAAGTCAACTCAGTTAAGGGGGTAATAATAGTACAATATCCCCTAACAAACTTCCTGTAATATCCTGTGAGACCTAGAAAGGCTCTCACTTCAGTCTGGGTCTTGGGAGGCTCCTAAGCCAGAATTGTGTCAATCTTAGGCTGTAAGGGTGCCTCTTGGCCACTCCCCACCTGGTGTCCTAAGTAGTCCACAGAACCCTGCCCTATGTAGCAGTTGCTCACCTTAATAGTGAGGCCTGCCTTCTGCATGGCCTCACACACTCTCCAGAGGTGTTGCAGGTGTTCCTCCCATGTGGAACTAAACACAGCAATGTCATCCAGGTAGGTGGCATTGAGCTCATCCAGCCCTGCCAACACCTGGTTGACCAACCTCTGAAAGGTGGCAGGGGCATTCTTCATCCCAAATGGCATCATTTTAAATTGAAAGTGTCCATCTGGGGTAGAGAATGCTGACCTCTCCTTGGCCCCCTCAGTTAAGGCAATCTGCCCTTACCCAGATGTTAAATCAAACGTACTGAGGTACTTGGCAGCTCCCAACCGATCAATGAGCTTATCAGCTCGGGAATGGGGTGTGCGTCAGTCTTGCTGACCGCATTGAGTCCCGCATAGTCCACACAGAACCTAAGTTCTGGAGTGGCACCAGGTGCAGAAGCCTTTGAGACCACTACCACTGGGCTAGCCCAAGGACTGCAGGAGTGCTCAATAACCCCTAGGGCAAGCATTTTGGATACCTCATCCTTAATGCATGCCCTGACCCTGTCAGTCACCCTGTAAACCTTCTGTTTAATGGGTGTACTGTCCCCAGTGTCCACATCATGTGTGCACAAGTGTGTGACTCCTGGGATCAGGAAAAACGGTGAGGAAAACTGTCCCAACACTTGGCAATAGTCACCTTGGTGCTCCTTAGTCAGAGAGGGGGAGAGGATCACTCCCTCCACTGCCCCATCTTTTTCTCCTGCAGACAGGAGGTCAGGAAGAGGCTCACTCTCCTCCTCTACCCCATCATCTGTTGCAAGGAGCATTGTCCGCTCAGTCCGCTCAAAGTGTGGCTTGAGGCGGTTGATATGCAGGACCCTTAAAGGGTTCCTTAGAGACCGTAATTCCGCCAGGGAGGTGACTTCGCTCTTGCGCTCCACCTCCTCAAATGGCCCAGTCCACTTATCCTGGAGCGCCCTAGGCTCCACTGGTGCCATCACCCACACTTTTTGTCCATGTTGAAACTCAACCAGAATGGCATTCTGGTCATACCAGCGTTTCATGTCCTCCTGGCTTGCTTCCAGGTTCTCCTGAGCGAGACTCCTGAAGCGGGCAGTCTGGTTTCTCAAAGCCAGCATGTAACTGAATACATCCTGGAGGGGGTTACTAGGAGCTTTCTCCAAAGCTTAATTAACCAGACTCAAAGGTCCCCTCACAGGGTGGCCATAAATCAGTTCAAAGGGACTAAACCCAAGTCCCTTTTTAAGGCACCTCCCTGTAGGCGAACAAAAGGCATGGCAAGAGGACGTTCCACTTCCGCCTCAAGGGCTCTGACAGGCCCATGATCATGCCTTTCAAGGTGCGGTTGAATCTCTCAACAAGACCATTACTTTGGGGGTCGTAATGGGTGGTGAACTTGTAGGTTACCCCACACTCCTTCCACAGAGACTTCATATACGTGGATATGAAGTCGGTACCCCTATCAGATACCACTTCCTTGGGGAACCCCATGTGGGTAAAAACTCCCATCAAAGCACAAGCCACCACAGGGGAAGTGATTGATCTCAAAGGAATGGCTTCTGGGTACCGGGTGACATGGTCCACCAAGACCAGGATAAACCTGTTGACCATGGCTGTCTTGGGATCCAGAGGCCCCACAATGCCAATGCCTACCCTCTCAAAGGGAGTACTGACAACAGACAAAGGCTGGAGGGGAGCCTTACATTTCCTCCCACTCTTGCCACTTGCCTGACAAGTCTGACAAGACCTGCAATGTGCATCTGAGTGCCTGCACATTAGGGGCCAGTAAAAGTGGGTGACAAGCCTCTCAAAGGTCTTGTCCTGCCCCAAATGTCCAGCTAAAGGCACATCATGAGCCAACCCCAGTAGGAAGGCCCTGAAGCACTAGGGTACCACCAGCACATGGGCTGACCCAGGCTCATGAGCCTTAGGCTCGCTATACAGGAGGTCATCCTCCCAATAGATCAGGTGTGATCCTTGCTCCTTGCCAGCTGCATGCTCCCGCAAACCATTCAAAGTAGGGCATGTCTTCTGTGCTGCACAGAACGCTTCCCTGGTGGGCCCCCTTTCCTGCTGCCACTGCGACATCTCAGGGACCTCCCCCAGTTCAGCCACCTGTTCCCCTGTAGGCTCTGGGGCGTCACCCTCGGGCTCCGCCTCCTCCCTGACTGTGGGAACTTCTGGGGACGGTTTCCCGCACCCCCTGCCCTTCCTCTTCTTGTTGGTCCCCTGGCCCACTGTTTCAGGCTCCAGGGGCTCTTGATTACCCTGACAGGCTGACATTGACTGGGTGGATACGCATACCCACCCAGGCAGACCCAACATCTCCAAGTGAGACCTGTGTTCCACCTCCTTCCAAGGGGAATCCTCCAGGTCATTGCCTAGCAAAAAATCAACAGGCATGTTTGGACTCACAGCTACCTTCAAGGAACCTGAGACCACCCACCCAATCAAAGGGAACCTGTGCCACTCTGCAAAGGCGCTCAGAGTTGTCCACTGCAACTACTTGGTGAAGTACCCGGGGGTCTATCTGCTCTTCAGACACCAGCTGACTCCTCACTGTAGTCACACTGGCTCCTGTGTCTCTCAGAGCCTCCACCCTCTGTCCATTAATGGTCACCCACTGCCTGTACTTCTTAGTGTTTTCAGGCACTAGGGTTCTCTGGACTATCTCACTGTCCCCTAGTGAGACAAGGGTCATCTCAGCTGTTTCCCACCCACCTGGAACCAACTCCTCCCCAAGCGCAACACTGGCCAAACCCTGGGCCGGCACACCAGTGAGTGCCGGTGTACTTTTGGGGCATTTGGGGTTCCCCTCTCACATGACCCACCTGGTCACATGCATAGCACTTACGTGGGGGACCACCTGCCACTGGCTTCCCTTTGGAGAACCATGGCTTCTTTTCACTGGGGGGTTGGGAATCCTTAACCTGGGAATCAGTTTGGGGCCCTTTAGAGAACTCCCCCTGTTTACCCTTATATCTCCTTTCTTCTGAGAGGGACCCTGCCCACCCTTGGCGTGGTCTCCCCATACCTCTTCTGGACCTTGGTGCTCTCTTAGCGGTCCGCTTCCTGCGCAAGCTTCCCAGGGTCAGTCAGCTTGCTGTCAATCAGGTGCAGGCGCAGCTCTGGAAAACATAAACTGTACAAGTGCTCCCAAGCAATCAGATTGTAAAGCCCCTCATACGTAGTTACATTACTGCCCTTCACCCAACCATCCAGTGACCTGCAATAAGAATCAACACATTCCAATCATGTTTGGGATTCATTCTTCTTGTAGGACCTAAACTTATCCTTGTACTGCTCAGGGGTAAGACCATACCTTGCAAGCAAGGCATCCTTCATGCTATAGTAGGTTAGATTCTGAGTATCCCCTAATGCTGTCAGTGTATCCCTCCCCTCTACCTCAATGAGCTTCAGGGACCTGATTCATGTGGAGAGCAGATTCATACCCCTTGAACCACAAGTATGTCATCCTCCCTCTTGTAATCTTTCACAAGATCTTTAGGCATGTGCACCCTTCTCTCAGGCTGCACTGTAGGGTTGCTGCCACCATCTCTACTGGACTGGCTTCTATGATCCATCTCTCTCAATCTAAGCTCACAAGCCATCGCTAACTCCCTCTCCTCAAGGGCTAGCCGTCTCTTCTCCAATTGGTACTCCCCTTCTGCCTGTCTGTCCTGTAACTCCTCAGGTGTCAGACCCTTAGATGAGACACTGCTACCTGCCCTGGAGGCCTTCTTCCTGGACATAACAGGCCCACCCACAATACCATTGTGTACGGAACACTCTTCCTCCTCCTCCTCATCTCCCTCATCCTCTGTGTGCCCTTCAGTGCTCTTAGCTGTCACCCAAGCCTTCAGCGCCTTTTGCAGCTCCTCCTTCCTGGATGAGCTCTTAATGGGACAGTCAAAACTTTTACAGAACTGCTTCAACTGAGCCTTGGTATAACTCTCCAATTCCTCAAGGTCAAAGTCAGCTCCAACTGATGCATCTCTAGCTTGAGACATGATGAAGATTCAAAAACAAGTGCAAAGTTACTAAGGCAGAAAAACAAGTTCCCAAATGAAGTTCCAAAGAAAGTCAATCAAGGAATCAGCAAAAAAATTGAAGTAGATAAAAAACAGTCCCAAAGAGAAAAAATCAAAAGATCACCAACCAAGTAGTATGTGGTCACATAGTGGTCTGCACTCAAAATAGTAGTGTACACTTAATCACTGTATGTCAAGTACAAATAAAAGTCCAAATCCCAAACACTGATCACCAATGTTAGAAATTGGGTCTTTGTTTGACAGTCAGGGTCCCCCCTGTTCAAGCAAGGACTTTCACTCTAGTCAGGATAAAAGAGAATCACCCTCAGCTATCCCCAGCTTACCCCCTTAGTAGCTTGGCAGAGCAGTAGGCTTAACTTCAGACTGCTAGGTGTAAAGTATGTGTACCAACACACACAGTAACTTAATGAAAAGACTACAAAATGACACACACAGGTTTAGAAAAATAGGAAATATGTATCTAAACAAAACAAGACCAAAATGACAAAAATCCACAATACACAAGTCAAGATATTAATAAAAATGCAAAAAGAGTCTTTAAGTAGTTTTAAACACACACTAACTCTGTTAGCGTGAAAATGTACCTTGGGTGCGTCAAAAATAACCCTGCACGGGCAAGTGTGCATCAAAAAGGGCTTGCGCTGCGTCAATTTCACTCAAGAGTGGGACCTTGCATCGTTTCACCTTTCGTCGGCCCGGGCTGCGTTGTTCCTTCTCTCTGCAGGAAAGCGATGCGTTGATCCGGTCAACACTCTTGGGTCCGGACAGGCCTTGCGTTGTCTTTACATGCCTGGCGGTACTCGCGTCAGAAATCCAGCCGCACGCTGATTAAAAAAACACACAGCGTGGGTTGCGATCTCCCAGCCTCCGTCAGCGATGCTGCACGTCATTTCTCCTGCTCCATGCGTTGATTCTTTGTCGCGTTTCTGGCGAGCATCTATTTTCAGCCGTGGAACAGGTGGCACGTCGTTTCTTCAGCCGGAGATCGGAGTTGCGTCAATCTTTTCCCGCACGGCACTCTGTGCGTGGATTTCCTTTTCTTCAGGCTGCCAGGTTCTCCTTTAAGAGTCCCAGGAACTGGATGGGCACCAAAGGGCAGAGTAGGAGTCTCTCCAGAGACTCCAGGTGCTGGCAGAGAGAAGTCTTTGCTATCCCTGAGATTTCAAACAACAGGAGGCAAGCTCTAAATCAAGCCCTTGGAGAGTTCTTCTCAAGATGGAATGCACACAAAGTCCAGTGTTTGTCCTCTCACTCTGGCAGAAGCAGCAAATGCAGGATAGCTCCTTAAAGCACAGTCACAGGCAGGGCAGCTCCTCTTCGTCAGCTCTTCAGCTCTTCTCCAGGCAGAGTTTCCTCTTGTTTCCAGAAGGGTTTCTAAAGTCTGTGGTTTTGGGTTCCCTTCGTATACCAAATTTCTCCTTTGAAGTAGGCCTACTTCAAAGTAAAGTCTCTTTTAAATGTGAAATCCTGCCTTGCCCAGGCCAGGCCCCAGGCACTCACCAGGGGTTGGAGACTGCAGTGTGTGAGGGCAGGCTCAGCCCTTTCAGGTGTGAGTGACCACTCCTCCCCTCCAGCCTAGCACAGGTGGCTCATCAGGATATGAAGGCTATACCCCAGCTCTCTTTGTGTCACTGTCTAGTGTGAGGTGCAACCAGCCCAATGTCAAACTGACCCAGACAGGGAATCCACAAACAGGCAGAGTCACAGAAATGGTATAAGCAAGAAAATGCTCACTTTCTAAAAGTGGCATTTTCAAACACACAATCTTAAAATCAACTTTACTAAAAGAAGGAAAGTGTAGCACTGACAGGACTTGTACTGTGGGAGGGATGTCTTAGGGATTGCGTATGGCTGGTAAGAGATCAGGCTCCAACTGTGTACTTAGATCTATGATGGTCTGACGATTCAGACAATAGGTCTAGATGATATGCATGTCCTCCATGGCTGCAAGGTCAACTAGTGGACAGTACACTGGTGGTTCTCTCTCAATCTTCTCTTGGC
The DNA here is from genome assembly GCF_031143425.1 of Pleurodeles waltl. Taxonomy (NCBI): domain Eukaryota; kingdom Metazoa; phylum Chordata; class Amphibia; order Caudata; family Salamandridae; genus Pleurodeles; species Pleurodeles waltl. The sequence goes on along the minus strand of NC_090437.1, from coordinate 528,051,284 downwards.
AGGATATCTAGGCAGAGAGGAGAGAATGTACATTGAGAAATGCACTTAACACATGTAGGCAGAACATTTAAAAAATAGCACACACCTAACACTGTAGGACATGCTGAGCATTCCTGGCATATACTATAATGGTCATGCAGAAGCACTTTGGACACCAGCCTTGCAGCTCAATGCTGAACCTGTAAGTCGTATAGGACACGTGTAACATGTGTAGTGTACCATATGGGGCAGACTGGGCTGTCATGCACTGATCATTACAAATGTAATGAGATACATCAACATAGTGCCACCACCTATTTGCCACCAAGTAACCAAGCATGCCCATCAACAGATATACTGGCACATCACATCACTGTGTCATGCATGTCACATATGTCAGTACTACAATGATGGCACAACATGGGGTTACTTCCCAATTTGATCTCAGATGTGTATGGCACACTTATATTGGCCGATTAATGCATTAGATGTGCACAAAATGGAAGCTGCCCATCCTGCAGCACTGGACAGATGGATGTGACCTTAGTCCGCCATCATCATGGCAGTAGGAGGTCGCAACCTCTGTGCAACTTGTCATTGGTTAACATTGCTGCCTATGGGGAAATGGGGCCAATGGCGATGACCGCCGGCGGTGATGGTCCTGTATGCGGCGGCATGACAGTCATTTTCTGCAGCCATGCTCACTTGACTCCTAACACTGTTGCTAGCAAGACTTCCACGATCTGAGCTGCGGTATACTGCCTCTGGGAGCGATCATGCCATGTCCTGCAGGTGATAGGGCCCTTTCACAGGCTCCTTTCAGAATACAATGGGCTTTGCAGCAGAGATGTCACAGCCCATGCTCAGTCTTGTGTTGAAGGATGTACTGTGTGCATTGTTGAAACACCTGGGCAGCTACTTCAGGTTTCTCCAATGAGGGGATTTGGCCTATATGAATGCAGACTTTTATGATATGGCACACAGCCCTCATGTGATAAGGACCATAGATGGCACCCATTTAGCCCTGGTTCCTCCCAGTGCCAATTGACAGGTGTAAAGGAACAGGAAGAACTACCACTCCATTAATGTTCAGGTGGGGTGTCTGGCAGACCAGCACATCTCACAGGTCACAGCCAAGTTTCCTGGATCTGTGCATGACTCCTTCATTTTGAGTTAGAGCAATTTCCCACACATGATGGCATGACTACACACAGAGAGTGCCTGGCTTCTTGGTATGCATGCATTTGAAGGTGTTTCACTGTTATGGCATCTCTCATCACATTCTTCCATGTCGTTGTACCTGAAAAAAGTTAAGAACTCCCTTGCAGCTGTTCTTTAAGATGATTTTTATTAAAATCCCGTTTCTTATTAGCCACATTATTTCTTAATTTAAAAACATAGCTTGAAGGGAACAATGTCACTGCTCCTACATTTTGTTACACGGGTGACTCTGGCGATCCTAACATTCCATGTCTCTTGACACCTGTGAGGTACCCTGCAACCAATGGGGAAGTCCATTTCAATGAGGCCCACGGTAGGACGAGGCGTGCAATCGAAAGGACATTTGCCCTGCTAAGGCCAGATACAGGTGCCTGAACCTATCTGAAGGTGCCCTCCTCTATTCACTCAAAAGGTATGCCAGATAATAGTGGCCTGCTGCATGCTCCTGAGACATCTGATTCCAATGCTAGTTGATGAGGGTGAGGCAGCTGGACCAGTGGCTGGTTATGCTGAAATGACAAGTGATGAGCAGGCAGAGGAGGAAGGTGGAGCTGACTCTAGTACTGAGCTGATCAATCAGCACTTCCAGTGACATTCAGGCATGGTGATAGTGGGTTGGCAAGTGTTGTTTATCCACATTATTTGCAGACAGGTGTCCTCCTGAGTTGACTCATCAGTGGGGTTCTGTGTCTTGGAGGAGCAGACTGATTGAATGTAAAGTGCACAGTACAAGTGTCTCAAATCTAATATGTTTACTTACTGAAGTTTCCTAGATTCATATCTCCAATCAGTATTGGGCAATGATTGCAGCATTCTCCTGTTCTCATATCATTCCACCCACTGACAGTGGTAATGAGATATGTACCTCTGCTACCTATGGCTTGATGCATTCATAGTAACTAGCCAATGCTGAATGATTTGAGGATTGAGGGTTGTACATGACAGATGTCAGTTACAGTGATTCATGATGAATAGTCTGTGACTGGAATTGTATAGGTAATCCCTGGGGGACCCGAATTAGGAGGTATTCTTAACTGGACAGGGCCTCTATGTGCTGCATATGTCCTTTGTGTGGCTCCATGCCTTCAACCCTGATGGTAGTCTCTTTCATTGTCTTTTTGCAGGTTGTAATACTGACTATACTGTAGTGTGGGCCAGAATTTTGGACTGTCTGACATGTGTACTGGGACATATCTGTTGTACTGTGTCTCCTGCTGAGGATGCCTCCCTCTGCTGACCATTACCCTGCCTGTTGGATGTAGGGGTGCATTTGCCAATCATGACTTTTGTTGATCTTGTAATGAAGACACAAATACAGTAGCTGTGTTCCATTTGTGTTTATTGTGCATATATAGAAACTATAACAAAATTATATGATGCATACATTGTCCAAGAGGTGATGAGTGAGGTCATGGTAGATGGCATCTTCAGAGTAGATGGTACAGCTGGAGGTAGCACAGGTCCAGTGTCCAATTACCAATGGGGAGATGGAGTCATGTCATTGAAGAGTCAACTGGGTGTCTCAGAGGCACACAAGGGAGACATATCAGGTGAGGCTCACTTCCTGGCAGTGGGTGTGGTCTTGTAATCTGTTCCAGCAGATGTCTGGATGGATGTCCACGTTTGTGTGTGTGGGGGGGTTCTTCAGTTACAGAGGGAGGGGCACCTGAGGGTTGTCGTTCTCCTGCCAGGGCTTCCATTTCACTAGCTACTGCTGATGTGAATGGGTCTGATGTTCTGTTGCTAGCAGAAGATGCCTGCTCATGAGTGGAGGAAGCATGCAGGATGGCGTTGATATCTCTCCGCACCCCTGCAATGGTGACCATGGTGGCATTGTGGGCCTGCCACTGCTGCATTGCCTCCTGGTGGTATTCCCTCTGCAGCCTTTGGTTTTCTGCTAACATGGTTCTGATCTGGCCCATCCTGTCCTGGGAAATTCAATATGCTCCCAGGACTTGGGAGATGGTGTCCTGGTCAGTCGAGTCCCTTTGGGGCCCCATCATCTGACCCACAGCTTCCCACCCACATCCCCTGCCCCATGTGCTTGGCACGGTGTGCCCACTCCCAGCGTTAACAGGACCTTTATTGCCTGGGGTGTGATGGGTTGACTCAGGTTCCTGTACTTTGGGGCACACAATAGTTTGATCTGTCCTTTGGACAAAGGTTTGGGGATGGAGGTCTGGGTGTGATTATTGTAGCCACAGGATTGGGGGGAGTGAGGCAGGGAGTCACAGACTGACCAGGTGTCCCAGATGGGCCAGCTAGGTCATCATTGTCCAGACATCCAGGTATGTTGTCCTCACTGGGGCCTTCATCCTGAGGTGTGTTGGCAGTCTCTGGTATCCTCTCCAGAGTGGCAGGGATACCTGTGGATAGAGTGAGAAAGGCAGTTACATATTAAAGAAGTGCTTGCTTATCTCTTAATCATATGCATTCAGTGGCTTGACATGATTCCCGGCATTGACAATGAAAGATGCTGCACAGCATACCTGATAGCTGTCTGTGACATGTGTAGCATACTCTTTTAGGTTGGTGTAATTCAGGTTTAGTACCTCTGGCTATGTGGATGGGTACTGGTACTGGTGGATAGGTCACATAACTGTTCCGCACTGTTAGCTAGTGACTATTCAGGCTTGGTAGTTATGTGGAAGATGGCTAGACATAGGTGCATGGTGTCCCAGTGGGAAAGGAGCATAGGATATGAAAGGTAAATTTTCCTGTTTGTGCATGCTGTGCATGTACATGGAGTCTGCCATCTTACATTCCATACCTTGGTGGCTCACGTTCATGGTTGTGGATCCTGATTAGTTTCCAATTAGATTAGTCACAGTGCTGTAGTTGTCTTTAGCCTAGTTTGGCATTGTGTTTTGCCATTGTATTGCTGTCATTGCCAGCCATGTAGTGGTCCTCTGTTGTACCATCTAGATGGCTATAGCTAGTCCAACAGTCATACCTGCAAGGGATGTGATGTGCACATTCCAGGTATTCAGATAGATGGGCTTGTGCATTGTGGGAGTCATAGTGTTAGTATTTGCCAAGGCTAAGCGTGCCTTTGCCAAGGGCTGTGTGGACAGTTGGGCTGGGTGGGGGAGTGGCATGCAGGATAGGGGCAATAGGTGGATAAGTGGGATGTGTAGTGAGACCTGCACTAGATTGCGAAGTATTTTTGTGGTGAGGATGCATGCAGTACACAACAATTATGTGACATGGAAGATACCAGAGTCCAGTCCCCCAGGTATTCCAGTCAGGCCCTCAGGATGCAGTATGTCCAAGACCTTCTCCTCCTAAGATGTGAGCTGAGAGGGGAGGAGGTGGGGGCCCACCACCAGTCTTGTGCACGGCATTTTGGTGTTGTGATGCCATGGAACACACCTTCTCCCTGAGGTCGTTCCACCTCCTCCTGATATCCTCCCTTGTGCGTGGATGCTGCCTACTGAGTTGATCCTGTCGACTATTCTCTGCCACAACTCTATTTTCCTGGCAATCGATGTTGCTGGATCTGTGCTCAAAACAGTTGTGGCTCTACCCTGATGATTTCTCCTTGCCTGTGAACCGTGGGTGCGTTTGTGGGGACTTGGTAGTGGGTATTTTGGGGGAGTTGTGTGTGTAAGGGTGCAGTGTAGGGTGATTGATGGGGTGTGGGTGCTGTGTAGTGGGTGACGGACACTTGTGATGTGTGTGTATGGTTATGTGGGTTTTGTGTTGTTAGTGCAGTTGTGTTGTGTGTGCTGAGTGAAATGCGTATCTGTGCCTATGGTGTACTGGTGCTATGTGAGTCTATGTGCCTGCTCTTTCTGTATGTGTGAATCAATTTTGTAGCAAAGGATTGTGGGTTGCATGGGGGTGTGTTATACTGTGCAGTGAGTAGATGTGTCTGGTGTGTGTATGTGTGTTAGGTGTGGGATATTCAAACTGTCCAATGTGGTGTTGTGTTCTGACAGTGGTGGGTTCTGAGTGCTGCGGTTCACACCGCCAATGGTTTTCTGCCATGAAAGAATCGCTATGGTGATTTGTGGCTCGTAATCTGGTGGGTGGACTTCTGTCGGCCTGGCGGTGCTGGTGGTGGAACCGCCTCTTTCCTGCCTTCCTGTCTCCTGGCGATGTCGGATTTGTGGCTGTTTTCTGGCGGGGTTCAGTGTTTGACCCTTAATTCGGTGTTCAGATTACCACCAACATGATGGTCTTTTGACAACCGCCACCTTGGTGGTCTTCTGAAAAGACTGCCAAAGTCGTAATGGGGCCCATAGTGTCGTGAAGCCAGACCTTTGCTTATTAAGGATTAAGAATTTAGTAGTACTAAACCTACAATAAAGTGCAGTTTGTGACTCGGCCCCATTTCCTATATCATAAATTGTTTTTTTAAATGTGTGCTAGCAGAAACTTCAAATACCTTCTCCAGTATGAACAGATACCTTCTTTTACAGATATAAAGAAAATGCTTCAGCAACAGTTGCTTGAAAGACAAAATTGATGTAAATTAAGTTGCAAACATTTGTTAGGGTTGATTTCCACTCTTCACCTGCTTTCAAAGAATGTAAAATGCACACTGAAAATTGCAACAGAAGTCAATTTGTTATATTCTTGGAATATTCATGCATGAAAGCAATTTGCATTTCAAGTAGAGTTGATTTTTTCACAGAGCAACATTGCCTATAAAGAAAAAGGGAGACGATGTTTTATAATACCAGATTTTAGCTGAAGGCAACATAATGAAATCACAGGAAGCTTTATATCCACATTAGACGCCAAAATAAAAAAGTTAAGAACTCCCTTGCAGCTGTTCTTTAAAATGTTTTTTATTAAAATCTGATTTCTTATTACCCACATTATTTCATAATTTAAAAACATATGGCTTGAGGGAAACAATGGCTTGATGAAAATTCCTTGATTACAGTTCTTCTGTTTATTATATTACATTGGTCTAAAATAAATATATCTGAATACTTTATATGAATGGAGCCACTGCGAGAGTGCCTGTATCATTTATATACTCGATAGCACAATATGAATAAAACATATTAGGTATTTTTTCAAGTGTTAATGAAAAAATATTTAATGTATATGCATTCGTGTAAGGAAAACACATTCTTAAGCATTATTAACGTTATGCCATGCAAGTAAAAATTAATCAGGCACAAAGAGAATGTTATTTGAAGCAGGTTTACTAATAAATCTTCAGCCACATTAATTACTGCCATGCAAAGGTCAGATTCGATTTTGTTAGCACAGTGGAACTTTATCTTGTGGATCATGTAGCGAAATCCCTGCTTTGCTGATCCAGAAAGACCGGGGCCTAATAACTTTAGAAGAACAAGAATTGGGCCCATACTGACTGAGTATATTAAATGAAGGGTGTTCTTGCTTTGTTTTTAATTTCCACTAATTAGAAACAGTGCTGTAACCCATGCATACAAATCCAGCAGTTTGGTATTTCAAGACAGGGACAGACAAAAGAGCGCGCGCGCCAAAATAAACGTGACCCCAATCAACGAATCATACTGCTGAAAATTCTGCTTTTACCTTGTAAAACAGTACAAATGTTTAGCAAGATATGGCGAAAATGCATGCATTTGGGTTCGCCGCATGCAATGTGTTTGGTACTATCAGGTCATTTAACCTAACCGAGCGTAAAATAGGCCCGCAAACAACGAGACAAACACTGATTTCTCTGGCCAGACTTTCCGGGTCTGCCAGATTCCATATAGTCCAGTTCGAACTTGGTTTTAGCCTCTGGGGGAACACCTTGATTACCCCCAAAAGCAATTCTTGTCAGTTATGCCCTCTTACACTGAAAATAGTAACAGGTAGCAGATTGTGCTCGCCACATCTGGATCAATACAATATTCATTGGTAACAGGGAAGTTGTTTATTTATCTCAGCAAAAAAATATTGCAAGTTATTTAAAAAAAAAATTAAATCCCCTACAACCGGAAGAGACGACATGGGTATGATAACTATGGAAAGCACTCTCAGTTTACCTTTTATGGCTAGAAGTTTACCCTGGACACTTCATTGTCATTGTGAGAAAACAGGGCTGATTGCAGAGGCCCCCTTACTTTTTGCCCCCATTTTCCACTTTATGCTGGTGTTTTCCTGACTCTGGTGGTGCCCTGGGTACTGCTAACCAGTCCCAGGGCCTGTGCTCTGTGTAAAATCAATATGTGAATTAGGCTAATTATAATTGGCTAAGTTAACCTACCTATAAGTCCCTAGTATATGGTAGGGCATGTAGGTTTAGGGACCACAGCATAGGTAGTGCACCCATAGGTGCACTGCTGAGGTGCCCAGTGTCATTTTAAAGGCAGGCCTGCCTTGCTGGCTGCTTTTAAATTAAAGTTATATGCAAATTCGACTTTGGAATTAAAAGTAGTTCCAAAGTCTTAAACTACCTTATTTTTACATATAATTCACCCCTAAGGTGTGCCCTATGTGCCCCTAGGGCTGGGTGCCATGTAACTATAAGCAGGGACTTTATAAAAATAGTTTTATAAGCCCTGGTGAGGTAAAAACAGCCAAATTTGTTTTTCCCTCATTGTAGTAAATGGCCTTCATAGGCTAGAATGGGGAGACTTTGTTTTAAATTTTAAAGTCTCCTTAAAAGATGTATACCAAGAATTTGGTATCAAATTAATTGTTGTAATAAATCCCACAACTTCCAGTTGTTGGATTTAATATAACTTGTTCAGGTAAAAAGTTTTAGACTTTACCTAAAAAGTTGCCAATTTCAGCCCTGCATTGTTTTTGCTGCTGTGCTCTGATTGGCCAGCCTGCAGCAGCTTAGCCAAGCTGCCTTGATGAGGTGTGAAGTGGCCTGGCTTCACACAAAGGAATGTGCTTGTGGGAGAGAATCTCCCCTCAGCAGATGGTGAGGCAGGAAGGGGGAGGGCTGCCAAACTGGTCTTCAAAGGCAGAGAAAGACATTTGGAGCAACCAGCAACACCCCCACATCCTGCAACCCCAGACAACTAGGTGCCCCCTTGATTAGATTAGGAGAGGGCAGGAGAGGGGTGTGTTTATGATTTTTAGCCACACCAGTGGGTGGGCTCAGCCAGATGTAACCTCCAAAAATCAGATTCAGCCATGTTGGATTTTTAGAGAATGTTGCCTTCTGGGATGGATTTTTGCCACACTTCCCAGGAAGTGGTCATCACAGGGGGACGACCCTGTACCTGATTGGAGAACCAGGACCCCCCTGCTTTTCACCCAGGAGCAAGGATAAAACTGGCAGACCTGCACCCACACATCAGATCCCCACCAGATTTCAACAAGAAAAGAACTAAAGGAGAAGAAGGACTGCCCTGCTGGACCCCTGGCCTGCACCTGGAACCTGCACTCAGAAGGACTGCACCAGCTGCACACTTGGGCTTCACCACAAGAAGGACTTTGCCTGGCTTCAACTGGTTCAAGGAGGGACTCCCTGTTTGCTACAGGTGAAAAATTGCTATCCAGAGTTCCCTGCACCAACTCCTGAAGAAAGTGACCAGCTGACCACTGTCCAGTGGCCAAAAAGGAGTTTGCGCCAGGTGCATTCTGGGAGTGGTAGTCCGCACCCCCCAAGGACCATCTCAGAACTTCTGGACCCTTGGGGTGAGCTGTGGACCCCAAAAGAACCTTAAAAGGACATCTGGGTGAAGCCCCAGAAGTTTGGAGAAGATTTGAGAATTTTTGTAAAAAAGCTCCATAGAGGGACCGACCCGCCGCGGAAATTCTAGCCGGTTTGCCTCAACCGCGACCCGGCCTGATTTGGTGGTTCGTCCCGGTAAAGAAAAATCTCAGAAAAAGAGACTAAGTCCGAAGGTAAAAAGTTGACCGGGACCTCCCAGCCATCGTATCCGAGAAGGGCTCCATAGACGTCGGATCAAGATCCAGGTTTACCCCGGTCGAAGGATTTTCACCTCGAAAAAACGACTAAGTCCGAAGGTAAAAATCTCCACAGAGGAATCCAGTATCGCGTATCCGGAGAAGGGCTCTAGGAGGTCGGATAGGACTGGCAGGTTCGTCCCGCTGAAGAAAATCTTCAAAATAAAGACTAAGTCAGAAGGTAACTTTTTAACCGAGGCCTCCCGCGACCTGTAGCCGAGCAGGGCTCCATCGCGGTCGGCCTGAAACTTTGACTTTGCCCCGGTCGAGGTGCAACCAGATGACCCGATTGGCGCTTTTTGTTTCTAAGCGCTAGAAAAATAATAATTCTTTAAAAATTCATATTTCCGGTTCCCTTTATCCGATTTTATTCGTTTTGGTGTCATTTTAAAGATAAAAATATAAACTATTTTTATAAATTGGTTTTGGATTTTTAAACTGTTTCCTGTGTTTTATTTAATTACTGTTTTGTGATATTTGAATGCTTTACACACTGTCTCCTAAGTTAAGCCTTGACGCTCGTTGCCAAGCTACCAAGGGTTGAGCTGGGGTTAATTTACTGAGACCTAACTGGACCTAAGTGGAGGTTAGTGGCTTGTTGCTAGGTGTAGGTACCTACCTGCCCTTACCAATAACCCATTTTCCAACAGTCATACTCACGATGTTACAGAAAACATCACAAATTACATCACTTACATCGGTATAGCTAGTATGGGTTGTGGAGGTTCTAGAATGGAAGTACAGGGCTAAGGCCTGAACCTGTACCCTGAGAACACATGGCGTGTCTGCCAGTCACCTCTAGGTAGGGATGATGACAGCAGTGCCCCGTTGAAGGCTAGGCCTTGCAAACACATGGGGCTACGGTCACTGTGAAGTAAAGTACACACCAGGCCATGCTGTAGCGGTACACTGAGCATGGACCAAGGTCATGGGCGGTCATCTTTGAGACTGTTTCAAGGGCCTTACTGAAGTTTGATATCAATATGAGGTCTTAAGCAGTGCTTTGGGGGTTTTAGTTGCATTGTTAAACATAACCTTAGTTGTGTATCCACACTATAACATTTAGTTAACCCCTTAGCTGCTGGGCCGTTTCCCCCCCCCCCCCAGTGCTGAGCCCTTTTTTGGCTATTTGGGGTAGTTCGCGCTTAGGCCTTCATAACTTTTTGTCCACATAAGCTATCCACGCCAAATTTGCGTCCTTTTTTTCCAACATCCCAAGGATTCTAATGGTAACCAGAGTTTGTGGTTTCCCCTGGAGGAGACCAAGAAATTTGCCAAAATACAGTGAAAATGTTGTTTTTTCCAAATAATGGGAAAAAAGGGCTGCTGAAGAAGGCTTGTGGTTTTTTCCCTGAGAATGGCATCAACAAAGGGTTTCTGGTGCTAAAATCACCATCTTCCCACCTTTCAGGAATGGGCAGACTTGAATCAGAAAACCACATTTTTCAACACAAATTTGGCATTTTACTGGGACATACCCCATTTTTACTATTTTTGGTGCTTTCAGCCTTCTTGGGACAGGAATGGGTGTGAAACCAATGCTGGATCCCGGAAAGCTAAACATTTCTGGAAAGTAGACAAAATTCTGAATTTAGCAAGGGGTCATTTGTGTAGATCCTACAAGGTTTTCCTACAGAAAATAACAGCTGAAATAAAAAAATATTGAAATTGAGCTGAAAACAACAGCCATTTTTCTTTATGTTTTACTCTGTAACTTTCTCCTGCGATGTCAGATTTTTGAAAGCAATATACCGTTATGTCTGCTGGACTCTTCTGGTTGCGGGGATATATAGGGCTTGTAGGTTCATCAAGAACCCTAGGTACCCAGAGCCAATAAATGAGTTGCACCCTGCAGTTGGTTTTCATTCTGTACTGGGTATACAGCAATTCATTTGCTGAAATATGAAGAGTGAAAAATAGGTATCAAGAAAACCTTTGCATTTACAAAATGGGCTCAAGATAAGGTTTTGAGGAGTAGTGGTTATTTTCACATCTCTGAATTCCGGGGTGCCCATACTAGCATGTGAATTGCAGGGCATTTCTCAAATAGACGTCTTTTTTACACACTTTCTTATACTTCGAAGGAAAAAATGTAGAGAAAGATAAGGGGCAATAACACTTGTTTTGCTATTCTATGTTCCCCCAAGTCTCCCGATAAAAATGATACCTCACTTGTGTGGGTAGGCCTAGCGCCCGCGACAGGAAATGCCCCAAAACACAACGTGGACACATCCCATTTTTTGACAGAAAACAGAGCTGTTTTTTGCAAAGTGCCTACCTGTAGATTTTGGACTCTAGCTCAGCCGGCACCCAGGGAAACCTACCAAACCTGTGCATTTTTGAAAACTAGAGACCTAGGGGAATCCAAGATGGAGTGACTTGTGGGGCTCTGACCAGGTTCTGTTACCCAGAATCCTTTGCAAACCTCAAAATGTGGCTAAAAAAACAAGTTTTCCTCACATTTCGGTGACAGAAAGTTCTGGAATCTGAGAGGAGCCACAAATTTCCTTTCACCCAGCGTTCCCCCAAGTCTCCCGATAACAATGATACCTCACTTGTGTGGGTAGGCCTAGCGCCCGCGACAGGAAATACCCCAAAACACAACGTAGACACATCACATTTTTTGACTGAAAACAGAGCTGTTTTTTGCAAAGTGCCTGCCTGTAGATTTTGTCCTCTAGCTCAGCCGGCATCTAGGGAAACCTACCAAACCTGTGAATTTTTGAAAACTAGAGACCTAGGGCAATCCAAGATGGGGTGACTTGTGGGGCTCTGACCAGGTTCTGTTACCCAGAATCCTTTGCAAACCTCAAAATGTGGCTAAAAAAACAAGTTTTCCTCACATTTCGGTGACAGAAAGTTCTGGAATCTGAGAGGAGCCACAAATTTCCTTCCACCCAGCGTTCCCCTAAGTCTCCCGATAAAAATGATACCTCACTTGTGTGGGTAGGCCTAGCGCCCGAGACAGGAAATGCCCCAAAACACAACGTGGACACATCACATTTTTTGACAGAAAACAGATCTGTTTTTTGCAAAATGCCTACCTGTAGATTTTGGCCTCTAGCTCAGCCGGAAAACCTAGGAAAACCTACCAAACCTGTGCATTTTTGAAAACTAGAGACCTAGGGGAATCCAAGATGGGGTGACTTGTGGGGCTCTGACCAGGTTCTGTTACCCAGAATCCTTTGCAAACCTCAAAATGTGGCTAAAAAAACACATTTTCCTCACATTTCGGTGACAGAAAGTTCTGGAATCTGAGAGGAGCCACAAATTTCCTTCCACCCAGCGTTCCCCCAAGTCTCCCGATAAAAATGATACCTCACTTGTGTGGGTAGGCCTAGCGCCCGCGACATGAGTGGATCACACAAGGGTCAATGGTAGTCCTTGCATGAGGGCTACTGTTAACCCTGGAGTGATTCATTCCTGAAGCAGCCACTAGGCGCAGGCACACAAGCGGGGTTGTGTTTTTATCAGGACAAGTGGTGAAACACTGGGTGGTAGGAATTTTGAGGATCCCTGCAGATTCCTGTAGTTTCTGTGATAAAAAAGAAAGGAAAAATAGTGGTTTTAATCAAAGTTTCACTTTTGCAGGGTATTCTGGGTAAGAAAACTTTGTTAAATCCAAACACACCACATTTACGTGGGCTGTCTTGGGTGTCTAGTTTTCAGAAATGTCTGCGTATGGTAGGTTTCCCTTCATGGCTGTTGAGCCCAGGACCAAATACTTAGGTGACTGTCTTAAAAAACGAGGCTGTTTTGTGGTAGGTACTTTTAATGGCTCCCTACAGATCCCTGGACTTCTGCTCATTGGAATGCAAGGAAAATTTGTTTTTTAAGCACATTTTGTGATTTCAAGAGAATCCTGGGTGAAGGAAAACTGGTGAGAGCCATGCAAGTCCTGCACCCTTGGACTCCCCTGGTACTAGTTTGTTAAAGTTAACCCACCACTCACACTGGTTGGTTTTAGCACCTCCAGAAATTATGGTTTCAAAGCATGATTTCTTATCAAAGTATCTGAATATTGAAACCAAGCCTTCTGAAGGTGGGCCATAAAGCCGCGTCCAGGGACCAACCTCTTTATGGTCCATTCACACGCCATTCACGCACAACAAACAACCCTTTCATATCGCCAGCCACGGGCCCAATCCCAACCAATCACTGCACTCACATTAACTTACCGCTGCCAGACAAGGGCCCATCATATTCACATGCCACAGAACGGAATAAGTTTGACTACATTTTACCACCTGTCAAGTAACTGCCTCCTTCTTCCTTAACATTACCAAATGCATGCGTAACGAACCTTTACTAATGACTCCTGTGACAGCCACCTGAAACTCAGGAAGACATGTTTTTCATGCGCCTTTAACACACTCTCTGTGCTAAATCCAACTCCTTCCAGTTTGTGGATGCAAGTTGGGGGTGTCCGAGTATGCCGTACAAAGCGATTCCTCGAACTGAGTGAGCATATCTACCTTTGAAACTAAGGGAGACATGCTGGGGATTTCTCATGATGTTACCTAAAGAGAAGGTCATAGGCTAACTGCCTCCTTCTTCCTTAACATTACCAAATGTATGAGTAACAAACCTTTACTAATGACTCCTGTGACAGCCACCTGAGGCTCAGGAAGACATGTTTTTCATGCGCTTTTAATGCACTCTCTGTGCTAAATTCAACTCCTTCCAGTTTGTGGATGCAAGTTGGGGGTGTCCGAGTATGCCGTACAAAGCGATTCCTCGAACTGAGAGAGCATATCTACCTTTGAAACTAAGGGAGACATGCTGGGGATTTCTCATGATGTTCCCTAAAGAGAAGGTCATAGGCTATGATAAAGGGTAGTGTTTGGTACATAGGGGAGTCCATGAGAACGTAGCATATGTCCCAGCCAACATTATGTGCAGTGATGTGACTATAATGCACTTATACAGCAAACTGAACATCTACTAAGTTCTGATGGAGGATGAACATGAAAAGCAGGTCAAACACTGACCTATACAAGTCATTCTCGGTGAGAGCTGGGATGGCACCAATGGGTTTGAATCCATAGGTGTAGATGATGTACATCTGTACTACCTTTACTATCTGCCTTCTACCTATGCAATAACCCTGTGAAGGCACTCCTACCATAAGCTTTCCTTACACATTCATGTCTCTGTTCTCATCAGAGTCCTGGCTAATCCTGTATAATTGCCAAGTGAACCTATACTAGTTTGTGGATGCAAGTTGGGGGTTTACAAATATGCCGTACAAAGTGATTCCTCGAACTGAGAGAGCATATCTACAGTTGAAAGTAAGGTAGACATGCTGGTGAAGAAAGGGTACTCCGTGGCAATGTGGCATGTGTTCTGTCCACTAGTATATGCAGTAGGGGGAATATAATGCACGTTAATTGAACAGAACACCGACCACGCTCTGACGGTGGATTTAGCTCTCAAGCAGTCCAAAAGGAAGTCCATGATGAAGTAAAATTCTGTGGCTCCTTGCCTAACGAAGCAGTGGCCCATGGACGTTCGGTATCCATGAACTGCCACTGAAAGGATTACCCAACGACAGCTCAACCTCAGTCGATTTCCCAGAACTTTGCTTTAGTATGATATAACGTAAAGCAAGTAGGGATACAGAGGCCTGGTTGTGATGGACACTGGGGACAGTAATACCGACTCTTCTGCCGCTTTCCATGCTTCGAGCACACTTTACAGCGACGACATGGACGATCCTTTTTGGGTGTTTTAGGAATGCGATCAGCAAAGTGTAGCTCCTGCAGCCTTGCCACATCCTCCAGAACATATGAGGTGGAGGCTGCTGCTTCATCTGTAACAGCAGTGAGGCTTTCAATTACAGACAACTGGAAGTCAAGGAAAGTCATGAGTCTTCCTGTGGTTGTCTGACGGTAAACAACATACGCATTATATGTTGCCATCTGAATCAGGTGCGTAAACAGTTTCTTGTACCAAGTGCGAGTTTTACGACACGCATTGTATGGTTGAAGAACCTGGTCGTTCTTGTCCACTTCGCCCTTGTACTTATTGTAATCAACTATACAGATGGGCTTGTGGACTTCGGCCATCTGACCCCAAACCGGGATGGGAGAAGTGCTCTCATCATGAATTGTAGTGAGCACGTATACATCACGCCTATCTAGGAACTTGACTGCGAGCAGTTTGTTAGAACGCAATGCAGTACTCTGGGATTTCTGGAGCTTCTTGCAAACAAGCTCCTGCAGGAATCCTTTGCGGTTACAACAAACTGTACCGCAGGCCACAGTGCCAGCTTTGTAGAGCTCACTGAACAGCTCTACTCCTGTATAGAAACTGTCCACATAAATGTTATAACCTTTGTGAAGAAGTGGCTAGACAAGTTCCCATACAATCTTACCTATGACCCCTAACGCGGGAGCGCAACCTACAGGGTTTAGGGTAGAATCCTTCCCTGTATACACTCTCAAGCTGTACACATAGCCAGAAAAGCTCTCACACAGCATGTACAGCTTTATGCCATAGCAAGCTCTTTTGCTCGCAATGTACTGTCTGAAAAGCAGCCATCCTTTGTACAGGATCAAGGACTTATCGACTGCTATATCCTTTCCAGGAGTATAGATCTCTGGAAACCTGGCAGACAAATGTTCCACGACAGGCCGAATTTTGAACAACCTGTCATGATCTGGATGGTCCCGGGGCAATGCAGCAGAATTGTCATTGAAATGCAGCATGCGCTGCAGTAGCAAAAAACGATCTCTGCTCATGTATGGTGCGAAGATGGCAGTTACCCAAACCGTGCGAGTCGTCCAGTAGGACTGCAAGGTGGGTTTCTGCACTAACCCCATTTTGAGCGTAAGGCCCAAAAATATCTTCAACTCCGCCAGCGAAGTGGGAGTCCACTGGCGTGCCCTAGAAAGGGGCCCTAGAGTGCCTCAGCGCTCCCTCAGAAATTGGTCTGCACGCAAATTTGTTTGCTGCACAATTTTGTGAAGGAAGTCAACATCCAAAAATAGATAGATGTAGTCGACTGGCAAAAAGTTAGCTGTATCGACTTTACATCCAGCGTCACCAGTAAAAGGTGGAATTTGGGGCTGAACTAAACAAGGGGGCTGCCAAGAGAGCACTCTCTATGTGCTTGCGGCCGCAAGCACGTGCTCTCTGGGTTCGGCTAACCCAATGTGGTCCCGCTGCCCAGAATGTGCTTGCGAAGGGACAGCACGGATGTCGTCATTGTCTCCTTCAGACTCACTGGAAGAGGTGTCGTCGGATGGGACTCCGCCGACTGAAAAATCACTCCCAGAATCTGCCCCATTGTCCTCTCCCTCAGATGCTTTCTCAGTGTCTGCTGTCTCAGTCTCTGAGCCTACATCAGAACTGTTGTCCATAACCCGAGTTAGGGCTTGATCAGCAGTCATCCAACGAGACGCCATCTCTGCTACTGGCTAAACTGTCCCTCTAAATTACTAGCCTACGTAGAAGGCAGATAGTCACAAAATTGCTTGTGGGTATGTTTGTTGTGTACAATAGGAAATGTAGTCACCTTACCTTCGCTTCTTCTCCAATTCTGCAGATTCTCTGAAAACACTGAAAAAAAAAAAAAAGAATGTATTACTTCACCTTACCACACACCCAGTGCAACAGTAATTTTTGGTGCTCTGCCTCCCATTACCTCCTCTTCTAATTCCCTCAGTACTACCCAGCAAAAGTGCCACTCATATCTCCATAGTCCCCCTGGCATAACATTTGTTTGAAAGCGCAGGTAACGCTTGCCTTTACCAATCCCCTCAGCTAAATACATATAAATGTATCTCCTTTGCAGCAGGACAATAAACCATCTGTGCTACTTTATGGCAACTGCCACTACAGAAAAGACATGCATGCATGCATATATATATATATTTTGTGAACAAGAATCTCACCGCAATCCACAAGGTTCAAATTGGCATCTTTTATTGCAAGCAACAGCCACGTACACGTTCCGACTCTCAAGGAGTCTTGATCACAGTAAATGAGTCCCTCTTTTCTTTCATTTTTATACTTGCAATAAAACATGTCAATTTGAACCTCGTGGAGTGCGGTGAGATTCTTGTTCACAAAATATTTTCGAGGTTGCTCTCCTCCATTACTGAGCACCGGCAGTGGAGTGCGCTGCGCAACAATCTTTTAACCAATTTGTGTTGCATATATATAATAATATATATATATGTTTAGAAACTAAGTGGTTGAAGGGTTGCTGGGTGGCGCACTCCACTGCCGGTGCCCAGTGACAGAGAAGACCAATCTCGAAATTATGTAATGCCGAAAAATTTCACCGCACTCCACGAGGTACAAATAAACGTGTATTTTATTGCAGTCAATAACCACCAACGCGTTTCGACTCACCAAGGAGTCTTGATCACGGTCCTCGTGGAGTGCGGTGAAATTGTTCGCCGTTATATATATATATTTATAAATATATAACTTTTATGTATTTCTGTGGTTTCCCTAGGGGGCCAATTGTGGCTCCCAGAAAACAACACACAAAAGAAAAACAAGCATTTACAATGCAATGGGTCTCGCATCTGCTCGAGTTAGAGCTATTAGCGTTATAAACTCCTAACCCAACTTTTCTTGCCACATAAATTGAAAATTGAAAGTTAAACACTTTCACATAAGAGAGCTGATTCACAGCACCACGCACACCATGAGCATCAGGTGAAGAGATACACAAAAGGAAAAGAAGTTCGCTCGCAGTTAAACGTAACAGCAAAAGTGCAATTAGCCATGTACCAGGGGCGATGGCCAAGGCGGGACAAAGGTAAACCATTTACCAATGTAATCAAAGGATTTTTGAAGGGCAAGCCCACGAACGAGTGGTAGTGATGGGCGTGAGGTGGGCGTTGTTAGAAGCCCAGATACACACCAACAAGTCAGAAAAGCAGCGCATGGGCGCTGCAATGCTCGACTTGAAAAAAAAATAATATATATATATATATATATGAATATATATATATATATGTATATAAATATATATAGATATATATATAGAGAGAGAGAGAGAAAACAAGACACTCATTTTACATAACTTTTTTTTTCATACATGTGTGCTTGCCCTTGGCAAAGCACTCATGTATAAAAAAAAAAATGGCCCCATAGATGGTCACCCTAAGGACTGACCACCAACAATTTGTTTTTTTTTTGGTTTTTCTTACAATTTTTACCCTGAGGGGCGATCAGCCCCCCCAGGGAAAACTAGATGTTTTTTTTTACCTCCAGGGGTCGGACCGTGTTCTGAGGGCCGACCCCGCCATTTTGTTTTTCATTTTTTTTATTTTTATTTGTATTTTTTAAATGTGGGGGGCGCGATCGCCCCCCAAAACAGTTGAGATTAATAAATAATGCCCCCAGGGGGGTTGGCCCTTTTACAAGGGGGCTGACCCCCCCCAAAGAAGATCCCTGGTGCCTAGGGGCGTTTCCTGGCCATGGATCGCAGCCGCGCTGCGATCCATGGCCAGGAAACGGTGCCAGGGAGGCATCGATGGAAAGGGGAGAGCCTCCCCTTTCCATCGATGCCTCCCTGGCATCTGGGGAGGCCGTTTTGGCCTTTTTTTCCCCACCGGAGAAGAAGAGAATGGTTACCTGATTCTCTTCTTCTCCGGTGGGGAAAAACAGTGACGTCAGCGCGCCTCGCGGCGCTCTGACGTCACAAAGGAGCGGGAGGGGGCGGGATGGAGACGCGGAAGTTGTTCCGCGTCTCCTACGGGGAAAAATAAAATAAAATCCTCCGGTGCATTGCACCGGAGGATTTTTAACCCCCTCCCGCACGGGTCGTGACCCGCACCAGGGAGGGAGTGTGGGCGTCGGACACCTTTAAGGGACATTTTAATGTGTTTTTATAGCAAACCTTATTTCTTTTCTAAGTAAAGGACCATTATTTACATTTGTGTTTTTTTTCTACTAGATGTTTTGTTTTACAGATACAAATTTCTGATTGGTGGCCCACTATATCGGTGCATGCCCAATGTATGCTCAGCCCCTAGACCATGTACATGTATGGCTGTCTTTTGGGCAGTGCGACCAGGGCAGCTGCACCTTATTCTGACCTCTGGGGTGGCGAAGGAGGGGCATGTGTTTAAAATAGCATGGGTTCAAAAGAGCACCTGCTGCAGGGTTTGTCTTATGTGCAGTTTTCAGGCAACAATAGAAATGTCAAGATAACTCAGATTAATAATGTTCCTGTTGAAGAGAGATCAGAGTTTTGTCTAGTGGCAGTTTTGACTCATCATAAAGTAGCACATAGGGTTATTGCGCCTGCTGTATAGAACGTGTACCATGAAGATCATGGAAGTGAGTATGAGCGAACCATGAGTAGTGCTATAACAAAAATAAATGTATGTTAGAGAGAGACTATGGAGAGATGAGAGGCACTGTTGAAAAGTGGTAATGAAGGAATTTGGGGAGAAGGAGGTCATTGGAGGCTCCAAAATGATTGTTACGCAAGGCGCCATCTGCGCTATTGTGTGCTGTACACATTGTTTAGCTATGTACTACGGTTTCTAGTTGTAGGGCATACCTTTTATTTGAATTCTTCTCAGCTGATGTGCGCAGTCATCCATGATCATTAAAGGCCACATTTATTCATAAGAAGTTAAAATGCAATTGCACCCTTATTCCAACATGTCCTGACTCTCTCCTATTTGTAGTTTGTGATTTTACAGTTTATGAAGTCTCAATGAACATTGCACTTGTAAGTATTTATCATAAAACTAGAAATGTTTTGTAGTCCCTTTTAAGAATTATACAAGACAGAAACGTGCAACTTTAGGCAACTTATTGTGACATCCTTAATATGATTCAAGAGATTTTAACGAGTGAATTTTTGATTGTTTACATACATGTTCTGAAATGAGTGTAAAACATGTAAATGATAATGGGTGTCTGGCTGGTCCAAGCTACAATGAAGGAATGAAGACTATTACTGACAAGAGTAGGAAAGTCAGAGAAATAATTTACATATCCTAGATATAAACAAGTTAAATGACACATTTTCTTCAGATTAAGGTGCACAATTACTTTAATTACAAAAAGTCTTAAATAATCCGATAGACACTAAGGGGTCGATTATGACTTCGGCGGGTGGAAAAGCCTATCCACAAAAATCCTGACGGGTAGGTTGCCAGCAGTAAAGCTGCTTCCCCGTCGGCCCCATTACAATTTTCCCACTGGGTTAGCCGACGGCAATGCTGTAGTATGGAGGGTGCACCAGCACCCGTTGCAAAGTTCACTGTCTGCAAGGCAAACAGTGAACCTTGCAACGGGGCTGGCCAAGGGGGCCCTGCACTACCCATGCCAAGTTCATGGGCAGTGCAGGGACCCCATTAGGGCCCCCTGCACCCTGTGTCCAACAGCCATTGAAGAATGAAGAAGGGATGAGTGACAGTTCGGATGAAGGACCGTGTATGCTTGCAGCATCCCTAGAAATAGATCAGAGAGGACCTTTTGTGAAAGGAAAGGTGATGGGTTACAAGTTCTTATTTTTAGTGGACACAGGAGCTACACGCTCTACAGTGAAAAGTGCAGAAGTTTCAAATTTACCTCTTTCAGGCAGAACAGTTCAAGTTGTGGGAGTGGAGAACAGGCAGTTGACAAATCCAATCTCAGATCCAGTGTAGGTTGAGGTTGGTAACTTCCAGGGACTACACAGGTTTGTAGTCTGTGACTCAAGTCGAGTATCTCTACTGGGAAGGGGCTTACTGTGCAAGACAAAATGCTCCATTAATTGTTCGAACACTGGGATAGAGGTACAAACTAATAGAAGAAGAACAAGTGTCTGAGACAATGGTCAACAACGTTAATGACGAATACCCATTGATTGAGTTTTTCCCAATGTTTACTGTGAAAGAATTGCATGCGGATTAACAGGGAACAGTACGAGAAAATGTGTGGGACCTGAAAGGTAAAGAAGTGGGTTTGATTAAGGGAATCGAACTGATTATGATCACTTTAAAGCCAAATGTAGTATTTCCCGCAACTTCCACTGTATAACATGGCACAGGATGTCCTAATGAAAGTGGCAAAAATAATTGGAGATTTTCTGAAACAAGGAGTTTTGAAAGAAGTGTTGAGCAGTCCATGTAATTCACCGATAATGGACTTAAAGAAGCTGTGTGGAAAAGTGCACATTGTACAGGGCTTGCAAAAAGTGAACAACATGATGGTCAAGTGTTGTCCTGTGGTGCCAAATCCAACAGTGATACTGTTTCAGATTCCTTGCGATGCGGAGTGGTTCACAGTGGTTGACTTGTCATAAGCTTTCTTTTCAGTGCCTCTTCATGAAGATAGTCAGTTTCTTCAAATTCCTAGACAGAGTCTATAGCTGGTTCAGGCTTCCACAAGGGTATACGGAGTCACCATCACTGTTTAATCAGATCCTGAAAAATAATCTGGAGTCGTTGGAGTTACCGTACCAATCGACTCTAGTGCAAAACATTGATGATTTGCTGATTGCATCCAGGACAAGGGACGAGTGTAAGTATGACTCGATTGCCCTGTTGAATCATTTGGGAAAATTTGGACATTAGGTGTCACCTTTAAAACTGCAGTATTGGTGCAAGACTGACAAGGTATGAGACGAGCATATTGGGTGTTCCAAATGGAACATTGAAAAGATGTACAGTGTTGAATCCAGCGACATTGCTTCCAAGTGATATTGTTGAAATTGAAAAGGAGGAAGACATCGAACATGATTGTCTTAAGGTAACTGAACTGTGTACAAAATCAAGGCCTGATATTAGAGACACCTGATTGGAAGAAAATGACCAAATTGTCTTTGTTAATGGTTCATGTCTCAGAGATGGGACTGGGACATTGCGAGCAGGATATGCAGTATGTACAGTCACAGGCACATTAGAAGCTTCCTGGCTTCGAGGTGTATATTCTGCACAAGTGGTGGAGTTGGTAGCTCTTATTGGAGCATGCCAGGTTTCTGCGAGACTGAGAGTCACAATCTATACAGACAGCCAATATAGATTTGGAATTGTTCATTAGTTTGGTCAATTGTGGTTGCAAAGAGGTTTCCTGACCTCTACTGGTACACTAGTAAGGCATGGTGACAAGATAAAAGAGTTGTTGTACTAATCCAGTTACCTGAAGAGATTGCTGTGGTAAAATGCAGTGCAAATCAAAAGACTCCGAATTATATCTCATTGTGAAATGGATATGTGGATCAAGTCGCAGGGTTTTATGCATTGAATTGTAAATAGTTTAAAGACAAGTGGGAATTGATGCCTGAGGAAGAGAGTACCTGCACAAGTTTTGCGTTAAAAGTGATTGATACCTTGGATGAATTGAAAACATTGCAGGATAATGCAGACAAAGAAGAAAAACGACTTTGGGTTAAATTAAAATGTGTCCAAAGACCTCATGAAATTTTGATTTCTGAGGAGGGTCAGATGGTCTTGCCCAATAGATTATTGTCTCAGATGGCCCGTTACTACTATGGGCAGGCACATATTGGAAGGGATGCCATGGTTAGAATGTTCAAGATTGAGTGGTTTAATCCTAAATTCAGGCAGGCAGCAGAGGCAGTATGTCATTGATGCATAGTTTGTCAGCAGCTGAACATGGGAAAAGGGACAGTGGTGAATTTGAGCCACTTTGGAAGAGCAGGAGGTCCATTCAGCAGAATGCAATTAGATTTCATTGAAATGCCTGTGTGTGGAGGTTTGAAGTACGTGTTGGTGAATGTGTGTGTCTTTAGTCATTGGATTGAAGCATACCCCACAAGAAGAAATGACAGTAGCAAAGCTGTTGCTTAGGGAATTAATACCACGTTTCGGATTAGCGATCTCTTTAGAATCAGATTGGGGAACTCACTTCAATAACGAGGTGATTAAACTCTTATGTGCAGCACTAAACATTGAGCAGAAGTTGCATTGTAGCTATCGCCCTGAAGCATCAGGACTAGTGGAACAGATGAATGGTACCTTGAAATCAAGAATTGCCAAGATGTGTGCCGCTACAAATCTGAAATAGATAGACGCATTACCTTTGGTGTTGATGTCAATGAGAAACACACCTGACAGGAATACAGGGCTGTCGCCCCATGAAATTCTCATGGGTAGAGCAATGAGATTGCCAGCAGTCCCAGCCAATGCACTTGTCAATATTACAGATGATATGGTGTTGGACTACTGCAAGGGTATGGCTGATGTGGTTCGCTCTGTCTCTCAGCAGGTGCAGGCCACCACCCTGCCACCCATCCATGACCCAGGTCACAATCTGAGAGCCGAAGACTAGGTCGTCATCAAAAAGCATGTCTGCAAGACCTGTTTGGAACCGCGTTGGAAGGGTCCCTACCAGGTGGTGCTAACGACTACGACAGCTGTGAAGTGTGCAGGACTCCCAAACTGGATACACGCAAGTCATACAAAGAGAGTGGTGTGTCCACAAGAGCATGAAGAAGTATTGTTGAGAGCACCAACAACAGCGAAACAGGTTGCCACACTTGAACCAGAACAGGAGCCAACTGAACATGAAATTGAACCTGAGCTTGTGGAAGATGGGTCTATCACCCCTGTAAGAGATGAAAGTGAAGAATTGCAGGAGGGTGTGCAAGAACCTATCTCAACGGACATAGCAGGTTCTCCCAGAAGCAGACGGTGCTGAAAAGCAGACGAGCAAGTGCCAGATCAAGAGGGTGAAAGAGTTGAGACGGATCAAAGGCAAAGTGATTCGACTCCACCTGAGCCCATTGCAGGTCCATCAAGAGAAAACACCATAGAGAAAGAAAAGGAAAAGAGCCCAATCTTGAGAAGAATATTGACAGGAGGAACGAGAAAAGGAGATAATTGGCCTGAATCACAGATTGGGAAGAAGAAGGAATTGGTTATAAATGAAAAAATAGAAGAAGAAGTGGATACCACGAGAAAGGAAGAACTGAGTGAAGGAGAAATAGGTGGTGAACGAAGGTTGGAAAGAAAGAGAATAGCAAGTCGACGATACGCAGGTCCTGAGTGGGCATAGGCAGCTACCAATGAATGGCAACACAAGTTTATGTCCTTTTGTTTTGATAGAGAAGTTCCGAGTCAGTACTTTGATATAACCTGAAGGTGATTGGAGATCTGAATTGTTGAGCTGATCTAAGAGACTTAAGGAAGAGACTGCTGAAAAAAAAACCTAAAAGAGACATTAATAACCTGATGTGACAGTTGAAAACTAGATGTAACAAGCTGCTAATCGATTTTGACAAAAGGAAAAGGGCTCCTGGATGTGAAACTAAACTGTGAGAAAGTATTTTTTACTTTCATTTTTGATTTTGTGCCGTATTTACTTATGCTTTCTGGTTCTTTACAGATCATGGCTGAGTTAAATAACCAAGTTAGAAATGTTAGGTATTGTAGATATTTCAGTGTCGGAGTGGCTGTTATGTGTGGAATAATGTTTGTAGTTATGATTGTGGGAATGTCTATTCATGATATGAAAAAGACTACTATTGTTTCTGTTCTTGAAACTACTACACTAACAGCTTTAGAAAGGTTTAAGTTAGATGAGAAATACTTGCATGATTATACAAATGCTCAAGGAGAGCTTTTTTCTAATATTTTCTATCGCTTGTTGAGTGAATATGTTGAGATCATAGTTATGAGGAATTGTCTTGTGTGTACGCAAATTCCTTCCTTAGTAGAAGAAGGAGTTACGTACCATAGTCTACCTTTAACATATGGCATAAGTAGTTTGCTACTAACAAGATTCTATAACCAAGAGTATATACAATACTTTTATTCTAACTACGATGTAGTTTTTTCATTTCTTCCTATTATTAGATACCTGAGTAAGGTGGCTAAAGAGCATGATATAGTACTAGTTACAGGCTTCTTTGAACCAACATTAAAGTTCAGGGAAGGGACCCCGCAAGGAAGAGAAAAACAGTGTGAGGTAAAATTACCCAAACGGACTGACCGATTGCGGCCCAGGAGGAAGGATTTCAATATGATTTGATAAAAGAGTCTATGACAATTTGTTCATTTTTTTTCTTTTTTCCTTTTATATTTTTTGTGCTTGTGGCTGTTTGTATTACAGTGTTGTTGTTTTTATTCTTTTTTTTTTTATTTGTGCCTGCCTCCCATAGATGTCCCATGGGCCCTGGTGGGGTACCACCAATTATTTGATGTATTTTTTCAATTTTTACCAGTGTGTGCTTGGCATTTGGTTTCTGTTCTTCATGCCTCTTTTTTGCTGGCCATTAAGGGATGGCCATTTTATGTAGCGTGTGTATGTGCCTGAGTGTGGTCACTGTGTCCATTTTGTCTCTGTTTTTTCATGTCTCATTCTTTGCAGGCCATGCAGTGAATACTATTTTGTACAGCCAGTTAGTATGTAGCTGTTTGGTGGCAATTTTCTATTTGTTTTCAGTGCATCCTTCTTTAATGGAAAGGTCATGAATTAGCTAGCTTCCACCATTTTCTGCTGCCAGTGTGTGTTTCAATCTATTTATTTCACTTTTACTAGCCGTTTTCTAGTAAAATTGAGAAAAGAGACCTATTGAAATGTTTTCATTTTTTTCTTTATCCCTAATATAATTATTTTAGCTTGTGGCTGATTCTAATAAAGTGTTGTTGTTTTTAATTCATTGCTTTGATTTTGCCTGCCTCCTCTTGTTTACTAAAGAGTCCTCATGGGCCTTGGAGGGGCACCAGCAATTATTTAATGCATTTGTATTTAATTTTTGCCTGCCTCCTATATAGTCCCTTTTGGCCCCGGTGGGGACGCAGCAATTATTCAATATATTTTTTATGTTTGTCAGTCTCCCCTTGACGCCCATAGAGTCCTGATGGTTCCTAGTGGGGCACCAGAAATTATTTATTGTCAATGTTTCATTTTTTCCTTCCACCCTGGGCTCCTATAGTTTATGCATGCTTTTGGTACACTATTTTTAGGCATTTTGGATGATGAGGCTAGTTAGAAATGGGGTCTTTGGTTGGCAGTCAGGTTACCCCCTGTCCAAGCAAGGACCCTCACTCAAGTCAGGGTAAGTCACACACAATCCAAATTATCCCTTGCCCACCCTCTGGTAGCTTGGCAGTGAGCAGTCATGTTTAACTTACAAGGCAATGTGTAAAGTATTTGTGCAATAATTCATGCAAAAACACAGTAGAACACCACAAAAATGCACCACACAGTGTTTAGAAAAATATATTATATTTATCTTGTAAAATGCAGGTCAAACCAATTAAGATGCAAGAAGTATATGTTGAAAATATCACTGTAAAAATGATATAAAATACCTGTAGTCTCTTAAAAGCAACAAATGTCTCTTGCAAGCACAAAGTACCTGGTTTGCGTTCAAAATCTCCTCAAGGAACCGCAGAGGAGGAGATGCGTGGAAAACAGGGAGGTGTGCGTCGATTTCTCAGGCCGCACACAGCGATGCATCATTTATTTTTCACACAAGGGAAGGCTTTGCGTCGATTTTCGGTGCTCAGTCTTGGATCCTCTTCAGGTTGCGGGGTTTTCGGATGCCCCAGTGACGATGCGTTAAAATCCGGCACTGGCAGGACGAAGTCACAGGGGCTGCGTTGCTCAGGTGGGCGTTGCGTTGCAAATTCTACCTTACGGCAGACGCTATGTCGGTTCCTCTCTGGAAGTCAGGCTGCGTCATTCTGGCTTGGCTGTGCGTCAATCCAGTGGGCCGTGCATCGAATTTCCCTTCGACACTCTGGTGCTGCGTCGACCTTCTCGTCTCAAAATAGGGCTGCGTCATTCCGGTTCGGCGTGTGGTGAATTTTTCACCGTGATGCAGTCCGTGCGTCGTTTCTGGCAGGCTGTGTGTCGATTTCTCTGCACTGGGAGTTGTTCTTGCAGGAATGAAGTCTTTTTGCTCCTGAGACTTCAGGGAACAGGAGGCAAGCTCTATCCAAGCCCTTGGAGAGCACTTCTCAGCACAGCCAGAGAGCAGCAAGGCAGGAGGGTAACATCAAGGCAGCAGTCCTTCACAGAAAGCAGTCAGGTGAGTCGTTTGGGCAGCCAGGCAGTTCTTCTTGGAAGTTTGTATGTTCTGGTTCAGGTTCTCTTCTCCAGGAAGTGTTTGAGTTGGTAGGGGCAGAAGCCCTGTTTAAATACCCAAATGTGCCTTTGAAGTGGGGGAGACTTCAAAGAGTGGCTTAGAAGTGCACAAGGTCACCTTTCAGTTCAAACCTGTCTGCCCAGGGTCCCAGTAGGGGTTGTGGCAGTCCTTTGTGTGAGGCCAGGCTACTGTCCTTTGACATGTAAGTGTGAGGCCCCCCACCCTCTCAGGAAGACCCATTTAAAATGCAGATGTATGCAAGTGAGGCTGAACATCCTGTGTTTGGAGTTTGTCTGAGTGAATGCACAAGGGTTCTGTCAACTGAACCTAGCCAGACTTGGATTGTAAGGCACAGAAGGAATTAAGTGCAGAGAAATGCTCACTTTCTAAAAGTCCAACATCACCAGTCGGCAGGATTTTGTATTACCATTCTGGCCATTCTAAATATGACCTTCTTACTCCTTTCAGATTGGCAGCTACCACTCAAACAGTATATGAGGGTAGCCCTAATGTTAGCCTACGAAAGGAGCAGGCCTTACAGCAGTGCAAAAACAAAATTAGGTGTTTTACACTACCATAGGTACATGTCCTGCCTTTTGTCTATGCAGCACCCTGCCCTATTGGGTTACCTAGGGCCTACTTTAGGGGTGACGTGTAGAAAAAGGGGAGTTTTAGGCTTGGCAAGTACTTTTAAATGCCAAGTCGTGTTGGCAGTGAAACTGCACACATAGGCCATGCAATGGCAGGCCTGAGACATGGTTAAGGAGCTACTTAAGTGGGTGGCACAATCAGTGCTGCAGGCCCACTAGTAGCATTTAATCTACAGGCCCTGGGCACATATAGGGCACTTTACTAGGGACTTATGAGTAAATTAAATAATCCAATTTGGTATGATCCAATGTCGCATGTTCAAATGGAGAGAGTATATGCACTTTAGCACTGGTTAGCAGTGGTAACGTGCGCAGAGTCCTAAAACCAGCAAAAACATCATCCAAAAAGTGAAGAGAGGCAGGCAAAAAGTTAGGGGTAACCACCCTAAGGCTGTCAGGTCTAACAAGGATGATGATGACTTTGTGTTACATTAGCTAGATTGTTCTGATTGCTCAGGATTTACTGGTTTGTTGCTCTGCCTGCGGGTGCTGCAGAAGACATGACACACAGTACTGATAAGGAGAGAGGTATGCGAAGGAATAAGCTGACAGTAACACTTAATTCTTCCACTGCTAAGTGCTTCTGCTCCTAGTGCAATGTGCTAACTGTTAGTGCTAAGAGGATGATCCCAGATAAGAAGGTTCCTGTCAGAAATGTGGCCAGTGGCACTGGCATCAAGCCCTCATCCTTTGTCAGGATAGGTGACATACCTGCTGCAACCTTCTCTGGACAGAAAGAGGCAGAGAATCTTGTATCAACGACACCACCAACAGAAAAACTGAAAGCCATGTCTCCTGGCACAGCATTGACTACATTTATAAGCAACAGTCAATCTGAAATCAAATTGACTAAGTCACAACTGCATTTTCACAGGAAGGTTATCCATGACCACTGTAGTCTGCAACATATCTTGAGGAAGTAGGAGCAGAACAAGAGATTGAGGTTCTTGCTGAGCAGGATGTTGTTGAGAAGACTGCTCTTCCCACATCAGCTCCAGGATCTTCAGCAAGGAAAGAGTACTTTCCCATCATCCCCAACCCCCCTTTCGGATGATCTGGACATAGATTAAAGCCTGGCTGAGTCTTTGATACAAGGGAAAAGGATGGTTCCTGAAAGTCTTGCAAGTGCTGAAGACAGTGATGATGACAAACCAGAGATCATCAGTGTGGAGACTGGCAAAGAGGAGGTACAGTTCACCTCTATTCAACCTTGTGAAAAGCATGTGATTCCCCCGAAACCACTGGCACCCATATTTGCAAGACCCAACAAACCTGTAGCCGCTACCACCACCACCCTAGCAAGGCAAAGAACAACATAACCAGCTACCTCTCCCTCCACTTCTTCAGGCTTTGGCACAATAAGAACGCTCTCCTCCCCCATTTGAGACTTCTTCATTTTCAGAACGCATGAAGATAACATCACAATATGCTCTGTCTTTGCCACAAGATATTTCATTGTGGCAATCAAGGGAGGGGCAAACCCCTCTGCTATTGTGGAGGGGTTTCACCCCAATGCTGAAAGGCAGCAAAAAGCAGAATAATACAATGATGATAAAGGGATTTTATTATCATTTTATTTTTATGCTTAGCCAAGGGCAGGGTGGGGTGGGCTTGCATCCTCAGCATCAGCAGGGAGGAGGAGTGCTTTGTACAATCTAAGGCCCATATTTATACTTTTTTAGTGCCGCATTTGCATCATTTTTTTACGCAAAAGTGGCACAAACTTGCAAAATACAATTATATTTTGTAAGTTTGTGCCATTTTTGCATCAAAAAGCAGGCGCAAATGCAGTGCTAAAAAAGTATAAATATGGGCCTAAGTGTGTTGGTTTGGCTGGCTGTCTTAGGCCAGCCAAACCGAAATGTGCACTTAGAACTCTCCACCCGAGCTCTATTTCACAGCAGAGTGGAGACCAAGCGCAGGCTCCCACTCCCTAACTGACCGACATTTCATCCCACTTAAGCCAATTCCGGTGCTTGTCTCATGCTGGGTGACAGCCCCTGGATTGGTTGGGGAGGGGAGCAACAAGAGAAGAACTGAGGTGGCAAGGAACACTGTGGTGGTGTCCAGCAGCGGCAGGTAAGTGTTTTTTTTCAGTAATATCATTTCCCCTCGCTCTGAACTGAAACTGCAACTACTACATGACGTAATACCTATTCGAACAGCACAAGTCTATCAATAATTGTGTAATTCAAAGGAGAGGGGATGCTATTACAAAAACCTTGGCAATGGAAGTAGACAAATGTGGGCTACAATATTGCCTGATATAAATGCTACTTCCCTTCGAGAATATGACACAGGAAGGCAGCAAGGAAGACAGTACCATGAGCCAAGAAGTCCTACTGCTGCATCTGCAACAGGATCAGTTGAAATGTTCAAAAGTGTTACTGATGAAGCAGCTTCCGTGATGGATAGCCTCATCCTTTACTTGAACACTAATCAAAGTTGCAAAAAGAGAGTGTGCCTACCAAAGGCTTCATCTGTGTCACAATACTGGCTTCACAATACACAAATGTGCTGGCCATTTTCATTCCTTTTACTGAAACGAATGTCTTAGTTTGTAAGATTCCAATCATCAGTAACGCTAGTGAGCTAGAAGAAGAACGACTTGGGACATATGTTCTGAAGTGCACCTTCACCAGGTACTCTAAAACCCACTACAACAACCACTTCAAATTCACACCCAAGCTCTGCAATGGGTTGGTTTTATTCAGCAGGACATCAGTCAACTGCAGAGGTGTGGACACAGCAAGTGGCAGCACCAATGAAAATTCAGAATATGGTCAAGTTTATATAGGATGACCCAACAGAGGTGTACCTGGATCGAGATTCATTAATCTATTGATATGGCAAAAGAACACAGTGCCAGAGCTCACAAGGCTCATACTAAGGTATCTTGCATGGTGGGGAGCAAGTGTTTCTTTACAGTGTATTTTTAGTGCAGCTGGCACAGGTATCACAGCCAGAAGGACCAATCTTTCACTTCAAAGTGTGGAGAGACTGATGGTGATTAAAATGAGCAAGCACTTAATTTCAAAGGATTATAGTGCTCCTGAAACAGCAGAGGATGACGAGGGTGATTAGTCTGATTTCATAAGTTTGGTCAGTGATTATTCTCTGGATGGGCCTCCCTTGAGTTTGAGGACAACCCCTACTTAACTACCTTACTTAACTAATACAACTGAAATAACATCTAGGATGCCTGCTTAACAAAAAGCATATTTATATATAATTTATATTTAGTGTGCGGCTTACTTACACCACATATTTTAAATAATGGACTGAAATAGAGTGGACCAGTGAGCATGGCACAGACAGTCAATCAGGCAGGACACAACAATCATTTGGGCTGGGCTGGCTGAGCCGTTAGAACTATGAAAACTAACTCAACCATTGGTTCATTTACTGAATTAAATTGAGCAAATGGTGACAGTCTTTTCCAATTAAAAATGTTGGAAGCTGCACGTTCTGGTTAGTTGTGGCAGTGCCCCAGCCAAGCAAAACCTACCAATCCCATCAGGGGGGTGATTACACTCACATTATAACATGTGCCCACCCTTGGGTTGGTTGGCACTGGGCAGTCAGGTTTATCACAGAGGCAATGTGTAAAGCACTGGCACAGCACTCTAGCTCTATAAATACACTGAGCATTACATAAGAGACTTCACACATGTGGAAGGTAAACACAGTTTGCATTCAGTATACACAATAATTAACACAAACTAAAAAGCATGGATTTCTGAGCATACATCACAGTTAGTAATATTACTAGCAGTACTAGGCCCAAACATTTTAAAATGACTAAGTATCATGCACAGTTGGAGAAAATCATACACTAAGCCTCCCACCCCCGCAACCCTATGCAGTGTGTTTTCTTAACTAGGCGTACCCTGGCAATTAATATAATGCAGTAGCACACAGTTATAGGATGCACCCCAGATCACAACGATATCAGGAATATGTGTACATGGATAATGACACACTTTTAGCAGCACCTTGGGCCAAGATCTCACAGGCAGAACCAATGTCAAACGTAGCATCCAGTTGGCAAGAAATCAATGTGTACAGCAGCACCGTCAGTCGATGTATTCACTAGCAGGTGGTCTTCATGCAAGCACTCCTACATGCACACATTCACTCAGCACTGCTGCTCAGTGCTTTACATATCAGGCAGGTCCATATGGAGCATACTTACACACACATACACACACACACACATACACGCAGCAATGTAATGTGATGCAACTGATATCTGGAAGGTCATTTGATAGCACAATGCAGACCCCATGGCCCAAACCCTCCTCCATCCTCTGCATCTCCCTGACTATTCCACAGCCACAGATTAGAAAGAGGCAATAGTTTGTTTAATTAAAGGACTCCTTAACATGCCTTCCGGCACCAGCCCAGTTCTGCGAAGCACCGGGAGGGAAAAAAGAGGTCGTTCAATGTCTTGACCCACTTCAATTCTCTCTTGGTAGCATTCCTTAAGCCCAGTCAGTTATTCTCACCACTCAGGCCCAGTCTGGGAAATACTACCTGGCACACATGGTCATCGGGAGCTGGGAGAGGGCAGGTAGTTCACTGCATAGAGGGCCCAAAAGGAACCACTGATGAAGAGGGGAATGTAGCAGGGGAGCCTCTCGGAAATTAGAGGTGCCCTGTCAGGTACACATTGGTCAAAGTTGCACCCAGGCGATGATTTGAGTCATACCAGACAATTTTGAAAATTCTGTGCCTCCCTTGAAATGAGGCACAATGCCCTGTGCACGTTAAAACAGGTCACACCAGACAATTCCGGTTACACTGAACACTGAGTTGCAAATTCCACGTCTCCCTGGAAATGAGGCACAAAACCCAGTGCGTGTTAATAGAGGTCACACCAGACAATTCCATTCACACATACAGGCACAAGTTCTTTAGTGCCACATGAGGTAGAATGAGGCACTACTACGGTTACGCCACCACCTCCATGGATCACAGCCTGTGAATCAGACACCGCACACAGTGAGCTTGCAGTCGGGATGACGCTTGAGGGAAATGCAGCATGATCAAGGAAGCTGGCAACGTGGGGTCGTTCAACCGGTTAATCCACTCACCACCAACAAGACGCTTATATATGCTGATGCCCCATGTTGCAGGGGTGACACTCATGAAATGCAGGCTTTTGGGGCTCCGCTCCAGGCAATCCCACCTACAGCCACAATACTTAGCTTAACGTTCATGCCACACTGTCAGTTGGAGTCCACCAGATGATGTTGGGCCATCGCTCTCCAGTTGTCAGAGGCAGACAGTGTGGGTCCCTCGTGGGAGGTCCTTGATGTCCCTGAGACCTTCACAAGAGAACCGGGGCAAACCGACAAACCCTTGGAGAGCACACTCCAGGGTAACATACAGCAGCAGGCAGTCTGCCCAGGCAAGACACAATTCAGAAAGGGTGCGTGGTCCCTTACAAACTCCTTGTACACCACAGATTCCTTTGACAGTGTGCACCATGCAGTCCAGGGTTTCTGGTTCAACGTCCCTGCCAATGTATCTCTGCCCCGCTGCAGTATGGCAGTGGTAGTTATGTTGTTGTGTGCCTTTGAAGTTGGGTGATTCAAAGGTTCTCCCTTTGAATCACAGATGCCTCCCCTAAATTTCAGTCCTGTCTGCCATGGAGCAGTGGATTGCAGATCTTAATCTTTAGCGGGACCACAATTTGGCTCTGAGAGGCCAAGTGTCAAAACCTCTCCCTCCAATCTATTCAGCCTGGCTCTCAAATGGCAGCGATCAGTTGTTCCAGTTGCGTATCCATTGTTTTATAGCAGTTACTGGGGATTGCACAGATGTCCTCAACCCAACCTCAGGTGTCGACGAGACCCAGGCTGAAAGGTACACAATGAACATTAGAGCAGAGAAATATCTACTTTCCAGAAGTGGCATTTCTCAGTCATTAACAGCAAAACCACACTTACCATAGGAATGGGTTTATCACTGTTAGGAAACATTATGAGGTTGCTCCACTGCAACTCACTATTGCAGTTGGGAGTGATTCCAAATCATTCACCCATGTTAGCCTATGGGGAGAACAACCCTCAGAAATAGTGAAAACACACGTGTATTCTTCACTACATTTAGTATCACCATTGGTGCAAGTGTGCACACACTGGCCTGCAATAGCAGGCTCAGCACATTTTGAAAACACCATTGTGCAAGCACACACACACTGGCCTGCAATGGCAGGCTCAGCATCTGCTTAAAAACAACCTTGTACAAGTGCACACACACTGGCCTGCAAAGGTAGGCTGAGCATGCATGGGTTAGCACCACTTCCTAACATCTGTAGGAAGGGCACATGCACTTTCACAACATGCTTACTGTGGAAAAGTGCCCAGAGCCCTAAGGTCATGGAAAGAAAATCAGCAAAGCCTATGGAATGAGCCAATCTCCTAGGCAGGGAAAATCCCCAAGGGGTTTCTTCACTAGCAGAGCATGGAACACCCAATGTGTACCTGTCCGGCCTTCCACCTACCACCTGCTCTGACCTTCAGGAGGTGCTTTATGGGTAGTGTAAGGGCCACTCAGGATTGGCCCAGGAGTAGGAAATGCTACCCTTAGTACCAGCTCAAATGCGCCTCCACAGGCCTGCAATGGCAGGCCAGATACATGGTTGACAGACTATGCTGGAAGGTGGCACATTCCATGTAGCATCCCACTAGTAGCCGGGGCCATACCTGACCTGGGTATGCGGTGTACCTTTTTACAGAGAACTGCTGGGTAAGCGCACCTTCCTGGCATGTGTAGGAAGGACGTACATACTTTCCCACTGCAGTACAGTGTGAATGTGCCCAGGGCCCTAAGGCAACAAAAAGAGAGTCATCAAAAAAACTGGGAGGAAAAAGCTAAAGTTTCAGGGTAATCCCCTACGATGGGTCATGTCCAACAGAAAGCCTCCAGTTCCTAAAAAGAAAGTAGAGAACAGAAGATGTCTTCCATTGCTATCTTTTGTTTTATTCTCTTTGTGGACTGCCAGTTTAGTTTTAAAACAAAGACTAGACTATATTGTGTATCGCTTCCATGGAGAATACAAGGACATAGGGACACCACACACTTGGAAAAGATACCTTACTTGCACTAATGAGCATTACAAAATAAATAATTCATCATGTTATTGTGGGTGAGAGAGTCTGGTCAGGTACACTTGATAATGTAATGTTTACAGGGCTCATTTTGCATTTTCCTTCCAAATAAAGAGATTTATACTTTATTTTTACTTTCGTTAATTTCAGTCCATCATGTCTACGTTCTTCTGAGAGAAGTCAGTTTCTTTACAAAGACCAAATTAACCCCCAAATTATTTTCATTTTCTTGTCATTGCTACAGATCCACCTCTTTAAACTGAAATAAATCTTAAAGTACACTTGACAACGACCAGAAGATGCACCACTGGCTACTATCTGCTTCAATGGGAAACAAGGGGACTCAAAGATGCCTACCCCTGTGGACTTGAGGGGTGTGTTAATTAATAAAATAAAGAGTAGTGGCTCAAATTGCAAACTCTACTTAAGTCATCAACTCGTGGTCTTCTTTGCTGCACACAGCAAATGGTGCTATTTTTAGAGTCATCAGCCAGGAACATGAAACTAGTTGTCTGTGATTGGTGGTACAAGGTTGGTTCTTTTGACTTAGATAATGGCACCCACTGCACTGGCCTATGCCTTCTTGCTCCCCAGTCATCATCATGCTTACCTTGAATCCAAAATTGATTTTTTATTTTTGCACTCCATAGACCATCTCGTCTGTAAGAAGAATACTCCACAACACTCCAGCTTTGCAGTTCAGCCCTGCACACAGGATGCCAGAAGAATGCTTATGCGCTGTCTATTTGCGTGTAATTTTTTCTTTTCATAAATATAACTATGTTTGAATGGTGTGGGTCCTCTCTGTTTTGTATTTTTTAAGCCATAGGTAACAAATCAATTAGATAACTTGAGGAAGGACTGTTTACTTTTGGTGACTAAACTGTCATATTCCTTCCACAACAGATGTGATAGGCTTATTGACTTGCTGAATGTTGTGTTTGTCAATCTCTCACCTTTTCCTAATTCCCCTTACCCATTCATTCATAAATCTCCTCACACTCTTTCCTCAGGTTGTGGGATCACTTACGTTGTGTGTTATTTTCTACTATCAACAGATCTCACACTTGGTGGGTGGATGTGGTTAGAGCAATGACAACTGTTAAAATAGGTGGTTAGCACCAAAATTGACATTTGCACACCCTACCCCTCCTATCTATGTAGGAAAAATATATCATACGTGAGAATCTTAATTACAACAATATAGGTCCAAAGATAGGCATTGTACATTTTTTCCACAATATACTCTCTATGTAATCTACCACTCTAATTGCTGTTGTGTCGTGGTAGTCTGTTTTAGATTTTCCACTTATTCTGATTTCCTTTAGTCTAGTTGGTGTTTGTGATGCACTAGTTCACCTCACCCGATTAATTTATGAATAAGAATCATGTCCTGTTGCAACCTCTATCATATCGTCCCAGTTAGCGTTGTTGACCCACTGCCACTAGCATTAAGAAAGCTCTTGGCAAAACCCTGCATTAAGATATGGACCGATTATAGGAGAAGTAGCACACATTGCTTTTTGTAAGAAAATAAATTCTCATAAAGTAGGACCAACCCACTAACAATCACTAGTTACAAGGGGTAGGCCAAGCACAGTAAGTAATATATAAGTATTACTGTCACTACAGGAGGGTGGTTGCTGTTCACCCTCATCAAGCAAGAATGGAAGGGTTATATATGATCACTCATAGTCTGTTTTACAAGACTGTGTGCAGAGGGGTTCTAGACTGGACGAAGTAAGCTAAGTAGAGTAATTAACAACACATGGAAAAGGAGTCGGGGAGGGAAATATTAAAAGGGGAAATTGATGGACATAGTGGGACAATGGGTTTATGATGGGACAGGTGCAGAGAACAGACTCTAGCATCACTGCGTTGGTAGCACCTTTCTTTTTAACTGTGTGTGATGATATTCTAACTAGTAATGCAAAGACAGATATTCATGATGATAAAAAAAACATTTATTATATTTCTATAAGGGAAAAAGGCCCACCCTCTCCTCCCACAACAGGCCTGACCCTAATCCAAACCCAATATAACTAAAAAACACCCTGTCCACAACTGTCCTTCCTATCCTGTCCTCCCACAACATGCCCACTCCTCACCCAAACCAAACATACCCCAAGAATACCCTATTCCCAAATGTCCTTCCCATCCTCACTTCACCTCCCACAACATGTCTCACCACTCCTTATAAAAAATTGGTCTCCACAGGTTCCCCCCAGTGCAAAAGTTCCCGCTGGCCATGCCTCTTACTCCTCAAGGTCCTGTGCGATTTGCTGGAGGAGGACAGAGTACGTAATGGCGGTGGTGGAAGGGGAGGTAGCTTGAGTGGCTGAGAGCCTTGGCTGCCTTTGTTTGTGGCAGTGTCCATCCAGCTGATGGTCTGAGGCAGAGACGAATACCTCCTCCTCTTCTTCGAGCACCACCAGCGGTCATACTCCACTGCAGTTGCCTCCATTTTCAGGAGTTGGAGCCAAGCGGCTGTGTTCCACCAGGAGTGGGCCTCCAAGTCATGGTACCCAGCAGGAATAACTAAATTAGCCAAAGAAACAAGAAAAGGACATTCATTGTAGTACTCATCTCATTGTACAGCAGCCACAGCATTGCTGTTCCCGTAGGGCCATTTGAATACTTCTGGTGTGATTATTGGTTAGAGGGTGCATTTTCCCATTAATACTTCCCACAATGCAGTGTTCATATTGGAAAAGTCGATGTTGATGTGACCATGATACGTTCACATATCAAAACGAAATTACATCACTATTATCAAATCCACTCGTCATGAACTTCCCGTCAACCACACTCAAAAGTACGTGGTCAGGCAGGCTCTGAGACTTAGGCCTGAGGATACTGACTGATAGGTTACAGGTGGGGTGGCGTGTAGCCAGCAGACAAAGAGGCAGTCAGGAATCTTAGATCAATCCCACAGATAGACACAGGTACACCACAATAGTCCAAGAAAATTGGCCGCAATAAAGCACACGTGGCCAAAGGGGTGCACGCATTCCCAAAACCCGATAAAGTCGGATGCCACATGAAGTGAGGAACACTTACCTAATCAGAACACAGCAACACACAGTGATCACGCTCCCATCAGGCCAGACATTTGGACACTTTGTCCACTGGCCCACATTGTATCCTCTCAAAGTCAAGGCCTACCTGCATTTGTTATCATGCTCCTTTTTATGACTCCAAGACAACTGTTTAAATTCTTTACCCTAAGAGGAATGCTGTAATTGTTTTATGAAACTCAGAGAACTGTATAAAACACCGCTCAGATCAACAGTACCTTGAGACAGTCCTACGACCCTGTTTCTGTAACAGTTTTCCCAGCCGTAATGTTTAATTAAACAAATCATTCCTGCTTTGCCAAACGCCTCCTATCTTTTGCTTTTTCAAGGGAAATTCACATTCGAGCAACAGCAGTAGCAGTGTGTGGTATAAATTAATTTATGATCATCACCATAATCAAAAATAAATATTTTTATCAAAAAGGATGAAAAGTTAAAACGGTTTCATGTGGTGACACTTGCAACACACACTTAGGGCCTCATTATGACCCTGGGTGTCATCAGACCGCCAGGGTCACAGTTGCAGTCAGACCGCTTCCAAAGTGGAGGTCTGACAGGGACATTACGACTGTGGCAAAAGCACCACAGTCGGACCGCTGGCACCACCACTTTTTGACCACCTGACAGCCTGCCCGTACCGGAAGTCCTACTCTGCCAGGGCAGCGTTGCAAGCAGTACTGCCCTGGGGATTACGACCCCTCTCTCCACCGGCTTTTACATGGCAGTTCTAACCACCATGTAAATGATGTCAGAGATGGGGTGCTGGGGGCCGTAGGGGGGCCCAGGCTCTGCCCATGCACTTGGCATGAGCAGTGCAGGGGCCCCCCTGGCTAGCCCCATCTACTTTGCAGACAGTGATTTGTGCGACGGGTGCTGGTGCACCTGGCGCACAACAGCTATGCAGCTGGGCATATTATGAGTCAGCGTCAATCCTGACCTGCGAGAGTTTGGTGGAAGTATCCTGACCTGCAGGAGTTTGCACAATTCACCTGACTAATGTGCAGCATTAAAGGAGACATCCTTGAGATACAACATGATTTTTTGTGACAGATTGAGGCGTGACATGTAAGTGACAGTGTAAGGTAAGGTGAGTTAAATATCAGGCTTTGGGCTAGGTTTATGTTTGACTACGGACTAGTTGGTTGTCATATACTAGTAGGCTTAGTTGGATAGTTAATGGGAGGTAGACAATGGACCAGTACTGAATCCATGAGAGTAGTCATTTAGGCAGAAACTATATGAGAAATGCCACACATACCGAGATGGGATTGAAATGCATGGGCTGGGTGGGACAGTTTAGATGGGGTAAGTTATAGGCAAGTAGGCACTAGGCACAAGACCCTTTCTTCTAACAACTGAATAGCAGGGAGGGTTAGACAGAAATATAGGAGGCTAAATCATTTATAAAAGGATTGCTAAGTGGCCTTGGAAGAAAGAATGAAAAATGCAGTACTTGCCATTGTGAAAGAAAAATGACTTGCACATGCTCCAGGATCCTAGAGTACTTCCGGCCCTAAGACAAAAAACATAACACACATATGTATGTATCTGTAATCATCACAATATTTTGCACAAGTTACAAAATCAATACATCACTAATGTTAGGTTTTCTACTATTCAACATATCACTTTGAAAAGTTTAATGGACCAGGTAAGTAGTCACCCATTCAACACAATGTAATATTTCTGCTTTCATAATTTATGGACATGGCTCTGAAAGGATTGAAAAACAATTTAGGGGTGGAAGGAATTTAAAAGGAAGTATGATGGTATCTTGCCATTCCATGCTGTCATGACATGGAGCCTTGTATGACAGGGCATCCTGTTGGGGTCCATGATAATCACCTCTGTACTATGGACTGTTTGCCCAACAAAGCCTTCTGTCAACTTACAAGCTGTAAATACTTGCCTGTGTTGCTCAATAGGTTACCAACAATCTTCTGTTCACGCAAGACTAGGCTTGTGAAGGAAAAGTTGCTAAAAAAAGGCAGGGGAAAAAAGTTACAGATACAAGGAAATCAGGTGTGGAAACAAGGAGGCAGGTATACGTGGTTAAAGCGGATACTAAAGTAAATATGGGAAAGTAAGAGCAAATACAGAATACCCTAAAGCACACTAGTTTAAAAGCAGAATATTCATCACGATTTACCAGCAGCACAAGCAGGAATGGCAGAGGTAGAGGGTGCTTTAGTACTATGGAGCAAGGGGGCAGAGGGCCAGTGGTGGTGGGCTGTTTTGAAATGAGGAAAAATAAAAAAGATACTGAATAGTACTTATTAGTAGGTATTCTTTAAAAGGCATTTTAGAAGCAAAGACATTCAATGCCTAGCTAAGCAATCCTTTATTTACCTTCAGTTCAACCCTAAACAAGTAGTTTAGTTTCCCAGTGTTGCACTGAATTTCCTAGAAATGAAATTGCTACTCCCCTTCATTCATACAGTTTTAAAATGTTGACACTCCGAGAGCTATGGGCAAAGTCAGTCTCCGTTTGTTTACAGCACCACACAGAGATGGAGCATAGATGTGTACGGAATGCGTGAGGTAACGCATTCCTTCACTGTAACACAAAGGGCTGGGGGAAAAGCTACAGACAGAAGGAAGTCAGCTGGAGAAACAGGGAATATAGTAAACAAAAGGAAGTATGTGGGGATATCAAACATTAAAGGATACAAAGGGAAGTTCAGAAAATGAAAAATACAACATGGCATTATACACTTTAGGTGGGAGTAGGTAAAAGTAAGAAATAAATAATAAACAATACTTATCAGCAGAAAAGGTTTGTGTGACTAGGGTAACTTTCCCAGGACCATTGCCAGCTTGGGCCCTGGTCGTGCTGCTGCTGTCATCCTTACCCCTATTTCCCAATTTGGCTCTCTTTGGTTCTTCTAAAAGGAGAAAAGATAAAGAGACAATGATTAGGTAGTCTAAACAAAGTGGCATTTAACCATTGTACTGTCAGA
Source organism: Pleurodeles waltl (assembly GCF_031143425.1). Lineage (NCBI taxonomy): Eukaryota > Metazoa > Chordata > Amphibia > Caudata > Salamandridae > Pleurodeles > Pleurodeles waltl. The sequence goes on along the minus strand of NC_090437.1, from coordinate 528,010,397 downwards.
CTAGCAAATCCCTGTCCTCCCTTCAAACTCCTCCCTAAAATCAGACCTTTTTCCTACAAATTGCTTGCTTCATACAAAGAAATTGCTAATCCATTTGTTTCACAAAATTCATCTGTTGATGCTCAGAGTTAGTCTCTCTTCGCGTAGTACACCTCACTGAGATGGGAACTGTATTAGCAACATAAAGAGGATGCTAACACATGTGATATCACACTATCCTTGTAACTAACATTCCTTACATCAGCCCAAGCATGCACCTGTCTAACTCTAGAACCCTGTCTGGTTTGTATGGTGAACTTGATGTTCAGTCCACATCCCTCTGAATCCTGCAGGCCTACACCCTCCCTTTCAAGTTGCCAGTGGCAACATGCCCCACTCCTCTGTGGACCACATGCACAGTTCATACCCAAAAGTGTATAAAGAAACCATGCCCACTCCTTTAAAATAAAGACTGTGGACACAGGCAGACTTGCATGTAAAATGTATTTGTTTGTGTGAGTGACACACATCAACAATAAATCCCCTAAAATGAGCCCCCTTCACTGCACACATGGTACCACCAATTACATAAATAAATTGCTTTCAGCACCTACGGGCACATCAATCCGCAGGATTTGCTGCAATTATACATCATCTTTCATAGAATATGTGACAAAAAAAGGGCCATATCAGCAAATGAAGAGTGCAGGCTGGTCTGTAACCACAGGGCCAGGCTTGATCTGTGATAGCTCAGTTTTGTTATTGTGAGTAACTGGGTTATCGGTTGACTGGGGTGTGAGCCTTGGTCAAGCAACATTTACAATCGCTTGCAGGGTGACCCACAAAATGTCCCTAAATTAACCTGTGGTTAACACTGGGTTGCTTGGCACAAGAAACAGTCGGTGTTATCTTAGAGGCAATGTGTAAAGTATTTATACACACAAACAGTAATACTGTTAAAACACAGCACAAGAAAATCCCAAAACAAGTTAGAAAAATATAGTACATTTTAATAAATTATTTGACACCAAAACAACACAAATCCAATCAGTAGAACAGGAGTAATGAATTTGAAAAGTTTTTAGCAAAAACTAGCACCTAAAAGATTGAAGCACCAACCACGGACATCTAGTTGCTCAAAACCGGGTCAAAGTTAAAAAATATGGATGACCGCACCAAAATGCTGTTCGGACATGAAAAGTGACTTGAGAACAGTCAGCACTTACCTTCGGACTTGAAAGAATTCTGAGGGAAATGTCCTAAGAAGGTAAAGTTCAGTAGGGCAAAGCTGCTGGAGGTGTCAAAGGAGGGAGTGTCATTGTCAGATAGCTTTGGGTTGAAGCAGAGTTGAAGCTTTCTATGTTCGGACATAGGCCGATCTTTATGAAAAATGGCGGACAACTGCGCTAACGCAGTTGTGCGTCATTTTTTAAACGCCATTCCTTAAAGCCATCGGTGCACAATATTTATGAAATGATGCACAATGGCACTAAGAAATGGCTAGCGTCACAAAAAAGACGCTAGCTGGTGGGGGATGGTGTTAAGGAAAATGGCGCTAGTGGGTCAAAAATTACGTTAGGCTGGTTAGCTGCAAAATTTCTGCTGCTAATCAGCCTAGCATCATTTATTGACACACAAACAGCCAGAAAATGACTCCCATCATTATCACCATCCCAATGCCCACAACAGGGGAGCAGTGTCCCTTGGGCAAGCCCTACATACCCATGTAAGGGGCCCCAATGGCACACCACACACATACACAAACACTTACCTGCAACTTACGTGGGATGGGCTCCCTCCTCCTGTAGTGTCCCTGTGGTGTGGGTGGTGGTGTTGCTGGGGTTTGGGATGGGTATCTTTGTGCTCATTCCTTGGCGTTTTCCCATGGAAATGCCCCTACCTGCACTTTAACGCTTGGTCTGACCAGGCGTTAAATAATGGCGCCAAGTGGGCTTAGTGCCATTATTTAGGCTCGCCTCTCACCCGCGCATCGTTTCTGCACGGGTAGTTAAATATGGCATTTGGGGGCTAGCGTCATTTTGATGAGGGGAATGCCTACCTTGCATCTCATTGACGCAAGGTAGGTTTGCACATCCTAAAAATGGTGCTAACTCCAGTAGTTTGACGCTAGACAGGTCTGGCATCAAATTATAAATATGGAGTAATGTTAGAGCCGCTTTAGCACCAAAATAAATGGGCTAAGGCGACAGTAGGCTTCCATAAATATGGGCCATAGTCTCTGAAATGGAAGTCAAAAATCTCCAGTGGGAAAAAATGCTGAAAATGATTTGGCACTGCAGAGAAGAAGCTAGCAAGAGAAGCTGCAAAGTCAATCTGACCAGCGATGTTCCTCGGGCGGATAGGCAAGCAGGTTGGTCCTTGTCCCCCTAGTTCTCAGAGCAGTTTTTAGAAAAAAAATCCTCGTTTTTGGTTCTGGTCACCTTCAGCACCACTTTCAAGGGTCGGGCACCACCTGGAGAATAAGGATTCACACAGGCTGGGTTCAGATGTTGGTACTAGGTGAAGGGAGCCTTTTGTCAGATCAGGCTCAGAAAAAGAGGCCAGCACGTTGGCCCTTTGGAGTTGCTCTGGTGGCCGTGGATTCAAATTACAGGTCCAGTCCTTTTTCTTCAGGCAAAAGAGCAGAAGGCCAGAAAGGCAGCAATTCAGCAAGGCAGCAGCAGGTCAGCAGAGAGGCAATTCTTTCAGTAACACAGCAATCCTTGTTCCGGGCAAAGTATCCACAGGTACAAAAGTGTACTGAAAAGTTGGTGTCTGAGGACCCCCTCTCATACCCTTCTGGAAGGCTGGAAAAGCTTCTGGACAGTGGCCTTGAAGTACATGGAATTTCCCAACTCACCTGCCCTGGCTCCAAGCCGGATGCAGTGACAATAGGTAAATGTTAGGCCCATTGTGTGAGGGCAGAGCACTCTCTATTTAACTGTAAGTGGGGCTGTGCTTAGCCCTGCCCCTCATCATTCTGCCAGCATATCGACCATCAGGGCACACCTAATCCCTCTATTGAGTGAAATATGACTTTACCATTAATTTGGGTTATTTGTTACTAACCCAAAGACATCAAACACAACATAGCCATTTGCTCCCAATTGGAAATTACAGCTTAATAAATGTAATAAAGAATCCCCAATGTTATCATATGGGAGGGGTAGGCCTCACAGTGGTGAAAACCCAATTTACAAGTTTTTCACTACCAGGACATGTAAAAAATGCATTTAGGCTAGAGTGGCAGGCCAGGCACATGATTTAAGGTGGTACCTAAGTGGCTGGCACAGTAAGTGCTGCAGGCCCTCTGGTAGCATTTAATCTATAGGCCTTGGGTCTACGGTATACCACTCTACAAGGGCTTTATAAGAAAATATGCCAGTTGGGTAGAAATGAATTAAACCATGTTTAGGGGAGGAAGTGCAAGCACTTTACTACTGGTTAACAGTGGTAAAGTGCACAGAGTTCCAAGGCAAAAAAGGCAAAAAAAACAAATTCAGCAAATAGTGGAGGGTAAAGGCAAAAGGTTTGGCGGTGACAATGCAGAGAGGGCCAGGTCCAACAGTTATCAGCTAGTGTCCATGGTGGTGGAGCAGCAAGCCCCTTAGATTCCAAGATGCTCCTCTTTGCCAGAAAGCTGAAGATGCAAATTTTGTACTGTTTCACAAAAGCATCACTAGAATATATTTCTGTGATTACTAACAAGGTGTGTGAAGAAGATAATAGGAAGTCTTACAGTCCTACCTGTGAATTCCTATTAGACTATATTTGCCCTAAGCTAAACTACTCTACAGTATAGGAGTGCATTAATGAAAGGCTCAATATCATACTACATTGGAAATAAGCAGCATATTTTTATGATTATCATCATAATGTACCATAGCAAGTAGAATTAGCAATTATTGAATGTTCAATTTAGGCCATAAGCACATGGTGGACCAGCTCTTTGTAAGCACCAATGGAAATAATGTGTAAACACGAAACACAGGTACGCCTAGATTCTGTCTGATGAGTATTCTCCCTCACTCATGTGTCTTTAATTGTTTGTTAGCCTTTGCCCCTGCTAGGTGTATATCAGTAGGCATGCTAGTTGGATTGAGAAGGGCCTTAGTGCTCCTGAAGTATGTCCTTTGTCTTATGGGTTGAAGCACCACTTTCCTTCTGGGCAAAATTTAGGTCTAGCCCCTTTCATCCAGAGGTGTGGCTATCAGTAGTGCTGCAAGATTAGTGGCACCAGGGTACAGTGGTGTAAAAGGTCCATTGTGTCTCATTTAAAAATTGTTTTACTATATATGGCAGGAGGATGTTGTCACAGTTATTGTTTGTACTAGGGCACATGGTGCCCTTGGTATGCTACTGCTATCATCATAAGGGTTAGTCCCCTCTCTGATCTGTTGCCCTTTGGGTACCGAGATCAAGAAATATCTAGATTTAAGGGCCTGAAACCACTGAAAACTAAACCAGAACCTATAAATATATTTCCAGACACAAACTCTCTTTGTTGCAGCTGTTCTTCTTGTTTGGGATTATCTGGATTATTATTAATAACCTTTAAAAACCTGCAGCAATGTGAATATGATTTGGTGAAAGAGATGATGTCCTCCAATCGAGAGTGCATTGTTACTGATAAGGTATCAACTGAAAATATTACGTATTTGTGAACTTGCATACATAATTCTGTTTTTAGGTTCTCTACATTGTGTTGCAACTGCTTTTCTTTTTCAGGAGATTTCCAGTGTTTGTGAATAGTTATAGATCACAAATGTTACATAGTTCTTCTAATAACCCCTGGGGTGCCAAGGATGTAATGGTTATATCTGGTGGCACTGCGCTCGTCTGCCATTGACATAAGAATTGCGTCCTGCACCCGTCCCACACCCCACGGGCAGGGATGGCAGCAGAATCGCTTCCACTGCCACCCCTAACCCCTCCCAGGGGCATCTGATGACCTCAACGGAAGATCGCATGCTGACCTCATCAGAGGTCGCCGCATCGCACTGGAAGCATGTCTTCCAGCTCGACCCGAGGAGTAACTGATTAGTTTCTCTTGGGACAGGGGAAGTTGAGGTCAGAAAGGCATGAAATGGAAAGGACAGGTTTATCCTTTCCTTTCATGTCTATCTAAGCATTCCTGCAGGATTGCCCACTAGACACCAGGGAGTTTTTTTCTGTTTATGAATAAGGGGAGCGACACCTTAAGCAAGGGTCTCTCCGCAAGGGGGGCATTTCTTAAGGCCACTTCTTCCTCCTTGTGGGCAGATAGGCCTATTTTAATTAGGCCCATTTGCCCTTAAGGGGTGCAGAAACCTCTAGACACCAGGGATCTTTTTTTTTTTGTTTTTTTTGTTTTACAGGAGGGGAGTGACCCCTTAGGCAAGGGTCGATCTCCTAGGAGGCAAAATTATTTTGGCCATTTCTGCCCCCCTTGGGGACAGATCAGCCTATTTTTATTAGGCCATTTGGCCCCCAACGGGCACAGAAACCACTAAAGTTACATAAGGGGAGAGGCCCCCTAGGCAAGGGTCACTCCTCGGGGGGTATAATATATTAGACCATTTCTGCTCCCCTTGGGGGCAGATTGGCCTATTTTTATTAGGCTCATCTGCCCACAAGGGGGGCAGATACCACTTAGGCATCGGGGATCGGTGTGTGTGTGTTTTGTTTGAGGGGAGGCCCCTTGGGCAAGGGTCACTCCCCATTGGGGCACATTACTGTTGACCATTTCTGCCCACATGGGGAAGATCGGCCTATCAAGTATGGTCATACCCCCAGCCCCCCCAAATAAATGGGGACAAAGTTGTTCTGCCCACCAGTGGACATATGGGGTATTTACCCCCGAACCACTCACTGGGAGGGGCAGAAAGGCTACTAGATGCCAGGGACTTAAAAAAAATAAAAAATACAGGAGTGGGAGCTACCAACCAGTATGGGCATGGTTATGCCCCCCCCACCCCAACTGAAGGGGGTAACAGTCTTTCAGCCCCCCTACAAACTAAAGGATCTCATCTCAACAGAAAGCGAGAGGACATTTGATTATTTTGGGTTCTGATTTTACATTTGGGCCAAGAGAGCTTGGCTAACCCCCAATATCGTTCCACTTGGAATGGTGAGCAGCTGCACTTTTTGGACTTTGGGACACTGCCACCTAGAAAAATCTACCAGACCTAGACACATCTGAAAACTAAACATCTGAGTGAGTCCAGGTTGGTGTGCTTCATATATCCACCACACCATTTTCTTACCCACACTGCCTTGCACACCTCCAACTTTGCTTAAAATCACGCACTTTCCCTACATTTTTTGGTGGAACCTTGTGGAATCTGCAGGAATCCACAAAATTCCTAACACCCAGCACTGTCACATCTATACGGATAAAAATTCTGTCCCACTTGTCAGCCTAAAATGTTTCTTTTTTTTATACTACCCTTTTGGACAAGCTTTGGTTCCCTCTCGATTTTGATATGTTTTTGGCCCTTCCCTGACACAGGCACTTGGCCCACCTCAACATTGGGACACTGAGGAAAACATGGAGTGGTAGGAAATTTGTGCCGGTGCAGTGATCTCACACAGAAATGTGAGGAAAATGTGATTTTCAGCTAAATTTGAGGTTTGCTGGGATTCTGGGTAGAAAACACTGGGGGATCCATGCATGTCACACCTCCCTGGACTCCCTTGGGTGCCTAGTTTTCAGAAATGGCTGTGTTTGGTGGGTTTACCTAGATGGCTGCTGAGGCCAGGACCAAAAACGCAGGTTCCCCCTTTGCAAACACATGTAGTTTTGTATTAGATAATTTTGATGTGTCCATGTTGTGTTTTGGATCCTTCCCTGTTGTGGGCACTAGGCCAGTCCACAGAAGTGTGGTACCATTTTCACTGGGAGATGTGGCTCCCCTCAGATTTCAGAACTTTGCAGCACCGAAATTTGATAAAAAAGTGTTTTTAAGCCACATTTTTAGGTTTGCAAAAGATTCTGGGTAACAGAACCTGGTGAGAGCGCCACAAGTCATTCCATCCTGGGTTCTCCTAGGTGTCTAGTTTTAAAAAATACACAGGTTTTCCAGTTGTCCCTAGGTGCCGGCTGAGCTAGAGGCCAAAATCCACAGCTAGGTACTTTGCAAAAAGCAGGTCAGTTTTCATTAGAAAAATGTGATATGTCCATGTTGCGTTTAGGTGCGTTTCCTGTTGTGGGCACTAGGCCTACCCACACAAGTGAGGTACCATTTCATTTTTATTGGGAGCTGTGGGAGAACACAGAATAGAAGAACAAGTGTTATTGCCCATTGTCTTTCTCTAAATTCTTTCCTTCCAAATGTAAGACAGTCTGTTAGAGAGAAGTCTAATTGAGAAATGCCCTGTAATTCACATGCTAGTATGGGGGCCCCCGAATTCAGAGATGTTCAAATAACCACTGCTTCTCAACACCTTATCTTGTGCCCATTTTGGAAATACAAAGGTTTCCTTGATCTATTTTTCACTCTTTATATTTTACCAAATTAATTGCTGTATACCGGAAATACCAAGAAAACCCATTGCAAGTTGCAGTTCATTTATTGGCTCTGGGTGCCTAGGATTCTTGATGAACCTACAAGCACTATATATCCCCACAACAAGAAGCATCCAGCAGACATAATGGTATATTGCTTTCAAAAATCTGTCATTGCTGGAAAAAGTTACAGAAGAAAAGGTAAATGATCCCTTGCTGAATTCAGAATTCTGTCTACTTTTCAGAACTGTTCAGCTGTCTGGGATCCACCATTGGATTCACACAAATTTCTGCCACTAACTTGAAGGAGGCTGAAAGCACAAAAATGTTGAAAATGTGGTATGTCCCAGTAAAATGCCAATTTTGTGTGGAAAAATTTGGTTTTCTGATTCAACTCTGCCTGTTCCTGAAAGCTGGTAAGATGGTGATTTTAGCACTGCAAACCCTTTATGATGCCATTTGCAGGGCAAACAAACACATGCTTTCTTCTACAGCACTGTTTTCCCATTTCCCCCCCAAAAAACACATTTTAGCTGTATTTTGTCTAATTTCTTGGTCATCTCCTGGGGAACTAACAAACTCTGGATACCTTTAGAATCCCTAGGATGTTGGAAAAAGGGCACAAATTTGGCATGGATAGTTTATGCAGACAAAAATGTATGAGGACCTAAGTGCGAACTACCCCAAATAGCCAAAAAAAGGCTTGGCACAAGAGGGGTTAAGGAGCTCTGGATTCACCATTGTATTGTGCTGAATTATAGTTGCTATTGTGTATTCTGATTTGTGTGCTTTACACCTGATGACTTTATCTTCACAATATGTATATTTACATGAGGTCGTTTCTGCACCTCCCAAAGCAGGAAGAGTTCCCAATTTATTTTTCAGAAAAAACATTCATGCTTGCCTCGAAAGTGAACATAGGTCACTGATTACGCAATTTTCAAAACCATAAAACTAATTTTCAGCAGGTTCACAGATGTGCAGTCAGTAAAACTGATATCTTAATTTTATCATACAATAAAAACCAGATGTTCTTTAGAAGAACTTTCGTGCTCGTAGTCAGTGCACAAAAGATTTAAAACGGCTTGAAAAACTCCCAACCAATGTGTTTCAAGTGGATCCACCGCCCTTCTACGGGCTATTACGGGGGACTCATCTTCAGTAAAGATTGACAGAGGTTTTCTAATGAGGTATGCTTTTTTCTACAATTTGGAGGTGCGAATCCTTGCTGAAGATTAGTTTGTCGCTTTGAGAAATATATTTTAGTTGATATAATATTAAAGTATTATGGCCCTCATTATGACATTGGCGATAAGTCCTGCTTACCGCCATGCCAACAACATACCGCGGCGGTATACCCCTACCCATATTATGACCCACACATAGCAATCCGTCACTATACATCCTTACATACAAGTCAGCCAGCCCAAAGGACAGTGATAAACTGGTGGTACCAGAACCGACACCGTTACGCCAACAGAACTACGCCCACAGAATTATGACCCACGAATCACTGTGACGGACATTCAATGGCGATAAACCATTGACGCTACATACCGCCACACTCAAAATACACACACACATACAAAACAACACAACATTGGTCAATTTGAATAACACACAACTGACACACATACACACACCACACCCACAACACTATATAACACACACACATTACCCAAATCCCTTTACAACTAACAAAAATTGCCACTAGAGAGAAATACAGCAAGAGCACCCATACAACCAGAGCCACAGAACATCACCATCCAAGCACCTCAGAGCACACACCCCAACACATCACCACACACACCCTCACACACCACTCACACTACGCCCATAGCACCACAAAGACACCCCAGACTCAGAGGAGGAGCTAAGGGTCATGGTGGAGGAAATCATCCGGGTAGAGCCACAGCTATTCGGATCACAGGTGCCGCAGACATCCATTGCTAGGAAGATGGAGCTATGGTTGTGAACTGTGGACAGGGTCAACGCTTTGGGACAGCACCCAAGAACAAGGGATGACATCAGGAGGAGGTGGAACGACATATGGGGGAAGGTACGTTCCATGGTAGCAAGACGCCAGATGGCAGTACAGATGACTGGCAGTGGACCCCCACCTCCTCCCCCACAACTAACAACATGGGAGGTCACCGGAGAGGAGGTGCCAGCAACATCCAGTCCCCCCACCAGAAGAGGCCCACAGTGATGACAGCAGCTCTGCTCGCCTGGATCAGGATGAACTACCTGGCCCATCAGGGACCACCGGACAGTCGGTTACACAGGCACAGTCCCATACCACCACAGAGCCTCCCCCCTCAGGACACACCACCACAGCACCCACCCAGCGGGCCCATACCTCTGTTCCCAGGACACGTCAATCAGCAGTGTGTCCACCACTACAGGGACCCCAGGCAACCCCACGAACACAGGACCATCAGGGACCTGGGGTACGTGGCAGTGGGAACACGGTTCAGGGTACAGAGGCACAGGACAACAGAGAAGCTGGGAGGACTGCTGTGCGAAAGGGGGAGGATAGGCCCAGGGAACTAGCTCTCTATGAGGCACTTACCAACATCCTGGGAGCATATCACCATTCCCAGGAGACGATGGGCCAGGTACTGGACAAGTTGCAGGAGACCCAGCGGCTGCAAGAGGGACAATACCTGGGGATCAGGGAGGACCTGAAGGACATTCACACCACGCTGCAGGGTGCTGGCAGACATGGACAACACCATGAGAGAGGCAGTGGCACACCAACTGGCCCCTGACACTAGCCACACCGATGAACAGCCATCCACCTCCGCTGATGCTACTGGACAGGACGCCCCGCCACAGGAACAACAGGCCACCAGCACCCCACCCCCTGCAGAAGGAGAACCACCACGCAAATGGTCCCTGCGAGCCAGGCAGAAGCCAAAGAACATTGCCAAGACACCCACCAGGAAATAAGACTCTCCTGATTGTCACCCTTGTGTCCCACTCTGTCACCCTGTCCACCTTGAACTGCCATTGCTCCACTTCCTATGCCCCCTTGGACAATGCACCTGTGATACAAATAGACTGGACTCTATCCTGGACTCTCCTCCACCACCCCCCAGCCTATAACAATACCCTATCCACTTATTACCACATGAATAAACATCCTTGTAAAAAATACAAGTATTGTGTCTGTCAAGTGATTGAACTATGTATTTGTTTCACAATCTGTAGACATTGCAGTTCAACTGTACAGTTATGTATACTTAGGTATGACCTGTAGTTTGCTGCAGTCAATGCACCAGGAGCCAGAGTGGGGCACACATATCTGTGAATAGACATGTCAAAGGTTACAGTAAGTGGCCACTGTAGTGGGAGCATCAGCCTGCCAGTGAAAACGTACAACACAAAACTGCAATGGTAGGTGACGTTACAGTGTCGTACCCGTGTGTCCCTGGAAGAACTGTCGAATGATTGCTCTTCTGCTGTCCACATCCTCTGCCTCATCTTCATCACTGTCCACAGGCTAAACTGCTGTCACACGCCCATCTCCAGCCTCATCCTCCTGCAGAAAAGGCACCTGGCGTCTCAAGGCAAGGTTATGCAACATACAGCATTGCACGATGATCTGGCACACCTTCTTGGGTGAGTAGCACAGGGAACCACCTGTTACATGGAGGCACCGAAATCCGGCCTTTAGGAGGCCAAAGGTTCGCTCTATAATTCTTCTTGTTCGCCCATGTGCCTCATTGTAACATTCCTCTGCCCTTGTCCTGGCATTCCTCACTGGGGTCAGTAGCCATGAGAGGCAGGGGTAACCAGAGTCCCCTGCAAATATCGAGGGATACCAGTTAGCCAGGCACTAACCCTTAGGGACAACCCCACACCCATATACCAACATCCACTGGATGAGGACCATGGTCTCGCCTATTAGCCACACCCAGTGCCTCTGGAGTTAAACCATCACATATGGGATGCTGCTATTCTTCAGGATAAAGGCATCATGCACAGACCCGGGATACTTTGCATTCACATGGGAGATGTACTGGTCCGCCAGGCACATTATCTGAACATTCATAGAGTGAAAGCTCTTTCGATTTCTGAAAACCTGTTCATTTCTCTAGGGGGGAGAGGGGGCCAAAGGCAATATGTGTACCATCTTTTGCCCCAGTTATGTTGGGGATATGTTCCATTGCATAGAAATCAGCTTTCACTGTGGCCAAATCCTCCACCTGGGTGAAAACAATGTAGCTGCACATGTGTTTCATCAGGGCAGACAACACTCTGGTCAGCACATCTGAGCACATTGGCTGAGAAATTCCTGCTGCCAAGCCCACTGTCACTTGGAAGGAGCCAGTTGGCAAGAAATGGAGCACAGATATGACTTGCAAAAGAGTGGGGATCCCAGTGGGGTGACGGATAGCTGAGATCAAGTTTGGCTCCAATTGGGCCCACAGTTCTTGGATTGTGGCCCTATCAAGTCTGTAGGTAAGGATAATGTGCCTGTCCTCCATTGTTTCCAAGTTCAGCAGGGGCTGTACACGGGGGAATGCCTCCATCTCATATGCATTCGCAGCGGTTGTAATCTAGGGTGCAAAATGATGAGCATCTGGTCAGTTTTCAACATTTCCTAAATGTACAGTGCATTGCATGTTGTGACAGAAACAGTATGTTGATGTTTAGCCCCAAAATGTGCCTATGTGTGCTGTGACAGTTAGGTGCCATGGCCTGCCCCCCCGACATGGTGGCTGCCCATCCCATGTGGATGGACAGGTGGAAATGAGGTAATACGGCTGATGTTGTGTGCCGTTGCGGGAGGCGATCGAGTACTGCCATGCAACTCCTCATTGGTTAACATTGGGCCCTATGGGTTACAATAGCCAATGGTGATGTACGCCGGCAGTGACTGTACGCACCGCTGCGGATGTGAGTGCCATTTTCTATCTGTTCACTCACTTGGTACCTGACCTTCAACAGGAGAGGTCCTACATTGCAAGTGCTGCTGTGATCTGTGTCTGGAACCGATCATGGCTCATGTCACTGGGAAAAGGGCCTTTGCCTTCACTGCTGCGGAGTTAGAGAGACTAGTGAATGGGGTCCTACCCCAGTACCGAATGCTATATGGGCCTCCAGACCAACAGGTGAGTACACTGTGAGCATGATGCATGGGGCATGCATGCATGGAGTGCTGTATGTGAGGGCTTGTGTAAGGGAGGGGTGGTTAAGGGGTCCTGGGCAGTGTGCTGCATGTATGGTGGGCAATGTCTGTGAGTAAGGAGATGGGAGGGCTATGTTGGGCCATGAGTGTAACAGGCTGGATGGTATAACTGATACCTTTTTCTATGTTTATTTGTATGCAGGTCAGCGCCCATCAGAAAAAAGGTATTAGATGTACATTCACCAAGGACATGCAGACCCTGGAGGTCTACGGCAGGCGGAGCGCCCACTGTCGCAAACGGTGGGAGGACCTGAGATGCTGGGCAAGGAAGATGGCGGAGGCCCAACTGGGATGGACTCCCAACAAGGAAGGGATGCCCGTCGAACCCTGACCCCCCGATGTTCTGCATACTGGCAGTGGCCTATCTGGAGCTGGATGGGCACTTGAGGGCATCACAGCAGCCACAAGGGAGTGAGTACATTTCCCAATATACTACTTGCGCAGGGGGGGGTGGTCCCTGGGTGGGGGATGTGTGCCTGTTGGTGACCCTAAGCCAGGCCAGACATTGCAGGGTAGGCTCCATGTTGGGCAGGGGCTGATGAACTCCACCTCCAAACAAGCTAGAGGGCATCCACTACTGGGCAGGGATCTGTGGGTCTCAGGTATGCTGCAACTGGCATTAGGTACTACTGTCCATGGCCTGGTGACTGGCATTGTGACAGGTAGTGCATTGCCTAGTGTGTAGGGCTGACCCCTGTGTGTGGTGTACGCCAACGGTGGTGTTGTTGCTGCCATTGACCAAGTGTATCCTCAGTCTCTTCACCCCCCTTTTTGTTTTGTCATCCTGTCCTTATGTGCATTAGCATCATCTGACGGAGGAGTAGAGGCACCGGCAACGGAGGGAGCTGCATCCCACAGGGCCCAGGAGGAAGAATCCACCGACGGTGATGGCACCAGTGGGACGGAGGGTGAGGGGAGCACCACGGCGGAGACAGGAGGGGACAGTTCTGAAAGTGAGACCTCCTCCAATTGAAGCTTCTTAGTGGTGGCAGTCAGATCTGTGGCCACCCCAACTACAGGTACAGCTGCCACCCCCGTACCATCATCACTCTCCCAGCAGCCCCTCAGCGAGTTTCCCGTACCCGCTCACCCAGGAGGTTGGGCATCTTCTTTGCCCCAGGCACCTCAGGCCCTGCCCCAGTTAGCCCTGCTGCCCTGAGTGAGGAGGTTATTGACCTCCTGCGATCCATCTCTGTTGGGCATTCAACCATAGTGAATGCCATCCAGGGCCTGGCAGGGCATTTGCAACATACAAATGCATTCCTGGAGGGCATCCACTCCCTCATGGCAGCCATTGTTCCTGTCTCTAGCCTCCCCCCTCCAACTTCTTCTGCCCAGTCCCATGCCCCTGAACCCCAACCTATCCCATGCACACATTCAGACCAGCATGCACCCAAGACAGCATACAGGAGTGGCTCAGGCAAACACAAGCACCACACATCATCCCACAGGCACTCACACAAACACCATCCAGATGCAGAATTAACAACACCCACTGCCTCCACTGTGTCCCCCTCCTCCTCGTCATCCACCTCCCTCCCAGTAGTGTCTCCACTCACACCTGCATGCACCACATCCACACCCACTGCCTTCATCACCATAACACCTATCACTTCATGCCCCTCACTGGTAGTCACCACCCCCACATCCATGCACACGTCCCCTTTGTCCTCTCCCACTGTGTCTGTGCCCTCTCCTCCCAAATTACACAAACGCAAGCACTCAGACACCCAAAAGCCATCCACCTCACAACAGCATCCAGCCCATGCACCTGCACCTAAACACAGCAGACAGACACCTCCCACAACCACTCCCTCTTCCTCCACTCCCAAACCTTCACCCTCTTCCCTCCCCAGTGTCCCTAAGAAGCTTTTCCTCTCTGCCGTTGACCTCTTCCCTACCCCTCCCCCCATCCTTCACGTCGGGCCAGGGTGGGCAGAACCCAGGCCAGCACCTCAGCCACCCAGTCCACAACCACTGTATTTTCAGCAGCTACTGCAGGTGTGAGAGGCTCCATGGAGACACCCATCAGCACTGGCAGTGTGCCTGCACCAGCTGCCAAGGGGAAGGTCAAGGAGGCACCATCAGCTTACAAGGGTAAGGGCAAGGTGGCACCACCAGACGGCAAGGGCAAGGAGGCACCACCTCACGGCAAGGAGGCACCACCACACGGCAAGGGCAAGGAGGCACCACCACACGGCAAGGGCAAAGGGCCTGCAGGCAGGAGGGACAGGAGGCCTGATGCTGTGACAAAATCTGAGCCCACAAATCCAACCATGGCGCTTCATCCATCAGAGGCTTCAGGGGAAGGTCTGGAGCCTCCCCCCACCACTGGCAGCTCCGACACCTGCACCACTGCCAGAACCGCCATGAGCACCGCCACCAGTAGCACTGCCAGCACCAGCAGCCCCAGTGGACAGACGTCTGAGGCTGCAGGGGAAGGGCTGGAGCCTCCCCCACCACTGGCAGCACCGACACCAGCACCACTGCCAGCACCACCACCTGCACCATCATCAGCACCATCACCTGCACCGCCATCAGCACCACTGCCACCAGCAGCAGCCCCAGTGGGCAGCCTTCTGAGGCTGCAGAGGACAGGCAAGAACCTCCCCCACCACTGCTATCAGCCCCAGTGGGCAGCCGTCCGAGGCTGCAGGGGATGGGCAGGAGCCTCCCCCACCACAGGCATCCCAGACACCACCCTGCCACTGCCACCACTGAGCAGCAATCGCTGCCGGCGGGCAGTGTGCAGTCCTGCCTCCATGGACTGTAGTGCATCCTGGCCCCTGCAAATCCTGCGGGTGTGACAAGCAGGTGAGAGACTGTGACCTTGCACTCCCAAAGATCTGCACCACAGGGCACAAGGCCCCCTCCAGAACCAGTGGAAGAAGGCATCCAATCACTGCATCATTGCCAGGATGAAGCACACTGGGCACAAGGCCCCCTCCAGAACCACTGGAAGAAGCGATCCACTCACCTCATCTTTGCCAGGATGAAGCACAATGGGCACAAGACCCCCTCCAGAATCAGTGGAAGAAGACATCCACTCACCCCCTCCTTGCCAGGATGAAGCACACTGCGCACAAGGCCCCCTCCAGAACCAGTGGAAGAAGCCATCCGCTCACCGCATCCTTGCCAGGATGAAGCACACTGAGCACAAGGCCCCCTTCAGAACCAGAGAAAGAAGCCATCTGCTCACCGCATCCTTGCCAGGATGAAGCACACTGGGCACAAGGCCCCCTCCAGAACCAGTGGAAGAAGCCACCCACTTGAGACTGTGGCCTTGCACTCCCCAAGACCAAGCAGTGGGAAAACCACCCACTAGAGAGACTGTGGCTTTGCATTCCCCAGGACCAAGCAGTGGGCAAACCACCCACTAGAGAGACTGTGGCTTTGAACTCCCCAGGACCAAGCAGTGGGCAAACCACCCACTAGAGAGACTGTGGCCTTGCACTCCCAAGGACCAAGCAGTGGGCCTGTTGCCCCCTCCAGGACAAGTGCCGTTGTACCATCTTCCGGCTGAGGTGCCCCCCCATTCCCCGACCCTCTGAGGTGCCTGTCTATTTTCGACCTCATGCCCCTGCAGTGTTCTCTCCGTGTTTATGCAGGAGTAAGATGGGGCCTTGGCCTATGTGATGAGGCCCTGTGGCCCATACACATTATGGACTGGGCAGTGTCCCTCCATTTGTATATCTGTAAATACTGTTTTGAATTTTGAGGATGTTTTTCTGGATTTTTATCTTATTACACTCATTTTAATCACTTCCTTTTGTCCTTGCATTATTCCTGAGGGGTTGAATATGTAATGTTACTGCGTCTGTTTGTGTGAATGGTGTTGGTGGTGGGGGTGGGGGTGTTGCATGTTGCGTGTGTGTGACACTCTCTTTTTCCTCCCCCTCCCCTGTGTGCTAGTTGGCAGTACTCACCGTGGTCACTGTGAGAGAAAAGGGCTGCTTGCAGAGGCCCCCTAACTTTTTGTCCCCATTTTTCACTTTTTGTTGGTGTTTTCCTGACTCTGACTGCTAACCAGTCCCAGGGTCTGTGCTCTGTGAAAAATCAGTATGCAAATTAGGCTAATTATAATTGGCTAAGTGAACCTACCTATACGTTCCTAGCATATGGTAGGGCATGTAGGTTTAGGGACCCTAGCTTAGGTAGTGCATCCATAGGTGCACTGCTGAGGTGCCCAGTGTCATTTTAAAGGCAGGCCTGCCTTGCTGGCTGCTTTTAAATTAAAGTCACATGTAAATTCGACTTTGGAATCAAATGTAGTTCCAAAGTCTTAAACTACCTTATTTTTTACATATAAGTCACCCCTAAGGTGTGCCCTATGTGCCCCTATGGCTGGGTGCCATGTAACTATAAGCGGGGACCTTATAAACATAGTTTTATAAGCCCTGGTGAGGTAAAACAGCCAAATTTGTTTCCCCTCATTGTAGAGAATGGCCTCCATAGGCTAGAATGGGGAGACTTTATTTTAATGTTAAAAATCCCCCCTAACTAACAGATACCACAAGTTTGGTATCAAATTAATTGTCATAATAAATCCCACAACTTCCAGTTGTGGGATTTAATATATCTTGTTCAGGTAAAGAGTTTTAAACTTTACCTAAAAAGTTGCCTACTTCAGCCCTGCAGTGTTTGTGCTGCTATGCTCTGATTGGCAAGCCTCTGAAGTGGCCTGGCTCAACACAAAGAGATGTGCCTGGGTGCAGAGATCTCCCCTCAGCAGATGGGGAAGCAGGAAGGGGGAGGGCTGCCAAACTGGTCTTCAAAGGCAGGGAAGGACATTTGGAGCAACCCAGCAACACCCTCACATCCTGCAAACCCAGACAATTAGGTGCCCCCTTGATTAGATTAGGAGAGGGCAGGAGAGTGGTGTGTTGAGGATTTTTAGCCACACCAGTGGGTGGGCTCAGCCAGATGTAACCTCTAAAAATCACTTTCAACCAGGATGGATTTTTGGGGAATGTTGCTCCCTGGGATTGATTTTGCCGCACTTCCCAGGAAGTGGTCATCACAGGGGGAAGGACCCTGCCCCTGATTGGAGAACCAGGCCCCCCCCTGTTTTTCACCCAGGAACAAGGATAAAACTGGCAGACCTGCACCCACACCTCAGATCCCTATCAGTTTCCAACAAGGAAGAACTACAGAAGAAGAAGGACTGCCCTCCTGGACCTCTGGCCTGCACCTGGACACTGCACTCTGGAAGACTGCACCAGCTGCACACTTGGGCTTCACCACAAGAAGGACTTTGCCTAACTTCAACTGGTTCAAGGAGGGACTCCCTCTTTGCTACAGGTGAAAACTTGCTAACTAGAGTCCCCTGCACCAACTCCTGAAGATACCAACCAGCTGACCACTATCCAGTGGCCAAAGAGGAGTTTGCACCATGTGCATTCTGGGAGTTGTAGTCCGCACCCTCAAGGAGCATCTCAGTGCTTCTGGAACCTTGGGGTGAACTGTGGACCTCAAAAGAACCTTAAAGGAACATCTAGAAGAAGATCCAAAAGTTTGGAGAAGTTTGGAGAACTTTTGGAAAAAAGCTCCATAGAGGGACCGACCTGCCGCGGCAACTCTAGCCGGCTTGCCTCAACCGCAACCCGGCCTGACTTGCAGGTTCGTCCCGGTGAAGAAAATCTCCCAAAAAGTGACTAAGTCCGAACGTAGGAAGTTGGCCGGGACCTCCCAGGAAGTGTATCCGAAGAGGGCTCCAAGGACGTTGGATCAAGATTCAAGTTTGCCCCGGTCGAAGGATTTTCACCTCGAAGAAACGACTAAGTCCGAAGGTAAAAATCTACACCGAGGGCTCCCGCGATGTGTATCGGAGGAAGAGTTCCAGGAGGTCGGATTGGACTGGCAGGTTCGTCCCGCAGAAGAAAATCTCCAGAAAAAGGACTAAGTCCTAAGGTAAACTTTTGACCGAGGCCTCCCGCTGGCTGTAGCCAAGCCGGGCTCCATTGTGGTCGGCCTTAAACTTTGACTTTGCCCTGGTCAAGGTGCGATCAGATGACCAGATTGGCGCTTTTTGTTTCTAGGCGCTAGCAAGCATTAATTCTTTAAAAATTCAGTTCCCCTTATCTGATTTTTTTTGTTTTGGTGTCATTTTAAAGCTAAAAATATTTCCTATTTTTATAAATTGATTTTGGATTTTTAAACTGTTTCCTGTGTTTTACTTAATTACTGTTTTGGGATATCTGAATGCTTTACGCTTTGTCTCCTAAGTTAGGCCTTGTCGCTCATTGCCAAGTTACCAAGGGTTGAGCTAGGTTTAATTTACTGAGACCTAACTGGACCTAAGTGGAGGTTAGTGGCCTATTGCTAAGTGGAGGTACTTACCTGCCCTTACCAATAACCCATTTTCCAACAGTCATTGTCGCCGGCGTTGGTATTTCTGGTGTAGGAGGAGGTAGACCAGCATGGGGAAGATCTGCAGTTCGGGCTCCATGGCGGTGTGGTTGTTCCCTGAGTGTCCAGAGGTGAGTCCTTTGACTTCTGTGTTCTGTTTCCGCCGTGCTTCTGTTGTCGTTGGTACCGCCCCAGAAAAGGTAGCGGATAGGCCTCTTGTAATACAGTGGGCGGAACCTTGTCTTCTGCATTGCTGTTGGCGGTTACCGCCGTGGTGCTTGTTGCTACCGCCGTGGCGGTCGGTGTGTTAAAGTGGCTGTCTGTGTTGACGGTTTTGGCAGTGGTCATAATTTGTGGTGGATAATGTTGAATATCATGTTGCACCACTATGTGAGAATGTGCACCAACATATTTTGTTACATCAAGTAAAGTGTTTTTGTATAGGGCACAACTCGCCCAGGAGGGTATTCTGGCACTGAAGCAGGAGTTGTATGGGCTGAGCCATTGTCTGCGCTAGGCGAACAGCTAGGTCTTCAGTTTCTTGTGGCATTCAAGAACTGAGGAGAAGGATCTGAGGTGCAGGGGCAAGTTGTTCCAGGCTTTAGTATTGAGGTGGAAGGCATAACTGCCACATCTGGTTCTGTGCATACAGGAGGGGTGTGCAAGTAGGAATTCAGCTGAGCTAAGGAGCCTGGTAGGTTTGTGGGATATTATGTTGTTGTTGAGGTACGTGGGGCCAATGTTGTGGAAGGCTTTTTCTGTGTGCATGAGGATTTGAAGAGTGCTCATTTGTAGATTGGAAGCTAGTGAAGCTCTTTGAAGTGTGGGGTGATCTGAGTATGGGGTGGAACATCGGTGTGAGCCTAGCTGCTGAATTATGTATGGTATGGACTCTTCTGGTTAGTTGAGCATTAGTTCCAGCATAGAGTGTGTTGCTGTAGTCGATTATGAGCCGGCGTCAATTTTGAGGCCTACAGTGAACTCGCAATAGGGCCAGCGGTGTTATGTCCGCACTGGTGGTCAGGTGGCGGTATGTATTGAAGGCCAATGTCAATAATGACCTGAAATTGTTCCTACTATTGTCACTAATCGAGTTGTGATTAAATCATTACTTTTTCATCAGTTTCAGGCCTATCACATGCCCTTGGGTAAGAGTGCTTTGAGTCTGTGCTTCGTTCTCCTCTAGACACAATTTGAAGCTTTTTTTAAATGTTTCCACATTTTGTTGGATGGATGCAAGTACACTGAATTTGGTGCAGTTGAAGATCCATAGGTTTGCCCATGCCTTTAATGCCACATGCCTTGTAGGGAGTCTTTTGTACTCTTTAATAAAAATATGTTCATCTTCCATGCAATATTATTTGTCAGGAATACATCCAGGAACACAGCCACACTAGCATTTCCATCATCACCAAATAAATAAACCAAAACAAAGTTGCCAGTCTATGCTAGGGAAAAGCAGAAGAGAAGGAAAACCTGTGAAGGTGTCAAACTGTATCTATCAAGCAAATGCAATAGTAATTCTCAATCATCTATAAACTGGAAATAATAGCTTCACAATTGTAAAGATGTTGCACCATGTAATTAGTGGGAAATATCTTTAGTATTGTATTGTATTGTAATTGCATATGTATACTACTGACTAGGCGTTTAAGTGCTTTACATGAGGCAGCACACTTCTCCAGAACCCAAGGTTAGTAGTTAGTCCACGTGTTAATGGTTATTCACATTATTTTTTGGGCTCAAGCAAACGATTCCATGTATTTGCTCAAATATCTTTGTGGTAGGTTAAAATAATAGGACTTAGGTATGACTATTAGTCAGGGCATGTGAGTTTATGTAGATGATTGTTTGAGTGTTGCTTATCAGTAGTGTTATAGGCATTTAGGACTAGATATTTTAATAACACAAAGAGCAGGCTCCATCAATGGTATTTAATTTCAAGTGGAATAAGATGTTGTTTACAGAGCATGCCAAAGTAGGAACTAAATAAATGAATAATCCCGGAGGTTTCAGCACATAAAAAACTGAGTTACAACAACCTCAAAAAAAAGTAACCTAAATATCAGCCACCATTATTGTAAAGGTATGTAGAACTTGAATATCCATGTATGAAGCACTGAGCTTGGCATTCTGCTGTTTTAAGTTAGATCCATAGGTCAATCTTACCTTGACTTTCTATGTTTTTCTTTGTTATGGCACTAAGCTATCAGTCAATGAACAAAACTATATTATTCTGCTATTTGCCACAAATGCTGGTTTCTTTGAGAGCCAAACTTGTATTAACATATGCAACTGATCAATTTCAATCCAGGATCCAGAGATCACACTAAATCCCTTTCCAAATTTGAAGCAAAGGCAAATGTAAAGCAATGATTATATTAGGGTTAGAAATGTACAACACTTATGTGACAAAAGTTCCAAGTTTGCCCACATCATCAAGCATTCTGGCTCCCAGTTGCTGTAGAGTGGATACAGACCAGTGGTTTTATGGACTAGGTGAGTTTATAAATGATCAAGGACTCCAAGTCAGATTATCAATTGATAATGGTTGTAAATGGATTATCAGCTTGTGGCAGTTCTTAATTTGTAAAAAAATTTATTAATAATAAATGCCTGGGCCCTTGTCAGGAGGCCATTGCCACTTGCACTATACAATACAAGGAGTTTGTGGTGAAATCAGGCATAGGGTTGAGTATTCTTCAGTCTACTATTGTTCTCCACAAATTGAGCCTTGGGATCTTAATCAGTAACCGGTAAGGTGGTGTGCCTTCGACCTTGATTATGGAAACCACATCCAAGCAAGCTCACAGAATAGAATAAGTTTCAAGGTCAACTGTGGGTCTTTGGTCTAGGTATTTCCTGCACATCTCCTTACAGGTTTTCATTCCTTTTCAGTGGGCTCACATTCCTCATGGCTCCTGGGAAGGTTCTTCTGAACCTTGGTCCCCCAATTAACCTGTAGAGTAACTTAGACCATTGCCTTTGTTCATAGGTTAGGACACATTCATTTTCAGCTGATATGATCCTCTGACATAACACATCTACTATATCTTGCCCTTTATGTCCTCAGACCTAGGAGGTCATTGAGAGATTGACCATGGCAAATTCATAGTTCTCCTGACTAATTCAAAGGTTTTGGAACCATCAAGTTTCTATTGCCTGTGCCTCAGTCACCTCCTCAAACTGAACCCCTTGAGATTGCTGTTTGCCTGCCACTGGGCCACCAGGTGTAAATGGGAGACCCTAACCCTATTTAATGTGGGCAACTGTCAGTAGTATTCCCTATCTGGGAAACCCGTGAAGAGCCAGACAGGAAAATTGCTCACTCGCACGCAACAAAGGAGGGACAGTAGTATTTTTTTAGCAACAAATATCCACTTAAGAAGTTTGTTTGAGAAAAACAAATTCCTGTACTGGACTGGAGCATCAAACATGGCACTCACTTGATAACTTTCACAGCCTTTACTGCAGCTGAAACACACAAAATTGCAATGAAGCTTTTATAGATCCTTGGCAGGCAGGCAGGGATCCCAAAATAGAGAGGGCAGTCCCCTTCTAGGGGCGTGAAGGTTACAGCCTCCACTACTCTAGCAGCCCACTAGGCTCCAAATGAGCATATTAGTTTTTTTGTGAGGGAAGTGTTACTAAGTCCTTTCCATTCTCTCAGCAGGAGTGCAATGATTTCTACTGAAGTTCAAATGAATATCAAATGCTGACTTAGAGTGCTCAGTATTTTTGCAAGATTTTAGAGTAAAGTTTAAAAGCCAGTTCCCAATCAGCATGTGTGCTGTGGCTGAATTCAAAATTACAAGAACCAGAAACATTACAACAGCCAGAAAAAGGATCCTTGTAGTGAGCCTTCTCACATCTGTTGTGACTTCTAGACAGATTCATTCAGATCACTGGTGGTTAGCACCACCAGAGGCTGATGCCTAAGGAAAATATTCAGCTAGATAGAACCCAAATTCAGCAGAATTGATACCTGTAAAAAATGAGTTATTGGTTGAAGCAAGAACCACAATCCTTGTCTGGGTGAACCACAGAAAGTCACAGAATTATCCTGTGCTTTCCCTCTGGTAGCTTGGCACAAACCAGTCAGGCTAAACTTAGAGGCAATAAGTAAAGTATTTATTCAGCACACAAACAGTAAGAAAGTGAAAATACAGCATGAGAAAATCATTTTAAAACAATAGAGTCATTTTTAATAAATAGAATGATACTAGAAAGACAATAATACAGTCAGTAGAACTGGAGATATGCAATTTCAAAGTTTTTGGTGAAAATAACACCTAAAAGCACAAAACCCACCTCACCATCATCTGGTCACGCTAGACCAGGAGAAAGTCACAAGATCAGGTTGACCGTGATGTTGTGTGGATTGGATACAGGGACCAAGAGAGTACTGCTGAAGAGTTACCTTCTGAGTCCACCGCAAAGAGTTCCATTCATGATGGAGGAGGCCGCAAGCAGCGGGTAGATGAATGGTCATCACTGTAGCATGAAGAGCAGGCTGAGCATTGCAGGCTGTCTTTGCTCTAGTACAAAGAAACAGTCAAGGATCGTGTTTAGTCATTGCTGTAGCTTTGCATAGGTGGTCATTGCATGCTGTCATTGCTGCAGTGTAAAGTGGAGCTCCTTCATTGGCAGTTGTCACTCACTCTGGTCACTGACAGCACAAAGAGCAGGTCTCACTAGAACTTCATGTTGGTGGTTGTTGTGAGCAGAAGAGTCTTGGCATTTAGAGGTCTATTCACAGTTGCAAGGTGCTCAAACTTCAGGTTTTTCATCTCTCCTTAGGACGAATACCCTCTGATACCTGCTAAGGGTCCAGGACATCGAAAGACACCTTTTAGGATCAAGGATTCAATCCAGCAGAGGCCAGCATGGCTCAGGTAGGGTCAATTGAAGGTCCAAACAAGTCCAGTTCCTGCAGGTCAGCTGGGCAGTGTCAGGGAGGCCTCTGAAGCATGTTGTGTCCCTATAGCTCACATGTGACATTATCCAATTGAACTTGGAGTCCCTCTGGGTTAGCCTGAGATGAAGGTAAGCTGCTCCGGTCTTGCTTCTCAGACAGCAAGGCAGTTCTAAGCAGCAGGGCATTCTTCTGGCAGCAGGGCAGTCCTTCTTCTGTAACTTCCACAGGTCTAGCAGTGTTCTGATAAGTGGTTTAGGAGGTCCAATCCTTAAATCTGGTGTTAGCCTTAATGTGGGGGAACTCCCTGTCCTAACCCCACATTTGTGTTTGAAGAGTTCTTCCCCTTCCCCTACCAAAGCTCTAAACTGTCTGGGGTGAAGAAAGGGGAGCAGCAGGTCTGGTGTCAGATTCCTTTGTGTGTGCAGGAGGCAAAGGCCTTTGAGGTATAAGTGGGCTGGGCACATCTGCTCCCAGTTGTCCTGCCAGGGTGGCCCGTTCTGTCCACACCAAAGCCCCTTTTGTGTTACTGCATGCTAGGAGTACACAAACCCCAACAGCA
Source organism: Pleurodeles waltl (assembly GCF_031143425.1). Lineage (NCBI taxonomy): Eukaryota > Metazoa > Chordata > Amphibia > Caudata > Salamandridae > Pleurodeles > Pleurodeles waltl. The sequence continues at coordinate 527,985,910 of NC_090437.1, read as the reverse complement.
GGGCCATTCAGTCATGTGACCCAGGAAACTGACAGAAGGCACGAATGGTTGGACCAAAAAATGCCAACTTTCTAAAAAAATAGCTTTTTCGGAATCATAATGTAATATCCAACTTTGGTATTAAAGAGGATTTTAAATTGCAATTATTTTTTTGATTAAACAGCATATATCTATCTACACCCAATCCAACGTTACCACTTATTGAATGTAATAAGGTATCTTGGTGTTAGTCAATGGGAGAGATAGGACTTACAAAAGTGAAAAATGACTTTAGGAGTCTATCATTGCCAGGATAGGATCAACCAAAGTATGTATGTCCTACTTTTTAAATGCAATGCACCCTGCCCTATCAGCCTTTACGGCCTACCTTAGGGGTGACATATATCTATTAAAAATGAAGGTTTAGGCCTGGCAAAAGGTGTATTTTGTAAGGTTGGAATGGCAGTTTAAAACTGCACTACAGGTTGAGGTGGCAGGCCTGAGATATGTTTTAAAAGGCTACTTTGGCAGGTGGCATAATACGTGCGGCAGGCCCAATAGTAGCATTTAATTTACAAGCCCTGGATACATTTAGTACTATTCACTATGGAGTTACAAGTAAATGAAATGTGCCAATTAGGTGTAAAATAATTTTACCATGTTTGAAGGAGAGAGCAGAAGTACTTTTGTGCTTGTTAATAGTGGTAAGGTACACAGAGTCCTAAAGTCAACAAAAACTAAATCAGCAAAACAGGAGGAGTGAGGGTAAAAGGTTTGGGGGAATACCACAACAAAGATGGCAGGTCTATGAATTTGCAATTTGCAGGAAATGAGACTGGGTGATATGCAATACAGCTGTATTAGATGCTTCAGCATCAGTTGGGCTAATGTAAAAACCATAGGTAATTTATGATTTTGTACAAAGTGATCCCTTTGATGTATCTTTGATGTATCTTTTACTACAGATATGCAGGTGTGGCCCTAGGTGTTTGGTATTATTATCTTGAAATTCAGCAAGAGAGTATGCTCAGATTGTGGTTGCCTTTTCTGTGCATTTAGTGTGACAACATTTTGTATAGGTTTTTACATAGGCTTTGACATCTCCCATATTAGCAGTCACAAGCAAAATAATTGAAAACATTTCAAAGCTATGGTGAAAACATATTAATCTTTCAACTGTTTGTTGTGCCAAACACACAGTGCATTGGGTTACAGTATTTTTGTCACCCATATCTAAGCTATCACACATGGAAAAGAACCTGCCATGTATGAGCTTCCACTGGTTTTAGACCAGACTTTGAGTGTTGATGAGTGCAACCATTGTCTGTCAAATTTGTCATATTCAACAGGGCTATTGTGAAGCAGCACATTGGGTATCCGCTAGTTTAGGTGTCATGCAAGGCCATAGTTGTCAGAATATTGTTTGACATAAGTATCATGTTCTTGCTGTCGTTTTCAAACATAGAACCCCAGTGAAGTCAAGAATCGACAATCTGCACTTAATGAGATTACAGTTTTGTAAACAATATTGGTGACACAATATTTATGTCAGATAATGATTCTGTATAGGATATTCTGAAACACCACAATTACTTGAGGAAGTTCCATTCCACAAGCAGTCAGGTGATCACAATGGTCAATAGTAAATTACTGACAGAATGCTGGAATAATATAGCTTGTTCCTCTATGAATGAGAAGCAAATAACTTTGAAAAAGGAAAAAGTCAGATTTTTTTTCCCCAGTGGATTTAGGCTCCATCAGCCCTGGCATTCAGAAAATCAACTGAAAAGAGAGCACAGGTGATGCTGAATACTGTGGCCCAGTTTAACAAAATGCTGTGTTGCGTGATCGGGAGAGAGCAGGAAAGCTCCATATCTACAGAGAAATAGCACTACCTTGCTCTCTCCCTAGCGCTGGTGTACAATTAGGCAACCGAGCACCACGTGCTCTCCTTTGGACCACAGTGCATGATTCTAGCATAGGTTTTGAACTGGAAGGGTACTCTTTTGGTACAAAATACCATGCTTAGACACATTTTAACATTTATACTGCACACACATGCAAAATTGGAAAATTTTAGAGAAATAAAAGCATTTCTCCATTTTACTGCCTTCTTTCAAGTGGCATTTTTGGCATAAAAGCATGTCTACTATTGTTACTATATAGGGTTTTGCATCAAAAACCGTGGGTTGCCCCCTTGGTGCAGTACAGTGTTGTTCTCATTACTTTTTAAGTGTCACATGAATCACTCAATACAATAAATGTTGATTGCTAACTTGCATTTTTTTACATACTTTAATTCTTAACATATTTTCACCTTAAAGAATCATTCAAGATCCACTTGGTCTTTAGAATCAACACAAAAGTTTTGACGCTTTAGATAACTAAACAGAAATAAATATGTATTTGTCCATTAAAAAACGTATAGGTGTTTCTTGCAAAATGGGCTCCTCCTATTTAGTACACCCAGATTTTTTGCTTTGTGATCAACTGATTTTGCACTTTTTACCTTGGGTGAGTCTCACTACACGTGTGCTACCCACAATAATTACTTAGTAAACAAACTGTGCATGTTTACCGCCAGTGTCCACCTTTTAAAATAAGATGGCTGCAATGCATCTAGAATTAGGGGCTGGTTACATGTGAACATGTGCTTACATGCATGTGAACATTTGTGGGGCTGCACGTGTCAGACTACTGTTGTGCACAGCCTGATAACTGTTCACATGTAGCTTGGCACAGGGCTAAATATTAACCTGGGGTAGGCCATAGGTAAATTCACTATGGTTTAAAATGTTATCTTCAGTGGCACTTTACCATGCACAAAGGGGCAAATCTGCCTTAGAGAGCAGTTGCTCTTCTCTTGGGTCTACAAATTCTTGTGAGGTTTGAAACTGAGGTAGAAAGTGTGCATCCCGTTCATATACATAGGTCCCAGGATCATACATTTTATCGGTCATCCAGATTTTTCATATTATCTTTCTTGTTTCAGGATCAGAGCCCAGGCCTTTTGTCACCCTGCTGTGACAAGTGCATTTCTCTCCAGCAGAGGGAACAAAGGACTTTCCACTCAAAAGGAGTAACTAACAGTGTTTCCTTCAGCTCCTGAGCAGGTAGGGGTGTGGAAGAAAATCTGTTAATTATGTGTCACACTGTACCAGGGTAGGGGTCATCCAACCGGAGCCAACACAGAAGGGGACTCACCTTTGAAGTTCTTGTGGGAAAGGCCCTGGCAGTGATGTCAGTGAGGGGTGGAGCTGGGGCTCCAAGAAGAGAAGTGACCAGTAACTTCTCGATGCCGTCATCTCAAACTGTCCCAACGTGCTGTGCAAGAGGGTTAGGACATGGGTAGAGAGGTATGTGGCACCCTAGTATTGGCCAGGGGTGTGTTACTTCTAGAAACTTCTACTCGCCTTTGAAAACTCTTGCAAAAGGGAGAGAAAGTGATTTTGTGCTGTGCTTTCTACTGGGTCTAATACATCATCCATGGACAACTGGAAGGAGAATCCCCCTATTGCCCTACAGGACTAAGGACTCTGCCCCAGTTCATGACCAGTAGGTATCTCCAAGGCCAGGAAACCTGGCCTCCTTATGCACCCTGAGGACCATTTAAGGGAAAAAGATGGACTTCAGCACCCAGAGACAAAGGCCAGAAGTAAAGCTGGCACAGGGAGCCACTGGAACCACTTGCCTGCAAAGTCCATTACCTTGGAGGTGAGAATGTCTGCTAAAAATGCTCCTAGTGGCTTGAGCTCACCAGAGGTAAAATGAGCCTCAGACCTTTGAAATTGGCCCATCAGTGGCCCAAGTTATGGTTGTTTTAATGTTGGTGACCTTTGACCCATCTAGCAGGGATCAAGTGTGTTAGGCTTTTCTACCCAGTGAGAAATTACCCCCCAAGTGAGCCAGGGCGTAGGGGTCAGCGCAAGGAGTACTCAGGAAGGGGTAGTGCGTGGGTCCCCTCCCCAGCCTAATGCCTGTCCCCTGGGTCACACATCTCCCCAAGCGCCGGCACAAGAGGACATGGGGAGCACTATCACACCCCACTAAAACAAGAGCAAAGTGGTCTGGGGCCCCATCTTTCAGCCCCAATGTCAGCAGCTGAGAAGGAATGCCACCTCACTCCCATGAGAAGAGAAGGAGAGGGGCCCAGAAACCCATATTTAGACCCCTGACAATCAAGAATCAAGGGGAAACGCCACCACACTTTCCCAGTTATGATGGGCCCATCCCCTACTCACCATGCCTATGTCGGGAGTTGGGGTAGGAAGGCCACCAAGGAGAAAGTACACTCTATCCGCAGGAGCAGGCAGGGGAGAAGAGCATGGCCAGCTCTCACCCCGGTCAAGACACCTGGAGAAGGGCTCCCCTAGTTGCCCCATCAAAGCAGACCTGCAGGGTGCCCGAGTGGGACTTGGCACCCCCAATTAATAAAAAAAGAAAGAAAAAAAGACAAGCTGTCCTGTACATTATCCTGTCCTTGTCCTTATGTATATATTTGCAAATAAATGTGTAGCATTTAGTAGTGTGTGTGAGATAAATGTACTTTTCCTTTTCCTGAGGAAAAAGCACTGATTCATTTGTTGAGTGCTATTATTGTGTGCCAGTGAATGTTGATTACTAGCCCAAACCACAACCACTGGGTAGGGGTTGGGCTGCTCTGCTTGTTTACCCTGAGAAAGTCAAGTGTTACAATGGGATGCTCGGCTCCTAGTGAAGGGGACATTTTAGGTGTGCAGGCCTCACATGCTGCCCAACTAATAACCCCATTTCCTACAGCGTTTCACATGAAATCATGGTGTATGCTGAAATGTGAATACTTTTGTAAATAAGTGTACACTTCAACACCATTCCAATTTCACAGATCTACATTGATAAACACTGGTTTTATCTCCTGACAATACAACTATTGTCCTTTACACAGCAATTTCAGCTATTTAATGTTCCATATCGGTCCGCTAGTTCACTCAATGGTTTGACAATACAACTATTGTCCTTTACATAGCAATTTCAGCTATTTAATGTTCCATATCGGTCCGCTAGTTCACTCAATGGTTTGTCAGGACAGAAAACAGGTAGCAAAAAACTTCTCTGGGTACACAGAAAGTAGTGAGTCCACGGATGCTCAACCATGACTTAGTATTTCTGAGCTGAGATTATTCTGTGTAACAATGGAAATTGTTCTCTGGATTTCACACATTTTTGTGCAAAGTGTTGTGAAAAATTACACCAGACATGTATAAATTGTACTGATCACTAACGTTGGGTGTAAAATGATGATTTTAGCTGTGAGACTTACGATATTTGGAATACAAATTTACCCAGTATTCAAATGCAAGAATTTGAAGGCCTTTAGTGTATAAATCACTTATGAAATTACCTACTGCTTCTTTTTTGCGATTCCCTAAAATTGTGCCTCCAAATAGGGAATCCCAATATGCGATTCCCTAAATAGGAAATCGTAAATACGGATTTCCTATTTGTGATTCCCTAGGCACATGTACAAGCACTTCCTAAATGCGAGATAGGCATTTAGGAAATGCTATTACCACCAACTTCAGGTTGGTGGTAACCATGTGCAATTTAAATTTTGTTATTAAAAATGCATTTTTTGAAGTGCCATGTAGCGCACACTTGCCCCTAGGGCATGTGGGAGCTTTACATGTGCATAAATTATTTTCAGGGTGCATCAAAGGGGGCTTTAGGCCCTCAGCACCCTCGGTTTTGCATTTACCAATTTTGCGATTTCCTAATAGGAATTCGCAATTTCGGTAATGCAAAACCATTTGCACCTATGGGCCTACAGGCTCATAGGAACGAATCGAGTCACAATCCCAAATAGTGATTCCCTAATAGCGATCACAATTCTGTAGGAATTGCTATTAGGGATTCGCTATTTTGTTACATAACTCTTCGCATTCCCTAAATAGCGTTTTCTTAAAATTCGCTATTTAGGGAATGTAAAATGGGATTTTCATACATCTGGCTCGAGATTCCTCATAGCTATGACCTTCTGCTCCCAGGAGGCTTGGAGGTGATCCATTATGTCTTTAGGCAGACTGAGGATTTTTAGTCCGTTATAAACCTGTAATGTATCTTACCAGGAGACAGCAGTGGTCAAACCCAAATCCACTACTTCAGAGTCATTGTGCTACCTGAAATGCCAGATGTGGTGGAATAAGGGACTAAAGTCTGTGGATCATTATGGTTGGCATCATGGTATGTGGAAGAGATTGACACGTTGGGGTGAGAATGATCTTGAAAGATTTAAAATGAATATGTTTTGTGTCTGCAGTGACCTTTCTGAATGCCTGTCCCTAAAAAAATACCCTAGCTGGTTTGGCAAGATGCATCACAGAAAGAAGACAAATACCTAGCAATAGATAAACCATACTCCTTGTCATTCAACAAGTGCTCCGATTACTGTGCTGGTCACCCAGGATCCCAGTAAGATTCAACTACACTAAGCATGTGCAGCGGCCAACACATTGACCAGCTGTGCCTAGCAGCATTATATCATGGGGAAAAATTGATCACCCAGAGCTGTTGATTACTTTGAGAAATTGTTCTATTACTTCACTGAGGTCAACCTTAATGCTTATTTAACATGTTTGGTTGTTCTCTGGGTCATATGCTCTTCTAGAGGAGTAGAACATTGCAGGAAATGGTCCTTTCTGCAGGGTTTCTTGGCTTCTGACCTCCTGTTTTGATCCTGTGCTGAATTTTGTTTTTGCTGGCTCTTATGACTCTGGGCACTTTACCAATGCTGACCAGTGCTAACGTGCAAGTGGTTTCTGTCCAAATGATATTGGTGATTGGTTTATCCATGACTGGCATATTTGATTCACTGGTACGTCTCTAGTAACATGCACTATGTGTGCCCAGGGCATGTAAATCAAATGCTACAAGTGGGCCTGCATCACTGATTGCGATACCCACATGAGTAGCCCTGTGAACATGTCTCAGACCTGCTATTGTAATATCTGTGTGGGCACTTTGGAACAGCCAGTTCAACCTGGCACGTGTACCCACATGGCAAGCCCAAACATTCCCTTTTACTACATGTACGTCACCCCTAAGGTAGGGCCAGGGCAGCCCCTTGAGCAGTGTGCAGTGTATTTAAAAGATAGGACATGTACTGGTGTGTTTTAAATGTCCTGATAGTGAAATACTGCCAAATTTGGTTTTCCCTATTGCCTCTCTCCCATAGGTTACCATTGGGATTGCATTGAGATATCTTTTAAGTGTCATTTCCCATTGGGAGTAGATAGAATTGTGGAGTTTGGGGTCTCTGAACTCACAATTTAAAAATACATCTTTTGGTGGATTTTTAAATTGTAAGCTTGAAAATGCGACTTTTAGAAAGTGGGCATTTTCAAGCTTAACCACTCTGTGCTCTGCCTGGCTGTGGAATACACATCTGAGTCAGAATGACTTGCCAAGTGGTGCTGAATCTAGTCCATGGCCCTTGGAAGCAGAAGCTGGTGACCTGAAGAAAAAGTAATGCACTGGGCTTTTTGTGGGAAAAAAAAAAAAAAAGACGATGCATCGCTTGTACCGTGGCTAAAAAATTTGATGCAGCGCCTGTCTCACGGCTGCAGATCTGACGCATATCCTGCTTCAGCGTGGATTCATCTTTGCTGTGCATCTAGATTTTCTACGACTCACACCTGGGGTGCCATTTTCTCCATTGATGCTGCACTGCAGTAAAGATTCCACACAGTACCTTTCCTGCGAGGAAAGATTTGACAAATCGCCAGCTCGGCAGCAAAAGAATCAATGCATAGCCTGTCTGGCAGGAAAAGACTCAACCCATTGCTTGTTTGCCAATGTATCACCTGCTTTGTGGCCTGCATCATCCTTAATTTGTGACGCATCAGAGGTACTGTGTGTTATAAGGATACAAGCACTGATACTTCAGGATTAAGACTCTTTTAAACTTTAAAAAGTGATATCTCTACTTGTGTATGTTGGATTTTTGTCTTTTTGGTATTGTTTAACTCAGATAAATATTGGCTATTTCTCTAAACTGGCACTGAGTGTCTTTGTGGTGTTTTCACTGTGTTATTGTGTGTGTGTGTACAAATACTTCACACATTGCCTCTGAGATAAGCCTGGCTGCTTGAGCCAAGCTACCAAGGGGGTGAACAGGGGGTATCCTAGATGTGTGACTCCCTCACCCTGACTAGAGTGAGGGTCCCTACTTGGAAAGGGTGTAAACTGACTGCCAACTAGAGACCCTTGCCTCACAAACATTAACTGTCATCTTCTGAAGGAGCATGGCCTAGTATGTAATCAACATCAGTCCTCACATATACCAAAGTGGCTCCCAACTTTCTTAACTATCTGAATAACTTAAATTTCGTTGCACCTACATTTTCAGGAAATTGTGCTGAATGTATGCCTGTTTTCACACAATTAATTTCCCATGTCGTTGGAGTAGCAGGGGTGACATATGCAGTCCCACCATGTCATATGTTCCTTAATTCCCAAGACATTCTCTCAGTTGCCTAGGTTGAATTAGATGGCTGGGAATGTCCCTGGCCATATCAATGCCCAGAAGACCAAATTCCTAAAAAAGATTGCTTTGAAGCTTTTTAATGATAGCAGGTTGAATACTATTTTTTATAAACAAATCTGCACTTCTAGACCCTTCCAAGTCAGCATATTTGATTTGAAACATGTTTTGCATCAGTCTAACATCCATAATGTGAAACGCAAATATATACTAGATACCTATCTCATTATTTATAAAGGAGTGGAAATAAAAAAAAGAATTTACGAAATGGAACTAGTTCTGAGAGATTAAGCACTACCAGATAACACTGGCAAAGAACAGTTCAATCTTGGTCTTTTAGTGAATGATAACTAAATGGGGACGTTTGCTTGTGGAACTAGACCTACATCTTTGCCACACTTGATTGATCTTTTCAGATTTTCCAAATCTAAAACACATGTTTAGGTAAATGTGTTATGTAGATAAGTTACAAAGAATAATTTGATAGGCTTCCAATTCATTTTAGAGATAGGAATTTACCTATGATTTTTATGAAGTGCTTATTGTATGACTTACTATTGCAACTATTTAAATTTTCCAAGGAAATAAATTGTACCCAATGCAGCAAACAAATAACATAGCCTGATTCTGTAATTATTATTAAAATAAGCAATGTCACCCTCTATAACCCTTGATTACAAAAAAGCTCCTCTGGAAATACCATTAACGCATATTGGTTCCTCTCTTTCGAATTTTTGCACCCGATTCTGAGCTTCCCCCTGGCAACTGGGATTAGCATGGAGTTATGGTTTTCGTGACTGGCATAGCCACAGAGTATTCACTTTTGTATACTGTTTTGGTAAACAAATTCCTTTAGGGATTACATAGAGGAGTTGTACTGAGTAGTAAACTAGGGCCACATTCATAGAAACGATGATTGAAAATCAGGCTCAATAGTGTCATGGCCATTAAGTTATGGTTTAAAGACAGAGGTACCTCTTCCACAAAGGCTTAATATTCACCACCACTCTAGAATAGCTTTGCCACAGATGCAGGCAGCTTTAATATGTAATGGCATGGTGGTTTGTCTCCAGAGGAAGAATAGTGGGTGGTGTTGGGCATCAGCATTATACTTTTAGCAACACTGTGCTAATGTTCCTGTTGACTGGTAGAGAACCCCCAGGCCACAGGGAATCAATGAAATTCTTAACTGCTCTGCCATGCATGATTTGCAATGTGGGGGCCTTTCAATGATTCCACCTGATCTGGGAGCCCTAAGTGTCCATAGTAACGCTTAGGATTACATTCCCCTGGGGAATGTAATCCTAAGGATTTCCTCACTCCTTGGCGAAAGTATAGACCTGAAAAGGTCCAGCAGGAATGCATGGAACCACTGGGGGAATGACCTGACTTACTTTTTGTCAGCGATTGCGTGCAACTCAGGGTTGTACCATGGTCTCTTACGGTATCGGCATATGGGAGCAGTCTCCCTTTCCCTGACTAGGAGGGGAAGTTCAGGGACTCATGGAGTAGCAAGGAAGAAAAGACCTGGTCTCTGGAATCTACCAAAATCTCAGAGTTTGCTGGTCACACACAACCACCTACCACCATTCTTTACTCCTACAAGGTCATGTTAAAAGGGTAGTGAGTACCACCACTTGATTCTATGTGTGTGAGTATTTTATAGGGCTGTGGCAGAGCAAAGGTAGGGATCCCACCATTTTGTGGTACCCGATTTTACTCCATCTTTTATTTGGTGGCTTAAAAGCAGGAGACAGAACTTTGGAAATGAAAAGTGAGTTCCTTCCTCACCTTAGAATAAATTAGCAGCCTCAGTAACTGTCATTATACGTATTTTAACACATTTGTTGATTGATAATATAGAAATGTGATAAATGGTGAACTACAGTTATTTAGATTAATTTCAATATAAATGGCCTGACAAGTTCAATTATAATAATCATTGTCGCTCCTTGTGAAAAGATCACACAATTCAATCTAAATTTGTGCCACTATTACATTACAATAAATAGAAATGCTGCTGTAGCGAGCTCAGTGACATATTACATGGTAACAGCTGTCACAATTTACCATTGCTTTATTTGAGATGGCATTGAATCATTCAATAATTAATCACTCTATTTCTTGAATGTCATAGAACCTGTTTTGATGCAGACTATGTCTCAAAGAAAGCAAACAAGCTGAAAGGGTGAACATTGTCGCAAATAAGAAATTAATTTGGCACTTAGCATTCCCTCACCTTGTTTAGAGTAGTCTTTTTCTACACACACCTTGAATAAAAATTAGAGTTTTAAAAGTGAAGCCAAATTATTGCATTCCTTTGAAGACTCACATTGTACTTATTCACACCAAAGTCATGTTAATGACTTGCCTTTCATTAAGAGAAAAGTGGATACATGAATAGACTGTTTTTACCATGGACACAACTGGAGAAACAATTTTAACGAAAGAATGCCATATATAACCATGTAAGTGATAGTGAACACAAACTTAAGGTATCACATTTACTTTGGGGTGAAGCCCTACTGGTCACCCTCAGGCCTGGCCAAATGGACTTAGGGGGTCATTCTGACCTCGGCGGTAAAAGGCCCTTACCGCCGGTCAGAAGACCGCCATAACACTGCCGCGGCCGCGGTTAACCGCCACGGTCATTCTGACCCACAACGGCCAAACCTCCAAAAATCCGTCCTCCACTGCAGCCCGCCACATCAGCGGGCAGCGAGAAACTGGAGATGACCAAACCTCCACCGTCACGCCAACAGAAATACGCCCATGCCATTACGACCCACGAATCCACACGGCGGTCATTCAAACGCGGTATTCCATTGGCGCTACACACCGCCGCGGTCAGAATACACACACAGCACCAAAACACAGCCACATTGGACAATTTGAAATACACACACCTGATACACATACACACACCACTCCCACACAATCAACCAACTATAAAACACACACCCACATCATCCACAAACCCCTGCGACCATAATTACTGAGAGAAGGAGAGAGAGACACAGCAGACAATCCATAGCAAGACACACTGAGGCACACTACACCATCACACACACCACATAGTAGCACAAAGCACCACTCACCAACATACTTATCATCACATACACCACCCCACACCTCACCCACACCACCCCATGGCACCCCAAAGGCACCCACACTTTTTGGACCGAGAACTCCGGGTCATGGTGGAGGAAATCCTAAGAGTGGAACCCCAGCTCTTCGGCTCGCAGGTGCAGCACACCAGTATAGCTAGGAAGGCGGAGCTATGGCAGCGGATCGTGGACAGGGTCAACGCGGTGGGACAGCATCCCAGGAATAGGGAGGACATCCGCAAAAGATGGAACGACCTACGGGGGATGGTCCGATCGATGGTCTCCAGGCACAACATCGCGGTCCAGAAGACTGGCGGGGGACCCCCACCCACCCCTCCCGAATTCACATCGTGGGAGCAAGAGGTCTTGAACATCCTGCATCCTCAGGGCCTCGCAGGAGTAGCCGGAGGAATGGACTCTGGTAAGTCCAATCTCAACTACTATATCCCCCCCACCCCACCAGCATGCCAATCCACACCCCCACCCTCACCCCCAACCCCCCAGCACACATCCTCCCTGACAATGTCTCACCATCCCAACCCACCCATCCCAACACCAACTCCTGCATGCCAACACAAATCATGGGCACCCATCACCTAAGCATGACCACTGCACTAACCCCCCCCCCCCACTAACTACCCTCACAACACCTCCCTCAAGGGAATGCCTGCACTGGGGGACAAGGGCACCCATAACACGCACGCTATTGCACACACAGAAACAATAACCAAACTCTCTTACCCCATGCAGGACCCGAACGACAACACACCAGCCAGGAGGGTCCAGAAGTGTCCATCCCACCACCGGAACAGGCCCACACTGAGGATAGCAGCTCTGTCGACAGTGAACCTGATGACCAGCCCGGACCATCGGGGACCTCTGGGCAGTCGGTTCCCCTCAGGCAGCCACAGGCCACACCAGACCCGACCCCCTCTGCCAACACCAGCACAGCTCCCACCCAGCGGGCCCATGCCTCTGTCTCTAGGACAGCTCAATCAGCGGTGTGTCTGCCACTACAGGGCACCCAGGCTAACCCAACACCCCAACAACAACAGGGACCTGGGGGCAGTGGTAGCGGGCACACCGTCCAGGGGACAGAGGCCGGGGGAAACCGGGCAGCTCGGAGGGCTGCTGTGCGACAGGGGGGGGAGGAGAGGCCCAGGGAACCCACTCTCCAAGAGGCCCTCACCACCCTCATGGGGGCATACCACCACTCCCAAGAAACGATGGCGACGGTACTGGCCAGGTTCACTGAGATCCAGGCACAGCAGGAGGAACGCTACATGGGGTTCAGGGAGGAGCTGAGAATCATCGGGACCGCAATGGGGACCATCGTCCCTGCCCTCCACAGGATAGAGGACGTGTTGCGGGACCATGGTGCACCACACAGGGCCCCTGTCACTAGCCCGGACCAGGAACAGCCTACCACCTCCGCCGGCGCTAGTGGACAGGAGGTCCCAACACCTCGACAGCCCCCCAGAACCCCACCTCCTGCTGAAGAACAACCACCCCGTAGAGCCTGAGACCAAAAAAAAAGACAGAGTAGGATGTCAAGACCCCCGACAGCAGGACATACCCCCTCAAGTCTTCCCACTGTCCCACATTGCCACCCTGTCCAACCATGAACTGCCTATGCTCCATCCTTCCACAGGCAAAAGGACAATGCACCTGTGAGACTGAGAACTGGACTCTGCCATGGATATTCCTCCACCCCCACCCATCACCCTTAGAATCACATGTACCGATATCTAGCACTGTAAATAAATCACATTTTGCACACAAATCTGTTTTGAGTCATGCTGTATTATTAACAAATGTATTACATATTACTGTTCAATTTCTGTTCTGTCAATTAGTCATGACAACATACCAATGTCAATACGCTGTATTTCATGGGCGAACCAAGCAGAAGTCAGGTACTGAGTCAGACAGCACTGAGAAGGGAAGGGAAAGGCAAAAATTAATGAAAAACATCTGTGGGGAACTACAGAAAGTACAGATGCAGGAGGCTATAAGCAATTGTGAAATGGCGTGGGTGATTCTTACCTGTGTGTTACTGGAAATACTGTTGTATCACTCTGTCCCTATTGTCTGTGTCGTCCTCAGAGTCTTCCTCCTCTTCACTCTCCACAGGCTCCACGGCTTCTACAACACCACCATCTGGACCATCCTCCTGCAGGAAAGGCACCTGGCGTCGCAAAGCCAGGTTGTGGAGCATACAGCACGCCACGATGATATGGCACACCTTCTTTGGTGAGTACATTAGGGATCCACCTGTCATATGTAGGCACCTAAACCTGGCCTTCAGGAGCCCAAAGGTTCGCTCAATCACCCTCCTAGTACGCCCATGGGCCCCATTGTACCGTTCCTCTGCCCTGGTCCTGGGATTCCTCACTGGGGTCAATAGCCACGGCAGGTTGGGGTAACCAGAGTCACCTTTAAGCCACACACGCTGTCTCTGTAGCTGTTCCATCACATAGGGAATGCTGCTATTTCGCATAACATACGCGTCATGCACTGACCCTGGGAACTTGGCATTTACATGGGAGATGTACTGGTCAGCCAAACAGACCACCTGGATATTCATTGAATGGTAATTCTTCCTGTTCCTGTACACCTATTCATCGTCATTTGGGGGGACTAAAGCCACATGGGTCCCATCAATTGCACCAATGATGTTGGGGATGTGTCCAAGGGCATAGAGATCAGCTTTCACTGTAGGCAAATCACCCTCCGCTGGGAAAATGATGTCGCTCCGCATGAGTTTCATCAGGGCAGACAACACTCTGGATAAGATCTTGGAAAACATAGGCTGAGACATCCCAGATGACATGGCCACTGTTGTCTGGAATGAGCCAGTTGCAAAGAAATGGAGGACAGACAGAACCTGCACTAGAGGGGGAATTCCTGTGGGTTGGCGGATGGGGGACATCAGGGCTGGCTCCAGCTGGGCACACAGTTCATGGATGGAGGCTCGGTCAAGTCGGTATCGTAGTATTATGTTGCGTTCTTCCATTGTGGACAGGTCCACCAGCGGCCGGTACACGCGAGGATTCCTCCTTCTCATCGCTAGTCCCAGCGGACGGTGCCTAGGAAGGAGAATATGGAGTACAGAGTCAATCCACTCACAGGTACGTACAACACAGCTTGCACAGTACAGGTAAATGTATGGTTTGATATGTTTGTATGTGTGCCATTGCAAGGCCTAGGCCTGTGTGACGCATTAGAAATTAAGCCATGTGGGTCCTTGAAATGGCCGATGCCTGACCTGTGAAGTGGGACAATGGGATGTGAGGTCACTGCGCTGGCGGGGCGCACCGTGGCGGTAGGCGGTCGAAGACCGCTGTGCGAAGACGCATTGGTTAACATTGAAGCCTATGGGTTTCAGGAGCCAATGACGATGTGCGCCGGCGGTCGCGGGACGCACCGCCGCGGTACGCACCGCCGCGGGCATGACCGCCATTTTCTATCTGCTCAATCATTCGAGACCTGATCATCCACAGGAGAGGACCTATACTGCAAGTGCTGCTGTGAACTCGGTCTGGAAGTGACAATGGCTGCTGCTACTGGTGAAAGGGCCCCCGCCTTCAGTTCAGAAGAGTGGGAGAAGCTCGTGGAGGGGGTCCTCCCCCAGTATGCGCTACCCTACGGTCCTCCAGACCAACAGGTGAGTACACTCAGTGCACATTGAATGGGTTATGCCTGTGTGGAGGGGGGGGATGTAAGTTGGTGGGGTGTGGAGGGAATGAGGAGTGCAACGCACGACAGATGAGAGAATGGGAACCATGACAAGGTTGGGGAGGGGGGGGCATGTACTCCAAACATGCAGATATGTGACGGTTTCTCTTTCCCACCCTGTACATGTCAAACAGGTGAGCGCCCACCAGAAAATCGATATTTGGCGTGCCATCGCCAAGGAAGTCCGGAACTTTGGGGTCTACAACAGACGGGGCACCCACTGCCGCAAGAGGTGGGAGGACATCCGCCGCGGAACGAGGAAGACCGCAGAAACACTGCTGGGGATGGCCTCCCGACCTAGGAGGGGTGCCAGTCGCACCATGACCCCCCTGATGTCCCGGATCCTGGCGGTGGCCTACCCTAATTTGGATGGGCGCTTGAGGACAGCACAGCAGACACAAGGGGGTGAGTATCCGCACATTCTCCTATCTGTATGCGCATTGGAGGCATCTGGGTGGGGGAGGAAGGCTGTGGGTGACATTAGGCCAGGGCGCTCTCTGTAGTGTAGTCCGCTCCCTTAGGCATGGCCCTGTGCCCCCGCCCCCCACCTCTGTAGGGTGCCAAGTGCAGCTACCCATGCTCCAGCATCACACATGTGCGCGTCTGTTGTCCCTAGACCTGTTTGCCTAGTCAGAAGTACTGAGTAGTGTACCCCAAGTTCGCGACTTAGTGCACAAGGCACCTGTGTCTGTCCTCTCCGCAAAGGGTATTGCTAAGGCATGCACTCAACTTTGTTTCATTTCTTCCCCCACCCTAAATCTTTGTCTTCTTGTGTTTTAGCATCATCCGGCGGAGGAGATTTGGCGTCGGAGCAGGAGGGAGCTGCAGGTCACCAGGCCCCGGTGGGCACTGACACAGACACCGAGGGCACCAGTGATCCGGAGGGCGAGGGGAGCACCACAACGGGGGCCGGTGGAGACACCAGCGACACGGACACGTCCTCGTTTGGGAGCTCCCTAGCGGTGGCGGCACCATCTGTGCCACCCGCAACAACAGGTACAGCCGCCACCCAGCGCACCAGCACCGCCCTCCCAGCAGCCCCTCAGTATTCGCTCCGTGGCCGCTCAGCCAGGAAGGCGCGCGTCTCCTTCGCCCCAGGCACCTCAGCCCCTGCCTCTGTTACCCCTGCTGCCCTCAGTGCGGAGCTCATTGACCTGGTGAGGACGGTCATTGTTGGGCAGACTACCCTTCTGAATGCCATCCAGGGGGTGGAAAGGGAGGTGCATCGGAGCAATGCCTACCTGGAGGGCATTCATTCGGGTCAGGCTGCCCATCAACGAGCGTTCACTGCTCTGGCCTCAGCACTGATGGCAGCCATTGTCCCTGTCTCCAGTCTCCCTCTTCTATCTGCCTCCACCCTTTCTCTGTCTCCTGTACCTCAACCTATCCCATCCACACCATCAGACCAGCCTGCACACACCTCAACACCCAAGGCCAGCTCATCCAAACATAAGCACCACAGAAAACACAAGCATTCACCCAAGCAACACACAGATGCAGACATATCAACAGTCACTACCACCTCTGTGTCCCCGTCCTCCTCGTCTCCCTCCTCCCTCCCTGTGACGTCTATACTCACACCTGCATGCACCCCAACATCAGCCAGTTCTTCCACCACCAGCAAACCCTCCACTACAGTCCGCACACCTGCAGTCACCCCCCCCACTGGCATTTACACGTCCCCTGTGTCCTCTCCCACTGTGTCTGTCACCCCCTCTTCCAAGACACATAAACGCAGGCAGACACTCAAACAACAGCCAACCACCTCACCACAGCCTACGTCCCAGTCACCTGCACCCAAGGACAGCACACCTGGCTCTCATACAACCACATCCTCTTCCTCCACTTCTCTCACCACTACTCCTACCCCTTACCTTGGTCCCAAGAAAAATTACCTCTCCAGTTTTGACCTCTTTCCCTCCCCCGACCCACCCCCTCCAACTGGGAAAAGTCCCAAGGGCACCTCAGCCACCACCAGCCCAACTTCTACAGTGCAAGTGGTGCATGGCATGTGGAGTCCACCCTTTGGCGGCAGTAACACTTCGGTGAGCAGCAAGGGGACAGCCAGCCCCCCCCAGGCAAGAGGACCCGGAAATTGAAGGGCCGCCGTGAGCGGACAGAGACGGCTGCCCCCAAGGAGGTGACTCCGGCCACTTCACCGGCCACAGCAGCCAGGGGAGGCAAGGGCCCGAGAGCCCCATCTAAGGAGCGGAAGGACACCAGGAGCGCGGAGCAGGAGGGCCCCACAAGCCCCATCCCGGCTGCAAGGGACGACACCAAAGGGCCCAGGACTCACTCCCCGAAGGGGCCCGACACAGCACGGTCGGAGGGCGAGTGAGCAGGGTGTCCAGGCCAGGTATGACTCCCTTGACATACTGCAAGAGCACCGCTGAACAGGGCCCCGCCGTGAAGACAGGTACCGCTGAACAGGGCCCCGCCGTGAAGACAGGTACCGCTGAACAGGGCCCCGCCATGAAGACAGGTACCACTGAACAGGGCCCCGCCGTGAAGACAGGTACCGCTGAACAGGGCCCCGCCATGAAGACAGGTACCGCTGAACAGGGCCCCGCCGTGAAGACAGGTACCGCTGAACAGGGCCCGCCGTGAAGACAGGTAACGCTGAACAGGGCCCCGCCGTGAAGACAGGTACCGCTGAACAGGGCCCCGCCGTGAAGACAGGTACCGCTGAACAGGGCCCCGCCGTGCAGAAGAGCACCGCTGAACAGGGCCCCGCCGTGAAGACAGGTACCGCTGAACAGGGCCCCGCCGTGCAGAAGAGCACCGCTGAACAGGGCCCCGCCGTGAAGACAGGTACCGCTGAACAGGGCCCCGCCGTGCAGAAGAGCACCGCTGAACAGGGCCCCGCCGTGAAGACAGGTACCGCTGAAAAGGGCCCCGCCGTGAAGACAGGTACCGCTGAACAGGGCCCCGCCGTGAAGACAGGTACCGCTGAACAGGGCCCCGCCGTGCAGAAGAGCACCGCTGAACAGGGCCCCGCCGTGAAGACAGGTACCGCTGAACAGGGCCCGCCGTGAAGACAGGTACCGCTGAACAGGGCCCCGCCGTGAAGACAGGTACCGCTGAACAGGGCCCCGCCGTGAAGACAGGTACCGCTGAACAGGGCCCGCCGTGAAGACAGGTACCGCTGAACAGGGCCCCGCCGTGAAGACAGGTACCGCTGAACAGGGCCCTGCCGTGAAGACAGGTACCGCTGAACAGGGCCCCGCCGTGCAGAAGAGCACCGCTGAACAGGGCCCCGCCGTGAAGACAGGTACCGCTGAACAGGGCCCGCCGTGCAGAAGAGCACCGCTGAACAGGGCCCCGCCGTGAAGACAGGTACCGCTGAACAGGGCCCCGCCGTCTCAAGCACCGCTCCGCTGGGCCCTTCCTGTCAAGCACCGCTCCGCTGGGCCCTTCCTCTCAAGCACCGCTCCGCTGCACATCGCCATGTCATGCACCGCTGCGCTGGGTCCCGCCGTCTCAGGCACTGTTTATGGTTCACTGTGCCCACCATGCCTCCTCCTTGACCAGTGGACTCTGTAATCCACCTGAGAGACTGTGGCTTTGCACTCCCCAGGATGGTCCAGTGGGCAACCCACCCACTGCAGAGACTTGAGAGACTGTGGCTTTGCACTCCCCAGGATGGTCCAGTGGGCAACCCACCCACTGTAGAGACATTGAGAGACTGTGGCTTTGCACTCCCCAGGATGGTCCAGTGGGCAACCCACCCACTGCAGAGACTTGAGAGACTGTGGCTTTGCACTCCCCAGGATGGTACAGTGGGCATGGTGGCTCCTCGTGGATCTGGCGTCGTGGACTCATGTGGCTGTGGTGGCCCCCCCTTCCCTTCCCCCTGAGGTGCCTGTAGTTTTGACATCAGATGCCCCTGCAGTGTTCTCTCCAAAGGACTCAGGTCTCGTGTGTGGGCTTTGCCCTTGTTTCGCAGAACCTTGGCCCACGGACATGTTAGATTCGTAGGATGTGCAGGACTTGTTACTTCAGTGATACACTGATGTGTATATCTTTTTGTTTTTTGTAAATATTTTTCACGGTTGCTCAATTATTTCCAGGTGCTTTTTTTGTACATGAAAATTTATTCCAAATTTGGTTGTGTCATTGTATTTTTAAAGGGTCTTTGTGTGGTGTCACTGTGACTTCCTGCTCTGCATTGGTGTGTACATATTGGGGGGGTCGCATATGTGTATGCCCGTAACCTTTCTTCCTCCCCCCTCCCGTGTGTCGTAGGTGCAGTACTCACCGTTGACGTCTGCGCCGGAGTTCGTACTCGTGGTAGATGAGCAGGTAGACGAGAGCAGGTATGATGTTCAATTCGGGTTCCATGCTGTCCGGATTCCGCGTGGAGTGTCTCGAGGTGAGCGTTTTCCATTGGAAATGTCTGTTTCCGCCGTGTTTTTATCAGCGGGGCTCCCGCCCCGGAAAAGGTGGCGGATTGGTGGGTCGTGATAGGGTGGGCGGTACATTGTCTGCCGCCTGGCTGTTGGCGGTGACCGCCGCGCTGTTTGTTTGTTCCGCCGTGGCGGTCGGAGTGTTAATGCGGCGGGCTGTGTTGGCGGTTCCCGCCAGGGTCAGAATTGCATTTTTTTGACCGCCGGCCTGTTGGCGGGTTGGCCGCCGCTTTATCACCGACCGCCAGGGTCAGAATGACCCCCTTAATGTGTAATCACTGCCCCATACAAGTGTTTATAACATAACATAACATAACATAACCACTGCCTTTCTTGTCCTTTTATTTCGTCCACAAACGTGGTGGTTGACCAATATAAAGGTTGACCATTATAAAGAATGGCTCAAATGATTAATGTATAAGGATTTTTTAGGGTTAATACTGATTCAAGCATGAGTAATAGAATGCGACACAGGGGAGCAAGTGCTGTTTACCATTCAGTAAAACTTTTGCTTTGTGCTGGAAAAGGAAACTTTTAACAGCACAAAAATGCTTTGCCCCACTTGTTTCTGTTTGCTTTAATGGAGCTCCACTGAGGTTTGGGTCAAAAACATATAGTTAAGGCATTCATTAACAAAGGAACATGTGTTCATTTCTCAAACAACTGATGCACTGGCTGTTGGCTGAGGTATGCAGCATACATGAAGGTTGTGGCCAAGATGGCAATCGGGCAGGCACACTGAAAAGCTCCATGTTGTCAGCCACCCGGTACCATCCTGTAATGTAGGTGCACCCTCATCAATTGAGTGGTGGCCGTCCAGAAGTACAGTTGGAGCTGGCCGAACTGTGTACGGTGCTGTGGGAAGAAGGAACCCTGATGGCGGCTGGAGGGGCGGGTCTGCGGCCTGGAGAGCTGTGGCTGTAGCCCTGTGTGGCCACCCTCCTCGATTGTACTGCTTGCCCAGAGCTTTCATTACGGAGTTGTACAGCTGCAGTGGCAGGCTTGAGTTGTGCCATAGCCATGAACCTTGGCTGTCTTCCCACCCTACAGATCCCTCACCTGAATTCAGCAGTGGGAGAGCTGTGGAGTTGAGGCAAATGCCCACAGGGTACAACTGTGGACTGGGAGTGTTGTGTACTTTCCCTCTACAGACTTCCTTCACAGAAGCCCATGGTCCGGTGGTGCCAGAGCTGTGGAACCCGTCTTGCCATAAGCAGATGTGGGGAGTTAAAGCAACAGTAGAGATATGTGACAGCCAACAGGGGACAGGATTATTCCCCCCACTGAGTCAAGGCAGGGAGTAACGGCCCTCCTTCATGGGGCTGAAGCTTAACATACCACTGCCTCCCATCGCAATCATCAGACGATCACTAACCGCAGTAAGGTATGTGCATACTGCTGGGATAGCAGAACTTTTTCCGGCCACCCAACCTGAAGAGCAAGGGACTGCATGGCGCACAGAACTACATAGCTGAAACAGTGCCTTGTACGGTCTGGCCAGCCAGGAGATTCTCAAGATAAAGGTATATTGAGGGTATACAGAGGGTTCTCAACCTTTTCCTCTTCCTTGTTCCTCCCCCACCCGTTGGCTTGAAGGTGTGACAACAGCGACCCAGTAGCCATGGTTAAGCAACACCACCCTAAGGTTGAGAGGGTTACCCCGACTCGCTGGTGCCCCTTGCGTGATAGGAGACATGGCATGTGCCACTGCTCACACTGGAGCTGCACAGGCGTACATATTTGATTAACTCCTTCAGGCATCAAAGACGTCAAAATCACACTAGATCCCAAGCTGGATGCCTTGTGGATCGAAATGGACCTGCTGCAGGCTAACCATGCCAGCTGGTGGGAAAGAGTGGAATCCAAAAAATCTGCCATGGCAGGCATGCAGCCATCTATTGGTAGATATGTAGTCCGAACTAAAGGCCCTACAGGCTGAAGTGACTTCACTAAGTGCCAAAACCTGACAATATGAGGGGCCTATCATGTAGTAACAACATTTGTGTGGTGGAGCTACTAGAGAGAGTGAGGGCCCCAACATTCACCTACTTTCTGAAGACTGGTTGCATTACATTCTGCTGGGTGAGAAAAGATACACATTTTTCTTGGTTAAGTGAGCCACCTGGGGGCCCAGCAGGGCTCTTCCACCAGGAGCTTCTCCCAGGCTTGTGTTGTCACACACCTTTAACTATATAGACCATGATTATCTCTTGCAAGTTGCCTGCACGAAAGGCCCCTGGCAAGTAGATAACAGCCCACTGAATATTTACCCAGACTACACAGCAGATGTGCACATCAGGCGGGGTTTATTCATGTGAGTCAAAAAGAAAATGTGCCTACTATGGTGACAATATTTACTGATGTTTCCAGACAAACAATATGTCATAGACTCTGGTCAGATGTTTTTTTCTGTGACACAAACTGAGGCCTGCGATTGGCTGGAATCAAATGGAGTCAGTCTGCCACCTTGGGACTCACTCTTACCAGTGACTGGTGGCCCTGGAGGCCAGGTGGGAGCAATACAGAGTCCACAAAGGAAGGCCTATGGAGAAAAAGGCAGTGAAGGAGCGTGCAGTGAAAACACATGAATAGGAGCCTCAACATAGTCAATCCTCAAGTTCACCTGACCACACAGCGGACTCCCCAGAGAGGGGGTTTACCCTGGCTCTAGAGAACTTCCTATCAGAACTCTGGTCAGGCCTTGCTTCTGATCATCTGACTGTGGACCAAGTGATCTGAACAGAGGCACTATATCCTTTCCCTTATTTCACATCAGGGTTATAGGGGACCTACCCTCAACTATATTACGAATGTGGCATGGTCACATCCTCTTTCTCCACATGAATATCCCCCCCCCACACTCCAAAGAGAACTTTTACTAATATTGTATTGTATAGTTTATATTTGGTACATGCATGTTGCTGTTTTGACTTGGGGATGGGAGTTGATATTTATTCTGATGCCTTATTTCCTTGTGTGACCCGACTACAAAACAGTGTCATTAGAGGGGGGGACTGGGACTACCGGTGGACCTTCGGGTCTCACTGAATGTGAAGTTGGGGAGAGGACAGCATACCAATCATGACAACCTGCTTGACAAATTCTCACCCTCTATACAACATTGTAATCTGGAATATGCGGGGTGTGAGCATGCCTAGAAACCGCCACTAAGTGCACTCTTATCTGTGACACTGATAGATCCACATAGCATATTTGCAGGAAGCCCACATGATGGCCATAGTGCATCTTAGGCTTGGCTGTTGTTAAAGAGGCCAGGTTGTTGGCACCTCCTATTCATCATATGCAAGGCGAGTGCTCCTGTGAGTGGCACTGGCGATGCCACTGGAGTTCACACGTAAGATGTGGTGGCTGAAGGGAGACTAGATAGCGCACCGATCACACATGAATTAAGGTATGCCCCCAGTGTTGGTCAGTCACAATTACTACATACTTTAGCACTCAAGATGATAAAGGAACTAAATGCACCAAGTATTTGGGGTGCAGACTTTAATTGTGTGCACACCAATACCCTGGATAGGTCCATCCCTCCACTGCATGGCACTGCAGCAGCCAGAACTGAAGGACGTGTGGCACTCCATGCATCCACTCACTAGAGAACATGTCTTCTACTCCTCCGTCACACAGTTGCAAAACAGAACTGACCTTCTTCTGTGTAACCCTGACATGTTACTGCTTGTTACAGCTACTGAATACCTTGGCCACACACTCTCCAACCTCGCAAGATGACAATAAACATGGGCAGATGGCAAACACCCGTACCCCCCGGGTGGTTACACAGATGGGTCCTACATAATACCTCACTTCCTGAGTATATAGGCACATGCCACCCAATGTTCTGAGGAAAAAGATGGAACAACATCCGGCAGAGGGGTGTAGTTGGATGCTTTCAATGTGGTCATGCAGGTACTATGCATCAAGTCTGAGTATGGCCCGAAGCTTGCATTGCGATGCAAAATAATGGTTAGAGAAATTTCAATACATGCAGCAGAGGTGTGGGCTAAAGAGGGCGTGAGGCGCTTGCTCTGAGAGAGGAGGACAAGATGCTAGTGCAGAGACTCAAGTTCCTGGACTGTGTAGAATACGTAGCCAAACAGAGACATAGCAGAGTGCATACTGGCTTGACTGTTACATTTGGATGCTGACAGGTTGTAAATTAACGTTATAAGAACCCAGACAGAAAACATCAATGTCCAAGTGGATATTAACATAGACTTCTAATATTACTATAGCTCTCTCTATCAGGAAGTGGAGAGCCATGAGGGATTCCAACTGCAAGACTACCTGATCAGTCTGTTGATACCATGCCTAAACCTCCTGCAATGCCACTCTTTTGATGAACTGCTGTCAGTAGACAAAATTCAGCATGCAATAGACCAGCTGGTGCTCAAACAAACTACAGGAACATATGGGTGCCCTGTGGAGTCAACCTATGGGACCCCTCGTCATAATGTTCCATTGCACCAAAGTTAGGTGTGTTCTACCTACAGCCTTAAGGGAGGTGTTGATCATGGTTCTCCTGAAACCAGACCGCGACCCGTTGGGATCGTGACCCACTGGAGGTGCACTAGTACAGGCCCCTTTCTCTTCACAATACAGACTGTAAGATTCTTGGGAAGATAATCTTGAATGCTACCTTCACTACCTACATTGTTATATCACAACAAGAATGGTTTTATCCCAGGGAGGAATACGCTCAACCTGAGATGCCTCTTTTGTCTCATGGAAGAACACCCCCCAATGGTGCCATGTTTTGATGATGGTAGTGGTGTCTGCACTCTCTGATAGGCCAAAGATGCATAAGTTATTTTTTATGGTACAGCCCTCAGAGTCTTCAGCATGTCCTTTGAGGAAACAGATTTGGTTTGTTAAATCTTCTATTTTGTTACAGATTTCATGGTGATTGGGGTGAGCTCTTTTATGGAGATCTCATTTAAGAAGACTTTTCCCATAATTTGTATTGGTCTTCCTCAATCTAAAACAACAATATCAACCTTTAGTTTGAGCACTGATCTTGTATCATAGATTTCTGGTAAGAAAAGGTCCAACTTGTCCAATGCCTCAGCAACAGTACTAGTGGATTGTAAAGTACAATTGGAGTCATGTGACGGATCTTTAAATGGCATATTTACTTCCCACACCCTCCTGTGTGGGTATGAACCTCCAGCGACACTGTTTTGCCAGTATTGCTTGGGCACCTCAGCGGGATGACCTGGGAACTGGGATCTGCTCCACGAGTTCCAACCGGTTGAAGTTATTGCAGTGGAGCTCTGAGAGAGAAGGCACACAATCAGGGACGAGATAGCCAGAGGCCAGTAAAAGTATAAGGCCCTTTTGAAGTTCAAATAGTTACTGTGATCAAGGCCCAGGGCAGTAAAGCAATCAAGAAGTTAGTGGAAACTGCTATTTTAAGGATTCCCTCTGACATCACAATGGCCTGTGAGATGCTCAAGGTAGTTTTAGAGGAGGCAGTGAAGGATAGGAGCAGACATGGCCAGTCATGCAGACCTGTCTCCACAGTGTAGAGCTTAATCCAGTGCAGTGTCAGACAAGTCTGGGATTAAGTGTTGGATCGCAGAAGGCTAGTCCGTGGATCATCAGGATCAGCTACAGCCAATCACAGTTGGACTTTGATGCTTCCGTATCAGCAATGGGAATGTACAAGGTTTGCTTGCAATTCTAGTGAACTGTACTCTCTAGGTAGGTGTGGGTTTAGGATAGACCAAACAAGATGGAAAAGGGTGGGGATCTTTGAATTACATCCACTGTTGTTCCAAAACTTTTCCTAAATCATTCCACACAGTGCAGGGATTGGCCTCACGACCACCATTGAAAATGGAGCCCTGTGTAGGTCAGTCCCGCTTTCAGGAGCACGAGGGTGGACCCAATTCCCTGGTCTGTTGGACCTGAATCTGATATGTCAGTAGCTCATTTACAGGCCTGTAGCTCCATAGCTAGCCCGTAAGGCTGTGAGTCAACAGGGAGCACATAAGCCCTACGATCTAACCTCTGCGACCATTCTCAAGAATTGAGCATGGCCCCCAGTGCTCACTCGGGATCTAGGTCTTGGGAGGCAGGATCCACTTCAAACTGGCTGAACGTAAACAAGGTCTCAAGGTCCACATACCGCTTCCAGTATGTTCTGTCATTCACTCTAGATTTGTCCCAATGTTAATCACTCTCACAGACAGCAAGGGGTAAGGAAATTCAAATATGAGGTGGATGACCTGCTGGCAAAGGGGGCTCTTTCAAATTCAATTACCATCTTGGGTGGTTGGCTGTGCCCTTTGCTCATATTTGGATTATGGAAACAAAAAAAATTGTGTCAGAGGATTTCTGTAACGCCTTTACAACAAGCAACTAATTCACATTATTTCATCCAAACCTTCTGTCAGAAATGATTTACCCTATTGTTCACTCATACTGCCTTATGCTTGGCTCATCTTTTTAAAAAGGCCTGGCCTGCAGGGAGAGTGTTCACAGTCTTTAGCCACAGCTATATAACACTCTCAGGATCCTGCTTCATAACAATGATTATGACTCTATATTCTAGGAACGGATGAAAACCTTTCTGTGTTGTTAAATTCTCTGGTATGCTTTCTTTCCCTGTTGGGTAGGGTGAAGTTGTAGCACCAGGATACCTTTGGTAAATGTGAGACATGAAAGTCAATCAAACAGTATTTAAATAAAGGGTCCATAATTACATTGGGTAATATCAATATTACACTGTCATGTGATGGCCATTAGCTAGCATCAATCCAGGCTACTCCTAACAAGCCTCTACATAGAAATGCAAGTGGCGGACAGTGGTAATGAATACAGAGAGAGGAGCCTAAGAAGATTAACAGATAGAAGAAAGTGTATTCCAACTTGTATAAAATAGATGTTTTAAACCAAATTAAGAACTCCATCTGTTAGAAATGGGGTTTCTGGTTGGCTGGGGTATGCACCTAAGCCAGGCAGAACCCACCCACTCTAGTCAGGGCAAGGGAGTTACACGTCCGAGATAACTCCTACTGACCCCCTTGGTAGCTTGGCACGAGCAGTCAAGCCTAATCCAGGGGAAATCACAACACACACAACACATGTGACGCAATATGTACACCACAAAGTAAACACAACACAGAGCTATGTAAAAATAAACTGTATTGCACAAAACATAATTAGACCAAACATTACACGTCAGTAATACCCTGCTTCCTTAGCAGTTGTCAGGATGTTACACAAGTTACTAATACTCTGCAAGAATAAGCAGTTGTCACATTAGACCACATAAGTACTCATGATTATGCACAATAAGCAGGAGTCAGTAATCACAGTAAATAAATGCACTTGTCATAGAAAATATCATAAAGGCCTATATCAGGAACATTATAAAATTATATGGCAAGTCATTAAAAAAAAACATACATCAGCCTGGCATGCCCATAACAGGAACATGTAGCAAATATATCTTTCTAGAAGTGGCATTTTTGTAATAGTAATAAAAAAATACACCTACACCAGCAAGCAGAGTTTCTTACCACCATTACAACCATACCAAACATGCCTACGCTACCCCTTATAAATCAGACAATAACCCTTACGCATAAGGCAGGGCATTTCCAATGCAATCCTATGAGAAAGCAGCACTCACAGCTGTGAGACACCAAGATAGGCTGTTTGTCACTACCAGGACAGGCCACGCAACCTGACACATGTCCAGCCTTCTACATACCTGGAACCCTGTCCATAGGGCTAGCTAGGGCGTACCTTAGGGATGACGTACATGTAGTAAAAGGGGAGTTCTGGGCCTGGCAAGTAAATTTAGATGCCAGGTCCCTGTGGCAGAAAACTGTGCACACAGGCCCTCCGCTGGGAGGCCTGAGATAGGTTTGAAAGGCTACTTCAGTGGGTGGTGCAAGCAGCGCTGCAGGCCCACTAGTAGCATTTAATTTACAGGTCCTGGGTATATTGATACCGCTTTACAAGGGACTTATAGGTAAATTAAATATGCCGCTTAAGTATAAGCCAATCATACCAATTTTACAAAGGAGGGCACATGCACTTTAGCACTGATTAGCAGGGATAATGTGCTCAGAGTCATAACATCAGCCAACAAAGGTCAGAAAAATAAGGAGGCAAGAGACAAAAAGTCTGGGGAATTACCCTGTAGAAGTGTCAGGTCCAACACCATCTATTTGGCAAGAGCTATAAAAAACTAATACTAGTGTAAGCAATGAGTATTTCTCTTGAAGATTTTGAAAACTGTACAGAGCTTTGCATCTCCTTAGACAATTCAAAGCATAGTGGAAGTTGATGATTTGCTCTTGTTATACTTTAAAAATATAAAAATTATCCTGAATGAAATTTGGTTGGACTTTCTCTGAGAATGATTGATGAAGGTGTGATTGTCAGCGCACTCATACTTTTGGATCTACCTTTAAAATTCAACACAGTTGACAGTAAGTTATTGTTCAGCATCTCTCAGTTCATGCTATGATCAGAGTCCAATCAGTTGCACCAACACATCCTTTGACAGGGAGATGTAACTTGGTAGATTAAGATCTCATCATACACTATTTGTTCATAGGTGTCCTCAATATCAGCGCTTGTCAAAGACAAGACATTGAGAAGGTCTGTTAAGTTACTTTTTTGATTGGCTAAGAAAGGACTGACTCCTCCTATTAACCACTGTGTAGCTTGCACAGAACAGTATGTGTGAAAGGTGGCATGAGTCTCTTTAAAAGTATAACAGTTAGGAGGAAAAATCCACAAGGTGAAAAAAAAACCTTCTGGGAAATCTTGTAGCCCTTGAATAAAGACGAATATTTAATTAAAGAATAACTGCAAGGAACCAAGCTCCTCCTGACATCAAGCATAAAAAGCCAACCATCAAAACGCTAGATGCAAACATCTCGGGCAGAATTAAAAGCAAACGGCCAAAGAATATGACTATAAATAGGAAACAAATGTGTTTTGGTGCATCCATCACCTAACAATGGGCCCCCTTTGTATAATGACAAGAATATTCTATAGACTAACCACCATCTTGGAATCAGCTGTTATATAAAGCTTTGGCCACTCTTTTAGAAATCAATGGTGTTCCCCAGGTAGACATTGGAGAGACCCAAGATTAACATCCTTCAGCCAGTGCATCATTCCACATCTATCCTGTTGCTCTTCTTGTCCAGCACTCCTACTATTGCCCTAAAGGTGGCTGCAACCATGGAAATGTCAGGCAACTCATGGAGTGGAAGCATTTAGCAACAAGCCCAAACATGTTATCTTAAAACTTGTCGCCCTTCAATACGAGTCCAGCTTCCTCCATTTTTTCCAGTCTTCGTACAGTTCTGACACCCCTTCAATCGAACATCATACCAACAGCTGCTATCTTGTCTGATTCTTCAGTTAGGCATGCCATTTGATGTGCCTATGCAGATAATAATCTGCTGCTTTTCAAATGACAAGAATGTGATCCTGAGATATTGATTTGAAGTCCACAAGCTTGAGAAATGGTTCAGAAATGGTTTACCACACATTTTTGGAGATGTCAGTTAAGACAAATTTCTAATATTTTATAGCCTGTGGCTCATATTCCCTCAGGCCTGCAATAAATCATAATCTGTTGAAAGGAACTGTGGTACATTAATTGATTCTTGTAAGAAATCCATGTGCCTGGTCACCTCAGATTTCCTTTTATAAACCCTAGTTTTACTAGTATTATGACTCTGTGTATTGTGATTCTGCTATTCACTGGTACAGTGTATGTGATCTGACCCTAAATGGTACTGCTAAAACTGATTTCACTCAAATCATCTATTTAACTTTCCAGTAAGGCCATAGTAGGTGGTGTAGAGACAACCACAATGGCACAAAAGTTGAATGTTGTATGTGAGCTGCAGTGGGTATTTACATGACTCATATATATAATTAATATGTATGGCTACTAGGAGCACCACAGTGCTTTAACTGGGCTGCATTGTAAAACACTTATGCTGTGAAATATGGATAGAAGAAGTGGCTATTGGTCTATGGAAACTGAGTTTTATTTATTAATAAGTCCATCCTAAAGTGTGACTTTTGAGCCCACATGGCTAGGTGTGCCCTTTCTGGGAATAAATCTTGAAAAGTTGTTTTCACTGCCAGGGGAAAGAGGTAGAGCCCCTTCAAACAAAAGAAGGTTTTAGCCATTTCATATTTAAGAATCTAAGAACTTTAATAGTAAAGTGAAGAAGAGGTGTTGCAAAAGGTGGTGAAAATAGCGAGAGGAAGTAGACTGAATTGGGTGGGGAACAAATCTTCTGTCACTGACTAGTACACACGATAAAACTGGCACCACAAACTACCGCTTCAGAACATTCTTGGACCTGGAAAGACAGCACGTGATGGGTGGAGACCCTACTGGAAAAATAGAACTAAAGGGCTCTCAACCCTTACTGTCACTCATAGACTGCAACTGATATACCAGTGTCTTGGCTGAAATCCTGTTTTCTACACAAGAAACACAAAAACACAAAGAAGCTTGCCTCCAAGAGGGTCCAACTGATCACAGAAGACCAGACCCTGATGAAAACCTGACTTGAGGTGCTGTGCCCTGAAGGAAATATGAAAAAGTACTTTTCCAGCAGTTAGAGAACAATGGGGCTTAGACATTTTGTTCTCCCTCCAGAGCACTAGAAAAGTTGCTGAGGCTCACTGCTCATGGAGGGTGTCCCAGAGGCAAGCAATGAAGGAGGATTTAGCCTCATGGCAAATGTGCCCAACCTTGTGGAACCCTCATCATCTACAGATTCCAGCGTTGCCCGGCTGGAATATTTTCCTAACTTCAAAAGTGACAACATCTGAAGATAAAACTTTGGATTAGGGTGAGGTGGAAAAATCAATCCCAGTAACCTTAACAGCTATGACTTTCAATGGTTTTCTGTTCTGAACTTTTTTGCTCCAACGCCATCAGCTTCAGTGATAACTAGATGATTAAATACCGAATACTAATTGAAAATCATGTGTTTCAGCTTTGCCCCACTGGGTGACTCTGATTTCTGAAAAGTAGACTACATCAGAAGGCAAAAACTTTTATCCAGTCAATTCACTTTGTGTATCTGATATCCCCTCTAATACAACTGGTCTGAAATAAGGCACTTTTTGCCTTTAAACTTTCAAAATTCATAGTGGTGTGTCTCCTTGTCCCATTTTGATCACGTTTGTATCTTTTTGCTTGCCAACACTTACCTTTGTTTCTAAATCAGTTAACAATGTTCTTCTTTTGTTGGTTTCTTGACTTAAAATTATACAACAGTACCAGAGGCCAGAATTATGCTCAAAACTTTGTATTCCTTTAATACTTCCAGCTGTGTTCAGCAATAAAGAAAAACTACCTTTCCTGAGGTGTTACAGGAAAGGACTACACAAGTAACATTGAACCAATCAGAGGCCAATACTGCAAGTCCATATAAATAAACAGCTTCCAGGACACTTCCTCTCTTTCTTTCCAGTTGTCAGCTGTGAGATGAGTGCCTTTATTGTTTACGATTTATTCTGCCATTGTTTGTAATCGGCATTTGGTTTTTCTCACTCGTGTAGGGCTTGCAGCAGAAGCACGTTCAACAGCGCTCAATTCTCAGCTGCTTTCACTTCACTGTTACTCGGGGCCATGAGAGTGTGATGAGGCCAACTGCCCCCTAGAGGGCAGGTCGCCGACGGGCTTGGCGCATCTTTACTGCTTAGTATGAAAGCATGCCTGCCACATATGTGGAGCGGTGACTCCCCCAGTTCGAGCCTTCTTGTGCCTGCCTCCCATAAGCTGCCTCGAAAGCCTGACGACCTGCGAGCGCAGGGTCAGTATTTATCCTGAAAAGCAGTGGTGCCTTTGATGCAGTTGCACTAGGCAGCTTCAGGGGCTGGGCCCAGGCGGTATTAACCCGTCTGACACTAAAGGGTGAGCAGCCTGTTTCTTGACTGGCAATGTTTAAACTTTTGCTTTGCACACTGCAGTATCTGCCTGGTTCTACCTGGCCTAGTGATACTTGACCTGAGGGCCTCATTTATGGGCCCTCCCCCAGTAAAATTGACAGGCTCCCTCCCGTGTTCTGAACTCCCTATATGTTACATAGTGGGAGGTGTGTGATTTTGTCTCTTACCCATGGCCATGCAATCCAATGAGGATGGGAAACATTGTGAGGAAGAGAACATCTCGGTCCTACAAATTGATAGTGAATTTTATCAGGCAATGGATGCCTCCATTACCCAAGCAATGGCCTCGCCATTGAACCGCTGGAACTGTGCCTGTTAGAATTGGCGTTTTCATGCCTTGCTCCCCTTGATAGATCCCCCTTTGCCATAGTTTCAGTGCTGGGACACAAGCAACAGGTGAAGCACCCACCTAAGCGCCGGGTAGAGGTGGAGGTGGAACTTACAGCTTTTGACAGGCTTAAAAAGGCATTCCCTCAGGTTTTGAGGTTTCAGCAGACACCCTAAGTGATCTGGGAACAACTGCCTGCCTTTCCCCCTGCCAATGGTGACTCTCACTGGGACTCTGAAGATGAGGCAGGCCCCTCCAGGCCTTGATGGCCATCTTCACTTTCTACCCCTAATCTCACTGACTCCCAAGAGCCTGAGAATTCCTCTGATATGTTAGACCCTGAGGACTTAGTTCATCCTAGGTCAGCAGAGTAACTTCCCTTGGATAAAGTGGGCAAATATGTGTCAAACAATCTGAGGAAACCCCACTTGAGAAGGAGGTTAGAGCCAAACTCTGGGCAGAATGTCCATGCCCCTCCCTAACTGGCAAGGTATACGCCCGCATGGCCACCTTACTGCATAAGTTCAAACGGGACACCAAGAAGGGCATAGAGAGATTCTGGGTGTCCTGTCAGTATAAGCTCCTCAATGTCATTTCCCCCCTTACGAAAATTCTGGATTTGGCAGAGTAGGCTACAGCCTCAGGCTCCTGTCTATTCCCTGAGGTCATATCAGGCTTGTGCAATGGACCATTATTTTTCCTGGTAACACGAATTGCGCACTTTCTATGGAACAGCACCAGTCCCTTCTAACTTAGGTCGACCCAAAGTTGGGAGACCTCGCTTCCACAGAGACAGGGGTGGTGGCAAAAGGTAATCTCTTTTAAGTTAGGAAAATTTGTGGCTACCTTCACTTCCCTCAACAAGAAGCAGAGTTCCATAAAGAAGGTTTTCCACCCTCGCATTTTTGTTGGGGCTGGTCATGCAGAGGGTACTCAACCGGCCACTTATAAGTCCAAGGCCCTCCAAGAGCACAAGCCCTCCGGAGAAGCCAAGATCAATCTTGCCTCTGAGAGTTTTTCCCTACCAGAAGGGGCCAGCAGGGACCAGGCACCAGAGGTTCCTCTGGGGAACAATTCTAGGGATTCCAGCACTCTAAGTGTTCGCTTCCATTTTCATGTTGATGTGGGGGGGGGACGTTTATATTGCTTCTTACACAACTGGCGTGCCATTATCACAGATGCTTGTGTATTTCAAAGGGTACCGGGGTTCCAAGTAGAATTTTATAGAGCTCCCATCCAACACTCAAGACTGCATATGCTGCTTTTTTTATGAATCGCAAATGGCTCTGATAGATCAGGAGGTGGAAGGTCTGCTCCACAAGCTGTCTGTTGTTCCCTCCCTGCCCCATCTATGCTGTTTCCTCTGAAACCTTTTCCTTTTGGAGAAACAAGGTGGTGGACAGAGACCAGTCATTAACCTACAAGAATTCAATGGTTTGCTGGTCTACCGCAATTTCAAAATGGAGGGGATCTATCTACTTCAGGACCTGTTACAGCTGAGCGACTGGATGGTGCGTGTATATCTCAAGGATGCGTAATTACCAGTCCCCATTTTTCCCCTCACCACAGGTTCTTTCAATTATAATTGGGCAGCACAGTATTCAAGTTCAAGACCATTCCTTTTGTTCTTTCCTCAGCCCCTTGGTGTTTCACAAAGGTTCCGAAGCCAGTCATGGAGTGTTTGTGGGCTCTGGGGTATCGTAGGATAATCTATTTGGTTGATTTTCTCCTCATGGACCATTGCCTGGTCACCCTGAGGGGTCAATTGCAGTCTGTGATCGATGTTTTAAAGAGTATTAGGTTTATAATCAACATCAAGAAATCCTCCTTGGTTCCATTGAAACAGACCACCTTCCTCAGGTTTGTCGCAGACTCAATGGAATAGACTCTCAGCTTGCCCTCCAGAAAGATGATGAAAATCTGCAGAGAATTGAAAAAGACTCCTTCCAGATCTGCTACCTCTCTGCGTCAAGTGGCACAAATAGTGAGACTTCTATCATTCTCGATCAAATCGATTTTCCAGGGCCACTTCATTACAGGGCCCTTAAGAAGATCAAAGCTTCCCACTTGGGCAGAGGCCTCAACTATTTGGAGCAGCTTACTCTGACGCAGGTGCGCAGGACCAAAATGGAATGGCGGTTGTCCCATATGAAGGCCTGGAATGGCAAAGCCATCTTCGGTTTGGATCCAGGCCTATTATAGAATTGGATGCCAGCAAATTCTGTTGGGGAGCACGTTGCAGAGACTTGTGCACAGTAGGAAAATGGTCCGTGGCTGAACATGCTCTTCACATCAATCGCCTGGATCTCATGGTAGACCAAGGAAAAGGTAAGTTGTTGAGTTCTATTGAAGATGGACTTGTCCATTACATAAACCATCTGACTGGCTCCAAGCCCAAAATGCTGGAGGATTTAGCCAAAATATTCTGGGCTTATTGCCTCAACAATGATATATCGGTCATTGCGGTAATTTTCTCCCAACTCAACAGTCAGTGGGGCCTGTTCTCGGATGACCTCTTCATGTCCTGCTTGGATCACCAGCTTCCCAGATACTTCAGCTGGAAACCGGATCCATTTGGTCTGGCAATGGATACATTCCTACAAGATTAGTCCAAGGAGAGGGCTTGTGTCTTTTCCTCCTTTGCCATGATAATGAGACGGTCCACCCAGGTGAGGAGGCAACAGGCAGATATGATTCTGATCAGGCTGGTATGGAGATCTCAAGTGTGGTTTCCAGTTCTTCTGGAACTTTCCTGGCATTTTCCAATCCGTCTTCCCCATGCTCCAGATATTCTTCAGGATCCTCTTTGTCAGTGTCACCAACTAGTCCTGCAGGGTCATCTACCACTCATGGCATGGAGGACTACCAGGAAAGATGGAGAGTCTCTGGCCTTTCACAAGTGACTGAGTGTATACTGGCCACAGCCTGGGTAGAGGGGACTGCCAAAAGATATGTCAGCCAGGGGGTGCGTTGGTGTGTTCAAGGCCAGGAAGATCCCATGGGGTGTGATGTTTCAATCCTCAATTTATTGGCCTGTTTAGCATCACAGCGATTGGTGTACAGGACGATAAATTCTTATCGCTCATCCGTTTCAGCTGGTCATTAGCCAGCACAAGGGGCTCCTGTAGGAGAGCACCCTCTGGCTTGTAAACTGGTACGTGGCATCTGGCTGTCTCTTTGCCCAGAGCCTAGATTTTCAGTCCTTTGGGATGTCAGTCTCCTCCTGTCTTGGCAGAGGAACAAGTATCTCTCGAGCAAAGAACTGTTGGGGAAACTGGAAATGCTGCTCTGTTTATTTACATGCTGCAGGGTATTGGATGTTAGAGCCCTTGATGACTCTGGTTGTGTTTTCACTCCACAAGGGGTTACGTTCCACATTTCCACGAGGACTAAGGCAAACTCCAGGTTGATAACCTATTCACCCTTCCATAACCAACCCAAGCTATCTGTGATCAGGTGTCTTAAAGCATACAAACTAGTGACGGAGGAGTTCCGCCCACCAGGGGAAAGGCAACTACTGATTTCCTTAAGAAAACCTTTCAAAGCAGCCTCATCCCCCGCCATGACTCGCTGGGTACACTGGGTTATCCAAGAAGCGGGTATCAATGTGTCACATTTCAGAGCACATTAAGTGAGAGGAGCTATCGCCTCCAAAGCTTTTTTTCTAGAGGCTAGACTAGAGGATATTATTAAAGCGGCTGATTGGTCATTAGACTCTGGCCCTCATTCTGACCCTGGCGGTCAGTGTTAAAGCGGCAGCCAACCCGCCAACAGGCTGGCGGACAAAAAATATGAATTCTGACCCTGGCGGGAACCGCCAACACAGGCCGCCGCTTTAACACTCCGACCGCCACGGCGGTACAAACAAACAGCGCGGCGGTCACCGCCAACAGGCAGTCGGCAGACAATGTACCGCCCACCCTATCACGACCCACCAATCCGCCACCTTTTCCGGGACGGGAGCCCCGCCGATAAAAACACGGCGGAAACTGACATCTCCAATGGAAAACGCTTACCTCGACACACTCCACGCGGAATCGGAACAGCATGGAACCCGAACTCCACATCCTCCCATCCATTGCCTTCCTGCTCTTCTTCCAGGATCACGAACCTCGCCGCAGACGACAACGGTGAGTACTGCACCTACGACACAGGGGAGGGGGGAGGAGGAAAGGTTACGGGCACACACATACACCACACACCCACCCCCACCCTCACCCCCACCGAAATACCTACACACCTATGCAGATAAAAAAGTCAGAGTGACACCCCCAACCCCCCCCCAAAACAAAGACAAAAACCAATGCATGTAAAAGTAGAACCATATTATTGCAACAATAAAGTATAGCGACCTTAGCAATATATGAAGAATAAATACACATCTAGAACACTATCCATACAAGCAGCAAAAGTCCGGCCCAGTCAATCAAAGTCCAAAGGTCCGTGGGCCAATGTGCAGCAACACATGGGCAAAGCCCATACACGAGATCCAGTCCATTGGAGAGAACACTGCTGGGGCATCACTAAAATAAAAAGACAGGCACCTCAGGGGGAAGGGAAGGGGGGGCACCTCAGCCACATGAGTCCACGACGCCAGATCCACGAAGGGCCTCCATGCCCACTGTGCCATCCTGGGGAGTGCAAATCCACAGTCTCACAAGTCTCTACAGTGGGTGGATTGCCCACTGTTACATCCTGGGGAGTGCAAAGCCACAGTCTCACAAGTCTCTACAGTGGGTGGATTGCCCACTGTGCCATCCTGGGGAGTGCAAAGCCACAGTCTCACAAGTCTCTACAGTGGGTGGATTGCCCACAGTGCCATCCTGGGGAGTGCAAAGCCACAGTCTCACAAGTCTCTACAGTGGGTGGATTGGCCACTGTTACATCCTGGGGAGTGCAAAGCCACAGTCCATCAGGTGGATTACAGAGACCACTGGTCATGGAGGAGGTATGGTGGGCAGAGTGCGTCGTGAAGGCCTGCCCGACACAGAACCGTGACTGCCAATGGGCCAGCGGTGCTTGACAGGAAGGGCCCAGCGGAGCGGTGCCTGAGATGAAGGGCCCAGCGGAGCGGTGCTTGACAGGAAGGGCCCAGCGGAGCGGTGCTTGAGATGAAGGGCCCAGCGGGGCGGTGCTTGACAGGAAGGGCCCAGCGGAGCGGTGCTTGACAGGAAGGGCCCAGCGGAGCGGTGCTTGACAGGAAGGGCCCAGCGGAGCGGTGCTTGAGATGAAGGGCCCAGCGGAGCGGTGCTTGACAGGAAGGGCCCAGCGGAGCGGTGCTTGACAGGAAGGGCCCATCGGAGCGGTGCTTGAGATGAAGGGCCCAGCGGAGCGGTGCATGACAGGAAGGGCCCAGCGGAGCGGTGCTTGAGATGAAGGGCCCAGCGGAGCGGTGCTTGAGATGAAGGGCCCAGCGGAGCGGTGCTTGACAGGAAGGGCCCAGCAGAGCGGTGCTTGAGATGAAGGGCCCAGCGGAGCGGTGCTTGAGATGAAGGGCCCAGCGGAGCGGTGCTTGACAGGAAGGGCCCAGCGGAGCGGTGCTTGAGCTGAAGGGCCCAGCGGAGCGGTGCTTGAGATGAAGGGCCCAGCGGAGCGGTGCTTGACAGGAAGGGCCCAGCGGAGCGGTGCTTGAGATGAAGGGCCCAGCGGAGCAGTGCTTGAGATGAAGGGCCCAGCGGAGCAGTGCTTGAGATGAAGGGCCCAGCGGAGCGGTGCATGACAGGAAGGGCCCAGCGGAGCGGTGCCTGAGATGAAGGGCCCAGCGGAGCGGTGCTTGACAGGAAGGGCCCAGCGGAGCGGTGCTTGACAGGAAGGGCCCAGCGGAGCGGTGCTTGACAGGAAGGGCCCAGCGGAGCGGTGCTTGAGATGAAGGGCCCAGCGGAGCGGTGCTTGACAGGAAGGGCCCAGCGGAGCGGTGCTTGACAGGAAGGGCCCAGCGGAGCGGTGCTTGAGATGAAGGGCCCAGCGGAGCGGTGCATGACAGGAAGGGCCCAGCGGAGCGGTGCCTGAGATGAAGGGCCCAGCGGAGCGGTGCATGACAGGAAGGGCCCAGAGGAGCGGTGCCTGAGATGAAGGGCCCAGCGGAGCGGTGCTTGAGCTGAAGGGCCCAGCGGAGCGGTGCTTGAGATGAAGGGCCCAGCGGAGCGGTGCTTGACAGGAAGGGCCCAGCGGAGCGGTGCTTGACAGGAAGAGCCCAGCGGAGCAGTGCTTGAGATGAAGGGCCCAGCGGAGCGGTGCATGACAGGAAGGGCCCAGCGGAGCAGTGCCTGAGATGAAGGGCCCAGCGGAGCGGTGCATGACAGGAAGGGCCCAGCGGAGCGGTGCCTGAGATGAAGGGCCCAGCGGAGCGGTGCTTGAGATGAAGGGCCCAGCGGAGCGGTGCTTGACAGGAAGGGCCCTGTTCAGCGGTGCTTCTCACAGCGGGGCCCTGTTCAGCGGTGCTCCTCACGGCGGGGCCCTGTTCAGCAGTGCTTCTCACGGCGGGGCCCTGTTCAGCGGTGCTTCTCGCGGCAGGGCCCTGTTCAGCGGTTCTGCTCACGGCGGGGCCCTGTTCAGCGGTGCTCCTCACGGCGGGGCCCTGTTCAGCGGTGCCTGTCTTGTGTTTCCAGTGAACCACACCTGGACAATATTTTCCGCTCACTCTGCTTCGGACCTTTCCGTTGCGGGGCCCTCCTGTGATGGAGTCCTGGGGCCCTGGCTCTCCTTCGATACCCCCGGAATGGGGCTGGTGGGGCCCTCATGACCAGGTCGGCTGCTCCCTGCCCTTTGCTCCTTGCTGCCCTTGCCCTCCTTGGCAGACTGTCTGTGGCACTTGGCTCCCTTACCCGATGTGGCAGGTGACGGTGCAAGGCTACCCTCCTTGGGGGCAGGCGTATCAGGCCTGTCGCGCCTGCCCTTCAGTTTCTTGTTCCTCTTCCCAGGGGGGGGGCTGGCTGTGCCTTTGCTGCTGGACGATGTCCCAGCCCAAGGAAAGGGCGGACTCCAAAAACCAGCCACGACGTTCTTTGGAGTTGCTGGGCTGGTGGTGGCTGAGGTGTTCGTGGAACTCTTACGGGATGGAGGGGGTGGGTCAGGTGAGGAAAAGAGGTCCACTTTGGAGAGGAACATTTTCTTTGGAGCCATGGGAAGGGTGGCTGGAGTGGGTATGGGAGTGGAGGAAGAGGATGTGGTTGTAGGAGAGTCAAGTGTGCTGTCTTTGGGTGCAGGTGCTTGGGCAGGAGGCTGACGTGAGGTGGATGGCTGTTGTTTGGGTGCCTGCCTGCGTTTGTGTGGTTGGGAAGCGGGGGTGACAGACACACTGGGAGAGGACACAGGGGACGTGTACATGGCAGTGGGGGTGGTGACTGCATGTGTGCGGACTGGTGTGGAGTGTGTGCTGGTGATGGGTGCAATGGCCGATGGTGGTGTGCTTGCAGGTGTGTGTGGAGACGTCACAGGGAGGGAGGAGGGAGACGAGGAGGTGGGGGACACAGAGGAGGTAGTGGCTGTTGGCATGTCTGCATCTGGATGTTGCTTGGGTGAATGCTTGTGTGTCCTGTGGTGCTTATGTCTGGATGAGCTGCCCTTGGGTGTTGAGGTGTGTGCAGGCTGGTCTGTAGGTGTGGATGGGATAGGCAGAGGAACAGGGGAGTGGGACTGGGTGGAGGGAGTCAGAAGAGGGAGGCTGGAGACAGGGACAATCGTTGCCGTCAGTGCTGAGGCCAGAGCGTTGAACGATCGTTGATGGGCAGCCTGACCCGAATGAAGGCCCTCCAGGTATGCATTGCTTTGATGCACCTCCCTCTCCACACCCTGGATGGCATTCAAAAGGGTAGACTGCCCAACAATGATGGTCCTCAGGAGGTCAATGACCTCCTCACTGAGGGCAGCAGGGGTGACTGGGGCAGGGCCTGAGGTGCCTGGGGCGAAGGAGATGGCCGGCTTCCTGGCCTTGCGGGCACGGGCCGAGGGCCTTGGGGCTGCTGGGAGGGCGGAGCTGGTGCGCTGGGTGGCGGCTGTGCCTGTTTCTGCGGTGGGCACGGATGTTGCCGCCACCGCAAGGGAGCTCCCTTCCGAGGACGTGTCGGTGTCGCTGCCGTCTCCACGGGTCCCCGTGGTGGAGCCCCCCTCGCCCTCTGTCTCACTGGTCATGTCGGAGTCCGTTGCATGGCCCTCCGGGGCCATGTGAGATGCAGCTCCCTCTTGCGCCGATGCCACTTCTCCTCCGCCTGATGATGCTAATGCACACATTCACAGAAGAACAAAGAAAATGGGGGGGGTGGAAAACATAAAGACAAGTTGAGTCCATGCATTGGGGACACCGTTGGCGGAGAGGACAGACACAGAAGCCCCCTGCACTACGCTGCGCACTTGGGGTACACTACTCATTCACTGGGACATGCCCTACAAGCCTATGGGCGACAACTGCCCACACAGTATACACTGGTCTATGAATCGCGTTACTAGGCACATTACAGAGGTGGGGGGCGGGGGCACAGGACCATACTTCACGGATGGGCCTATCCTACAGAAATCGCCTTGGCCTAGGGATACCCACAGCCCTCCTCCCCCACCCAGGCACCTCCACTGCACGCAAAATAGCTGAATGTGCTGGTACTCACCCCCTTGTGTCTGCTGTGATGTCCTCAAGTGCCCATCTAAATCGGGGTAGGCCACCGCCAGGATCCGGGACATCAGGGGGTTCAAGGTACGACTGGCACCCCTCCTAGGTTGGGAGGCCATCCCCAGCCGAGCCTCCGCGGTCTTCCTGCTCCCGCGGTAGGATGTCCTCCCACCTCTTGCGGCAGTGGGTGCCCCTTCTGGTGTGGACCCCCAGGGCCCGGACGTCCTTGGCGATGGCACGCCAAATGTCAATCTTCTGATGGGCGCTGACCTATGTGACATGTACAGGGGGGGAAGAGAAACATCATCACTTTTCGGCCTACATCGATGTGAGTGGCCCCCCTCCCCAACCTTGCCATGTGGCACATGCTCTCATCTGTCGTGCCATGCATTCGTCATTCGCTGCCTTCCCCTCCATCGTACATCCTCCCCTCTCAGCCCAGGCATTGGGCACTATGCATTGCCCCCCGTGTACTCACCTGTTGGTCTGGAGGCCCGTAGAGTAGCGCATACTGGGGGAGGACCCCGTCCACGAGCTTCTCCAACTCCTCGGAACTGAAGGCGGGGGCCCTTTCCCCAGTCACAGCAACCATTGTCACTTCCAGACCGAGGTCACAGCAGCACTTGCAGTATAGGTCCTCTCCTGTGGATGCTCAGGTCTCGTGTGGTCAAGCAGAGAGAAAATGGCGGTTACGACCGCGGCCGTGTGTGCCGCGGCGGTGCGTACCGCGACGGCCGGCGCTCACCGCCATTGGCTCCTGAAACCCATAGGGTTCAATGTTGTCCAATGCGGCTTTGCGCCGCGGACTGCGACCGCCTACTGCCACGGTGTGCCACGCTTGCGCAATTACCTCATTTCACAGGTCAGGCAGCCGCCATTTCAAGGGCCCACATGGCTTCATTCCTACTGCGTCACACATGGCTAGGCCTTGCACTGACAATCATACTAGCCATTCAATCCCGAGAGATACGTGTACTGGGCATGCTTTGGGCACTTACCTGTGGTTTGCTTGACTCTTTGCTCCATGTTGTCCTTCCTAGGCATCGTCCGCTGGGACTTGCCAGGAGACGGAGGAATCTTCCCGTGTACAGACCGCTGGTGGACCTGTCGACAATGGAAGAAAGACACGTCATACTCACCTACAGACTCAACCGTGCCACTATACAGGAACTGTGTGCCCAGCTGGAGCCAGACCTGATGTCACCCATCCGCCAACCCACAGGGATTCCGCCTCTAGTGCAGGTGCTGTCAGTACTGCATTTTTTGGCAAGTGGATCATTTCAAACTACCGTGGCCATTTCATCTGGGATGTCTCAGCCTATGTTTTCAAAGGTGTTGTCCAGAGTGTTGTCTGCCCTGATGAAATACATGCGGAGCTACATCATTTTCCCTGAGGTGGGTGACTTGCCTACAGTGAAGGGTGATTTCTATGCCCTTGGACACATTCCCAATATCATTGGTGCCATTGATGGTACCCATGTGGCTTTGGTTCCCCCAAAAGACGATGAGCAGGTGTACAGGAACCGTAAAAATTATAATTCGATGAATGTCCAGGTGGTCTGTTTGGCTGACCAGTACATCTCCCATTTAAATGCCAAGTTCCCAGGGTCAGTGCATGACGCGTACATCATGCGAAATAGCAGCATCCCTTATGTGATGGAACAGCTACAGAGACAGCGTGTGTGGCTAATTGGTGACTCTGGTTACCCAAACCTGCCTTGGCTATTGACCCCAGTGAGGAATCCCAGGACCAGGGCAGAGGAACGGTACAATGAGGCCCATGGGCGGACTAGGAGGGTGATTGAGCCGACCTTCGGCCACCTGAAGGCCAGGTTTAGGTGCCTGCATATCACTGGTGGATCCCTAATGTACTCACCAAGGAATGTGTGTCATATC
This sequence comes from Pleurodeles waltl, assembly GCF_031143425.1. NCBI lineage: Eukaryota > Metazoa > Chordata > Amphibia > Caudata > Salamandridae > Pleurodeles > Pleurodeles waltl. Next base: position 527,943,366 of record NC_090437.1, on the reverse strand, counting down.
ATCGTGGCCTGCTGCATGCTTCACAACCTGGCTTTGCGATGCCAGGTGCCTTTCCTGCAGGAGGATGGTCCAGATGGTGGTGTTGTGGCCGCTGTGGAGCCTGCGGAGAGTGAAGAGGAGGAAGACGAAGAGGACGACACAGACAACAGGGACAGAGTGATACTGCAGTATTTCCAGTGACACACAGGTAATAATCTACTCCAGCATTGTATAATATCTGTAACTGTAGTGGCTCTCTACTGTCTGACCTTTCACCCCAATGTATGGTAACTTAGTTGTGTATATCACTTCCTATTTCAGTGATCTGATCCCCACGGAGTGCCCTCTGTTTTTTTTCCCCATGGACTACCGCTGTGTGACACTGGTATGTTGTCATCACAATGTAACTAGAAATGTTTTGTTGGTTATATCGAATACATTTGGTTTAAATAAATAGATAGCAGAATCCAGTTGGTTAATGTGCAATAATTGTGTTTATTGAAGTTTTAAAATAGGTGTATGGTTCAAACAGGGTGATGGTGGAGGCATGTCCATGGCAGTGTCCAGACTGTCGTTCCTACAGGTCCATTGTCCATATGCCTGTGGAAGGTGGAGCAGGGGCAGTTCAAGGTTGGACAGGGTAAACAAGTGGGACAGTGGGATGACATTCCGGGGGTTTCGGTGCATGGCGGGGGTCTTGACATCCTACTCTGTCTTCTTCCTCGATCTCAGGCCTTTCTTGCGGGTGGTTCTTGTTCTGCAGGGGGTGGGGTCCGGTAGGGCCGTTGCTGTTGTGTCGGGGCCTCCTGACCACTAGCGCCGGCGGAGGTGGTGGGCTGTTCTTCCTCCATGCTAGTGGCAGGGGCCCTTTGGGGGGCCACATGGTCCCGCAATGTGGTGACAATCTGGTTGAGTGCCACCACGATTGTACCCATTGCGGAACTGATGGTGCGCAGTTCTTCCCGGAACCCCATGTACTGGCCCTCCTGCATGGCCTGGATCTCCTGGAACCTGGCCAGGACCGTCGCCATCGTCTCTTGGCAGTGGTGGTACGCTCCCATGATGGTGGTGAGGGCCTCTTGGACAGTGGGTTCCCTAGGCCTGTCCTCCCTCTGTCGCACAGCAGCCCTCCCAGTTCCTCTTTGTTCCTGGGCCTCTGTCCCCTGGACGGTGTGCCCACTACCAGTGCCCCCAGGTCCCTGTTTTTGTTGGGGTTGTGGGTTACCCTGGGTGCCCTGTACTGGTAGACACACCGCTGCTTGACCTGTCCTGGAGACAGAAGCATGGGCCCGCTGGGTGGGTGCAGTGCTGGTGTTTCCTGAGGGGGTAGGTCTGCTGTGGCCTGGGGCTGACTGAGGGTAACCGACTGTCCAGAGGTCCCAGATGGTCCGGGCTGGTCATCAGGTTGTAGATCGACAGAGCTTCTGTCATCACTGGGGGCCTGTTCTGGGGGTGGGATGGACAAATCTGGACCCTCCTGGCCGGTGTGTTGATGTTCGGGCCCTGCAGGTGTAAAAGAATATAGTTATTGATTTTGTGTGTGCCGTGGCGTGCGATTTGTGGGTGCCCTTGTCCCCCAGTGCTGGCAGTCCCATGTGGGAGGAGTTGTGAGGGTGGTTTGTGGGGGGGGGATGGGTATGTGCAGTGGTCATGCTTAGGTGATGGGTGTCCATGGTTTGTGTTGGCATTCAGGGGTTTGTGTTGGGTTGGGTGGGTTGTGCTGGTGAGACATTAGCAGGGAGGATATGTGCTGGGGGTTTGGGGGTGAGGGTGGGGGTGTGGGTTGGCATGCTGGTGGTTGGGGGGGTAAAGTAGTTGAGATTCGACTTACCAGAGTCCATTCCTCCGCCTACTCCAGCGAGGCCCTCAGGATGCAGGATGTTCAAGACCTCTTGCTCCCATGCTGTGAATTCGGGTGGAGTGGGTGGGGGTCCGCCGCCAGTCTTCTGCACAGCGATGTTGTATCTTGACACCATCGACCGCACCTTCCCCCGTAGGTCATTCCAGCGCTTTCGGATGTCTTCCCGATTTCTGGGATGCTGTCCCACAGCGTTGACCCTGTCGACGATCCTTTGCCATAGCTCTGCCTTCCTGGCTATTGTGGTGTGCTGCACCTGTGTGCCGAAGAGCTGGGGCTCTACCCTGATTATTTCCTCCACCATGACCCTGAGTTCTTGGTCCGAGAACCTGGGGTGTCTTTGGGGTGCCATGGGGTGGTGTGGATGAGGTGTGGGGTGGTGTTTGTGGTGATGAGTGTAGTGGTGTGTGGTGTTTTGTGCGTAGATGTGGTGTGGGTGATGATGTTGGGTTCCTGTGTGTGTTGTGGTTTGCGTTCCCTGTGCTCTCTCTCTGTGTATTGCGCCGTGTCTCTGAATTTCGCTTTGTGGGTGATGTGGGTGTGTGTTTTATATGGTGATGGGTGTGTGGGAGTGGTGTTTGTATGTGTATCAGGTGTGTGTATTTGGAATTGTCCAATGTGGCTGTGTTTTGTAAAGGTGTGGGTATTTTGAGCGCGGCGGTGTGTACCGCCAATGGAATACCGCGGTTGAAAGACCGCCGCGTGGATTCGTGGGTCGTAATGGCATGGGCGTGTTTGTGTTGGCGTGACGGTGGAGGTTTGGTCATCTCCAGGTTATCGCTGACCGCTGATGAGGCGGGCTTCAGTGGATGTCAGGTTTTTGGCGGTTTGGCAGTTGTGGGTCAGAATGACCGTGGCGGTTTACCGCGGCCGCGGCGGGATGATGGCGGTCTTCTGACCGGCGGTTTGTGCCTTTTACCGCCAGGGTCAGAATGACCCCCTCTATGTTTAAATGCTTTTATTTCAGACCGGGGATTGACATTGTGTCTTTGGTGGTGGATAAGCTTTGAATGAGCATAATTCTCGCCTCCGGTCCTGCCATAGAATGTATAATTTCCTAGCTTTCATAACAGAAAGGTTCAGTTCTAATAAAGACAGGGAGGCAAGAATTATTCCCTCCCATCTAGTTATCACTTTTCCCACCTGGATGCCTTTATGGACTATGTTCCATGATAGCTTCGTTATATGTGAGAAGTTTTCAATCATACGGGTTTCAAGGAAAATGCATTATTGTGTTATTTAATGATGTTAATGAAAATGTTGCTCTTCCGCTGTTTCTTTATTAAAGTTTTTCAATGTATTTGCTCTGGACGCTTCAAGAAATGTGGTGGCTGCAGACATTTAATTAGAACACGCTAATCATTTTTTATTTATATGTTTTCTTCTCGGGCTAGAAATCCACTAAAGACGAATGACACAGATTCATTTATCTGATCACACTCAAGAAAGAGTCAGTGTTTCAGAAGCTGTTTACTTATATGGACTTGCAGTATTAGTCTCGGATTGGTTCAATGTTACTTCTGTAGTCCTTTCCTATAGCATCTTAAAAAGGTAGTTTTTCTTTATCGTTGAAGACTTCTGGAAGTATTAAAGGAATTAAAGTTTTGTGCATAATTCTCGCTTCTGTGTCCTTAATAGAATTGCAACTTTCTGTTAGGAAAGCGAGGAAATTTTACATAATTGATACTGCTTCAATATAACACACATTTCTCTGGAGAATTGTCTTCTGCTTGTGCCGAAGCTGCCAGGATATGAGCAGAGATTTTCTAAAATATGAAGTAAAGCCTAACCAGATTTGTTAAATTGATAGAGCTACCCCTTCCTAAATTAGTAACCATATTTCTGACAATTCTAGGCCCTGTCTCGATTAACATGTTGCACCATCTTACACTTTACAGAAGATGGTTTCTTTATTTTCCTTTCCTTAGAAATTAGCTCCAGTCAATGAACTTATTGTATACCATATATTTTATGGAGATTCAATGTACAGATAAGGAGGCAGAAATGCATACAAAAAAATGGCAGCAAGACTGTTAACGGGACTGAAAGAATCGACTTGAGCACTGTGGCCGGTGCCATTGGAGTGTAAAAAGAATAAACTTTGTCAAATGCCATATGTAAAAGTTGCATCTATTGTACCTATTATTTCTCGAAAATTACTGAAATACTCCCTAGATGTTGCTTTGTGATCAGCAGCCGAGCAAATATATAAAGTGCTTTATGCATTAGTTATGATACAATACGACACAACGCAAATAATGTAAAGTTAATGTGTGCGACAATGTTTCTTCCTCCACAAACATAGGCAATTACAATTGTTTACTTGGTCAGAAGCACACTACCTCGCAGCAAAGCCAGCAAGGAAAACGTAAAATCTCAAGTTCTGCACTTACGATGTGAATCGAGTTGAGAGCATTTTCAAAAAGAGAATCCTCTCACTTGTGCCACATGCAGGCCCTGTTTACTTCCTGCAGGGCGCACAAAGATGCCTGCCGAAAACAGCATCCTCTCGAATGTGTTTATTTCACTGCTTCGCACCAATGAATAGCCGAGTACCAAGAGTCGTTTTATCAGCTGCGCTCAAAATCCAATATGCAAAGCGAAAAAAGCCTTCGATGAACAACTGGGGCTTTTAGAACCGTCAGCCATCTGTCCTCACCCCGCAACAGGCAAGGCTGATAAGGCTATCAATTTTATTTGCAGCGAACCTTTTGAAAAAAATCAAAGAAGCCAATGAAGAAATTAGGGGCTTTTCAAAGAGAAGAGTCAAAGATAATTACATTGCTTTCGTTTCTGTGCACCATTTGAAAGCCACCGAAATCGTTATTGTCTGAAAGCAAAGTGTCTTTACACCCAAATAAAAGGAAAAACCATTGAATTTGGGAGCCTCCTTCATTGTCAGAAGTTAATAACAAGACGAAAGAAAGTTCATTGATTTTGCTGCTAGATGATTGTACATACATAACACACAATAGAAGCAACTGACACACATTAACACAAGCATATTAATAAAAGAGAGCACTGAAATATCCTGTTAAAGAATCTCCATTACAGAATCATTCTTCGTTTCTGCGCTTTTCGCTACTTCACAAAAGGTCCCTGGTACTCACATTGGATTAGGCAACATCTGCGTGGTGTGTTGGTATGTTTGGAGTTTCATTCGAGTGCTTTCAAGTGCTGACAGACTGCATGTTGGAACTCTATAAAGCACTGAGTAAAGAAAACGCGTACCTAAAAACAGAAAAAAAAGAATAATTTTGTAAGTAATTGTATTTGTTGTGTAAGGTGGACAAGCTCCAAACACTCTTTCGAAATGCACCCATTTAACACATACATATAAATCATACAAAAGAATAACTCACAGTCCAAAGAAGAACGGTTAGTAGGACCTTTTTGATATTAAAGGTAATTAACAGAAATGTGTTTAGTCTCTTTTGAAAGAATAATTCACAAGTTTATAGCACTGGCTGTTAGTGATTGACTGGTAAGGAGGCGTTTTCCTTTGCTGCTCTCTCTTCGTGACATGGGCCCTGATAGGGTTTGGTGTAACATCTAAATGCAGCGGGCTAAACACGTTTACTTGATGGTCTTCTCAGTTCCGCCGTAGACGTAGCTTGGTGATAACAATGCCAAGATCTAAATCAGGTACTTAGGTTTCATCTGCATGGTCATTGCTGGTCTCAGTGTAACTCTCTCACAATCAAATCCCTCAGGCTCGGTTCATTGCTCAATAGGGTCCACCTCTTGACAGCCTCAATTCTGCTTGCTATTACATCACATACGTTTAAGGTGATCAAGTGAGGGAAGGAAGGGAAGGGAACCGCAGGGAAGGAGACCTGTAATGCGAGAACACATAGCAATTACTCTGAAAAACTATCTAAGAAATAGTAATCTATACCTTTGTACTATCCATTACCTGCAACAGGAAGTCATCTTTGACTTTAATTCAGAGGAGAGGTATAGGTAACGTCAGCTCAGTTGTACTTCTTCTACACTCCTCTTCAATATGTTGCTGCAATAGTAGGAGAGTGTTACTCATATACTAAAAGACTCTTTCCAACCTATTCTTAGCTTCACTAGGTATAACAGATACCCACAGAAAATATTAAGGTGCCTCGCCTCACAGGGGGAGAACCACCTCCAAGAGCTCAAGATACCCCTGTCAAGAATGGCAAGTGATAAACATAATAAACATCAGAAGAGGATTGTACACATATTCCTCATCATAGCACTTTCTCATTCTTATATCACGTCTTTATATAGTCAGTGGTAATTGTTCACTATGATCCAGTGTGTTGCAACTCTAGCAATACCTTATCACCATCTGTATCCAATATGCATTTAGAACATGGTAGGCATTACATATTTCTGGCAACCATAAGTCTTGTTTCTTGTAAACAATATCACAGGATGACGGCATCTGCGCCATATTTCATAATAACAGATTTTTGCCCAATCCGAAGGAAAAAATAGACAGGACTATGGCAGTTCCATGTGGGGAATCACTAAGAGCAGCCCCGTAGAACATACATGCATGAAAACACAAGATAGCATTATCAAATCTGTAAACGCAGAGAATTTCTGAAAATGGCAGCTAAAGCAACGTGCCACCGCCAGAACACAGATCCTTCTCCGTCACACACTATACAGGAAAAAAGAAGGGAGGAACAGAAGAGTTAGTGCCGAGCACCCTTACCACCACAAGCAATGAGGCTTCCTCTCCTTTGGCAAACAGGACAGGTTACATGGTAAAATAATCTGCCCTGCTGTAATAGTACAAGCAGCTGATATACCGCTTCCGGTTCAGAAGCAGTACTACCAATGAAATCCCTGGTTTTGTCTGTATATTTGCAAGTGCTCATGGAAGTTGTAGTTCATTACTGCCCCTCCCCCTTTATTTTCAATCTTAGAGCTCCTATCTCTATGTGTTGCAGGAGTGTGTTTTCCCTTTATGTTCCCCACCATCCTGTGAGTGCCTGAAACAGAGTCACCAACTTTTGTACTCTTGCTTGAGATACCAGAATGTTTGGAATGGTCAGAAAATGCGTGTTCCTGACAGCGTTCACTGTGTTCAGACCTCTACTAATAGGTTTGTGTGTAACACTCTAAGGCCCTCATTACAACCCTGGCGGTCAGTGATAAAGTGGCGGTAATACCGCCAACAGGCTGCCGGTAACTACCGCCAAATTATGACCATGGCGGAAAGATTACAGATAGATAGCCACTTTACCACACCGCCTGCCAGGGCGGAAACAACAGGCACCATGGCGTTAGCCGCCTACAGCCAGGCAGAAGTCAATGTTCCCCCCACCATATTACGACCCTTGAAACTGCCACCTTTTCCGGGCGGTGCTAACGACAGCAAAAACCTGGCGACAAAACACTGCACAGAAGGGAAAGGACTCACCTTTGGAGACACAGGGAACAAATACAATGCCATGGAGCCCGAGCTGCAAATCTTTCCTATGATATTTTATGTCCTGCTCCACCACGAACACCAACGACGGCGAAGACTACCACGGTGAATACAGCCGCCTAGCACACAGGGGAAGGGAGGAGGAAAAACAAAGTGACACACACATGCACAACACCTCCCCACACCCCCAAAACCATACATACAATCAGATGCAGTAAGAAAATATATTGGCCCCGTACCCCTCAGGAATAATGCAAGGACAACACGAATAGATGAAAGTGAGTATAATAATATAAATACAGTAAAAATACGAACATTCAATCTAAAAGTATATACATATGTACAGTTCAAGGGACACTGCCCAGTCCTCAATGTGCGTGGGGCACAGGGCCACATGACAAAGTCCAAGGCCCCACTTGTCTCCTGCACCACCACAGGAGAGAACACTGCAGGGGCATAAGTTGGAAAATAGGCAGGCACCTCAGGGGAATGGGGGATGGGGAGGCACCTCAACCAGCAGGTGAAACAACCACCAGTGGTTCAGGAGGGGCCAACATGCCCTGTGCTTGGTCCTGGGGAGTGCAAGGCCACAGTCTCTCAAGTGGGTGACTTGCCCACATGCTCTAGAGGGGGCATCGTGCCCTGTGCTCTTGATCCTGGGGAGGCTGGGATTGGTGGGTGTCATACCCTCTGGTTCTGGAGGGGGTATTGTGCCCTGTGCTTCAGATCCTGGGGAGGATGTGGTGAGTGGGTGGCTTACCCACTGGTTCTGGAGGGGGCATTGTGCCCTGTGCTGCAGATCCTGGGGAGGATGGGGTGAGTGGGTGTCATATCCACTGGTTCTGGAGGGAGCATTGTGCCCTGTGCTTCAGATCCTGAGGAGGATGGGGTGAGTGGGTGTCATATCCACTGGTTCTGGAGGGAGCATCGTGCCCTATGCTTCAGACCCTGAGGAGGATGGGGTGAGTGGGTGGCTTACCCACTGGTTCTGGAGGGGACATTGGGCCCTGTGCTTCAGATCCTGGGGAGGATGGGGTGAGTGGGTGGCTTGCCCACTGGTTCTGGAGGGGGCATTGTGCCCTGTGCTGCAGATCCTGGGAGGATGGGGTGAGTGGGTGTCATATCCACTGGTTCTGAAGGGAGCATTGTGCCCTGTGCTTCAGATCCTGAGGAGGATGGGGGTGAGTGGGTGTCATATCCACTGGTTCTGGAGGGAGCATTGTGCCCTATGCTTCAGATCCTGAGGAGGATGGGGTAAGTGGGTGGCTTACCCACTGGTTCTGGAGGGGACATTGTGCCCTGTGCTGCAGATCCTGGGGAGGATGGGGTGAGTGGGTGTCATACCCACTCGTTCTGGAGGGGGCACCGTGCCCTGTGCTTCAGATCCTGGGGAGTGCAAGGTCACAGTCTCTCAGCTGGGTGTCATAACCACAGGATTTGCAGGAGGCAGGCCGCACAACAGCCAATGGAGGCAGGTTTACAGACCGTCCGCTGGCGGTGAGGGCTGCTCAGTGTTGGTTTTGCTGCTGCTGCTGCCGCTGGTGGGGGGAGGCTCCAGCCCATCCCCTGCAGCCTCGGACGGTTGCCCAATGCTGGTGGTAGTAGTGCTGCTGCTGGTGGTTGAGCTCCTGCCCATGCCCTGCAGCTTCGGATGGCTACCTATTGCTGGTGGTGGTAGTGCTGCTGCTGATGCTAGTCGTGGTTGTGAGGGGAAGCTCCTGTCCACCCCCTGCAAGCTCGGACAGCTGCCCACTGCTGGTGGTGGTGGTGGTGCTGCTGCTGCTGGTGGTTGTGGGGGAAGCTCCTGCCCATCCCCTTCAGCCTTGGATGGCTGCACAACCATGGTTGTTGTTGGGGGCTCTGACTGAGTCCCAGCACCAGGCCGCTTGTCCTTCCTGCCTGTTGGTGCAGGCCCCTTACCCTTGCTCGCAGCAGCTGGGTATGACTCCTTGCTCTTGTTGGCAGCACTTGGGGCAGGCTCCTTGCCCTTCCTGGCAGCATCTGGGGAGGGCACCTTGCCCTTCAGGGCAGCAGCTGGGGAGGGTTCCTTGCCCTTCTGGGCAGCACTTGGGGCAGGCACCCTATCCTTGAGGCTGCCTGGTGCCCTGGATCCTTTACCACCACGAGTTGGTGTGGACACTACTGGGCCCGTGGACTGGGTGGCTGAGGTGCTTGCCTGGGTTTTTGCCACCCTGGCCAGACGTGAAGGACGGGGGGAGGGTTTGGGAAGAGGTCAATGGTGGAGAAGAAAAGCTGCTTAGCGACATTGGGGTGGGAAGAGGGAGATGGTTTGGGAGTGGAGGAAGAGGGAGTGGTTGTGGGAGGTGTCTGTCTGCTGTGTTTGGGTGCAGGTGCATGGGCTGGATGCTGTTGTGAGGTGGATGGCTGTTGGGTGTCTGAGTGCTTGCGTTTGTGTACCTTTGGGGTGGGACAGACACAGTGGGAGAGGACACAGGGGACGTGTGCATGGCTGTTGTGGTGGTGTCTGGTAGTGAAGTGTGTGTTCTGCTAGGTGTGCTGGTGATGGCCGTATTGGATAAGGATGTAGTGCGTGCAGGTGTGAGTGTACATGCAACTGGAAGGGAGGTGGAGGAGGTGGCAGAGGGGGCTACAGTGGAGGCAGTGGATGTTGGTATGTCTGCATCTGGATGGTGTTTGTGTGAGTGCCTGTGGGATGATGTGTGGTGCTTGTGTTTGCCTGTGCCACTCTTGTGTATTGTCCTGTGTGCATGCTCGTCAGACTGTGTGCTTGTGATAGGTTGGTTTTGAGGGGAATGGGATTGGGAAGAGGAAGTTGGAGTGGGGAGGGTGGAAACAAGAACAAGGCTGCCATCAGAGAGGAGGCCAGAGCCTAGATTGATCTCTGTTGGGCCGCCAGCCAGTGTGAAGGCCCTCCAGAAATGCATTTGTCTGTTGCATTTGGGCTGCCAGCCCCTGGATGGCATTCACAATGGTTGACTGCCCAACAGAGATGGATCTCAGGAGGTCAATAGCCTCCTCACTCAGGGCTGCAGGGCTCACAGGGGAAGGGCCTGAGGTGCCTGGGGCGAAGGAGATGCCCACCCTCCTGGGTGAGCGGCCACAGGCAACTCGCTGAGGGGCTGCTGGGAAGGCAGTACTGGTACGGGGGTGGCAGCTGTAGCTGGGGTGGTCACTTAGGTGTCCAACACCACCGGGGAGCTTGCATCGGAGGAGGTATCTGTGCCCGAATTGTCCCCTCCCGTCTCCGCAGTGGTGCTCCCCTCGCCCTCCGTCCCACTGGTGCCCTCACTGTCAGTGGACTCTGCCTCCTGAGTCCTGTGGGATGCCGCTCCCTACGTTGCTGGTACCTCTGCTCCTCTGCCAGATTATGCTAATGCACATAAGGACAGGGTGACATAACAAAAAGGGGGGAGAGACAAAGGATACACTGGGTCAATGTCTGCACCAACACCACCGTTGGCATACATACCACCCTCACACACAGGGAACAGGCCTACGCATTATGCAATGCACTCCCAGTAACAATGCTAGCCACCAGGCCATGGGGAGGGACACATACCGCCAACTCCAGCATACCTAAGACCCACTCAGCCCTGGCCAGTAGTGGATGCCTACAAGCTAGGTAGGAGGAATATCAGATCAGAACCCTGCCCAACATGGAACCTACTCTGCAATGTCAGGCCTGGCCTAGGGGCACCCACAGACACACATCCACCTCCCGGATACCACCCCACCAGGCGTAAGTTGTAATGATGGGCACTGTACTCACCCCCTTGTGGCTGCTGTGATGCCCTCAAGCGCCCATCTAGCTTCAAATAGGCTACCACCAGTATGCGGGCCATCAGGGGTGTCAGGGCTCGACACACACCCCTTCCTCATTGGGAGGCCATCCCCAGCTGGGCCTCCACGGTCTTCCATGCGCAGTGTCTCAGGTCCTCCCACTCTTTCCGTCAGTGGTTGCTCCGCCTGCCGTAGACCCCTAGGGTCCGCACGTCCTTGACGATGGCACGCCATAGACCCTTCTTTTGATGGGCGCTGACCTGCAGAGAAATTCGCACAGGGAAAGGTATTAGTCAGACCGTCCTGCCTATTACACTCATGGCCCACCATACATCTTGCCATCGCCATCTGCCACACACAGGGCCTAGCACACAAGCTGCACGCCGCCCAGGGGACATCCACCCACCACCCGTACACGAAACCTTCACACACACGCATTCATGCCACATGCATCGTGCTCACAGTGTACCCATCTGTTGGTCTGGAGGCCAATACAGCAGTCCGTATTGGGGTAGGACCCCATCCTCCAGTCTCTCCAACTCCGCTGAGGTGAAGGCAGGGGCCCTTTCCCCAGTCACATGCGCCATGGTAGGTTCCAGACACAGGTCACAGCAGCACGTGCAGAGTAGATCCTCTCATGTTGAAGGTCAGGTAGCAAGTGAGTGAACTGATTAAAAATGGCGGTGACATCCACGGTGGTGCATACTGTCACCGCCGACGTACATCACCATTGGCCACTGTACCACATAGGGTCCAATATTATCCAATGAGGCGTTGCATGGAGGTTCCCGACCGCCTTCCGCAACGGTGCACAACATCAGCGGGATCACCTCACTTCCACCTGTCCCTCCACACAGGACAAGTGGATGCCATTTCAGGAGGGAGGGGCAGGCCCTGGATTATAACTGCGTCACAGTTCACAGTTAGACATACTGGACAAATTCCACTTATACATTTCAAATTAACGTCATACATTGTACTGTTGTGACTACAATGTTCAGTTTGTGACGAGCTCTTCACTCTTTTGCCCCATAGATTGCTACCGCTGCAGATGAATAGGAGATGGACCCCTGGTGGACTTGACAACAATGGAGGACAGGCATATTATCCTCACCTACAGACTTGACAGGGCCACAATCATGGAGCTGTGTGCCCAACTGGAGCCTGCCCTGATATCTGCTATCCGTCACCCCACTGGGCCCCCCTTCTTGTGCCAGTTCTTTCAGTGCTCCATTTCCTGGCAACTGATTCTTTCCAAGTGACAGTGGGCTTAGCAGCAAGAATGTCACAGCCAATGTTCTCAATAGTGCTGACCAGAGTGTTGTCTGCCCTGATTAAACACATGTGCAATACAGTGTATTCCCCCATGTGGAGGATTTGGCCACAGTGAAGGCTGACTTCTATGCAATGGGACATATCCCCAACATCATTGGGGCAATTGATGGAACACATATTGCATTTGTCCCCCGTCCTCCCCCAGCAAAATGAACAGATATTCAGAAATCAAAAGAGTTTTCATTCAATGAATGTCCAGATGGTGTGCCTGGTGGACTAGTACTTCTCCCATGTCAATGCTAAGTATCCTGGGTCTGTGCATGATGCCTTTGCCCTGAGGAATAGCATCATCCCAAATGTGATGGCCCAACTACAGTGGCACAGGGTGTGGCTAATAGATGAGCCCTGGTTCCCACCCAGTGGATGTTGGTGTATGGATATGGTGAAGGCCTTATTGGATAGTGTGTGGCTAAATGTTGTCCCTCCATATTTGCAGGTGACTCTGATTACCCCAACCTATTACGACTACTGACCCCTGTGAGGAAATGCCAAGACAAGGGCAGAAGAACGTTACAATGAGGCACATGGACGTACAAGAAGTATAATAGAACGTACCTTTGGCCTCCTGAAGGCCAGGTTTCGGTGCCTCCGTGTAACAGGTGGATCCCTGTGCTAATCACCCAAGAAGGTCTGCCAGATAATCGTGGCATGCTGTATGTTACACCACCTTGCCTTGAGACACCATTTTCCTTTTCTGCAGGAGGAGGAGGCTGGAGATGGCCGTGTGGCAGCAGTGGACTCTGTTGACAGTGAGGATGAGGAGGCAGAGGATGAGGATGAGGACAACAGAACTGCAGTGATCAGACAATACTTCCAATGACACACAGGTAGGACAGTGTTACTTCATCTTCATTGACATTTTCTTGTTTAACTTTGTCACTGGCATGCTGCTATTTCCCACTTGTATGCCCACTCATTGTACCCTTTGGTAACTCATTTTGCAGGTGTTGAGTTTGAGCTGTTAATCCTTGACATTTATATTGTGTTTTATGAATCGGCAAGACGCGCAAGTCGATTAATGAGGTTTTGACTTTGATATTTATTACTTGTTACCATTTCTTGGTATTTTACAGGGTAACACTCGAATTGGCAAGATGCACGATTTTTTTGCTCAAGTTTAAATTCATGTTCTTTTATTATATGCTACTATTTTAAGATATTTATTATATAATGTTTGAGTCTACAAATTATGTGATTTGTTTCCTGAATCCATACAGTTTTATTCATGGTGCACAATCCTTTTAATGGTGTTTACTATATATATATATATATATATATATATATATATATATATATATATATATATATATCTGTAATATTTACAATTTGTGTTGAAACATTTTAATAGTACACAGAAGGCCATAGTTTCTAGATGCAATATTGTATGGTCTTAGCATACATTTTCAAAACAGGTTTTTTAGATGACTAGTTTAAAATTTAGTCAGAATGTTTTCTCTGATTCTCATGTAAAGGAAAGTACTTGAATAAGAACGTTTTTGTTTAATTCATCTTGATTCCCCTACAGGTATCCAGCCATCTTGAAACTTAGTCATTTTAAACTTAACTCTTAGATTGTTCATGTTTTCATAGTGACTAGACTTAGAATCATTGTTTAGTATTGATTTCAGGATATATAATTTTCATATTGTGTGTTCTAACCTTTTTCTTACTACAGGTCTCCTTCCCAGCCGTTCCCTTCCTAATCCCCTCTTCCCCTCTTGAACTCTCTCAGTCTCTGTGATTTATCTATCAGAGTCTTGGAGCTGTTCAGTGGTGGACGTGTTGGGAACGTGCACAGACCCCGAGGATCTGGTGACTCTGACAGAATAGTGAGCCCACAAATTATTATCCTCCTGGCTTGTGTATGTTCTCAGCATGGCCACGCTAGACGAGTTAGTCAAGGCTATCACCCAGCTCCAATAAGAGGTGGTATCATCCAAAGAATTGACAAATAGCCTAGCAGAGAGAGTGAGTCAGTTGCAAGATAAAGTAGAGAAGAAGGAACAAAGTCCCACAGGTGTGTCTTGGCTAGGTACTTCTTCTTAGGCTTCTGGAAGTAATCCAATTTCCCTAAATGTTCCTTCTGCAATTCCTTTAGCTCCCCCAGAACGTTTCTCAGGTGACCCATTGAAAGCGTAATCTTTCCTGGTTCAAGTGGTACTACACTTCACCTGCAGACCCAATACTTTTCCTGATGCCCAGTCCAAAGTAGCTTTCTTGTTATCATATCTGACTGGGGATGCAGCTTCTTGGGCAAATCCTCTTGTGCGTAAAAATAGTCCCTTATTGTATAACTGGAGACATTTTGTTCGTGAATTTGAGAGAGTTTTTGATCGTAGAACTGTAACACAGTCAGCAGATCGTGAATTATTAGACTTACGCCAAGGAAATCAAGACCTAGTGTCGTATTTAGTCAACTTTAACCGGCTGGTTGCTGAGACATCCTGGCCTGAAGAAAAACAAGCGGTATAGTTTTACAAGGGACTCAAGGAGGAATTAAAAGATATCTTAGCGCAAATCGATCCACAACCTACAGACTGGCAAGAATTAATAAATCTTGTCCTGAGACTTGATCATCGTTTAGCAGAACGTAAAGGAACGCACAAAAAGATTGAAAAATATTCATGGCGCGTTCATGATAACAAAGACTCAAGAACTCCGAAAGAAAGAACGCCGGAACCGATGGAAATTGGAACCATCAGAAGACCTTTGACCAAAGATGAAAAGGACCTACGCAGAAAAAATGGACAATGTCTTTATTGTGGGCGAAAAGGTCATTTTGCCAAAGATTGTCCAATCAAACCAAAGAACAAGCAAGGTCCAGTTCAGAAGGTCGCAGCCAATGCACCAGTCGAGTTGGAAAACTAAAACACCTGAGATGCAGAGAAGGGTTGCTCCTGGGTGTCACTGTGGACCCTTCACAATCTAGACATCTTAAACTGGAAATAAGAGTTTAGGTCAAGAAAAATATCTATTTCAAAAAAGCTCTAGTCGATTCTGGGGCTACTGGGAATTTTGTTGATCTCCAATTGGTTCGTGCATGGGGGATCCCATGTATTGAAAAGAAAACCCCAGAAATCATCCAGGCAGTCGATGGAAAACTCTTGACTGCAGGTCCAGGAACTCTTCAGACTATCCCCTTGTCGATGATTTGTGAAGATAAGATTCAAAGAAAGAAACATGAAGAGAAAATCATCCTAGACGTGATCCATGCTCCCCAATATGGGATTATCCTCGGCTTGCCATGGTTAACTCATCATAATCCAGACATCAATTGGGCCGAACGAAAAATCGTATTCTCATCTGCGCTATGTAACGAACAATGTCTCCAAAAGACTCAAGTACCAAAAGTTTGCAACTCTTACATAGCTACTGCCGCGGAGAAAGAAATTCAGCTGCCCAAACAGTATTTATCTTACAAAGATGTATTTGATGAGAAAGGAGCAGAGACTTTACCTCCTCATAGATCTTATGACTGTCAAATTGATCTAGCTCCAGGTGCAATACTTCCCAACTGTCGTGTATATGCCCTGTCAGAGCATGAAAATCAACATTTAAAAAAATATCTAGATCAATTTTTGGAGAATGGCTTCATTCGCCCCTCTAAGTCTCCTGCAGCTTCGCCTTTGTTTTTTGTTCCAAAAGCTAATGGAGATCTTCGTACATGCATTAACTATAGGGGATTAAACAAAGTCACCATCAAGAATAAATATCCTTTACCCCTAATTCCGGTCTTATTGGAACAAGTAAAAAGAGCAGAAATGTACACAAAGCTTGACCTTCGAGGTGCTTATCATTTGGTAAGAATGAGAGAGGGTGATGAGTGGAAAACAGCGTTCAAGACAAGATATGGCCTTTTTGAATACACCGTCATGCCTTTTGGTCTGTGTAATGCTCCAGCAGCTTTTCAATTTTTCTTGAATGACGTTCTTAGAGAGTATCTCGACATATTTGCCATAGTCTACATCAATGACATTTTGATATACTCAGACAATGAAAACGAACATGTCCACCATGTCAAGAAAATTCTTGCAGCCCTTCGAAAACACAATTTATAATGCAAACTAACCAAGTGTGAGTTTCATGTTACCACAGTTGAGTTTTTAGGGGTTATTCTCACCCCTCAAGGTATGGTGATGGCAGAAAAGAAAGTAAAAGCCGTATCTGAGTGGGCCACCCCAAAAACTGTTCGTGATGTAAAATGTTTCCTGGGGTTTGCAAATTTTTACCGGAGGTTTATAAATCATTTCTCCCAGACAGTGGCTCCAATCACTAAGCTACTAAGAAAGAAAGAAAAGTGTTTATGGTCCCCAGAAGCTGATCAAGCCTTCTCGACTTTAAAGAAAGCTTTCTCCACTGTCCCAGTCTTAACTCATCCTGATGCGAATCAACCTTTCATAGTAGAAGCTGATGCTTCAAATGTAGCAATAGGAGCCGTCTCATCACAACGAAATAAAAACACTGGTCAACTTCATCCTGTAGCTTATATGTCTCGGAAGTTGAACGAAGCCGAACAGAACTATGTCATTGCTGAAAAAGAGCTTCTGGTGATTCGTGACGCCTTTAAAGAATGGAGACATCATTTGTTGGGTGCCAAATACACTGTTACCGTATATATTGATCATCGTAATCTTCAATTTATGAGTTCCGCCAGACTTTTGACCCCTCGGCAATTACGCTGGATGCTTTTTTTTGGCGCATTTGATTTTGTAGTAACCTTCCGGCCTGGTAAAGATAATCGCAAGGCTGACGCCTTGTCCCGTCAAGAGTCTACCACGTTACCTACATTTCAAGCTGCTAGAGCTATCATTGCTCCTGACAAGATTCTATGTATCATAAAAATTGAAGATTTCTTTGAAGAAATTTGCAATTCTTTCACTGTTGAAAAATGGCAAACATGGGCCCAAGCTAATCCCAAAAGGTCAATCAAGCAAGGTTTACCCTTTCATGACGTTCGTTTGTTTGTACCCACTACCAAACTTCGCAAGATAGTGTTTCATTGGTTACATGTTATACCTATGGCAGGTCACGCAGGTACTCCTAAAACTCTTGAACTGATCCAATGTTATTTTTGGTGGCCTACCCTAACAAAAGATGTAAGAGCAATGGTAAACAACTGTGAAGTTTGTGCTCGCATTAAAACAAGTCATTCAAAACAAAAAGGATTATTATATCCACTTCCAACCCCAAGTCTTCCATGGGAGCACATTTCTTTAGACTTTATTACCGGTCTGCCAGTGGTTCAACAGCATTCAGTAATTCTGGTGGTAGTAGATAGTCTCACGAAATATGGACATTTCATCGCCTGTAAAAAATTGCCCACTTCTAGTGAATTGGCAACTATTTTACTGAACAGAGTGGTTCGTTATCATGGACTGCCAAAGGTTATCCTCTCCGATCGAGGGTCACAATTTTCCTCCAATTTCTGGAAGACATGGTGTAAAACACTCCAAGTGACATCTACGCTATCTACTAGTCACCATCCTCAAACAGATGATCAAACGGAGAAACTAAATCAGACTTTAAAACAATACCTACGTGCCTACGCTGAAAAGGCACTTCATTCTTGGACATCTATGCTCTGGTTAGCTGAGTTAGCTTACAATAACTCATTCCACACTTCTATTGACGTTACACCCTTTTTTGGTTTATTTGGCTATTATCCTGACACCTTGCCAATCACAATTCCTCAAGAAAGTTCTCTTACTCCAGCTGTGTCAGAAACCATTCAGCATTTACATCAAACCCAGAAATTGATTCAACAGTATTTAGAAAAAGCCAAACAAAATTATAAAAGGCATTATGACAAGAAACATTGTGAGGGACCGCAATATCAACCAGGTGAAAAAGTGTGGCTTTCCACAAAACATATAGGGGGTTATTCTAACTTTGGAGGAGGTGTTAATCCGTCCCAAAAGTGACGGAAAAGTGACGGATTTACCACCAGCCGTATTACGAGTCCATTATATCCTATAGAACTCGTAATACGGCTGGTGGTATATCCGTCACTTTACCGTCACTTTTGGGACGGATTAACACTCCTCCAAAGTTAGAATAACCCCCTTAGACTTCAAGAAGAAGCACATGTTTAACCCCAAATTCATAGGTCCTTATACTGTCCTTCAACAAATCAATCCGGTGACCTATAAACTACAATTGCCCAGATCCTTACGGATTCATCCAGTGTTTTACACTTCCCTCTTGAAAAAGGCAGTCCAAAAGGTCCACCCTCATCCAGCTCCTGTTCTAGTACAAGGGGAAGAAGAATGTGAAGTCAAGAAAGTGTTGGATTCTAAACTGAGAGGGTGTAATCTATGGTATTTAATCTCATGGAAAGGTTATGGTCCTGAAAGTAACTCATGGGTTTCCGCATCTGATATTTATGCTCCCGTACTTGTGAGACGCTTTCATCGCCTTAATCCAAGCAAACCAAGCCCTAGAGCGCGTCTGGGAGAGGGGAGTACTGTCAACACCAGAGCAGTACGCGCTCTATTGGCGACAAAAATGCAAAAACCCAGCACTCTCAAAACAACGTAATTTATGCATTGTGCTGATATGTTGTGTTTTAACCTTTTGCATTGCAGAGTTCAATCCTGAAAACGTATTTTTAATATGTTTACTAATACTGTTCCTTTGCAATGTATTGCTGCAGGTTTTCAGAGTGTGTTAGGGTGTGGCAGGGTGTGGCCCCTTTCCAGGGCCTTCCAGAAACTTTCCCTGCAACAAGCCTGGGCGTGGTTCTAGACTGGGCCAAGACTCTCTAAAAGAGAGTCAGCCCAACTCCCAGTGCTCACTATTCAGAGGTCCCGGTTCAGAGCAGCAGCTTCTTCCTGAGCTCCTGTCCCGGCGGCCTATTTGGATTTTTCCAGTCTTCTGCTGTCATCCTTCGTTGGTGATCATTGTTTCAGGCGGTAAGACAGTGGTTGACCATTTCCCAACACCGTAATTGAGAATTTTCATGTTCCTGATTTTAATTCTTAAAAGAATAACAGATTGCTTACGCGCTGCCATTTTTTGACAATTACGTGATGCTTTAGAATCGGCAAGACGCGCGATTCGTTTAATGGTGTTTGGACATTGTTGTCCATTGCGCGCTGATAGTTCTTGACATTTACATGATGTTTTACGAGTTGGCAAGACGCGCAACTCGTTTCATGAACATTTAATGTAGTTGTTCATTACGTGCTACCATTTCTTGACAATTACATGGTGGCTTAAAAAATCGGCAAAAGAGCGCAATGTGTTTCATTGTACTTTAATCTTGTTATTATTTGTGAGCTGTTAATCCTTGACATTTATATCTTGTTTTATGAATCGGCAAGACGCGCAAGTCGATTAATGAGGTTTTGACTTTGATATTTATTACTTGTTACCATTTCTTGGTATTTTACAGGGTAACACTCGAATTGGCAAGACGCACAATTTTTTTCCTCGAGTTTAAATTCATGTTGTTTTATTATATGCTACTATTTTAAGATATTTATTATATAATGTTTGAGTCTACAAATTATGTGATTTATTTCCTGAATCCATACAGTGTTATTCATGGTGCACAATCCTTTTAATGGTGTTTACTATATATATATATATATATATATATATATCTGTAATATTTACAATTTGTGTTGAAACATTTTAAGAGTACACAGAAGGCCATAGTTTCTAGATGCAATATTGTATGGTCTTAGTATACATTTTCAAAACAGGTTTTTTAGATGACTAGTTTAAAATTTAGTCAGAATGTTTTATCTGATTCTCATGTAAAGGAAAGTACTTGAATAAGAAAGTTTTTGTTTAATTCATCTTGATTCCCCTACAGGTGTCCAGCCATCTTGAAACTTAGTCATTTTAAACTTAACTCTTAGATTGTTCATGTTTTCAGAGTGACTAGACTTAGAATCATTGTTTAGTATTGATTTCAGGATATATCATTTTCATATTGTGTTTTCTAACCTTTTTCTTTCTACAGGTCTCCTTCCCAGCCGTTCCCTTCCTAATCCCCTCTTCCCCTCTTGAACTCTCTCAGTCTCTGTGATTTATCTTTCAGAGCCTTGGAGCTGTTCAGTGGTGGACGTGTTGGGAACGTGCACAGACCCCGAGGATCTGGTGACTCTGACAACTTCAGACATGATAGCAAAAGGTTTAGAGACAGTGAGAAGGAAGAAAAAGTTTCAGAACTTTTTAGAGAACAGAGAAAAAAAACTTTTTCTAACTTTTTAGAAACTTTTAGAAGTTTAGGAAAACTTTTCAGAACTTTGAAAAAAAGTTTAAGAGAGAAAAGCAAACCTTTTTTGGTTAGGTGCACATACACTGAACTGTTTTGTATATTATTCTCTTATGAAAAGTACAAAATGAAAAAGTGGTAAGTAGTTACAAGTACTTATCCCACCGCTGCACAACCAATGTAGGAGGCTGGCCTGGCTTGTAGTGGGTACCAGAGGTACTTACACCTTGTGCCAGGTCCAGTTATCCCTTATTAGTGTAGAAGAGGTGTTTCTAGCAGCTTAGGCTGATAGAAGGTAGCTATGGCAAAGCAGCTTAGGCTGAACTAGGAGACATGTAAAGCTCCTACTATACAACTGGTGTCATATGCACAATATCATAAGAAAACACAATACTCAGAGTTACTAAAAATAAAGGTTCTTTATTTTTATTACAATATGCCAAAAGTATCTCAGTGAGTACCCTCAGTATGAGGATAAGTTATATACACAAGATATATGTACACAAACCAAACTTAGGTAAGTAATAGCAAGAAAAGTAATGCAAACAGTGTAGAATTACAATAGATTGCAATAGGAGCACATAGGTATAGGGGCAACACAAACCATATACTCCAAAAGTGGAATGCGAACCACAAATGGACCCCAAACCTATGTGAGCTTGTAGAGGGTCGCTGGGACTGTAAGAAAACAGTGAGGGTTAGGAAAATAGCCCACCCCAAAACCCTGAAAGGTAGGTGTAAAGTGCACCTACTACCCCCAGAGAGCACAGAAGTCATGATAGGGGGATTCTGCAGGAAGAACAAACACCAGCAATGCAACAACAGTGGATTTCCGGACCTGAGTACCTGTAAGACAAGGGGACCAAGTCCAATAGTCGCGACAGTATTGGAAGACGGATGTCACACGTCACGCTGAGGCTTGCAGAGGTATTCCCACGCAGAAAGACTGCAAACAAGCCTTGCTAGCTGCAAGGGTTGCAGCAGAGGTTTTTGGGTGCTGCTGTGTCCCAGGAGGGACCAGGATGTCGCCACTTGGAGGAGGAGACAGAGAGGGCACCCAGCAAGTCAGGGAGCCCTCACAGAAGCAGGCAGCACCCGCAGAAGTACCGGAACAGGCACTTGGAAGAAGAGTGAACCGGAGTCCACGCGAAGTCACAAAAGGGAGTCCCACGACACCGGAGGACAACTCAGAAGGTTGTGCGCTGCAGGTTAGAGTGTCGGGGACCCAGGCTTGGCTGTGCACAAAGGAAATCCTGGTGCACAGGAGCCGGAGCAGCTGCAAATCACGCGGTACCCAGCAATGCAGTCTAGCGTGGGGAGGCAAGGACTTACCTCAACCAAACTTGGACTGAAGAGTCACTGGACTGTGGGAGTCACTTGGACAGAGTTTCTGAGTTCCAGGGACCACGCTCGTCATGCTGAGAGGGGACCCAGAGGACCAGTGATGCAGTCTTTTGGTGCCTGCTGTTGCAGGGGGGAGATTCCGTCGACCCACAGGAGATTTCTTCAGAGCTCCTGGTGCAGAGAGGAGGCAGGCTACCCCCAGAGCATGCACCACCTGGAAACAGTCGAGAAAGCCGGCAGGATGAATCGATACAAGGTTGCTAGTAGTCATCTTGCTACTTTGTTGCGGTTTTGCAGGAGTCATAAGCAGTCAGCGGTCGATCCTTTGGTACAAGGTGAAGAGGGAGATGCAGAGGAACTCTGATGAGCTTTTGCATTCGTTATCTAAAGAATTCCCCAAAGCAGAGACCCTAAATAGCCAGAAAAGGAGGTTTGGCTACCAAGGAAGGAGGATTGGCTACCAAGAGAGGTAAGAGACTATCAGAAGGAGCCTCTGACGTCACCTGCTGGCAATGGCCACTCAGAGCAATCCAGTGTGCCACAGACACCTCTGTTTCCAAGATGGCAGAGGTCTGGGACACACTGGAGGAGCTCTGGGCACCTCCCCTGGGAGGTGCAGGTCAGGGGAGTGGTCACTCCCCTTTCCTTTGTCCAGTTTCATGCCAGAGCAGGGCTGGGGGATCCCTAAACCGGTGTAGACTGGCTTATGCAGAGATGGGCACCATCTGTGCCCATCAAAGCATTTCCAGAGGCTGGGGGAGGCTACTCCTCCCCAGCCTTCACACCTATTTCCAAAGGGAGAGGGTGTTACACCCTCTCTCAGAGGAAATCCTTTGTTTTGCCTTCCTGGGCCAGGGCTGCCTGGACCCCAGGAGGGCAGAAACCTGCCTGAGGGGTTGACAGCAGCAGCAGCAGCAGCTGCAGTGGAGACCCCGGAAAGGCAGTTTGGCAGTACCCCGGTACTATGCTAGAGACCCGGGGCATCATGGAATTGTCCCCCAATGCCAGAATGGCATTGGGGTGACAATTCCATGATCTTAGACATGTAACATGGCCATGTTCGGAGTTACCATTGTGACGCTGTACCTAGGTAGTGACCTATGTACAGTGCACGCGTGTAATGGTGTCCACGCACTCACAAGGTCCGGGGAATTTGCCCTGAAAGATGTGGGGGCACCTTGGCTAATGCCAGGGTGCCCACACACTAAGTAACTTTGCACCCAACCTTCACCAGGTAAAGGTTAGACATATAGGTAACTTATAAGTTACTTAAGTGCAGTGGTAAATGGCTGTGAAATAACGTGGACGTTATTTCACTCAGGCTGCACTGGCAGGCCTGTGTAAGAATTGTCTGAGCTCCCTATGGGTGGCAAAAGAAATGCTGTAGCCCATAGGGATAGGGATAACCCAGAGCAAGTGGTTAGTTAGGGGTTTTGCATAGAGCTTCATCTCTGTATTGATGAGGGAGATGGACCTGTATGATGCACACTCGCATTGAGGGTGACCTTCTTTGGGAAGGACCACTAATGTAGCCATATCTATGTTGAGAGGAAAATGGCCCTTGGTTTTAGGCTTAGTAAATAGTTCCAGTAGAAGCAGAAGGACATCTGGCCTGAGCCTGTGTTAGTATTCCACTGGGTAGTCATCCGGACCCAGTGTCTGAGTTGAGGTCTACCAAAGAGTCTCCCACCTCTTTAAGTGTGATGACCTGTTCCAGGGATGCTCCGTCTGTCACTGCCAGTCAAGCCATTGGGAGGGATGCAACCAAGTGGGCCAACAACTTGCATTCCAGACAGGCCTGGGCCTCATACAGCCTTTCATAATACTGGGCAAAACTGACCACAATACCCTGTTAGTTCTCAGCTGTCTGCCCAGCCTCATCTGCTGTGTTGGGTATCACCCAAGCCTCTGAGACTTTCTTTCATGGCCAGCCAGTATAAGAGCTTTCTCGATTTGTCCCCCTACTCATAAACCCTCCGAGTGGATGCAATTCAGCATTTTTGTGCTTCCTACATGCACATTTGGCGCAGTGTTGCTCTATCGATCTCTAATTGGCGTAGCATCAGGTCAGTCAATCTACTTGGATACCCCCTTTCTCCTACTGTACTGAATCTTCCAGGTCAACCCTACATCTCTGTTTGTCACAGTCCATCTCCCTAGCGTATGACTGAGTGATACCAGTCATTGAGGCCTTGTACAGTATGCTCCCCATAGTAACCCCAGTGAATCCACTGTCCCCTAGTTTAAGTCTAGGAAGCTTTCAACCCTTCAAACAGGGATTCTGTAAACGTCTACAAGGAGACTAGCATTAAGGCTCCACACTGGGCGTACCCCTGTTGCAGGGCACCAAAGAGAGTCAGGAGCGGAGCATGGTCCAATATCCAGTGGGGGACTATTTGTGATCCCAGATCATCAGCCAGAAAAAACTGATGGTCTATGCGAGACAGCAATCCATATGCTGCCAATGTATGGGTATATTCTCACTTCCCAGGATTCCAAACTCACCTAGATTCTCTGAGTCACTGCCCTTTCGTCCATTCTGCCAGATCCTTCCCCTGTCTAAGTGGGCCCCCTTGAGCTCTATACCAGTCCAGCTGTCACATAACTTCATTGAATTCTCCACACACAATAGTCACCCCAGGAGGCAAGGCTGCCACTAGGTCTCTAAGGGCCTTGGGGCGTACATACATTATATTGAACGGGGTGCCCTCTATGGACCCTTCCAGGATTACATACTGGCTCTGGTCATCTCATGTGCCCATAGTTACCACCAGGGGTAGTGTTTTGTGTAAGAGGATAGCCACTCCCTGAAATCCGCTCGTGAATCCTGCTTGGTACCCTCTATCGTAGCCCCTCCATGACAGGAAGTGGCAGTTCTGTCCCCGTAGGTGGGTTTTCTTGAGCAGCATGACTTTTGGATTATGTTGTTGCACAAAGTAGACTATGACCCCGTCCTAATTGAGTCCAGCAGACCGTTGATGTTCCACATCATCACCGAGTGTGCCCCCATATCAGTGGTGGTGGAGTAGATGTGTGGATCCCTACATAGGTATCCTGGTCCCCTCCTTCAGACAAAACAGTCCAGAAATATACAATAGAAAAACAATTCCCAATCTCCCCAACTGCCCCCACCCTATACTTCCCACCCTATAGAAACATCTGTCACCCATCCCCAACTTGAACATAGAAGTAACTAAGGAGGGTGATGTACTTAGATGGGCTGAACAGAACACCCATCAGCCACCACCAGAGAAACCAGAATTGGAAATGCTATTGAAGGATACAGTGGTGCTGGCCTGCATCAAAAATGCTCTCAGCCCAGGTTTGGGTCCCTGTCTTTGGCGGAGTGCTGTTGGTATGCAGGATCCTCAGCCTCCAGGTGAACCCTCCCTGTCCCTCGGTTTCCATAGAGGCCTCTGCTTCTGATGGACCGCCGTTTCTCCATCCTTTCACCTTTTCAAGCCCATTGTCTGGTGTCTGGGCCGGAGTGGCTGACTGCTACTGCGGAGGTGGTTGACCACAAGTGGTCACTGGCCCAGGACTCCTTTGGAGAGTTAAAGAAAATAGTGTTTGAGTTGTGAATAACATGCTCCTAATGGGGTAGAGGAGAATATAAAAAATGTGCATAGATCACAGTTTATTTTCACCTGATTGTAGGATTAGCAATGTGTTTGGAGCAAGTGGATGTAATCAGGGAAAATCATTATGCGATTACAACCCCAGGTGCCCCTTCACTCTGGCACCCCACATGACGGTGTCTTGGTCTCTGTAATTTAGGAATCGTGCTATCACCGGGCGCGGTGGGGCCCCAGGGGAAGGTATTTTGGCTAGATAACAATGGACTCGCTCAAGGATAAAACAGGGGATAGGCTCATTGGGTCCATCCATATCCACTGTTCGAGAAAAGTCTCTTGTGCCATACCTTCGACCCCCTCTGGGAATCTGATGAAGGAGAGATTATTCCGACAGGCCCTATTTTCAGCATCTTCTGTGCAGTTCTATAGTGTTTTGGTGTCTTGGGATAGAGGAGCCACCGTTGAGGAGAGGCCTCAGACCATGTAATCCAACTCTCATATCTTCACCTCTGCCTCCATCATGCGATCCACAGTTTGCTGCAGGTCTTTGCTCAGCCAGGCCACATCTACACCGACATCCCCTATTTTGGTCTCCAGAGCAGTCTTGTAATCTTTGATGGCTTGCAGGAACACTACAGTGGGTCTGGGCTCCACGTCCTCCCTCCAGGGTACCTTTCATCACCCCACAGGTGCTCAGAATTTGTTTATCTTGGCATGGCCCTGTCACAGCCCATTTCATCCCATCTCTGTGACTTCTACTACTGTGATGTGAGGGAAAGCAGCCAGGTGTCAGGCCTCCCCGGGGAACAGTGTACGAGACCTCAGGGAGATGCCAACCTACTTCCTCCAGGGATGTATACCTGGGCAGCTCGAGCAGTCAGCCCACAACCCCTACTTGCCAGGGTCTCTCTTACTGACCGAGGTATACCCTTTCATGGAGCCTCTGATCCTTCTGGGCCCGCCAGCTCATGGTCCCTGTATGGGCTGTACTGGTGGGTCCCAGGTGGTTCTGTGTCTGTCGCCTGGGGCTTCCCACTCCCAGGCCTCCTTCTGCTATGTGTGGTGCAGGCAGGCAGGAGGGGGAGGAGGTGCCATTCAGATGTTGGGGCTAAGTATATACCAACAAGTTTCCTCGTGTCCCCCATCTACCCCTGCATCCAGTAATATGCATCCCAGGCCTACCGACAAGTCATTCCTTTGCTTGATAGACCACTGGTCCAGAAGCTGTTGTCTGTTCAGATGCCCACCTCAACTGATCCCGGATGACTCGGTCTCGTAGGCCTGATATGATCTGTGGAGGTGCACCTGGACGTGTTTGGCCCCTCCTATGTCGGGGGGAAGAAAAGCTTATATGGGCCCTGGTTCTGTTAGTGGCATCGCCCTTGTAGTGCCTCTGTGGGCCGCACCTGCGATCCAACCTGCCCTTTCAAAGGGGCTGTCCACGGTGCATCGTGCGGCTGGGAGATTAGCACATCCCCGGTCTTTGCAGCATGTATCTTGCAGGACTCACCCACTCTCCGGCTGAGTGTGTTCGGAAATTGAGGTATACTTATAAGGCCTCCAGGACCACAGGCGAGGCACTTAGACACAAGTTGTTAGGTAGAGGCCAAACAGCAGGGCCCAGACCAGGTCCAGTTGCCACAGATCAGCTAGGCTGTTACAGGAAAAGAGGCTTGTAACACATTGTATCCTTGTAGCTTGAGCAGGAATTCAGCCTTATCACCCTTGGAGTCCACGTCTTTGTCCTCGGTACAAGAGAGTGCAGGTACAGACCTTTCAGGATTCTTCTCAGGTCGCAGGCATCTTTTTCATCTTCCTAAAATCCAAGTGGGCTCTGAAGTAGGTACCTGAAGTTGCCACATTTATGCTTGGCACAAGCTAGAGAGTAGTAATGACTCCTGGGCAGACCCTAACCAAAGGGACAAAAGTTCCCATGGCCACTCTCACCCTCTTTAAGCCTTTTCAAGATTACAGAAGTCTTCAACCACACTAAACTCGGCCTCCGCAGGCTAGGGTGGGAGGGTGTGCGGAATGTACTATGGTAACACTAGTGTCCTCCCACACCTACTACTAAAATTCAAATTGAGACAGTCACTGTACCCTCAAAGTACCCAGACACAGATGTCTGGTTGAACAAAGTTGATTTTTCCAGTATCCAGACAGTGGATACACAAGTTGTTTTCACGTCCTGTTTCCCTGCCTTTCAAATGCCCTCCAGTGCTATATGTAAACTCCAGCAGACCTGTCAAGCAGGATTTGACAGTTGTGCAACATTTTACAATATAATGACAAATAGAGGCCACTGTAATTGAAGCTTGCCTGACTGGGGGGCCTAGATGTCATCTAACATTTGCCTGTGAGAGGAAAGACCTCTATGCAGTTACTCCAGTTCCCGGACCCACCTGCATACCCAGATCTCTTTTCCCTGCTTTGGGAGCAATTTTCACACCTCTTCAAATGCTACTTACTGACTGAAAGAATTGGGAGAGCGAGTGCAAATTTAGTTTCAGGAACTTCAGACAGAGAAAATTTAGCTTTGTCAATTTCACTTCCCTGTTGAAATGGATTTTTAATAACCATTAAGAACAGTTGCTTTATTGTTTTACTAACTAGTCCCATTTTGTGGGATCCAGCATTAAGATTTCCTACACAGAACAGCTAGGCTGCTGCAGTGGAAATAGTTGTATGCTAGTTACTGTAAGGACATGTTAACATCGAATTGCTACATGTCATGCTGTTAAATATAATGTGCACTGCCTTATGAGCTACAAGAGCAACATAGAGATGACATAAATGTTTGAAAGAGATGTTTTTACTATTGAAAAGAGTTTCGATGTTTACATTGCCATTGTAGTGAATGGCACAATAGGTGCTTCAGTCCACTGGTGGCACTTACGTTTCAGGTCCTGATCAAACTTTGTACCATTTACTAAGGACTTATAGGCAAGTTAAACATTCCAACTAGGAGTATGCCAATTTTACCATGTTAAAAGGTGGAGCATAGACACATTACTACTGGATAGCAGGGTTAAAGAGCACAGAATTCTAACACTGGCAAAAATGGAAGAGACATCAAAGGCAAACAATTTGGTGTGACCACGCAGAAAAGGCAGAGTTTCTACAGTATGTAACTGTCAAAACCCTATTCAGAGGTCCAATGTGCATTACCATTGTAGTGAATGGCACAATAGGTGCTGCAGTCCACTGGTGGCATTTAACTTCCAGGTCCTGAGCACACTTTGTACCATTTACTAGGGACTTATAGGCATGTTCAGCAAGCCAACTAGGAGTATGCCAATTTTACAATGTTAAAAGGTAGAGCACAGATACATTTCTACTGGATAGCAGGGTTAAAGTGCACAGAATTTTAACACTGGCAAAAATGGAAGGGACAGCAAGGGCAAACAATTTGGTGTGACCACGCAGAAAAGGCAGAGTTTCTACAGCATGTAACTGTCAAAACCTTATTCAGAGGTCAAATGTGCAAGCAGGAGCTTCTGGGCCCAACCTTAGTGACTGACACCTATTACTCTGGCTGTCCCTGGTCCATCCTACTAAGGGCTCTGAGCAACTAGGCCAAGTACCCCTTCAGCACTAGACCCTTACTGATAGCTCGGGTTCCGCAGTTCACAACTTGTTGGGGAGGGAATGGATGCCGGGAGAACACAGACTCAAAACTCAAAATACATCCAGCAACTCCAATCAGAGATTGTCTAGTGTAATACGTGTGCTTATGGATAAGGTACTAAGGCCCATATTTATACTTTTTAGCGCCACATTTTCACTGCTTTTTTACGCAATAACGGCACAAACATACAATTGTATTTTGCAAGTTTGTGCCGCTTTTGCATCAAAAAATGGCGCAAGTGCGTAGCTAAATAAGTATAAATATGGGCCTAAATATATAGAAACACCATAAATAATATAAACAGTCTTCAAAAGACAGGCATGCTAGTGTTACCTGAGTCAGCTCTTGAAATCCACTTCACTATCTAAGTACCATGGGTATTCCTCATTCTCATGAGGAGACCATCCTAGTTAGTCCATTTTACTGAGTTGAAGTCTTAAAAGTTTGCCAATAGTTTTTAAAAATCGAAAGTGTCCCCACACTGTAGCTGGGTAGTAATATTAAGCCAGAGTCCCAGCGGCTCAGTATTCACTCTTACCTGCTCTTCCTTGAGTGGAGGCACAGAGGGCCCATGCATGCGTCTGTTGGCCTGGCAATGCAGAAGTTTTGATGTTGCAGTCAAGGTGGCAAATGTCCATGGCTCTCCTCCAGTCACATGGTAAGGCTTGGATGCTCCTGTATGCGCCTGGATTTGGGTAGTCAAAATATTGCTGTTCCTTTGCAAGCCACAACTTGCTTCTTCTTCACACATGTACCCTGTTCTAGAGCAACAGCTGTTTCACTTCACTACAGCCCCCTCCCAGCAGATGGGAGTTTGCAAACAGCAACACACATGGTGATGGCCCCTTCAAGTCACAGCATTGCACAGGGCAGTGGCTCTCATTCTTCACTGTGGCCCCCACCTGGAATAAGTGCGTCATGAGAGGCACAATTAAGGTGACTGCCCTTTTCAAGTCACAACATTGCACAGGTTGAAGGCTGTTCTCTCAGCACAGCGTGGTACCAGGGCATTGACGTTTATTCTTTCCAGGTGCCCCCAACCGTCATATGAGTGTTGTGAACACTACACACACGCAGATGGCCTGGTTGGTGCAGCAGTCCCAATGGACCAGAATCCCCCACTCTGCTCCTGGGATGCACAGGTCAGGATCCACACTAGACCTTGTTCCCTCCAGACGTTCTCATTCTCCTCACAGAGTCCTCTGGTCTTGGCCAGGCAGACACTGTTGCTCTAGGTTCCAGGGTGAGTGTTCCTATGTCCCTTCGCCCATCAGGGAGACAGGCAGAGTATCAGTCCTTAGCCGTGGTCATAAAATTCAGAAGTCGTGCTCAGCTTCTACATGCTGATGTACAGCTTCAATCTGAAAATTTGGAAGTCTCAAGTTCCTCTTTTTATAATCCATTTCCAGATACAAATGTTATATAGTGTCTGAGTGTTTGAGAAGCTTGTTATGGGTATGCTCCTTTTAAAGTGTCCTGTCCCTTGTCTGGGAAGCTGTCGATCACAGTAGAATGGAATTCAAATTTGAAAGCCCAACAATTCAGGCCACAAGAGGTTTTTGAGGTTCACACCTGGATGTTAGCCTCACTAATAAATGCTCCAAAAAGCTTGCCAAAGGGCCTCTGCCCTACTCTGTGTGATTCCCGCATCAGCCCCATCTCCTTCCAGAGATGTATCTATGCCCCTTTGACCAGTGACCTTCTCTAAAATCAAAGAGCTCCTTTGGAGTGCACAAAGGTTGTGGCGTTCCCTTCCTCCAGTTTAGGTAAGTCTTAATCCATAGGAATCAATGGATGTATCTTTTTAGCACAAAGTACCTGCAATGCGTCAAACATAATGACGCAGAGGGCCAAAAAGGAGGTGATGCCTCAGAAAGTAAAGTTATGTGTTGATTTTTCCAGCGTAACCAAGGTTATGAATTGATTCTTTCCTTTGCAGGCAAGGTGATGTGTTGATTTCCAGGTGCACAGCCTTGGAACCATAAAGCGGTGATGGGATATTTTGATGCCCAGGGACGATGCATGAAAAATCCAAAACATGCTGCGAGGATGAAACAGGTACTGTGTACCTCCACGAAGCCGGCATCCAAGACAAAGCCCTCAACTGGATCTCATCATTCCTCTCTGACAGAACCCAGAGAGTCCGGCTCTCCCCTTTCCGCTCCAAAGCCACCAACCTCATCTGCGGCGTCCCCCAAGGCTCCTCTCTCAGCCCAACGTTGTTCAACGTCTACATGGCCCCCCTCGCAAAAGTGGCCCGTCAACACAACCTCAGCATCATCTCCTACGCCGACGACACCCAGCTCGTCCTCTCCCTGACCAAAGACCCTCTCACCGCCAAAACCAACCTCCACGAGGGACTAAAAGCCATCGCCGAGTGGATGAACAACAGCCGATTGAAGCTCAACTCCGACAAGACGGAAGTCCTCATCCTCGGACGCACCCCCTCGGCCTGGAACGACTCCTGGTGGCCCACTGCCCTCGGACCACCACCCACCCCAGCCAACCACGCAAGAAACCTCGGATTCATCCTCGACTCTGCTCTCACCATGTCCAAACAGGTCAACGCTGTCTCCTCTTCCTGTTTCATCACCCTCCGAATGCTCCGTAGAATCTTCAAGTGGATTCCAACAGGAACCAGAAAGACGGTAACCCAAGCCCTCGTCAGTAGCAGACTTGACTACGGCAACGCACTCTACACAGGCATCCCAACAAAAGACATCAAACGACTCCAGCGCATCCAGAACGCATCCGCCCGCCTGATCCTCGACATACCCCGCCGATGCCACATCTCCCCGCACCTGAAGGACCTCCACTGGCTCCCCGTGGAAAAAAGGATCACCTTCAAACTCCTCACCCACGCTCACAGGGCTCTACACGACACCGGGCCCACCTACCTCAACAACAGACTCAGCTTCTACGTCCCCACACAGCAACTCCGCTCTGCCCACCTCGCCCTCGCCATCGTCCCCAGAATCCAGCGCAAGACCTCTGGCGGCAGATCCTTCTCCTTCCTCGCCGCCAAGACCTGGAACTCTCTCCCCACCTCGCTACGTCAGACCCAGGACCTCCTCACCTTCAGGAGACTCCTCAAGACTTGGCTCTACGCACGCTAGCAGCACCTCTCCTTTCCCCCCCCCCCAGCGCCTCGAAACCCTGACGGGTACATAGTGCGCTTTATAAATGTTATGATTGATTGATTGATTGATTGTGTCAATCCAGTAGGCAGTCGCGAGACATGTTCTGCGTTGATTAAGTAGGTGCTGCATCAATTTTTGCAGGTGTTATGTTGATTTTCAGTCGCAGTGGATTTTCTCCCTTTGTGAAGTCTTTGATGGCCCTGAAACTTCTTAAAAGGAAGCAAGCTCAGACTAAGGCCTTTGGAGATCACTTGTGGGGGAAGGCAGAGTCCTTCTAGCACAGACAGGGAGCAGCAGGCAGCAGGGCCACAAGCAGGAAAGCAGTCCTTGCAGAAAAGCAGGTCAGATGAGTCCTTAGGACAGCACAGCAGTTCCTCTGACAGAGTCCAGCTGTAGATGCAGAAGTGTCTGATTTTAGGGGGTCACAGATCCAGCATATATAACCAAATGTGCCTTTGAAGTGGGGGAAACTTCAAAGAGTGGCGTTGAAGTGCACCAGTTCCATTTCCAGTCCAGTCCTGTCTGCCAGGAGATCTGTGGGGGGTTATCAGTCCTCTGTGTTTAGTCAGGCCACTGGCCTTTGAAGCGTACATGAGAACCCCCTCTACCATTCCTGCCTGGGAAAACCCATGAGAATGCAGATGAATGCAGATGTAGCTAAGTGTCCTGCGTTTTTGGCTGTTTGAGTGGAATGCACTAGGGGAGTTGTCAACCAGCACAGACCAGACATGGATTGGAGACAGGCTATAAGGCACAGAGAGCAATAAGTGCAGAGAAATGCCTAGTTTCTAAAAGTGGCATTTCTTACATAGTAATTTTAAATCCAACTTCACCAGTAAGCAGAATTTCTCACTACCATTACAACCATACCAAACATGGCAATGCCGCTCCTTTCAGATCAGAAATGACCACTTAGAGGTTTAAAAGGGAATTTCCAATGCTGTCCTATGAGAGGAGCAGGCTTGACAATAGTGAACAACGACTTTGGGAGTTTTTCACTACCAGCGCACATAAACTTACAGGTACATGTCCTGCCATTTACTTACATAGCACCCTGCCCTAAGGGCTATCTAGGGCATACCTTAGCGGTGACTTATATGTAATAAGAGGAGATTTTAAAGCTTGGCAAGTAGTTTTAAATGCCAAGTCAAAGAGGCAGAGTAACTGCACACACAGACCTTGCAGTGCCAGGACTGGGACATGTTTAAAAGGATACTTAAGTGGGTGGCACAATCAGTGCTGCATACCCAAGTAGCATTAAATTTATAGGGCCTGGGCACAAATGTCACTACTTTATTAGGGACATATAAGTAAATTAAATATGTCAGTTGGGTACACCAATTCTAACATGTTTTAAGGAGCGAGCAAATGCACTTTAACAATGGTTAGCAGAGGTCAAGTGCAGAGAGTCCTAAGGCCATCAAAAGTATATTTTAGCAAAAAGTGTAGGGCAAAGATAAAATGTTTGGGGATGACCCTGCTGGAAGGGGCAGGTCCAAAATTTCTAAAATATGCACTTTTGGGGGGCTTATTTCTATCATGTGAGCAAAAGAATTGTTCAAATTTGAAGTTTTGATGGAAGCAATTGATGGTTCTACTGTCTTAAATATGTCTATTGTTTTTTGTAATGAATAGTTGTGGGGTCTCAAAATTGTTCTTCAATGTTATTCTTGGAGCCCAGAATGATGACTTCATACCATATGTACAGGTCAACAATATTCCCAATGTCATAATTTGCAGTCAGTATCGTAAGAGTTTGGAAATACCAATTTCCAGGTTATTGATATGTTGATGGCAACCGCAAAAGATAAACCTTTAGTTATGATATGTGTTTTTGTCTGCAACTGTACCTTTGAGTGTGTACTAAATCTTCAGTTAAGCAATGATAATCTCTTGAAATACTGTGAGAGAGTATCCCTTGGGAACTTTGGACAGAAACGCTATCAAAGCAATCATAATCTATTTTATCAATGCCCTGATGAAGATGCGGAGGAGGTAAATATTTGAAGACCTCTAGCATTTCCATGGTCAAGAGATTTATTAGTAAGATTTGTTTTAGTTAGTTGTGTCAAAACAATCTCCGATATTTTCCAGCAATTAATTTGAAATTAGCCTTAACCATTTAGTCCACACCATGATGGGCTGTCTGTGCTCATTCAAAAATGGTGATGGTTGATTGCCACACTGAATTGTGGTGTTGGCACTTACTGTGGTGCACTGACAAGTTGCTGAAGAAAAAACAAATTAATTTATTAATCATCTTCAGTTAGTAAAAATTGTCATCCTAAAGTAGGAAAAACTGCATAAAATATTCTTACTAGAAATGGAATGAACACAGTTCCTCTCAGTATACATAAGCAACTATTTCCTATGGAAATACAAAGTGTTGACTGCAGAAGAATTTGCACATGACCCTGGCAGCAAATGTATTGAGGCACTGCTTGCTAACTGGTAATTGTACCAAAGGACAATCACCTGCCCTGTGAAAGAAATAATATCAAGAAAAGTTTTCTAAAACCAAAATGGTATCACACACAGTACATTGTTTCAGAGAGATGTTCAACATTAGAATGCATTTTAAGTGCTGTCAAACATGGCAGACATCTCCTCGAAGTCCTTGCCTTACAGCATTTGATAAAACAATGCACCTGCCTTTAGCATGTTTTCAAATGTTGTGCTCAACATCCTTTCTGGGTGGCTCTCCACAAAAGAATGTGCTTGCTAGTGCCTGTCTTGTAATATTGGTGTGTCAGCCCACTATTGTGACTTTGAACACAGAAGAGGATGGTAATAAAGTAGGAGAGGGAAATAATTCAAATCCAATAATTGTCCTGTGAGTAGCAATAAGGACAGTTGATAGTGTGGCGTAGAGCTGAAGTAGCTGCATCCTCCAGAGTGGTTGGAGCTGTGTTAGTCTCCTAGAGAGAAACTCTTTGTCAAAGAGTAGTAGGTATAAGAGTCAAAACAGTAAAAGAAGAATCAGGTTTTTCTATAGGAGTCCACACAAGTGGAAGGTAGAAAACACAAAGCAGGAAAAACTGGAAAGAATATTGAATTAATTTGATTACATCCATCAAATCAAATACAACATTTGACCTCAGAAAAAGGAAGCAATGAACCTCTTGTTAGAGAAAGGTAAAAAAGGAGGAAGGATAATGGGTGACTGTTGGAAATTGTTTTATTGGTTGATGGGGTGAAGCCCTACTCAAGCAGAAGCCACAATATTTGTCTAGTAGCTTGGCACAAAGCAGTCAGCATTAACTTAGAGGCAACATGTAAAGTATTTGTGCAAAACTTCAAACAGTAATAAAGTGAAAATACAACACAAGAAAAATCCCACACCAATTTAGAAAATAGAGTAAAATGTTATTAAATGATCTGAGATTAAACAAGAAAAATCCAATTAGTAGAACCTGAGATATGCAATTTTAAAGATTTAAGTAAAAATAGTGGCTAAAAGCACAAAGCGCCAACTGTGGCTATCTGGTCATGCTGGACCAGGACAAAGTCACAAGTTCAGGCTGCCGGATGGAACGTGGAAAGGGTACAGGGACCATGTTAGGCCCCTTGAACAAAGTTCCTTAAATCCTGGCTGAGGAGGATTGTGAGATGCTGTGTTGAAGATTTGTCGTGCACCAATGATTCTGAGGAGCTGCGAGACTGCAATGCCGCGTCCTGCATCACCGTCAAGGATGCAGTCGACAAGGGGTTTGTTATGCACAGTTCTGAGGTTCCAAAGAAGCTGCAAGGTCACCAGCGGTGATACTTGAATACAACTTGTGAGAATATTTAAAGTAGGTATGTGGCTTTACGATTAGAAGAATCTAAATAATTGCAGCACTGTGTAATCTGACAGCAAATACAGGAAGGAGTTCCTCTGTGACAGCTGCATAGGTGGTGTCGCAGACCTTGCACTTTCACAATGACTATTTCCAGTGTGGAGTCGTGAGTGGTGAATGTACAAGCCCTTGTGCACATAGGCATCAAGAGTTCACAGTGCCAAACAAGTATACAGGGGCACTGATTAATCGTGTTTTAAGAGCAGTGCACAAGACAGTAGCACTTCACTGGTACCGAATGCAGTAGGGAATCTGGCTTGTATTATGTGAACACAGATACCCATGTCTCAAAACTAATGTGCAGGTTACTGGTGATTTTTGCTGATTGGTACTATTATAAATAGACCGCTGAATATTCCTAGAGTTACATCATGAATCACGGACATTACTTACACTCCAAATACATTTATTTTATGTGAAATATTTCTCCTGCTGAACCCATAAAATTGGCAGTTGTTAGGTAGCTCAGAGATGAATGGGAAGGAGAATTACTACTGTATAGTTCTAAGGAACAAAGGGCCTGATTTATAAAAAGTGAAGATGCACCTAGTGCAGTGCAAAT
The DNA here is from genome assembly GCF_031143425.1 of Pleurodeles waltl. Taxonomy (NCBI): domain Eukaryota; kingdom Metazoa; phylum Chordata; class Amphibia; order Caudata; family Salamandridae; genus Pleurodeles; species Pleurodeles waltl. The sequence goes on along the minus strand of NC_090437.1, from coordinate 527,906,704 downwards.
TTTCTTGCACCTCCTAATGCCTCCCTAAGGCCATCATGCGTGAGCCATATTTAACATAGGTGCACTGTGGTGGTAGTTAGCAAACTAGTGTCAGAATTTGTTATGCTAGTTCGGAGCTTTGCAGGATTAGCGTAAAAAAAAATCACACTAATCCTGCAAAGTCCATTGAGGCCCATGGTAAACAATGGTGTGCTTCCTTTTAACGCCTGCTCTACGCAGGGGTTAAAAGTACAGAAAAAAATGATGCAAAGAAATCTCTTAGATTTACATACATTCCAGGCATAATGTAGTGCAAAGGGTTACAAAGTGGCGCAATGCATGCATTGCGCCACTTTCTAAATGTGGCACTGCGATTTGGCCTTGTTGGGCCACATTAGAGTAAAAAAAATATATATATATGCTAACGTGGCACAAGGAGGCGCTAGGGGCTCTTAAATCTGCCCCAAAGTACTGCACGGTATTATAACTGCGCGGCTTTTTATTAATGTGAGTGGAGATCGGAGTTTACCTATTCTTATTAAATGTGCCAGGAGGGCAACGTAATTACAGTCAATTGCAATAGATCAGATGGGAGTTAATTTCTATCTAATAAAAGTATATTTAACTTTTACAGACAAGGGATGTTTCAATTTTGTGCGAATTCCATTATGATTGAAACATAAATATAACCAAACATGGTTCTAGAAAAAATGTAAAACATGCTACATAAAATGTATATTATGGACTATTTTAAAACGTTCCAGATCTTCAATTGCGAGCTCATTCATTTAGGTAATTGTTAGGGCAATCAGGTGAAGCCTGTCGTGTGTTACCTGATCTTTTACTCCTACAGTTCCACATGTGGAAACATTTTTGTAGACACTGCAAATTATTCATGTGCTTCAAAAATCGCTGCACGACGTTAGACTGGAGCTTAACTTAACAGAACCCTGTCTCTGACTATTTGGGAAACACAATGAAACAGCTGTAAAAATATTGTCCTACTCCATTGCACGATCCAAATCAGTCAGATATCGCTTTTATATTTTTAGACTTCCATCGAACAGATAACAGCATGCATATCTAGCCATGACTGCGAAGGACACAATAGCAGTTCACTCCTTTCAGCATTCTGACCATTTGGTAATATTGAGCGAAACGGATTCATATGGTATGTTTTCAGAACTTGGCCATTTCACTCCAAGAGCTATTAATATTCAGAATTTAAAATTCTGCTGTTGCTGACACCCTGTACTTCTCGTAGACATGCCTCCTGTTTCATGAGAGTCACACACCATCTGCTCCACGTTCATCAAATCCAAAGTATGTGGATCCGAAATATAGGAAATTAGAATAGGTAATGAGATGTTTCTTTTGCTATTTTACGAAGCATCAAACAGCGTCCCCAGTCAAACCGCAGACAAAAAGTTTAATTCAATTAGAGCTGAATGTAAGAAGATCAAAGGCCTTACTAATCAAATTTCTCACACAATGCGTGAAAACATGCTTTAATCGGGCAGCAGTGAAGGAAGACATGCTTTGTCCGTGAAACCTTTTCTCGCCATCTTAAAACGCAGATGTGTCTGTAACCAACTTAGCTATGGTTCCTGTCGTGGCTCCGGTCCATTCTTTGGCGTATTTTCCTAGCAAACATTCTGTATGGATTTTTGCAATGAACCACTGAGATCTAACCGTTTTGACTTGGATTTTTTGCGGCTTTTAGCCGTTCATTGATATGAACGACTGGCAGCTCGATTTCACTTTGAATCGTCAAAATATGTATTCTTTCAAATATGAAAAGTCAGTCTTTTTTGTTTTAAAGTACCTGCGGCTTCTAAAATGTTCAGAGATGTGTATAATCTTTTATGTTCTTTCTTCACACCAAGCACAAGTTTTATATTGTAAGGAATCATATCAGAGTGTAATGGGTCTTGATGCAAGCAAAGAACATTTTCCACTTGAATTCTGGTTGTGTAATAAAATACACCAATTATTATGATGCAGCGCCCCGCACACAACTGATTCCTACCTCACTAATGATAAGCAGTCCTGTGAATTCTAAGATATTTCCTAAATGTGCAGAATTAATGTAGCATATATCTGTAGCATAAAAGGGATATCCCATTCTAGGTACTCATCTAACATTTTAATTGCATTTCTTAATTTTGATTCAGAATTACAGTTGCCTCAATTCATCTGTAGATAGCAAGTGTCAAGATTGCACCATGATGTTAGAAATTGGGTCTTTGGTTGGCAGAGGCATGCACCCTGTCCAAGTAGGGACCACAATCCTAATCATCCTAAATTATCCAGTGCTCACCCTCTGGTATCTTGACACAGAGCAGGCAGGCTTAATTTAGAAGACACTGTGTAAAGTATTTGTGCAATTACTCATACAGTAACACAATGAAAACACAACAAAAGTACTCCACACCAGTATAGAAAAATAGATAATATTTATCTGAATGAAGCAAGACCAAAACATCAAAGGTCCAACATACATAGGTCAAAATATCACTTTTTAGAGATTTAAGTAGGCCTTAATCCATAGGAATCAATAGATGTATCTTTTTTAGAGCAGAGTACCTGGACTGTATCAAAAACAAAGATGATGTGGGCAACAGAGGAGGTGAGTATACTGAAACCAAAGCAATGCATCAATTCCTTAGTCTGCAGATGAGGTGATGCGTCGATTCTTCCCACTTGGGTGAGACGATGTGTGGGTTTCTTACTGAGAGGGGAGATGATGCATCGATTCATTCCTTCACAGGAAAGGTGATGCATAGATTTCAGGGCACAAGAACGATGCATGGAAAATCCAGATGCGCTGTGATAATCGAACTGCGGTGAAACAGGTGCTGAGTCGACTCTACAGGCCCTGCGTCAGTTTTTCAGCTTTGAGACAGGTGTTGCATCAATTTTTCCAGTTGGTTGAGGCTTCAATTTTCTCTTTTAGGGGAAGTCTTTGATGGCCCTGATACGTCTTAGCAGGAGGCAAGCTGACAAGCCCTTGGAAATCACTTGTGTTGGAAAGGCAAGCAGAGAGCAGCAGACTAACAAGCAAAAGAGCAGTCCCTTCTAGAAAAGCAGTACAGTTAAGTCGTTCGGGCAGCCCTGCAGTCCTTCTGACAGAGTCTATTTGCAGGTCTGGAAGTGTCTGATTTTAGGGGGTCACAGTCCCAGTATATACTCAGATGTGCCTTTGAAGTCGATAAGACTTCAATGAGTGGTTTTGAAGTGCACCAGTTCCCCTTTCAGATCACTCCTGTCTGCCAGGAGATCTCTGGGGGCTATCCGTGGTTTGTGTAGGTCAGGTTACTAGCCTTAGAAGTGTAAGTGAGATCCCCTTCACCCTTACTGCTCAGGAAGACCCCATCAGTATACAAGTGGATGCAGATGCAGATGAGTGCCCTGTGTTCATGGCTGTCTGGCTTGAATGCACAAGGGGAGCTGTCAACCAGCACAGACCAGATGTGGATTGCAGATAGGCTGTAAGACACAGAGAGCAGTACGAGCAGAGAAATGCCTAGTTTCTAAAAGTGGCATTTCTAAAATAGTAATGTTAAATCCAAATTTATCAGTAAACAGGATCTCTCATTACCATTCCAACCATATCAAACATGACAATGCCACTCCTTTCAGATCAGAAATTACCGCCTGAATCTATGTAAGAGAAATTCCAATGCTGGCCTATGAGAGGACCAGGCTTCATAATAGTAAAAAACGACTTTAGGAGTTTTTCACTAACAGGACATGTAAAATTTACAAGTACATGTCCTGCCTTTTACTTACACAGCACCCTGCCCTATGGGCTACCTAGTGCCTGCCTAGGGGTGACTTATATGTAACAAAAGGGGAGTTTAAGGCTTGGCAATTAATTTTAAAAAGTTGAAGTGGCAGTAAGCTGCACACACTGCCCCTGCAATGGCAGGCCTGAGACATGGTTAGCGGCTACTTATGTGGGTGGTACAATCAGTGCTGCACACCACCTAGTTGCATTTAATTTACAGGCCCTGGGCAGATGGAGTGCACTTTACTAGGGACTTACAAGTAAACTAAATATGCCAACTGGGTAGGAGCCAATGTTACCATGTTTTAGGGAGAGAGCACATGCACTTTAGCACCGGTTAGCAGTGGTAAAGTGCACAGAGTCCTAAAACAAACAAAAATGAGGTCAGAAAAAGAGAAGGACGAAGGCAAAAATTTGGGGGCGACCCTCCAGAGAGGGCCATTTTCCAACACATCCCCTCATGTTTCTAGACTATTTTACTTGTATGAAAAAAGTGGCCAACCACTCACAGGGACAGATTCCTGAGCATTATCTCTGGCAGGGAAATTATGAACTTTATCAAAGCTTTGGCACTCTTCACAATCTTCTTCAATCTTTTCTTCAAAGCGTTTTATTGGAACTATATGTAAGTAATATGTAAGTTCTCATTACCTGACCCTTCTCTTTGCAGAACTTGGGCAATTTGTGGATAGGCTTTTCTAGTGATTATTTTGAGTCCTGGGTTAGTAGTGTCAGCCACAGGCACTCATATTTGTAGAATGAGACTTATTTTTTCTCAACGTACTTTGACCCAGAATAGGAGAGATAAAAATATAACAAACATTTTCAATGCAACAGATCTAGCATTTGCTCGAGTTAAAGCTATTAGCTTGTAAAGAAAAATACAACACAGCGTGATTGCACTATGTAAAATGCAGAGCGATCACACTGGGTAGATAATGAACAGATAAAGGAGTCCCGACCCCAGGCTGAAAACATCAAGCCTCGTATGTTTACCGGTGCTGTGTAGGTGGGCTAAATACCAGAAAAGGTATGACGTATGCATGCCTTTAACAAATGAAAGCAAGCGGATTTTAAAAGGCAAACCCAAGAACCAATGTAAGTGACTGACTTGACATGGGCATGATTTGAAGCCCAAAAAGAGATTACAGAATGGATGAAGTGCTCTGAGTTCGCCCATAAAAAGGGGAAGAAGGAGCAAGAGAAAGATTACAAAACGGTCACAAAGGTGAGAGGGCAGGGATGAAAAACACTTTTAAAAGTAAGATAATGGTACAGGGACAAAGGCTTAGTATTCAACACCCTAAAATTAAATATCACAAGCAGCAGGCTTCAGAGCAAAACTTTGGGCTAGCACTTATTCTTTTACAAATGAAGCACAGGGCTGGTGTGGAAATTGTTCCTTGCCTATGCACCACAATTCTTTCGTGCATTTTGGCTGCTAGTCATGCAACATTATAGCATGCTAATTTGAAAGGTGTTTGTGAGGTTATGGAACGACTTGCATAGCCTATTCTCACAATTCCAGCACAGCATGTTTCATGCAGTGATGTAACACAAACTAATGGGGCACCCTGCAGAAAGTAAAGAGAGGCCCCTGAGTCTCTCAGAGATATTCAGTGGCCTTGGACTGAATGAGGGGCACTGAAGAGTTGGAGGCCACTGAAAGATTGTCCCCTGCTCTGCAGGGAGTTACGTTTCGAGCTGGTTTCATGTGTAGCAAAAACAGGTAAGACCAGAGTGCAGGAAGAATCACTGAGTCATATATTAAGGGAATGACGATGGGTGGAATCCAGCAGAGAATCGAATGCCCCCAGGAAGGAACCCATACACCAGAGTAGAGAAAGTGGCAATAAGAGGAAAGGAAAGGAATTATGAATACACCTGGAAGAAATGAACTTAACTGCAGCTGAAATCAATCCGAGAAAATAAGTTATATCATTAGATTCTTATTTCCTGTTGCTGTAGTAGCAGCTATTCCTATCCAGGAATAATATCTAAAAGTGCTGCCAGTCTCTGCAACTATCGCTGGCAAAATTTAGAAATCATGAGTTATTCCATATCTTTTAGCTAATAAATACAAGGTGATCCTCGTGAAATAGACATGCTTCACTGATCATGTGTGCAAAATGTTTCTTCCTGCCAGCTAGCTCCTGAAAGTGTTCTCTTGAGCTAAGGCTCGTTCTATAAAAGGGACCCTTATTCTGACTACTGAAAGTTCAGAAGTTGATCTTCTGGAATATAGGACAAATAGTGTGGGTACAGGGATTGAAGCTATGGTTAATGACTAATAAACCATCTACACATTTCTCTCTTTCTAAGGCTCCAACATGGGTGACATACAGCCCTTCGTCTACTCAGATGAATAATTTACTAGACTTTCTGGTGCTATATATAATTAAACATAGTATTCTTGTGGACTGTAAGAAATGAGGTTATCTGTTGAGCAGGATCTGAGGCCTGTGCAAGAAATAGGTACAATTTTGTATTCATCGAGAACCAAGCACCTAATTGTAACACTTGACTCATTTAAGGTAGCGGGGCAGGGCAGTCCAAGGCCTACTCTGGGGAGGTAGTGCGGGCTAGTAACCTTTGTCCACTGTCACTCAGTAACAACACTTAATAAATCATTGGCCTGTCACCATTTTTATTTGAAGAAAAAAAACATGCCTTTATTACACACCCACTACAAAATACTACACATTAATTTCTCAAATCTAAACTTCAGACAGGTGCAAACACCTTTGGTGACATTCTCAAATCACAATTTGCCACACGTGTGCCATGACCCCCATAATCTTAACACCTACTCTCCTATGCCAGATGTAACATCATAATGTAAGAGGAGGGGACTTTTAAATTAGGCAGGCCTATTTGCTTTATCAAGAGGTCATCACATTAACATATGAGGCAAGCATCGTGTAGCAAGACTCACCATACAACCAGCAATTTCAGTAATCATGTTTAAATGCCTTCAATGTGAAATAAACATTGTGTTATTCACCAACAAAACGGTTAATTTAGCGTTTGTATTCAAACAACATTAAACATGTATCTTTCTCATACCACTGCAGGTCCCATTGAATAGAGCCATAGGACCAGCCACCCCTGAACTGTTGAGCATCAAACCACAACTTCAAAAATGTTTCAAAAGTGTTTAAAAGTCTCCCCATATCATGCATCCTGTGATCTGAGCGACATAGGGATAGCACCTGCAGCCCCCACACTATTTTTGAAATATAATGGTGGATCCTCTGCCACCCCGGCCAGCCACCGGCAGCAGAACATATGGAAAATAGCCCAAACAGGGCATTATGGGATGCCACAAACCAAGGAAACATTAATATTTTTTAGTGGCTCATCTGCTGTTATTTGGTTACAAATGGTCTCAAGCACTTCTCTTTTGTTGTTCTTCTTTTCTCTGTGGGGATGCCCCAGTCCTACTTGGGACACCCCAAGGCCATTTTAATGTTGGTGGTGACCCATGGAGCCTCAAGGTTCCCTTGACCCCTGCTGGCTCCCTATATTTCGCAGGAGCTGGCTTCCTGGGGTTACAGGTTCCTCTCATGAAGCTGTCAGTGGGCAGGCATAGCAGTGAGTATGCCTCCTGCTGCATGTAGTACGAGCTGGAGGTTTCACAGCAGTGTGCACTAACCCACCCCATACATGGTCACAGAGGGTGGGAGAGCACTTGCAGGAGTTGTTCCTCTGCCTTTTCTCTTAGCCTCTTGGTGATAGGGTCCCCAGAGGCATCTGGATTGCAACGGACCCCGGGGCCTCCTGGCTGTTTTGCAGGGCACTTGGAGTTGCAGCAGAGTCCAGATATTCCCCCATCTGGCCCTCAGGGGTCATAAGGAGGTCAGTGCCACTGAAACTGGAGAGAACCATCTAGTCCTGTGGGTCCGCTGTAGGCATCAGAGCATCCTGGGGCTACTCTTTCTAGCTGTCCATGGAGCTATTGTTGCCACCTTCGGGGCCCAGGGTCTTGCTCACTGTCTGTCCCTTGTGTAGGTGTTTATAAGTGTAGGTGAAACGTTTTAGAAACCAGGAACCCCTGGTCAATTCTTGGATGTGCAACATAAAATGATGATGGACAGAATGCTGATCACTGTAAGGCATTCACCCTCAGTCACAGATCTGGGTTTAATCTATTGTTATTTTGCTCACCACGCCATTCCAGTTTGGACCCAGTCAAATGCAAATCAGCCTTGACCCTGCTCCCATTGGGAGCAGCCCAGCCCAAACTGCCAGTCCACATCCTCCCTGGAAAAGAAAAAAAGCATCCTGGGACCAGTTTCGGGGTATCACCCCACATCATCCCTCCACCCTTGTCCTAATACTCAAACTTGGCATGCATGCTTCATCTCAGTTTTACACCTGACTGGACTGTGTAGGCCTAAATGGGGCATTACTGCACTTTAAGGCAGATTTCACCTATGTGTATAATACAGTAACACTACATATTTTCACGTAAACCCTACTGACCTATGTATGAATGTCCACTGATATTATAAGGCCTAGGCCACCTCAGAACGTACTCTGCCACGGTCTGTTCTGCTCCAGGATCCTCACAATTACCAGTCTTCTCTCACATTTGCAGCCCACACGCGTTACCAGCCAGTGCCCCTTCCCTAAGTTGTGCCACAGCAGCATTATCTGAAAATGCGAACACTGATGGTAAACATGTTTAGTCCAAATACCAGGAAATTACTGTATGTGGGACTCTGGTAGGGAGCCTCATCCACAGTAAGGGTTCAAAAACTGGGTGACCAAAAAGTGAAAATGCTTAGGAGAACTGAATGGGCAAAACTGAGTTTTCTACATAGACACTGTACTTGCTAGACTAACATTATGCCATTTTAATAATACATCAAAGACCACAGTATATTAGTAAGTACAATCCAAGAATTTGAATTATGTGATATTTGAACAGTAATATTTGGGTGACAAAGGGGAAATGTGAAACGTCTCCCAGGAACACGGGGCTAAGCTAGAACACCCAGTCTCTTATAAGGAGATCAAAGATGCAATTGGGGGGCACACAAGAGATGCTGAATCACAATTTCCCATAGTATGATATCATAGTCCTTGTTTTTGGAGTGGTTGCACAAGATAACACTTGTGTTCTAAAACGGCACTGATGGAGTTGGTCAAGTGGCTGTTTTGAGAATACAAAACTAAAACAGAGGGATACACATTTCATCAACTTTAAAAAGTCACATAGCATGTTTGATAAAATTAAGAACGCTCAAGACAAGCTCTTTGGAATCAGGTGGCAAATGGATTTATCATATGTCAAGGTAAATGCACTCATTGGGGTATCCACAGTAAGGCCTGAATAGATTACATTAAACGTCTGTTTGGCTCAAGAATCAAGGTCTCTTAGTCTAATTAGTTAATGTATATAATAATTTGCTGTAATAGGAAAGCTTCCAATTTACCAAATTCATCACTGATATCCCTATGTGTCTGTGGTTCCAAACAACCTCTATCATAGGCCCTCCAGTGACAAGAACCTAAAATCTAGTTTCACTCTGGAAGGCCTATGCAGGAAACCAGAGTTTAGATTAAAATACTAATACAGCTAACTCTGGAAAGGAGCCAGCTAGAAAAAGAACTGAACCACTATTTTTAATAGGTTTTATATATCAAAACCAATGGTGAAGTTGAACTTCAAATAAATACAAACAATATTGACTGCAAAAGTAGGGAGGTCATGGCATGGGAACCTTCACTCTAGCGATTAGACAGGAACTAGGAGTGTCTTAGGTTGTCTCCTACCAATAGCCTGGTGAACTTTATAATGCTGGACCCTCTCCCACCCTTCCTCAGAATACTGTTGAACTTGCGAAAGGATATGAGGTGGACTGAACCTGCTGCACTTGGCATCTGTCACTTTTGAGAAGGACCTTTGGAAGTTGGATCCCCTTCCACTTGAAATCCAAGGACAAAGCCGATCCTCTAGGTGGCTCTAAGAACATAAAAAAGCTGAGGAGGTCATTCATGTGAAGAATTGCAGCTGACCAGTGACAACTAGATCCTGACTGGACTTTGCTGTTGCCTTATGTCTGACACTTTAAGTGCTACTCTTGAGGGTCTGGGCCTCGGAAGTCTAGTCCTGTGGTTGTTTGCGCACTAAAAGAAGTTTGGGGATAGTTTCAAAATGTTTTACTCCAGACTCCCAGAGCTTCAAGAGGACCGACTGTGAAAAATAGCTGTTACAACTGGGTTCTGCCCATTCAGCATGCCTAGATTTTTTGCTTTTTGACATTTTAGTGTGGATGAGTTTCACTATGTGGCTCTCCTATGGAAATTATATGGCAAATGAACTGCACGTGTTTACCAACAGTGTCCGCCTTTTAAGATAAAATGCCTCTGCGTACCAGCAAGGGACAGGGGCACTTGGCTGATTACATGTGAACATGTGGATACATGTGTGTGCACACAAGTGAGGGCTGCACATGTTGGACTACTACTGGGCACAGCCTGGTAACTGTGCACAGCTAGCCTGGTGCAGAGAAAACTCTGCAGAATTAGATTTTGACCTGGGGTAGGCCTCCTAATGTTATTGTACACTCATAGGGAAAGTCAGTGTGGTTTACTGTCGTCTTGTCTGCATGGGGGAAGACTGTCTTAGAGTGCAATTTTGCTTCCCTACAGTAACATGTCAAAATGAGGTGGATCATGTGCACCAAACCCATACCTGAGAGTTCCAAGAAGATTTTCTGCACAGCTTGTGGGTCATCCAGGTTTGCCATATTTCCCTGGCTCAGCTCAGGATCAGAGTTCAGGCGTTTGCCACCCTACTGTGCCAAGTTAATTAAATTTCACTCTAGCAGCAGGAACAAAGGCTGTCCCACTCAAAGGGAGCAATTAGCAGTGCTTCACTCAGCTCATGAGGAGGAAATGGGTGGTAATAATGGATCGGCATCAATAAATTAGCTGTCCTACTGCACCAGGGAACGGCGAGCCCAAGCCCACTGAAAAAAGGAGAGAGCCCAGAACCCAGTAGTCCAAAAAAGGAGGGGGCTCTGCTTTAACTTTTTGGCGGGAAAGACCCTGGCAGTGATGTCAGTGCAGGGAGGAGCAGACGCCCCTAGAGTAGATATGACCAGTGACTCCTGGATGACGCCATTTCAATCTTTCCTGAATTCACCATGCAGACCCAGCATCAATGCTCCTCCTTTCTCACAGTGAAACGCCTCCTTTGAGACCTCCACTTCCAGTACTTCTTGCTCTATCTACCTAGCAAGGCTAAACGTCATTCACAACCAAGAAACCCACTTTTTTTGTGGAGTTTGAGGTGACCTGGGTCTGGATGGAAACCCACTGTGAGGATAGTCATTGCCCCCCATACAGACAAGAGCACAGCCTCCCACCCTAGAGGATGATGGGTCGATTGGGTCGGCCCTGAGAAAAATCCACCTGCTGCTCCTTCCCCAAAAGAGCTGAGACATAGTCAATAATTGGCTATTGTATCAGAGTTTTCCCTTCGCCAACCCTCGCCTACTCCGAACACTGAATCTAATTCAGGCATGAGTGAAGATGGCATAGAGTCAGGCACCTTGAGCCACTGGACTGTTGCCAGGCTCCCTGGTTACACCAAAACAGTCGACAATTTACTGTGAAGACCCATTACCCCTGTTGGTCAGCACACAGCTGGGGAGTCAATACTGAAAACTGATCATTGAACTATCCCTGATCATTGAACAGGGAACCCCTGCTTTACACCTTGCCTGCTGCCTCTTTCACTGAACACTGTCTTGTCGATTCCCGACCCTGCAAAGGGCTTTAGATGGATGGATTTCTTCACTGAACAAAAGACAGATTTGTATGCCTGCCACCTGGCACCCCCCTCCCATCGGCATATGGTTACCAACTATCACCACCCCCCACTTATTGCACTGGTTTTGGAGAGACTGTTTGAGCGTGGAGCTCCAAGTTGCAGACTTTTGATCTTGTTTAACTGCTATTGTTTGTTAACCATGGCTGTTTTTGCTACCACATGAGCGGTGGTCCATTTTCCCACCCATAGGCTGGCATGGACATTGAGTCAGGGCTGTTCCATTCCACATATCCCCCTCCCAACACTTACACTTACCATTGTCCCATGGCTTCCTCACCAACCACTTGATTTCCCAAACTAAACGTGCAGGGTTACACTTGGCACACCGCCGTTATTCAGTATATTCCTACATTAAACTTCAGCAAGCACATATGAGCTTTTTGCAGGAGGCACATCTCACTAGTAGTGAACTCCAAAGGCTCAGAAAACACTGTAGAGGTACGATATATGGAATGACATACTCTGCCTATAGCCAGGGTACTCTGCTCTGATTCCGTCCAGGTACGCCCTTTCCAACTCACAACACAGTCATTGACAATGAGGGGATATATGTCTTGGCAGAGGGCCAGTTAAACAATAACCCAATTCTCCTAGGCTGCATCTACTCCCCAAATACAGAACAGACAGCATTTTGTCAGGTGTAGTGGCCCAGTGGGCAGACAACAGCTTCCTGGACTTTTTCCAGAGCTATTCCCACCTTCCGCTCCCTCAGGCTCCCATGCACCAACATTCACAGCACGTCTCCTGTTGGGCCCAACAGTGGTCCCTCATTGATGCCTGGAGAGCCAAACACACACACCTTTGCTTATATTCCCACTATTCATTCACACATGACTTACAAGTCCGACTGGACTGCTTCTTGTGTTCTCCATCCCTGCTCTTACAACTCACACACTTGGAAAACCTGGGTCGCTTGCTATCTGACCACACTACCCACATAGTGGACAAGGAGTGGGGGAGCACCATACCACCTGATCTCCTCCTGAAGGCTATCCAAGGATATGTTGAACGACCCAGTATTCATAGATGCACAACCGACCCACATCAGTCAATACTTTACCGACAACCACGCCACAGCTACAAATCATGCTATCAAATGGGACTCCTTTAAAGTTGTCACCAGAGGTTTCTGTATTTAGAATGTGGCTGGGTCTGCTGCGAACTGACTGGGGCTCTTCAAAATGCCAAGACATCACTCTCTGCCCTTGACAATTGTGCCCTTTCAAACAACACTGCGTGGGAGGTCCTGACCACCGCCAAGGCGAAACATCCCACTCTAATGGAGTGCCTCCATTGCTATAACTTTGTGGAATACACAGCCAGACTTCATGCCATGGGGACAAACATGGTAGTTTACTTGAGTGGCTAGCCCACCAGGAAACACATACCCCTCCAATTATGGAAATAACCCTAGACACTGGTATTACCTCTCTCTCCCAACCAGCCATATTGTAGGTGTTCGATTCATACTACTCTGAACTGTACAGTGCACTTCCCACTGCAGCTCCCAATTCCATAGGGAATTTCCTTATCTCCTCCCCCTGCTGTCCATTAATGCCGTCAATAGTGACAAGCTTGACAAGCTGATCATGGAGGTTGTAGTGAAGAAAGCAATACATGATCTGGCCCACAACAAGACCCCAGTATTGGAGAGTCTTCCAATAGAATACTACGACTGTTTCTCACCTCACCTTGCCCCCAAGCTGGTTGAGATTGTAATGAAGCACTCACCACCGGAGCACAGTCTGTTTCTCTACAGGATCCCTGCTTACTATCCTCTTGAGCCCTGATAAGAAGCCTACTTATCTCTCTTCTTATCGTCCCAAAGCCATCTTGGGAGCCGACAATAATATACTCTGCAAGGTGTATGCCAAGCAGCATCTTCAGGTATTAGCAGAAATTGTCCACCCAGACCAAAATGTATTTGTCCTGTGCCCTAGCACATCTGATAATATCAGACAGCTTTTCCACGTTCTGGACCAGGCATCACTATGTTACCCAGAAGCAGAGTGTCTCATATTGGACCTTGAGAAGGCCTTCGATTCCTTGTCCTGGGATTACCTCTTGGAGGTCCTGCAGTTGGTGGTTTTCGGCTGGCGCCTCCTGGTGTCCAAGAAATTATTGAACACTGCTCCTACATCCCAAGTATGTGTGGGTCGCCTGATCTCATCCCCCTTTCCCATCAGTTGTGGTACTTGTCAATGTTGCTCCCTTTCCCCATCCTCTTTGCCATTGTCCACCTGAAGTGTTTGTCCTGTGCCCTAGCACGTATACTAATAACAAACAGCTTTTCCACGTTCTGGACCAGGCATCCCTATGTTACCCACAAGCAGCAAGTCTCATATTAAACCTTGAGAAGGCCTTTGATTCCTTATTCCTGGATTACCTCTTCAAGGTTCTGCTGGTGGTGGTTCTCGGCCGCCTCCTCCTGGTGTCCACAAAATTATTGTACACAGCCCCGGCATTCCGAGTATGTATAGGTCACCTGATCTTATCCACGTTTCCCATCAGTTGTGGTACAGTTGCTCCCTATCCCCCATCCTCTTTGCGTTGCCATGGATCCATTGGCTCATCATCTTCAACTGAATGGACAACATCGGGGCGTCCCCTTGGATGACATCATTCATGTAGTGTCATTATACACAGATGAACGATTATTATACCTTCAGTATGTGGAATTGATCACATCGATCTTTAGAAATTTTGAATAATTGGTGGGCTTTCGGGTGCATTGAGGGAAGTCATGTATATTTCTGTTTTGCTGGGATGTGAAACCCCGACAATATGCCTGGGTTGTGAACCACTAGCAGGGACCACTGCGGTGCTCCAATATCTCAGAAATAGGATTTATCACTCACAACAGAACCTGTTTGAGGGCAATTTAGGACAGTCATTCACAGCCCTCAAGTGTCAAACTCGATCCTGGCAGCAGTCGCCACTTGCTCTCATGGGCAAGATTGCACTCTCTAAGATTATAGTCTTCCCCCACCTTTTATATTATTTTGTCAATGTACCTGTTTCCCCGCAGACAATTCTTCCATGATTTGGAACACATGCTGGGTGACCTTCTGTGGCATGGTAATCGACATGGGGGGGCCCTTTCCAAGCTTCAGCTGCCTGTGGGATGGGGAGATGTAAGAGCTCCAAATTTTGAGTCTTACTACCTTGTTACACAGCTCCAATGGGAATTCCGGTGGCAGGCAGGAGTAAACATATATGAGACCAGTACTGGGGACTGGTCTATTCCCATGCATATTCTCTGCCATCTACTCTACCCTACCATAAATTTGCACCACTCCTGGGAAATTCATGTGTGGGTGGCTAGGAAATGCCTCATCAGGATCATCCAGCTGCTTCGATGGATACTCTCTTACTCCCTCTCTATGCCCTCCAGGGCCTTCTGGGACACTTGGTAGACCAGCTGACAGCGTGGCATAAGCGATCTTTTGATAGAGTGGGTGGACTTTTGCAGGATACCCATCTTCTCACGTTTGATCAGTTATGACATGACATCCCCACAGGCCAATTTTTGTTACATGGGCAGCTTCTGGCAGATATTCAAACTCTATGGCGCACAGTAGAAGAAGAACCTCTTACCCATGCCATTATACATACTATACACACAATGGGGAGAAGGAGTCACCTAATAACTATGCTCTAGAAAGAAATCAGAGCACATGCGGGGACCCCCCATCACAGGATGTCTCATGAAACGCATGCTTTAAAAACATTCAATATATGGTGCTAAATAGAGCATATCTTATACTCTCTCTGCTGAACCATATGACCATGGAGCCAATCTCAGCTGCCCCAGATGCCGGACTTCCATGGCTGACCTTCAGCACATGCTATTGTCCTGCCTTAGTATAGCTAGCTATTGGCATGCAATACATGCCACACTGGTCACAGTTACGGAACTCTACATGTTGAATTCCTGGGATCCCAAAGACCTAGGTATCTTCCCTGGGGGAAGAATCATAAAATACAGCCATGTTTTGCCAATATTGCTCGTCTGCTAGCTAAACAACTTCTTACCATACTCTGGAGAGTCTAACAGGCCCTGACACCTCTCCAATGGCATAGAGCACTTTTCCACTGGGTGAGGGAGAGAGTACAGGGTTACACTGGGAGGAAGCCTGGCTCTCTGACAATGCCCTATAGCCGTAACTTGGGATACTACGCTTACCAAATTCAAAGAGCTCACTGCTGACAACTCTCCCTGTCCCACACACCCCAGTCCTGTGTGTTCTAGGTTGATCACTGCCTTGACCCCATGCCCTTCCCTCCACTTACGTACCCCCTCACACTGCTTGGAAGGGTGTGCCTGAGGGCTCATTAAGCTGACATCTCACATGCCCCCAGCCTCCTGTGACCTAGCCCATGTCCCCCTTCAATCTTCTCAATGCTCAGCTGATACCTTTCCCCATTGTTACCTCATACATTTTATATTTTTCTCCAACTTCCCTGCTTGCCCTGTTAACAAGAGAGTTTTTTCTTCTCATTGCATAAATTTGTACCTATGGAGTGCCTGAGATGCTTAAGTTTTAATCCTAAACTAATTGACTCCACACGGATGTACGTTATGGGACTCATGACTAGTTACACAATTGTTAGAACTGGGGTATCTAGATGGCAGTCAGTTTTCACCCTGTCCAAGTAAGGACCCTCACTCTAGTCAGGGTAAGGGAGTCACGCATCTAAGATAACCACTGCTCACCCTTTTGGTAGCTTGGCTCAAGCACTCAGGCTTATCTCAGAGGCGATGTGTAAAGTATTTGTACACACATACACACACATACACACATATAGTAACACAGTGAAAACACCACAAAAGTACTCCACACCAGGTAGAACAATAGCCAATATATATCTGTATAAAACAAGACCAAAATGAGAAAAATCCAACATACACAAGCAAAGATATCACTTCTAAAAAGTTACAAAGAGTTTTAATCTAGAGGAATCAATGGTTGTCACCTTATAACAAACAATACCTTGGGTGAGTCAAAAACAAAGACGATTTGGGCTGCAAGGGTGGTGATGTGTCAGAAAAGCTGTGCGATGTGTCGGTTCCTCACTGCGCAGGGGAGGTGATGTGTCAGTTGCTTACTGGCTGGGGAGGTTATGAGTCAGTTCTCTCCTCGCAGGAGAGGTGATAAGTCAGTTCTGTACTGGCAGGGGAGGTGATGAGCTGGTTCCTTACTGGCGGAAGAGGTGATGCATTTGTTTTCCCCCCGCAGGAGAGATAAAGCATTGGTTTCCAGCCACGCAGCATTGGTTCCTTACTCTGGTGCAGGATTGATGCAAAAATGATGCAGACTGACGATGCATGGAAAAACCAGATGCCCGAGGAAGATAGAGCCTTGGTAGAACAGGTGCTGCATCGATCCTATAGGAGCTGCGCCCATTCTTCCACTGAAAGGCAGGCGCAGTGTTGATTCTTCAGCCACAAGACAGGTGCTGCGTCGATTACTCTTCTGCAAGTCAGGCAATGCACTGATGTTTAGTTGCAGCACTCCGATGGGTTGATTTTCTTCCTCAGGACACCAGTTTCCACTTCCAAGGGTGCAGGGACTGGATTTGGCACCACTTGGCAAGTCAGGGCTCTCAAAAGAAGAGTCCATGGACTTCTAAATTGACTTCTTAAATGGAGGCAAGCTCAGTTCAAGCCCTGGAGAAGCTTGGAAAGCAGGATGTAGAAAGCAAAGTCCAGTCCTTTCACTCCAAGGACAGAAGCAGCAAGCAGCAGGCCAGAACAACAAAGCAACAGGGAGAGTGGCAGTTCCTCCTACAGCATCCTGCTCTTCTCCCTGTAAGAATGTCCTCCATACAGAAGTGTTCTGAGTTTATAGTATCAGGGGATCAAACTTAGACTCATTTCTGCCTTTGAAGTAGGCAAACTTCAAAGGAAAGTCTTTGCTGTGCTCAAGACCCTGCCTTTCCTGCCATGGCCCGAGACACACTGCAGGAGGTGCAAGACTGTTCTGTAAGCATAGGCACAGTCCTGTTCAGGTGCAAATATCAGCTGCTCCCACCACTCTAGCCCAGGAAGACTCATCAGGATAAGCAGAGCACACCTCTTCTCCCTTTGGGTGACTGTCTAGAGTGAATTTACAAACAATCCAAATGTCATCCTTACCCAGACGTGTATTCCACATCCAGGCAGAGGCATAGAACGGTTAAGCAAGAAAACTCCCACTTTCTAAAAGTGTAATTTTCAAACTTACAATTTAAAAATCAACTTCACCAAACAATGTATTTTTAAAATGTGAGTTCAGAGACCCCAAACTCCATATCTCTGTTTGCTTCCTTACACTTTAAAGACATTTCAAGACAATCACCATGTTAACCCCTTCGCTGCTAGGCCTTTCCCCCTCCTGTGCCAAGCCTTTTTTGGGCTATTTGTGGCAGTTTGCACTTAGGCTCTCATAACTTTTTGTCCACATAAGCTATCCACTCCAAATTTGCACCCTTTTTTTCCAACATCCTAGGGATTCTAGAGGTACCCAGAGTTTGTGGGTTCCCCTGGAGGAGACCAAGAAATTAGTCAAAATACAGCAAGACATTTGTTTTTTTCAAAGAAAAGAGAAAAAAGGGCTGCAGAAGAAAGCTTGTATTTTTTTCCCTGGAAATTGCATCAACAAAGCGTTTGCGGTGCTAAAATCACATCTTCTCAGCATTCAGGAACAGGATGACTTGAATCAAAAAAACACATTTTTCAACACAATTTTGGCATTTTACTGGGACATATCCCATTTTTACTATTTTTTGTGCTTTCAGCCTCCTTAAAGTTAGTGACAGAAATAGGTGTGAAACCAATGGTGGATCCCAGAAAGCTAAACATTTCTGAAAAGTAGAACAAATTCAGAATTCAACAAGGGGTAATTTGTGTAGATCCTACAAGTGTTTCCTACAGAAAATAACAGCTGAAATAAAAAAATATTGAAATTGAGGTGAAAAAAACCAGCCATTTTTCTCCACGTTTTACTCTGTAACTTTTTCCCGCAATGCCATATTTTCAAAAACAATATTCCATTATGTCTGCTGGACACTTCTGGTTGCGAGGATATATAGGGATTCTAGGTTCTTTAAGAACTCTAGGTATCCAGCACCAATAAAGGAGATACACCTTGCAGCGGATTTTCATTGTATAGTGGGCATACAGCAATTAATTTGGTGAAATAAAACATTTGGGAAATAGGTATCAAGAAAACCTTTGTATTTCCAAAATGGGCACTAGATAAGGTCTTGAGAAGCAGTGGTTATTTGCACATCTCTGAATTCTGGGGTGCCCATACTAGCATGTGAATTACAGGGCATTTCTCAAATAGACGTCTTTTTTATGCACTGTCTTACATTTGAAAGGAAAAAATGTAGAGAAAGACAAGGGGCAATAACACTTGTTTTGCTATTCTGTGTTCCCCTAAGTCTCCCAATAAAAATGGTACCTCACTCGCGTGGCTAGGCCTAATGCTCACGACAGGAAACACAACATAGACACATCACATTTTTACATTGAAATCAAACATGTATTTTGCAAAGTGCCTACCTGTAGATTTTGGCCTCTAGCTCAGCCGGCACCTAAGGAAACCTACCAAACCTGTGCATTTGTGAAAACAAGAGACCTAGGGGAATCCAAGATGGGGTGACTTGTGGGGCTCTGACCAGGTTCTGTTACCCAGAATCCTTTGCAAACCTCAAACTTTGGCCAAAAAAACAAATGTCCTTCCACCCCAGCTTTCCCCCAAGTCTCCCAATAAAAATGGTACCTCACTTTTGTGGGTAGGCCTACTGCCCATGAAAGGAAATGCCCCAAAACACAATCTGGACACATCAAAATTATCAAACACGAAACCACCTGTTTTTGCGGGGGCACCTGCGTTTTTGGTCCTGGGCTCAGCAGCCATCTAGGGAAACCTACCAAACCCAGACCTTTCTGAAAACTAGACACCTGAGGGAGTCTGTGTGGGATCACCACACCGGGACAAATTTCATACCACCCAACGTTCCCCTTAGCCTCCTGGTAAAAATGATACCTCACTTGTGTAGGTGGGCCAAGTGCTTGTGACAGGGAAGAGCCAACAAACATGTCAAAATTGAAGGGGAACCAAAGAGAGTCCAAAAGGGCAGTTTGAAAAAAAACATTTTAGGCTGACAAGTGCAGCAGAATTTTTATCAGTATAGATGAGACAATGCTGGGTGGTAGGAATTTTGTGGATTCCTGCAGATTCTGGAAGGTTCCATCACAAAAATGGGGGAAAATGTGTGATTTCTAGCAAAGTTGGAGGTTTGCAGGGCATTGTGGGTAAGCAAATGGTGCGGGTGCATGTGAAACACACCATCCTGGAATCACCGGGATGTTTAGTATTCAGATTTGTCTAGGTCTTGTGGATTTTTCTACATGGCGGCGTCCCAAAGTCCATAAAGTGCAGCCCTCGCCATTCCAAGTGGGACGATTTGGAGAGTTAGCCAAGCTCTCATGGCCCAACTGTAAAACCAAAACCCCAAATAATCAAATTACCTCTTGCTTGCCATGGGATAAGATGTTTTAGTGTGGGGGGGAAAGCTGAAAGATTGTTACCCCCTTCAGTTGGGCTGGGGGCATAACCAGGCCCATACTGGTTGGTAGCCACCACCCAACTTTTTTCTTTCTTTAATTCTCTGGCATCTAGTAGACTTTCTGCCACCCCCGGGTGTGGATCAGGGGTAATTGCCCCATCTGCCCACTGGTGGGCAGACAACTTTGGCATTATTCATTTGGGGTGGGGGTATGGCCCTACCCCCACCCTCTTATTTTAGAAAAAAAATCTTCCCTGGTCTCTGGTGGGCTTTCTGACCTCAATGGGGTCAGTAAAGCCTTCCAAAAATAGGCCAATCTGCCCCTAAGAGTAGATTGGGGGCATTAATGTGCCCCCATAGAGAGCGACCCTTACCCAAGAGGCTGCAACCCAAAGAAAAAACACTCATGCACACACACCCATCCCTGGTGCCTAAGTGGTTTCTGCCCCCAAGGGAAGCAGAAATGGCCTAAAATAAATGTTCCCCTCCAGGGAAGCGACCCTTGCCTAACGGGTAGCTCCCCTTGTGTTAAATTGGCGCAAAAAGAAATCCCTGGTGCCTAATGGTTTCTGCCCCCAATCGGCTGAATATAATTAGGCCGATCTGCCCCCAAGGGGGACAGCAATGGCCTAAAATAAATTTGCCCCCCCCAGGGGAACGACCCTTGCCTAAGGGGTCACTCCCCTTGTGTGAAATTGATGCAAAAAAATAAAGATCCCTGGTGTCTAGTGGTTTCTGCCTCCCTTGGGGGCAGATATGCCTAACAAAAATCGGCCGATCAGCAGAAATGGTCTAAATACAATTTGCCCCCCAGGGGAGTGACCCTTGCCTAGGTCTGCCTAATAGGCCGATCTGCACCCATGGGGGCCTAAAATAAATTTGTCCACCTCCCCCCGGGGAGCGACCCTTGCCTGAGGGGTCACTCCCCTTGCGTGAATTTGCAATTAAAAAAAAAAAAAAACTTGTCTAAGGGGTCACTCCCCATCTCTAAAAACAAAAACAAAAACACACATAAAAACAACAACAAAAAATTATCCCTGGCGCCCAGAGGTTTCTACCCCCCGGGGGTAGATCGGCCTAATAACAATAGGCCGATCTGCCCCCATGGGGAGCGACCCTTGCCCAAGGGATAGCTCCCCTTATGCCAATTTCCCTATTTGAAAAAATCTCTGGTTTCTAGTGGGCATTTCAGCAGCCAGATCGCTTCACAATCTAGCTACTAAACTGCTCTGAGAGACTTCAAAGGGAAGGAAATTCCTTTCCTTCCCTTTGAAGCCTCTCAGGCCTCCATCACATGATCAGAAGAGAAATGCAAAGCATTTGCATTTCTATTGCAGCGCAATGGGGAGGTGGCCTCTGATGAGGTCAGCACACAATTGCGCACTGACATCATCAGACATCACTGGGGGGAGGTTGGGGGGTCGGTTGGGGGTGGAAGGGGAAGGGCTTCCCCTTCCATCCCTGCCTTGGGAGGGTGGGAGGGAAGCCCACAGAGGAAGCGCTAGCGCTCCCTCCGAGCTCATGTGCGAGGACGTAATGGTTACATACTTGGCACAGGAGCACTGTGCCGGTGGACGTAACCATTACATCCCCGCCACAGAAGCGGTTAACCTATGAAAGGGAAAGGTCTTACAATAGTGAAAATTTAATTTACCAATATGTCACTATCAGGACATATAAAACACGCCAGTACGTATCCTACTTTTTAAATACACTGCAGCCTGCCCAAGGGGATGGCTTGGGCCTACCTGAGAGGTGACTTACATGTAGTAAAAGGGAAGGTTTGGGCCTGGGAAGTGGGTACACTTGCCAGGTTGAACAGACAGTTCCAAACTACCCACACAGACACTGCAGTAGCAGGTCTGAGATATGTTAAGAGGGCTACTCATGTGAGTGGTACAATCAGTGCTGCAGGCCCACTAGTAACATTTGATTTACAGGCCCTGAACACCTCTGATGCACTTCACTTGGGACTTACCAGTAAATCAAAGACGCCAATCATGGATAAACTAATCACCAATACAATGTAGACAGATAGCATCTGCACGTTAGCACTGGTTAGCAGTGGTAAAATGTGCAGGGTCCTAAAACCAAGTCTAACAGGTCAGAAACATAGGAGGAGATGTCAAAAAGTATGGGGATATCCCTGCAAAAATGGCCAGGTCCAACAACAATGTAGCACACTCTGCAGAATATGCCCGTTTGACTATGTTTATTGATCTATGACTGCTCATGATATGTATGCATACCCCAGCTAGTTAATTTTACCATTGTTGACTACTGCTGGCAATCTATTTTCTATTTTTCCTGAACTATTCTAGGCACAACGTAACCTTGTCCTTCCCACAAAAGAAATAAAAAATCAATAAAAATATTTAAATTAAAAAAAAGAACAGACACTACATTTGATCTTAGCCAAAAGGCAGAGAAGAGATACCCCCTCAATAAACTTAACCCGCTATCAAATGATTGTCAAACCACACCCTGTCATCCTCCTCAGCATGTACACGTGTTTCAGAGGACAATTCCAGACAACAAAGAGAAATATTAGGAAGAGTATAATCCAGGTTTTTACACTATTTTAGAGATTTTATCAGATTTTGAATTACTCCCCTCAACTGGTTTTCACAGGGGTGAGTATGCAAGTAACATATGTGACTGACTGTTCACATGTTAAGACAACTGTCCAGACATTAAAAACAGCAGGAGCTATAGAATTTAAGTGGGAATCCGTTATTGATTGCTGAAAGACATCAGGCATTCAAAGGATAGATGCCTAATCCAAACCAGTGGGCAGCACCTGCCTCAGCTGGCCACAAAGGCACCACCACTACTAACTGAAATATTCTAGGCAGCAAAGTAACTTTTAAAGTCACTGCATTACAATATTGGTGCAAACAAATCATATTCTGACACCCACCAGTAATTAAACACTGACTTTGAAACCAGTCATGACAAGGCCCTTCATTTGTGTCCTTAACTTTACAGCCTAAAAAACTGATCTCTTCATCAACAAAGACTGAAAAAACCTTAAGATTATCTATGTAAGTAATGAAGTCCTGCTCACAGTGCCTGTTTTACTTCTTGCATTTCACAAGAATATTTGCTTTTCACAGGTGTTGTTTCTGATTTTTTTTCATGCAACAGAGGACCATTGCATAATGCTTATTGTGAACTGAGTTGTCTCTAGTTACTTTGAATAAATTCAGATTTTGTATTCAAGTATGTAAAGGATGTATACATAGCTTAAATACTATCAGCATCAAAGGAAAGCAAAATTATGTATTTTTTTACTATCAGCATCAAAGGAAAGCAAAATGATGTCTTTATATGTGAGGAGAAAGAGAAAGAGAGAGAGGGAGAGTAAGAGTGGGTGTGTGTTTATGAGAGAAAGAGAGGGTGTGTAGAAGGTGGGGTGACACAAGGCAGCACCTGCAGAAGAACAGATTGGAAAGACAGTTATGAATACCATGTGGCACATGAGACATGATGATGGAGAATTTCAGAATGATGCTGGGGAAAAGGTCTAATAGAGAGGGAGACTGCAGAGGAAAGTGGTGTCAAAGGGAGCATGGGATTGATAAAGACAGTTATTTCAAATATAACTACCCATTCCACAGAACGTTGTAATGATTAATTCACCGACTCATGTTTTCAAAGTTGAAACATTTTCAGCTCTAATTACTCTCTGAAAAAATCATTGTTGTTACACTTTTATCTAAAACTGCTAACAAGCTTTGGCAAAGATAGCATGTTTGGCGTATTTTATGCATCTAATTGTTGTTGTGTGGCATGCAATAAACAGAAAATTCACAGAAGCATCCAAATGCTAGTCAGGGCACGCTGTGTGAAGCACAAGAATTTGCCTCACAAGCCACACCCCTAGTTACAAAAGCCACACCTCTTAGAAAGAACTCCTTACTACCTTCTTTTGATGACCTCCTTTTAGATGACCCCACATGTTTCATCACACTTAAAGCACTGTTTTCACTGGACCAATGAGTTGGGTCCCTTGCTTGATGTGCCACAAGATCAAACTGAAGTATCTAAAAAGTGATGGATGGATCGCTCAGCCATTGCTTATTGCTCGGCCACATCCCAATTCATCATATAGGACAGTGGTTCCCAACTTTTGACTTCTGTGATCCCCCCTTTTATCATTATTGGAACTTGGGGACCACCAATGAATCCTCATTGGAATCCGGGGACCCCCCACTGAGTCATTACTGGAAGCTGGGGACCTAATCTGTTAATGTTATTTAGTTTTCTAAGCGTGGACCCCTGAAGGAGGCTTTGCAGATCTCCAGGGGTCCCCGGACCACAAGGTGGGAACCACTGGTGTAGAATCATAGCTATACCTCACTGATGAGGGCTAAATACTTAAATTGGTCTGGAGTTACTTGTATTCCTATTTTAAAGGGGCCAGGTCTGACAGCTCGTTATGGACTGTTCCTATGCGGACCCTGGTCAAGAGTGTCACAGTGGTCGAAAAACAATGCCTGAAATGCTACCCAGAGTGACTCACAGCTGTTTAGACTATTTTCAAGCATTCCACCCATTATCTTTTGTGAGAACAGATGAGCTTTACCCGCCAGTACATCTGTGCCTGATATCCTTAATACTTCTAAACTGTAAAGTGTGTGTATACATATTAGCAAAAACACATTCCATGGTAAATACTGCAGCAACCTTGCGACGATAGATACGTGATAGCTGACTGTTCCAACGCCCACAGGATCATGTGAACTGACAAGGCTCAATAATTGTTTACTTACATGCATTTCAGCTCCTTATTGACACTTCCAATGGATGTCAAGGAAAATGCATTTTGATGATGAATGACTTCAAATGATGGTTTCCATTCTTCATGCAGCAGCCGTTCTCGAGCACCCATCGACACAATCGGAGTCCTGAAAGTAATGTAGCTTGTCAAGGGTGTTTATATAATTTCATTGAACTGTACATTTCACAAACATGATTTATTCATGTGTGTTGCGTGAAAGGCTTTTTTAGGCATCCTTTCAGTTTTAATACATAAAGCTGAGCACAAATCACCGGCTATGGGAAAGCTGGAGATTACAAAATGTGGCTCCGATGTCTAATATCAATAAATAAGAAATGTAATTCACTAGTATTTTTCTGATATTGCTTTTTCTCTTTGTTATTTTAGGTAATGCATTCTTATTAAAGCCAACAGGCGAAAAAAGCAATAGAGGAGCATACACTTGCATTCTGCCTTTTGATCATTACATCAAAGGGGAAACATTTACAAAAATATCACAGCACAAGAGGGGAAACAGATGCGTCAACTCTGCATTTGCAACGAACAGACAGTTATATTAACACCGAGCTCATGGTGTAAAAAAGGAGAACAATAAATGGGGGGTCGCCGTCACCGAGGCGTGCTGTACCCCACGACTCCTGCCCATCAATAGAGCTCGCTACAAATGACTATCATGCGTCCCTTGGAGCTTGCACGCAACTGCACATGTGTATAGCTCAACTAACGTCATAAAGAGACTAACTTGTGTATGACAATAGCGGACGGCGGTGAGCTACCGTCTCACCACGAACAGCAAACGGGACTAGTGCAATAACACGGTTCTTTCTACCACAAAACACTTGGTCTGGCAGGTGGCGCGCGGCTAAGCCCGCGCTCGTCCCCATCTCCAGGGTGCCAAGACATCCTTCAAAGTTCCTGAGTGAGGAATCTGCTGCTGGGTCTCGGTTACTAAAGGCACGCGAGCATCTGTCGCGTGCGCTGTTCCATTACCACACACACAAATAATTAACTTGAGCCGCTTTCAACCAGTGTGTGGGATTTCATTCTGTTGCCTCCTGCTAAGCAGGCCATCCGTCATCTAAGCTCAGATTCCCGTCTTCACAGAGCGTAACTTCATTTGAAAAAAAAACAAAAAACAACAGCACAGTTGTGTGTGAATGTAGTTTTAAGTGCGTTTTTTCTTGTGAAAAAACTGCTCTATAAGTGTTTTGCTTGTGCGTTGTACAGAGTGGGGTTGGAATTTGAAATGAAGGATGAACACAATACACTGAGGATAGTGTGTGAAACCTGTCCTTTTGATCCCATGGACCTTTGTCGCACTTACAGCAAATGACCGCGTAGCTTGAATGATAATTCGCCTTCTAACTAGTTAGCGTTTAGATAAATAGCTTTAAATCCACCTCTCTGTTATCTTTTATATTTTGAATTAATTTAAATGAAGATTTTACAAAATATCCTTAGCTAATCAATAGGTCTTTGAAAGTGAAGAGCACATCGCAGTAGAGTAACAAAACAATTTGGCTTGCAAGAAAAGAGAGCCTTAAATCATACCTCTTAAACAAAGGTGCCAGTGGAACTTCGGTTTATATTTCCATAATCCCTGCCTCCCCCAACATGCAAAGAATCACCCGAAAAAGAAAAACCCAAGGGCTCATTTGTATAGAAAGAACTAGGGTCAGATCATCAAATTGATGTCAGATTAGAGAACTGGACTGTTGTATGGCCGACTGAATGTTATCTCGTTGACTGTGCCCGGCACAAATTAGGACGCCGTAGGTCAGTGGGCTTCAAATAAATTGGCAATGTTTAAATATGAGTAAATTTATTTAAACATTTGTTCTGTTACTGCTTTAAAAATGCAATCAAATACAGGATGCCAAACTGACTATTGTGGTCAGGAAGCGCTTGCTAACATGTAAAAGTATTAACAGTGAGATTATTAGAAGTGGGGGGTGGAGTTTTTGAAGAGTATTGTAGTCCCTTCCCTTTTGACATTCTTCCAGCTTGGATATAAATGACAAAACATGCCAGTGATGGCCCATTAGAGAGCAGTTTACTGCTGCTCATTTGTTTCAGCTTAAAAACAAAGCTGTGTTATCAGCTTGAGGCCCGCACCCAGTTTGGAGACTCTTTTCCCAGGGCATGTGCTCCCAAGAGCAAGTGCTTAGTGGATGTGCTTGAATGAGAGCAGCAGGAAATCCACAATAGTAGTTCAAACCGCTGGAGCCTATGACAGAGCGGCTTCTGCCACACTGGCAGTGCCTTTCAAGGTGCAAGCTTGGACTACCCATGGATGAATGTCAAACCCTGACTCACAGATATAATGTCACATGTTCATCTGTGTAGTAGTGTTTTTCTGGGTTAACATTTTTAAGTGCAAAAATAATAATGGAGAATAATGATTTTACATGGCATTGTTAGACCTGAGAGCATTAGGGTGGTCACCCCCAACTTTTTGCCTGCCTCCCTCCACTTTTTGACAATGTTTTTGCTGGTTTTAGGACATTGCACACTTTACCACTGCTAACCAGTGCTAAAGTGCAAATGCTCTCTCCCTTAAAACATGGTAACATTGGTTCATACCCAATTGGCATGTTTGATCTACTGGTAAGTCCCTAGTAAAGTGCACTACTTGTGCCCAGGGCCTGTAGATTGAATACTACAAGTGGGCCGGCAGCACTGGTTGTGCCACCCACAAAAGTAGCCCCTTAACCTTGTCTTAGGCCTGCCATGGCAAGGCCTGTGTGTACAGTTTCACTGCCACTTCGACTTGGCATTTAAAAGTGCTTGCCAAGCCTCAAACTCCCCTTTTTCTACCTATAAGTCACCCCTATGGTAGGTCTTAGGTAACCCAGAGGGCAGGGTGCTGTGTAGATAAAAGCCAAACATATATCTGTGTGTTTTATATGACCTGGTAGTGGAAAACTCATAAATTCGTTTTCCACTGCTGTGAGGCCTGCTCCTTTCATAGGCTGACATTAGGGCTAATGTTGAAGAGTGGTAGATTCTGATTAGAAAGGGGAAAACAGGTCATATTTAGTATGGCTAGAATGGTAATAAAAAATCCTGCTGACTGGTGGGGTTGGATTTAATATGACTATTTTAGAAATGCTACTTTTAGAAAGCGAGCATTTCTATGCACTTAAATTCTTTCGTGCCTTACAGCCTGTTTCCAATCCATGGGCTGGGCTGGTTGACAGCTCCCTTGTGTATTTCACCCAGACAACCACAGACACAGGATGCTCAGTCACACCTGCACACATCTGCATACTGAATGGGTCTTCCTGGGCTGGAAGGGTGGAGGGCCTGACACTTACATTTCAAAGGACAGTGGCCTGCCCTCACACAAAGGACTGCCAAACCCCGACTGGGACCCTGGCAGACAGGGCTGTACTGAAAGGGGACCTTGTGCAATTCAAAACCACTCTTTGAAGTCTCTCCCACTTCAAAGGCACTTTTAGGTTTATATACTGGGTCCTTGACCCTACTGTTAGAAATGGGGTCTTTGGTTGACAGTCAGGTTACCCCCTGTTCAAGCAAAGACCCTCACTCTAGTCAGGGTGAAAGAGAATCACCCTCAGCTAACCCCTGCTTACCCCTTGGTAGCTTGGCAGAGCAGTAGGCTTTACTTCAGAGTGCTAGGTGTAAAGTATTTGTACCAACACACAGTAACTTAATGAAAACACTACAAAATGACACAACACCAGTTTAGAAAAATATGAAGTCTTTATCTAAACAAAACAAGACCAAAACGAAAAAAATCCGACATACACAAGTCAAGGTATGAATTTTTAAAGATTAAACTCAAAAATAGCGCTTAGAGACACAAAATGCTTTGATGAGGTGTTAACACGGTGTCGTGACGGAGTCGTTCCCAACAAGTCGACACCAGCGGCGCCGGACACGGAGTCGTGTAGACACTACAGGTACAGTGCCTTTGGTGAAGAGTGAAAACAAGTCAATGCGCGAAGTCGGGGATCACGGCGTCTGTGTGAAACGTTGAATCTGTGCACTTTGAGCGGTGTCGGTCACAACGTGGTGCAGCGACTTCTAGGGAGTCGCGGACTTTAGTGGGGCTGCAGCGGCATTGGGCCTGCGAAGGTCGTCGCGTTCCAGCGAAGATCACGGAGTCGGTTGCAGGCGGCGTCACATGATTCAGCAGAGGCGTCGGTCCGAAGTCGTCCAAAGTCGATTTCCTTGGATTTCCACCAGCTTTCCTTTCAAGGGCCTGGGGACTGGATAGGGCACCACTTGTCAGAGCAGGAGTCTCTCCTGACACTCCAGGGGCTAGATGTACCAAACAGTTTTGCCCATTCTGTGTCTATGTGAAAATGTGTTCGTACATATGGCCCCAGGTGCTGGCAGAGAGAAGTCTTTGCTGTCCCTGAGAATTCAAACAACAGGAGGCAAGCTCTAAATCAAGCCCTTGGAGATTTCTTCACAAGATGGAAGGCACACAAAGTCCAGTCTTTGCCCTCTTACTCTGGCAGAAGCAACAACTGCAGGATAGCTCCACAAAGCACAATCACAGACAGGGCAGCTCTTCTTCCTCAGCTCTTCAGCTCTTCTCCAGGCAGAGGTTCCTGTTGTTTTCAGAAGTGTTCTAAAGGCTGTGGTTTTGGGTGCCCTTCTTATACCCAATTTCTCCTTTGAAGTAGGAATACTTCAAAGTAAGGTCTCTTTTGAATGTGAAATCCTGCCTTGCCCCGGCCAGGCCCCAGACACTCACCAGGGGGTCGGAGACTGCACTGTGTGAGGAAAGGCACAGCCCTTTCAGGTGTAAGGAACCACTCCTCCCCTCCCTCCTAGCACAGATGGCTCATCAGGAAATGCAGACTACACCCCAGCTCCTTTTGTGTCACTGTCTAGTGTGATGTGCAACCAGCCCAACTGTCAAACTGACCCAGACAGGGAATCCACAAACAGGCAGAGTCACAGAAATGGTATAGGCTAGAAAATGCTCACTTTCTAAAAGTGGCATTTTCAAACGCACAATCTTAAAATCAACTTTACTAAAAGATGTATTTTTAAATTGTGAGCTCAGAGACCCCAAACTCCACATGCCCATCTGCTCCCAAAGGGAATCTACACTTTAATCAGATTTAAAGGTAGCCCCCATGTTAACCTTTGAGAGGGACAGGCCTTGCAACAGTGAAAAACAAATTTAGCAATATTTCACTGTCAGGACATATAAAACACATTACTATGGGGGTCATTATGACCCTGGCGGAAGGCGGAGAAGCGGCGGTAAGACCGCCAACAGGCTGGCGGTCTTTCTTTGTAGTATTATGACCATGGCAGTTATCGTCATGGTCATCCGCCGGTTCTCCATTCCGCCCGCTGGGCTGGAGACCTGGGTCTCCAGCCCGGCGGCTGTCACTATACCCCCGGCGGTATTTTGACCCGGCTTACCGCCGTGGATTTCCTGCGGTTTGAACCGCTATGAAATCCATGGCGGTAAGCACTATCAGTGCCAGGGAATTCCTTCCCTGGCACTGATAGGGGTCTTCCCCAACCCCCACCCCGACTCCCTCCCCTACACCCCCCACCACCCCTGCCACCCCCCAAAGGTGGCAAGGCCCCCTCCCCACCCGACCCCCAACATCACATCACCCATACCCACACAACACGCACGCAGGCACCACCTACACACTTACACGCACACACACCGACATACATGCCTACATCCACACACACAGTCAGACACGCACACCCACATACAAACATACACGCACACATCCATACAGACATACCCACAGACATACACGCACTCATTCCCAAAACACGCAACACCCCCGCAAGCATACACGCACTCACACACCCCCTCTACATACACAGACGCACACCCCCATGCACCCACACAACACACAACAGCCCCTCTCCCCCCTCCCCTTATGGACGATCAACTTACCTGTTCCGTCAATCCTCCAGGAGGGGACGGGAGCCTTGGGGGCAGCTCCGCCGACACCACACCGCCAACAGAACACCACCACGGCGAATCACAGGACGTGATTCGCTGGGTGGTGTTCTGTTGGCGTGGCGGTGGAGGTGGAGCAACCTCCACTTCCCCGCCTCCCGCCAGTATGGCTGTTGGCGGCTCTCCGTCCGAAAAAGGACAGAGAGCTGCCAACGGTCATAATAGGCCGAGTGGCAAACCGCCACCACTGGCGGTCTTCCGCACGGCGGTCCCTCGGCGGTCTTGGAAAAAGACCACCAAGGTCAAAATTACCCCCTATATGTCCTACCTTAACCATACACTGCACCCTGCCCTTGGGGCTACCTAGGGCCTACCTAAGGGGTGCCGTATATGTAAGAAAAGGAAAGGTTTAGGCCTGGCAAGTGGGTACACTTGCCAAGTCGAATTTTCAGTTAAAACTGCACACACAGACACTGCAATGGCAGGTCTGAGACATGATTACAGAGCTACTTATGTGGCTAGCACAACCAGTGCTGCAGGCCCACTAGTAGCATTTGATTTACAGGCCCTGGCACCTCTAGTGCACTTTACTAAGGACTTACTAGTAAATCAAATATGCCAATCATGGATAAACCAATCACATATAGAGCAAATGCATTTTAGCACTCGTTGGCAGTGGTAAAGTGCTCAGAGTTCAAAAGCCAACAGCAACAGGTCAGAAAAAACTAGGAGGCAGGAGGCAAAAAGATTGGGGATCACCCTGCATAAGCAAAAAAGTCCAACACCTACCAAATCAGACACTTCTTGGGACAGACACTCTGCACCAGAACCTGCCTAGAGAAGCTGCCTGGCTGCCCAAAGGACTCACCTGGACTGCTTTGCTGTAATGGACTGCAGCCTTGCTGTTGCCCTGCTGCCTTGCTTACCTCTGGCTCTTGCTGAGAAGTGCTCTCCAAGGGCTTGGATTGAGCTTGCCTCCTGTTTCCTGAAGTCTCAGGGCCCAAAAGACCTCATTTCTGCAAAGAAACTCCTTTTGCGGTGAAAATCGACGCACAGCCTGACGGAATCGACGCACAGCCTGTCCAGCGGTGAGAAAATCACTGCATCACTAAACTAAAACGACGCAGCCCAGCTCCCCATGTGGAGATCATAGCAGCACCAATGTTGCGACTGGAACTTCGACCCACAGCCCACCGATCAACACATCGCCGAGCCGGAGTGACGCAGCACTGCTTCCTGCGAGAAGAATCGATGCAGCACCAGCCATGCAGCAGAATTTCTGCCGCATCACCCACCGGATCTACGTAACAGCTGTGATTTCCACACATGTCCCTGGGTGTCAAAAGACACTACATCACAAAGAGAACTCAAGCCTGCGCGCCTGAATTTGAAGCAAAGCCCTTGCACCGTGGAAAACAATCAACACTTTGTCTGTGTGCACCCGGAAATCTGATGCATACCTTCCTTTTTTCCCGCATCTCCTCCTCTGCGGTCCTCGTGGTAGTAATTTTGATGCAAACCAGGTAATTTGTCCTTGCAAGAAACAATTGTTGCTTTTAAGAACTTAAGACTCTTCTTATCATTACAAAAGTGATATTTCAACTTGTGATTATGAAATCTTGATAGTTTTGACTATTATTTATTCAGATAAATATCCTATATATTTTCAAAACTTGTGTGGTGTCTTTTTGTGGTGTTTTCACTGTGTTATTGCATCATTTATTGCACAAATACTTTACACATTGCCTTCTAGGTTAAGCCTGACTGCTCAGTGACAAGCTACCAGAGGGTGGGCACAGGATAATTTGGATTGTGTGTGACTTTTCCTGACTAGGATTGTGGTCCCTACTTGGACAAGGGTGTATACCTCTGCCAACTAGAGACCCCATTTCTAACAGGCATCTACTAAACAAATGCTGAATTAATATGATTGCAGTTGAAACAAGTGAAATACAACATATGGAAGTGTGTTTATTAACATGATCTCGTTATACCAAATGTTTTCATGAAAGTCCACCTTGGATAAAATTAATTATATTCTGATGCTGTTTTCACTATTGTTTTCATCTCTTGTCATCTGGTTCCCCTGCACATCTTCTCTCCCCACAGCCCTGCACAATGAAGAGAAGCTGATGTAATTTTCCTGTTGTGCTCTGAATGAACCTTCTACTAATCTTCACTGTAAAATGTTCTCAAGGCCCTCCTACTCTAGTTCAGTTATGTCCCACATGAGCATGAAGCGTGAACGTACGCAGAGCAGAGACGCTGCTGGTGGTAGGAGGAGCCGTTGATCTCCACTGGTCCGGCATATGGCACTCAGAGTTTGGCATATCCCGGCCTTCTGCGGTAGGGATGGTAGGGGGATTGTGGGGGCCATTGGTGCCTTGACCTACGACCCCCCACAGCCTGGGTCCTGGATCTTGACCATTGGAGGCGAGCGGAGCTGCTGAGTCAGAGCTCGGGCTGAGCTTTCTGTGCAGTGTGCTGCACATCCCAGCTTGACTCCGCTTGCAACGGAGGATTACGGGGGCCACAGGAATCCACAGGAACCCCCACATACTGGACTTTGAATCCTGAACCTAAAGCAGCCTCGAGACTCGGCCATCGGATTTTGATTGGCCTTATTTTACCCCCACTAACTCCTCGTATTTCCTGACCCCCTGTTTCCAACTGGGGCCCTTTGGACTTTTTCGGCTCAACGACATTGTAAGTCATGCTGAAAGTAAGTGGAGTGATGTGGGGACTGTGAGGTGGGTAGAAGCGTAGACTGCAGGCAGCCAGCATTGGGTGGAGGCGGCTGGTCTTAGGCCAGTGCGGCTTCGATGGGCTGTGCTGTCCTGCGCTGCCTGCGCTCCCACGTTCCCACTTCTACCCTTGTACGATTTAAGCCACCATACCTCCTCCACAAGCTGTTTGACACAGTGTTGTGTCAGTGTCGCACAACAAGATACTGAGAAGTTTACAACACATTGACCGTTCTTAAAGTAAATTGGTTAGCCTCAAGGGAATGGTCTAAGAAGTAAACCCTCTATGAGGTCTGGCAAAGCAAGGAAAGATCTTGTCAAATCCCAAAAATGCAAGAAGTGCCATTGTGGGGATGTAGTGCACAGTGCATCAGCTCAGCAGTCACCAGGCACCGCTGAGGGGGTTTATCCCTCCTCCTTCAGTCCCAATGTGGTAGCGATCTCTCTGTGTGTTGTACATGTTGATGAACAGTTTAATACCACAATCTTGAACCCCCATGATCCTGTCATAAAATGTTCTCAATCAAGCTCACTGAAGCCTAATGAGTCCCCTCTGTTGGCCTATTTCAAGAAAAAAAACAGCTATTGTGAAGGTGAGCAGCAGAGCCACTTTAGGTTCGGACCCGCCTCCGATGTCTGGTGCCACAGAGGTTTCACCAAATGCCTCCTGATCTTTGGAAACACATGCACTAGGACATCGGTCTCTATCACCAGACATGTTTTTGGACCGTTCTGGCTCAGCAAGCCCTACAGAGACAGGGGAGGGTTCCATTAAGCGGTTAGTCCCTAAAGTCACTTTAAGTCCTTTGGTGTCACAGGTGGTCAATTTGGTTGCTGTTTTACTGAAGCATGAGTTTTCTCCAACAGTTATTTCAAGTGACCACTCTTTTGTCACCACATATTGGGTTGCCTCGCCCGCTGCGCCTTCTTGGCAAAATGTTCATGCTTCGATCAGCCAAAATTGCCAGCAAGACCATAGTATTGCATATCTGACCAGCCCCACTGGCCACACAATGGACTTGCAGTCCAACTGGCAGTATTCTTCCTATGCTACCTACAAGATCTCCCAGCGGGACATGTAATGGTAGCTCTCAAATAGAGTTTAATGATAAGGAGCTCAATGATTAATCACTCCTGGATCTATGTTGCTTGCAAAATTAAACCTGTGGAAGGCTCTGATATCCAACTTAATGCTCCACCTAACTCTACGGCCTCATCTAGTGGCCCCATTTGGTCTCAGTTTCTTCAAACTTTGCAATCCACTGTCTTAGCGCTGAAATACCACTACGGTAAGCTAGACGTGCAAGTTGAGTTGTTGAATACATAAGCCACTTATGTAATGGGGATTGATCTAAAAAAATGAAACCAGCTAATTATCAGAGTACAAATGAGTGCCAACTTATCTCAAGCAGCCTCTCTCAGATTATAGGAAGTTTGTCATCTCTTCCTACCTTTTTTTAGTTCGATCTTAGCTGAAGATAAGAAGTTTCCATCCTGCTCCATGCCCCAGGTCACCCCACTGAATCTGAAGCTCCATTTAGATGTGGCACAGAAAATAAACAAAGTTAAAACATTGGCTTATTTTCACTTAGCAAAGAGTTCTTCAAACACCACTCCGAGTCCTCTTGTTGATGCTGGGGTCCCTGAGCAACGCACCCCAGCCAGTTTAGTTTACTTGAAGACTTGTTCATCTGGAGTCGAATCCATGGACATAGTACCCCTTCTCATCCTAACTCTGTTCCACAAGTTGATTCCTTAAAATCACCCCCGCTGGAGTGCGACTTGGGAGCCCAACCCACATTACGCAAGAGGGAAAAAAAGGCTTTGCAAACAATGGAACAAAAGG